>NC_043981.1:12890000-14352500 GCF_902150065.1 Myripristis murdjan
TGTACATCACACAGTGGAGCGAGGGGAACTGCAAGCATATGTCTACATGTGCGTGTGTGTGTGTGTGTGTGTGTGTGTGTGTGTGTGTGTGTGTGTGTGTGTGTGTGTGTGTGCGTGTGTGTGTTAGCATGCGGTGTAACTGCAATGTCCTCATGCAGATATATCCCTCCTCTTGGCCACAGGCTGTAAATAGAATATTCATTAATATGATTGTCTAGTTGGAATTCAGCAGTGATTGATTACTGAAATGCGTAATCGCTCTCCATCTGTGCAGACCCTGGAACTGACTGTTGATCAGGGGAGGAGGGATCTGGTGATATTTTGGCCATTAGTTTCTCACTGTGTGTTCAGACTGCCTGCAGCTACATCTCTAGCTGCTGTCTGTTGCCCTATTTGACCTCACTGATTCCTGGCTAAAATATCTCTAGTGCTGCTGAAGCAACAAGGCAGCACAGGTGATGTAGTGGTAAATAAAAAAATAGGTAAATAAACTAGTTGCAAACTAATCACCTCCCGTCACAAGTCAATTACCAACTAATCAAACTAATCACCTCGAGTCACAAGTCATTCGCTAACTAAGCAAACTAATCACCTGCAGTCGGTGATTAACAAAGAGAAAACGACCACCAGTATAAACAAAAACTAATTACATTGTCAGAAGAGCATGAATTCATGTTGCTCATTACTTAGGGTCCGTCTCATTAGCAAGGAAGCTATTGAGGTAGCATTTTTAGTCAACTTGGCCGCATGTGATTACGATAGGAAGCAGATAGGACACATTCTAATTAGGCTCCTTGATTTGACAAAATTATAAGGAAACATATGGCTCCTTTGCTGCGTAGAACTTCCTGGTAGACCATGTGGTGGGCTGAAAATGGTTATTTTAATGGTTTCTAAAAGACACGTTTGGAATAAAGGCTTTTTTTTTAATGTAAATACATGAGTTCTTGTGGATTTCAATTTAAATGAGTCAAGACTGGATTGAGTTACATTAGCACAACCTCCATCAGAGACGGAGCAACTAACTGGTGAAATCAGGTACTGTCGTGACTGATGCTGTCGGAAAACAAACCTGAGCACTCATGGCCATCCACTTCACATGGTCGGACACCACTGATGGACATTATTTTCTATCTAATTAAAGGATAATACCAATGTTTTTGTATGCTTGTGTCAATTTTTACTGATGTCTGCACTCAGTCAGTGTAGTTGGATATATCACAGCTCTATACTACTTTAAAAAGAAGTTGTTTCCTGATGTTATTGATTAATAAAGTATAAAATACAAGCTTGAAATTTAACCAACCTACACAATCCATCACAGGAAACAGGACGCCTTGATTGGGTTTTTGTCAAAGCTTCTCTGTTTTATCTTTGTTTCATTGTTTTCCGGTATGGCTTAAGTTGGGTGTCTTCGTTTGAATGCGGCCATCAACTTACACTATGTTTACTATCAATCATCTGACACCACAGTAAGACATGAAAGTCACCTCTGAAAGATAATCCCTCAAAAAACATTCAAGGTATAGGTATGACACCATAAACTTTGTGAATGAATTAAATGAGTCAGAGCTGGTCCAAAGAGCACATGGATAGGTCAGATTTTATTTAAGTCATGTCAAAGTTTTAGTCCTGTAGTCTTTTAAATAAAGGCTGCAGAACAGTGTGAAGCTTCGAATGGCTGTAAATACCTTCCACATTGTGCTTGCCAGGCGGAACTATTGTTCATGAAATTAAATCACATCAGCAGGGAAAAAAAAACGAGGCTCATGGATGATTGTAAAAACGTCAGCTGTGGGCAGCGTTTCTTGGCTGCCAAACTTGCTGACCGTCAACACATTGGCTGAGTTTCTCTTGTCGCTAAAATCTATTGGAAATGAATGGACCTTCAGCGACTTGTTGATCGGGCTGTAAATACAGAATGTATTGCTGGCCAACTTGTTTAAGGGTATGGAAAGTGACTCGAGGAGACTGGTTTCTGGAGTTACACGCAATGCAAATGCAGAGTAACCATACATTCCCACAGGAGCCAAGGTGAAATTTATACACTATTATATTATTTATACTGTTAGGCTTGCATTTTAATCTTCTTATGCCCATGCTTGGCAGCCAGCATGACTACCCTACACTTTGGGGAATGTAGCCTTTCTAACATTTTGCAGCTGTCTTTGGTATCATTGGTTCCAAATAGCCAATGGACATTTTCCTTGCTGTGAACTAGGTTGGGGGAGAAATTTAGAGGCGATGGATAGAGTCTTGCTTGAGGCTGATTGGCTTTCTACTTACCGTGTTGAGAGAATTTCTCACTGAAGCTGAAAAAAGTAAACTCAAGCAAATGCCTATTTGACTCAGTTCACTCTTCCTAGAGCCAAGCTGCTGAGCTTGCATCCATTCACACAACCTCTGATAAAAAAAAAGTGCCTGGCCTAAACGTAGTGCATGAAAATATAGCAATAAAAGAGGAACATATTCTGAGAGGGGGCAGAGCGTTTTGGGATAGGTGAGCTAGGTAATCTACTTCCTTGTCCCACGCACACATATACAAACCCACCTGGTGTGACAGAGCGGACGACGACTGGTTTCTCACTGCCGGCCACAAAGCCGAAGCCCAGGATGGGGTCTCGTCTCATCTCCACCAGGCGAGGGGCAGGGGGGAGCCCGTCCAGACGAACCTCCTCCAGGGAGCTGCTCTGGGACACTTGGCTGTAAAACACCGACAAGAAAGGGCACAGTGAGAAACAGCATTTTTCTCGATAGTGGGCATTAACCTCTTGATTTGTCTCTTTGGCTTTGTCCTTGATTCGTTTGCAATTCAGACATTTAGCTGACGCTCTTCTCTAGAGTGACCTACAGTGAGTCAGCACACATAGGGGTTGAATGTGTTTGTTCACGGACACTTTCTCCCTGCAAAAATCCTTCTTACCAAAAAATCTAGTCTCACATTCAGCTTTAAAAATCTTGTTTTTCTAAAAACATGAAAAAAAATCTGCCAGCGGGATGAGACAATCCCACTTGTTTACAATGCTAATCAATTTGTTTCCAGAATTTCCAGGAATCAAGTGTATCATTCCTTGTAAGGTAATGTAATTTTCTTGATAGTAGTGAGCTGATTTGCCTTGTTCTGCCCTGTTTCCGTTTATTTATACTTGTTCCCAGAAAAACTCCTGAAAGTCTCTCCAACCATCAGACCACTTTGCCAATTCCGACAGATTCCACTGTATGATAATTTGTAAGAATATGATAAAAATCACATTCAGATGAGACCTAATGCAATTATACCCATGGTAGAAAATAGTTAGCTTTTGATAGCTCACATAAAACTCGGAATAAATCTGCGTGACTCACGATTTCAGCACCAAGATCAACTGTTCATAAATCACAGCTTTGGCTCTGATTTGGTCGTTCGCACAAAATTAGAGGAAGGAACCATTTATAAGTGAGAGCTAAGGCCCTGCATTCATAAAATCTCTTAAGAGCAGCAGTGGGGATCTGGGCCCAATGTGAACCTCTGATCTTAGAATTATAATATGCATTTATTTATTTATTTATTTATATAATCTGGAACTCTCTTTTAATGGTATTGTATGTTACATGCATGATATCTACCTTCATAAATCAAAGTTTTCTTGGCGTCACATTTCCAATAATCTGATCCTTTTCCTTACTGGATAAGAAATAGGATCTGCTGTAAGGTATATATACACTGAATATTGAAGATATTGCACTTGCTCAGTTTCAATTTGCAGCCTCATACTCTGCATGTCCCAGTTGTCTCAAGGCTTCAAAGTCTTAACCTGTCTCCTCCTCTTTATCTGCTCCTACTTTTCAACAGCTTAAGTGGATTTAATCATTTAGGGATCATAGCTTTTACCTGTGTCATGGATATGGCAGGCAAGCAAACCATATTTGTATTCTCAGCGTATTGCCCTGAAACACGTATTGGGAATGAATGGTGATTTCAGGCTGCAGAATACATCTGAGCACACAGTAGATCAAGTAATCAGCCTTGCAAGGTGTCGAGTTTGGGAAAATTATGAGGGAAAATGTCTATTTACCTGCCTCATTGAATTATATTAATAATTATAATCATTTGACTAATTAAACACCATTTTTCCCCCTCATACCCTGAAGATACCTCTGAATTTCAATTAAGTCAAGATCCGATGTACCTCACAGGATCGTCAAAGGCACTTGAACAAAATGAAAATCCAGAGGGCAATGAAGAAAAATCTGCCCCCCACCTCCCCACCCCCCCTGTCGTTTATTGAAACCTTCAGGGTATAAATCTTCTCCAGTCTCCTTGTGAGTTTCAGGCTCTGCTGTGTGTGGTTTTGTGAGTTTTGCCAAGTCATTTCTGGTTCAAAAGGAAAGGCAGAAAAACACACACATACGCAGCTTGCATACACACACACACACACACACACACACACACACACACACACACACACATACACACACTGCTGCAGCACATGAATAATTTTCCAAGAAGAGGAGTTTTGATTTTGACCTGATCCCATGACTCAGCCAAATTTGGCAAACTACCCACACAGGAATAAGAAAAATACATCACCAAATAACAACAATGGCCAGCAGATACGATATAAATTGCCAATAACTGTTTTTAATAGTATTTAATTGTTTTAGGGAGGAGTTTTGATTTAAAGCTGCATCAGCAAGATTTTTATTAACCTGATTCAGAAAGTGGGACTGAGACTGTCCCATCCCCCTCATTTGAGACACTACAGATTCAAACTATGCGTCAGATGTTATTATTTTTGTGTTGGGTTTGGCGGGAAACCTTGTCATCGTACAGAAGCACACTTACCGGTCATTTATAAGAAGAAACCGAGCCTAGAGGAGCTTGGAGGAACTTGCTGACTTGTTGTTACATGATTTCTCGATTTTTAAGTCCTCAAAATTCAAAACAATACTTCTTGTTGCCAATTTGGGCTGCAGAAATGCTTATTACACAAGTTTATTCCACTGCTGATCTTACCGCGAGTCACTCTGCACTCTGGACTAAAGAATATGTAAATGCACCATAGACCTCAGTGATCATGTCATCATTTGTTCCTAATTTGTTTGTATTTCTGAGACCTCTATGGTTTTTGTAATTCCTTTGAAATAATTTTGTACATTTGTACATTTGTTTGTATATGAAAAGGAAAAAAAAATCACTCAAATGGCTCAAATGATTCTAGTTGTAAATGTATGCAGCAGCTATGTTTTTAAATGTGTACAGCAGTGTTAGCTTTTTGCCAGCAAACGAGACACATGCAGGTAAAAGCATCCAATTTGTGACGTACACATGTCAGCTTAAATCACAGACTGATAATGATAATGTGAAGGATTTTCCCCATAGAGAAAATGCATTGGATCCATTATTCCATATTTGGGCAAAAGACTGTCCCAGACAGCACGTCTGACTTCCTAGGGCTGGATCAAACAGTATAACCTTCTAAGTTTTCTGACACAGGCATCTGTCTCAATCAGTTTACTGTGAATGCACTACAAGCAAAACTTAGTGCCTGTTTGTAATATCTCTTGACAGAATCTTACTTTGTTCTTTTGGGTGCTTTAAGGGTGGGACTGAATCACAACCGGGTGAGGGAATCAGGAAGTGTGTGTGTGTGTGTGTGGCTGTGGTCCGGTAAACACAGCTCGAGAGACCAAAATGCAGCAGGTGTGTTGGCCACTTCCGAGACAAAAATGCACGCCTACCTGCCCGAGAGAGAGAACTGATACCGGCCAGCTGCTGAAGAGGTGATATAAAGTTTTGGGGTTCACACTCTCTGCCTCTTTCCTTCCTCCTTTTGCTGCTGTAAATGCTTTCTTGGCTGCTGTTCCTTTTTCTCTCCGAACATAAAGTCCAGCACGGAGTGTCTATTGTCAACTGGCCAACATTTGTGTTTTTTTTTTTTTTTTTTCTTTTTCGCCAGACTCTCCTGTCAGTACAGCACAGTCTGCATGGATTTCTCTCTCTCTCTCTCTTGCTCCCAAAGCCCAACAGATGCAAACAAACACACTGTCTTTCATTTTCTTTACATACACTGCTGACATGGTTTTATCCCTCCCAGGCATCACCCCTCCACAAATCTATCTCTCCCTTTAATTCTATCAGGCTACTGTGAAAAAACGTATTCAAGGGGTCGTATGTCATGCCCTAATCTGAATGGCTTTGCTCATAGGTATATATCTATATACCTAGGGCTTTGCTTAAATCTGCCCTAATGATGAAGCATGTTCCAGCAATCAGGGATGCGACCTCTTCGCCAACCAATCCGGATCAGTCTCTCCAATCTCTGCTCCACCTCCCACCTTCTTTTCCTCTACCGCTCTCTCTCTCTCTCTCTCTCTCTCTCTTTTACTTTCTCATTCTCTCCCTCTGTCTCATTACTGCATTGCTCTGTATTGTACATACGGCGCTGAAATCTCAAACTAAATCTGTCTGTAATGAAGCATGTTCCAATCCGGGACGTGGGCTCATCTCCCCTATCAGGATCGGTGGGGTTTAATCCCCAGGGAGGGCAGACCTAGGAGCCAGGGGGTCAGGACAAAGCTGAATGCAAAAGGTCAGATCCTGGTGATGCCTCATGACAGAATGGAAACACGACACACATGCTCACACACAAGCACCGCAAAAAATGACCACCTTGACACGCTGTTTAGTCCTACGTTCAACCCTCATTTTTTTCTTGAAGCAATTGAAAAAAAAATCTGCCAAAGGGGTAAGATAATTCTTCTAGCTTCCCATTGGAATTCACTAATTTGAGGAAGTAATTGTCAGCAATGTCAAAAAGTAGAATCAAGTTCATATGCGATGGAAACATACAGTATTTTCACTTTTTTCAGAAAGATGGAATGACACTTGTGCACAGATTTACAGCAAAAAATATCCACTGTCTCTGCTACCGAGTCTTCAAACTCTTAAAAAAGGAGGAAAATGCAACACATTCACTTGTTACCCATGCAAATCTTCTTGTTTCAAGAATTTGAATGAAATGGCATCAGTGCACTGCAAAAATCTCCATCTTAACAAGTCATTTTATTGTAAAAAAAAATCTTGCTTTCATTAAAACAAGTTACAAAACCTGCCAGTGGGATGAGAAAATTACTAGTTTCGAATGCAGTTTCACTTGTTTCAAGACTTTTCATGGGAAACCGTGTTGAAACATGGCCGAATAAGGCAGATCAGCACACTAGTATGAAGAAAATGACACTTGATCAAAAAAAAATCTGGAAACAAGTTGATTAGCATTGGAAATAAGTGAGACTATCTGATCCCACTGGCAGATTTTTTGTCTTGTTTTATGATAAATGAAACTTTAAGATCAAATATAAGACTTAATAACTAAGATGGAGATTTCTTGCAATGGTATACTAAGAGCCAAGTGATTTGCCTTATTAAGCATTTCCTGTGCCTTTGAAACTTTTTTGAAACAAGTGAAACATTGGAAGCAAGTTAAAAAAAAAATCACCTCTAGATTTTATTCATTTATGCTGAGACAAAATTAAATCTAAAGACTAAGTGTATGACAAAACAACCAGCAAGGATGGTCATTTTTATGCAAATGATGCATACACATACAAACACAAACATATGCACGTATAGACACATTATTATTATATGCACACCTCAGAGATCTCGAATACAGAGACCCATGCACTGAATGTGAAATATCTGATTTGTAACTGTAACTTGGCAGGTTCATTTATCAGGGACAGAGTAAGTGTCCCAAATAATTTGTACTTTAATTTTACATCTCAGGACATGGTATGAATGCAGACTCCCAGCATTCGCTAAGACCCACTGGATTAAGTTAGGTGAGGTTAGGGGAACAATCTATCCAATAGAGCTAAACCAATCATTTGCTTTACTCTGTCAGACTATCTTGCCCTCTCTGTCTCTGTCTCACTCTCCTAGAAATCCAATTGTGATGCTGGATCTGGATAACTGTGTCACCTCTTTGTAAGCCAGCAGCTTTTCTCGCAGAACAAAACCACATAACCCAGGCTTGTTGCACTCATCATATCTGACTGCCCTCTCATGAGAAGAGTACGGAATTTAATTGGCGGGAAAGGAAAGGACAGGGAAATAAAGGAAAGGAAAGGAAAGGAAAGGAAAGGAAAGGGGGAGAGGAGAGAAGACAGGTCAGTGAAAACAGAAAATAACCCTAATGACATCTTTCCTCTCTCCCTATATCTATCAGAAAGAATGGAAAAAGAAAGAGGAAACTGAATTGGTACAGCTCTGCAAGCTCTCAAAAAAGTCATTCAGTTGAATTCAGTTTAGTACTAAAAATATATAATTTCATACAAAATACCAATACATTTCTCTAATTTGACTAATTTTGACATTATCCTGAAGAAAGTGGAGGGAACTATCTCATTTCAAGACACTAGAATATGGCTCAACATAATTACATGAATGATGGAAACTACATTGAAAATAAGTGAACCTTACACTTTGCTGTAGGATAAATAAAATTTCAAGACTTGAACAAAAGACAAAATTAATATTTGTGGTGAAAACAAAGAGAATTGCAGAAAAAGGCAAAGGGGAAGGGAGGGGAGATTAAGGATGTGTTGGCAACAGCCCAACAACAACAACAACAACAACAACAACAACAACAAAACAGACTATTTAGCATTGGCTTATTATGCTACACCGATAAAATTAGCATTACAAAACTTTTAGGAATGCCATTAAAAAGCCATCGTGGAGGTACAGTGCTCCATCACCCAAGCAGGAGCTGGCATGCAGCAATATAATGTGCTGCTGTCGTCCACTGAAGCCAAGAGAATAAACTTCCCAAAAGCAGAGGCCGGGGGAATTGGGGTCAAGGAGGCGAAGCAGGAGAGAAGGGCAGGAGGGTGAAAAGGAGATGTGAGGACAGAGGAGGAAAGGAGGAGAGAAAATAGGAGGGGGAAGTCAAGGAGAATGGAGGAGAAGAGAGGGCATATTGGGATGAGAAGAGGAGAGTGGAGAGAAACGATGGAAAATGAATGGCAAATATTGCAAGGGAGAGGAGGTCACGAGGAGATATGGGGAAGAAAAAAGAGCAAAAAGAAGATGAAACGTGTGAGCAGGGAGAGAAGGCGAATGGGGAAGAGGCACAGAAGACAGAGGTGGAAGTGTGAGAGGAAGTGAAGAATGTAGAAGAAGAAGGAAATAGGAAATGGAAATGATGTGTTTCCTGGTTTCCCTTAAAATTTTGGACAACAAATTTCACAGTCAGTCCATGCTATCAAAACACGTTTGCCAATCTATTTTCCAATTTGTGTAACAAAACATATTTCAGTGTACAAAATAAATTGGATCTGGGCATCCTGGCAGCTCAGCACTCTGAGAAGGTGGTCATACCAGTGCTGAAAAAAAGACTTGCCTCCAATTCACAACCAATGCAAAAAGGAAAAAAAAGAAAAGCATCGGTGAACTTTGATCTGCAAAACAGTGTGATTCACCAATGCTCAGCCACTAACCGTCTTTCCATCCACCTATTTTTATTCGCATTTTCAAAAATTGCGAAAAAAAAACTTGGATGGAAACGCCAGAAATTCGAAAAACGGCCGAATATTCGCAAAAAAGTTTTTACGCTTGGAGGGGATGGATTTCTCAGCGTATTGATAAAAGAAAATGCGACTTTTTGCTGTGGAAACAGGTTTTGTGAATAAACGATGACTGGACCGGATACCATGTCACACTGGTCTCCTTCCATCTATTTCTGACAACACTCTTAACATTAATATTCTTCTATGTCTTCTCTCATTTAGGATGGTTCGGTACAAAGTTAGCGCTGCCAAAATAGTAACCAGACCTCTCCCAGGAGCTGACAAGTTCAGCAGGAGTCTGTCCATAATCAACTGTTGAGTGTCAGCTGAGTGTTTGTTGTTCTTCAGTGGACACAGACGCTATCTTATGACGTCATCTCACTCTGGGGCGCACTCTTCTCCCAATAATCACAAAACAAAACTAATGGAAACAGGCATAAATTCGCATTTTCTTTTGCACATTTTGACAAAATTAGCTCAAAAATTTTGATATATTTGGATGGAAACCTGACTAATGAGAGATTAGTTAGGACTTACTTCTTGTTCTCACCAAGTTCGTGTTAGGGTTCATGTTTTCCCCATCTCTCTCCAAGTCCTCCTTGTCTCTATTTACTTTATACTACAGGCCAAAAATGCCTCTGCTTATCAAAATCAGGCACATCCACCCAAAGTAGCATTAGACAATTTGCAGACAGGGTTAGTTCTGTTTTCCCAGGTCCTAAACCTCAGATCAGTGCTGTTGCCTACCTGCCCATTTTGTCGACAGTCGTGGAAGATAGGGGAAGTGATGCCAAGAAAAAGGCCAAAACAATAACAGGTATTAAGCATTAACAGTGACAGTGCTTGGCCGAGTGTTCAATAATGGACTGAGAGGTCAGGCCCGGGGTATAAATCATCCACCTCACACAAATAAACAAAAGGTTACATAAACATTGTTTTAGAGGCAGTTTGACATTGCACACATGCTGTTGTAAACCAATTATCATGTGCATACAGTGCATATCAACATCTACTGTGAGTGCATGCATACCGAGGTGCGATCATTGTGTATGTACCTGCTGAGGTAGTCCCGTCCCTCCCTGGAGGTAGTCATGCTGTCCCAGCCGTAGAGAGGCCCCTGCAGACCCCCCCAGGAGCCTGGGCCGGGGGGTGGCCAGCCCGATGCTTTGTTCTTATGGCTGAAACACAAAAAAGGGAGAAAAAAAGTGTTTGGTCACAAAAAATGTCTGTAATAATGAAGTTATTTAACCAAAAAGTCAGTCTCAAATGCTATTTACACTACATGCAAAGGTCAAGTCTTGACTCAGCAGAGCAAGACAAGTTAAGACAGATCACCAATATCAAGAAAAAAATGTTTAATTCACAAAGTGGAAATACTTTTTTTTTTATAATAGAGTGGACTGTCTTTTAAGAAAAAAAGACTCATGCCAACTTTAGATATACTTGAAGGTATTCACAGAGGGCAAATGAGTACAGTGCAGACAGATCGTAGCTCACATTTAAAGCCCACTACTTATCTCAAGTTGGAAAATGAAAGATTCCACGATTAATTGGCAAATTCACTTCTGAATAATGTCACAGAGAACCAAGTGTACAAAAGCACACGTCCTTCTCAGTCCAATTACTGTGACTTCTCGTCTCGCGCTGTGTGGTCTGCAGTGTGAGATAGCACTGCTTGGCGCAATTGACCGCAGTCAAGTGACGGCTCGCTGGCTCCGTAAGCAATCAATGGCTCTGCTAGTTGCTCTGCGAAATTGTACAAAGTGCAGGGAGGAAAATCACTGATGTGACAGCTGATTGGCTTATTGCAGATTACGTTAACAATGTCACTGAGGAGAGTGCGGAGAGAACGAGACAGACAGAGGAGGTGGCAGAAGAGAATAAAAAGGAGAAACACAAAGGCCAAGACTTTGTGCCTCCAATATGCCACTTTAAAGTGATGTGCATTTAGCTGGGGAACACATTATGCAACAGCAAAAAAATCCTCAGATACCAGCAAACAAGAATTGAACATGTCTTTCTAGCCTGCAGTAACTTTGTTTAAGCAAATTGCCCTCCTTTGCAATGAACCATATCGCTGACATTCAGCCTCCAACCTTGTGAATCAACAATTCACGTCAGCAGCGCCAAAGCTGCAGTAGATTACCAAATCCAAGCCTCTCTTGTTGCTCTCTGAAATATACCTGAGCGGCTTCAGTAATCATGCACGGGCCATAAACCATGCAAAGCATCATTCTCAGGAATAATCAGAAAAACAAAAATATATCATCCACTCAAAGCAATACCACTGAATTTAAGCACCCAGATAGGCTGTTTGATTTGTATTGGAGGACGTTTGCTTCTTTCCCTCACAGCCATAAACCACAGAGAAGAGTTTGTTGTCCTGACCGCAAATCTTTGATAGCACACAGATATATGGCTGCAAAAACAATGAATGTATCCATTATTTATTTTTTATTTATCCTTTATTTAACCAGGAAGGTCCCACTCAGATACAATATCCTGTCTTCCACGGAGTCCTGGTCAAAACGGCAGCAAAGTACTAAAAGTTACACATAGAAAGCACTGAAACATAAGTAAAATATTAAAATATAAGTAATATCAAGTAGAAGTAAAAAGTAGCCCATAACACAGTTTGCATCAATGCAGTCCCAGGTTAGGGGTGTGTGAAATAGGAGCAAGTTTCATTTAAAGTACTCTTGAAGACATTTTTAAATGTACTGTAAAGGGGGTGATGTTGTCAGATTTAAATTATTTTGCATTTCGATTTGATTTTGATTTCCACGCCTAAGATGCATGGAAAGAAAAGGCAGTTTTACCAGGCTCTGACTGCACTTTTGGAAGACTTAAAATAATCTGACTGGAGTTCTGTAATTAATGAATTAATTAATTACTGAGGAAAAATTTAACATGAGCAACTAACAAGCACTATTTAAAGTGTTTCAGTGCAAAAAAAAAAAAAAAATCAGACAAAATATGCCCTGAGTTGCCATTTTCTTCTTTAGAGTTTCAGCTCTCTGGTCTCTTACTTTGAAGAGACTTAAAAATCTATTATTCTTAAGCCTCTTCAAAGTAAGTGGCCATTAGATTCTAGATAATGCAGGCTAAAATGTGCTTATAAATGCTTAAAATAGGTGAAATTCCTCTGCGTATGCTTACTATATAAGGGCATCATTGCTGTAAGAATCCAGAGGATCCATTCCCATACTGTGTTTTTGGTACGTTGTATGCATCAGTCCATCATCGCACAGATTATGGTGTATGAAAAAGTAAAACTGTCCTCATTTGTAAAAATATCAGCATCAGCACAGGCCTCACTAGAGCCTAGAGTCCAATCATAACCGCAGTGTGGCAACATATCAAAAACATAACCTTTGAATAGAATAAAAACCCATGCCTATGCCTATATAAAACTGTAGCTATTGTTTGGTTGTTGTGTTCTAAAAAATAAGCCTGTTGCTAAAATGTGATCAACATACGGCTTTCATGCATCGATATCATGAAGCTCTCTGCTGTTCAGTGTCAAAAAATATTGTGATTCTCTAAGTATCTCAAAAAATAATCCATCCATTTCAACTTTGAGACAAAGGTGGCTACATGCTCAGATATTCTTGTTTCCTGAAAAAAAAAAAAAAAAAAAATCACAACTGGTACTTAAGAAACCCATAGAAAGAAAAGATCCACTTCAACTCTGTGGGATGGATGACTTCTTAAACTCATCCTGAGTCTGTTCCAATCCACTGATTTCAGACAGACAAACTGTTGACGGTTGCTCATGAGCATCAGCCGTCTGAAGGAAAGGACTCCCAATCAATCCCAGACACTTCGTTTGTATGCCGCGGTGTTAATGTCTGCCCATAATGTGTAGTCGTCTCGCGTTTAGACAGACATTCATCTCTGTTTGTCATTGTGCTGCTGCCGAGAGCAGCTTTGCTCCGAACTGCCGTGGCCTCGCCTCCTTCATCCCATAATCCCCCTCATCATAGAGAAAACAAATCCACGCCGTGTGTGTTTGTGTGTGTGCTCGTGTGTGTGAGAGAGAATGAGAGGGGGAGAGAGCATGCGTGTGTGCTTGTGTGTGTGTATGTGTGTGTGTGTGTGTGTGTGTGTGGAGTAAGAGGATTTTCAGAGAGTGACAGTGTGTGTGGAAACACCACTCCATCTCAGAGCTTGAGCCTCACAGCTGGAAGGAGAAAGGGGAGACTGCTCCTTAAAGGTAACCTGGTTAGGATCTCTTAATACAGTGCTTTTCAAAGTGGGGTCCAGGGACCATCAAGGGTCCTTGAGGGGCTTCCAGGGGGTCCTCAGCAAAATGAGTAACAGTTTAATCTCACTAGACATTGCCACAATACAAAACATGTACGAGCCATTATTTGACAAGCTGATAGTTCACAAGCAAAATTGTGTTTTCCCACTGGCACATGTGTCACTTGTTTAAAGAAAAATAAGTCTTTAAGACACAATACTATACAAAATGAAGTATTAAGATGCACATTTTCTTCAGTGTGATGGCGCCCTTTCCAAGTCCATTATATCGGCGTCATCTCCTCTCACTTGCGGCTTCCGATGCAGAACTTTTCTGTTTTTCGCGGCGATTCAAGCTCAAGCTCTAAAATTGGGCTGAATGTGAGCACAAAGCAGAAAATTGCGTTTACCATTTTGTAGCAGTGAAAAAGTTGTGCCTGCATTAGAATTGATCATGCCTAATCCATCACGTCTAATTTTCACGGCGGCATATTCATGGAGAAATTCCACAAGTGGCATCTCGAAAAACTCATATTCTGTTCCTGATGGGTTTGCCAGAGCTGGTTCAGGATTCTCCCATGTTTTCTTCATCTCTCCTTCACTTCACTCTTGCTATTCTATATAATGAGAAAACAGAGTGACTGACTTTGTAGAAAATTGCAAAATTAGATAGATAACAATTGTAACTTCACATAGGATGCATACATTGTGCCTGATGAGCTTTGAAACAGTTTTTTTCCCCAGCTGATGTAGTTCATGCTGTGACACAATGCTCTTTCCCCCCGTTTCCTCCTGTTTGACATTTTTCCCTTAAAAAAAAAAAATCCCCAGTATCCAAATATATGCATTCAGAAGAAGCTGAGGGCTGCTTTGTTCGTCAGGGTGCCTTTGCTGAAAAAAGGCCACAGCATTGACTGTAGAAAAGTTCTTTTTCTTTCAAAATGATCAATTCATCCTCCTTTCAGAACCTTTACCCCCAGGGATCAATTTCTCTTAGTCATTTCTACTACCGCAAAGAAACTAAACTCAGAAAAAGTACGAAAAAAAGTATATCAACGCAAACTCAATCAAACTGTCATTTTTCCAATGACAAACTGCCAAAAAATATCTTTTTTTTCTTGTGTCATGTATCATTGTCTTGATACTGATCTGCCTTTTCTGCCTTGTTTCAACATTTTTACTGTATATATTTCTTCTCCAAGGAAAACAAGTGAAACTGTATTGGAAGTGATTTTTCTTTATCTTTTTAAATTATTTTTTCTAACAAGAAAAACCTGATTTTTAGGACTGAATATGAGACTAAATGGCTTCTTAAGATGGAAATCATTATTAGTATGTAGGGAAAGTGTATGTAGAAGCTAACTGATGCCTTTTTAAGGGTGGCTGGTCCACTCCACTGCGGTATTAGATGTTTCTGACAAATTGGCAGTGAAGGAGATTAGCTGCACAAGAAGAATATTTGCAATAAGATGGGTTTCAAGCTCTTGAAGTTGTTGACAGCCAATTTGTTGTGTCTGTTTTGCTGCTGTAGGTATTTTGTTATTTTTGAAGAGGCCACAGGACAGTATGTTTCGCTGCATTTCAGTATTTTTGAGTAAATAAGAATGCCGATACCTGTTTTCCCTGCAACACATCCCCTGCCAGATTGATTTATCACAGCTAGTCCTTTATAGTCTGCCATTACATACATTGATTCCTTCATTCTTTTCATTAGGTGGCTGAAAACACTAAGAGCAAAAGATTGGCTGACGGCGTCGTACTGCACGATATGGCCACAGCCCGCTGCGCAAGCCCTGTCAATGTGTGATAGCCAGAGAGAGTTAGAGAGTGACAGACAGAATGACAGCAAGACAGTTTGTCATTAGGCATCATAACAGCTAGAATAACACAGTCTGCAGCTAACCCACTGGTGTATCTACTGCGAATGCTGCTGCGCTGAGGTTCATCGACCATCCAAAGAAACTCTGGCCCCCATGTCCTGCAGATGGGCCTCCAGCTGGTCTGAACCAGCACTGAGACATTTATAATACACCACCACTCACCCCAAATTGATACACGTCAAGCTGCAGACTCATATTTGGTAAGATGTCACCTCAAGAATCCCCATCTGATAAGACCGATTCTTATTACACTTATTGCAACACTGCAATAAATTATTATTGACAGTTCTTCCATAACTGTCTGTAGTGCAGATTGGCAGATTAACAGTGAAGAGAATGAAACCTATGAGCAGATTAGTCATTCTTATACGTTCTCTCACTGGGCTAACTTCCAGCTGATGGAATAATAGTGAAATTAAAATATTCCCCATTTATCTGCAGACCTGGAACACCCTCAAGGACTCCTGGGGGTCCCCAGAACCCAGGTTGAGAACTGCTGATACATATTATTTATCCTCCCTATGTATAATATCTGTGTTTGCAAACAATAATTGTGCTGGCCACATTATCCTCAGTGGTATGAGAGCTGGAGCAGTGATAGATCTACCCTCTAAATTGTAAGTGATGGAAAAGGCGGAAGTGAAATTGTGTACATTTGGGGAAGGGACTAACAAAACATTTGACTTGGACTCACTTGACACAAATAGTAATTTACAACAGTAATTTACACTGTTCTCATTTCAAGGGGCTCCCTAGATGATGTCATCTAAATCAATGGTTTTAATCCACAAGAAACTGTTTATGGTACAACAAAAAAGTATGTGATTATTTCAACATTATGTTTTAAACCCACCATTTGATTGTGTTTGCCACTGTTCAAGTATGAGATCTAAACAATTAAATACTTAAAATAAACCAAATTATCCATGCATATCAGGTTCCTTTGGGCAAAATCACTCCAAACAGGGGTCAGCCGCTTAATTAAAGTCAACTTGCAGGTCTGGAGCATGAAAAAGTTTGAAAATTGCTGATGGAAATCACTCTCTCTCTCATATATCAAACCGTCTTATCACAGAAGCCAGCCTAGCTTGCATGGCAACATCATGACCCGCCTTGCTCTACTGTGTTGTTGACTCAGTTACCACATACTCCAATCTGCAAGACCTCAGAGGCCTAAACAAAAAAGCTCCGGGCGACAAACAAGTCTTATATCTGTTGTAGCTCTTGTGGGGATTTTTACTCTTCGGCAAAGCAATACATTGCACAGAGTGTGATATCTACACTATCACATACACAGAAGCCTATTGCATATCACATACAGTCCATCCATTTGTCTTATAATCCAGTTCTCTGATATTTTTGTTTGTTTTGCGGCTTTCAGGTTCTGTGCTTTGCAAAACCCATCTGCAGTGCTTTTACATATCCTGTGACATCCAATATAAGTCATTTTAGATTGCTCTTGGGTCTGAGGAGGGAATGTACTTTTACATAAGGGGACCCTACTTTGGGCCCCTACTCCATGATTGGACAGCCTGGGCCAGCTAGCGTCTAGCTGGGTGCCACTTTGAAGAGAAATCAGGGGCATCAAGGACATCAACTTTTATTTACACACAATTTAAATGTGGAACAACTGAATTAAATTATAATGTAAAAAGGCATTATATAATACTGCAGGAGTTCATTATGGTTTAAGGGCATTCAGAGCACTATCTGTGCCGGTGGCCCAGCGACAGTAACCTAATACTGCTGAGACAGAAAATTACTTTGTCTGGCCTTGTTTTGCTTGGGCCACACACACACACACACACACACACACACACACACACACACACACACACATAAGCGCGTGCATGCATATACATACACATGAGCACACACATGCATACACACACACTAAATCTCCGAAACCCCCTCAAGATCTTTACCCAGACTGACTGAATTTGCACAAAAGCCGAAGAGCTCACATGATGCTTTAGCCTACATTATGACAATACTTAAATCAGCCCGTGGCGTAAACCCCCTCCTCTCTGCCCGAGTCTCTTTGCCAATTCTCACCCCTTTACACTCTAAAGAACAACTAGGCTAATTTACCCTCAACCACAAATCTATGCAATTTGTTTTCGTTTATTTATTTATTTGAAAGCTCAGTGTCAGAGTGTCCATGATGGTGTTGGAAACAGACAACATCTCAGGATACAACGGCTTGAAGTGCCAGCAGGAGCGATAACAGCTTCCAATTCAAAATACTCAGATAAAATGTAAATTAGGGTTCTGGGTCACTTCCATCTCAATTTACTCACTTCAAAACACAATTGAAATCACAACAATAATAATAATGATGATAATAACAATAAAATAATACAAATAAATACGTTTTTAAAAATCCCCACCTAGACTTGATTGTATGGTTTCAAAATAAAATCTATGCAATTGTGGATATGTTTTTCTTTTGTTTCTCTTTGTCTCTCTTGTTTCTCGTATTTTCTCTTTTTCTTTTCTTTTTTTTTTTTTTTTTGACTTACATGCTCAAGTCTGTATCTTAAAGAGTATATTATTCATCAGTACACTTCCTTTAGGGACTTGTTCACATCACATGACACACAAAGCAGGCTGTGCATGCAAAGAGCCTGTATTTACTTACTGTGATTTCCCACTACTAAACATGCAAAGATAAATCAAGAGCAGCTCTTCATGTAAAAGTCCACCATTTGCCTCAAGTGACTCAAAGTCAGCAACAAGCTCCATTAAAAAGACTGGCTCTGGTCTAGAAGCTCCATAAATACACACTGGCAGGTTACAGCTAACTTACTAGTTACGCTACAAGTGTCATTTTATCTCTAACATGTGGCAAAGTAGAAGCTAATGTAAAATTCAGTATACAGTTAGAATAGTGGAACTGGACTCTCCCTTTGTGCCATAAAGCAACACAACAGACTTCCAGCAAAATCCAACCTGATGGCTAAATAATATAAAATGTTTTGTAGAGGCTGGTTGAGGCTTCCAGAAGGAAATCTGATCTGACTTGTTGTACAATAAATATACTAAACATTCATGCAGAATGCTTTATTTATGTTAAAATAAAACATGCACTGTAGTGCCTTTAAGGAGTTAGGATCATACAGTTGATGTACATTATATAATGTTGAATTTGACTGGATGTGTGCTGTTGTCAGTACAACTGAACATTGATCTGCCACTAGAAATTTCCTAATTGACCCTCTAACGAAGCTCCTTTCCTCTGAGCCTTGCTCATTGTGCCAATTAGTGTTTCAAGTTAACACACTATTAGCTGCTAGCAAGACAACTCAAGTCATCTCCTGACCTTCCTTCTTTCCAGTCTTCTCTCCTTGCTGGTTTCTCTTTTTTTCTGTTCTCTCTCTCTCTCCATTTCTCTCTCTCCCTCTCCCTCTCTCTCTCGCTTTGTGGTGTTCATAAATGAAACATTGCTACATGTTGTTAAAAGTTGCCCTCGAAGTGCTCTCACTTAATATAGCTTTACTATCTCAAGACAACATGCTTTGGCTCTCAGTGCATCTCTTACTCTCTTTCTCTGTCTCTCTCTTATGCATGCACACACACAAGCACACACACACACACACACACACACACGCACGCACGCACACACACACACACACACACACACAGGCGCATGCATGCACGCCAACAAACAACATACATGCATTCTCTCTTTAATGTAACCTCTTGAACATGGAGCTCCATTCTGCATGCTCTCTGAACATATTGCCTAGTGAAGACATTTGCTTAACAAGCAATGCGGGATATAGGGAACATTTGAAAAAAAAAACAAAAAAAACAAAAAACAAGACTCTCACAAAGTTGAAATTCAGCAAACACTTCACAAAGCAAAGCCAGAAAAATAAAATAAAAAATGCACTGAAAAAACAGTATATATCAGTCTTCATTAAGAACCATCTAGCTGTTCATTCATAAACTGAGGGGTTAATTGATCCATCTATTCGCCTAATTGATCCATCCAGCCATCTGAAACTGAGGAACTGTCACTTTTAGCATTTAAAGACTCCATTCATTTTCCTTTCATTAGAGCCTCTAGCAGCACTGAGCCTTCAGGACCTTGGACAGTTCATCAGAAGTCTGGCAAAGAGGGGGAGGCTGTATGTGAGCAGCAATTCAACAACAGTCACTCGCTCCCAGAGCCATACAGCTATTTCACATGCAAGCATGCAAGCTCCTGATAACCTCTGAATCAGGTGAAAAAGTAACGAAACTAAGTTTTCTGCTCTAATATGCCATATATCTGTTTTGGCATGAAAAATATAGCTGAAGTCAGTTGGTCAATATCTGTAAAATATGCAGGATCCAGTTGGTTTAAGTGCTCATTTTGTCAATGAAGGACTCAATAAACAAGCTTCAATCTTTTAAGGACTATAATGGTTTGTTTTGATTTCATGAGAATACTATATATCTTTTTTTCATCCCAAATGGCTGACATCTCACTTTGGAACCAAACTCTTCACATACTGAAGGTTATTCTTTATTTCTTTCTTTCTTTATTTTTTTTAAGATTATTTTATTTTGTGTTTATGCAGAAAGAAGTCAACAGGACACATAAACATAACAAAAACATGTAACACAAAATGGCAAGAAACAACACACACCTATAGGAGTATGAATCCAGATGATGAAAAGAAGAGACCCCATAGTATGCAAAACATACATAATTACTCACATTAATGCATATACAGATGAATAATTGATTTGTATATGTGTATACAACCCCCCTACCTGCTTGTACTATAAAAATTGCACTTTTTCAGTGTTGCCAGTGCTTGAATGTTCCCTTGCCCTTGCAGTCTGAGTATTTTTACACTCTCCTCTTGCATCTGGTTGAGGCTGCCAAGACTGAAAACCAACAGATGCAATCATTTGTTTTTCCCCGTCAGCCATCAAGCTGCTGAATCCATAGTCTATCAGCATTAACTGCAGAGGCAGACAGGCACTTTGATGTACACTGCTATTCTGTTATTTTATGAGTGCGGTAAATGTTGCATTTGTCTCGTTGCATCATGCTGCATTGTGTGCTAGAGGTTTTTTTTCACTGCAAATGAAGTGTCCTCTGGGATCATAATAAAGACCGAACTGTACTTGAGCTGATTAGTTGGATTTGGCTCTTTGTGTGAGCTCAAGAGATGAAACTCTCCGTTCCTTGCAAACATCGGATCTGTAAAACACTTTTGCGGGCTTGATGATGTGAAACGCTGCCAAAAGTGAGATGATGGAGGCAATTAAAAGCTCACCATACAAAGAAACTCCTCAGGGAGGAATAAAAGTAAGATTAAGTGATACTTCATTGAGACTTTCATTCAGCCCTGCCATCAGTAACAGTGCGCTGGTTGGTTTCAGCACCACGGACAGCTCTCTTTCTACAATATGTACCGGTGCAGGATGTGAATGCTGACTTTCCATGTCACCGTGGTGCACAGGGGTGAGGATGATATATGAACTGTCTACCCACAAACCGACACACACACACACACACACACACAAGCACAGGTCAGCACACGCACACACAAACATGCATATAGTGACAAACTCACAGGCACTGAGTCATGACAGGGCTCTGCCATTAACTGTGCTGCCTGGTCCATCAATCATAGCTGTCTGGCTTGACTGAACCTAAGGCAACTGCTCCCCTTATTTCACAACAAATCTCCAAGCCCCTGTGGACAACACATCAGTATCACCTCAGATATACATCACACCTGCTTTTGTAAACATTTCATAACTTATTTTTCATCTGATGAAGGAGTACAGGGACTTCACCACTGTGTGCTCACTTGTGTTGAGTACCAGCCCCTGTCCTCCCTTCCTTTATCAGTGCTTCTTCACTGCTCTGGCTCTTGGTGTTTCTCTCTCTCTCTCTCTCTCTCACACACACACACACACGCACATGCACACACACACGCACACATGCTGTGTACCAGGCTGGAATTGGGCACACCCTGTTCTTTCACAATGCAGAGATTTGGAGTCTTCCACGGGCTGTTGGCCAGGCTCTTGACCGGAGCTAAAACATCCACCGCCCATACACACACTCACACTCACACACACACACACACACACACACACACACACACACATGGAAAGCTGTAGGCCTCTCGCTGTGCTTTACTGCACTGCAAATGTCATTTTAAGACAGACAAACAAACCACAAGTGAGCTGCGACTGTTTCTCTTTTACAGGCTTTCACAAAATGATGGTCTATTTTTGGAGGAGAAAAAGTATTAACATTTAGGCCAGCAGGCAGACGTGTGTAAACAGTTGGCCCATGTGCACTGTAACCGTGTCCATTTAACAGGTAACATTAGATGAACCAATACCTGGCGAGACATGAGGTTGTTGGATTTGGCAGGAGGAAAAAGAAAAAAAAAAAAATGTATATGCACACAAATACAACATGAAATGAGCTATAAAACATTAAAAATTAACAACAGCAATTTTCACATGGAATAGCAGGGTAAACACACGTGTTATTAACACAGGTGACACTAATTAAGGCTCCTTTCCATTTAGCTCTATGGAAAGGAACCTTAATTAAAGTTAATAATAACACCTGTGTTTACTCTGCTATTGTGGGACTAATTGTATATGCTGTCAACACTGCCATAATGTCAATATTAACATCACTGTACGAGTAAGAAAGAATATGTAAGATTATACTTAAATGTGTGGATTCACTCAGAGATGTCACAAACAGTCTCAGCTGTTACTTGAAATATCCTGTATGCAAATAGAAATATACAAGCAGATACAAATATGAATAATTAAAATTACACACTCGCTTTGTGCCTGTTTTTGGCATGAAATGTGAAAAGAGTATAGGTGTTATCTGCAAATGTGACTGTTTAGATGACAATGTCCATGGCACTTTTTCTTTGTGAGTTGCTTGTTGCCCTTGGGGGGAAACCAGTAAGTCAAAGCTTTGATTGACTGACAGGACAGCCTAGGGTGATGAAAGTGGCGGAGCTGAAAAACGAAGATCAATAGGTACCACGACCATTAAGACGCAGTGGGGAAGTGTGGCTTTGTTTTGATATATTATGTTTTCCTTCTGGTGATACTCCATAGTGGGTTTTTAAATCATCCCTTGTCTTTGATATTGAATTTAATCACGCACGAGCCATTTGGTGCGTTTACCGTATGTGTGTTTGTGGTTGATCTGAGCCACAGCATACCCTGAAAACAATTTTTGTCTCAATGAGCCCACTGGAAATCTAACCTAGGAACAGAAACGCAAGGACTAACCTTTTCATAATGAGAATGAACTGAATAACGTACATGCAGTAATGCCTCATTTTTCTTATTTTTAATCACGGGGGACACTGAAAAGCTTGATATTGACTGTAGTTTTTTGTCTAAAAGGAGTCTAGGAACCCAGTGAAAATAAAATGCATGATTTAGGGCTTGGGATATTACCTTAACATCAGCCACTAACTTTAAAAGGGATACAACAGGGGTTACAGTGGATAAGAAACAAGACAAATGCCTTGAGCTATATCAGGACACGGCAGTATTCTCTATATTTCATGAAAGTTATTTAATTTTTCATTCTGCCTACACCCTACACGTTTTTTTTTTTTTTTCACCTGAAATCACCCAAAGAATATTCTCTCTTGCTTTTAGCTCACCTGGGCTTACAACCTGTCATTGTGTGATACACTGTTAGTTTCCCCGCTTCACCTGCAGAAGCAAGCGGACCCAAAGTACTTGAACAGCATCTGTTTTCAACCTTCAGAGCGCTGCGGTACACCTCTGTGGGACACAACAATCCACAGCGCACCACTTCATTGATTCTTTGTAAATGTCACATAAAGCCCTGCGGAATCAAGTGGCAGCAAATACAAAGGGCAGCTAAGCAAGTGCTAAATTGTGTTTTGGGAGAAATCAGCTGACTGGCTGGTTTAATTATGTTTCTCTGCCTTTGTAGAATCAACAATTTTTCACGTTTGACCAAAATCTGCTGGCACATTTGAAGCCATTCAGACTAAAGCAGAAGAGAAAGTAAACTACAGTATTTCAAATGTTAGGATAGAGGTGATTTGTGCCATTTTGATTTGTTGTACAATCCATGAAATAAATGCACAGCAGATAAAATATAAATGCATTTACAGCATTTACTGTTTACAAATGTAATAATGTTATATGTAATGTACTGTCTATAATATATAATGTGTATTTCTGTATATTGCCTGTCTATACAAATTCTCCAAAGACAAATTCTCACTGTGCAAAGCCAATAAAAATATTCTGATACTGTCTCTGACCCTGTAATAGTATTTTTTTCAGTGATCTAAGGAGAAGAACAGAGCTAGAAATGAAAGACTGCAATTCCAATGCAACCTGCACATTTTTGCTGTCCATTTACACCGAATTAAGGGCTAATACCTCTGGCAGTTTCCATTTGAGGATCAAAGGAAGCCTTTCCTGAGATAACTAGACACAATGGCTTATCTAGTGACTTAAATGTCTCCATTTGTAATGAAGGAAGTGTTTGGAAAAACTGGGTCTGAGGTCAAATAACCATCCCAGGGAACACCACTCATTTTTCAACTGACTACACAGTATATTCTGTATATGGTCCAAGAGAGGCCCATGGTAACACACCAAACCCACACTTCTAAAGAGACACAGTGGATTATTTAGTAAAGGTGTCATCAAAACATGTTGAATCAAATCAGGTGGAGTTTTAGGGGTTGTTAGGTTTAACGAGACCATGACACTATTTTGAAAATGTGTCTCTCAAGGTCATTACTCATAGGTGTTTACCTCAAGATGTTGTATACACACATCCATACATGTATAGAAAGAAAGCATGAACTAACTTTGCCAAGGCCATATCATGGAGTTTTCTTCTTTCCATCTTAAAGGGAAAAAAAAAAATTGCTTCGCTGCATGTAAAGGACAAATTTCTTTCATTCCTTGCAGATTTCCTAAACCACTGTGATTGCTTTAGCTATTGTGTGTATCAGCCTTTTCTTCTTGTTGTTTGCTTTTGATTTGAGGACTGAGGTCATGCCGACAGGGAGTTTTATTATCAATCGGTTTCTGGTTGGTTGAGTGCGCTAGTGTGACGTAATGACAATCCCGCATTGACTGTCTCCATCTGTTTAGTACAAGTCATGTGGAAAGGTTAAAGAGCACAGTGTGGGTGCTTGTAAGTGTGTTAGTGTGTGTGTGTGTGTGTGTGTGTGTGTGTGTGTGTGTGTGTTTGAGTGTGTACTACATGCTGGCAAATTGTGAAAATGAGTGGGTGGATGAGTGGGTATCACTGTTAAATACACTTCTTTGACGTGCTCAAGTGACTTCATTTGCCGCTTCGTACACTTGGTCCACATCAAAACACACCCACCCACCCACTCACACACTCACACACGCACGCACACACACACACACATAACAGCAGACTTGAACATCTGCACCAAACATCGAAGCATAATTCCGCCAGATAAAAATACCACACCAGAACAAGCGTAGCTAAATGCTCACTAAATAAGATTACACAGGAGGATGTTGATCATTAAGGATGAATAGGAAACACTTATGCTTATGTCTTGCTTCTTGAATCATCGTGTTGTTGGAATCAAAATCTTTTTATTTGCCAAGCACATTTGCAGTTACAGTCAAAAAAAAAAAAAAAAAGAAAGAAAAAAAGAAAAAAGAAAGAAAAAGAAAAAGAAACCCAGCATAGTGCGGTAGGCTGTGTCACAGATGAGCACACTGCAGCATTGACAGGTTCCTTAGCGGCTTCTTGAGGCACGTTGAGACATGATGAAATAAAAGACATCACATCTTAAAGTATTTAAAAGAATGCCTTATTCTAATGCACCATGGGGACACATCTAGCCTCCAAAGCAACAGTGTTGCTGCTCCGACATGGGAACTGTGGAGCAGTGCCTCGCACCAAGAGTTGTTACAATGCATATTTCGAATGTATAGGTTGGTGTTGCTCTTAAAACAGTAATGCTCTCTCTCTCATACACACACACACACCATTGCATAACGTTTTACAGACCTGCTAAAATACTGTTAATCATGACTATAACCATGAACATAAATGTAATTCTTCTCAACACTCTTGCAATAGTGTTGACCCAAAATATTTAATGGTAGCTGCAGTTACTGCTTTCAGCAGCTCCACAATGCCTTGCTCAAAGGCAGCTGGTTAGGGAAGGAGAATTTTCCCAATTTGCTTCTGGGATTTAATCTGGTGACCCTCTGGTCCCAAGCCTTTGCACTTAATGGAAAAATCCATCCTAAAACACATGGATTGTGTTTTTTTGTTATTTTTAATCAATCCTCTGATATTGGTGAAAGATATTCTTAGCACAGCTGCAATGGCATTTACTAGGACAAAAAAAATATCAAGAGTATAAATCAGGAAGTGTTCGCTGTCACGTTTCAGTGTCAGTCCCTAAAAATAAGAGAGCGAGAGCTTCTTCATACTGCGATTTGCATAAGTGTTAAATCAACATTCAGGGAGAAATCCAGCATGTTTTTGTCCCATTAAGTTCCATTGTAGCTGCAGCTGCTCTCTTTGTGCATCATGTTTGGCAAGTTTTCCCGCAGAAAAATGAAATTACTCCTTAAAATCACAAAACGACACCAGAAACACAATGCAAGCCGCCAGTTCATGTTTCTAAAGTTTTGAAGGTGCACTACGTTAAATGGTACTGAAGCACAGGACACTGTAAACTCAACACAAAATGTGGAATAAGCACAGAACTGTCTGTATGATTCTCATCATTTGCGTAACTCACTGATAAATTACCTGCTTATCCGACATTGTTTGTCTGTTGAATCAGAAATGTTATCACTTCAACTGACTCAAATTTTTTCAAAGTGTACTTTTAATGTATTTTTCCTTTAAACATCAAACAATGTTAATGTTCAGTTGTTGTTCCAAATAATTTCCAAGAAACTTGTCTTTACCACAGTGTGGACACCAGGTGGAAGTTTTTGCCCTTTTCTGTGAGAATCCAATCAGTGAGTGCACTGGGTGTGTTCAATCGATTGAAGAATGGTTTTAGAATGAAAGTTTGACTTTTGACCTTGGTCTTAGATTGTAAAAGCTCATGTTTACATTCTCACAAATGCCGAAGAAGCTGCAAGTGCAAGGCTCCTGTCAGCATGTATGTGTGCACCAGTGTGTGAAAATACATGTGTATTTGTATATATGTGCACGCGCACTGTAAGTGTGTGTGCATGTTTGGCTTAGTGGCTCTATATACAACATCTCCATAAGTATTATGTGATAGTATTTGGAGCAGAACTAATTGTGCCACCAGCGTCTTTAGCTAGCTGTTGTAAAGCATCATAGTTGTCCATTCGGCTTGTTGCTCCTCTTTGACTTTGGGCCGGGACAAAGCTGACGCTGGATGGGGTTAAAGCCATAAGCGTGAACTCTGCACACAGTATTGTGTTGTATTTATGAATTGCACTGGCTAATGTCATACTTACGCTATATGTTCTGCAGGCCAAGAAGACCCACTTATGCTTATTTCCTTATGTGTTGCATTTGCAATCAATGGAAATGCAACACATGGCGGTTTTTGCAAATTTCCCAGCTTTAACAATACATATTGAAGATAAATGACAAGGATTCAGCTTCTTTTCCAACATATTCGGATAACTTCCACATTGCTGTCTCCCTCGCTCTGTTTTAACCCTCACTCACAATCACATGAAAGAAAGAAAAAGAAGCAGAGAGAATATGTTGGCAATAAAATAAGTCAGAAAGAGATATTTTTAACCTCCCTTGTGTCCTAGCACCACACAAAGAACTTTTCCCTCTGCGCTCTAAAACGGAGCCAAACTGGTAAATTATTGAACACGCGCTCGCTAAGAGGGATGTACAGTACGGTTGTATTCTTCAAACGTCTTCACAAACGGACTACAGTCACTTTACAGCATGTGATGATGCCAGTGACAGCGACTCGTCAAGGTCACGGGGATTTTGCATCTTTTTAGAGCACAGAGAGTCAGCAGTTAGAGGAATTCACAAAGTGTTAGGACTGGGTTGACGGGCACATTCAAGTTAACCGTTAAATGATGAGAGCAGAAAAATCAAAATCATGTGTCAGCTTCAGCATAAACTATATTGAGTGACTGCGTGTGATTAGCATTTTAACGGACCTTGTAGCAACTCCAAAGCAAAACTGTTAGTTAAGTATTGATTTAATTTGTGCAGTTTTATGCAACAGGCAGGTATCGGTGTCCGATCTCATATCATAACAAATCAGTTGACCAATGGGCCACATTTATGAAATTAATAGGATTTCTTCGTGGTAATTCAGCTCTTCAAAAAACTCATTCAATAATTAATTTATCAATGAATGGGTTGCATGTTGTACCTTGGTTGTCTCGATTTGTAGTGAAAGATTTGCTGGACAAATGACAAAACGTCAAAACAAAAACATAAATACAAAAGCCATTTTTGGTTCCCATGACACACTGAGTGCCCAGCCTTTTCCATTTTATATTGCAAACCTCTTTAGTCGCCAGTCGTTTGACTTTGCATTTAGTCTCCCTGTGAGATGAGGTGAGGTGAGACGATTTCACTCATTTCCAGTCCAGCTTGCCCTCCACTCGAGCTGGACTGATGTGGCTCATTTCAAGTTGCCACTCTTTTTCAGAAAATCGTTGAACCAGATAAAACTGCCCTGAAGTGAAGTGAATCTCCTTGAAGTGGATTTGTAAAATGACATTTAAAGACAATGCAGCTGTAAATGACTTGCAATAGTCCTGTTAAGTGAAGTGGGAAGAGAGGGGTGCAACGGCAAACAAGTGATGGTGGGAATCAAACATATGCAGTCACAGTAAGCTCATGATATGGCAGGAGTTATATGCATTTAGGCTGCAAAGTTCTATGTATCAGTAAATAATGCAATAAGCACTATTCTCTCCTAACCAAGGCCTCCATGCAGAATACATGAAACATGAAAGTGCTAACAGGGCCAGCAAAACATGCTGTGTGTCAAACTCTCTCAACATATAACCTCCCGAACATGTGACTCTTTTACTAACAAAAAAAAAAAAAAAAAAATGTGTGAGTGCTTCTGTGGTTACAGCAGGCATATCATCTGTGAATCTCATAGTTGCAGTTTGATAATCAAAGTGTAAGTGGGAGCTGAGTGCTTGCTCCTGAAGCTAATTGTTTCTGCCAGGCAGAGATGAGGGAAGGAAGTTAGGATCTGAATTGAACAGGCAAGAAAATGGGTTTGCTTCATTTGCATAATTGATCAAATTTGGTCTGTCGTCAAAAGGGGAGCAGAGAGCAGAGAGGCATAATGTGCGCCGCCACAGTCTTCCAGCGCTATAGTATCTACTGTGGGATGACTGGAATTATGTCAAGTAAATGTGGTAATCATAACAGAACAAAATATCAGTGCGTTCACCAGGAAATGAATCCGTGCAAAAGCCATCGGTAAGAATGGATGACTGATAAAAGGATTCCATTTCAGAGTTTGTAACTTTTATCAAATGAGCATTGTGCGATAACAACCGTGTTATTCTGCCTGGTTGAAATTAATCTCGCTTCTGTGGCTCGGCATTACATGGAAAAGGGATTCCAATTTTTCAAACAAGCCTGTGAACAAAATACGCCTTTGTCCTTGAAGGCAACCGTATCTATTCTGATTTCAACATCTTGGTGTGACACAACTGAAACCATAGAGGCCACAATTCATGAGACGAGTAGATGACATTACAGACAACCTGTACCATCTCATTCTGTATAGCAGGCTTAGTCAGACTGATAGGTGGACGGATGGATGGATGGATGGATGGACATATAGATACGAGAGAGAGAGAAAAGATGAGTGCTGTGATTTCATCCACTGAATGAAACAGAAGCCGACCATGTGTGTTCGCCCTGCCCGCCCCTCCTGCAGTGATCACCGACCAAATCCCTTAGGAGGATTATCCAGACTCAAATCAAGAAAATCGTGCAACTTTAAGGGTTGCAGGAGAAAAAGAGAGAGAGAAAGAGAAAGAGAAAGAGAAAGAGAGAGAGAGTGAGAGAGGCTTTCCCTGTAGGCCGATTGGTTTTCCTCTCCTGCCTCAGATTTGTGTTTTTTGACATATGTGCTCTGTGCAGCTACACTCCCAGCTAAACAACTCTGGATTCATGGGAAAACACAAGCGACCAAATGTTTATTCAAATGTTTGGCTGAATAACTGCTCTTAAGTGTCAAATCATAAAATACATTAAACATAGTGAAGGTGTAATGGCTTATTCTTTGCATCAGTAACGGCATAACTTCTTCAACTGATTCAATCTGCTACAATAAATAGAATGAAATTAACTTCCTTGACTTTGGCCTAAATTGATATAAAATGCATGTAAAGAAGTCATGCCCAATCCAAAAAGATCGAACCGAATGCTTTAAATTGCAACTGTTTGTCCATTTTTTGACAATATATTTATATTTTGCCAATTTTTTTCATCCAATTTTCTGAGGAAAAGGATAGTCTTTCATCATTGCATGTGCTCTTCAATGGATATAAAATTTTATCTAAAAGTATTGAATTGAATCGCTGACTTGACGTGTGATTTACAATATCAAATTGTTTCAAAAAAGAAAAATTGTTTCATGAATAAAATTGAATTGCTGAACTAAAAAAATGTTTTGTAATAAATGTAAATCTAAAACAAATTCCTTGATATGTATGTTTTCATTCGTTTTTCCATCTTATTCATTGAAATGGTAATGGTATCTCGGGTAAAGTCAGAAAAATGATATGGCCCCTGGTTTATACTCAAAATTGAACACAGCCCAAAATATTCTCCAGAGGAGCCACAACTTGTCAGATGGATCTAAATACAATGTAACTTTCAGATGGCTCCCCTCTGAAGTAGCAGCATGCATCGGCATAAAGCAGAAGGCAATTTGGCATGCGTTGCTGTAATCTGATATTCATACACAAACAAGCCCTGCTGGCTACTTCTGCTGCCAAATGCACACACAGCCAGCGAGGCCGAAATATTCCCACACTACAAACGCTTATCTAGGTTCTACTTTTGTTTTTAAGACACGCTGATTGAAATGGACAGGATGGACTGGGTTAATGTTCCTGAAACGGGGCCAGTCGTGTCATGGCAAAGCACCACAGCTACAGCGCTTTATTTCAACAACGAGAGTGAAACGGTAAACACAAACAGACAGATCACTGACCTATCACAGCCGGCCCCCCAACTTTCGTTGCCCGTCATTAATCATACAATAGATGATTTATTACGAGCATTACAAGGTGATAAATGATCCACATTTTCTCATTAAAGTTTATGGAGCGAATTTGGCTCACACTCCATCTGCAAACCATGGGCTCAGAATTTCTATTTTGACAGCTCATGGATACACACAGGCCATCTGGGTGCTAACGGGGGTGCAGCTAACTTGCAACTGAGGCAAACAGCCTGTCTTGGGGCCTGTTTGCATTACAACATTATTAATTCTGAATGTTTTAAAGACTGCTGGCAACAGCCAAATGAGGAAAAGACAGAGTATGACTGGCTGACAAAATGGAGAGGTATGCTGACGAGGACAAAAGGTTCCCAGGTGAGCAAAGCTCTTGGAAAAGGGGAATGAAGCCACTTTTGTGCAAAATCTAAACTATTTATTCAGATTAACAGTCACAAAAGGACATTGCAATACATGCACCCTCATGACAACATGTTTTGTTCGGATGTACTTTCTGCAAAATAATGGCAGTATGACTTTTGTGGGTGAGATGAATTTGTGTTATTAAGCAAAGCATGAATACTTTCATTTCCCCACACATTAGACTTTGGGAAAAAGTTAATTAGAACACTTTTAGCAGAAATGAGCCTCAAGGTCCAAATAACACTTCATCTCAGTTCCATTCAAAAGAGCAAAAATGAACTGAAAGTAACCATCAGGCCAGTTTAGCTGAAGTACAATCACATTCCCACATTGCCTTTTATGGATTCCCAATGTTAACAGCATGCCTCATGCACAGCAGAGGCACTGGAGTGCACAGAGCCTTGCCTTGGTTTTCTTTTTTATTTAGTTCAGTTGTAACTGAGCAGTAGCCTCACATTCTTGAGAGAGCTCGATGCAAACCTGCGGATTCGAACCCAGAGACCAAGAGCGCATGGACGTCTCACCTGACAGAAACACTTTCCAGTTCATTTCTTTCAATCCCAGTTGGGATAAAAGATGTAACTGAACCACATGGCAAGATACAGATGGTTCAAGGTCAGTTAGTCTTTGCAAATGATTTTTAGCATTTTGTTTGACTTACACCAGATGTGTGGGGTTAATAGCACCTGACAGAGAAAAGTAACTTCAATCAGAAATGTGGAAGCTGCAAGTTGAGACTGACAGCTGTTGCTGATGAACACTCGCTTGCATGTTAAAACTTAATTTGGATCCGCCGTCTTGAAGCAGTATAGTGAAATTGAGTGGTATTCCCCTTTAATTCACCAAATTTAACATTTTAAAGCTGTTCTGTTCTGTTCTGCTCTCTCTCTCTCTCTCTCTCTCTCTCTCTCTCTCTCTCCTTCTTTCTTTCAGAACAGTGGAAGACGCACTCCAGATGCTAGCCGGACTCGGTGTGTGTGTGTCCTTGTGTGTGCACATGTGTGTGTTTATGTACATGTGTGTAGGTTTAAAAGATTTGTCATGAGCCATGTTTAGTGGGCTTAGCGATGTGACCCCACTTGAGTTAAGGATCATCTAAATGTGTGTGTGTGTGTGTGTGTGTGTGTGTGTATGTGTGTGTGTGTGTGTGTGTGTGTGTGTGTGTGTGTGTGTGTGCATAAATGCGTATCTGCACATGGCATCACGTATGTGTGTGTGTGTGTGTGAGAGAGCTGCCATGAGCCGCGGGGTGAGTGGCATCTAAAATCACAGTGATCAGGGATTGTTGTGCACTGAGCTTCTCATTATTGCTGCAGCCCCTACTTATGGAGTCTGCTCTGTCTTAAGTCATCTCGCTGTTTCACCACATGCAGGCCCGAGGTCATAGAAAATGCAACTGCTATTCCGGATAATGATGGAGAAGCCGTGCTCATTTATTCTCTTCAAACTATGGCATAATAACATCGTAACCCCTTGAAACCTGAGCACATTCATTTGAGTTCATTCAAAAACATGGGAAAAAGGCAATGAGCAACTCAACAAGAAATTACCCCAAAATTAGCAAGAATTAGTAAAAAGTTAGAAGACATAATATAATGTAATATAATAATGACAATTTTATGGACATTTTTCCCGCGCTTTTTTTTTTTTTTTTTTTTTTTTCAATTTACAGGTCATATTCTTTCTTTCTTTCAAGCTAATTTACATTGTCTTGTAACATTCTACTACTTTTCTTGCAAATTTTCAGGTCATTGCTTGCAAAGTTGCTCATTGCCTTTTTACCCATGTTTTTTAAAGAAAGGCCTTAGGCTGTGTCCAGACACCTTTGACAAGCATTTAAACACGAGAAATCTGACATGGATCCAGGCTTCAGAGGGTTAAAGATAAATTTTGTTTTACATTTGAAGGAACAAAGAAACCCATTTCATTTGGCTGAATTAAATTAACCCCATCCATCACTCTCAGACAGTGCAATGCAACTTCAATTCAGTCACTGCAACAAGTGGATTATCTCGAAAATGCAAAATGTCACTGGACAATAAATCTCACATTTCACATAATGTATTTTAAAATGACAGTGTATGTGGTGAGCTGCAGTTTCAATTCACACTCTATATTGAGTGAGTTAAAAAACAAATGTTGACCCAGATCCTGCTGACGACAGATTGAAACAATATTGATGAGCAATTTTGCCTTCAGCAGAGATATAAATGTGTAACTGGCCAACACAATCCACTCATCATTCAGTTGCCTGCGGAAAAAAATAAAATAAAATAACTTATAGCGCAAAAAACATGAACATGTTGGCTTGATGTGCCTTTGCGGCCTTAAGTGCATTCATGTAACCACAATGCCTTGGGTTTGAATCTAACCTGGGACTGTTACGTGTTATCCCTCCGTCTCACTCCAATCTTTGACCTCTAACAGAATAAAATACAGCCAATTACAATTAGTGCCACAGTGAGAGGAAACATCAGCTGGAAATCTATTCTGTTCATCATACACTTTGGCGTCTTACGAGCATCACCTTCTAATAGTCATAGTCTTAAAACTTCTTGGGTGAAATGCACAACTATTGGCTAAGTGACTGGGTGGCCCACTTTTCTAAGCTGACACCTTGAACATGCATCTCTCTCTTCTCTGTCTCTCTCTGTGTGTCTCTCACACTGCAAAAGCTGCTCTTTTTATCAAGTGAATTTAACCTGGCTTACTTGGAATATTCCTGAAATAAGTGACATGATCTTGACATCCGTGGAGTGACACTGCCTTATTCCAAGATTTCACTTCACTTCTTTTCAGAAAACCGAATAGAAAGTGAAACGCAGTGAGGAGAGGAAATTAAAATGCACTGGAAACCAGTCAGCTATTCAGATATCAGATTTTTTTCCCCCAACATAATTCAACTTAAGTGCACTTTTCTGTTCACAAACAAAAACAATATTGAGTTCCCTCATAGACACATGCATGGATTTTTTTCTCTTTGGCAAGCACAGACACATGAACATGCACACGCTCACACACAGATCCTTCTGCTCTTACAAGGATTACAAGGACCTTTCATTGTGTTCTCTAATTCCCTAACCTCTTGCCCTAATTCAGCCCTAGCCCTTTGATGATGTGAAACTGGTGAAATTGACCTCGGTCGCCGAAAGATGTCCTCTCTCAAGGCTCATAACTCTTCACTCAAAGTCTAAAACTCTAAAAACTGCTTCGAACAAGAATCAGAAGGTACGGCCACACACACTCACCCTGACAGCTTTGCCATCTTGGAGAAACCAAACACATCCATGTGTTCCCGCTACAGAGTGCTGCGTCCCAAAGCTCAGGCGCTCCACATTGGCATTCTAATCCACATCCACATCCAAATCCAAATCCCTTCCAATCCAACAAAAAACAAAAACCCCAGAGAAACCAGCTTCAACCTGGATCCATCTCAAGAGTCAATGTGAGCCTTTTAAACACAGGATTCAGAATTCGGCATGGCACTTTAGAAAATAAACTCAAAAGGCAGTAGGGATCACCCCTGTTGATCGCCCCAACCGCTGCACAGTCAATCCAATCCTCTCTCTTCCCAGAATGCTGTGTTCTTAAGTGATGAGAGAGACTGTGAGGGTCATACCCCTCTCCCTGCCCCTCCTCCTCTCTCCCTCCGGGACGAGTCAGCCCTTTCTGCTGCTCTCCACCTTGCTTGGTTGGGCTGCAGTGAGCCCTCTACGTGTGCTCTCCATCACAGCGCTTGGAGAAGTGCCGCGATCGTAGCCGCGGTGAGAAGAGAAGAGGAGAGAAGAGGAGGAGGGAGGGCGAGATGGGGGCATGGGGGGAGGGAAAGGGGAGTGAGGGGGGAGGGGATTGAGGGAAGGAGGGAGGGACAAAGCGAATGGATGACGGACGCTCTCTGGCTCCGGCTTTACCCTCCGCTGATTGGGACTGTAAGTCCTCCCGGGTAAAGAGAGAGGATGGGGGGAGATGGAGGGGTGACAGAGATGAAGATGCAGCACTTAGCGAGTAAAAGAAAACAAGGATAAAAGATAGAGGGACAACAGAAAGCAAAGTGGAGGTTAGGAAGAGACAGCAACTGAAAGAGAAAGAGAAAGTGAGAGAGAGAGGGAAGGAAGGAGGGAGGGAGGGAGGGAGGGAGGGAGGGAGGGAGAGAGGGAGCGGAGATGGGTGGAAGAAAGCTGACTCTGCAGAACGGCATGCTGGTGGGAGCAGGACCCTGTCTCTCAGTTCCATATTTGCTGCTAAGTGAGCCTCCACACATGTACACACACACACACACACACACACACACACACACACACACACAAACACACACAGCACTATCATCATCGCGTAAGCATGCATTAGTCTACTCTACCCAAGACCGCTTTCTTCCAGAACTGACATTTGGCATTGCGTCCTTTTGCACTTGAAATGTGAACTCTATATCACACAGAAACAAAGGCAGCTGGACAGGCCTGCATCTCCCAGAACAGATGGAAGAATGACAATTCCTGATGAATGATATATACTAAAATTATGCTTTACACAAGAACAGATTTGCTTTGTTACTTTGCTGTTAAATCTTGCTATTCTTAAAGTCAAGTCGGCCTTTGTGTCATTTGGTCTGTATCAATGTTCAACAATATATACATAAACTGTACACAGTGAAAGGAAATAGTCTCTCTCTCTCTAGGACCATGATACAATAGAACTTGTATAACAGCAATAAGTAGTTGTGTTACAAGACATGAAAAATTTAAAAATGTTTCCCATTGGGAAGAGAGAGTTTTAGCTGTTTCCCAAGCAGTCGCCTCTATTTTGGGAATTTTCTTGAAACAGCGACACAAGCTTCACTCGCTTTAGGCAGTTCTTAACACAAGTTGATTTCTATTAAAAGCAAACAAAAAAAATTCTCAGCCCAATGAGTTTTTTGCCCAGATTTTTTTTAAAGAAATGTATGATTTCAAGCCTTTTTTTGTTGTCTGCATATACATTCTGAAAGACTTTCTCTTGCTCGTGACTCTTTCACAAACACACACACGATTACTATTCCCATGCATCTACACTCTGAATCATCTGTTTCTCCATTCATCTGATCTTTTTCTTTCTCGCTTACATGCACACCCACATTCCTTCAGACAGTTTGTCACCAACCCCTTGACACCGAGTGTGTATATGCATGTGTGCGCAGATGGCGAAGCCCTTAGCAGACTGCACCTCCTGCTGGGTGTGTGCCATGGGGGCCAAGGACAAAAACACATATGAACCTCAGCGGTGACCATAAACTTTAACTGAACGCCAAATGCCGGAAAACTATGTTTAGCATACCATGTAATACAATTTGACTCAGCTGTGCATGTGATGAACAGTAATTTCTTTTTCAGCTCTCCCCCGCGCAAAGCCATGGAATAATGTTTGTAGAGTTGTATTGTGTTTTTCAAGTAAGCCCTGCTCTGTGCAATGCAAACTCTTTGCATGCAGAGTGAGTGCATCATGAATGAATTTATTGAATATACAGTATTTCTCTCTCCTTTTTTTTTTTTTTTTTTTTTTTTTGAAAGTTTTGGAATCACGTTTCACCTGTTTTAGCAAGTCATAATGTAATGACTGATCAATAGTGTAATACCGTGGCAAGACATAATAAAAACATCCCTCTCATTGGTTAAAAAAAATCTAATAAAACAGGCTGGTGTAATTAATTGCTGTATAATGTAGTAGCATTACCATGTTACATTAACTGTCAATTATGACTTCATAAATCTTTTCATTTTAACTGATGATGTAATAATGTGATTATGTAATATTAAATTCATAATTTCTCTTGTTATTACATAATTAGTCAGTATCTTTATTACATCATCATGTAAAAGTATGTTACACCCATTGTGAAGTAATAATCATTGGTTAATGTGATTAACTCAGATTATGTGGTAATCCCTTCCTCCATTTTCCATACATTTATAATATTAACAGATTTCGTTTCATTTACAACCCATTTAGAGGGACATTATATTAAATTTTGACATTTTGAAGTTCTGTTATTGTCAGTTGATGTGTCTGTGAAATTTTAAAGAATAAGAAATGACACAAACTAGAAATGTAGATTTGTAAGTTTTCCATCCAAGCCAGTTACAGTTATTTTGTTCGGCTGTGAGGACGTAAGCGATGCTTTCTTAAACATTTGGCTCTCCCCGCTGTCAATGGGGTGTAAACTTTCTTCACCCACTTGCATAAGTGTGTAGATTGCAGTTACTGTCAGATCATACCATCTTAATGCCAGCAGACGCATGAAATGAATGAAATGGAGGCTTAATGTCCTCAGGTTGAAAACCACTCCATTTAAGAATTCATAAAGGTTATTCTGAAAGTCTAGGGCAGTCTAATCAATATTCACGAACATGAACAAGTCTCCAGGGAGAAGCTCCAGACTATACTGAATGACATTTTAAGTTTGAGTCCTAGTGCTCTCATTTTTGCTTTTCAAGAGAAAGTTGTCCACCTTCATGAATAGCGCTTCGCCCGGCCTAGACCAACGGAATAAATACAAATTAAATATCACACTCGGGGAAGAGGAGTTGACCTGGGTCTTTTGTAAATGTGTGTTTTGTTTTTTGTATTTTCTGTGAATCAAAGGCACCAATTGTGGCCCGTGCCTTGTTCTGAGAGCAAAGCAGCGATACCAGAAAGCAGCGGTTTTACGTCAGGCAGTGGCAGAGGCGGCTTTGATGCAAAAAGACCCTTTGATGGCCATGTTCCTCCCTGAGGCTCCACACATGCACACGTACATACCAAACACACACACACACACACACACACACATGCACGCACGCACATCAAACGTGCTTTGAGGATGGCAAGCTATAAAAGGCCTTCTTGCCCTCTCATAATCTCACACTGCTTTGGTCACATCCTATCTCAGGACAGAGACAGACAATGAATACACACTCGCATCGCTCAGTGCATTCAATTTCCTGTCAGCATTTCTGATGGACAGGAGTTATTTTGAGGTATCTTGGGTTATGCATCAGTGGGAATTTTTCGATACCGTGTTTCATAATTCAAACCTGTGCTCTGTTCTAAAATGATGTGACCTCAGCTTTCATGTTGAATAAAGAATTTCACAATGCCACAGTAAAAATTTTTCCAGCAACATTTCATCTAGTTTGTATTCCTGGAAAAGTTTGAAGAAACCTTGAGTGCTCGTTGCAAAAGTCTAACGTTTTGAAGTTTTTAATGCTTCAAAATTTACATAAAAGGTCAGTCAGTACTCAGGCATAGACCATGTTAACAAATGATACATTCAGACAGGCAGCTGAATTGAATGAAGACATTTGAAATCCATTTTGTTTTGCATATCTGATACAAGTCGGGCATTTTAAGTCTAAAAAGCAAGAAAAAAAAATCACATCAAATCACATTTATAAGACAGTCATAGATGAAATTGCCTCTCTGAAAAATGTAACTGAGTCTGACCGCTCAGATTGGTTTCCAGGAGGTTTCATGCCTCCTCTCGAAGCACCACATCAAGGAAATACCACCTTAATAGCAGTAACAGCAAAAACTCAGAGCTCTAAAATGATGTGACTTGTCACGTTATTGGACAGAAAACAAGATCTTAACATGATTTTCAAGAGATATCTTGAACAGTTTCAAAACCCCTGTGCATTTATTGTACGTGAGGTAATTAAAGTGATTCTGATTCTGATATGTATTATCATTTCTTTTGTAGCAACAGCAGGAAAAAATAGCAATCCTATTCACTGAAGCTTGAGTGCATGCAATGGAAGCTGAAATGCTAAGGTGATTAATAATCTATCTTTCTGCACCCATGAAAATGAAAAAAGATGATTTATTAAATGAGTCTGCACTCCTAGCTTTTTGAGTGGGGTGTGTTGAGGACATATGGGACCTTAACCTGCTATAACTTTAGAAGCACTGTTGCTCAACAGACTCCCCCTACAGAAACTCAAACTTCATCAACAGAGAATACACATCACAGTACTGGACACACCGTTTGATTGACAGGTGATCTTTGGGAAGGGCAGAGCAAAAACAACAACAGTGACTACATTGCTAAAGCCTTTTTCTGTTCGCTTGGCTGTACTGAACTAAAAATCCTTGATGCAAATGGCAAATGTTGAATAAAATCCCAAAAATGCATCTAGAGGTATATACGCTCACTTGAATTGCAAAAACATTTTATTTCATAAATTGCCATGGAAAAGCATTTGCATAATAAAATTGGGAAACAGCACCAAGGTTTAATTCACATTTGTTCCTTGACTTGTAGCATGGTGAACAGTGGTAAATACAGGTGTACAGGGCAAGAAATAAAACATTCCTGTGCCTAATATATGGAAATACATAAATAAATAACACAGCAGTGATAACAGATAGGAGGAAGCAGCGCTATGCAACTTTTAGGCTTTAAATATTTGGAAACAGTGATATTAAATGGTCGCTATGTAAAACTGCCAAGGGTTGATTAAAGGGAGGACCCTTTAAACTGAACTGACAAAAATTGGGGAATAAGTATGTCTATCAGTGAGTTGGGCTAGAGATGAGATCCATGGAGACTAAACCACATGCTTTTTCTCTAACCTTAACCAAGTGGTTTTGTCACCTAAACCTAACCTTTCCCTGACATTAACCGAATGGTTTTGTTGCCTAAACTTAAAAAAAATAAGGTTACCAACGCTAAATGGCGGGGTCCTAGAAATGTAATCTTAGAAATGCAGTCCCGAAACTGCAGCCTCTGCTACTGCAGGAGCATAGTATTGATGTGCAGAGATAGTCCAGTGGCTAAGTCCTCCTCTTCTAATACCACGTGTCCCAAATGGCCGAGCATCACTGAGCTGCAGGCACAGAGGTTGCTGCATCCTCAGTTTTAGACTAAAGCTTTTAAACTATGGAGACTGTTAAGTTTAGCGTTTGCTCAGGATAAGCTTAGGGTACGAATCTAAGTTTGTTGTAGCTATTTTTTCTGCTTAAGAACCATTTTGAATTGTGTCTGAAACCACTGATCTGAAAATGTGGTGGTTTTCTGCACCTGCAGCTCAATAAATCTCACTTGGCATGGGATGGAGTTCACTTCGAGCTCTCTCATCTGCATCTCCCTCTCTACTTTCCCACTGTCTGAATGAAGATTAGAAAGGTGAATGGACTGCCCCCTCGATTTAAAAAAAAGAGAGTTGTTATGGTCCATGGAGGTGTTAAGAACCTTGACGGACAGGGCGGTGGAACCATTCTTTTATCTTTCAAAGCCGATGTCTGATCTAGCTGCTTGGCTGATTTAAAACAGCGATGCTTATTACAGTGAAGACAGATAGGAGCACTGCTGGCATCCCGCTGCTGGTCTGTGTCCCACAGAGATAAGAGGAGAAAAGACAGTCTGCCCGCTTCTGTCCACTGATGAATAACAATATAGCTCAAGGTCAGCACTCAGGTGTGTGTGCGTGAGTGTGTGTGTGTGAAATGAAGAAAGACAAAGCTTGTAATAGGGTGTGTGTCAGCGCTAGTGTGGCCACATTATTACAGACCACATCAGCATTCACCGTTCCTCTCCGAGTTTGTCGTCTGTGATGCTTTACACACAAGTAGCACTGATTACTAATGTGTGTGTGTCTGTGAATATGTGTGTACGTGTGTGTGAGTGTGTGTGTGGAAGTGAAGCCTGGTCACCTCTACTCTCGCCTTTGAAAGAACAGGACACAGCACGCCAAACACTGTCGTAATAACATCCTGTAATGAGATTTTCTCCAGCAGTCACTTCAAAAATAAATTCAAGTCCATAAATTAAACTTTGTCTTCTCTAAGGTCGTGCAGTTGAACTGTGATGTGCTGGAAACACGGTCATCATATTACGAAACATCTGGCTGATCAGCCCATGGTATATGGATAATAATGAAATGATAAAGCTTTGTTTCCTTAAAGGGACAGCGCAGGTGAAAATGGTGATTGTAACTGGTGATTGACCAATTCAAAGATGTCATTTTGCTTCGAGGTGAAGGTAAAAAAAAAAAAAAAAAAAGAAAAGAAAGAAAGAACTCTAGTCAACTGAAATGGTTTAATGTCAGCTGTGGCAGCTATATCAAGCAAAAAAATTGTGAGGCAAAAAAAAAAAAAACATTTTCAGTATCACATTCTTGAATACCGAATTTTTAAGTAATCTTTAAGTAACTAAGGAAACTAATTCTGATATCTATTAAAACTGGAAAAATAAAATACAGTAAGTAAGTGAAGATAAAACTAACATAAATGAAATGAAAAAAAAAATTAAAAAGCTAAAAAAAAAATCAAAACATGTCCTTACATCACATTTCCCTGCCTTTCTTGAGTTTTAACTTACTTTAACTTCTTAGATTATGATTAACCTTTTCAAACTGAGATATCCTGAATATGAAAATACCTGTACTTTTCTTGAACTAAGTATGCGATTATGTGATTATGATTCTGGTTTGTATCATCGTTCCTTTTCCGGCAACATTAGAAAAGAAAAAAAAAATGCTGTTAAAACGCTTCTCTTGAACATATAACTTAACTTCCCTCTGTAATTATTCTTTAAAATGAAACAGTAAAAAGCACTTTAACTTTATCCACTGAAAGCCTGATATTTAAATTTGCATTTTTTTCATTTAATATCTCCTCATTTAAAATTGTTAATAACGAAAGGAGAAAAAGTTCCTAACACAAAAAGTATCAGCATTTTTGTCCCCAGTCAGCATATAAAATTTCACCCCTGTTCACCTCTGCTGTCCAGCCTTAAATAAAGCGCTGTGGACTTTTCCTTCACAATAACTCATGTTTGCTGCGATGCAATGCCAGTGCAGAGTGAGGCTTTGCAGTCATAACATCACGGCACTCATTCAAACCTGCCACTCATTTTGTTTGCCTCAATTATCTTTAACCTTTCAGCGTTTCCATACCCCCGTCCACCCAGCAGCATAAAGTCGTCTGCTGTCATGATATACAAGGCATCATAATCATAAATGAATGAAATAAAACTGCATGCTGCTCATTCATTGAGCTTGCTTGCTCCACGACCGGAGCCACAAGCCCAATTTCCCAGAATTCCACAGTGCATTGCGAGGCGTTCCTGGCCGGCTCCCAGTCATTACAGGGGATAAAGCGCACGCCACCCTTTGCATGCACGCACGCACACACACACACACACACACACACACACACACACACACACACACACACACACATGCTCACACCAACTTTATGCGACTCGTCTAAACAATGAGATCATAGAATTTCATTCCTGCATCTCCCATAATCCAAGCAGCAATTGCTGTCTCTCTCTCCCTCTCTTTCTCTCCCTCTCTCTCTCTTTTCCTTATCACACAGGCCTAATCCGCTAGGGCAGAGAACCCCAGAGAAAGGGAGGGAGGAGAGATGGAGGGATGGATAGATGGAGGAAAGGCGTGAGAAAGAGGAGAAATGCACTAGATTGATATAACGGGGGGAAGGTGTGTATGTGGGGGGGGCGGGGGGGGGGGGTGCGCGGGGACAGATGATAATGATGAGTGTGTGTGAGGGAGACAGAGAAAGAGAAAGGTCAGAAAGGAATAATGGAAAAGAGGGAGGGAGTGATGCGCAGAGGGAAAGATGTTTGCAAGCGGTTTGGAAGAGGAAACGGTGATGAGGGAATAGAATGAAAGCTTGAGAAAGCGGAGAGAAGGATGATGATGATGATGGATAGGGAGGGGGATGCATGGAGAGTGAACAAAAGGGGGGAAAAATGAGCTAAAAGGATGGAGAAGAAAGAGAGGAGGAGGAGAGAAAGGGGCAGAGCAGAGGAGATGAAAAGTGATGTATACAGTATGTATGCATGACTATGGTGAGCTACAATGTCAGACACAGGGTCACACACTCTTCCAGAATATATCTGTCCATTGTAAATGTGTTTTCAGGAGGGGGGGAGGGTTGTCGCTTAGGTAACAAGATAGGAGGAAAAAGTCAGGAAGCACAACAGACGTGTTGAAAAAGTTGGTTTAACAGCATCTCTGGGGAAGGTGTGTGTGTGTGTGTGTGTAAGTGGGAGGGGGGCATGACGGCTATATTCACTAGTTGCACAGTGACTAGCAGTCTTTGTCTCACACCTGAACCAAATGCAAATGCTTTAAATCATTTGTTACACCCTACATTCACATGCAGCTGGTTATGTTGCAAAAACACATCTCCTACTTGTAAAACCTCTCATGAGCAATATGCAAAGTTGAGTAATGAAAGCGGGCAGTTATAAAAAAAAAAAAAAAAATGCTACCTGAGTTTTGGAGTTGTGATTTAATAATATTTCGCCAGACTAACCATGACAGTTAACATTTGATTAAACAAAGTTTAATCAAGGATGTCCATGCCTGATTATCATTTGTCTGCCAAGTTTGATTTTCTGACAAAATAGCTCATGAATGCAATGCTGTTTAGCAAGCAAGCAAGCAAAGAGTTATTTATATCGCACATTTCTTTGCAGGTGGAAGCAAAATGGGCTTCATAGAGTGTGGACTACCATGGGGGATGCAGCAGAAAAAACTATGTGTTATACACAAATAAAAAGCATAAAGCATTAGCTTATATATATGTACATTTCTAGCACATATGCTTGGTATTAATAACTGTTGATGCATTACTTAAATATTCAGTATTTTATTGATTGATTAGTCTAAAACTGGGCTGCCATAAAGTAGATGCAACGTGAAGATAAACTCTAGTGCTCAGTGGGATGTTTGAGCTTCCCACCTACATGTAAGAGCTTCGTGGGTGGTGATTGCCAAGATAAGATGAAACCAAGCGTGTCAGGAAAGTGTAGACAACCTCAGGATTGTTCTTTCAAGTGGATTTAGTTTACTTGACAATGACTGACAAGGGCAAAAAGTAAAGAATGGGTGATACATGAATCAAAAGCAACCAGAAAAGACAGCCTTTTTCTGTCAGAGGGAAACCTAGGACACTTTAATTTATTAACATCCAACCTACGTGTTTTGCAGTGAGACGTGAAATTTACGCAAAACAGAGTCTGAATGATCTTGTCAAGTACAATTATCATTTAAAAACCGCTGCTAGATCAGCACAAGTATCAATAATGTTGTTTTCCGCAGGTTGTGAGGTGTTGATCATAGGATGCGTTGAGGCATAAACTGATAAAATTGGATGCGTTATGCCAGTTACAAAGTATTTTTTCAAGACTATGCAGTCACTTAAAAAAAAAAACAAAAAAACTTTGAATGACTTTCCAGGCCGGTGTTTTAATATTAAATCTCTGACAGGAGCGGCTGAGTTGTTTTCGTTCCTTTGACAGCGCACCTATGGCAACATCTCAATTGTCCTGATGCGCTAAACCCATTCAGCGCTCCATGTGGCTTGAAACAAACTATAAATTTGGCCGGGCCCTGTTTTGTCTCTCTCTGTCTGTCTCTCTCCTTCCTCGCGCCTCCTGCTGTCAGCTTACTAAACGCTCCCTCTTCAATAACGGAGCTTGTCGCAGACACTTAGGAGATAAGAAAGACTGTGGAGACACGTGGGCGATTTCTCACCTCATGGAGTATTAGAAATCTGCCGGCTGCTCCGTCCCCTCTGTATTTTCTGGGGGACGCTTACACACACAGATGTGGGAGCTGTGAACACACACACATACACACTCTCTTCTTCAATTTGTACTGCGGCCTGGTGTGTGTGCCGTGCATATATACAGATGCATGGCGTGCACATGCATCACAATGCAGCGGCAGAGAGCCATACTGTATCTAGACTGAGCAAATGGATCAGATGCTATTAGCTATTCTTCAGGGTGATCCTGACATTTAATTACACACACACATACATGCAGAGACACACACACCGACGCGCGCACACACACAGACATATGCAAACACACAGCCTGAATGCTGACAAGAGACCTGATTTTTGTGAGCCACATCTCTTGAGACTCCCTCTCAGCAGAACCAACATTCAGAATGCCGAACACACACAAATAGGTACGCAATTACCGGCAATTGTGCACATGCAAACACACACACACACACACACACACACACACACACACACACACACACATACTCACACACACATACAATCAATCGTACTTTCCATCCCTCTCCCTATCTAAAATGTTTCACCAGCTAAATTCCCTGAATCATTTTCCAGAGGAGCAGAAGTAGTTTGTTAAACACACCCTTGATCTTCAAATACTGCTGCTCGGTGAATGTAAGAGCTAACTGTGTGATTGATTGCTAGGCTAAGGACCACTAATGTGCGACGGCAATGGGACCTGAGAGGTTCTTGCTTGGGCAGCAATCCAAGTGTTGCTGAACCTAACTGGGCAATATTCCCAGCAATGAGAGGCAAAGTGAGAGTCGGGGTAATGGCAGGAGTGCGATATGCGAGGGTGAAAGCGATGAATTATGTTTAACGGAAGATGGCGGTCCTTTTTGTTTTGTATTGTTTTGTATACTTTAAGAGGTTTTCCCACTTCATTACACTTTAAATCATCTCTGTTATTATTCAGTACAAATTTGGTGGTCACTCCATCGGCATTGCATCAGAAACTGGCCAAACTGCATCTGCATCAAACACCTATGAAGGTAATGTTACTTTGTATGACTTAGTCTAATACTCAGTTCTGATTGGTCAATATTATAACATTCTACTGTGAAGAAGTTTGGTTTGTTGCATTAATTTCCTCGATTAACAGGTGCACAAGTGCTAAAAAAGAAAAAAAAAAAAATTAAACTATGCAAGGTTATCCCCTTGATTTCCCCTTAAGTAGCTTCAATCTGAGAAAAAAAAAACATATTGTGCAACATCGTCACATCCATATTCTGTATCTGCTGTTTCAGTGAAGCTCCATCACACTTTGTTGAGTAAAATATTCAAAACCAAGAGGCCAGTGTTTTATGGCTGCAGCATCACATCAAATAGAAAATATCTACATGTCTTGAGCATCATTTTAACTCACATTTCCCTGGAATTCAGCAGCACATATTTGGTATTTTTTGGAAACCTGGGGATCTCCACTAGAATTTAAAATACAGGTCTGTGGGTTTGAACAAAGCTCGGCCACACAGCATGAATTTGTAATGACAAACCCGCTGATGGGACCGGCAGAGGTGCAGAGGTCAGAGACATTTCTGATTGCTTGTTAAACTGAATGACAATCTCACCAGATTTGCTGTGGTTAGCTGTAAGTGATTTTAGCATGGAACAAAATAATCATAGATAAATATTTTGTGTCACATGATGAATGCCCTGTGTTGTATTCTTTAAGTAACAATAAACACTCAAATTCATCCATGACGGGAGCGTTGTAACATATCTATCCAGCTACAGCATTAGATGTCTAGCACTGTTGTCTAGTGTGTGTGTGTGTGTGTGTGTGTGTGTGTGTGTGTGTGCGCGCACGCACTTCATAGGCATCAATCCGGTACCATACCTTACGATGTACGTCCAAATATGATCAAGTGTGTAATCATCATAATGAAAAGCACCAATTAAACCAAGTTGCAAGAAATGTTTTTCGGAGCCGTATCTGAAAGATTCAACACCAATGTTTCCTCAAAATTGAATGTGACAGCTGCCAATGGTCTAATTATTTATCATTGATTCTCTTTGGCTCCAGATTTACCCCTAAAGTAGAGGAAATAAACAGCTTTTGATTGGGTGGAAAACAAAGTTAGATGCAGGGACTGCTTAAGGAAAGATAACTTAAAACCCTGTTGGGACCCTGTATGTTTTGATCGTTTTAAAATTTTATTTCTGGGCAACCAAAGCCCACTTTGTAATAAACAACACCAAAAAAAAACAAAACCTCAAGCTAAGTCTTTGCAGCGTTTTATCCATGTTCCATAAATACAACAATATTTCCCTTTATACTCCTGTAATAGAGATCTTTTATTCTTCTGATTGACATGAGATCAACTAAGCTGTAATGCCTTCTGGCCTGAATTTAAGTTGTAACATGATATAATATCATAATCAGGCATTGTAGTTGACATAAAAGTTGTTAATCCAAATCTCATCTCTCTACTGAAGTCATTAAGCCATAGCATGCGAGCGTTCAAAGACCCACTTGAAACATCATTTTAAATCACACAGATCATAGTGGCTGTGCAGAGATAATCATCGTGTCATCACCTTATGGGGTTTATGTTAAGTTAAATATTCCTTAAACGGTTGCACCGCTGCCAAACCCACATTTAGTCATTAACGGATTGTGGCTTTAAACAGCGGCTGATCTGACGGTTATGAAGGATCTCTGTTTGGAAACAGACAACAGATTTATTCCACAAATCCCCACTTAGCCAAGCGTGCAGTTACATGTCTGCTTCGCACTTGCAACGCGCACACACACACACACGAACACACCCCTCACACATGATAACATTCTCAAGCAAAAACACACACAAGTGCATACATAAACTTACCAGGGTTCGACCGATATGGGGTTTTCTTAAGACCGATAATGATTCCCGATACTTTTTTTTTTTCACTGAAGCTGCTGATAGCCAGGATTTTGTGCCCATATTCATCTTTAAATTTAAAAATGATTATAAACAGGGATACTATTACTTGAGGAAATCTCTTTAATGAAATGTTTGACAATAATGAGAATAACTTCTTTTACACTGGAGAGGGAAGACATAGACGCGCTGCTATGTGATAGTCGAAAAAAGGCAGATATCGGACCAATTCTTCAGCTTACGGATAAATCATTAATCCAAACTGAAACTGACTCAATGGTTTTAATATGTGTGCGTGATAAATGTATTCCTGTTGAGATTATCATCTGTCTCCATTAGCTTTTGGATTAGGAGGAACTACTATGAGACAAAAGATACACATTAGTCGAACAACAACAACCAGCCAACAATAACACAGCATGTAAACATCATGCTGACACGCGGTCAATACATGCTGACGTACACACACACACACACACTTGCATGCATGCACACACACACCTAGAATGCACAGAGGGTTTCAGCTGAAACTGGCAGGTCTGCCTTGTTTGTTGGTGATGTGATCAGCATTCAGAGGATGTGTGTTTTTTACTTGTAGTGCTGAGAACACACACACACACACACACACACATACACACTCGTATACACATTTGTTTACAAACAAAGGAGGTAAACACAATTATTATTTCATAACGCCAACACAAATTTGGCAGCAGCAGGGAGGAAGTGGGTCAGAGGAAAAGCATGATATTTCATGCTTCATAATTTTCTGTCCAATGTCCCAACGCTGGAATATTTCATTTCAGGTTTTTCACCTTAGACTCTGCACAGCTACCTGGTCAGGGAGCATAACGATGGTGGACTTCGACCAGATGTGGAAGCTCTCTTGGCATTACTAGCTCAGAAATTTAGCGTTTTACTGTATCATTGTGGGAAGGCCGAATAAGTGCAGTGTCCACACCTGCCACCTTTATGTACCTGGTCCATTTTGTACGCATCATTGTTTCAGCTTAAGTTTTTTTCCCCAATTAAGGCAGTTCTAGTCTTCTCACAAAGCTGCTGCCCCACTGATGGATCACCGCGCGACCAGGGAAACAGTAGACAATAGTGCATTCACAACTTAAATTCTTCCTCAGAAACGTCCATGAAGCAAACTTAAAACGCCGAGGTCAGACATTCAACATTTACTAGCATTTAGATATATGGACATCATTAATTCTGTCATTGTGAAACATCACATGTTGGTGGGATATATCTTACAAATATTTTAAGATAAATTTTTGAAATAATTCTGGATATCACTGGAAACAATCACAGCAACCTGGGAATTTGCCAAAAAAAAAAAAAAGTCAAATGAGCTTATTTATGAATTTTATTGATTATTGTCCTTTTGAACATTAAATAGCCTGGTTATGATAGGCAGGCATTTATTGCAAATACACCAAATGCTGGTTAGAAATAGTTAGTTTCAAAAGCACAAAACCTGCACCACATGATGTCTTAGACCTTTTTCACAGCAGGACCTTAATTAATGTCATTCATAACCTGTGTTTACCTGCTATTCACGTCAAAATGCCTGCTGTGAAAAAGGTCTAATCTTCTCAGGAAGAAAACAAGGCAATTACTGGAGCGGCCGCTCTTTCACATTTTCTACAATATTTGTTGGAAAAGAGTGACTGTGTCAAGACTGGATTTACTGAAGGCCAACAGTGTTCTCTCATCATTATTATCATTAAATTAAATATAATCAAACTATAGTGACTAATATTGATTTGTATTTTTTTTAGGAAAGTTTTTTCATGAGGTATTTGTTTCAGTGCCTCTATGTGGAATACAGGAAAACAGCAAAACTGTCAATCATTTTATATCAACATTCGATATTTCTATATTACCCATATTTGCTGATAAATAAGCAGTTAACATTTGTTTTTTAATTACTAAAAGCATCAGAGCTTGAACATGGCATTGAGTAAATATTTTAGTTTTTATGGATCATTTGGCAGGATGCATAGATATTTTTTTTGACATTAAATTTTTTCCACTCATTTACAAATGCTGAATGCCTTGCCATCATAGAGGCAGCCACATGTTGATGTGCTGAGACATTTTATACTGGATCAGAGCTCACAGCTGACACCCCTTCGCCGCTGGTGTTCTGATGTGGAACCCTACAGTGTACTTATCAAAACCACAGGAAAGACAGCTCTAAAAATATCTGGTGTGTTTAAAACTGATATTGCAAATGTTCTGAGATGCCTGGTCTGTAAAATACGCCTTGGAAGTGACAGCTAGGTGATTGTCAGTTTAGTATTTTTTTCCGTGATGCATTCAACATGTTTTCCTTTGACCGGAGTTGAGACGCGCTTTCTATCAAGACCCAATTTACGCTGCAAAACAATTTCTATAGCGGAAGAGCGGGATGACGAGGACAAGCAGGAGTTTGAGCACCTGCCAGCAAACTAATCAGCCTGTGACCGATTTGGCCACAACGCCCGTCCGGGCCAACCCAACCAATTTGAGCACAAACATCACACAGTGCACCGGGGCACCGGAGTGGAACAACGGCGGATTATGATCACTTTCAGCAGACACCAAAACCTTTTTCCCCACATGTCTGCAGAAATGAAAGAACTGGATTTGAGTTCTATATTCCTCATGATGTCTCAAACAGAACAGTGTCTTACTTTCTTCACATGAAAAAGCTGTCATGTCTACTGGACGTTTTATAAAAAATGAAATGGGAAACTACTAGATTTTTTTAAAAATTGTTTTTCATAGCCAGAATAGGGGACATGCCGGGGCTCTGTACTTTCTGAGTTTTTCAAGCTGACAAATATAAATAGTCTTTGGAAAAATGAATATATATGAATTCTTAAACCTCTTCAACCCTGCTGGTCCTATCGCTGGGTTCGTAATTACAAATAATGCTGCATGACTGAATTTTAAATTTTGGTAGAGATGCCAAGGTTTCCAAAGATCATAAATATGTCCTGCTGAATAACAAGGAAATATAGGCTATATCAAATGATGCAAAAGACATCGAGATGTTTTCTATCTGATATAATGCTGCAGCCATTAAACAATATCATCATTGGGTTGAATATTTCACTCAATGTAAGTGTGATGCAGCTTCAATGAAGCACTGCAACCAGCAAATACAGAAATTTAATGGAGTTCAAACAGTTAAACTGACTGCTTTTGTCATTGCATTCAAACCAATGCAATCGCTTTTTGGTTCTGTGATCTCCTGTGTGATGAACTGACATGTATCAACCTGTGTGTCTTCTTGTTATTGTGACTCTGCTTTTTTAGATTTCAGATTTTTCTTCACATTTTCGCTTCCTCCAAAATCCACACACTGCTTTATTAACATGCGCAAAAGCAAACTAAATAATATCTGACAAACAAAGGTGAAATGTCCACCAATGCTCTCGTCGCGTGGAAGGTGAGGAGAAAAGGTGTTTTCCTCTGAGGGCAGCAGGCTAGGACAGAGGTTTGGAAACCACATACGAGGTTTGTGGCAGCTTACCGCAGCACAACAAGAGTGAGAGAAGCACGCAAAGATCGCTTGATTTTAGCGATCTCGCAGTGGACATCGCCTCTTGTTCAGCTGCTGAGTCACCATTCAAATATTTGGAAAGTCAGCACTTTGTGAACCAAGAACAGCAGGTGGTGAGATGGTGGAAAATAGGTCCGTGCCTGCCTGCCTGCCTGACACAGCACAACTGAGTCGGAATCTGCATCAAATTTCATTTGTCTGCTTTCTGGGCCACATGTTTCCTGGCCAATGACCCTTCACCTCATTGCTGTAATCCTTCGACGATGATGCTGTGATCTGGCGCTTCCTCAATCCAACAGTTCAGTGCTGACCAGCAGCCTGGTTTATGTTTAGGCGGGGGAAAGACAGAGAGGCATGCTTACTTCTTTTTCCTTTTTCCCCCAACTAGCGAACGACCATAGCAAGAAGTTATGAATGTTTTATAAAGTATTCATAATTTATTCTGCTGACCACAAGCCACAAAAACACTCTGCACCTCTTCTCAGAAAGATACTCTGCTCATTTTCTCATTATTCAGTGCCGTACGCTGGATAACACAGTATCTTATTCAGCATTTATTGTAAACCTTGCATTTAAGAGTTTGTTCTTAGGAATATTATTAGTTGGATTGCACTTTCTTGTAAGTAAATGATAGGGGAAAGTTATCAACAGCATACAAAGAGGTACACCATATGCAATAGGAAAAAACATGCATCTCTGAATAGCAGTGCACAATAGAGGGCCTTACTTTAATGTCTTCTAAACCCAGTTATGGAGCCTATGTATATGTATTATTGGATGTTATCTGCCATATGAGCAGAAAGGAGAAAGATGAGGAAAAAAATGCGGTGTGTTGTGGTGAGGATGAGAATAAACCAACCCAGCTCAAAGCAAAGAGGAGACCATATATAACATTCTTGTAGATTTGAGTGGCCCATTGCTCAGATAAACAAAATGTGTGTGTGTGTGTGTGTGTGTGTGTGTGTGTGTGTGTGTGTGTATATGTGTGTGTATACGAGTGTGTGTGTAGTAGCCTATACGACAGTCCGAGAAAAAAATGAAAGTAAAAATAAAACTGCCAGCTGATGTATGGGCTTGCATCCACTCACACACACACACACACACACACACACACACACACACACACACAAACAGTGCGGCAGTCAATATGCATGCACATACATGTGTGCAATAGCGATGCTATATGTGTTGCATGCACACACAGAACAACAAACACACACAGCTATACTTCCCAGTAGCCATCTAGCTAAAGCCCCTCAATCCATGATGTAATCTCCAAGTGTGTTCAGTAATTACAAGGCCCTGGGTTTCTCCTCAGCTTGGAGCCACCTCGGGCTTACGTAACGAGACGACTCACGTGCCATCAAGTCAAGTCTGTCCTTAAAATGTGGCTTTTCAGCCTACAACCGCACTGAAACTCCTCGTTTGGCAACAGTCTGCCACAATGTCCATCAATCTGCCATCAGTTTGTTTAAAGATGTCCATAATTTGGTTGACCACAACAATCAGAATGATTACAATGGTCATTCTTGATGATCAAGTTTTGGAGATGCAATGAACTGAAACTTATATGAATGATAATACATAGCTAGTTACAATTCTTATTAGCATCACCTGTCATTTCATTCAACTGTATTCCATTTAAAGCTTGAGTTTTACATATAATTGGCTGGTAAATGGCTTGAATGCAAAGAGTAGCAGTTGGTGTCCAGTATACTACTCACGAAAAGTAATTTAAACAGCACGAGAATGAAAACAAATCTGTTTCAGTTTACACTGTGAAAGTCAGCCTTTAGTATTTTTAGTAATTGCATTCAGTCATTCAGTAAATGACTGTGGATGCTGCCCTGTTCTTCAGACAGGTATTTTGTTTTTGCTGCTTTCAGTTTGTTGTTGTTTTTTTTAATTAATATATATAGCTCACTAATGCATTATGATCCTGTTTTCATGTTGCTTCTCTTTGTGGGTGTTTGTCTCACTGTTGTTGCTGTTTGTCCTTTCTCTGGTGACAAATGAATTTCCCCCATGGGGATTATTACAGTTAATCAATGGGTCAATCAGCGCAACCTGTTTGGCAGCTGAGGTTGAAGTGCCGGGATATCGGAGCTTCCTACCAGCATGTGAACGTATCAGAAGATGTGTAGACTTTTCACATTAATGTTGGCATTAAAGTGAATAAAATACACAAATAATAAAGTGACTTGCAGGATGCTCACTGTTATAGATTATCGATCTCAAGCAAGTCTGCAAGTTAATTTCTGTACTGTACTGAAATTAATGGAAATAAAATCACTGAAGCATCAGAGAAAGTAATGGAAAGCTTTGGAAATGTTGCTGGTAAACATTCATATAATTTCCATTAGATAATCAAAGTGCCCCAATTGATAAAGCAAAACAGCTCTGAACTGCACACCTTAGCAGCTGAATAAGTGGACATCAGAAATCCCATATTTGCTAATGAGTCCTTCTTCATGGGGATCAAGACCAAGAAATATAATTTACATCCATGTGAACGGCAATAAAGGACAGTTTCATCTCTGCATTTTACCTTTTACATTCAACTCACTCCACTGCAGTGTAGAGGCTGCATGTGGAAGCATTTTACAACAGTTGCGGTTATATCTGTTCATCAAATAAAGTGTGTGCACAATATGCTTTGGTGGTTGGAGGTCATGGCTAACTTGCCCCAATTAACTCTCACTCATGTTGAAAAAAAGTTATAAAACTGCTGTGTGAAAGTTAATTCCAATTTATGAATGCCTGTCCACTAAAATTACTGTTTTACTCTGTTATAATGAATTAAATTTGTGCATTAACATCAAATGTTGCACATTCAAAGCTTGAAAAAGGGCTTTTGGGCCCTGTTGTTAACTCCAAAGTCTGGTGACATGTAAGTGTCCTTGGTGGAGCAAGCCGTTTGGTTTAGGTGTATGTCTGGCTGATTAGAAAGCACTAATGTAGATTACACTTCCTGAATTATACACAAGAAATGTGTTTCCTTGTTCTGTGGTGAAGCTTTCAGCCAGTCACTGAATATCACTTTACTTCGTTACTGAGCTGTCAATCACAACCACTCACAACAGAGCTACAAGCAAGTGTGCAAAATTTAATGGACTGAGCCAAAGTACATGCTGTCCAAGTATTCATGAGGTATAACTGCCTTTACCTCGCATTTTAAGTTTCACTGAACATGATCGGGAGTGATTTGGGATAAATTAGCCTCAACTTGTAAGGTACCAGTGTATATTCTTCATACATCTATGCAATTTTGCAGCCAGATATGATCACAGCTGTTAATGAGAAGTAAAAATTGAGCCAGTATCCTCTTTGATACAGTTGTCCATACAGTAAAATGCACAAAAATAAGCAAAAAAATCGAAGATTCAAAAAGCATGTAGTCCTCGCATAACTATTTCAGTTGAAAAATCTCTAACCAATACTGTAAATGCTGCAAATGTTGGGGTGCATTTCTCCTTTCCCTGTTTTGGAAGCATCAATAACCTAATCAACAAACTCAAAACAATATCAACTAATTTCTGATCCTGTCTGGTCACAAAATGTACTGCGCTGTTGTGTTTCGTTTTTCTTTGATTACTTTGATTAACGTTTTGAGTGTTGTCACTCAATACACAGTAAGGCATACTGTGCATAAGAGTAAGGAAAGAGCATGCAACCACATATGCCATATAATCTGTTGAAATGCATGTGGAATATGTGTAATACAGCAAAAGTGCGAAAATGCGGTAAAAAAAAACTGAATGAAGAACTAAATGGGTCTGAAACAATGCAGAGGCATTTACAAAGCATCTGTGATCCCAAGCCAAAGGCCCATCACCAGCTCCCACAACAGGCAGCTACCTCTGTGTCGACCTCTCACTGAGCCTCCTCAACAAAGCTCTTGCTAAACAGCTTTAACACTCAGACTGGGCAGCACAGTGAGAGAAGTGACAAGTTTGAATTTCTCCTAAAATCAATTTTGCTCCCCACATGAATCCACGATGACATATATGATACTTTGCATCCAGGGATGAAAGAAAAGAATAAAACTTACTGGATGACGGTGAACATCCCCAGTTCGTCATCATCGCATGGCTCCATCCTGTCAGCCGGATGGATCAGCGGATGGACGGATGGAGACAGAAAAAGAGAGACGGATGGACGCCCCGGCCCCGCCAGAAGGCTCCGAGCGTCCGAGGAAGAGCTCCTATCCTGTTCCCTGAGTCCAACTCCTCCACTGAAAATCCACTTCTTCTGAATCTCTTTAAAAAAAAAAAAAAATCCCCAAACTCAATTTTCTATGTGTGTGTGTGTGAGTGAGTGTGTGTGTGTGTGTGTGCATATGTCTGTGTTTGAGTGTGTTCCTGTGCTTTTTTTTTTTTTTATTTACTAGCTTGTTGCCAAATGTTCCAGCTTAGCACTGGCTGTGCAGCACCGCTGGTGATGGATTTAGCCGGGGCATCTGGGCTAGCGGGGATAAACCCCATTCACACACAAACACACACACACACACACACACACACACACACACACACACACACACACACACACACACACACGGACTTCAACACACATGCATGTATGGAGCGTCATGCAGCGTGAGACGGGGGCAGCGCTCTTGGGGAAACTGTTAGGACCCACCCATCTCTCTCCCTACCCACACTGGGAAAATAACTCAGCATCATCAGTCAGAGAGATGACAACATGTGTGATGTATGTGCAACCCACCCACCCACACATACACACACACACACACACACACACACACACACACACAGAGATTGCACACAGAGCGGGTGGATCAATGCATGAACAGATGTGTGCCAACTTTAGAGCTGCCATGCTGCCAGTAAGCACACACATCAGCAGCGGTACTTGCAGTGTGCATGTTTGTGTGTGTGTTTGTGCGTGTGTTTGTGTGAGGCCCAGACAGGCAGACATCTGATGTCAGTTTAAACCTGATGGCACAGGGCAAGCGAGATCTGTTCGACAAACAGTAGACATCCTGTGTGTGTGAGCGAGGGAGGGTGAGAATCAATTCTCCCTGTTCAGTGCCGAGGGAGATCAGCCACGCCTGGGGGGCATATAGGCTCATTGCAGTATGATGTATATGTGCTATAAGAGCAGGACGCCATAATAGTGCAGCCGTCCTTGTTCACCCAATATAGAAGAGGCATGACTATCAGTAAAAAGCACAAAAAAAAAAAAAAAAAAAAAAAAAAAAAAAAAAAAAAAACAGACTCTGGAAAGAGAGGGAGAAACCCATTTGTGCACACATTATTATATAAAGAATACCTACTTTGGTGCTCTCTCTCTCTCTCTCTCTTCCTCACTTTATTTCTCTTTCTTTCAAGAGGGGGATGGGAGCTGACAATATGAAATTATGTAGAGCATATAATAAAAGCAGCACTGTCTAATATATATGGGGGTTTAGGGTTCTAGCAATATAACACAGGGTGAGAGAATCTTTGGTGATTATTCTCCATCCCACCATTCCCCCCAAATGTGGGACTAAAAGACTTCAAGGTCACACACCTTGCACGTATTTTATATATAAGATTATTTTGAAGACATGTCGGCTGCATAATGCAGCAAAGAGTGACAGGAAAAATGGGTGAGAAAATCACATGTGGCAACAATCATGAATCAGATTCATGAATCTATGGTGTGCCAAACCCACTGCTGGCCAGCCCACCTAACACAGTATAAAGACAACCAGGCTGGGATTTTCACTTATTGTAGTACAAACCTGCAACATTTTTATTTCTGTCTGTTTTGCTACTTTCTATTGTCAAACAACACAACATAATACTGTTTCAACCAACATCCAGTTTGAGCGTGTTTAGCTTTTAGGTTGCCTTTCCCAAGAAAAATACTTTGGTGCACAGAAAGTGATGAACTGTACGTTTTCTGCAGCAGTTTGTTTGGAATAAACAGAAGATGAACCAAGTAGTTAGCGTGAGCAGCGATAGCTGCCATGACTGAAGAGAGAAAAGTAAAAAGAGCACCACCCACAGAAAAAAAGCAAATCCAAGGAGAAAGACAACATAGTCCTGCCCACATTGTTTGATTGACAGGCGATCTCTGGGCCGCGCAGTGCAGAAACACCACAGCAATGAGCGCTTAGCAAGAAAGCTAGAGACATTAAAACCAACTAAAAAAGGACCTTGAGGATTACCACTTTGAACTTAATGGCTAACTGGTAAGAAATTGTAAATATAACATGCTGCTAGTACTACCGGGAATACTAGCACAAGGGTGGAAGTAGTTTAAATGAGGCATATTTTCAATAAATGGCCAATTAAAATGGGAACTACCTTTTGAGTTTTGCTGAAAGTGCGACACCTGCTAAAAAAGTAATCAATTCTATAAAATCAAGATATCTTCAATTTAGGTGTCACATTTAAGCATATTCCCTAACTTCAGAGGTACTATAAAACAAGGCCTCTGTAGGTAAAATCATATATTTAGTGTAAAGGGACCCAGACAAAGAGAAAGGAATCAACCTTGTTTAAGGTTTAAAGCGATGTTTTTTAGGGAGGGAGGCAGTATCTAAAAAGAAGTGATATTTACTGTTTGGCTTTCCATGAAGCAGCTGAGCGAAAATAGCCAGACACAAATTATGCAAAAAATTATAACCTCAAAACACAAATGTTTAACAGATTTGACAGGTTATAATAATAGTATTCCCATTGTCTGTTGCCAACAATGTCCACTGGCAAGCTTTTAATTTCCAAGCTGTCAGTGTCGAGCTAACTGCCTGTCAATCTAAATAGTTTCATTACAAACCGAGGTTGCAATTCATTTAAAAAATGTGACACTCTCACAAAATGATTGCGGGCGAAAAAATAAATCTCACTTTGGATTATTACCCAAGTGAAGAGTTAATTGAGACCTTTTATGACAATACAGAAATAATGACATATTCCATTTAATATTCTAAACCTTAAGGGATAAGCAAGATGTGGAAGTTTTCTTCCAAGTGTTACATGATGAATGAAGGTGCTGAACTGTGTAATTTGTTTAAATTTAAGAGAAAATTGAGATTAGTGGTTGCTGGCTATATGCATAAACTGGGGTGAGCTTGGCTTTTGAGGACATGATATGAAATTTCACAAAGACATTAAAGTCTGTCAAGGGCAAATGAAACAGTTTTTCTTAATTCCTAATGGGGTGAATGTTGGAGATGCTGTCCGGACATTTGTTTTATTTAATTTCCTCAAAGTCTAACCAGCCAAAGAAATTATATATTGTAGCCTATATGCAGACACATATAGGCCTATATGGTCATAGTGCAACGCAGCCTAGTTCAATGGAGGCCAGCTACATTTGCTACTGAGACGCCACCTGGTACTACCTCATAGCCAGGTAACTATACATAGTCTTGGCAATGTGTACATTAATAGTGGCTTGTACACTCCTGTGACCCATATGTATGCTTTTTCTATTATCTTGTGGGGTTCAAATTACAGTTAGACCATTTACTGAAGGCCATTATTGGATTTTATCAAGTAATTTTGTGGCACTTTTGTTTATCCATTCTGCCATTCATTTCCATGTTTTGGAAATTAACTTGCTGTTTGAAGGCAGTGACGAATTTCAATGTTTCTGCTACAGTTAAATCGTCTGTCATAAAGAGCTGCTAACTGTAAAATACGTGAGTCAGTCTGTGTTTCACTGGGGAGTCTTGGTGTAACATGGTCCACACACTGTTTCAGTGTTTTTCCATCCTGCTATGAATAAAATTCTGTTGGAAACGAATCATTGAAATGAAAATGATCACATTGAGACTGAATACTGGCACACAGAGTTACCTACTGGCAGCGTAATGCAAGAATACTGGCATTAGTGTTAGCCGTCAAGTGAACAATGTTGGTCAAATCTTAGTCCAAATGTCTCCACAACAGTGGACACTAGAAAAGTAATGAGCTCTACAGGGAATTTTCCTGAATTAATTAAGAATTAGGACTAAAGGTGGGATTTGGGTTAGAATTAAAGTGAGGTTGAGGTTATGCAAAGGTTAGAGGTAGGTAGTGAAGTGAAGGTCGTTTTGGTGAACAAATAAGGGATTAGGGAATGAAAATAATACCCTAAATGCCCTCAACTGTATAACAAGACGACAGTGTGTCTGTGTGTGCGTGTGTGTGCATTTCCTGCCCATGCTATGCCACGCTGGAGCTGACTCCTGGCCAAATCTCTGGACCTCGTGTCCATCTGGAGGCTCTGTGGGCTTTACATAACACTGCATGTTTACTAGGAAAAGCAAGATGACTCTCGTTAAGTAAAGGCTATTTAGTTGTTCATTATTCACTATTTAGTTTGATAATTGCTGTGATCTCAACTGTTTTCTGCTTTTGTTGTTTTCTATACACACTGAATGAGCATATAAATAATGAATGGATGAATGAATGAATTTAAGAATGATCACCAGGTGGATCAATAAATGAACATGTATCAAAACTAGCGAGTATGTGAGCGGAAATGCTTAACGGAGCGAATCTGAATGTCATTTATTGAAAGTGACTGGTCAAAACACTGGCATCTGTCTGCAAACAAGCAATAAAAAAACATCAAAATGGAGTACGACATTTAACCTTGCAATGTTCAAGAAAAGAATTTGAAAAATTAATATTTCAACCCACATGCACATTAAATGACCGATGAAACTTATCCAATGAAAAGAATGAATAGCAAAGTATTCAAAAGCATTGGCGATCAGCATGAAAAATGCCCATCCCCGTTACATTATGGAGGAAACTGTTGTGATACTGTAGCCTGTTGTAAGGAGGTCAACAACAAGAACAAGAGGATCAAAGACCAAGGATGGATGGGAGGCTGGACGGAAGAATGGATGGACGATGGATGGATACAGAGGGAGAAAAATAAGGCCTGGAGGTTTTCTCTGTCCCAGAAAGGACAAACACTGACCAGATCACAGCTTGCTATGCTCACACAGAAGTGGAGAGATGAAGATGATGTTGGGGAAGGGAAAAACAAGGGGAAGGAAGGAAGGCGAAAGGGGTGGAAGAAGGGAGTGTGGGATGGGAATGGGAAGGAAGACGGAAGGGAGAAAAGGGAAACAGGGAGTGAGGGAGGAACAGTTGTGAAGGAGTGAGGGAACGAGATAAAGAACCGGAGGGGATCTTTCATTGTCACAGGACAATGTCACTCAGTTCACCAGTCAAACAGGGGAAGAAAGAAGAGGAAAAGAGGGATGAAGAGATGGAGGAAGGGAAGCCTAGTCCTTGAGCGTGAGGACCAGGCTGAGGAAACACAGCCGATGCACTGCATGGAAGGTGAGGAAAGCAAAATGTTCTCGTTACAAGAGCGAGTTCAATCCAAACAACCTTATACTTATCCAGAAAAAAATAACATGATTCAAAACAGAGCCAAAGCTGTGCTTCATTCACAGCTGAAAGAATGACACTTAGTCTCATCTGCTGGGTTTGATAGAACAGACGGATTCACTCCTGAGCCAAAGGTCGCAACTCTTTCATTAAAAAGGGAATAGTTCTCTCTAATTCTCTCTTCAGTTACACTCTCCTTGATCATTCATGATACAACACTAAGCAAGTGACTCTGCTACCAGCTGACCTGGGTCAAAATCACTGTCACCAATACACACAATCTACTGCGACTACGACTTGTGCTATTAATGCAGGGGTGCATCCTTGGACGTCCAAAGACAAAAGGGTGGATGACAACAGGCAGGCTTATCCAATCTCAGATGTGCCACCAAATTTATTCATTTGAAGGCCCAAACTCCCACTAAGTCTGATAGACACAAGACCTGCTATACACATAACGTACATTAACAGGCCAAATGAGGATGCTACAAATAAAGGCTAAAATGTTAAATGTCAAAAGTGATATCTCAGATGCTACTGGTGCAATTTTTAAGAAACTTGGAGGGATGATGTATTTTGGCACTATGCTCTAGTATTTAAACAATTAAATGTCAATATTTAAAACTTGGTCCAAGATGTGACGGCATTATTTGTGCTGGATGAAATATTTACTTGTTCAAATTAATGTCTGCATTAGTTTTTTTTTTTTTTTTTCAGCTCTCCCTCTCTTACTCATTACATTGCTTGTATGCTTATAGTACACTGCGACTGGATTGCGTCCAGATGATCACAATGTGAGTCCGGTAAATTCCATATCTGATAACAGCGTGAGCACGATCTAACTCGATTGCATCCAGACCTGTCACCTAATGTGTCTCGCCATGACTGGATGATAAAAGTCGCCCTGAAATGACTGTGTAACCATGTTACTGTGTAACTGTAGTGCGAGTGTAACCGTAGACTAATTCTGACAGGAGGCAACAGCCCCAAAGGACTGTCACAGAATGCTAAGTAGGTAAGAAGAGAGAGTTCGGTTGCACTTTAAAGGCTCAATCTGTAATTGCAATTTGGCAGCGCTTCAAGCAACGCTGTTTCCCCAGTACTGGCATTGTCTGTGCTCTGAAATCAAAATTTTCTCCCTCTCAATGTGACTGATCAAGCTTTTGAAACAATTACCAACCATATGTGACGCGTAAACACTTTTGAAACTATGAAAACTATGTTGGAAGGCAAAACAAAGCTAAAACTGTTTTGGATGGGCATTTAAAGTATATATCTAAGTCATGATCATTAGTAATGTGCTGTTCACTGTAGATATGAACACATATTATGGACTATCCTGTGTTATATCAAGTTAGATGATAGGGAAGTTGATCATTTACTTCAATAAAGTAGTTGTAAGAGGCTTTAATAACTTACATAACATACATAATGGCTCATAAATATAATAAGCTATTGTCTCTTTGTGCTGTAATTTAAACACTACTGAGGGGGGTACTGTTTGTTTTTGAGCTGGAAAGGGTGTCATTCATGCTTTGAATCTAGTTTTCTTTTTGCAAAAATGTATCACTCAATAATACCTAAAAGATGATTATATCCTCACAAACAACACATTTTAAGCCAAGGTCAGACAAGCCAAATCTTTCTCGCTAAGCCATAGCTTTATTTTTACTGCAGCAATCAACTTTATAAGAAAAAATCTTAAATTTTTCAAATGATGGATCTCTCTTGGGATGAATCAATTAATATGCTTACAGAGGGGTGAAACGTTAATATGCTGGGAGGAAAAACACAAACACCAATGGATAGATTTCATGTATGGATTTAAGCACTGGTCACTCTACAGGCAGCGATCCACAGCCTCACATGGAAGCTTTATTTTAAATCCTCTCAAATTTTATGTCAAAAACACAGAGCTTGAAAGGAGGAGATGCTGCAGTCACCATGATTAGTGGGAGTGCCTCCTCCCAACAGCGAAAAATAACGACTTTATATCCCCTCAGATATTTCTTTGTTGTGGATTGAGCTCGCTTGGAAAAATAAAATCACATTGCTCCAAATATCGAAGTTGTGACTCTCCTCACTGCAGACTAAATCAGACACCGAATGCATGTGAGCAGGTGAAGCTGAACTCTGACCCATGTTGGGCGACCTGTGCTGTGCATGACAAGTTAAAACCCCTTCTACCCTGCTTCAGCCCACAGGACTTCATTTTAAATGAAAAGTCCTGCTGAATTACATGGAAATGTGTATAAAATGATGCACAAGACATCAAGATATTTTCTGTGTGACGTAATGTTGCAGCCATAAAACAGTGGCATCTGGGCTTTGAATATTTCACTCAATATAAGTGTGACAGAGCACTTTTATTTTATTTTAAAGTGGAATTTAAGGTAATATCTTAAAACTTAAATAAGTTTAAGGAGTGAAAGTGGAGGATAAATTTTGAACAGAAATATTAAGTATTTCATTCCCACACTTCAACTTCAAATGCTGCTCCAACAAAAAAAAAAATAATACTGATTGGACTACTGATTCGACTGTTCAATACTGACCAAAATATATTTCAGTTAAAATATATATCCCACCTATTTCATCAATAATGATTCAAATGATACAATCACTGTAGGATGCAATATATAAGTCCCTGCCCTCTGCATTAATTTCTTGAACATTATCACTTTAAACTTAATGCTGAAAGAGTCAAAATGCATATAAGTTAACACTGTTGATGATGCAATTCAACACTAAGTGCTGTCCAAGTATCTAACCTGTAGCACGTGGCATTCAAACTCTAGCACAGGGCACAAGAAGAAAGACACTGCTCTCACCACACACACACACACACACACACACACACACACACACACACACACACACACACATACACATACACACCATCACTCTTCCATGCACTCATCAGCCAATCTCATCATCAGATCATGGAGAAGGCGGAGGAGAAGGCGGTAAATAGTGTGTGTTATCTTACCTCATGACTCAGTGTGCCATCCTGCTGAATGTCTCTGCTGGACTACAGCCCTGTCCTAATCCTCAGGCTGCTGGGCTGCACCAGAGGGGCAGGCTCCGCCAACAGTAAGCACAACTGCTGCAAAATGACTCCACGTTCAGGTCAGCGGGGGTGGGGTTATGAATGTTAGGTTACCGCAGGTAAAAATAAAAAAAGGAAAGGCACAAAAGTAAATAGCTGTGGAGCAGTTGTGAGGCCAGAGGGGGCAGGAGAAAAAGGTAAATAAAGAGAGAGAGAAATGATGAGGGAGAGGGCCAGAGGCTGGGGCAGAGGGTCGGGGTGAGCGGTGATGAGGCCAGGTGATTCAGCACCATGTCTGTCTGTCTTTTCTCTTTTTTTCCATCTGTCTCTTTCCATCTCTATCTCCCTTTGTGCTCTATGAATCTCTTCAAGCTGTTTCTTTTTCTTTTTTTTCTTTCCCTTCCTCCCTTGACATCTGGAGAAATTTTAGTTTGGGGGCATGCCAGTGAACAAGGGAGAAAAACAACAGATTTACTAAAAAAGAAGGAAAAAAAAACAGCAATTTGCTTTGAAAATAAATGGTAATTAAAAGTCCTAAAAAATGCAGGAATGATCCCTGTTGTAATTTATATTATTAACTTCACCTGGGGAAACCCATCCAGCAGGAGCAGACCGGTTCCAGATGGCCCAATCATGGCTAAGCTTCCCAAGATGCTCTAGCCAATGGGGTTTATGCTTGCTGGCAGCAGAAATTAAATAAAGCACAAAAACATTAACCGTTTCCCTGCACATTGGATTGAGTCAGAGATCAGGATGGGTAAAAGGATGAAAAGAGAGAGGGGTCACTCGCTACATTTCCACCAAGTACATTTTGAAGAGTCTTTTTGAAGAGAAAGAATAATAAAATAAAATGTGAATTCAGTGCGTTCACTCATCAGCCGGGTTGACATGAATAAATGGGCATCTTGAACATAAAACGCAGCTATTTCTGAAAAAACATCTGAAAATGTAAACTCTTTCAAGATTTAACTAGTATTAGGCAAGTTATCATTCTTTCATGTCAGCGAGCGCTTGCCAAATCTCATGCTGTCTGAAGATGACAACAAAGAAACACTTGGCAATGTTATATATATGTTAATACATGTTCTATTCAGCCTTTCCAACTGAAAGATGGAAACAGCTGCTACCAAAGACAGAGAGAGGGAGAGAGAACGATAAAGAGAGGGAGCAAAATCTTCCGCATTTCACATTTGGCTTTGAAATGCTCTTCAGACAAAGTGTAATCAGTCTTTGTGTAAAAGATACTGAACGCTCTGGAGGGAGTTGGAGGTGATTTTAGGAGACGGCGAAAGTGTCTACTTGTGTGTCTGTGCACACTTTTGTCTGTCTGGGAAAGGGTAATTGGAACAGGGCAGTGTTGGGGGGGAGAAAGAAAGAAAGAAAGAAAGAAAGAAAGAAAGAAAGAAAGAAAGAAAGAAAGAAAGAAAGAAAGAAAGAAAAAGAAAAACGGGGGAAAAAATAGGACAGACAGTCCTATTGCGGGGCTTGATAAACACCATCTTGGGATCCTCCACACACCAGAGACAGACTTCCTCTTAAGAATTCAAAGAAGAGGTGATTTATGGTCTCTTTCTAAACTAATCTGGTGTTTGTTTTCTCCTCTCTCGCACTCCTGACATTGGGAATAACAGACTCCCAATACACAGCCACAGCATGATTAAAACCAGATGAAACAGATAAACATTAGCACTTTGTGCTGAAAGCTAAGTCGGTGTGTGCTGCTCACTTTCATTCCTGTGCCATTGGACCTGATCCTTTTCCTGCTCTCTACTATCTTTTGAGGGAAAAAATGAAAGTGTTACATTTCTTGATGCTAAATTCTCAACAAGGCCACCAATCAAAATAAATATACTACTACCTGATTGCATAGAGGTATTTATGATCTTAGAGAAGGGGGAGTGTGAGGGGGGACTCCACGCCATGGCTGCTTGAGATATAACACCACCCTCCACTCTCAGAAGAGACACATTTAGCAAATGCCTTCATCTAAATGCCATCAGCAACTGATCAGATTACTGGTCTGAGCTCAAAAAGCAAATGCAGCACTGCAGCAGCACTAGCATATACTGATTTTTTCTATCAAGGGAGTTATTATATTGCATTTTAATGTACAGCATCCTTGTAATAAACTACACACAAGTAATATGCATACATGACCAAAGGAGGACTTCTAATTTCACCTAGACTGAGTGCTTTGATGACACTGATCAGGTTTACTTCTTGGCTTTTTCCAGTGTAAGTTTTTCTTTCAGTCTACATCAGCTGCCATATTGCACAGTTTTCAGTGATTCATCAATGTCTTGCACCATGAAGGAATGGAGGGGTGTGGGACGGCGGGGGTCATCCATCCATCACATGCGATATCGCACAGACAGTTGCAGACGAATTTTTGACAAAACTTCAAGAAATAATGGATCTCTCCACTAACTTTTGACATTTTCAAAATTACACCGATTGGCCCACAGGGGGACGCTACAAACTTTGTTCATGTTTCAGACGTGACTTCTCAGACACCACAGAATGGATTTTTGGATTTTGGAAAAGATTAAACTCACCACTGCTTTCCATTAATTTCAAAATTACACTGAGTAGCCCTTAGGATTGGCTACAGTTACAGTTTGTTTGCTGTTGCCTTGTATCTACTACACATGAGTGTTGACACATTTCACCAGATGGGTCACACAACAGCAACAAGTGTCTCGCACAAGGACATTTTAATATGGAAGTTCATATAGGTTAATACTGGGACTGTATCGTTGACCCTCCACGATGGTTTCTTTAACCACAAAGTCTATTGTCCCACTCAGCACTCTGCTTGTAATATACATTTTTAGGTGCCATACAGCCACATCTTTGCTGTTATTTGCTATTATTCCCTCACTTGAACATAGAAATACAATAACTTCATCTTTCTCTTCATCCCCTTTTTAAAGAGTTCACAAAAAGGTCTTTCATACATGCACATGCAATAATTCACCATTTACACGGGAACCATGTCTGTTATTGTTGTCTGTACTGTACTGTGTATGTTGTATTTTTTTATTGTATGTATAGTGATTTACTGTAATGTGTTCTAATCAACTTTGTTGAGAAGATTATTTTATCTTATCATTCTGTATATGCATAACAATAATCTCTGAAGATGGAACAAAATAATAAAAATCTTGTCTTGCACTTGGCAATCTTGTCTTGCCAAGTGCAATATTTTTGATTTAATATAATCTGACTTTAGAAAAAAAAAATGGTGTACTTTTAAAAATAATCATACAAATGCACATATGCGCCCAGAGGACAAATGCATCTCTTTCAGTCACTAACGTCCGATGTGATCCTCAATTAGCCATTTCAGTACTTACTCATCATTTCCAAGAAAAGACGTCTCTTTCCAGCCAACCTCCATGGCCAACACTTTGACTGAAGACTGCTTAGGGCGCAGCTCCTCAGACTGTTTGGAGTTGGGAGCAACTGTCACCGGGATCACGTTTTGGTCTGAGCTGACTGATGTGAGATCAGTACTAATGTCAAATGATGTCCATGAAGAGTCGGAGGAGAAAGAGAGGCTACTATCCACCTCTCTCTCCTCTTGCAATCCATCCTCTTGATCCGTGATGCAGTCCAGCCAGAACATGGGGAAGAACGGAAAACCGGACGGAGGGATGTGGATGGAGAGAACACGACAATCAAGAAAGAAACAGAAGAATGATTATGAGGGATGATGAGAGAACAACGGAAAGGAAATGCAGAAGTAGCGAGGGATGAGGAGACACAGATGACTTGATAATGTAAGAGCTTGGAATGGATAAGTAGAGGAAAGGCTGGAGAAAATACTTCCAAAATGAATGGAGAAAGATGTGCCCAAAGTTATGGTGAGCAGGACTTCCCCACCTCTGGAATAATGTGAACGCCTGCTGGCTCAGCGCTATTGAGAACCTTTTCCCTGGTATCTCAATAAAGAAAGCAAGGGAAGGGAATAGAAGAGCCCACTGGTGAGGGAGAGATATACAGAGAGAACTTTCTACAAAAGAGACAGCTAAATGGATGATTAGAGAGAGGAGGAAAAGAACACACCTCAGGAAGTAAAGAAGCAAAGGATGGAGACCACAGAGAGAGGCGGCCACAAATGGAGGGGCTTGATGAAAACAAAAGTAGGAGTTACGAAATCAGGTGAAAAGTGCAGGCAGCACCACTTAAGAGGTGATAGCTCACATCTCATTACATCCCATTCTTCCTCAACAATCAAATCATGTGGTAAGTGGATAGAGACGGTGTGGGACGAGAAATCGATTTGAGATGCATAGAGAGGTTTGAGCTGGTGGCTCCTGTGGCTATATGATAGGAGCGAGCAAGACAGTACCGTCTTAGGTTGCAGTGATAAGCAGTTCATTTCAAAGAGACTGCCCCGATCCAAACAGCATTAGTGCTCACCGCTGAAACCCATTACGTTTCTGATAGAGGAAGCTAGGTTAGCTAGCCTCCCAAGTGCTCAGGGAATATAGTCTGAGAGTTCACATGTGGAAGACCTGTCAAACATTATAGGATATGTAGCTATGGAAGGAGGGACTTCTGCACACTTAGCTCAAATTCAGGCCCCATTTCTTAGTGTACTCAACTTTGTATTCAAATGTTTGAACTGCTCCCAGGTCCACTAAAACAAAAACTTTGCTAAAAAATAAAGGAATAAATAAATTTGTGTTTGAATGTTAGGATACAGAATTTTTTTCCTCTTGGCCAATATGAATAAGTTTTGCCTCTAGCCCCTAGGCGAGGTACATTAGAGTGTCTGGCGGATTTTATTTGTAGTGTCCGACTTGTGAGACTTGAAAAATCAAAAAAATAGAAAAATCACACTCACTAAAACCTTACAAGATTTGGGCTGCCCTGTAAAAATTGTACCAAACAAATAAAGAGCACTTGCAAACTTGTAGCACATTTAGCAGACAAGATAACAAAATACTGTAGGAGGTTGCTGTTGCCTGCTGTTGTTTTTTTTCCACATTACATTTTGAGTGTTTGGCTGATGCATCTATACAGAGGGATTTATGAGTGATCAGATAGTGACTCCTTGTATTGCTCAGGAAAACTTAGACAGGACACATGGCTTCAGACAAACATAACATCGGCTTTTGCAGGGACTGAATCAAAGAAACTACACACCCTGAACCCCTACAAAGGAGGCATCCCTGCTCCACTAGGTTGTTTTAAGTCTAGAATGATAACAGAAGAATTTGAACCCATAAAGGCACATTGTATACTTCTTGGCCCACTGAGACACCAGAGTCCCTCAACACCACAGTGTTACAAAGCAACCTCTTCTTTGGACATCTCTAAACGTGTCTGATTGAGAAGAGCATGTGGAACTTTTACTTCGGCCAAAAAAGTGTCTCTGTGCAGAACAATGACCCTACATGACTCTCATCCATATTCAAAAGACAAGGGTACATCGATTCAATTCGTCACCTTACTAACACTCTCCATTGTGGCAGGTACAAAGTCATACCACCCAAAGACTTAGCCTACCCTACCATTTAGAAATTTGACGCTGGTAAATTTCATCACCTGGCATGTTAAACATTGTAAGAAAAAAACCCTTGCAAGCATTTCAGATAAATGAGCCCCACTGGTTTCAATGAGAGCTACCAAGAGGCTACTTTAAAGTAGTTGAAGGACAAAGGTAAAAGAGCCAAACTGACAAAATCAGCAGGCAGAAATTCAAAATGTCAAGCTATCACATTACATTTTCAGTCATGTCAAAGTGGTGACACTAGAGGCAACTTTCAATCAGCAATAGTCTAGGGTAATGGAAAATCAGGAAATAAGATGAAATTCTCCTCAGTGCACTTTTAACTTGTTGCAGATGCCTACTTTCTTAAAGCCACAGTATGGATCTTTTACATATAAACATTTGTTACATTCAATTTAATGCCAGATGAGTTCATGTAATAATTGAGCCTATCACTGAGTCATATAACTGGTGTTGTGACAGTCTTGCACTGGTGCACAATTCACCTTTAGTGCAGTTTTTTTTTTTTTTTTAACATCAGTCACACTTCACAGTTTCGACTGGAATTTTGTAATTAGAATTTTAGCATGGCTAATTATCTCGTCTGATGTTTCTGACTCACTCAGTTGTTTTCTTTTTTCCTCTTTTACTTTAAACTTGGAGACTGAAAGCAACTCCTGTGTATTTACCAGCAACATTTAATTTTCTGCTCTAAGCGGGAGAAATCAAATAACTGGAAAGTTCCATACTGCAGATTTAAGTTATTTATGGTTCAAAACTGACATCTATGTCTCAAGTTGTTCCATGGTTCATTTTATCAAAGAAGTATACAAGGGCGAGATGCATGTTACAGGCTCTTTTGAAACTGACAGCAGTTGTGATAAGGTTTTTGTTTTAGTACTGTATTTGTACTGTCTTGACTCAGACAGTACAAATACATAAACAATGAGGTTGAATATTGTACTTGTAAGTTGCACATCAGCATATTGGTGTGGTAAGACATATTTTGAAATGCAGAATAACAATTTAATTCAGTATGTTGTTGACACTGTATCAAAGTGCTCAGTGAGAAATAAGCCAACAAACTTTCCAAAAGAGAACTTGGTAAGTCTTTATTCAAACTGTTAGCAAAAAAAAAAAAAAAAAAAAAAAAAATGCTGAAAAGCAACTGTCTTTGCAGACAAAAATGGTGGAAAATAAGCACAAAGATAGAAATATTTGACTTGCTGGGCCATGCATACGATACCCATGACATTTTCAAAAACACTAAAACTATGGACATATTTTATCTGAAAACTAATAATATTTAGACAAATGATTGTTGTGTATCATTAATACACAAGTCTGCCTCGTGCAGGTTGAATAACTACTTCAGCATGTATGATCTGGGTACATGGAAGCATCAGCTGCACCATGAAGCATCATGTATTAACAGAAGAATCAAATTCGTATAAAGAAAAATAAATTAACATCCTCTTAAAAAGGGCATCTTCTATATACATTTTCACAAAGCAATGGAAAATACAAGCCAACAGCAAAACAGAGACGAATTTCCTAAAACGACAACATAGCGGGATTATCCATCAGCACCACAGCACTGGGATGACCATTTCTGAATCCGGACCAAAGTCAAATAGTATTTGCAAATAATTCTCTTTTTATTTGTTACTTAGTACCAAATGAGTGGGATTTAGCACATATTTCTTTAGACAAAAGAGGCCGCCAGTTAAAGAAAACCATAGTAAATCATGTTTCCTATACAATTTGTGATTTTAGCACTCACAGCATTGTCCGATGTGGCAGATCCCACACATCTGACACCAAACTAGTCTAAAACAATTTATATATAATATCTGCAAATACTCCTAGCCTCAGGTGTGTTTCCACTGTCAAAGAACAGAGAAAGATTACCCTCAGAACAAGATCTAGCTACAATAACAGACATTATTCTTAGCGTAAGCAAGTCAAGAAATGGAGGGGATTCTTTACTCTCAAGATATATAGACAGCACTTGTCGTTAATCCTTTTTCATCCCTCTTTCTCCATTGTGCCTTATCCTTTCTGGTAGAAGGTGAACAGAGTCAGAGAGGCAGAACAAAGAAGCTGCTAGAAATAAAGGTCTTTGGAGAGAGACATTCAACAGAGATGTGCACAGGACAACATCAAAAGCAGTACAAAATGGGGAAGTGGCAGGGTCCCATGGAGATTAATGGACATTACATATCCAAAAGTGTGAAATCCTGGGGTAAACAAGGACGGGAAAATTCACATCCCTGATAAAAAGTTCTTCAAGAGTCAGTGAATTAGAATAGCTCAGTGGAAGCGATGGGGCATCTCCAGGATAGGAATGTCTTAGGTTTAGGGGAAAACATCCAGAAGGATCACTGGCAACACAGCATGGCTCTTACAGGAAGTCACTTGACAAGTAGGGGTTGGAGCCCAGCTGGGGCTTCCAAACAGGCTTTCACTTGACAAAAACAGAACATCCACGTACAGTGCCTTGTGCGCCCACACAGGTAGGTAAGAAAACGCATCCAGAAATGAAGTTTACTGTACGCAGAGAGAAAACATTGGGGTTTTCAATTAAGCCCCTCTTTCTGCCATTGGACAGGCCACAGCAAGCTGAGATGCAGCATGGGCGTGTAGTGGCCTTTAAGAGCAAGCATGGCGCAATATCAGAGTGGCAGAAGTTGTTGAGGAAAGTTAGAAAAGCTTTGCCAAGCAGCTTGGATCTAGCTCTGCTTCCACTTCTGTGTGGTTCAAAGCTGGAAAAAAGGGGCTGGCTGAACTAGAACCCAACACCAGAGAAGGGGAGGACTTTTACTTAAAAAGTTCAAGGCTTGAGGTTCTATTTCAACTACTAAGGACAGGTGTATTGTATAAAATTTACAATTTGGATAAGTGAGAACCAACCACAGTGGGAACCAGTTGCATAAGCTTAGCTGGAGACTGATCTAAGCCACTGACTGGTCTTTCATGATATAATTTAAAATCTCTATGCCAGGCAAAACAAAAAAATGGGAGGAAATGGGGTGCTCCACTGGACCTGTGTACAAATTATTACATCAATAGTACTTAGACTAGGCTGACATAGCCTAAGGCTGTCACATAGGAATCAAAAAAGACTTGCTTTGGGCCTGAACAAGGGTAACATTGACCAATACGTAGCACTGGATAAGCGATACGACAATACACTGCAAAGCAGGGTTTACACTGAGGCAAAGCAGAATATGTTGGCCAGGCATATAGGGCAGTTGCACAACAGAGGATGGACGAGGGCTAGCGGCATGGCAGGGGCAACCAGTACTGTGATGCAACAGCAGGAAACAAACAAGTCAGACCAGAGGAGGAGGCAGGGTGGTCCACAACAGTACTGCCCAACTCCACAACTCCAAAGACAGCTGAATATCCCAAAAGCATCTCCACAAAAATGATCTTTATTCCTCTGTAACTCAGTCTGGACTGCATCAGTCTAGACAAGAGGAAGGAGTAGGCCAGGGCTGCACAGAAGGGAGGAGCAAGGGGCAGAGACAAAGCGGCAGACACATGGCAGTCTGTTTCAGTAAACGGGCCTCGGCTGTTTCATGCTGTAATGGGCCTCTGATGCAGACACGTACGCAGACTCGGGGAAAAAATCCTCATGGAACTCGGCCAGAAACCTGCAAGAGGGGGAGGAGAAGGAGGTGCGAGAGATGGAAAAATGTTAAGATATTTTGACTCTTGGTAGTCGTTTCTCCAAATGAAATCACCAAGGCAAATGTTCTTTGGGTGATATAATAAATAGCATGTACATTATAATCCCATAAGAAGCTAACTGTCAAGTCCCAGTTTTCTGGTTTTCCTGGATATCCCTGGCTCACTCCACATAAATCCCAGACCCTTTGCCCTCTTTACAGGGGTATATGTCAGAGAAAAAGCCCCCTCTTCCATCCCCTTACCACCAGCAGACTACCAATCACTATAACAGAAAGAGTAAGAACATGAGAATGACCGTCCAGCAGAGAGAGGGAAAATCCCCCCCCCCCCCCCCCCCCCCCCCCATCTAATCAGTCGCGGGGAAAACTAATCCGGAATCTTCTTAGTATCCACTACTCGGCCAAATCCTCTAAATCTTGCCATCTCATCTTAGCTCCACCGGCCTTCCTAATCTCAATGCAAACAAATTATCCTCATCAGAGGAGAAATTAAGAATGCTTCAACAACTGACAACAAACAAGACAACTTAATGGGACAATCCGGGAGAATAGACCCCACCGTGAACACTGAAATGCTTAACAGGAGTTAAGGCACTCCATATCAGCAATATATTGGACATTTCAACTGAGCCTAGTGCTACACTACAATTAAAAAAAAAATATGATGATAGAAAAGAAAAAAATCTTTCAACTGAAAGGAACTTTTTCGTTTTGAGTGAGACAAACTTCATCTGTTAAATCAATAAATTCATTTTTGCTAAATAGTGCTGTGTGAAATTGATGGATCAGCCTTGAAGTTATCCATATTGTCATTGGTAATAATGCAGGGCAAGCTGCTTTGGACATATGCATTGTAAATCAGTGTAACGTGTGGGCACACGTGCACACACATACACCCACACTTAATCTCAATCATTCTTGCAGAGAAAGGGAGAGCGAGATCAACTGTGGCCAAATCCCAGAATGCATTTCACCTCAGTCCCTGCAACATCAATCAGTTTTTGCCGGCTTGACACAATCTGCCACAGCGCTGATCTCAGAGTGTGAGATGTGACAGCAAACCCTTTCGTAAGAGATTCCACCTGCATTTTGTCAATGTCCTGCAGAGCCCTTGTGCCTCCAGAAGGCCAACCTACTAGGACCTGAGAAAAACTGATTGTGTTTTCCTGTTAAATGCCTCTGATCCCGTTTTGGCATTATCAATGGACAAGTGATTTTTAACAGCTAATAATTTATCATAGACGGATCGCGAGGGAAAGGTGGCAACTGCAAAAAGTTATTTCCTTTTAACAGCTCATTCCTTGTATCCAATTAAATGTAGGTGCCATTTTGCAAAGTAATGTTCTATGCAAAGTGAATAGGACAAGACCATGCTTCAGTGGTTTTCAGCCCAGTGCTACAGCAATGAATTAAAAGGCTTTCTACCCATGTTTCCCCTGCCACTGATGGGACTGCATGAGATGCTTTGCCAAGAGGAGCTGCCATCCCGCCTGAAAGAATGAGGTATTAGTATTGTATTACATTGAGAGTTTTACTGTCACGTGGTCAAAAGGCTGTTTCAGAGCCAGAGGCCCTTCTGTCCAGCAATAGAGGAAAAAAAAATCTGGTGGAGGCAACGCATCGCATACTCTGTTTGAATATTTTAATCTTTTCGTTCTGAGCACCACCCTCCTTCCACCCAACTCTGTCCAATACACAAACATAATTATCCCCTCTAGTTATTTTCAGAAGACCCCCTAAGATTTTGCTGCAACAGGCTTTTGGCTTCAGTGTTTTCTGCATATTTTTTTGTAAATGAGGGGAGTGCTTTTTGGGCTTGGGCCCATTCTAAAATATGTTCCAGTATGTGTTGCAAATTAAGGCTTGGTCTTACTCATATAGTTCTATATAACGTTTTATGAACAAAGGTGTTGTATTTTATGTAATTTTTTAGGTTGTGTCAGCCAAAAGCAGCTAAATGTAAAGAAAACGCTGGTATCCACAGTTGGTAGCGATGCTGCTTCACAGCGCCCCTCAGTGGTAGCTGGAGACACTTTTTCTGTTTGATTAGAGAATGAGTAGAGCTAAATCCCCTAGGTTTGGGACCGGCTAAACTGAAGATCGCTGGGAAGGATTTAAAGATTAGACTTGCGAGCTTGTGTAACGCCCACTCATCTCCCTCCCTCCAGCGCTTGCGCTGTTTCTTTCTCTACACATCTCTCTCCCATTACTCACTATTCTTCCACTTCTTCTTTTGGTGTTTCTATATCATCTTGGTATGCTGATGACTTTCTGTCATTCATTATGTGTTTCCATTTCCGTCTTTGCCCTCATCCCTGTTTTTCTCTCTAAATCGTTATCTTCATCTTTCTACTGCTCGCTTTTGGTCTTTCTGTCTCACTGCTAAGCAAACCACCAAACACTTCAATCCATCACCACATGAACAGTACAGGGGCTAGAAGACACTCTTCCCATTCCTTTGAGCTGGGTAAGCATAAAATAACGCTACTACAGCATGACTACTCAATAAAATGCCAAGGACAATGATGTCGAAACAGCTCTCCAACATTTCTTATAGGTGACATCCCTGTTAGCAGGTAAATGCGGATGTGTAGATGTGTCTTCCTTGGTTTTTAAGATAAGGGGACACCTTTGTTTGTCAAGGGTGGGTGTTTGTATCTGAGCATTGTGTCCATGTGTCAATGCACGTTTATCTCTGTGTGTCAGCAAACTGATGCATGCTGCAGACTGCACTGCCAGATTACAGGTTGTGTCCCTCTCTCCATCTGAAAAAGGAAAACCTCCTTGCGCCTGAGCCAGAGCAGATAGTGAGTTTCTATTCTTTGGTGGGTCAATGCTTGTTTAATGAACTGGGCAGATTATTAGCAGGTACATTTTAAGTGTAAGTACATTCTATTTCATATCCCGTTGATTCAATGCAGTGCTGCATCTTTATAATGGCTTATCCTCTGAGGAAATTATCCGTAATTTCACACAGTTTCTGTCCACCTGAGTGCACAATCCATTTTCAGGGGGAAGGAATTTCAATATAATGCCTGACGTTTTAACTGAAGTAACAGGATGCCTTTAAGCATGAGCAACCCAAAGATTGTTAGCCTCTCTTTTCTGTATAGCTTAAGAAAACCTTGTATATTTTATGTATATCTAGAAGCATCTTGCATATGCTCATCTATAGCACTTTGTTTGTGCCAATTTCAATTGTTTGTCTCCTTTTTTTACTGAAAGGATCACAAATCAATTTTAGATGCACTTCACAAAAAAAAAAAAAATAAAATAAAAAAAAATATTTGTAGGTTTACAAAGAGCTATTTTAACTTATATAATACAGCTCTCTTCCAAGTTCTGATTCTTGGGCAGGTTGAGCAGAGATGCTTTTCAAACCAAATACGCATCACATTGCATTGGTTTACGTGCAGAGATGCACTGATGTATAAAATACGCTTCATTAGCACATGGTTATATATATAGAATGCAAAGAAGAGGCCTTGCTGGGAAACGGCTGGTGCTCCCTTAAGGTCTTGACAATTCAATAATACATTTGTTTTGAATCTACTGTTCTGACGTCCATTAGTTACCTGAGGAACAGCTCCAGATGTTTTACCAGAGCTCGAAGATTCCTTTCAGGGATATGCATCTTCCCCAGGATCTCAGGAAGCTTCACTAGAAGAAAAGTGAGAGAGTGAGCAGGGGAACTAAGAGAACTTGAAGATAGTAACATGGACAGTGCTACTTAGAGGAACGTGACTGGACACACAACAGCAAGAAAAAGAAAAATCACTCATGAGATTCGAATGGGAGTTCTCTATTCAAAAAACATAATGCCCCCGCCCCCTCCCCCTCCTTTTTCACAAACCCAAACGATAGCATCACTCCAATCAAAGCAAAGTAATGACAGGCTAACCACAGGGAGTCCAGTGACCAAAGGAAAACACTTTAGAGCAACAAACCAAAGAGCCGCAAGAGATGCTGTGATCCGTACAGGTAGGAGGGTGGAGGAGGCTGGTCGTTCAGAGGGTAGTTGTCCGGAGTCAGCCTCCAGCTCAGGACCTGGTCAACACAACCAAGAAGACTTTTAATATGACTTTTATTAAGTGTTACGATTTAATATCCCCAGGGTTTCCTGCACTGCATTGTCATTTCAAGCAGATGAAGGAACCTGGGAAAATGGGCCCTTTAAGATAAGCCTTCCGCATTTACAGTTTTACCTCAAAAAATGTACATGGCTCTGAGATGCAGTATTTACCATCAGTATTTACTTAGAGTTAATGTGAACCACATGTAGGCAATAACCATTTCATAGTGATCTGTCAAATGCCAGTAGGTCTGCATAAATGTTTTTATAAATGCACATCTGGATAGAAGCATTTATTTCCAAATTTTGGTAGTCTTTTTGTACAATTTGCGAACTTTTTAAAAGCTGGGTCAAATTTATTTTTCTGACTTTTCAGACCTTGGGTAGAAACCACAGAAATATGACATTTTGCCAGTTTTTAAGCTTGACAACGGAGGTGCAGGTCCTTGTGTCAGTGAGCTTCCAACCTGCTAAAATGTCCTTGAGCCAAAGACACAAAATCCCTCCCAGCTTCATGGGTACTCCATTGTTGCTGAGCCTGCACTATAATCACCCTGTGAAAGCGGCACTACACCTTGGCTGACACACGCACAAGCTCATTTGTCGTGTAACATTTTTCAAGTTGTTTTAAGCATTCAAATTTGGACTATTGCTCCTGTATCAAAATATTGTTCTTGAAGTTTTCACATGACGTGAATCCTACATTACCCACACAAGGGCAGAGTTACTCCCTGGAGACTTACACCTGATGACCTGATGAAATGCCAGTGGACAACAGCATGGCACAGGCTGGCAGGGAAAATTCAGCATTCATTCAAGCAGGAGGGACAAAACCTCCTCCCCTAATAATCAGTCTGACTTCAAGTTCAAGTTCAAGTTCATTTAGAGCCCCAAAGTCTCAAAGGGTATTAAAGGCCTGCAAGTTTACAATGAACAATTATTTTATCTAATCCTATGCTCTTAGGTATAAGACTGATGAACTTCAAGCTTCTATTTAATATCTGTATGAGAATAGAGGCAGCTGTCTCTTATGCTGTTCTGTCATCAGGAAATCAACTGGAGGTGCAGTGTGTTCACACACTAACAAGAGGTGCCAATGCTATATAATGTGATGCACCACAAATATATATAGAGCTCCTTTCAGTCTCACTGCTTAGATATCTGCCATGACAGTTTTGGGGCAGTGTTTTATTTCTCTCCCGGTGCCATTCATCGTCTGTTTACTTGAAGTGTGAAACTAATGATCAAATGGCCAAGAGCAGAGCAAAGAGAGGTATAGAAGATGCAACTGTAACCCCTCTGAACCAAGTATATAAATATTGAAAATTACTCTGTTTGTTTTACCTTTGATGTTCATTGTGTAAAGCAAATTTCTCATGAGGCAATAAAAATTTTATTGATTCATTTCCCTATGACGGCCAATAAAGTGCCCTATTAATTTTCATCACCTCATTGAGCTCATTGTTTCTTCGGCTCTCCAGGCCATAGAAAGGCCCACCCAGTTCCTTACTAGGTGTCAGGGGCAACGGGGACGATGAACCGCTGTGCCCTGGTGTTCCTGGGCAGAGGCAGGACACAAAGGAAAAACATTTTGTTTACACATGAACATCTTGTGATGACACTGCATGTTTTTTGTAAGACCTGCAGTTATCTAGTATTGTTTTACTGTGGTTAGCTCATCGTGGTTGAAATATGGCTTACAAGACAGAACTCCAACATGACAGCAGGGAATAAAACAAACTAAATCTTCTTGGAGATGACTCATTCAGCATTTAGGAATGTGTAACTTTGTTTGTTTGCTAAGAGGCGGATGGCACCATCTACTGGACAAAACTGGTCATTACAAAAACAAAAGCCATGTGTGTTGTGTCACTGAATGAGGACGCTAACTTCTCAAATAGCATGTGTCATGTGAGGTGCAAGAAAATTTTCTATATAATTCACAAATACCAGTAATTTGAAACAGAGACAAACATACCACACCTAAGGTCAGGTTAAGGGGAAAGTGTTTTGCAAGATAATGCAGTCATGTCACAGTTAGTAAAATCTTTATTTGTAAAATTTGAGCTTACTTCTGTCGAGGTTGAGGAAGAACTTGGGCTGGGATGAGCTGTCGACCAGGCGCCTTTTGGGCTGTGGGGACGCTGTGGTACTGCCTCCACCTGGATAATTATTGACAAATGTTTATTTATTTTTTTTTTTTCTGACAGAGTACTGTTGAACTTAGTGTTACAAAGTACTTTGTGAAGAACAAAATAATTAAAAGACATTAAGTCAAACAACCAAATATCCTTAATTCAAATAGTAATAAAATGACAAATCAAGCATATCTGAAAATAGGTAAAACTCAATAAACATTTGAAATAACAAAGTCAAAGTTTCAAAAGAAAATTTCAACAGAAAAAGAACAACTTGGAGTAACGTTTATCAAGCATCTCATGCACTCAAACCTCACCTAACCTAAAGGTGCAAATAAGCCCTAAAATAAACATAAAAATGAAATAAAATAAATAAAATAAAAACTGATCACCTCCACTGCTCCCCTCAGCCAGCCCCCCGGACGTGTTCCTGGTGGAGCGTCTGAGTGAATGCGACTGGTATGTTGAGATACAGTCCATGTCGGGGTGCCGCCGGCGCTTTGGAGTGGGGGTGGGAGCGGTGGGCGTGGTGGCAGAGATGTCACTCAGTGCCGGCTGGCTGTCTGTTGACTGGGGGGTTGGGGGGTTGTGACCCAACGGGCTTGGGCTACGCTCTCGTTGGGTGCTTGGAGAGAAAAGGGGAGAGGAATACACAAAGACAAGGTTGGTGACAACAGGAAGATGGAGAAGACGGTGTAAGCGATTGTAAAGGTGGCTGTCCACATAAAGTTAATCAAACATAGTTTTGACAGTTGTTGCTTGTCATTTATCAAGCAAAAAAGTGAAAATCTGCTGATTACAGCTTTACTAATATCTCTATGACTTTTCTATTTACTTACTTTACTCCACTCACATGATTATAAAATTAATAATTTGGCCTATTTTTGCTGCTGGTCAGACTAAGGATATCAATTTGGCCTCTGCTAACTTCTGATGAGCATTTTCATTACTTTTGACAGTTTACAGACTAAATACCTAACTGAAAAAGTAATCAATAGATTTACATTTACAAACAGTATTACAATGCAACAGTTCACATGTTCTCTAGGAACACTGCAGATATCCTGTGGGCCAGTAACAAATATGTCACCTTGTTCTGACAGCAGGGGACATGGTGTACATACTTGCTGGAGCAAGGAGAGCTGTCGTTGATGGTGAAGAAGAGCCTGGAAGAGCTGACCTTTTTGAACTGAGCTTGTTCACAAGGATAGAGGAGGATCATGGGTAGAGTGAAGTCGAATGTGATCCTCAGACCATCCACCATCTCCTTACACAGATCCTCACTGAACAGAAAGACCAGGAGAATGAGACACTGCAATTACAGCTTGGGGAAATTATTTTCCTTCTCTCTAGATTTGAAATTGTAATGTGAATGTTCTTAAGATATGTAACAGTGCGTTATTTGGCCATTGGACTAACCCCGCTATGATGAACTGACTGGAACAACAGAAAAGGAACAAAGTCTTCTGGAGATGACATATATGCCTCAAACAAAAGGCAGAAAGCAAACAGAAAAATTGGAGCAAATTAATAAAAAGAAAAAGCCAGTGATATATTGGAGGCAACTCAACTTTCACTTAGACAAACAGAAAGCCTATATCTTAACTTGAACCCCTTACAGTTTTCCTAGTTTAAGCCTCCATGACAAACCACAAAGTATTTTTTCCCCCTCTTTAAGGTGTGTGCAGACTTGCCTCTTCTCTGGAGGGACTTGCTGTGGGCTGAGATTGTTCTGGGTGGTAGTGGTGGTGGTGGTGGTGGTGGTCTGGTGACGTCGGTACCTCTCGTTGGCCATGAACGCTTTGTTGATGGCAAAGTGCTTGACGTACGACTCGAGGATGTGCACAACGTTTGTCTGACAGGGAACCATCACCAGCTGGGGAGGGGGAGACCCAGGCGTTTCAAGACAACCTCCAAGTCAGTTACATTTAAGTAAGCTGCCTGTGTTTTTGGCTGTGTGTACCTTCTTCCTCTTGTTGATGTAGAAGCAGTCATCCTCCAGTTTCTTCTTGAGGATATCGGGGATGTCGATGTCGACGTGGACGATCTTCTCCTCACATTCCCTCTTAGGATGAGTCTCTTGCTCCACCCTCTGACACGGACAAGATAACAACCATTGGCACATGGTCGGTTTTAACAAAGAGGACAGGATCTTATGGTGGGATAAGAGGACACTGATGTCAGATGCAAGGATTTCTTTCTTTTTTGAGTGTATTTATAATTAATGGTCTTGAATGCATTTCAAGAGCTCTCATTTGATAAAACTTGCGCTGCTTGTGAAAGAGATCATATGAAGGTTAAATTCCCATTAACCAGCAATGAAAGCCACAGAACCACTGAACCATTTTAACTGTGCTCGCTTCAGCTGCTTGACTTATTTTCTGTGCAGCTGCACATGCGAGATTGCAAACAATGTTGGAGGTTCAACTGTTGAGCCCATGAGCCAGTTATAAAAATGCTGGTTTAGCATTTCATAAGACTGCTGATCTGGGAAACGGTCATGGTATATTGAATTTAGGCATGATGAGATGGGATAAGGACAGATTTGATTATAACAAAATAACAACCTTAAAACCTCTTTCGAACTACTTCACGTCCGGCCTTACAAGTCATCTGTGGTTTCACTCATACATACTGAGGGAGCACAGACTTGAAAATCAGGGTTAACATTGACATCCAGGTAAGATGACCAAATCAGTCATAAAACTAGGCTTAAAGTTGTGTGGTGTAACCCAGGAACAAGACAGCATTCTCACTTTTTTCCTTAAGCTGGTATTAAAAGTCCAGATATTTTGAATAGCTTCCAATAAGACATAGGCTGTGATAAATCAAGCCCTTTCAATGTTCCTCCTCTTCTCTTGTAAGGCTGCAATCTGACTGTATAAAGAAACTCCTCATGTCACAATCTACTTGTTGAATCATACTCCTCTCCCTAATCTTCCTCCACTACTGGCTTTGTAGATTATCTTCAAGTTACATAAAATGTAATAAACCTTATTCCTTGCCTCTAATTCTGACTAGTAATGTTCTCTTAAATTATTTTTCCAGGGAATAACACTGTCAGGACACGTTTGCGCTGACCTTTTTACTCCTTACTTTTGGTTTCTTGGAAATGCTGGTGATCTAGGAATTTAAGTGAATTCAACTGTGACAATAATTTCAAGTCACTCTAGATAAGAGCATCAGCTTAAGGCCTAAAATGTAAATGTAATGTAATTTGTCTGTGTAGGCAGTTTTTTCGCTTTTTAGCATTCAACGGGTAATTCACCCTTTCAGCTAGCTACTTAGATAAAATGGTCCACTTTACCATTTTTTTCAGATCCTCTGAGAAGTTGCTGTCCCCGCTATTTGAAGATTCAGGGTCAGAATCGTCCTCGTCACTGCTCTCTGAAGACGAAATTAAACCTGGAGATAAAAAAAACATATTGGAGGTTTAATTTGATTGCTGGGAGAGAGAGAGACAGAGAGAGAGAGACAGAGAGAGAGAGAGAGAGAAAGTGAGAGAGATTTCTCACATGCGTCATCGCTGTCGTCCTCCTTAGGGAGTGTCTTCAGAGTAGATTTAACACCAGACTGACGACGACGCCTCTTCCACCATCCCTTTCTCTTCCTGCAGCAAGGAGAGGAAACAAAACAAACTGTCAACATCAGTTTTGGCTATAAATAGAACAACAACTGGAAAGGTCAAATCAGAAACTTGTGGACACCGGCTGGGCGGAGAGTAGCTTAGCCTTGTAGCTAAAGACTGCCATCTGACCAAAATGTTAACAGTGAAAACATATCCATTGACAGCCAAGTCTCCAATCCATGTCCCCTAAATGCTCAGACATTTAGTCACTCTCAGTTTAACTGTCATCTAAATACATGTAATGTAACTATGATAATTAATCACATAGGGATCACTTCAACACTTGCCATATTCAGTCAAAATGCATCTTGATATTTTATAACTGATCTTTAGGAAGTGAAAATATAAATCAAGCACAAATTACAAACTCAAATCATTGTGCTTATTACACTCGTTTTCCACTGGAAAGCCTATGACTTAAAATAGCCGATGCACCATTAGCAAGTGGATCATAATTGCATAAAATGTTGGTTTGATGATCTTCATATTATTTGTGAAAGAGAGACTGTTATAACAGCAGCAAAGAGATGTACCTACGCCCATGTGTGCTTATAAACTAATTTTAGTGAACTCTCCTCTACTGAAATAAGGGGAATTCTGAAATACAGTCAGTGTTTTCCTATAACCTGATAATGCATAATGTATGAAATGACTCCAACGCCACATTTCTCACTGAACTGGCAGCCAATACAAGGAATTATAATCATTGATGACATACTGACATGCAGGAATGAATGACATAATACAAACTTACATGCGACCTGCAGCTTTGCGCGCCAGTTTATGTTGCAATTTACGGTTTTCTTCAGTGTCCCTAAGCACATGGTCCTCTGCCGCCCAACGATCCCAGCTGCACCATGACAAAACAAAAATCACGGACATCACTTTACACAGTCTTGCATGACCACAACAGTGTGTAAGATGTGAAGAATGTGGATGACAGGCCATGAGACATCTATAATGCTATTTCTGATGACAGTGACTTGTTAGTTAAAGCTGACTATTTACCTCCTGTTCCAGCCGTTGAAGTGAATCAGGTACTTTGGGACTCTCCTTCCATGTTCATCTGTACTTATTAAGACATCAATAACCTGCAATGGGGAAAACAACTATTAGCCCTATGTTAACTGCAATATCTTCCCTTGCCTTGTTGTATTAATTGTTTTGTTCTCCCTTGCGCTTCAGCACTCCGGCACATTAGCAGTGCGGATATTATCTGACAAATGACTTTACAACCAGCTTAAGGTACAACTCTTACACCCCCATTTCATCTTGTTATTATGAGTCTACCAGTCAATGCAGCCTGAGTAAAGTTGGAGCGATGCTAACTGCTAGCTTAGCATACGTCAAGCTACAGTGTGTGGATGTAAACAAACCACTTCAGCTCCCAACAACACTACACTCTTACCTGACAAAAAAAAAAAGCAAAACATTAAATTACGGCATTTAATTGTGCTAATTTAGTTAACTCAACCGCTTGCTTTATTCATAGCTTAGCAATTAGCTAGCCCGAGTAACGGTTAGGCTAACGGTTGGTTAGCATGGCTATATAAGCTAACATTTTCATTTAAGCTGACGTTATATGCCGCACTAGTCAGGCCTTTGCTGAATTTCTCTCTTAATATATCAGGGACTTTAAGTAGAAATAATGAAATTTGCGCCACGAACTCGTGAAAGAAACCGTAGCTAAGATAAGTTAGCTAGTTAGCATCCTGTGGCCTGACTTGGCTGAAACGCGACACCCGTTCAACTCATCTTGCAGAGCCGAGTCTCCTGCCTCACTCTCAATTACCCGTTTCTGTACAAAGTCAGAAAGTGCACATGGCAGAGAAACAAGCGGGCACACAGCGTTACCTTTGCGTCGTACAACACTTTAGCCTTGGTGGGGTCGGGTTCAAAACACAAGACTTTTTCTCCTTTGTGAAATTGATATTTAATTCCCCGCGAATTCATTTGTTCATGGCGACGTGCAGGAGAGGAGGCATCGATCTGGACCCCCGCTGACTCCTTAACCCGTTCCCTGCCAGGCGGCTTCCTGTGGAGGTGTCCCTCCAAAGATAATACGCCGGGATGGCGCTGTTGTGGGATAGATGGAGCCCTTCTCCTGCTGCCTTCCGGTGCACCTCGTACTCTGGCGCTTCCCAGGTCCGAAGCCATCAATGTGATCGTTTACGAACCAACAACAACATGGACACTGTGGCAAAAAAAATATTGCAGGTATCGAAAGTTCACACAAGTCATGAAACTGGTTTTTATACTTAAATCAGCGGCCAAAACTTATTCTAGACATCACTCCTACCATAAGTTGTTGATAAGGCTTTCGTGCTGTCCGGTTCTGTTTGTCATATCTCGGCAATTTCGCTATCATCCGCAGTTTCTGTTTACCACGTTATGGTATGCTTTGCGCACACATGGTGCCACCATTTCCGACAGCACATCAAAGCAGCGCTGTGTTGAGATAAACCTTTACTTACTGCTATGTCATATACTGACCACTAGGTGTCCGTATATGCACACAAAAGGTCAACATTAAAGAGGCAGTTCGCTTCAATTCTGATAAAGTCTCCACTAAGGTTATTACAGTTTACTAAAACTACCCTTAAAACTAAAACTGGGTGTGAAAAAAACATTTTAATTAACTTAAACAAAAATAAAAACTAGGCTTTTGGGAAAAAAGACTAACTGAAAAATATACAGGAAATGTCTTTAGTTTTAGTTTTAGTCAGTCTGGTCAAATTTGTCAACACATCAAGCTTGAGGAAGTGCTGATGCTGATGCTTAGACTTTTTTAAACAACAAAAACTAAACTGAAACTAGCAAACCCACTCTGGACAATGACTGAATCTTATCTGAATTGAAAACAAAAATTAACTATGAAATAAAAATAAAAACTGATGAAAAATACAAAAGTATAGTAATGCCGGTCCCCACAGATTTTGCTTTTAGTTTGCTTAAAGGTAGGCAATGCAGTTTCAAATTAAAGGGCACACCACTTTGTCCTATATGGTGAAGGTAGGGCCACATGCTCTTATACTATATATTCTCATGTGTGGACCATGTGCAGCAAGTAGACGTGGTTTACAAACTGTTATGGCCTCATATTGATATTGATAATTATCTAAGTAAGTAAATAATTTGCCATCGGCCCATGCGAAACTATTGTCTGTGATGTAAAAATGTTTGAAAACCTCTGGGCTAGGCTATGTTGCCATTTGCCTGTTGCCATAGCTACAACTCTGTTGATTATATTCAAAAGTTAAACATCTGTATTGAACCAGCCTGCATGGACCACGTAACCTGGATGCCATACACCCCCACCATAAAGCTGCAAAGCATATTTTTTTGTGATTCAGTGGACATAGCTTTGGAAAAGACCCCTTTGCCCGAGGCAAACTACAGCAAAATACACAATTCAGCATGGTTCAAAAATCAAATCTTCCTCTATTGGAACAATATGGTGACTCTTTTGGGGCGGGTGGTGGGGGGGCTGGGAGGGTGTACATGTAAGACTTTACATGTGCAGTCAGGAACATATGTGAAAACTTTGGTCTGATAGACACCTCGCCTCGGGGCACACGCTGGGCTTGGATGTGTGCGTGTGTATGCATGTGTGAGTGAGTGTGTGTACTTCTTTGATATTTAGACTGCCCTCTAACTTTACAACCCTGCTCAGGCATGAATTCCTACAATTTTGTATGCTCTTCTAAATTTTAAATTAGAATTTTTGCAGTTTATGCTTTTATGTTGACCTTTTCTCCCTAGGTTTATCTTAGTTTTTTGAATGTCCAGTGGCTATATATTTATTAATCAGAAGAACTATGGACCCAATTGGTACAGACACTTAGATACTGGCACACACACAGCAGGGCGAGTACTCACATGCAGTGGAAGTGGGGCAGCGTAAGACATTTGATAGACAGCAGACCTGTCATATCACTTTACATTCATCTGTCTCAGAACTAAACATTTGGAGTGGAAGTGTTCCTCTTTGTTTATAGGTGTTATAAAACCACTATAAACACAATGTATTGTATAAAACTAATAAAAATAAAGCTTGTTTAATTGGTTTGATTTGTACTGGTACTTGATTTCTTTGTTTTGACCGAATGAACTTTTCAATCATGATAGTATAACAGGCTAGAAGTGAACTCAGGTCTAAAACTATTCCTAAAATTTAGGTCCAAATGGTTTGAGACAGGGCTGCTGCACTATTGCATTACCAAATATGGACAGTATGTTTCTATAACACTGAATGCAAATGGATAAAGGCCACTTGGTGTAACCCTAATATTTTACTCTCCCCTCCTTGACCCTGGACATGTCTGCTATATTTTGACATTGTTGTCAAATTATAAGTTTCATGTTAAATGTTTTCCATGGTTTCACATTTGTAACACAAGCCATGCACTGACCCTCTTGTCTTTAACATGACAATACAATCAAGATCAAAATGACATTTCAGTTACATTTATTTGAATGAGAATGCCTACACTGTTCATGCTGTTAAATCACCAACTCCATATTTATATAATTAATGACTGCTGTTATTTTCACTCAATTATGCACCATTGTTTTATGTTGCTGTTGGCTCTTTGCCTTAATGGAAGACATAGGCCAGAAGGGTAATGTTTTGTCTACTGCCTTATTTCCATGTATTTTTTTTAACATTGTTAAGTACAGGATATCACCATGCATGTCCCACTCCATATTGTTTGTGCATAAGATATGATTTCTGTTTTTGTCTCTGTCTCTCTCACTCTTTCTCTTTCCCTCAGTCTGTTTTTAGACGGGTCAAATCTATCTCAGCTGTTATCAGTGTCATGTCATGCTGTGTTTGTGTGTGCACGAGTGCATGTGTGTGTGTGTGTCGTGCTGCACAGCTTCATAAGCTCCTTTATCAGACGGTCGGCACCCTCCTCCCCAGACTCCTGCTGTCTCTCTTCATTTTTCCCATAGTTTCACACACATACACAGCCACACATGGTCTCTCTCTCTCTCTCTCTCTCTCTCTCACACACACACACACACACACCACAACATACTCTCTCTAAGGAAAATAGATACATTGTCATGCACAAACATTCAAAAGCATCTTAATCCAGTCAAATTAGTGAGCTTCTCGACAAACATCTGTACAAACAAATGTCTGCATCCCTATAGCACACAGGTGCATTTTACGAGTATTTCACTATTAATCCCATGTCTTACTCCTCATTTAGCTAATTATAGCAGACAGCAGGCTTCATTGATAGGCCTATTACTCCCAGACAGCGAAGTGGATTAATGTGAGACGGGGATTAATACTCCTATTTTCATCACTGGATAAATTGTCTGTCTGTATCCGCTTGCATGCCTATTGGTCTGTCTGTGTGCATGACCTTCTGCCTGTCTGCCTGCTCTGTGTCTATCTGCCAGCCCAACTCCCTTTTCCTCCCTCTTCCTAACATTTTAATGGCATCAAAATGTCTTACGCAATGCTTAATGTGGTCATGTAGTGGAGGATGGAGTCATGACCTATCCACACTTTTATTTGCAGAGATGAGTTTAACCAGCTTTTTAAACTGATAAAGAGAGAAATGCAGAGTATACTATTCTTAACAAGTAGCATTCAAGCAATAAGTTGAGGATAGGGACTTGGAGGGGGAAAGGAATGCTTTTGTAAACATATAATGAATTTTTATCCAAGTTGATGGTTGTTTTTCCACAGAATAAACACCAAGTGGAGGTCAAAGTTCATAATTTTACTTGCAACTACACCACATTCTTGAGAACTGGAGTCATGACTTTTCCAATGAAACCTCACATGCAATACACAAATTTAAATAGCATCATAACATTATAACTTCACATTTTGTCTGTTCCTTACTGCGCATAACACCAACAGAATATGAAACTGTCGTTTTCATCTCATGGTTCTGACCCCCCCTCCCACACACACACACACACACACACACACACACACACACACACACACACACACACACACACACACACACACACACTCCCACTATCCCGCTGTCTATCACTCTACTCCAGTTTGGGAATGAGAAACGTGCGGAGGAACACGGGAGAGGATCCGATTCACGCCTCTCCCTCTTTGCGCTTCGCGTCTGCACACTTGCAACACTTCCCAGCCTGTGAGCAGTTTGTGAGTGCAAGTAGCTTTTGCCTTTTGATGGGACAGCACCAAAGTTGATTAGTAACAGGTGGGGCTTAAGCTGGACTAGTCGAGCGGCGCTGATGTGAGATTTGGAGTTAGGTTCCGAGATTCGCGGAGACATGTCTGCCGCTCAAGGACTTCTCAACAGCGTCTTCTCCTGCTCCTCTCCTGCCTCCAAAGCCATAACCAAACGGAGGCTACGCCAAACCCGGAGCCTGGACCCTGCCATCATAAGGCATTGCGGCACCGGGACGGAGGGAGCAAGTAGCGCGTCGGTTGCGCTCGGACCGGCGGCGTTTGCGGCGGCGGACACAGGTGCTTCCCCGGAGCGCTTGGCTGTGAAACCCGCTTTGCGCACCAAGATCCCGACACCAAAAGAGCCAATAACGGCGTCTCTTTCTTCTCCCTCCATACCATTGGATGTCTCCCCATCCTCCAACTTCCACTTTGACTATGACACAGTGAAGCGTGCCAAAAGGAATACCGCCGGGGATTTACCGTTTCTGGTGAGGGGCTCCGGGGCCACGCCGTCCGGGAGCACCGGCACGCTTTTCTCGCCGCGGAGGTGGCTGCAGAGGAAAGTCCAGCAGGCCAGCTCTCACGCCTACGTCGTGTGGAAGTCTGAGGTAAACTTGTTCACGTCTGCTGTGTCTAACTTTTTGTGCCAGTTTCACAAGTCTTGCAGCCTCACTGCAGTTTATCATTTGAACAGAACTGTATTCAGTGATGCAAGGGGGAACCACGTCCTCCAGTTGTCAATATAAGGAAATCAATCAGTCAGCCCATCAGATGTCAGAACAGCAATACGTCATCTCTTTCTCAGCAAAAACATCTCCAAAAAAAGTCCTAACAAGTAAAAGTAATAAGTCTTGCATTCAGTGTTAAAATATTGTTTTACTTAAAACAAGTTTAAAAAAAAAAAAAAAAAAAAACAGTTGGGTGAAACAATCTCGCTTGTTTCCAAATGCAGTTTCATTTATTTCAGTTTTTTTTTCTGGGTGCAACATTGAACCAGACCATTTGTAGGCTATCAAGAAAATGACACTTGTTTTAAGACAGTTCTGGAAACAAGTTGATTAGAATTGGAAACAAGTGGACTTATCTCATCCCACTGTCTAATTATTATTAAATTATTTTCCTTTGTTTGAAGAAAAGCAAGATTTTAACATGGAATGTGAGACAGTGATTTGCTAAAGTGGAGACTATGCAGTTTTCCCCTCAATTCAAAGATCCTGTCCTCATATAACTTGTCACTTGATGCTTGCCATGCTTAAGAGGTCAGTATAAAAAGTTGGTTACACTGACTCTGGGTGGGTTTCCCCTTCACTGCATCCCTGATTACACTCAAATAACCCACTCATGGAGCAGGTCTACTGTAGCTCTTGGAGCAACTAGAGAAAGCAATCAGCAGACTTTAAGACAAAGGTTTATTTCTGTTGTTCCATTACAGTATTTAGGATTCCTCTGTGGGCCAAAACACACATTTGCTGAGTATCTTCTTTCGGTGTAAGGCAAGTTGCTGAAACTTCTCCATCAACAGGCCTGCTGAGGTTTAATTCTTGGAGAAAGTTGCATCATGCTGTTTTAAATCCCCAAATCTGGGGTGTGGTGGGTGCTTGGGAGATTTATGGTTGGACACTCACACCTGGAAGCTGCCCAGTACAGCCCTTGTCTTATAGCCCGTTGTTGACCGCTGGAATGGTTGGATTAAGTGCCTCGGTCCCCTGGTCTTGCTCGAGGGTACATGAATAATTACCGGGGGAAGGGTCCTGGTTCACTTCTCCCACCTGGATTTTCCCAGCCGGTCACGTCTGGGCGTCCTGCTCTTGTGAGAACGGCCGGTCACACCTCCTCAAAAAAAAAAGTTGCCTCTTGGAAAATTGCAGAGCAAAGTGTGTGGGAGTGCCAAGGGATTAAACTCAACAAAGGGTGTCATGAAGTGTTTACTTAGCTTATCACAGGATTATTAGAGCATAGATATTATCATTGTTTTTACTGCCAAATTTGTTGTTGTTGTTGTTGCTTCATTGGGGTATGGAATTTTGTCTTCCTAAAGGCCTAAATTTGAGTGTGAATAAGCGGAAAGCAGCAGTGTATGAAATCCTTACCAAAACATACTTGGGCGACTTATTTTTAGCAGGGGGCTTTATTGGCTGCATAGTTGGCATGAGTCCACATGCACTGGTGGAAAGGTATGATGATTTTCCTGCTTCCTTTGTGGACTCTCTCTCCCCCTCTCTCACACTCCACATCTCTCTCTGCTTATATCTCTTTCTCCTTCCTCGCTGATGTGTTTCTCTCTTGTCTTAAGTCTTTCTTGCTGTGTGCGTGCATGCGTGCAGGAGCGTGCGCCGATGTGAGGGTCTTGAGGACACAGCAGCATTTCAGATAGCCTGCGACTCGGTTCTCACGACTGGGAGCGGTCACAGGGTCAAAGCCAGACGGCCCCCAAACAGCTCTCCCATCATTTCCTATTACAAAGAGCAGCCCCAGCTTCACTCGCTCTGTTTCCGTTTCTCGCAGACTCTCACACTTACACACACAACACATCCACATACTTTCTCTCTTACTTTCTCTCTTCCTCTATAAGATGGTGAGAAGCTCTCCCTCCCCACAGTTTCCCACCAGTGTAAAGTCTATTTTCCATGCTGTTTTCTTCCCTGCCAAGGCCCATTGAGGATAACATGATGAGGCCATCAGTTTAGAGTCATTAGTGCAATCTGGAGTGCTCAGTTACTGCACCTCAGAGTGTTTGTAAAAATACTAAAGCTGCTGATCTGCTGGTATGTTCCACACACTGTTGGGTGTGATTTAAAATGCTGAGATGAAATCCCCGAATAAAGCCTTTTTTGCTCTGGCAATGTACAGAATGTACAGCTGGGGAGTCGAAAAGCAAATTAAGCATGCAATTCCCACAATCACCAAGTTGTTATACTGAAAACCTAAAAAACTTTGAAACCTTAAATGGCAAAAGTTCTGCAGTGTTTGTTTTTTGAAGAAAATCCTCTTCCTGAATTGACTAAAGTGAGGGTGAATTTACTGCGTGCCTGCAGTTTGTCTTCATAGAAATTTAAATATGCACCAAAGCCCAGTGCGCATTTGATGAATGGCAACAGAGGCTAAATTTAATGTCAACCACAACTTGAAACATGTTTGCAATATTTTCTGATGGCATGCTGAAGATTCATAGCTTTAAAAACAAGTTGCGATATTCCAAAATAATGCGTGTATCAGTGATTGACGAGTGCAGGTCTCATTTTGTCACAACTTTTATTTGTTATTTTGGTGTTGGTGCAGACTGTGGCATCTACTCAACATCAGAATGATTGGTGGGATAGAGATCCATCTTTAAATGAGTTTTTTAGGCACCATCCATCTGCCACTGAGAGAAATTGATGAGAAAATTTTGCATAACAAATTCAGGGTCCAGGTAGTTTTGGAACTTGAGCTTTTACTGTCACTGATGGAGACACATAAATGAAAATCTGTGCCAGGAGAAGTTTATGTTGGTTGTTATTGCACAGTATGAATTAGGGGTGTGTGATATGACAATATTTGTGAATGATTGAAATGTCTGTAAATTTGTGTTGTAGGCACAGACTTTGTGAAACAAAATAAAATTATGGACTCTGTTATTCTTTTTTGCTTAAAGTTTGTTTCCTGTTAAGTAACTTGCAAAGTAACAAGAATTGTGATCATATCGTGAATTGTGAACCCGCCTGAAAAAAATCGTTTTATGATAGTTTTACCATATCGCCCACCCCTAATATGATTTACTGTAATGCTATGCCCATCGTCCTCCTAATTCCAGAGAAAACATTTGCATTTGTACCATTGTGTGTGTGTGTGTGTGTGTGTGTGTGTGTGTGTGTGCGTGCGTGCGTGCACGCGTGTGTGTGTGTGTGCATGGGTGAAGGATAACCTGTGCAGAATTTAGTCATTTCATGCCTTTGTAAGGCGAGAGACTTGAACCAAGAGGCAGACACAAAGAAGAAGAGGGAAAACAGAGACAAAGGCAGGTTGTGATGGTTTACGTACTAAAGCAATGCCTGACAGTTATATTGGCCGGATTGGATTGCTTAATGGCTTTTTTCCATGGAGCACTGACGCAAAAAAACTGTCAGAAAACATCCTTATGCTTGTTATTACAGTAGGAGGCTCTCTGACTTGAGGAGATTCATCCTGTGGAGTAAATGTGTTTTGCTCTACGATGAAAAAATGGAAAAAAAAGTGACATTCTCACAGAGTGGTATTACAATAAAGCAATAGTTACAATAAAAGAGTTGTGACCCTTTTTAAAAGATAGTTCATAACTAAAGTTTACTGATGAATAGTAATATTGATTCAATCCTGTGTGCTTGAGAAACACTGAATGATGAATTGAGGGTAACAAGCTATAATTACAACTTGCAAGAAAAAGCAATCACAAGTTCATTTGTCTGTACAATATGCACACACACTCTTTCTCTCTACCCTGCTCTTTAATATGCAGACACACGTGTACACTTGCACAAACACAGAAAAAAGGAAACTGGTCAGCTAATTTAGTCCTGGTTGTTTATGGGGCGCCAGAATGTTGACATTATGCGGTCTATTTTTAGACTCACTTACCCTATTGCTTTGGAGGATGGAGTGAATAAGTGAGGAGATTCATTCCAAAATGAGATAGCCACCACTTACCATTACAAAATGATTGATAGCACATGATTTAAAACAAGGTAGCTGTGAGTGCAATGGTCCATTAGTCAGGTGCTTTGTTTTCCAGTATTGTAGATTAATCCAAGTGCATTCACAACAGCATAATGTGCCTTCTCCCCGACTTGTTCTCTCCACTGCGACTATTGCATCGACACCAATGAAATATGTAAAGGAGCACCGTGTATCTCTGCTGGCTTCTACTCTGCAATTTGCATTATAATACATACAAATATTTACTGGTTGATGTAATGGTGCAGCCATAAAATAATGCCTTAGGGTCTGAATATTTCACTCAGTGTAAGAGTGATTTAGCTTCAGTAAATCTTTGCAGTCAGCAGATACAGAATATGAATGTGGCATTGTGCTGGAATATGGAAATTATGTTGTGTGTCTAACTTTGAAGCTAATTAAGGGGAAATTTAAGGGGAAATCAGTGCTGCAAGGGTTAAATTTATTGCTTGACCCTGCAAAACAAAACAAAACAAACAAACAAACAAACAAACAAAAAACCAATTAAGTGTTAACAAGTCTTTATTTTGAGATTCACTGTTGGGCTGGGTGAATATTGATCGGGGTTGAAGACACCAAAACCTTGGCACATTTTCAATATTAGCAGCTGCTTTTACAGTTTCTGAGAACATAATATGGTTAATGGAGGAGTGGAGGAAAAACATTATTGGGTCTGGCAAGTTTGAGCCTCATTTTGTTGTAATCTTATCGCAACATCAGGACCTCAAATAGGATTGAGCATTAGTTTATTTGAATAGTGTAGGCTGGTCACTCTTATTTACTATAGTGGACACTCTTTCTTTACACACTCCCACACACACACACAGCTGTCACACTGGAGTGTCCACTACAGTCAAAACAGTTGTACATTGTGCTCAGAGAAGGTTAAAGGCCGACTTTGCAGTTGAAAAATGGGAGGTCAACCCACTTTGTTATGATGTGGTAAAAGATTATGAATATCACTCAATTCTCAAAGGAGTAGAACTTAGAAATGCCCCAGGAGTTCAGGACAACACTGTTACCCCATCATAACCCAAAATATAAAAGGATTTCACTCCATTGTTTATCTTTTTGTGAACATTTGACATCAAAACATCAGAGTCAAGGCAGGCATTTAAAAGTGATTCAGATGGGTCTTTGAGGGGCTTTATCCTTCCTCAGCCTCATCCTTAACATTTGTAAACAGAGCGGTGTGCCCTCCCATTTGAAACGGCATAGTCTGCCTTTCAGTTAACACTCGCCAGCTGAGTGGAGCACATCTGCACATCTGGTCGGAGAGCACCAGTGGTCAAACGGTGGAAATATTTCCTTTAAAGGTAACATTTACACCGTGTTCCCATAACTATATCACCACCATACCAGTGGTCGCAATCCAAAATATCTATCATCATTATGGTCAGCAGCCTCAACGATCTGTGTTATGCTTACATTTGAGACAATATTAGGATTATCGGCAAAGATTTCCTGTGAAATCATAAAAATGCCTTTGTAGACTGTCAAAAGTAACAGAGAGGGGACCAAAAAAAAAAAAAAAAAAAAAAAATCTGCAGCTCTAGACCAGTTCACAAGCGCCAGAGAACCAGTGCAAATTAATCAACAGCCAACTGAGCCTGTAAGCGCATTTTTGCCAGCTTTTGCCATCATATTTTATTTATCAGATATATTTGGTGCTTTAAATAAGCTGTGATTTTAGCTTTCATTTATTCTGAAATATTGGATGGATGTGAACGACCCCACATTCTTGCCATTGTTTATGCTGTGAGCCATGTAGGCCGTGGCTCTCTGCCAAGAAGCCAAGAGTTGTGTTTTTTTTTTTTTTAAATTCCCCAAAAGCAATCTGTGCTGAACCATTTATACTGGCTTGTGCAGCAGGGGTTAAGGAATACATTCAGTACAATGCACATAAGAGGCAAATATTACAGAAATAGCCTCTGTTGTTCCTCACAAGCCCGCCGCCACAATCTTCCCTATAGATTCATATTCTTTCTTTGGCTCAGTATGTGCTATTTATACCCAGTCCATGACTAGACACCAGCTTTTTCCTAATGTTGCATTCAAGCAGAGCATTCTCCAGCCCTGTCTTCCATAATCAGTTGCAGTCTAATTAATCCCAACCTTTCAGGAATGGAAATAAGCAAACCATTAAACTGTTTGGATGACTTAAATCAAATACTGAAACTGATGCAGAACTTTTTCCAAACTCAGAGCATGCATGCACATATATTCTAATAAGTACCACAAAGTCTTTCTTTTTTTATTGGTCCTTTCATTTGATGAATCAATAAGGATATTCAAACACTTGTGCAAAGTTTAAGAGTATATTTTTACCCTGACGAATGTTGTACAGCCGAGGTCATATATCTGAGATTTGGATGTACAAGTACATTTTTCCCTATTTTAATATATCATCATGTACATAATCCTGCAAACACGTGTACTCTCTCTGTAGTCAGGAAACAGAGAAAATGTTGAACTTGTGAACTGAACTGCTATCAGTTTTGTCTTTCCTCCCTTCTTGCCCCCCAGGTTCCCTCTGGCTGAGGAGGTTGCGTTGGAGGAACAAGACCTTGATGGTTGGACATCTTAGGAATGCTAGCATAAAGATCCACCCTGAAACCTAATTCATGTATTCACCTCCAACAAACTGCGGACATGAAGTCTCTCTCAAAGCAGATGCTTTGACCCAAATTACCTCATAGTACAAACAGTGCATACATTTTCAGACCAGGTTGTTCCAGTAAGGGTCAAACCTCAATGCCTGGTCGGGTTAGTACATAATTGTTCAACTTATTGAGCTTACAAGACCATGCAAAAGAGTCAGTACTCTAATATACAGTGTCATAAAAAGCCCTTAAGCTGTTTCGTGGCTGAGGAGGAAGTGGCCAGAACGATTTAAAAACTGGATATTATGGATTTAAGAGATGTTTAAAGTGAAATCTGCAAAATCTCATAAAAGCAATTAAGGAAATTGATCATGAGATCTAATGTCTGTCGTAGATTAATCAATATATATGTGTGGATATTGTTACAACACCAAAGATGCACTTATAAATTTCAATGCATAAGCCAAATCAATTAGATCAGACCCAAAAAACTCAAAAACTGAATGATGGACTAATTTGATTCCTCTGAATGAGTTACACCTTGTGGTAAAAGGATCTGGTTTTTAATTTGCTGGTATTTCATTCTTAATTGCGCACTTTTTCTCAGAATGAACTCACCCTTCATTTGTATCTCCTGACCCACTTTTCCGCATTATAAAACATCTTTGGGTATGACACAAATGACCTCAGGATGTTGTTCCAGTACATTTCATCTCTTGGGAGAAAGTCCCGGGATTTATGTGTGTGGGTCTGGGAGAGCTGGAGTTTGATTATGCTCATTATCAAATGTATTGTGCCTGCTTGTTGCCATTCACAAGATCTACACAGACCAGATTATTCTCTGTTTTCAAGGGAGGTAATGTTCAAAGTAAACATGCCAAGTAATGAATCACATGCTTATTCATCTGAGATGGATGCATAATACCTCTGCTGTGTGATGATGCAGTGAACACATATTATGGTCAAAATCTTGACATTGGTCATGTTAAAACTGATTGGCTAAGTGATTTGTTACTTGTTGTGCACCTTTGATTTTTCTCACATCATTGAGATACTAATATATTCATTATAATGTGTGTTTTTAATCTCTACCTTCTTCTTTGCGATGTCATAGCCTTCCAAAATGGCAAAGGGGATAGAGAATAGCTGAAGCATTTAAAGGTGCTACATGTGGCATTTTTAAATTACATGTTACTGTCAAATTAACTGTGATACCTTGGTATTATTATTGTAAACAGATGCCACCATAGTGAGGACAATTGGTAACCTTTATCTCTGGGCAGTATTGTTCATGCTAGTGTTTCTCGGATTTAATACCACATTACTCAACCGCTTTGTTTCCTGTCATCAAAAGGATGTTTGTTTCTCCTGTTAGAGGTTTTCTGTTTGTCTTTGCTGAAGAGCATAAACATGTTAGAAATATTTCTTCCACTGGCCTTTCATTCTTGACTTTATCTGTCATTGCCAGAAACTTTTGAAGTTTTACCTCCATTTCCACTGAGAGAACAGTGCCCTCTTCCTGATTTGTGTCATAAACCTTTGTGATATATTCAAATCATATTTCTTCTTGTTGCTTCTCTGTGGGTTTTTGGAAAATGATGAAACATGTTGGTGATTTTTCCCAGAGCTTTTCACTCGCTCCACCATTTACCACTGTGAGAAACCTTCAGTTTATGCTGGAAAACAGTTCCCTGTTACTGTTTTATACCATAAAGCAATAAATCAGATTGCCTGCCACATTCAGCCCAGTGGTAACCAGTGTGAATTTCAATGTAGAGGCTGACAGTCTCTTGGCAATGATGTCATTGCCTTGTGAAGAAGAGGTAATACTTTGAAATCAGTTCTATACTGCACCGGAAAGCCAGTTAAGTGTTTTCAATACAAGTGTAATGCACTGTATTTTCCTAGTCTCTTTTAGCACTCTGGCTGTAGCAATCTGAATGACCTGGAGCCGACCTATTGTCTTTTTGGGAAGTCCTGTAAACAGGGCATTATAGGCATCTAATCTGCTGGAGACGAGTGACCATTTTTTTGGCGTCAGAAGTCAGACAGGAAGCTCCAAAGTTTGGAAAAGTTTGTTAACTGGTAGAAAGCTGTCTTCATAATAGTAATGATGCTGGAAGTTAAGATTGGCGTCAATAAGAACACCAAAGTTTCTGACATGCATACTGTGTGTCAGACTGAGAAAATGATGTTAACATGCATACAACCTCCTGCCTCTGTACTTTTGGGCTGACTATCAAAATTTCAGTTTTTACTTTGTTAAGTTGTAGAGAGTTATAACACATCCGGTTGTTTATGTCACCTTTGCATCTGAAGCTCTTTTACAGGACTGAGGTTATCTAAGGAAAGTGAGACGTACAGCTGTGTATCATCAGCATAGAATGGAAGGATTCTCTGTGACTCTGTATGATGATGAGTTTATGTAGACTGAATAGCCAGGGGCCAAGAATTGACCCTTGTGGAACCTCACAATAGTGAAACTCATTACATTTACTCGAAGAGAGCGTTATTTTTTTTTTTTATTATCATTTATCATATGTGAGATATGATGCTGTCTTGATATTTTAATTTCTATAGTAGTTAAGTGTTTTTTTTATAGGTTGCATAATCTACCTGCAGCTCGGTCTTTCACCATTTATGTTCAGCTACTTGGCAGTATTTTTTTTTTTTTTAGCATCCATCCTCTCCAAGGAGCTTTGTGTTTTCCTGTATCCTCGTTAGTTCTGATGGGAGCACTGCTGACCATCATCTGGCTTACAGCAGAGGTGAAGTTGTCCATCCTCTGGTCACATGATGACATGGCGGGTAGTGTATGCTTTGTGTATTCATCAATAAACATATCTGAAGCATTGCCATGGATATGAGGCTTGTTTATGAATCTGACTTCATTGTCGTGTCTGTCAACATATTATTTCAAAACATGTGAAACCTCAATGCTTTTGTCCATGGAAAAACGATATCTCACTACTCTTGCATATTTTTCTTTCCATTGTTTCTCTTTGACAAGTTTGCATGATATTTCATTGAGAAGAAACATCTGAAACAGTGGGGTTTTGTGCTGTGGTGTTTTGGTTTATCATTCTCACATCTCCTTTGGGATGTTTTCTCAACAATGAAGGAAAAGAGAACAGCTTGAAATAGAGACGCCTGAAAAGTAAACATTAATTTCCGCAGCCAGATCTCTCTGTCTGTTGCCGATTAAGCCTCTCCTCCAGTGAGAAAGCAGCAGTGTTGGGTTACTTGTGTGTGTGTGTGTGTGTAGAAGAAAATCATAAGAGAGCATGTGGGTTAGTCTATTTGTGTGTTTCGTCCCCTTTGTGTATTTGTGTGTGTATTACAGAGACCCTTATGTCCACTAATGTTCTCTCTAATATGGTTTGTCATGGGCCAGAGGGAAAGCATGGATAAGATTCAAGCCCACTCACATCCTCTCACATATCCCATGGTGCGTTAAGTTTACAGCTTCCCATTTATGTATCCATCTCGATCAGTGTAAACTGTGGCGATCCGAAACCCACAGTGGGCAAAAACATTTCACAATATCTCGAAAAAACGGTTTGTGCTCTGGAATGCAAATGTGATTGGGTCTTTGTAAGAGAATAATAGATTTAAAATATGGCTGTTAAGTATAAAATGGATTGGAAGTGGTTTGATGGTGTGGTTTCCAAAACTCGCTGCCAGTCTATTTTGTGAGAGGAGAAGAAAGAGGCGAACGCACCAGCAGTTATATTTATTAAAGGTAATTTTATCCGTATCAGATGAGTAATAAAATGCAGTACATGGCGTCTTCATTCCAGTCTGACATTCATAATAATTCTTATCATATATCTAGTTTGTATCCTTTACCACCTGTAAACTCCTGCCAGCTTTACTTCAGCTGCTATGAAAAGCTGTTAATTCTTCTCATATTTTGGTGTCACATGAAATACATGATTGGCTCACTTTTGGCAAAATATGCAAGACATCAAAAACAAGCCTCAAGCCATTTTACTCCTACAGTGGACCTTCATCATAGTCAGGCATCTCCATTCATTTTTCTGTTGACATCTTGGGTGACATTCAATCAAAAGATAGATGTTTTGTCCTGCTAATATGTGTGATAGTGATGTGAGTGTTTATAGCAGCTGTGTGTCAGTGTGTGTGTGTGTGTGTGTGTGTTTTTGTCTGTGCCAGCGCGTATGTATGTGTGCAAGAACCTTCATAAGGATTTTCAGGAAGTCCTTGCATTTTCATATCCTGTCCCGGTGCTGAAAAATGAGCCTGAAGGAATAAAATCATCTTTTTTGAATATTTCACAAAGCTCCAGTTTTTATCTGTATGTTGGTTTGTGGATGAGGAGCATCTGGGTTCAGCCAGGGACAATTTATTTACAGCCCGTGCAGATGCGGTATAACAATTAGTTTGTTTATGAAATGGCGAAATCTTGATAGCAAGCCCACTCGCTCCTTCATTCAGTGACTCACTTGCTTATCTGTGTGTATGTTGCAATAATGAGTCATGTATACTTTCCAGTGTGGACCTCAGTGTGTCCCTTTGCATGCCTGTCTGACTATCACTGAATAAAAACTGTCTCGTGCTGCATTTAGCAAGGATTAGCTGAATGCTCCTGCTCACACATGCAGGATTTAACATAAAATGGGAGCTAAACTTTTAATAATTAATACTTGAATGCATGTATGTGTGTGTGCATGCATGCATATGAGATTCCAGCTTTAGTTCTTTTGAATGTGAAAGTGCATGTGTCTGTGATTTGTTTTGGCTTCAGTCTGCTGTACTTTGGGGTTTTTAGGATGGAAAACCATCCTTGAAAAGAGATCAGACTTTTTGGAATGGGTATCAACAATTTTAGGTGTGGTTGAGGTAGTTTGACTTGGATTCTCGGTTTGATTTTGCACCAGAGACTTATCGAGTGATCAAATATACCTTTAAATACTTGGAGCCACTGAATGAACGACTCCCTGCAATTCTGGCTTCTCTTCTCATCTCTTTTTTTTACTCTCTTTCAAATTCACATAAAGCTAAACTCACCCCCTTCCCATCCATCACTTTTATGGGCTCACTTTTACTGTTTATAAATGCCTATTCTTGTTTAGACTCTCTGCCTCAGTCAAAAGTCCCCTTTTCATCCCTCGCTTGCGCAAAATGCCGCAACTCGGATTTTTTACTGCAGCAAAACGATGAGATCATATCACCCTGATTCTACAAGTGAGTTTTACTGATCACTTGAGAGGCACCAAGCTATATCACAGAGCTTTTAACTCTGTATCATTGCAGCCTGTGGTCACTGGGCAGGCCCCTCTTTGCTGCTCCAAAGTCTGATTGAAAACATGAAGCAGCCGGTTCTTTCCCCTAATCTTTGGACTGACCAGCCTGAGGAGCTTAAACCAACTAAATGGCAATTATCTTCCCTTAAAACCCACTTTTATAGACTTAAGCTTATGTACACTGTAAAAATAAATGAAATAAAATAAGATATCCCTCCTAACAAGTAATTTACTCTCATATTCAGTGTTAAAGTCTTGTTTTTCTTTTCTTAATTAATCTTCCTGTTGCATGCGTTAATCCCACTTATTTCCAGTGTAGTTTCTCTTGTCCCAGGAATTGTGCAGGGAGCAAGTATAAATATGTTGAAACAAGACAGAATAAGGCAGTGCCAAGAAAATGACACTTTATTCAAGAAAACTTTGGAAACAGGTGGGGTTATCTCACCCCAATGATAGATTTTTTTCAGTGGTTTGAAGAAAAACAAGATTTTAACGGTGAATATGAGAATGAATGACTTCTTAAGATGCAGATGTTCTTTGCAGTGTAATGATCTTTTCTTTATAATCCTTGTCCTCCTTTTTCTATTCTTCTTAATTTGTTTTTTTTTGTTTGCAGTACTTTTTATTTTGTGCCATCCATCTTTTTGTTTTTGTTTTTTGTACTTTCTTATTAGAATTCTCCTCTTTTTTTTCCAAGAGCAACAGAAAAGAGCGATTTCTGGAGCTTGTGAAGCTCGTTTTGTCAAGCTGACTTGACAGTGTGCACGCTACACTTGCTTCTTTCTTTTTAAATGATGCTTGTGTAATGAACACCCAGTGAGTGTGTGTGTGTGTGTGTGTGTGTGTGTGTGTGTGTGTGTGTGTGTAGGTGTATGTGTGTGTGTGTGAGAGAGAGAAAGGAGGGCGCACCATGCTGATATGACATGAGGTGATAGAGAGAGATAGTTGAGAAGAAAGAGGGAATGGTTCTATTTCATTTCATCAAGATATTATTCAGCCTATCATATGAAACCAAGTCTAACTATCTCCCGCTGTTTGCCCAGAGCGCCTCACACATACTTGCACACACACTCCGATTCCTTCAGAGTGAGACATCTTCTTCCCAGCTTCCCTCTTATCTCGAGTGCTCTCCTCTCCCACCTCTTGGCCTGGCTTGCAGGACTTGGCGTTATCTGCTGGGAGTAAACTTGGGCTCCAACAATTAGGCAACACTCTGAATTGATTCTCCGCCGTTTGTTATTGGACATGCACTGGGGCCTTTTCCAAACTAGCACTGATTTGTAACTCACTTGTGTAACCACTGACAGCATAAACATTGGCTTTGATTTCTGTCTTAGGTCACTTGCAAAGAAAAAGGAGTGAAACTCACCATGTTCCCTCAAAATGAATGAAATGAGTATGGAATCAGAAACAATTGCACAGCTGCACACATCTGCTCTTTTAGTTTCTATACGGCTCACTGGGCCACTAAGATGCAAAGATTAAGACTGAAGCCCAAGCAACACTGATTTCCCCACAAATTTCCCAGTAAATAGCTTCAAGTAAAAAAAAAATCCACATTGCATGACAGCACATCTGCTGGTTTCAATGCTTTGTGGAAGCTACCTCATCATTTTCCTCATAGGGATCATTAAAGTTTAATCTAATCTGATAGTGTGCCTCATAAATCCACCCTTTCTGGAAAACATCTTTGTCACAGTTATCTAATCAAAATAAATCTATTAATAAATACATACACAAACAGGATGGGTTCATTACTCAGTCACTGCAACACCTCTTGGCTCAACCAGCAATAGACTTTTTTAAGAATCATAAAGTGACATCTGCAGTTTTGTAAGGGGAAGGGTTTGAAACTAATAAATAGTTTTAGCACCACAGTCCAGTTGAGTGAGTGCAGCAAATTTTCCTTGTGCTGTGGATTTATCAGAAAAACACATGGAATTTATGGAAAACTTAGAAAATATAGAAACAAAAATAAAATGAATGCATTTTATTTCATTCAAACTATTTCAAACAGTTCAAAGACAAGAAGATTTCAACCACTGATTTTGCTGTTGATTTTCCAAATGCGCCAATTTAAATTTTGTCTTTCAGTCCAACATTACGATGCTCCATTGTCCAGAGAAAGAGAGCATATTCTGAGCAAATCTGGCATCATCCTCTCAGAGATAAATCTGTCCTGAGTGGAGCCTGAGTAGGCAGCAGAGTGGGAGCCAGAGGAGCCTCGTGGGGCTGGAGAAATACACCAGGAGCTTTGTCATCCAGACAAGGAAACCCTGTGAATGAGATTTGCATGCCTCTTGTCTGATGCCTGTCCCTCAGATGGTGGGAGGTCAGCAGGTAGTGGGCTTGGTGTCAGTTGAACCATATTGACCAGTGGGCTGAGACTTGGGGTAAAAGATACTGGTTAATAATCAGGGCTGTGCAAAGAAGACAGCAAGTTTATATCCACAACCTCCCTGTTATTTCCTCACCACATACCCACAAGCAAACATGGTCCTTCACAATTTTAAACAAGTGTGATTACATTTTTGACTCCGTTATATCTCTGCAACGATGAACCTGATTGGAACAGCAGAGCTGAAGAGGTTAAAATCATTTCTGAAAACACACTTAAACTCACGCTAACACACATCATTCAGCGTCAGACACAGCCTGATGTTCTCTTTTGTTCACAAGCCTCCCGTGAAGGAGAACCAGAGTTCTGACTGGATAAACATAAACATGGCTCCAGGCACCGAAGAGCAATGACACTCAGGCCAAACTGACTTAAACTTGAGGACCTCTCACCCCTCCTCCGCAAAATCCGGCAGACACCGAGGAAGCAATATAGAATGGGACAGCAGGCATTTTAGACACAGCCGGAGCTCCACGGCTAAAAATAGAAAAACAGCTCAGCGGTGGACTGACTTGACACACTCAAGTTCCACAGGCGAGGCAGGGGAGTCATATTGGTTGCAGGTGTGTGTATGTATATGTAAGCACGGGGGAGTGTGTTTAGGACCGGGCCGTCCTCATGCTTGTAGCTGCACTGTCGCTGCAGTTGGTGCACACTCGATTCCCACAGTGCAACACCCTTGGCAGCCAGTCCAGTTATGAAATATTAGCTTACTAGAAAGGCATTATGATAGAATAGCTAAGTTGTGATAATGTTATGACGCCATCTAGTGGAAATATAAGTGAATGGCAAGGGGAATTGCATAGGACAAAAGTAGCCGTAGAGTGGTGTTTCAGCCAGTAGAGGGCGCCAAACAGCCTCTAATCATTTTGTCTTTCATGAGTGTGCATTGAAATGCAGTTCGCTGAGCAAGAGACCGTCTTGTGGAACATTGACAAAACCACAGTAGCTTCTGCCTCTCTCTCTCTCTCTCTCTCTCTCTCTCTCTCTCTCTCACACACACACACACACACACACACACACACACACGCACACACACAGAAATGATGAATCACAGTGAGATGTGGGTGGGCTGCGCTGTGGCCAGTCCCAGCTGTGCACATCTGTCTCTTCAGCCTGTCCGTGTCATGAGTGTGTTACAGAACATCACGACAGCTGAAGTCGCCCCACGCATGCACACACACATCATTATACTGGGCCCAAACACACCTATTTAAAATGCATGCTCTGATATAAATCACAATGTGTGTGTGGCAGCAAGAGCTTTCTGAGGACGTTTCTGCAGCTAACAATATGCTTGACCCCCTACATTTATATATACACTTCACTTTGCTTGTTGTGGGCTGTGTTGCAGTGATTAATTATTACCAAATCATAACACACGATAGAATAGAAGAATAGAAGAATTTAATTATAGAAAAACAGAATTCTCATCATCTATTGCTCATCGGTAGCCTGATTTTTCCAATAACCAGCCTTGCTCCTTACCGCAAAAAGCCTTAAACTAATAAAGTCTTCTGGTAAATTATGTGTGCGGTGTGTGTGTGTGTGTGCGCATGAGTATGCCTCTGTGTTGTTATTATTACACACTTATGAAGTGCTCTCACAAGAGATTTCCAGTGGTATTGTTTGTACTGTCATCAACACCCCTCCCACCCCCCACTCCGCCAAAACACACACACACACACACACACACACACACAAGAATGTGTGTTTGTACTGCTTTAGTGTGGAACAGCATCACTTCCAAGCACAGATCATATTCCCTCCTGCAGAATACCTTCCCAGAACACAAATGTGTGTGAGATTTATGTGTGTGTGTGTGTGTGTGTGTGTGTGTGTGCGCATGTGATCCTGTCTTGTGAGATACAGTTGTCCCTACAAAATCTTTGTATTGTTGGAAACCTTTTAAGGACTTTTCTTTCCTTTTAAAAGGGATTATTAAAGTATAGGTGTTAAAATTAGGATTAGGATTGGAAAAAAAATAAATGTGACTCATTAATGATTCAGCGTGCAGCCAATTTGTGTGAGCTTTTACAATTGCTGTTCTAAACAGTCAGTGCCAGGTAGCTCTTTCTTGGGAAAACAGGAAATATGCAGGAAATTATGTGTTTTATGTCTCTGGTAGCAGCAGCAGTTTGTTTGGAATAAACAGAAGGAGAGTTGGTAGTTAGCAGGAGCGATGCTTAGCCGCCATGGCTGAAGAGACTAAGAAAAGAGCGCCACCTACAGTAAGTCAGACTCCATCAGTAGAAAATCCAAGGAGAAAGCCATCATAGTCCTTGCCCACACTGTTTGACTGACCGTCGATCTCTGGGAAGTGAATTGCAGAAACACCACAGTGATAAGATGCTGCAATATTAAAAACAGGAACCACTTTAATTTTATGGTAAGAAAAATGTTACTAATGTCATCCCGAAGGTTAATTTTAGGATTAGAATTAGGGAATTTATGCAAAAAGGACATCCATCTGTTTAGTTGCTTACATACAAACAATTACTCGTGCACATTTTTACGCGCCTTGATAGTGACGTACAGACTTGCACTTTTGGTTTTTGGATGTGGCGCATGCATGATTCTCCGTGATATTGGCTTCATCCATCTGTTTTATCCTTCTATCTCTGCCTCTATTCACTTCATCTCCCTATTCATTTCATTACCCTGTTGTCACTGTCTATTGTCTGCCAGACTCATTATTCAGACACTCAGCTGAATAGAAAGAGGACTCAGTTTGACGTGGAGTTTAACGCTGTATATGCCCATCTCGCTCCATCTCCATCGGTCTATCTTTCTTTTTTCATCCCGCCACTTTGTCTGATACTGTAAACAAGATAAAGGGATTAAAAAGCGGAATAAAAACCTTGGAAAAATAGAAGCTGTGGCAATAAAGACTTTGCCACAATGCAGCGCCCCCCCTTATCCTGTCATTTAGCAGTAGGTGTAGGTGCTCGGCATCAATTAGCATACAGAATACAAGCCTGAGGAAATCAATTTAACCCTGGGGAACCCGAGTCCAGACGAAACGATTGGCACAAAAGAGGAGAAATCCACGGCTGTCTTTTCCACAGTGTGGCCGACTATAGGGACGACTGCGCTTAATAAGATTAACAGAGAGGTGTGTCAGATTTGTTTCCCACTGAGGCCCTGCAATTTGCCTCAATTTGACCTAATTGGAGGAGTTTGCCGTTGCGAAGCTGCCAAGTTTATGGAGGAGCGTGGGAAACGGAGTCTTTTGTTGGAACGGACGTATAATAGAGGAAAGAGAGAGAGGACGGCACAGGGAGAGAGAGGGGAAGACAACGAGAAGGAGAGAGAGGTAGAGATGGGGTAAACAATCACACACATACATGCATGGATCCATGTACACACACACCTGGGTTGGATTAGCTCTGGCTAGCAGGGAGGCTGTGTGTTAATGGAGATTTAATAGGCTCTGAAATGACTTGCTGCAGTCTCGACTATATAAAATTACAGGATTTAGATGGGAATCTAAGAGCAGGGGATGCCAGTGTTCCCCACTATAGTGTATGTTCCCATTTACTTGTAATGTGGTGTTATAGTCATTATACAGTCTTATACATGTGTGTGTGTCATTATACACTGATATTCATGAGCCTTAAAAAAATCTGTCTTTCTTTCTGAATATGAGGATCCATTTCAGCTCAGTAATCAAGCATTGCACTACCTTTGCTTTTTATTCTCATCATTTTGCCATTTGTTATTGCTATTAAAGGAAGAGTTCACCCTGAGCACACAAAAATACATTTTCCCACTCACCCTGAATGCCTCAAGTAGTCGCTGGTTGCAGTAGATACAAAATGCCGGTGTTCTTCGGCAGGACATGTACATTTTTGGGTTTGAGCTCATTTTATTGAGGTAAACGGAGACATTACTGGAAACCCCTCCAAATCACACAAACTATCTGGGGTGGTAAGTGGGACAATATCTTTTTTTTTTGTATTTTGGGTGAACTGTTCCTTTACCGGAGATATCATCAGTGAGTCATGGATGAGATTCTTCATTCCTTCATACATGGCCACTATCAAACTTCCTTACAGTGTAAAAGTGCTTGAGTGCTGTTTCTACAAAGGTGTAGTATTGTTTCCCACATGGTATCTATTTAAAAATAGCAGAAGAAATTGTAGGCTATATTTGTAAAAATCTCATAATAACTATGAATCATCACATCACACATTATTTTGTGTTTTCCAGTATTCTCCATAGAAGCAATATAGGTAGATAGGGTGTTGTAATGTACCGATATTGATAGTAACCGTGATATTTAAACCATGAAACATTGATTTCATGTTAGTAATATAGTGATGCCATGATAATCAATAACAGCCCTAATGAGCAGCTGATCAGTGAGGGACTCAATCAAATAAACTGCTAATCAATCAGTTCCATGTAGCACCAGTATATAATCTGTATATGTTTTGCTTTTTTTCATTTTCTTGTTGCTGATTTTTTTTTTTTTTTTAAAGATTTTGCACTCGAAATCTGCATACTCTCCTCTTCCTCTCCCTGACAATGAGGCTCTGTCTGTTGCCATGGTAACGGCTCAGTGATGTAAACAGTGCAGCGACCCTGTCTGCAGGAGTGGGAGCAAAGAAAGCATCCTCCCCGAGCGTAAGCATCAAGAGATAGTTTATAATGCGCCGAGGTTCTGACGCAGTCGGGTTGAGTTCCTGGCAATGGAAAAATCAGACGCAAAGAGCACCAACTGCGTAATAAATACAACTGAAAATGGCCATAAAGATGTTGAGAGGTGCGGAGCTTCAAGTATCTTAAATGCCCTCGGCACCTGTGTGACATCATGGCACCAGATTGCTGTTTAAGATGTGACACATCTGAAAGGAACACTGTAGCTTCACAGATTTATGTGCATCATTTTCTATGAGTCTGCAAACCATAAACATCACCAGACCAGCTTTCTCCAGCCTTTTTGAATTTATCTGTATCAAAATGCAGCTGAACACAGAGATGTAGTAGACCTGCTTAACACAGGTTACTCGTCATTTTATTTGAAACAAATACAGTTTAATCACCCGGAGGGCATGATATAAATCTCTAGGATCACAAATTCTTATTATAATGTCGTCATGTTGCAGTTATGTTGTAGGTTTTCAATGTAGTGAAAATAAAATCCTCAGGACCCACAGGTTAAACGCATATTTGATGTTACATAGTTTTAATGCCAGCTGTACCTGCCTCACAATTTCCAGAGTTGACTTTTCAATACAGTGAATTAACACGATAATTGAAACATATTGACACACACACACACAAACAAACATACATGCATGCTCCCTCCCCTGCTCTGACGGTATGTGTTTTGCTGTTTTCGTCGGCTGACTCAGCTCTGTTTTGAATTAGCCCTCTTCACTGGATCATCAAATCCCCGTTCTTCAGTGATGAAGAGGACGGAGGCGCTGCGTTAGCATTATCGCAGAAAAAAATATGGCGTGTCCCACGAATGCGTCAATAATGAGTTTACTGCTTCCTCTCAGATTTTTTGTAATGCATCTGGCATGCACAACACGTACATTTCAACATCACTGATTATGGTAAGTAGGATTAAAGTGACACGTCATGTTTGTTTTTTAGACCATATGGGGCATTTTTTATATTGGTGGTCAGTAGTGATGCTGTATGATGATCAGCCACAGATCATAATGGCCAAGTGGGAAGTTAACAGAGGTCTGAATTATCAGACCAGCCTTAAATCAGACTGACATCAAAGGCAGTCATGACTGACTTTTATGGATGTTTCTGCCTTACTTTGCCTTTGAACTGTATAGGCAAATAAGCAGGAAGATGCAAGTAATTCACTGCAATAAAGCTCTAATCTGATGATTAATCCCTGCTGGTTTGGTAGCTCAGGCAGCTCAGTTTTGCCTTTGCTCTTGTTGTCAGTCTTATCCTTCATTGTGAGCCACGTGTAGTCTTTCCGATAGAGTGAATTGTATGTTTCAATTTGATGTAAAATGTTAGATTTATTTTGACAAAAGTCAATGCTCGAGGTAAGAGAAATCATCTTGAAATATGGTCAAGTCCAAATAAAAGTGCTTGATGCACACATGGATAGCTGACAGGTTGTAGATCTCTTTCTACTGGCAATGCAGAAATAGTCTCTCTCTCTCTCTCTCTCTCTCCCTCTCGCTCTTACACACACACACATTGAGAACATAGTGTGCACTAGGCTATATATCAGTTGGACAGGCTTGAACAGACAAACAATTACTTTATGGTTAAAGTGACCCTTGAGAAAGGAAAAAAAGTGAAAATCTAGTGTGTGCATGCATGCATGCGTGTGTGTGTGTGAGTGTGTGTCCGGCTTGATATGAGGTGGTGGGAGTGTGGGTGGAGCCAACAGGGGAGTCAAGCTTGGATTCCAGCTGCATTCCTGAGTGAGAGAGAGAGCGAGAGAGAGAGAGAGAGCCGGGATGGATCTGTCAACCCCCACCTCCTGTCTTCCTTAGTCCTCTTGTCTTTCCTCCTCTCATCCTATGTCTCCACCTAAACACACACACACACACACACACACGGACATGCACACGCAAAAACACACACGTGCACACACACGTTGCATCTGCCTGGCAAGGCTCATGTCCAACCACATGACAACTCTGTCTCGGAAATTAAGAGCCTCCTCATAACATTAAACCTTTGTTAGTATATGTGTGCAATCTCTGTGTGTTCAGTGTGTGTGTGTGTGTGTGTGCATGTATGTGTCTGTGTGTGTGTGTGTGTGTGTGTGTGTGTGTGTGTGTGTGTGTGCAAGGGCAAAAAACCTTTAGTTTATGCTGCTTTTCCAAATTTAGATGTTTCAGTGGTCAAATCCAAATCAGACAGTGTAAATGTTTAAACTACTGTGGAAGAATACTATTGGGGCACACTGCTGCAGCAACTGAACAATTTACTAATGCAAGTGGAGCATGCCAAGCAAAAAAGAGCACTAGAGGAAAAGTGGTGGAAAACCCCGACCATACTGTAAAGGAACACGGGAGTTTTTGGTCCGCTTGCCGATCCTAAGAGCACGGACCTCAAAATCACAGTGTCCCAGGTCGATCATTTGCTGTGGCGCTTTAATTATTATTCCATGACCTATAGATTGATTTAAAAATTAAACATTAACTTAATACAACTGATGAAGCCATGTTGATTTGTGAGACTGCTTTGGGTCACGCTATTCATCCGCTGCACAGTGATCATTAGCTGTACACAGTCTCCCATCACCATATTCACATCATATAAAACATAGGAAATAATCCTTAGCAGAATATTCTTTTTAGATCACATTTTGTGGAAATGTTTACCAATCACCTGCACAAAACTGCCATAAAGTTTCCAACTCTGTATGATTTGAAATACCGCTCGAAAAGTCGGCCTGTACTTCTGGGTCACACTTTTTGAGAGTCACAGAATCATCCAACGAGGGAAATAACCATTCTGTATATTTAATAATAATTAAGGTTTCAGTGGAAAATGTGAAGTTTACTTGATGTAAAACTTGTCACTTAAGGTCAACTGTGCACCAGAGTGGGAGCGACGCCACCGACATCGACGGTATGTTACAAAATTCAGTGAGTTTACCCATGGGTGATCGGCTTAATCGTCATTGCCTGCACTGATATGGCAATAGATTGAAGGTACAACTGTTTGTTTGTATGTAAAGCTATGACAAATTTGTTTTTCCACTCTTTTTTTTTTTTTTTTTTTTTAAGATAATGTTAGTCACCAGCTTCCAGTTAACAATCCTTTTCACCTCCCTTGGAAGATTATTTTTGAGATAGAGTTTGAAACAGAGTTTATATACATCCTGCGGGCGTTTTTTCTATTTTATATCAGCCTTGTAATTATGAATAAATTTAAGACAGCATCGTACCCTTCACAGAGATGTGGGTGGACACACTGTCCCGTGAAACACCACAGGGTAGCACCTACAGCACCGCACATGTAACACTGTTCCAAGAGTCACCCGTTTCCTCTCACATGTTCCTTTTCGGTGCAAAGATAAAAGCACTGCATTCTTTTTTTTTTCTGTCATTAACGGAGAGAGCATTCCTAGAAGGCCGGTGTGTTTATACTCCAGACTAAATATTTACACCCGGAGTTGAGAAGAATCAGAGCTCCTCGGGTTGACTGTGATAAAGGTTTGATACGCTTCAGGGCCGAGCCTGGTGTGTTACCTTGTTGCTGGGATCACAGGCACACACACACACACACACCATACAACACATGCACATGCACGCACGCACACAGCATAGCTATTGGGAATATCTGGAGAATGCAAACATACACACACACACACACACACACACACACACACACAAACACAGATGTGAACAGTCTGTATAAGCAGTGTCACTTGTGCTGGATTGTTATGCCTATAAGGGTTCAGCTGAGTTCACGATACAATGAGACTAGTGATATAGATTAATTTTAGTCATTATTAATAGTGATTGACTGTTAACTCCATTTGCTCATCATATGCCAAAAAACAATTGCATTTTCAGAGACGAATCAATTTATTCATCATTTTTGATACAAGTTGCTACAATGTAAACAATGACATTAGGTCCTAAAGATGTATGCCAGCCTATATAGGTAGCTGAGCTCTTTATTGGGACATATATTTGTAGGTAATTTGAGTTTAAGCGGGTTTATCCTGTGCATTTAACACCAGGGTTGTGATATGGATAGCATCACTTTAGTGTCAGCTTTCTTCCATCCTGCAAAATGAAAAAATACAAAGTGATAAAAAAAAAAAAAAACTGAGGATGGGGAAAAGTTGTAGAAGAGAGAGGGAGACTAGAGGAGAATGAAAAAGAGCAAAGAGGAAAGACTAAGAGAGAGATGAAAAAGGATAGAAAGAAGGAAGAAGCAAGGCGGGACAGAGAAGGAGATTTTTAGGAAGAGGAGGAGAGGGATTGAGCTGCAAGAGTAGGAGTATGTTGCAAAAAAATAAAAAATCTCAAGTCACTGGGTCTGGTGCTCCTCTTTGAAATCCTACTTTTAATAGAAACAAATGAAAAAAGACTCATTTATCCCCTCGTAGTCAGCTTCAAAGCGGTGTACACACACCTACGTGACATAATCAAGACGACGAGGCTTTGAAATTCAGGTCTTGCAAACACTCGCAAGTAAAACTTTGATGGAAAACACCGTCTCAGGCTTGGACGTATTTTAAACAGCCAAAACAGACCTGAGAGCAGAGGACAGAGAAGTAAAATGAAGCCGGCTGCACAATAGAGAGATTACAAAGACGTGTAGATGTGTTTACACTAAAAAAAAAAAAAAAAAAAAAAAAAAAGTCCCACGGCAGTAATCTTTTTGCAAACCACCAATTTGATAGCAGCTAAGCAAAGGAACAGTAAAATGTTTCATTCTACTGGACTATAAATACTTGAGATAACAAGATGTGTGTGCAGACAAGGGTTCACACACTCTTACAAAACCAAAGAATGTTTTAGAAAAGAACTAGGACACCCATGACGGCATGTTTACATCATAGCGCACACACTCGCACACATGGATGCCAACACACACACACACACACACACACACACACTGGTGTTTAGATAAAATGTGTGGAGAGAGAGACGCGATCCTTGCGCTGAGGGAGGCCAAGGCAACACACCGGTGTCACATCACTCAGTGGACGTTTCATTCTGGTTTTCAAGGTGTTTCAAACTCTCCACTCAGCAGCGGCGTCTCTGGAGATTTGCTAACCGGAGCGACTTCTCAATGGCCGCCCCCCCTTTTTTTTTTTTTTCACAATAGCGAGTCCAAACCCACGACGTCAGGCAGAACCAGAGCGGTGAAAAGAGACGACGAGAAAATGAAGTGCGGGTCGCAGGACAGATATTAGCCGGCACAGAACTGGTGTTTTCTAAAGACCTGCCACCTTTCATTAAAGCTAAAACGTCTGAATTTGCTGAAAAGGCTTAAAGTCTTTTGTCTTTGGAACGGAGAAAGAGAGAGAGAGAGCGAGAGCATGAGAGCCAAGTTGGAGCTCAGTCGAAAGCGGGAGGCTGAGTTTCCATATCTTTCACATTGTTGCGCGGATCAGTTTGGACACTAAATGAATTCAGACACATGGCAGCACTCTGTCACACTGTCAGCTTTCACACATAATGAATTTAGACACAAGAGGTTCTTAAACTATGGATTAGGAGGACCAAAGGGGGCCATAAGTCTATTTTTGGTGACTTGCCTCGTGACTCTGTGTTTTCTTTGGACCAGGACGCAAGCCAAGACTTAATATTTTAAATTCGGATGATCTCCTATTTGGAGGAAACGTTGAAGAACCCCAGACAGTGCTCTGTGACGTTGTTTCTACAAACCGTAATCTCACGCAGCCACAGTTCTGGAGAAATTCAAACACAATAGATGGTCACAGGGACACTGTGGGCTTCGCCATAATTCAAACCAGTCAAACTTCCCTTCAGTGCAGAGCATATAGCACCACGGTGTTCAATTATTAACTGTTCAACATAATTCCCATCATTATGACTTGCAAGCGTTAATTTCAGCGAGAAAATAGAACAGGAAAGTCCAGAAAAGGAATGTCTGCTCTTAAAAAAAGATTTACAAGTCTATTAATGTTGTTTCATTTCATCAGTTCTTTTTTCGACTCTGTCACGTTAAAATGAACATATGTTTTTGTAAAATGAATGGGATTTATTTATCTTTTAATGGATATGAAGCAACAGATATGAAGCTACCATTTTCCAAATAGCTTACTTTCATGTGATTTACTGCCTGGGAACTTTCAGGAAAAATTTGTAGTTGAAATTACCACTTGGACCGTAGCAAATCAGAGGCTGGTACTTGCTTTATGATAAATGCAATATGACAATTCATCAGCTGTTAATCACAGCACACTTGAATTTGTGCTGACACTTATTATAGTCAAGATTTTAGCACACTCTTCTCGTGTGATATGCTGTGATCTTGTAAGATTGCTGTTGTCACACAGATTGCAGTCGTCTTAACTCAAATCTATTTGGTTAGTAGGAGGATCAGTAGTACTTAGTTAAGTGTGGTAGCAAAGCTAACAATGGAAACTTTTGTACTCGGGCACAAAAATAAAAACCACAAACCATTTCTGGGGCCTTGTGCAACATTCCCGTATCAAAGTCAGAACAGACTGATATGTTGCATTATCCTCAGTGAGGTTTAGGTGTAGCTTTGTGTAGCTACATGATGTCCAGCCAACCTCATACAACCATCCTGATGTCACATGCTCACTTTGCTTCCCATTACGATGCAGACGCTTTCACAGTGGTGCTATGGCAACAAATAAAAAGCTATTTTCTGCTGTCCACAAACATGTTTCGCAGTCTGAAAATGCAAAAAATGAAAAGAACATATCTCTGCACTTACTTTCCCATGACATTTTGCAGTGTGTTTTCAGCGGTTTGGCCTGATTCAAAACTATTTTTTAATAGGTTGGGGGATGGGAGGGGGACAGGGATCGGTAATTACTCCAAATAAAAATAGTCACAAACTGAATATTAGGTGAATGTTTTTCCATATATGAAATACAAATTGTCTGGTGTCTGGGACATCAGAGCACATTACTGGCTTTGTAGTGCTCTATTAGACTACATTAGCACATCACATTATACTCTGACACATGGACTTACACACACACTCACACAGACACACACACACAAACAAACATATCCTTGCCATTGTGCTGTCCACTGCAGCCGGTGAGCTGAGGCACCATGGCAACTGTTGTGGCAGAAAACATTAAGGAGGCGTAGGAGGTGGAGGACTCTGTGTGGGCTTGGGCTTGTGTGTGTGTGTGTGTGTATGTGTGTGTATGTGTGTACACGTGCACATCTGTGCATAAAGGTGGAGGATGTGCAGCTGAAAGACAGGGTACCTTTAAGTGAAAAACAAGCGTCATTAAACAGAAAATGTGAAGACGTTCAGTCTCACTCGGAGAATGAATGAGTCATGGATATGTTTTCGGAGCACATGTTCTCCATGTGCTCCACTTGACGAGCGCCCTTCCTCAACCTTACACACCAGATTCAGGGAAAACATTCAAGAGGTTTGTTCCAAAAACCGTAAATATAAATATCTATTTAAGGAAACCATTAAACACCTCAAAAGTCTAATTAGGGAAACCTTAAAACCCTTAAAAACCCATTTGGGGGAAAGATTTGAAGAGGTTTGCCCCGACCATTTTTCAAGAATGATAACCTACTGTTAGAAAAAAAAAAACAAAAAACAAAAACTCAAAACTAAAATAAAATGGGGCTTTTCACTAAATTTTATCATTTGCTTAATGATTTTGATATAATTTACTGACTCTAAGTTATTATTTCCCCTCTAATTGATAAATTTTAAATGTATGCAATATTAGGGAGACTTTTGAGTTGCAGCTCGTTTTTGTACAATCCACACATCAGTGGTCAAAGTTTACAAATCCTACAACATGTCTGCTTCTCTTTTTGTGGCTGTTAATCAACTACATGAATGAGGGATCACTGATTTTACATGGATTATATTACACTAATCAAATTATTTTATGAAAAAGAGTAGGTGTCCCTAATATTCTGTACTGTCTGTATGATATTTTGGAGTCAGGTGCTTTGATTGTCACTTCACAATCACACCCAGATGTCTACATCCAGATGTTTGCAGATGATGCAGTTATTTACACCGATGCTAAAACAAGAGAACAAGCTGCTTCCAAAACCACTGCTCCACTCGCTGTTGTCACACTTTTAAAATAATTAAAACTGTGGACATGACACCCATCAACCTGACACCTGAGGTAAAGGAGAGGTAATAAATACTGTCGATCACTTCAAGCTGATTATAACTTAAATTCTGAGAAACACATAAAAAGGGTATCCAGACGTGTTTGAGCTAAACTACTGAATTTTCGCTGCTAAGTGCCTTATGCAATGATTTTCTTGCACTTAAACACTAAAACCATTATCCACTTTTTACAAACAATCTGCCATCATTTTGTCATGATTCAAAAGTATAATTTATTGACGTTTGGAAGATTTCTTTGTGCCTGATGTATAAAGTAATTCTATTGTTTTGAATATCTTCCTGCCTTTAACAGCAGATGTAAATTATCTACACAGTTAACTACGGCGCAATGCTTGTGTTATGCATGGCCCATGTTAAATCAACTAATAAACTAATCAGTGGTCCATAGTTAAAAATATAGGTAATTTCATCCATTTAGCAGGCGAATGTTGCTAGTGACATCAATAATCTTACATTGCCAGGTTTGTTATCTCTACAAACACATGTACTAATGGGTTTCAGGGCAGCATATCTCACGTTGGAATGAAACTCATGCCTGTGTTCTGTGTTTTTTCACTCTTTTGTTGTGCTCTTTTGTCGCTCCAGCTTCTACACACGAGTCACGCTTTTCATTCAGGTTGCCGGAGTGTAACAGTCTCTCCTCCCTCTTGTTGCAAGAACGCGAGCTTCTCACCTCGCTCATATTCAGCTCCATTACGGGCTTTCTGTTGCTCACCTGACCTGCTGTATGTCAGCGAGCAGCAGAAAGCCTGGCGGGCATTAGGCGAAGGATCGAGAGAAGCACAGCCAGCCAGACAAACAAGCCGACGGAGCATCAGGCAGAAAGATGGATGGACGGGGGGGAAAGGGCAGGAGGGCAGGGAGGCAGACGTTCACATGAGCAGTGAGACAGACAGATGAGACGAGACACAGATAAACAGATGAGTCGAGAGATTTACACACGGGCTGGGATCACAACTAAAACCTGATTTCTTTGTCTGTGTGATGAGCTCGCTTGAAGTCAGGTGATGAAAACACCCCGGGCCAGACAAGTATGTGCACTAACATGAATGACGCACGCAAGCACACACACACACACACACACACACACACACACACACACACACACACACACACACACACACACACACACACACACACACACGTCTTGCACTCCACCTCCCTCTGGTTTAGCCGTTTCCTTAACATGAATGTTAGCACTTCGCCCTCTCCAAAGCCACATCCTGTTTCCCTCTCTCGTATTTCTTTTTCTAGCTATTATTTATCTGGGAAAGGTTTTCTGAGCACTCACACTCTTTTCCAGCAACACCCCGCTTCAGTAACTCACATTCACACCTGCAAGCTGCTCAGCACAAGTACGCTCCTCTGTTGCTGGCAACTGAGCAGCTCCACTGGAGAAGCTGAAGGTTATGTGCCTTGCTCCTGGGCACCATGGCAGTCATTGCGGAAGGAGAGAGTGTAAATTAGTTATTTCTGCTAACAAGCATTATGAATTATTTGAAACTACTTCTTGCACCCAGCGTAATCTTTAACACTTTCATTCAGTCCACTCATCATGGAGAGTGACAGAGTGAACAATACAGTTAATCTGAAGTTATTCAATTTTTTTTAACGGGTATACTTCAAACGAGGGCTGTCGACTAATCTAGCCATTATTTTTTCAATTAACTCATTCATCGTTTTTGCAGTTAAGTGCCAAGAATAATGACAAATGCCCATCATGAGTCAGCAGAGCCCCAAATTTTGTCTTTAAATTGCTTCCTGAGTCTCACCTTCAGCCAAAAAGTACCCAAAGTATTAATTTTATGATAATATGAACAAAGATAACCCAGCATATCCTAACATTTCTGAAGCTGTAATCAGCAAATGTTTGGTTTATTTACTTGATGACAACAAATGATTAATCAGTTATCAGAATTATGATTTATACATTTTCTGTTGAGTGCCTAATTGATTAATCAACAATTAGTCAGCACTACCTGTGACAGAAATGCCTTTTTCAATCAACATGCCACTTCCACCCATCAGCCTATAAGGATTCTTTAACTTTGTTTTAATGAAATGAAAATTTCTTGGACTTAATATCAACATCAAAGTGCTTTCCCTCAGTGTTCCTGTTCACACCAAGAATATGTGTAGTGTTTGATTCTTATAAGTTCTTATTTTGTACTTCCTCAGTGTGGATATCTGGATGACAACAACGCAATACAATCTGGTGGCGCCAGATCTTTGCGTAGAAATTCCTGAAACTGTGAGTCTTGGTCCTCTTTGAAGTGAACTGCAATGAGATTTGTTAAGAGTAGATTTTTTTTTAGGTCTAAGCAGATGGAAATTGACACCCGATAGCCAGCAGATCCTCGTGGTTGGAAAGCTCAGCGTAACAAAATGAACGAAAGGAAAGCTGCAGTTGAAAGCGATGCTCGTTTTCAGCTGCTCCTTCACGTGTTCTCAACTGGTCTGAAATCCAGGCGGGGTAAATCACAGCGAAGAGCGTGGACAGGTCTGTCATGCTAAAGTGAACTGGAGTCAGATTTATTTCGACTCCTGATTTCTCGCTATTAAACCCTGGCTGGACGACACATTACCAAGACTGTGCCTAATAAATAAGCTCCCTGTGAGTCCATGTGACTTCTAGGCCTTGGTTCACTTGTAATTGGGCAACGTGAACCTAAACGAACCAATAAAGCAAACTTTTCCACTCTGGTTTGCACCAAACAAAACAAGCGGTAGATCATAGCGTAAATCCCGGCGCAAAATGCTCCTGACTAGCCAGGCAGTTTGAGCACGGCCCAGTGGAGATGGTATGGAGATGAAAGCCATATAGTCATGCTGCGCTGGTACCCATAATTCTTCACTTCCATCCCTGCCTGCCTCTGTCTCTCCTGCTCTCCGTCTATTGGCCCTCAGGACAGAGTATGGAGATTTAGGACGAGTGGCTTGGCCTGTTGATGGAAGCCTCCAGATTGAATCCAGACCCACGCTGTCGTCACTTGTGTGTGTGTGTGAGTGTGTGTGTGTGTGTGTACATATGCCCCGGGTTGGAGGATGTTGAGTGACTGGTTCCTCTAAAAAAACACCAAGAGGTCTTCCGCCGAACGAGGGTCGTTTCGTTCAGTGGGAGGTTCGTCCAGGACCCTCGACACGACACAATTCGTTAACAAATGGGCTTGTGTAGGTGTGTGTGTGTGTGTGTGTGTGTGTGTGTGTGTGTGTGTGCGTGCGTGTGTGTGCGTGTCTCTCTTTTCCTCAAGGGAGCATGGGTGAGCCCACATTGGCTCTCTCTCTCTCTCTCTCTCTCTCTCTCTCTCTCTCTCACTTACTCACACACACACACACACACACACACACACATTCCCCAGTCCTGAGGTCATCCCCCAGAGCTGCTTTGTGCAGCTCCTGCTGTAAATTCGTTTATGTGTGCCCAGTTTTTACCATTCCCCCCACCCTCTCCCCTCTCTCTCGTTTTCTCTCCCGTACAGCCATTCTTAGGGCTGTCTTGTGAAACCAAGTTCAAAGTTCAGCCTCTGAAAGAAGAAGAGATAAAAACCCAGAGACCTTAGACTGATAAAAAAAAACAAGACTATAAAATGTGGGGCTACAGTGAACAAATCCCTTTTGCTCCATAGCTTTGCTCTTTTGTAGCTTTTTATCAAGATATGGTGAATGCGTCTTTTTTCCTCACAGTTTTGCTCTTTTGTTGAGCTTTTGTCAACGTATGTAAAGCAAATAATCTCTAGATTTGTGCTCTTTGTCAGCTGTGGTGATTATGAATAGCAGTGGATATGTATTTTGTGCACTTTTTTGTTAAATTTGATCAGCTGTGTCTCTGGGTTTGACAACAGTGTGATCCAGGGAGTAATTACACACCAGGCACGGGTTAATTACAGTAATCACATGAAAAGCAATGCATTTGTTACTTCAAATAACAGCAATCCAGTTTCATTTACTTTTATATGCTGATAAACGTCTTTGTAGGATGCAATTTATTTCACCTGTGCAACATAACTTGAAATGGTTACTATAGTTCTAAATGGCTCACATGACAAAATGAGAATTGCATTAATTGTTAATTATAATAAACTCCCCTTTTAATTACCCTATTCTCTGGATTATGTAGGCAAAGCAATCTACAAGGTGACATTGCTGTGATGCAGAGATCCAGCGGTCCAGAAACTTCCTCAACTCTGGTTATGATGGTCATAGTCAGACATAATTCCCGTCCTTCTGATCCCAGTTTTCATCTGGACCAAAGTTTCAATGTCTAGCGAGACCGAGGCGAGGGCGTGTGATGCAACACATGCAAACATTTCGATCTCAGCCTTGTGACATCTATTTTTGCGAGTGTTTATTAAACAGATCGAAGCCCTTGCGGGATTTTTCTCTGTCATTTACTGGATCGCCTTAAAGCACTTTAACAGAATACTTTCCACTCGATGGAGTGATTTCACAACTCAGGCATTCGCCCTTTGGAAGGAGGGTGCAGCACCTCCTAACTCAGCGATGTAAACATTAGCGTTTTGGAGCTCGCCTTGACCATATAGCGCTGGAATTATGGGCTGGCCTCACATTTTTTTCTCTGAGTGTAAAACAATATTCAACAAGATGCACATCTGTACAAGCAGATTTCGGCCATGTGGGGCCAAAATATTTAGAATTTTTTTTTTTTTTTGTGTTTGGCAGTGTTTGGCAATGTTGAGTCTCCAGATAAATAAAGAATACCAGCTAAAAATGCATGGGATGGGATCATAAGGCCACAGGAGAGGTCTGTAAATAGTGCACTGTAAATACTGTACACTGTTATTCTTTTTTCCCCTCCTCCAAACTGCTCTCCACTCACTAGATCAGTGATTAATAGTGGGGGAATATGATATATCAGCATGAGCAACCCCTGCCAAATTCAACAGTGGAAAATCCTAAGCATGCCTTCAAATGATAAGTAAAAACGGCCATGCTGAAGTGAAAAGGCACGAGGCCAAATCACGGCACGTTTGAATCCAGATGCATGGGCCTAAATATCCTCATTTGTGTCGTTTAACCCGTTTCAAGCTGAATAATGAAGCATGGCAGAAGTGAATGATCCGTGGGACAAAAAACGGACGTGCGCACGGGATAAAGCCTGCTTTCCAGGGACTTTTACAGCCAATGTGATGGTGTTCAAACAAGCCTTGCAAGCAAATCACTGTTTTACAAGACAAAGCAGAAATAGCGAGTGATCCCTGCCAACGGCTGCAGGCAGAATTACATCCCGACGCTGACAGGTTCACACCTCGATCCCATTTTGACTCGGGCCCAACTTTCTGATACTCTTTTCAGAGGACTTTAAGCCTCTTAAACACGGTCAGGCTGAACAGTTCCAAACATGGAGAATAACACTTGCAGTGTCATTTAAACTTCAGCACGGTTTGACGTGGAATGGATACAAACTGTACCCAGCATGCCTTTCTCGGCACAGTAAGCTCAGTGCAGTGGAACTGTTCTGTTTTGATGGCTTAAGGACTTTGGTGTTCAGTGACTGGTTTAACATTTACATCACTTTTGTGAGTCCATCTCCTTCATCTCTCCTTTCTACTCCTTGCAGCATCATTTCATGCATGGCTTTACGTCTCTTGCACACACAAAGAAACAAAAATCAAAAACAGTCCAAAAAGCTCTCGCAGGTCTCGATCCTCCATTTCATCAGCCAACAGAATGAAATGCAACAACATCTGCAGCATCACAAACAGGAAACTCATCAATGACCAGCTGTGCCACTGCTATCAACACCTCAGGTGCTTTCTTGTGCTAATGATTCGAAGCACGATAACTGGAAAAAGAAACCGTGAGGCCCCAATCAGATAGAATCTCTGGCACGACACCCGTTTATTTTGAATAGGAGACCCAACATCATGCTCCGGTTGCGAACCATGTAAGCCGATGCTTGACGCACACACACACTGCCAGGAAACGATGCATCAAATTGCTGGATTGTCAGATTCAGTCTAAATGCTGCCTAAATCTTCACACAAGTCCAGAATGCCTTGAGACGCCAGGCATTGGTGCAGCAAAGGTAACTGTTCTGCCCGGCTGTGGAAAAACAGGCTTTGGGAATTTGAAAGAGGTGAAGTTGCTCTTTTAATTGGACATCTTTACAGGATTAGCCGCATTGGAAGAAGAATCCCTTCATCTAATAGTGTTAGAATGTGTCACGGCTTGGTGCTCGAATGTCTTTTGCTGCTTTTTTTCTGTCTGGTAGCCTTCCTCATGGCGGTAAGTTGACTAAATGAGAACAGTTTTGTGCGTCTATTGGTCCCCCCTCCTCTCCTGAATCTAAACAACCACTCACTGCCAACACTAGCAGGTCAAACACTGTCACACACACACACACACACACACAGATGCACATGTACAGCACGGACACACATGCCTATGCAGAGATTCACTATCTCGCTTCTCCGTGTGGCTGCGGTTGATGCTGCACATCTGGAGTTATGAGAGGTTCTGTCGCGGTCCCTCCCTTTCTCTTCTCCCTCCGTCTCTCTTCATGTCTTCCTCCTGCTCTTCCCTGTCCGTCTTTCCCGTCTTCTTCCTCTTCCTCCACTCCCTTTCCCCCAGGCTGTGTGTGTCTGTGTATGTGTGTGTAAACACCATTTTAGGAGACAATGGGCTCCTCCTACAGGACAACTCTTGACCTCATGACTGAACTTAGGAAGAAAAAACATCAACAACAAAGAAACATCCTTCTCTCTGTCTTCCTCCTCCCTGCTTCAGTATTCTCTTTTCCCCCAGTATTATTTCTTCATAGCACACTGGACAAATGTGCTATTGTTCACTACGCATTTATTGGGCTTGACAGTTCGAGTGATTCAGATATTGATTGTCTTGCGTTAACTCTGCTTTGCTTTTAATTTTCGGTCTCTATGGACTCATTACTTTGCTGTTTTCTGTCTAATGGACTAATTACATTGTGCATAAATGCTTGGGCAATATTGGTTTCCTGCAGTCCATGCCAGTAAAGCCTATTTGAATTGTGTTATCATCTGCTCTCTGGTTTGAATTAGTTTGGTTGGCTTTCCACTGAAATTCAAATATGCCTCTTCACTGGCAATACTTTGGCATTCTGGAGCTTCCAGTAGATTCCAGCAGATGAGCATGGTTATTGTTGTGATAGACACTCTCAGATTTACTCATGAACCCTCTGCTCTATTTGTCAAATTGCTTTCCAGCGAATAAAATTGGCATAATCTTAACACCAATACTGAGCGAGCCAAGCCTTTATTTGTGCAGGTATTTGCCGTATTTAATCCAATTCGGCAAATCTACAATGTCTACAGTTCCAGTGGCTCAAATTTAATAACGCTAGGCTAATAAGTTTGCTGCAGCATCTTGGAAATAGTGCAAGTTTTATTCAAATGCTTGCTTTCAAATCAATTTGCTGCAAAAAAAAAGGTTCTTTGCCTCCACAACATGCAATAAAACTCTCATCATGTATTTTCCGTGACTTGTTTTGCCACTTTGTCATTTAAAAAAAAAAAAAAAAAAAAAAAAAAGTTGAATTTCAGTGTCTACAGAGGTAAATTGGGTGCTAAACTGTGGATCTTCAAATCAGAGTTTTTCAGCACTTCCTGTCACTTGTGAGCTTCATATTATTAAAAAACAAAGCCTCAGATCTGAAACACACGATTAACAGCTAACTTTTATCACAGTATGATTAAATCCAAACAGGCTTTTCTGTATCCTCTGTTGAGCAACTTTGTACCACAAGAGCATCACAAGTCCTTAAAATATTTGAGGCAAAATCCAAACGTCATTTAGCTAAAATCAGATAAACATCAAGCCCGTCAGAGCTGTACTCTTCCAGAACAGAGTTTCTGTCGCTGGTGGTTTTATAACACGGCAGAGTTTTGATGATGCCTGTGTGAGATATGTGGTCTGGTTTATGACTGTGTCAGTCTCTCGCTGCTTGTCTGTTGTCGGCGGATTACAGGGTAAAGTAATTGTTCCTCTTAACATCTCAGCATTCTTTAAATGGTTACACCTCTATCTGATAAGCAGTGGAATTCAGTGTCTCTCTCTCTCTCTCTGTCTCCCACACACACACACACACACACACACACACTCAAGCACACACACAAATGCATAGAGAGAGGAAAAAAAGAAAAGGAAGTGTAAGTGTGTCTGTGCCGCAAATACACATCCGCCCTCATTTACAAAGCTGTTACTGATGAGCTTGCATGTGTGTGCATGCACGTGTGTGTGTGTGTGTGTGTGTTCGTCACAAGTAAGCCATGCTCCAGGGTGCGACACTAAAAATTCCACGTACCAAAACCTCCCAGGACAAAAGACAAAAAAGACAGACTTTCTCAGTAAACTGCCTGTGTCCCAGTCTGCCAGTGCAGAGCAAAGCAAATGGTTTTCATTAACCCTCAGCGAGTGTGTGTGTGTGTGTGTATATGTGTGTGTGTTTGTGTGTGTGTATTCAAACTGTCAACTGAGGCCAGCTCATATACTTGGGCCACCGTGTCCTTGATAAAAACTGGGTTGTGATCTACTTGTTGTTTTTTTATGAGTTTGGATGCGAGCAGTGTCTTTTGACACAGATTGCCCAATATTGGTTCCACACCAAGCATTGCACAAACCCAGTAATGTCCACCCCTCCCATTCACAATCTTCCAGTGGTGGACTGGCCTTTCATGGTCTCTCCTAAGAGCATATTTGAAGAGAAAGGGAGGGGGGGTTGCATAAATAAAAATGACTACTGATTCGACAATGGAAAAGGAATCGATCATGCAGTTTTGGTTCTGCGGTTCGTCCAGTAAATTCTCCCTGCATGATTTATTCCCTCGGTCCTTAAAGCAGGCCATTTGTCACTGTCAGGCGAAAACCTTGTATCTCCAGAATGTCAACTTTGCAGAAGGGAAGATAAACAAACTTGTTTTTAACTTGGTTTCAAAAAAACAAAAAACAAAAAAAAAAAACAACGTTTGAGTATATCCAGTGGAGTTTGAAAAGGACAGCATACTTTTCTCAGCCTGTACAAGACCACATCAGTGATCAAACTAAAACCATTAAGACTAGTTACAAGATTGTCACATAACAGAATAATTCAGTCGTAACCTCCAGAAGCAGCATAAAACTGACATGAAAATAATCCGGTATAGCCTACATCACAAGCTGACCCCAGTAAAATAACGACTTGTTCAATTCCACCCATATTTCATTCATTTGCACTTGCAGATTGATGCAAGTCCGTCTATTTGGGTAAGAAGTTGCACTCCCCACTGTTATCTACAGTATGAACTGATGTCTAGTTGATATCCAGCCACAAAAAATGTCCCTACATGGGGGTCCCTGGGACAAAGTCTTATCAAATGGACCTCCATTTGTGGCTTCTTGTCAAGAAAACATTGAAGAAACCCCGCTGGAGATAATCAAAAGCTTCTTCCAGCGCTGCTCCCCTCCGGCGCCCCGCCTCTCCTTCTCTGCTTCGCTTCGCCTCGCTGCGTCAAGCCGGCCACAGTGAGCCAACATAACGTGACAAATTAAGAGATGCACACTTCAAAATAGAAGCATGCAGTTTTCCAGTTTAGATCAAGATAAATTGACTGTAATAAGCCTAATAGTATTAATAATAATTGTAAGTATTATAATGCATAATCACCATCATGGGTGGATAATCATTACTTTAAATATGGAGTATATTGTTTACATCGTTACAATAGATGCTAAAAATACCATATTTTGTAAAACATGGCATTTATTGGGAACTAAAATATTAATTAGGTGCGTTTCCATCAGCTGGGATGAGGCTTTCTGAGTTTAAATAAATAAATAGAAAAAAAAAAATAGGAAGGAGGAGTCTCTCAGGAATTGATTATTAATTCTTTGGCATCAGCCTTTTAACCGTATTCATTACGTGGAAGAAAAAATAAAATAAAATGAAATGAAATAAATTAAAATGAAAATTTAAAAATAGAAATGCACTTGTCCACTCAACCAGAAACTGGTGTGATCCTGGAGGACAGATATATTTCCAATACTATTCAAGAATTTTACCGAATGAATAATCATTATTAATATTGAAGATCACTGTGACTTGTCAGCTGGTTTGCAGTGAGACTGAACAGAAACATATTTCCACCAGCACGAATCACACAGTTTCTCCAGCTGCTTCAACAGCCTAAGAAAAATATATCGAAATAAGTCTCCCCCTTTGTTCCGTTTTGGTACTCTAATTTGCAAACCGAGGCATAACGGGGGGTTAATTTTGAAAATCTAGACCGGAAGCTCCTTGTCTTATTGCATCACGCTTGACATTAGTCTCCTCGTCTCCCCTCGCGGTTCAGCATCTGTCTTCGCCAGAGTCCACAGAGCGCAGTATGGATCCGTTACGCATTACGCACCATGGTGTCCTTCCTGGCACAGATGACTTTCTGACACACACTACTGCGTGGTGTGAAGACATCAACTCCTAAAAGAGGCTTTGCAGTGATTTTATCGCTTAAAAAAAAAAAAAAAAAGATCTATAAAACCCCACGTTGTTCCGTTTCTGTTGTGAAGGAGAGGAAGAAGACGCAAGTGGTTGCTGGAGACTTGCAGAGACCCGACGCGCACACTTTCCTGGAGTTTTTATTTTCTGATAGGATATCACTTGTTGCATCTGTCTTTTTTATTTTTTATTTTCATTTTTATTTTTTTGGCTGTTCATTTTTTGGGTTATTTATATGTGGATCCTTATTCGGGACCATGGGAGACTCCGTGTTCCTCGACAGGCACAATTCCTATCTTGTAAGTATGCAGTTTATTGGCCATAAATTAATTATGACTCAGACGGTAAGTCGATTTGAGCCCGTCAACTGATAAGGGCGCAGAAGCGTGCGCGTGCGTGCGTGCGTGTGTGTGTGCGCGAGAGAGAGAGACTATGCATGCGTGGTTGAGAAAGAGAGACTTGTTTATTTCCTGCGTTAAGATGACTGACATAATTTTGCGGCTGGAAACGAATTACAACCCCCCCCCCCCCCCCCCCCCCCCCCCCCTTTCTCTCTCTCTCTCTCTCTCTCATTGTGATAACTAATTGTGTGATGCATGAAAAGTCCCAGAGTCCCTTTGTTTTCATCACACCCTTTCCTATTATTCTCTGCACTGTGAGCAACCATATTATATGGTGTCTTAAATATACTAATAACAATCACCCCCGCCTGCATAGTGTCATATTTTGTGCAGCGGAAAGAAAACACAGTAAAGGTCTGTGATGACTTTGTCCGAGTTTCAACATGTGAGCAGATATTTTGCCTCTCAGAGTGTCAGTGGAAGGGAAACAGAACGCAAAGGCTAAGATGAGCAAAGTGGGCCTCAACGTGCTGTAACTTCCTGTGAGGTTTGAGTGGTATTTGTGTGTATTTACATGTACATGCCTGTGAAGAGATGCAAGCCGGCTTTGTAATATGCAAAAGTGGAGAAACAAATACATGCACACACACACACACACACACACACACACACACACACACACACACACACATACGCAGGCTTTCTGGTTTGTAGGGGAGAGGTTTTGCTCTAAAATCAGCTGAACAGAGACACGGAAAACCTGGCTCTGTGCTCCTGTTTGTTGGTGGAGAACACCTGGGAGCACAGTGGTAAGATAGGGGCAAAATACACAGATCCGGGTCAAGGTGGTGAGGAGCTGATGGGAACTGGTGGTTGGAAGATTTTTGACAGGGTGAAAGAGCACCGGTTCACGGGGCTGATTTTGAGCAACAGGTTGCTCACAAACAGGTTGCAGCTCACTGGAATGCGGCGATCAACAAGTTGCACGGTGGACACACACGCTTTCCTTCTCGCTCCCTCTCTCTCTTGCTCTCTCTCTCCGTCTCTGTTTTTACCCTTGCTCCCTCTTTCTCCCACCTCCCCTCCCTCTGTCCTTCCTTCTCCCTCCTCTTCTCTAGTTGTGAGTAATCCTCTGCTGAGTGCTTCAGCGGTCCGACTCGTTTTATGAGTGATGTTTCTGTGGCTGGACGCCCTCATAAAGCTACAACCGTAGATTGAAAAACAATACAATTTTCTTTGGCTCGGCTCACAGCACGCTGTGGTCTCCCACAGTGGAGTTAGTGTTTTGTGGCGTGTGTGAAAGCCATATCCACTAAGCCCATAGTTTCTCCCTCATAATGTAGACGTTACAGCGCCGTAGACTCGTTTGGCACAGCCTGATGAGTCTTCAAGGTGCTTAAACATACTGAGGCGGATGTAAAACTCTGACACATTGCATGGCTTCTGTCAGGTCTAATGTATGTAATGCATCAGAGCCACAGTACTCCATGCATTTCATGTTCTCGGATGAATTTGGCCTTATTCTTTACATTTTTAGCAGTGGTTTCTTTGTACTTTTTATGCAGCTGTGGTAATTAGGGGGATACTTCTAAATTACAGTGTTTAATTTCATATTTTCTCTTGCAGTGGCGGTGATTTTCTTGCTGTGATGGTGCACCTCTGCTGAATGAATACAGGAGAAACAGTACTGATAAGGCCTTCAGGGAGAATGTAGAATCTGTTTTGATTGTCATACATGTCGACTGAATAGATTTGTGTCATCATGTCAAGTGCTTAAGTAGATTACAATCTAGAAAGGGGAGGTGGTGCAATCGCATTATGTCACCAGCGCAGCAGCACATCCTCCTATTTCCAGATGCACAGTGTCATTTTTGGCCACTTGCTAAATAAGGCACAGATGAGCACAATAGGGAAAACTGCATCAGTGAAGTTTTGTTGTCGTTTGGTTTCCAGCATGCAAATAAGAGCATGAGTATGCTATGAACATGTGGGTGGGTCCGCTGTCTGTCTGCACCGTTTTTGTTGATGGCCTACACGTCATGGGCAAGCGATCAAAATTCTCCAGATCTAGCAAAGTAACTACATTCAGCTGTGGGGCAGCCGCAGCTTTGCCAAGCTGCACAAGTGAAAGTGGAAAACGGCTGAAAACAAAAGCAAAGACGGTCATGGTGATGTGCTTTATGAGGCAGGGAATTTATTTGTGAATGCATGCAGGCAAATCAGGCCGTTCCTCAGTATAACCTAATACAAAGATTCCCAAAGTTTTCCATGTCAAGGATCCCCAAAATAACAGCAGATTAGACCACTGACCCCCATTTTGGCTGGATTTGACAGAGGAATCCCCTCTGAGGTTTTTTTGTCAGGATCTGTATAAAATAAGATCAAATCAGTCACTCTTATACATTCCCTCGCTGCTCTGACTGCCAGGGAATGACATAAAAGTCAAACTTCTTCATTTTTCTGCTGGGAACCAGCTGTAACACTGTGAAGGACCCCTGATGGTACCCCTGACCACACCAAGCAACCACTAAAAGTGTATTACTCTTGCACCGAGAATGCATCACAATCAAGTAATAGTGCGGTTTCAGCCGTCTAATAAATCCCAGGCACGTAGTTGAACGCGGCACAAGAATGCAGCATCGAGCATGACGAAGGAAAGGATCCCGGGAAAAATGTCCTCCTCGCTGGTGTTAATGGAGGATAATGCCCTTTCAGGCCTTTCTTCGTCAGCCCTCTGATAAACAGAAGCCATATTCCGTCATTCCTGCCACGGCGGATAAATATTTCAGATTCCAGGTTACCAGCCCGGAGATGCAGAGGGATGTTGAAAGAGAGAGAGAGTCAGAGAGAGAGAGGTTGAGAGCAAGGTGTAGAAGCTCTTCTCAGCTGCCAGTGCGTAAACGTTTAATCCCCCCTTTAGGCAGCCATGTGTTTGTTCCACTTGTAGTGACGCGCAAGGTATTCTACTTGTGGCATCGGGGTATTGTAGTAATAGAATACCGCCGAGGATTAGATATAACAGTCTGGATTGATTGCTTGGCTTCTCACCAGGAGGGGTTTTGTTTTAGAGTAGTGCAAATTGCAGATTTACATGGTAGTACTTGGATTACGAGAGCAGTACACAGGTGACCTTTGGAAATGACAGAAAACTGGCAACGGTTCATGCAGCGGGATAGGAAACGACAACTGGAGTAAAATCAATTCTAACATCATGGGTTATTAGCATGAAAAGGACACTGTTTGCCTGAGTATCTGGAAAAATAACCAGGCCGCGCTCCTTCAAATTGTTGCCTGTTGGCCTTTAGAGTGAGGTTTGATTTCAAGGTTTTTGCCAACTATGTGCCTGAATTTGCAATCTTACCCTATCAGGATAAGTATTACGTGGAATGCATTCATCCAGATAATGAAATTGGATGAAATCGCCATATACAGTTGTGTAAGGTCAACATGTTCATGCCATAAATGTCTTCATGTCCTCCCCAGTAGATTCCACCACTCTCTCCCTTTTTTATGACAGGGAGGGAAACAGAAATTGTGCAGCGAGAAGAAAAAGAAAAAAGAAGTCCTGTGCCAAAAACAAACTGTGGCTAAAATTTCACAGCGATTGATTCGCCAGGGATCAGTTTTATCAGGGGAACTCTATCATTACGAATACAGTGGCTATATTTTGCCGGAGTGCTTACTTTACAAATGACAGATATGGCAGCTTTGCAAAGGATTACAATCATCAAGGATCTCTGCAGGTATTACAAATAAACAAATGACGAATGACACAGGATTGCAGATCCACCATATTACACATAGTATTTCTTTGTTTTAGTCGGCTTTGAACAGCAGAGTTATTAACAAATACTAAGTTGGCTCCAAAATGATCGTCTTCACGTTTAGGTCCTCAGTGTATTGGCGTGCTCATGCTGCCCCTACAAGCCAAAATAAATCATTAAGGATTTGGAAGTGCGACTTGTCAGCGCAGATTCTGGAACGTGTGAAGCAGCCAAATTTGGCTGAAATTTGATCAAAATGCTGTGCCTTCCAACACTGAGGCAGTGTAGTGCCAATTAATTAGTTTTCTAATTGGCCTCCTGTCATTATTTCATTGTGTTGCCACGCAACATTAGCTTCTTGAGTCATAAATACATGCTCAAGTGCTCTCCCCCTGGTTTTGTAAGTAGCTGTAGAGGTTTATGGGTTATGCTTGACGCACACTGCCACATTCTGACAGTTGTTTTACCTCCGGTGGGGATATAAAGGATCACCGTGACAGTCTTAGCTTTTCCAGGTGGCGTCCTGTGAGAAAACAGATCTTGAAAAATTAAGTTTGGACGGCGATTGGTTTTTTAATCAGGCCAGAGAGAATCCTGGCTTGAAAGACGTACCCACATTGTGATTGACACTGAGGAAGAAGTCGGCAGACAGAGTTTCAGGCAAAGGGAGTGCTGATGAAGTGATTGATTACCCTCATTGCCTCCTCCACCGACCTTCCTTTCGTCTCTCACTCTGTCTCTCTTTGTCTGTTTGTCTACTCATCTGTCTGTCTCTCTCATCGCTGACCAAACGGTGCACGCTCTGTCTTCCTTTAGACGTCCGCAAGCCCTTATCGGCCGACTACCTGTTTAGACAAGCGCCAAATTCCTCCTTTTGTTTCCCATTTTCTTTCTCCCAACTCGCCTTTTCTGTTGCTCCCTTCCTCACTTATTTCACGACAATGTGCTCTATTGTTTTCGTGTACACAGAAACTTTGAAATTTTTTCCCCCTCTTCCTCCCTTCTCTGTCCCCTTGTCTGTCTGTTCTCTTTCCCTCTCAGTTCATAATGCTGAGGGTAAACATTTTGGTCTCCTTACCTGCTGATGTATGACCTTGGTCTGCTGCAGAAGGTGTGTTTGTTTTACTCCCCTGCCACTCCCAGTACAAACAGCGCTGACAGAAAAAGGCACAAAGCCTACAGCCAGACTATGACAAATTGGCAGCAAGGTTGCACAGAAGTTGATTTGCATGCATTTTACTGACATAATGATTTAAATTTACACATCAAATGATTGAATCCTCATATATTATAATAGAACTTGTCCCATCTACTTGTGTGTGTTTGTGGGAGCGCCCCTCCTGGGTGTTTTAACACAAGTGTAATGAACTGCTGCACTCATGCATGTGTTAGTGTGTGTGTGTGTGTGTGGGGGTGGATGGCATCCACCATCCATGCAGCCTCTTAGTCATCAGCACAGCGAGTTTATTTACATTGATCACAAGTTTTCCTAAGCGCACACTGACCTAGAAGGGGAACTAACTGGAGTGGATGTTTTGTGCAAAGGATTGCAGAAAAAGGAATCCAATGGCTGCACCTCCATACTGAATGCTGGAAACACAGCTCATTGCCAAATGCTATTTTACTGCAAAGTCCTGCATATCCATTTTGGGGAAATAAGATTGCATATGTTCTGTTTTGTCAGTTTGCATTGTGAAACTCACCACCAATGGCTTCTGGAGAGGTTGCTTTGCATTTTTTTGACTGAATTGACTCTTACTTTGGTTTTGCATGTGCAACAGCGTGCCTTACCCATTTTGCATCCAAAAAAAAAAAAGAAAACCCAAAACAAAATAGTTTCAAGTTGCCCCTTCACGTTCCATAGCCGTCAGTTCTGCCTTGTCATGACAACACTGTCCATTCCTCGTTTTTCTCTCTAGACCCTGTCAAGGAAAGGCCCTGTTTTATTATCAACAGCGAGCGAGAAGTCCGCCCTCCTCAAGACTTGTCTTTTTATGGAGACGGTAGGAAGGCTTAGAGAAAAACAGAGTCAAGGAAACGCAGGAGAGAAGGTTCTGGCAAGATTTGATCCAGCGTTTGCTGATGTGGTTCCAGAGGCAGGGATCTTTCTCTGGGCCTGAACAAATATGTATTCTAGATGTGTGTGTATGTGTGTGTGAGTGGTTTTTTGTCTTTCTTTCTTTCTTTTTTTTTTTTAAAGCACAGTAGCTCATTCCCTGCTTCACGTTGGTCTGAAACTTGAGAGGACAACTTGAACCCATTTTCTCCTTATTTGCAGTTCAGCAGGTTGAAGAACAGGGTTAGACAGGTTTCCTTGCTGTTTGTGTGAGAGCGGTGAGGGCACCATGCGTCATCAATCACTATACCGCTGTGTGAAGTGAGCGGGGAATTACATCATGACTTGACAATTTTAAAGGACTATAACTGCTTGTTGTTCCTGACTTTGCCAGACCTACAAAACGCTGTAATGGACTGGAATTTTAAAAAGCACCAGTCAGGACGGCCATCATAATCATAAAGCGTTGTGTAATCCGCTGATTATTCACACGCACACATGTGCACGCAGCCCTTACACACACAGAGATTTGCACGCACGTCCATGCACACACGCAGGCATGCATGCATGAGTCATACACGTAGAGCAGAACTAGAAACTCTTCAATAATAAGAACAGGCTGTGCTGTCTTTTGGAGGAATTTCCACTAATACTTTCAACACTTCAGACAGCTGTTGGTCTGTAATTGACCTTAACAACACAGCTTTGCCAAAACTAGCCAAAGCTGTTCAGCCTCAGCAGATAGCGCTGGAATAAATTTCCCAGCATAACACATTTTGAAGCAAGTGGATTTTTTTTTTTTTTAGTAGCTCAAATTTCAGAGCAGGTGAAACAACACTTCGATATTTGCAGCGCAGAGCGGTTCTCAAAGGGAACGCCGACACGACAAAGGCGAAGCAAACCTGTCAAACAAACTGTTAACAAACTGCAAAAAGCTTAACTAGCCCATTAACTCGGGGTTGGAAACTTCAAGGAAGTTTAAGGGGAAGTCAGGAAGTCGGAAAGGTGAGCTCGGGGTCACGGTAGGGTCACAGCATCAGGTCATCTGTTTAACTGCTGCGGTGGGTCCGTGAAGGTCAAAGGGCACCGGGCAAAGTGTGTGTAAGTGTGTATTCCAGTAATGCAAATATGAATGCAGGGTTTTTGTGTTTGGCACAAAACCCTGCATTCATGCCGCCTTTTGCATCTGTGCTTCAATATCAGGGTACCTGTGGGGTCTTAAAATTATTCAGAAAACACTATTCTGTTAAAATAAGGCCTTCAAAGTACTGAATTTAGTTTACATTGGTCTTAAATTTTTTTTCTTGTCCTTTCCTACGGTTTAATAAATACCATAATGCCATGAATAACTGTCAAATGTATAAAATGTTGTGTATCTCTGCAGTGTTACAGTGTACTCTGCTTGGTACGACAGTGCAGGTACGCTTTACGTCAGTGCATTGCTTTACACTCTTGACCGCGGAGTGTGTGCAAGCTCTGGCGCGAATCAGGCAGTTGTCAGGGAGGGAAACAAAACGTCTCGCACCTTGCTACTAAGTTGGCTGCGCTCAGGAAGCCGGATGAGCAGATCGCGGCCAAGAGAGAAAAGCTCCGAAGAGTGTAGGCTCTTATTTCTACCGACACTCACTGGGATTTCTGCACTTTCTGATCCTAACCAACTGTATGCTGTGCCTGTTATTGTTATTTTTTTATTTGAACCAATTAGCCTCAGTACATATCAGAGCTTTTGTGAGCAAAAGGCGGTATGTGAGGCCATGGAGAAGACTGGGGGCTCTTAATGTAACAAACATTCATCTTTTTCATTTTATGTTATGGAGTGAAAAGTTGAAAAAATAGACCTTATACATGATACATTGTGCAAATAAGACAGCTTTGGAGTTGCTGTGAGGTTTATTTTTCCAGTATGATTGACCTAGGCTAATGACTCCTATAGACTTCAAGTCTTTATGCTAAGCTAACATGAAATGCTACCCATAAGGAACTGAACCACTGGACGTACGGAGGTGAAAATGGCACTGAACATCTTGTCTCAGTCTGGGTAAGTCGGGAAAAGGGATCGGTCAGGGATCAGCTGATTGCCGCTGTGGTGTGTGTGTGTGTGTGTGTGTGTGTGTGTGTGTGTGACCTGCCTGAATGTGCAAGCTGCAGTGATGACTTAGCTTGCCGGGTCTCCGTGGTGAATGCACTGATTTATTTAGGCGATGAGCAGACAGGCATGAAAGTGGAGGTCAAAAATGAAACCTAATTTCCAGTCTTTTTTTTTTTTTTTTTGTTGCTCTGCTGACATCACCGAGAGTCGAGATGATGAAAACATCCCGAGTCAGACGAAGAATAACACGAACCACGCCAGGAATAACACACACACACAATTTATATGTGACAGGAAAAACACACGCAAATTAAGTACGTCGGGAATAACACAGACAACCTATGCTTGCTCTGTGGCCGTTTGCTGTTTGGACGTGTGCATTTCTGCCCGTAGCAAATAGATGCAAGTGTTTTTGCACGTACGGCTTATGTAATGTGTGTGTGGACGCATTCATCTCGCAGCTTGCGTTTGAGTGTGCGTCTGTCTGTGTGTGGTTAGAGTGGAAATTAGTGTGACCTGCGAGTTCAAGGGGCCTTTTACTAAGACTGGATTAGCTGCACTCAGGGCTGCTCGCTGGAATGTGGGGATCAACAAGTCTGTCAGGACAGTGTGTACGCGTGCACCCACACACACACACACACACACACACACACACATATTCACATTTATGGATGCACTCTCACTAACCTTGCTTTGTGCATTCATTTTACCACTGGGAGTGAAGATTTTGATTTTTACTCTACCAAAAATCGGAATTACGGGAAAAAACCTTCACTTTGGTAAAAAGAAGGAATAAATACATCTGAACTGTGTCTGCCAGGTTAGAAAGAGCAAGTTAAAATCCATTAATGTGTGGATTGGTGCGGATATAAGCAGCGTTTCATGAATTTTCATGAGTTGTTTTGATCATTTTCCTGTCAGTCTTGCAGCACAGCGGCGCAACATTTAACCTCGTAAACTTTTCTCACTTCACGTTCAAACTTAGTATGCGCCCAAATGAAAGAAGTACGTTGCTTCAGAGTCCTGAAGGAGCTCGGTAAATTCTGTCTGGTTGGTGAATACACCAAGTGGGCAATTTGTTCAGCTTTAATAAGGGGCATCGTGGACAGGCGCAGTCTTGTTTCCCCTTACTTTTTAGATTAAAACAGTAAATTTAACAGTTGTGTATTGTTAGTGACAGGTTAACAGGAGGACACATGGCAGCTCACAAAATGTGAGAAGAAACCCCCTAACCGCACACTGTCTCTTTAACTTGTAATTAAAATATTTTACTGGGAAAATAAATTAGTTTCTTTATGTTTTGTGGTCGAAACAGTGGAGCAGGCATGCATGAATTTTATGCAAGATCTAGAAATAAGCATTGTGCATCATAAAAATACAAAGAACGGGAAACAAAGAGAAAAAAATCTCAGTAAATATAGGAAGCCCTCAGGGTGTCTTGTCACCGTCTGTGTTGGCTGACACTTGTTTATAGTAATAAGATGAGAGTATGTAAACAGGAAAGGTCATTGTGAATGTGTGTGTGTGCGCGTGTGTGTGTGCATACAGCGCTGCGTGTCACCCACACGAGTTGATGGATGGATCAGCGAATGAGTAACCCCATCCATCACGGCCATTGTTTGTCTCGGTCGCATCCTCCGTCTCTTCAGTCAACACGCCTGACTCAATATTTGCGAACAAATTTTGCAGACGCCGTGTCATCTCATGAGACGCGAGTTATTCCATTATACTGGCTGTCAATGTGATTTCATTTCCCCCGCGTTTCCCTGTTTGCAAAGGATAGAGCAAATAGAGACAGCCGCCGCCCTTGTCATCCCATCGGTAAACTTATCACAACGGTTATTTTTATTTCAGTGACTTACCTGATCCCTAATACAATTTGATGATGTCTCCAAGTGTGTGTGTGCATTTTATGGCACAGCAAAGTAAATGTATAATAAAATGAATGGGAGTAAACAGTAATTTGAACTAGAATTTGAAAGTGTTAAACTCACTAATGATGGCCTAAAATAGACGGGTAATTGTTCACTTTTTGTAAACACATCGGGGTAAATGTGCAAAGATGTTCCACTAAAGAGAAACTGACTCGGGTAATAGGCCTCGAAAATGAGCTCTACCACAACCGTCGGAGTGCATCGCGTTTTAAGTTTCATTGAAAACACAGCTGTTGTGTGTTTATCCCTGCTCTTTCCCCGTGAATGTTTTGTTCTATTTAAAAAAAAAAAAAAAAAAATGTTTGTGGTCAGAAATAGAACAGAACAAACAGGACTCTAAAGGTGGAGAAAGGCCTCTTGTCATCTCAAAATCTTTGATTCTAACAAAGCTCAGAGGGTAAAGTTGCACTGGATGAGGAGACTGAGGCAGTGGAAGGGGTTCCAGGAAAGAGATTCCTCTTTGTTTTGGACAAATGCCCGTGTCATATTTGAAAAATGTTCCTTGAGTGTTCAATTTTTGCGGCTTAGTCAGTTGAGATACTTTATGAGGTGATCTCAGTGAGGCTTTGGAGACAAAATCAGCTCTGTTGTGAGGCATAAATATGTTAGCATGTTCATCAAACACTCAGTTAAAACTCTTTTATCAGTAGTCAGCATCATATATCAATAAATACCACAGGATTTTTACAGGCGTGCTGGATAACTTAATTGTGAAGTGTTTCCGTTGAGCAGCTATACTAAATACCCGCTGAAATATGAAAAGTAGTCCCTCGTAGTTTAAAGTAGTGCATCATTTTGGGCAAAACTGCCGCACCTGGCACCATATCATTCAACTTTATACATACCATTTAGTTCTGTAACTACCACAAGCTTGTATTTTCATAGTTTTTGAGATGAATTTAGTCGCTCGCTATATGCCTCTGAGTTACTCTTGTGTGCAGAAGCAAATTATCTGCCAGGAACACTTGAGATTTTCATCCAATCCCCCCCAAACCGGGCGTGCTTCTTTAAGTAATGTACTGTACACTATAAATTCTGGCAAACAGCTTCTCAGCTCTAGCTAAGCCCACATTCACCTTCTCTATATTTACTCTGCTTTGCACATTTACTGACGGAGGGAGAGAAAGAGGCTCATAAGCTGAGCGAGTTTTGATTACCCGCACGGTGCAGCGCAGGAGGGAGGGTGATAAGTACTTTAGCATGTTCATTAAACACCCCATTAACACTTATCAGCCTCTGTTTAAACTGCTCTGCAGCTAGCCATCACCATTATGAAATAAACACTTACTTTGAAACTCTGTGCAGAAATCCCTATTCTGCACACACACACACACACACACACATACATAGACGCGCGCGCACGTGACGAGGTCATTTGAAGGTTGGTTGGTACGCCGGGCAGGACAGTGGCACTGGAGCGCTATGATCATTCTTTCCGCTAGGAAATCAATAACAGACCAGCTGACCCATCTGTGACCTGTGTTACACACATGCACACATGGACACACTCACACACTCGCATCCACTGTCCAGGGAGAACAAAGCATTGTTGGAGAGCGAGGGGTGTGGTTTGGCTCTCCAGGAAGTAACACTTGGCTCACACTTCCTGGACTGAAACTAAGTGGATGATTTAAAGGTTACTTGTTTACTTTGTTCGCTAATACACACTGTTTGGTTTGCTCCAACATCACATAGCTGTTGATAGAATGCAGCTATGCATAGTGACAATTGATTGAGATTTATTTGAATGCTGAAATAGCTGACCACGTGATGGGTGGATGTGCAGCTTTTATTGTCTCCAAATGAAGACACTGACTGTTACACACAGAGCAGCTTTCCTATGAAGGGTGGGCGCTCCAGTTGCTCAACCGTCACACAGAGGAAACCTCCAGTAGCCCAGGGGCTGAATTTGCCACGTCCCGCCCCGGTCATGCATTCCAGTCCAGTCATGGAGGGCCCTCGGTCTCTAGTGGAAGATGGAAAACCACGCCAGACTCCATCGCCTTGAGCAGGAAGAGCCGTGGAATACAAAGCCACTCTTAAGTTGTTTGGGGTTGAAGTTAAAGTGAAACACATCAATCGTGCCGTGGTGCTCATGCAGTGACAGCGTGAAAATAGATGGAAATGGAAACGGACTGATTAACATCGACGCCGTGATGAGAATTAGCCCGTAAAGACCCCCGCCACGGGCCAAGTTGGGTCCGGGTGGCAGGTCTCGACATTCATTACGGAACAGAAACACAAAGATCTAATTTGTGTTGCTGTTATCTTGTAGATGAGCTTACTTGAATTAATTTAAAGTCACAATGAAAAATTGTTTTGAGAACATCTGGCTTCCTTAAGTTGATCTGTTTCCTGCATACAGGGGACATCGGGGCAAGAAATAATGCAGCGGCAGATCATTCGAAAGTATAAACCAATGAGATATCAATAAGGGAGAGAAACAATGTTTTATTGGATTGGAAAGGAAGGATTATACAAAAATCTGTGATGGGTTTTATTGGTTGGAATTTGTTTTTGTATTTGTATTTGTACTGCCATTAAAGCTGCAATAAACAAAATCGGCAAAAGTCTATTTACTATAAGTGAGGACTGTTGAGAGTCAGCTGACAATAAAGAAGGAATAAAACATAACAAAAAAACATGGTTCTTGACAGATAACTGATAAATGATGTGCTTATTATATATATATTCTTTTTTTTGTCAGGTGAGTCTAGACATCATCTTTAAAGATATTTTGTTTGCCAGGAAGAATATGTCGTTATTTTAAGACATAAATCCAAGAAAACGCAAATTTCATAGTTTTAGATGCACATAATAGGGAAAAAAATGACAAAGGGAGGAAGCCATTTTTGTTCTCATTGTGATTTTATGCACCTAAATTGATATCCTACCCTAACTATAAAGTTCCAGGTCCAGCTCCAGGTTTTTTCTCGCTTTTGTTGGACAGTCTATATGGGTCTGAATCTGGTTCTTTTACCTCCTTTTTAATGAATTTCCACAGAACCAACTATGAAATGAAGCCCACACTAGTGCAAATGACAGGTTGGATATTTCACTTTTCCTGTTGTTATGGTTATGAACCAGTTCCTGCTTCTTTACATGATCAGTGAAGCATGCGTGTAGAGATTATGAGCGCATGTAAATGTTTTTGTTCACATGCGGTGTACGTGTGCTGATGTGTATCACACGGACATGTGTGTGACTGCATGCATGGTACCCTTAGTATGCACACAGTCCTCGTAAGCCGTGCGTAAATGCCGCCAGGTGTCCCGTAAAGTGACCACGGCTTGGCCCCCGCGCTGTCATCATCATCATCAACACCATCCGGATTCTGAGCGAGCAAAGCAGCATGTTGTAATCCCCTCTCTTTAAACTGCCTCGCAGGATTAACGGGGATCTGGCACACACGTGGAAAATAAAGCGTCTTACGGAGACTTTACTCGGATCCCGCTGTGTTAGATGGATATAGTGGAAGAAGCACACAGTGTGAAAACCAAGACAATGTGCTGTACTTTCATCGGCTAATGTTCTTGCCACTGGTGTGAAAAATAAACTAACTATTCCCCTAATAGGATTAACACCTAATCTTGCGCACACTTACACTCATGAAAAATAAAGTCTGAGGTGTTAAATAAAGGCCTTTGATCCGTGATGAAGGAGGCAGTCAGAGTTTGGGCTAAAAAAAAAATACAGGGTGAAGTAAATGCTCTTCTGCTCTGCTGGAACTCTTCCTCATCCTGTTCATCCAAATAAAGAATTTGCTTTTTTTTTTGGTTCATTTGGAAGTCCGGATCATGGCTGGGGAGCAAAGTAATGCCACGACAGCCTGAGCTTGACATTTATGTTTGAATCCCGAGAGGTATGATTCAGTTCGGGCTTAATTTCTGACACAGTTACTCACTTAAGCGATGGTGGCTCTAAATTTATATGATGTATGGGAACGCGACTCCTATTTTCTCAGCCAACAAACTGCATCGCATATTATGAGTGTGGAAATCTTTTCATGGGAGGTCATCTTCTAGCAGACAAATAAATGAATGCCTGGTTTGGGGTCCAGTTGGGCTCAACTAAGAAAAAGCCGTTCTCTTTCAGGTTCATGTTGGGTTCGGACAGAGCTTTTACAGGCTGGGCTTGTGACTTTGGGCCTGAGCTGAGCCGTAGTGACAGCTGGAGCACCAGTTCTGCAAATTAACTCTCAGATACCACTACATTAAAACTCATCCTCGGCATAAATGCTCATTTTCATATAGCTTTGCAGTGAGAGAGTCAAGGAGTCGTCTTCATTCGTAGTTGCAAAGTCACCTTGCAGTTGACATTTCTGCCGTTGGCTTGCTGTGTGAAATTAGTTGGTCCCAACTAATTCCCCTGCTCATTTTAGCGTCATGGCTATCATGTCTGTCTGGACAGCAGGAAGTGATGGGCTCACATTGTCTGGATCTCTAGAACGGTTGTTCTGGGATTGTGCATGTGTGTGTGTGTGTGTGTGTGTTGGTGTGTATGTGTGTGTTCATTGTCATGGAATTCTTTAATAAAGGAGAGAACGGTTGAAGAAGTCTTTTGGATTCAATATTGCATCGATGCATTTAATATAAACCTCGATGGTAGCTTATCTGTTGGCAAATGATTGTACCTGGTGTGCTTGATTGTACTCACCCCAGCTCAAGTGTGTGTATTAATGCACTGAGAATGCTTGACATTTGTTGTAAGTGTGCTGATATGTTGGATTTCACTTAGTGCCGCAGTACGTAAGTCTAACATGTCTGGGACCAGACTAATTACTGGGGCTTTTTGGCACGGGTGCCCGTTCAAATCTCTGCATCTATCTTTCAGAACATTCCAAGAATGATGGAGTGGCACATTATTTCTGGGAGTGGTTTCTGTGGTGTGTGTGTGTTTGTGTGTGTGTGTGTGTGTGTGTGTGTGTGTGTGTGTGAGTGACCCTGTTCTCACGGTGCTGATATGACGGAGAGCTCAGACGGTGAAGGGTTCGATGGGAAACTAATGCCCAGTGGGCTACTTAGCCACCCAACATGACTGACAGAAGAGCAGTGCCACTTGTGCACACACGCGCACACACATGCATGCGCGCGCACACACACACACACACACACACACACACACGCACGCAGGACATAATTTCGGTTCTTGTATTTTTTCTTAAAGGTCATTATGCTCACATCTTGTGCCCGTAGCAGAACCAGAAGTACTTATTTTTGGTTTTCTTTGTTACCAAACAATGAAGAAACTGAATCTTAAAAAAAGAATGATCAGATGTGTTACTTAAAGTTATGATGGACCCCCAAACAGCCACATACGAGGCCAAATACCCCTATGTAAGATATATATAACCAAAGTCCCCACTTTTTTTTTTTTGGTGATCTAATTATAAATTGCATAACTGTCCTCTTTTCGCTGGAGACCGTTGAGTCCCATTCTCAGAAGCCCTGACTTGGCACAAATTCTGCTTTCTGCAAAGCCAAAACTCTGTCAGCCCATCAAAGTCTTTATTGTTTCTATTTTAAATCTATTTTTTTTTTTTTTACTTGTTTACTTACATATCTGGACTGGAGCCCTCGACTTCACACACACTCTAAAAAATATCAATCTTAGTCTCATATTTAGTCTTATTTTTCTTAGAACAGTTGAAAAAAATCGGCCAGTGCGATGAGATAATCCCACTTGTTTCCAATTATAACCAACTGGAATTTTCTTGAATAAAAATGTTATTTTTTTGACACTGGTGACCTGATCCGCCTTATTCTGCCTTATTTCATGCCCCTTACATCTTGTAGCATTTCACCCCAGCCTGTGGGTTGTTGGCCCCCCCCATTCAGAAACAGACACATTGCACATCAACACATATGCACATGCCGCAGTCGTGTATGATTGATGTATAATCAGCGTGCAGCAGGAAGGCTGAGGGTTCGCCGCTGCTGTTGTCCACTTACAGATGCAATAATTGGCTGACATGTGCATGTGCTCTGCAGCTGGCCATCTCTCTCTCTCTCTCTCTCTCTCTCTCACACACACACACACACACACATACACACACACGCACAGAGCCAACTGAAGAAGAAGAACAGGACATTTTTAAATTGAAAAGGTTTTCCCATGAGCCTTTGATTACTTTGTGATTACAGCCTCAGCCGTGCAGTCCTTGCATAGCTGGTTGAAGGCATTTCCCCGTGAGCGCATGGAAATTGTGCTGCAGTTTCACGATTGATGCATCTAATTCTCCAAAAATGCGGACATTTATGCTTTCTTTCACTGCAGTGGAAGACAAAATGAAGGATAGGTAATTGATTTTGCAAACTCAAGGGAAAGGCCGCAAACTCAGATGTGCACGCAAAAAGCTAATACAATGGTGTAAATCAAGCGGATGCGTGCATGAGGAACGTTTTCAGGGAGCTGCACGCTTTGTCTGTCGAGGTCGAGTAGACAGGACATGACTTAAACCACAAGAACGTGAGATGGAAAGACTTAACAAAGATCATGAAAAAGCTTCTGAGAATAATTTGACACAGTTTTTTTTTCTTACAGGCACAGTTTCATGGGAATAGTTTACATGGAAATTTTTAGTCTGAGAGTAAGCCTAATCCCAGTGACCTCTGTGTGCCTCCAATCTACAGCTGAAATTAATTCTTCATAATCCACCATTGGCACCGTAATAACTCCTCCATAGTTCTCCTCGCCCTAACAATCCAATTTTGGTTTGCTTTGGAGAATTTTTCGCAAATGTGGGACTGACGGCAAGTTAATTAGCATCAACTTTCCGAACGTCCAGCATGAGCCAACTTTTTGATTGGGTAATTGCTCACACTGCAAAAAATCCATTTTCCCAAGTCATTCAGTCTCATATTCAGTGTTAAAATCTTGTTTTTCTTCAAACAAGAAAACAACAAAAAAAAATGAACCAGTGGGATTTGATAATCTCACTTGTTTCCAATGCTAAATCCAATGTGTCTCACTTCAAAACTTTCTTGAATTAAGTGTCTTTGTCTTGAAACTAGTGAGCTCATCCTAAAAATTGAAGTGAAACTGCTTTGCAAACGAGCGAGATTATCCCATCTCTCTGAAGAAAAATAAGATTTTGACACTGAATTTGAGACCAAATTATGTGTTCAGATGGCGATTTAGTGCGCTGAAGTACAGGGGGATCGTATTGCCGGTCTGACACACAGAGAAAACAATAGAGCGGGCCGGTGACACTACACAGACCTTCAGCAATTAGTTCAAGCAGCGAGTCAGCTTGCTCAGTTTATAAAACCGTTCCATCCCGGCTCACTGGCCCACCGGGATGGCTCCCACTTGTCCCGATTAGACACTCAAGTGCATTGCAATCTACCCATCTCTACCACCAGACAGACACTCACTTTTACCCTGCAAATGATCCTGCCATTTCCTCAGCTGGAAGAGCCTGCAGAGGAAAATCAGGCTCACCTCAGGTTGTTGAAGGACTCCAAACCCCTGCAATTATAATTTGCTCTGTCCTGCTTGGCAGCGGCGAGGCTACCGCTGAGTTGTGACCCTAATCTGAGATTCAAAACACTTCATAACTTTCTCTCTCACACACATACACACACACACAGGTCAAGGACTGAGTGCTGACTGCGTGGACTCTCTCCGTCCACACTGCTGCCATCAGGCCACAATCATTTTGTCACAGTTCAAGTGGAGCAAGCAAGGTGTTTTTCCACTTATTTATGCTAAAATGCACATGACACCTCAAGTGCACACACACACACACACACATGCACACACACAAGTTAGCGAAGTACTGCTTTCCACATTGTATTAGTAATGATTAACCAGCTTCATTAGCTCAGCTGGCTGCTCTGGACTAAGAGAGAGAGAGAGGGAATGAAGGGGAATTTTACTGAGTGGCATGTAGTGGAGATTACACACATTCCTTGGATAGGAAGGTCTGTATGTGTGTGTATGTGTATGTGTGCGCCCAGATAGAGATGAAATGATAGATAAGCTATTGGTTGAGGGGGAAAGAATGGAGGGATGTAAATAGATATGGAAGAAGGGACAGAGAAGAGATAAAGTGGGAGGGAGAGAGGAATAAAACAGCTGTGAAGTTATCCATTGTTTACAGCCTGGCTCCACAAGCCCCACAAACAATGTGACAATTTCCCAACACGCCTTGCAAGCAAATCATCGTTTGCAATGCAAAGTCGGAGTAAGAACCAGTTCTAATCCTGGCATGTTGCACACAGCTGCACTGCACCGTCCTGCTTCCCCAGTCCATCTTTACTGGGACTGTGAATCAGCATCTTCTTATTCTTCCACAGCACAAATGGGAATCGATCAAATCCACACCATTCATGGATGAAGACACCTCACTTCTCTATATTTGTCTATTTTCAAACTTCATCAGTTTAAAGCATTTGAGAAAATAACAAAGTAGGACCTGTATTATTATGAAAATTTAACTTTAACTGTGAATCTGTGAGCTCAGCTGTGACTTTTGACAAGTGGATTTCAGAGGTTGTGCATTTGCCGCTCCAAATCAACAACAAGAGAAAGATATATCTGTTGTTGAAATACAAATGCATTAATCGGGAGCTTCTGTAAAATGTCTTTAATTGTCTGGGGGCTTTTTTTAAGTTATTTTGCCAATTTTCTACTCATTTTTATGTATTTCTTAAACAATTTTTGGTGGTGATTTTCAGGTAATGTTCTTGTAAATTTGTACTAATTTCTTGCCAGTTTTTGCTTCCTCATTTGCCATCATCCCCATCTTTTTGAAAGCAACTGAGTGAATTTGCTCAAGCTTCAAAGGGTTAAACGCTTCATTCAAATCCAGCAGTCAAATTATTATGCTTAAATTTTAATTTTTCAAACAGTTAGGGTGAGGGGTTACATTTTACACAAAACCCGGCGGCTGGTGACAGCTGTGTTGGCTACCATGGCAGATTTCTGGCTGTTATCTTTGGTGGGTCTGCCATACACAGATTCCTCAGAGCCAATAACACACAGACACATGCACACACACACACACACACTCAGCAAGAACACACAAATCTGAGAATATCTTTGCTTCTCCTTCTATCAATAGTCATGTTGATACAATACTTGATTTCCTTTGCTTTCAGAGCTTATATAACCGTTACGCAACATCCTCAGCCTTCAAGGTCAGGCCTCATTATTGCAGCAGGCCACACATATTAATCTGTCTTTAAGATGTTTGAAGTTCACTTGAGGCTTTAGATGTGCCTGCCAGTGATTCAGGGGAATAATTTGAGCACACACCCCAAGTTGCCTTTGCTCATTCCTGCAGCGGAGCCAGAAACCCTTCATTAAATGCAAAGGCAGACAAACAATAAGCAGAGAAAGTTGATACGCACTTATTTATCTGCCTGTGGATACAATCATAATCACTGTAGCACAAGGCTTTTTATCCTTCTGTGTTGATTCTCAAATCCCGTGTTTTCTCTTTATCCTGCTCTGGCCTTCCAATACTGGAAAAAATGTAAAAAATGTAAACCCAATGAAAATTCATCCCGATTTATTGCTCAGGCTATCATATAAACAATAACAATTAAAATTTCAATAAAGGGAGAAAGGGGCAAGTTGAACCTGCAGGTGGGACCAGGCACGGCTTGTATCTAGGCAACCATGCAGTAAATGAATTATGCGATCCCAGTTCCACAAAAAAATAAATGCTGTTGGATGATATTGTCATGGCAAAGATGTCATGATTCTTGTAGGGGAGAGTGGGGTAAATAGTGCCAATTTTTACTTTAAGTGCCTTTAAAGCGAGGGGATAACAGTAATGCCTCCAACTAAAATATGCACATATAGTTTAAGATGTTGTGCATCCCTGGGAGCAATCACTTAGGATCTTATATAAACTGTTTGAGAAATATAGCTTTTGAAAAAAAAGTGGTTTTGTGGCACAACTTGCCCCCGGTGCGGGGTAAATTGTGCCATTAGAGAGAATACACTGGGGTAAATTGTGCCATTGATAATTGAAGTAAAACAGATCATTTTAATCTCACAAATGATAATGCTATATAAAAGCAAAACAAATTCAATACAAAATTATTCATTTAACATTTATTTATTATTTTAACAAGATCACAGGCCACTTTTCTATAACAAGGCCTAGCGCCACATGAACACATACCCAGAACAAAATAAAAATTCCAAAATGAGCACCTGCAAATCATCTTCATCTGAATCTGAATAGTTTTAGTGATAAAAGGTAAGAAGAAAATGTACAATAACAATAAAATACAATAAAGTAATATATAGTATATAATCACAAGTTGTGCCACTGGCACAACTTACCCCAAGGCCCTTTGGCACAAATTACCCCAAGCCCACCATTTTGAAAAAAAATGCATCCCCCAGCTGTTTTGAGCTAACATCATGCTAACTGTATAGACTCATGGTGTAGCTTACTAAAGTACTAAAACCTGTGTGAACTGTTTTCAAAGTTTTCTATAATTGTTCAAACACAGCAATCAAAAAACCTTGATCATAGAAATTTTACTTTGGAGGGCAAAAAAATGTTTTTTGAACTTAAATGTTCTTACCTCTCAAGCCATGTGTCTCCCTTCTTTGCAGGATGAGTGAAATGGATGCCTCTTCAAAAATATGTGGTCACATGACCAACTTCTTCTATGGTTTTCTAGATAACAGGGGTGGCACTACTTGCCCCTTGGCACAAATTACCCCACTCTCCCCTATGTACAAAAAAAAAAAAAAAAGACTAAGGCATGGTATGAGGGCATACACTGTATCAAGCATTTCAGTATGTGTTGATAAGCTCTGTTGAGTAAATGCTGTTGACAGGTGTGTTAAGCCAAGACTTTATTTTTTTATTTTTGAAGATATGAGAAATATGTTAATGTAATGTTGAAATGTGATTGGTTGGAGATTGGATGCATGCAGGACAGGCCCTCGGGACAGGAAAGGCCCTGCTGAAAGTTTGTGTAACCTTTGCTACTTTGTTGAAAGAAATTCAATTATATTATTTGATAAAAGACTGCAAGTACATTTTGTTTAGCTCCAGAGGGCTCGTACCCCCTACCTACCTCAGGGTGAGTTTTGTCCAAAGACTGACCTCCTTTCTTGGGTCATACTTTCAAAACAGAATGCCTCAATATCCGTGGATAACCAAAAACCTCAAGTATACCTGGTGATTTATGTTCGAAACCTTTAATAAACCTTTAGTTTGCCGCAGCAGTACAAATGTATTTTACCTCATCCTCCCTTACACTTCATATACCCAACATTTACAAAAAGGTCATTGCTTTCATTTGCTTGTTTGTGGAGGGAACAGGCTCCCCGAACCCTGGCACGGTTGTTGTGGTCATACTGTAGTGTCACGTTTACATTATGAAATATGTTTGCATCTTTTGTCTGAGTCAGCCCACCTTCCTTCCCCTGAGTTATTGCTAACATAATACATTTCTTTTATACTGTGTATAAACATTACCGGTAATGAGTCATGAGTAAATTACAGGCAGACGCCCCTTTGCGATGGAATGGATGGCATGATAATTGGCTTTTACAGCCACAACTGGCTGTCTTCTTCGGCTTCAATTCTTCATTTGAATGAACTCGCGCACTGTCACCATGTATGCTGATAACATTATATTTTACAGCAGCTGATAAGCTCGATGCCATTTAATTATGTCCCTCTTTTTGAGTTATTTCGCATTTTGCCTGTTGATTTAACAGGGGTCCATAATTCTGTTTGGATATTTTTCCTCAGGCAGTGTCAGGGACAACTCAAAACAGGTGGAGAGGCCTATTAATCTTCAGTGTGTGACAGGTACACATGCAAACATACGCGCGCACACACACAGAAACTGGTTGCCAAGGGAGGGGGGGCGGGGGGGTCAGTAATTACAAGCAGATGTGAACCTTGGGGAGGTTCCAGGTCAGTAAAACCAATCCATTAACCACAAGCATGAAATCAACCTGGAAAACACAGCAAAAAAAAAGTAGTGCTGAAATTTTCTTGTGCATTCCTCTAGTCCAGTCATGTCGCACAGAAACTCCCCTCAAGGGTCATTTAAAGGCACCTGTAAGGCGAAAAAAGAATGAAGACAAACCAAAACTGTAACATAAAGAATTTGGGAATGCTCCTTTAGTGCCCGTAATCCCCCCGTAAGGGATCTCTTCCTGGGCTTCTGGTATCAGTTCGTATCTTAAGAGCGCTTTCCTGGGATATCTCTACGCAGATGTGATCCTCTTTTGGAGCTTATAGAGAGACAGCCAATATGTTTTTGCCATTACTTTGTGTGTGTGTGTGTGTGTGTGTGTGTGTGTGTGTGTGTGTGTGTTAGAGTGAAAGGGAATGAGAGAGACATGAGAATGCACATGCCTTTTTCATAGTAAGGCGGACAGTGTGGTTTTCCCATTACCACAGTGGTAATTATTGCGTAATGATACAGTAACACAGGGAATAGATAGAGATAACAACTGCGCTGATTGGAATAATCCCCATCCTTGAAGTTATTGATTATAGCGATGTTTAATTTAGTGTCTGTTACTATTTTTGCTGGTGTCTCTTGCTGCTTTCAGGTGTTTTCTCATGAGCTCCTGTAGAGATTAAAGATATAAATACCAGTGAAAGTATTTTTTTTGCTTTGTCTGTTGTTTCAATGTCGAAATCAAGAGGCGCAGACTTACTGTGTGCTTCCCTGAACAGATTATGCACTAGCAATATACAATAATTGATGTTTTAGTTAAATGTGCACGGTGCAAAATTGCCAAGGTCGGTTTTAAGTGAGGACCCTTTACACTCAACTGATAAATAATGTGGAATAAGCACATAATTTGATGGTTAAGTGCATGGTCCTCATCATCGGTCCAGCTCAATGATAAGTTGCAGTGCTCACCAATTAAAAAAAAAAAAAAAAAAAGCTTTGTAGAGACAGTGATGTCACACAAAAAAAATTATGACTTTACCAGTTGTGTTTCCCACAATAGGAGGTGCTACATTTTGGGTTATCCAGTGCAAAGCTGTAGTAAAAGTAAAATACATATTTTTTTCTTCACTCACAGTCGAATATAGCAAACCTCCTCAAGGCCGAACCACAGTGGCAGTTTGTATAATTTTAACCCAGTTCACTGAACAAGCTTCTTCTTCTTTATTTACCGCAGTGTTTGGTCACTCATGAGCGCTTCACTGACATTCGCAGCATTTCCGACCACACTCGAAGGCAAAGTGGGGTTATTTCCCCTCTCTCTCTCTGTCATGCATTCATACTGTACATACAGTCACGTCAACACCACCAGATGGGCATCAGTAATGACACATGTCTGTCAATGCGTTTCTGCAGACCTACAGGTCAATAACCGCCTCTCTTGTCTCTCAGCTATATGGCGTATTGATCGGCAGAGATGTTGTATTGCTGTTGATTTTAATGGTTACATTATTGCCTGGCGCTGTCGATAAGTCATCAAGGACAACAGCGGTCCAGAAATCTTTTGATCTGCGTACCTTGTTTTTCGGTGCGGCCATCAGCTGACATCATTGATCTTTTTTCATCGACATATGCACCTATTGTATTTTTTGTTTGGGATAAGTGCTCTATAAATAAAGATGACGAGCATGACGGCGCTGATGGCGATTGTTGTTATTGTCATGTTGCTGAGTGAGTGTGTGTGTGTGTGTGTGTGTGGGCGGATGTCACAGTCAATTCCAAAAAGTCACAAAAGGCATTGCAAAGTGGAAGAGGCTGTCAGTCATTAGAAAAAAAAAAATAAAAAAATAAAAATGTGCAATTCACACTGAATTGGCAGTGATTTATGCAGTGCGTCAGAGCAACAAGTGTCCCGGTGCCTGTGCGTTCGAGGTGCGTTGCCATAGCAATATTTCTCTCACTTCCCCTTTTGAGTCCTCTGTGTATGTGTTGCCACGGAAACTGACATATTCTTTTGCCTGTGGTTTTGGTGCCATGTGTCCCTTTGTGTGGAATAGAACAAACACAACATGCTGTACGTCCAAATGATGCTCGTCATCCGCGTCCGCAGCGCCGGTCCAGTCAGGGCACGCTTTCATCTGTTACAACTCGATCTCCGTCAGAGATGCTCGCAAAACAGCAACGGCAGCAACGGCAACACCAGCAGAACCGAGTTTGCTGTTCATCTGCGGTCCGTGCTTAATGACTGTTTTGCACTTTGGCTTTTAAAGTGTTTTGTATAATTTGCATTGCTCACCACATTGTTGTTTGGCTGTGATTACTGCGCACTTATCTGCTATTATCCCTTTGCCTTGTGTTTCTTTTCTTTCTTTCTTTCTTTCTTTTTTAGGATGTGCTCCAAAAAGCATAAAAAAAAAAAAATCCAGATACCGGGTCTTTCAAAATAGAGCTCTTTCGGTCACTTGCAAACATGTAATTGGATGCTCATAACATATCAAAGATTTAGACGTATTTCTTTAATGCTCGGGTAAAATTGAATTACACACAGCAAAATGCCAGAAAATATCATTTGTTAGACCCGTGATTATTTGACAAGCGCAACACAACTGTTTGAGCCACTCTGGGAGGATGGGTAATAATACTAAATACCAAACAATGCAAAATAGGATAAGTGCATTACGGTGACACGTTTTGTGATGACAGTTTTGCAAAGGCGTAGCAACCGGCTATTTGGGAAACAAACACGAGGAGTTATGGTTACAGGAGCTTCACAGCAGTTTGTCTGGACACTTTCAGTTCATACAGTTGCATTTCACAGGGCATTTACTTTTATAGTAAGTTATAGCTTTGGCTGTAATAGCCGGTGGTATGTGTTACGGTGGATAGTGGCTTGACATTTGTGGGAAATGAATGTCAGTATGTGGATTCATGACTATTTGGGCAGCGGGGGAATGAATGAATTGTGAATATGCCTAGCTCATCTTCACACTGTGTTCTTATTTTTGTTTTTATGTATCTTATATTTTTATTGTTCTATATTTTTATGTATTTTCTTTTTCATGTACACATATTAATGTACTTTTATTGTTTTGTACACATTGTTTTATATTTATTGTAAACAGGGTGTCATGATGATGATGATGATGATCTGATGACCTGAGTGTTGCTATTTTTAGAGATTTGTCTGTTGATTGGATGACTGGATTATTACACGTAATCCAAACTATGTTACTTAGGTTAGAGGTCAGCCTGTAAAAGTGACTAGAAAACTGAGAAGCCCCTCCCTTGAAAGTTTGGTCATAAACTCCAAATGTCATATATCCTGACATTTATATATTATGGCTTATGACTTGGAGATGACTTTACTCTGGAAGGGTCAGGTCATCTTCTGTCTGCTGTTGTTAAGACTAATCTTAGATGGCTGACTTCACTCTGCCATCAACCATGACCTAAAGGCCAAAACGGGCACGCGGTCAAATGGGCGCGCAGTCTTTTACTCCGTCGGGAGCGGCTCTGTCCATAGTGGAGAGAGAAATGGGTAGAATCGTGTCTCTCTGTCTGCTCATGTGTGCAAATTTTTCCCACCACAAAATACTGAGGAAACTCCTGAAACTCCCAAAACCCAGACAGTAAACTTGAGTCGGAAAACACTATTCTCAGTGCAGCGCTTCTCCTCATACAGCGCATCATAAACGGCAACAAATCACATGACGTTACATAACAAGGCTCTGTTTTCTTACCCCTCCTGTTACCTTCAATTCTGCTAACATCTGTCATTAATTGGGGTCAGCAATTTAAACCTCAAGACAATGATTATAATAAAAATTCCTACCCAACAGTTTATGTGTTAAGTGCTTTATGTGTCTTGTTGACAACCTAAATAACCATTTAAATAGTATAATAGTGGTTCTTGCACTACTACAGGTATGATGTGTTGTTTTTGGGCTATTATAAATGGCACGTTGTTCCCTCAGTGTCATGCAAAACAACTGAAGTAAATGTGTGTAAAATGTTGATATTTTATACATGCTGGAGGTAATTATACCCCAAAGAAACACCAGTGGGTGCCAAATGCGTACAAGACATTGAAAACATAACATGTTGATTTTATCTATACCCAGGAAGTCATTAAATATGATAAAATGATTATGTTAATCATGTATTTAGAGACAAATTGACCTCAGAGATAACAGGAGGCTGAACAGTCGAAGCAAGCGGGTTGGTTTTGGAAAGCTGAATCAAAATGTTTGTGTTAAAATTTGAATGGGAGTCGCTGAGAGTCAAGCGGGGTGCCAGCAGTGACTGCGGTGGTTTGCCCCCCCCCCCTCCACTCCACCATAAACATTCCATAGGTGTTTCATGGGCTGACACTTGAGAAGTGAAGCTTATCCATCCCCTTCAGAAATCCTGCTGGGCGGACCAGCTCGAGCGAGGAGAGGCCTCTCGCTTTGCTTTTCCAACTGTTTGTCTTTTCTTTTGCAACGCGCGTGCGCTTGTGTGGGCATGTACACGCGTGTGCATGTGCGTGCGCGCCCCTCCAGCTCCGTGTGAGGTCAAGCGGGAGGGAAGGAGGTTTGCCTAACTAGAGATGGGGAAAGGCAGGAGACACATGCACACACACACAAACATGTAACTGCAGTGTTTTGATTCTGTGCTTATAAAATGGTCTATTATAAAGTGCAATGTGCAACTTGAGAATGGTGAGAAGCTTGCCTACACACACACACACACACACACACACACACACACACACATTCTCTCTCTCTCTCAGGCAGCTCTGCAGGCCGCCTGTATCCACATCTTGTTATTTCCAGATTGCTGAACGATGGCTCTGTTGCCTCACAGCGCCGAGTAGGTCGAATAACAGAGGAGGAATGACTTCATGAACACGGTCAATAAAAGCAGCGTTGCCTAATCGCCGAGAGCAAAGTGAAGCGCTCGACCAGATATCTTCATCCTGTTGCTGAAAAGCCTCTGACATTCTTCAAGTAGACTAAACATCATTTCGTTTGGGGTCAACTTGACAAAACGAGGAATTTTGTTGAAATGCCGCCGTCTGCTCGCCGCAATTACAAAACAAAGCTGCCGTGCCAAATTTAGTGTCCGATGCGCAGACAAATTAGTGTGTCTTGTAAGCCCTCTGTCTGGTGAAGGCATTAGACAAAACTTTTTTTTTTTTTCCTGTTTTTCCGCACTCTTTCTTGCCTCCTCTCCCTCTTCCTGACCTCCTCTCTCAGTAGACACGGAGGAATGCATGACCAGAGATTCAGATGACTTAGATGTTCACCGAAGAGCCTGTCTACTCCATTCTGTTCTGTCGTATTTGAAATTCAGTCACCCAGTCAGTTCAAATCAATGCAAATCATTTGAATTTAGTTTATTTGGATTTAACTCATTTCAGCTCTTTTAATTCAAATCAGTATTTCCTAACTAAACCAAGCCATTTTGCCATGAAAATAAGAATGTTCAGTCTGTCTGTTTAAAAAAAAAAAAAAAAAAAAAAAAAAACTTCCAAAATGATTGAGATGATTTGTATCTTTATGAACGGACTGCTCGGGCAGCTGTCTTCCAATCTTCTCTGGCTGTCCTCTCCAGCATGTGCTATGCATTCTTTCTGCTGTTGTGTGTGTGTGTGTGTGTGTGTGTGTGTGGTGAACATACTGCAAATCCATCAGTGCAGGGCCACCTCAGTGCTGTTAGATGTCCTCACTTGCACTTTAGGATAGGACGAGCCGGAGTGCACGACGGTATTGTTGTATAGAAGTAGGCAATATATTTCCTTTTAGTTCATTCAGCTCTACTTTGATTTAGAGTTGTAATTGTCGGTTGTGTTACCTGTGATTTCATGTGAAGGCCATATATTTTTCAAATCACATGTGTTGTGCTGGCTTGGTAAGAAGCGATCCCTATCTCAAGAATCTAAGAACAAATTAGTTACTTGCGTCAGAGGTGAAATGAACAGTTCCCACTCAAAAAACATTAATTTTGAGCTTTCCTGACAGTTGCCATTGCCAAGTCGTGAGTCAAGAAATATATATATATTTTTTTATTAATTTGGAGTTATGTAATTTAATCCTTGCAAGCATGACATGCCATTAGGCCTGTCGTGCAGTGAGTTTATACCTGCAGCCAGCTGTTCCACTTTCATATTCTTTGCATTGAATTTCATGTCATCTTGTCTCCGGCAGGGTGATTTCACCTGGAGCAGCCTGTCGGGCCGGAGTGTGCGTCTGACGCCAGTTGCCATCCAGAGTCTGTCGGAGCTGGAGAGAGCCAGGCTGCAGGACGTGGCCTACACCCGTTTACACCAGGACTACGACCTAGGATGTCAAATAACCTTGCCAAAAGGTAGGAACGTGTGTTTGCCCAAAGCAAGCTGAAAGCAAACTGCTCGCCGCAGGTTTGCCGCGTATGTGTGTTTGTGTTTCTTTAAGTTTGTGCAGTTCCTTCCCTCCATCCCATAAAATAAAGCCTGCGCACCAGTCCCTGACCACATCCTCTTATCATCTCCTCCCATGTATTTCAGGGAAGTCATGTATAGTCTATGTTTAGAGGAGCTTTGACAACACGCGCATTCGGCTGTAAACTAAACGTCACATCAGGATCAGTTGCTTCCTGTTCGACATGGTATCTGGTGACCCCCTTCTCATAACGGCACGCGACTCCCTTTCCGCCGGAGCTGAGGCTGAGGTCACTCGCTCTACTAATCGCCATACACACTCCGTAAAAACTTAAACGGTGAAAAATACTCTGCTGCTTTTGGCCTTGCAGGATAAAGCCTCAGGGAAAAATATTCTCACGAACAAATTCCTGTCCAGCTTTGAGGGCCACATCTTAAAGCTAAAGTGTTCACAGCAGGACTCAGTTGGGTTATTTCTGTGAATACACCCATATAGCTTTTACACTTGCAGTACAAATTACATGGAAAAGCTGCTTTCAGAGCTGATAAACATGGTCAGTGCACTTGAAGATAAATTATTCCAGGTGATTTTGAATGCATGGCTCATTTACTACAATTGTACATTGCAAATAATGCAAAATGGCTTGTTTTCACAACATATAATCAGAACCCCTCAATTTTCAAATATGAATTTTTGGTTGAAACGCCCACCTTGTAATGCTCTGCTTCTGCGGCCAACACAGTCGTCTCCATTCATAAACCACAGAACTGATAATTGGCTGGGTAAAGCAAACGTTTCCTCGGGGATTGTTTTCCCTGGCAGACGGAGCGTTTCACTCCGCCCAATTTGATGTCATATAAACACAACAGTGCAGAAAAGTTTGAAGTCTCCGAAAGTTCATTTTCATATCGCGGTGGAACGAATTGGAAACCAATAGCTGGATGACGCAATATTGGGATTGGAAAGTATGGCTTCTTGCTTTGAGAAAAGATGAGCAGAAATGTGAAGTAAACATGCAAAATCACTGGTATGGTCCTTTAACAGTAAAATGGGTCGCGCATAGCATTTGGCTGGAGTAAGAGGTTCGTGTCACACCCATGCTAAAAATGTGTGCATGCACGGCACAGTCGAAAAGAGCGCCCACTAAATACCATATGCTCTAGTTATTTTATCGTCTTATGATACAGTAGGCTACATTCAGCGTCTTGTGATAGATTTCATACGCAGAAGTGGTCGGCATATATACAGTTCAGCTACCAGTCCTGTCAATTCTACTGAAGCACTACCTTCCGCAGTGGGAACCGATTAACAATGATGGCTTGAACATTGACAGTGCTTTTTATCAGAACAGTCAGGCTGCGCTCCCGGAGACATAAATGCAGAATATAGAGCATATGATGCACAGCTGCGGGTGCACCGTCTTTCCAGCGGAGTGTGTACGAGCAAAGTGGCTTCCATAACTGCAGTATAGTATATGCAGCAGCCAGTAGATTATCCGGGGCCTTGCATTCCAGCTGAAGGTTAAACCTCTCCCCACCATGATTTAATACGTACTTGTCTGTGTTGCTTATGAATTCCAGAGCCCCTGACGGCTGCCATGTGCTAGCGAGGGAAATATTTCAACTCCCGTGTATGTGTGCGTATGTGTGCGAGTGCTATTTCAGCAACACTAATGTGGGTTTTTTCAGCCCGCTGTTTCTGATATTTATCTGAGTGCCTGGGGTCATGTTGCCGGTGTTTCTCCAAGAAAAGAAAGAAACATGAAAGAAAGAATAAACTGGGGAAGACGGAGAGTGAGAGAGAGAGAGAGAGAGAGAGAGAGAGAACGTAGAGAGAGAGAGAGAGAAAGAAAAAGGGGGGAAAAAATGGTGCACCGGACGGTTTCATGAGTAGTTGGAGTTGAGCTGGGGAGGTTTGGAGGTCCGGGGGATTTCCGTACATCTTTGGGAGCCATCTGTCAAAAATCCAAACCATTTCCTATCTCTGCTTCTCCTTTCCCTCTCTCTCTCTTTCCCTCTCTCCTTTGCTTTTCTTTTCCTTCACTCTACCTCAGAACATCTGCTTTTCTTTCTCCATCTGTCTCAAACACCGCGTCCTCACTCTCTGTCCTCACAGTTTGTCCCTTATTTTCTCAAAGATCCTCTCAGTTCTCGGTTTGTGTCGTGTCCCCTCTTTCTCCAGGATGCAATTTTCTTTACATCTAAGAAACACATTTTCAAACCACACATATACAGTAACAATAAATACATTCTTCACGACGACCACAACAGCTTCAGGATGTCCAGATTTGTTTGAAACCACAGCCTTTTCCACACATGGGGAGGCTGAACATGTGGCTCGAAGGAAGTAGCTAATGCTACCATACAGCGGGCTTATAGGAGTCCGGGGAAAATTTCCCGATCCTCAGAAATAACTTATTTGATGCAGTTGAGGGAACATCTGAGGTTCAAACTGAGGTCGCTAAACCAAGCGATCATGGCAAAGAGCTCCTCAAACTAGTTCAAGATGATCTGACGTGTAAAGAGTTTTGCTCGTCTGGTTTTGGACACCTAAAAGAAAACAGTTGAGTGACCAAATGATAGCGTCGTGTTTTTCAAAAGTTGCTGATGTTTCCACAAACTGACGTTTTGGCCCGAGACAAGACGGTTTCCTTTTAGCCGGCAAAGACTCCAAGTCTTCATGGTTGCGACCACTGCGATTTTCAGGGTTTCCTGATCATTAATCAACAAATTTAGGAGTCATTCGTCATGTTGACAGCTGACAAAGTGGCCTTCCACTCTTCAGAGGGTTCTAATACAAAGCCCAGATAAACTGTTATATGTAATGCATGTAAACAGCCTTTGCAGAGCAATTGCTGTGACTGCGATAACTCAGACTGTAACTGTTTCTGGTCTCTTCTTTGGCAATTATGTCTTAAGATTTATGTATTCATGAAAACCAAGATGTACTTACACTGTAGGTTTGTAACACTGGCTCTTTTTGGACTTTGTGAAGTCGACATTCCTCTTGTGTGCGTTTAGTTGGGAATTCCCATGAAAGGTAGTGTATACCTCCAATAAACAGGGGAAATTAGAGGAAATTACAGAGGAAATTAGAGGGTATAAGCACTTGGCAGCCTTGTTGTGCTTTTCCTGTTATCTACAGATTTATTCTTTTTCATTTATTTAACCTTTGTTTCGCTCGGTTATTGCTGCCGAGATCCAGAATTTCCTTTGCGAGGAAGACCTGGCCAAGAAACTATGGCACTGCAAAGACAATATTTTCTGGCATTCAAAGTATGCTGTGAGTCTACTATTTTTTTCCTCCTACCCATCATAAATAAACAGTATAGATGATTTAAGAGACAAATTATGATGTGTGTGATACTTATCAAGGCAAGAGCCAAGTCAGTAAAATGGATTTGAGTTCACAGGGAGATTTTCGCCGGTGTGGGTAATCTGTGTCTGCATTCCCGACATAAGCTTATTAGATATAATGAGTGAGATAAGATAAAGGAGATTAGATAAATGAAAACCATCTTTGTTTGAAATTATTTCCTTTTCTCCGCACAGATGGACAGAAGAGGAAAAAGTCACTGAGGAGGAAGCTGGACTCCTTAGCGAAAGAGAAGAACAAAGACAAAGGTATGGCAAGTTCCTTATGATAACTACTGACAGTTTTTCAGTCCTCTCTCTCTCTCTCTCTCTCTCTCTCTCTCTCTCTCTCTCTCTCTCTCTCTGTCTCTCTTTCCATTTCTCTGCCTCATACCCATGAAACAGAAGGCCAGTCTGTAGTCCCCACCCCTCAGGCAGGTGAACGGCAAGGTTATAAAAACACAGTTTCTGTTTACTGGGCTTCGACAGTTTATATTTAGCTTAAGTGGAGGGACTCCTTGTAAGGGGACTGGCTCTGAGGAGCAGCCACTCTGCTGCACTAAGCGAAGCATATTTGGCAGAGAGAGAAAGACGATCTTAGGCAAAGGAGCTCCGATGGAGAGGGGAGCAGAGGGGGGGGGGGAGAAAAACAGGCCTCCCTTATCAAATTATTAGTAAGAGTAATTGCTGATCTTAAGGTCACTGACAGGCCAAGTCCCCCCGTCACCATCTCATTCACTTAGGGACAGGAAAAAAATGAGACATGAGCACGCACACAACCATTCTTTATTTCTTTTAGCCTGTCATGCCATTGCAGGTCAGCTTTTGTATATACTACATTTAGGCTGTCACAGTATCAGATTTTCACGACACAGTTATCAGATATCATCACAATATCTATGAAAAACTGAAAATAAAATGATGATAATAATGCTGTCAGTCACATTCATCTTTAAAGCGTCCAAAAAGAACAATTAAATTTTATGGATAGTGAAAATGCAAGCTGATGAACTGATAAACAAAAATCGAGTTCGTTTGAAATGTCTTAGTTCATTTTTGATTTTCAAGGGGCGTTATCATCAACAGTCCACCATCACAGACTGTAATGCCTCTGGATGTGATTGGACAGATCTGCAACCAATCACAGCAATGTGTGACATAGCGCTCAACGACGCTTCTCTGTCGTTGTAAATGGGGACGCAATTGGATCAGCCTACAGCCAATCAGAGCAGCGCAATGAGTGACATAGCACTGAGCGACCGCTGAGCTTCCTCGCTGTCAGTCATTGTTTCAAACCCGCCCCGTATTACATAAACGGCTGTGATTGGCTCAAGCTGGTCCTGTTCGGAGGGAAATCTGTCCGAACAGGAAGGGGGTGTCAGACCAAACCGCTCGAGCAAGTAACATGATAAAACTCCCTTTAATAATCCCCTGCATGTAAACAGCCTTCACACATGATGTATGTGACACATTTCAATTTGTTTGCATGGGTGAGTGGAAATACATGTTTACGATTCAATGAATGAATTCAAATTTCGGATCCCCAGTTCTTGCAAATTTGGGATCGGGTCCAATTTGGAACCAGTTCTCAGTGCCTAACTCTATTTACCAGCGCTTATTGTTGTATACCTTCACTTTACTTCTGGTAAGTGAGATTTATGTCAGGTTACAAAGCTGATTTATACAACTGAGTTAAGCTGGTTTTACCCTGCACTCCATGCTTAGCTGCAACCCTTTGCAACCCCCTTGATGACCTGAGTGTATCAAAACTGGCATAAACCGATTCTAGGTTTTGTTCTCCTCCCAAGGTCCTCTGGTGAATACCAACCCTGCTTTTTCTTGGAAGCAGGCCGAGCCTTTTCTTCTGCAAGCGAGAACGGAGAGCAGAGAGATGGAGAAGCGGAAAGTTGGGTTGTTAGATGCAGCCTCGGTAATCTGAGCTGCCTAAGTTTTGTTTTAATCTCTTTTGAGTACCACGTCACTGTGCTTTTATTTCAGATAGTATCAAATAACTTGTCAGTCGTAGAAAATTTTGCTGAATTTTTCTATCACATGTTGTCAGACTATGCACAGCTTCATCTAATATACATTATGTTGACGTACAGTAAAGCCAAAGATAGTGCAGTGGTTCAAAAGGCACGGAAAAAAGTAGATTTATGCAGGTCTGACATGACCGTAAGCTTGATAAAATGTGGTTTGGCCCTAATCGCACAGCGAATTACCGTGCATTATGTTGGCAAAGCACTGTGAATTATGCAATCCAGATTGTGTATGTGTGTAAGTATGTGTGTGTGTGTGTGTGTGCATGCACATGTGGCAGTGTGTTACATAAGCCCTGTTCACAGTGCAAGGTTGCAGAGCAAATTCGTTGTGTCACAGTGTTAGCGGTCATGTTGTTCACGAACCGCAGCCCCTCACTTGTGGTCGAATCCGAATGCCTTCTGCCATTTCCCTCTCTTTCCTTGTCTTTCTCTCTCTCTCTCTTCTCACAGACACACACACACATACACACATACACACACTGAACAGCTGGACTGCTTTTTCTCAGCTGTTGGCTCAGGCTTTGGGGTTCTGCACAATGGAATATATATGGCCTGTGATGGCTTAGTGTGACGTCATCCCTCTTGTTTCTCTCATCACTCAGCACGTACATCTGTGTGTGCGTGTTTTTATGCATCTGTGAGCAGCGAAAATAACTTGAAACATCTTTGACAATGAACAACTCAGTTTCTTAAAGGAACAGTTTGGTTTTTCCAAAACAGAAAAAAATATATGTTTGCAGTCACCCTTAACCCTAACTATAGTTTCTGTGTGATTTGGTGAGATTTCCAGTCACCCTTCACCCCAGTCCAGTGGATATTGTTCTGTGGGGCACAAACCATCAAAAATTTACATGTGAGAAACTCAACAGCATCAGGGCTTTTGTATTAAATCACTTATATCCGACATAATCAATAGTCCTCCGTTGTTGAAGACATTGGTTGGCAACTATTTCCTAAAGAGGATGCATCTTACACTCTGAAATGTACTGATAATGTGCAAAAAGATGCCAGGTATGTGAAACTCAAACCAACATAAACTTAAATGTGAAAAACTTGGCAGCAGCAGCACTTTCCAAAAATAATACCCATCCAGCCCCATTGTATAGAAAGACTTAAAACTTTGCCAAATCACATAGAAAGTAAATAAATGGATAGATTGCACCAGTGGTACTTGGGAAAATATAAATGTATATAAACTAGGCAAAAAAAGTTCTGCACCGCTTTTTCAGTCTATAATTTCTCCCCTTTATTTATACCCAATAGTGTTGTATTTTATACCGTTGTAAAGCCTGATTCGTGCTCTTTCCAGAGGGAAAGAGGACAACTTGAGATACAACTTGTAAGGATCCTGGATTTCTGGAATGAGTGACACCTGTAATTGTGTGGGAAGCGACCAATTTTTTTTTTTTTTTTTTGAGAAAATCCCCTGCAATATTTTTTCAGTTGATCTTTTCTCCCATTTAACAATACTGACTGGTGTTGTCTTTTATACCGTTAGAAAGCCTGATTAGTCCCCTTTTCAATGAGAAATAAGTTGTAAGGATTGTCAATCGATTGGTATGACCAACATGACTAAACATGTCCTCCTTTTTTGCCTGGTATATATAGTTTTGTATTTTGGGTGTATTGTTCCTTTAAGTGGACCTAATGGGTTTAATGTGTACATGAGCATTTGGCAATTAATACAGAGTGTATCACACTGTAGGCCTGCAAAAAGTAAGCATTGTAAATTTAACATGCCAGAAAAAAAGGATATTCTTCTCTCTCAGTCACTTTATTCCTGTAAGTTTGCTTTAGCAGATTTTTGTGTAAACTTTCTCTGTGGCGCAAAATACCCCTCTTATCACTTCCCTGCTATTGCGCAGCGTCCCGCTTCTCTCCAAACAGCAAAAGGGGGGACAAAAATGGCTGGAACAAACAAAGGAATGATAGACTGGGCAGATCACACGCTAGCTGTTAATTAATTTTATGTGTTTGCGGTGAGCTGCTTCTAAAAATGACTCGGAGAAACAACATAACGTTACTTGTGGGGGAGTCTCATTAAAGCTGTGGGCCTTTTTTTTTTTTTTTTGTCAAACACATGAAGATTAGTGGTGTTTCCGAGCTGCTTTTCTCTTTTTTCTCCCCAGATTACTGACTCTCTGTGATGCCTTATTGGTGGAAAACAGCTGTATAAGTAGTGTTTAAAGATTTGTAATTGAGTCCGATTTGATGGTAAACATGTGTTGTGATGCTTTTATGGTGCGTCTATAAAATGCGAGCTCCAACATAACGTCGTAAAGCGCTTAACTGGAAACTTGTTTGATGTTGATCATCTTGTACTGTGCGAGTCTGTAAACAACTATTTTTGGATGCTCGCAATTCCTCTCCTTTCCTTGATTGAATCTTTTCTCCTTTCTTGCTTTTTTGCAGCTATCTTTGTTGTCGTGTTTATCTCTAGAATGATGTTTTATACAAAATTCACATCTTTTCTCTTGATTTTTCCACATCTCTCACTGTTTCTTTTCATTTTCCTCCTTTTTGTTTCCTTTCTTTACCTTTCCTTTCCTTCTTTTTCCATCCCCGTCCATCTCTCTCTCCTGACAGAATGTGTACCCCATGCGTTCAGCATACCCCTGTCCCAGGTCATTGCTAATGATAGAACGCACAGGCAGCGTCAGGACGGCTATCGGCAGGACCCTCCGCAGCGCGAGGAGCACAAGGACCCTTCTGACCTTGTTTCGTCCATTTTACAGGTTGAACTATCTATCTATCTATCTATCTATCTATCTATCTATCTATCTATCTTGTAATACCTCTGTTCATAGGTCCATCACTGCAAAAAAGTCACATTTAGTCTTAGGTCTGTTATTTTTTGTCAGATAGGCCCCAAATTCTTCTTGTTAGATGATACAACAAGAACAAGTTCATTAAAAATCACTCGATTAAGTGACATCTTAAGGTGGGTGCGATTGCAGAGATCTGTCTGGGGTTTCCGGCGGTGGCGCCTGGTTCTCATAGCACTTCAGCAGATGATGATGATGCCAAATCAAACCAAATCTCACTCATGGATCCTCTGTCCTGCAGTTTGCCACCAAGCGGCCGTCCAATAAGGAGCTCTCCAGCAGCAACTCCTCACTGAGCTCCACATCAGAGACGGCCAATGAGTCAACATCACCCAATACACCTGAGGCTGCGCCACGGGCACGCAGGAGGGTGAGAGACACCGTTGCAGTTCATGCCACCGTAACCCACTGCCAGCACACAGCTCTCAAACTTGGTCTGCCCATGATGATACGAGCGTTGTTAACATCATGAAGTTTCAGTTATTACAGTTTCTGGCAGTTCACATGGCGTTATGTCACAGTATGTCAAAGCTGGTGTGGTGAACATTGCCAGGGCTCGTGTAACATAGTTATTGGCACTGAGTTTACACGCATTCGGAAAATGTGTTTTCGCAGGGAATGGGGTTAAAATATATTAGATTGTGTAAACTTTACCCAAACCATGTGTGCCTGCTTCCTGGTATCCTGAGAGCCTCTTAAACCTCTGATCCAAATCTAAAACAAGAACAGAAAACAAGCATGGAGAAGCTATTTGCTTATAAAAAGAAACAAACTGTGTGTGCTGAGCAATAAAGCGTTGCAAACACCATACGTTTTGGCTTCAGCTGAACTGGTCAGAATGACTTGCATGATTTCCCTCCAGGGAGGCATGTCGGTGGACTCCATCACGGACCTGGACGACAACCAGTCCCGCCTGCTGGAGGCGCTGCAGCTCTCCCTTCCCGCCGAGACACCCAGTAAAAAGGAGAAGCACCGGGACAAAAGGCTGAGTCTCAACCCCATCTACCGGCAGGTGCCCCGCGTGGTGGACAGCTGCTGTCAGCACCTGGAGAAATACGGCGAGTAGCTACCTCAGTGTGGTGGCCGTCTTCCTGTAGATCCTCCAGTCCTTCAACTGTCTTGGATTATTGCTGCAACAAATGCACCAAATAACAAATTTCTTCAATTATTTACAGGGGTAGCGTACAAAAAGCCAGATAACTGAACCCAAATCCATCTTCTTTTAATGAACTTCCAGTGCGATTTGTCACCACAAGTCTTTATCTCCTACCTAATTCACAGTTGATACCTTTACGTTTGCTATGTTCTTTGTCCAATGCTTATAAGGGTTTCATCTATCCGTGCCTGCTCTCATTATTCCCTTCTTAACCTCATGTCAAAATGACAATTATTTGTTGTTTGAGTTTTTGAAATGATTTTTTGATGTCTCCTCCATGCAGGTCTGCAGACTGTGGGGATCTTTAGGGTAGGAAGCTCCAAGAAGAGAGTCCGACAGGTGAGATGTCCTGATGGACTTTTTCTCCTAAGCACTCAGTACTGTACTATAGATATAGTCATTCCTACTATGGGCATCCCTTGTGGAAATCAAGAAGCATGCTTTACCCACAAATAAAAGCCTAGTTAATTTCACACACAGTTACTTTAAGTCATTTCCTGCTTTTCAGCATTCATTCTGAAAAGCTTTCCATGAACAGCACATCCACTTCACATCGTTTGCTTGGCATGTCGCCATATTACATAATTTAATATCCTCTATTTTGTTTTCACTCGTGGCAATGGCGATGGCAACAAATAAGAGCCCTTGAATAGTAATAATGACAGCTGTTGCAGTGTGACAGAGCGTGTCTTTCATTGTGTCAAAGCACTTTCTGTTCCATATAGCATCTTATTAATGTAAGTGGCCTTGCCTCCGTTTAACAGGCAGCTTTTTCTATGGCTGCAGATGCTGCTCGCACATGCATTTGCACACAATTACAGAATATATCTGACAGATGCACGCATGAACCAGTCACAAGGACATATGACTGGCCATAATGTTGTTTATCATTGAAGCTCACAAGTACACATGAATGCAACATGCAAAGATATTGACATACTGTGTGTGCAGTTGAAATAAATGAGTGGAGCTACACCAGAGCCTTTAATTATCTGGAGTCCAGCCGCTTTGTACCAACAGAGTACACTAAATTAGAGATAATTAGATGTAAATGTCACAGAATAAAAAGTGAACACAACATAATTTCCTTTCTTACATTTGATTATCAGCGTTGACACTCCAGCAGGTTGGGGGCGAATACTGCTCATGCTCACTGTCCAGTTCTGCTACTTCCTGTGAACAAATTGCTGTTGTTGCGGCAAGAAATGGAAATGCAGTGTCTTCCTGTAGGCCAAAGGACTGTGCAGTTAAAATGCTGTGTATAGCAGTTTGGTAATACTCATCCTCTCCCTTTGTTTGCACCGTTCTAAGTTTACAACTGAAGATCCTTATCTGACACTTTTTCACCAGCGGCAGTATTCATGAAAGCTTGTTGTGGTTTTGAATGGCGGTGTATTGTATGCCAGCCCTTTTTTTTTTTCATCTTTGAGGGGAGATTCGCCCAGGTGTAGGGATGTATTTTCATGCCTCATCTAGTTCAGGGATGACATGGCGACATGAGAAGTCCACCTTAGTAGGTCATTTAAAGAGTTGCTAAACCCCCCAAAAACCTAAATGTCTGTGAAGCCTGACCCCTAATGGTGAAAAGTAGGGTGTCTGGTCTTTGGTGGCAGGTGATATTATCACCTGTTGCTCTCGAGGGACGGTGACATCACTTACCACCAAAGACCAGACACCCTACTTTTCACAGTTAGCAGAGGTGAATAGTTTTTTACCTCATTTAGGAAAAACTACAAAAGGGATGAGCTAACCACTGCGTTGAAATGTGGATTTATCTCACCTTCTTAGCTGAGATTTAAAAAAAAACAAGCTTTCAAAGGTACATGCACCATGCAAAGTTGCAAAGCATTGATTCAAGTAAGAACCGTGTTGACTCACCTGACAGAAAACATCGAATAAGCAAGTATAAATGATCAAATTACATACTTATTCAAATTTTTATTGTTTTATTTTATTGTTTGTCAGGTGAGTCTAAATGTCCTCACTTAAATTGATCAAAATTTTGCACCTTTAAGACAGAACATGAGACAAATGACTTGCACATACAGTGAATTGGGTCCAAATGATGTGTTAACTGTGATATGTGATATTTAAAACAGTGTTTATTGTATTATACACTCAAAGAATTAAGTCGATTGTGTTCCTACGTGCATCTCGCTGCAGATCCTCATAAAGAAACACATTGTCTGATCTAATCGACAAACAGCCGCTGTGCTGCGCCTGCTGGGCTGTCCCGATGTCAGCCAGTGTCACCTTTTAATTATTTGCCCTCATTGTCAAAACTGCAAAACGATACCAAGGAACAAGTTAATGAACTCGGACTGCATTGTGCAAGGGTATAAAGTGAGGCTGCTGGAAGTGCGAGCGAGGTCGTGTGTATCTGTCATCGTGGTGGACAAAAGACTCTTTAATCCCACGGAATTCATTCAAGGGTCAGATTGCAGATGAGATTACAATGCAGAGTTTGACTGGTTAAACTAGTTTGAACTGAGATTATTCCAGGTCATTTGGAGCGAGCGAGTAGATGCGAACGTGTATGTGTGAGGGGACTACCCAGAATACAGTGCGTTGTTTGACATTGTTTCTCTGTCTGTCTTTCAGCTACGGGAGGAGTTTGATCGCGGGGTCGATGTCCAGCTGGACGAGGAGCACAGCGTCCATGACGTGGCTGCCCTGCTGAAGGAGTTCCTGCGGGACATGCCTGACCCGCTCCTCACCAAGGAGCTGTACACTCCCTTCATCAACAGCATGCGTGAGCGAAAGACTTCCTCTGTTTTTACACCTTCACTTGTCCCTGTCTTCTTCTTCCCCTGTCTCTGAGGGAGTTCCTCAACACCGTGAAATCCATTTCCACTCTGAATGCCATGTGGAAGACTTCCTCTGTTCTCCACCTGTCGTTGGGTTGGGGGGCATTAAAAAATAAGTTGGAATTTACAAGTTCCAACTTCCTAGTGGGACAAATCCAAAAGAACATCCTTGAAAGTCAGTTTCTACTCACAAAGTCAAGCATGTTTCCCAACCCCAGTTCTTCTCCACTGGACATCATAACAACATGGCTGCTATCAATGGCAAAAATACTGTCTTTTTGATATTTTGTGGTTCTATTGAGAGTTTAATGTTTGATTTTCAACATGGAATCTCTTTAGATCAATCAGTAGTCAAAAGGAAAAACTGCTGGTGTCACTCAAACCACCGATGCTCACGGAAGGGGAAAAGTCACAACAACAATTGGCCAAAAAAAAAAAAAGAGAAAATGGCTTAAATGGCTTAAAAGGCTTATTATTATTTATAGCACTAAATACATGAAGAAACATGGAATAATATGGGCCTCCATATTCATCCATGTTCCCTTGTGTTTGTTGTACTGATACAGTGTAAAAATGAGACATACACAGATGATCAAGCCAATAAAATGTAAAGCCATTAGCTGTTTTCTATATTCATTGTTAAGCATGAGCAAGCATCCTCAAATGCAGGTCGATCAGTAATGATACATTCCTGAATTATGACCATTACTGAGTGCAGAGCCTTTATTCCTTTTTCTTCTTCTTTTGTTTCTTCCTCATCATCAACATCTTCTTTTTCCCTCTTTCTCGCCTGACCCATTCTTATCTGTGTTGCAGTGCTGGACCCAGATGAGCAGCAGAGTGTGATCCAGCTACTCATCTACCTGCTCCCAGCATGCAACAGTGACACTCTCCATCGCCTCTTGGAGTTCCTGTCCACCGTGGCTGACCACGCCCACGACCGGCAAGACAAAGACAAACAGGAGGTAAGCGCCAGTCGCCAAATGACAAAGAGTCAAGGACACACCCTAGTGGCTTCACATGGTTACTCAGTCCCAAAATATTTGAGGGGGAGGTTTGTGGGAAGGAAAAGGCCTAAAATGCTGGTTAAACATCAAAACGTAGATAATGCCTGTCTTCATTAACTTAGCACCTGCAGCCTGTTCTACCAATCGCACTGACACATGCAAACACACACAAAGGATTTTTTTTTTTTTCAATAGTGTGAAATATCAGCTTGTCAGTATTTTGTTTGCTTTGTGTTTCCACCTCATTGACAGGGAATTACCTGATAACTGATAGGAATCACTGTGTTCGGTCGGTGTATGCACATAACTTCCCCATGTTTGCCGAACTTCTAACAGCGAGAGCGCTGATATAAAACCACTGAACAGGTTCTTGTTGATGTTCGTATCTATCATGATCTCAAAGGTTGAACCTGCTCCAGATCAGCACTCTGGAGGTGTGGTGAAGTGAGAAACGCATAGCTGCACCATTTACAAGAAAACCATAAGCCCCGAAGGTTGGAGAAGTGGGTTTGTGACCGGGACAATTCTGGTTTCAATTCCCAAGTGAACTCGGCCGGGGTTATCTGGCCAGGCAAATGAAGATCACTTTCCCTTCAGCCTGAGCTGTGTTACTGCCCTGAACTACATTAATCCTTTAACTTAACTCATAATTAAATTTTTTAAACACAAGAGGAATATTATGGGAACAGGAATATTCTAGTAATACCAGAAAGGATAACAAAAACACTATAACATACAATGAGGTCAATACAGGGAATATTATAAGATTAGAGTGATTTTTTTTTTCAGGGAAGGCTCTAGTTATGGAGCAGATCCCTTTCCATTAAAAAATACTGTAAAGGCTTAAAAAGTCACGCGGATCAGAGTCAGAATCAGAAATACTTTATTGATCCCCAAGGGGAAATTGAGAGATCAAGCTGCATTAATAATTGCTCAATTACAATTTATTACCTGCAGATTTCTTGGTTTGTTAAAACATCAGAAACAAGAAAGACAGTGAGAGAGAGCGAGAGCGAGAGAGAGAAAGAGAGAGTTTTCCTGTGTGTTTAAATGGACAGTCTATGTGTGCATGTCCATATGTGCACACAAAAGTGTGTGTTTTGTGTTTGTGAGTGTGACTCGGTGTCTGTGTTGTATTTGTGTGAACTGTCCCACAAATGGTGGTGCTAGCGTGAATCCGGATGTGTGCATGTCTGTGTATGCATGCATGTCAAAATACGTGTGTGTGTGTGTGTGTGTGTGCGTTTCCCTCACGACGCAACGGCTCCAGTATCTGTGTCTGAGATCGTGACAGGAAGTCAGAGCATTTCGCGCTCGGGCGGGAAGAACACATCAACACTTTCTGCCGCATGTGGTTCCCATCGTTCCTTGGGGACTGGGAGAGGAGAGGGAGGAAACTGGGGAAGAGGCAGATGAAGGAGGACGAGGCACAGAAACGGTGAAGAAAGGAAGGGGAGAGAGGAGAGAGGAGAAGAGTCGTGAGGAGTGGCGTGGAAACGGGTGACACGGTCTCAAGGGAGCACGAAATCCCACAAAAACAGTGATGTCGTCTTGACCTGCTGACGCACACTCGGTCACACTCAGTCTGCTCTGCCTCAGGATTTCAAATACAGGATGCACACACACACTCGAAAGCACAGACACACAGAAACCCGCACTCCACCATATTATATTCCCTAACCTTAGCAACTACATAAAAAAGACTGAAGACCAAAGACTTTTTGCACAAATAAGTGACGGGGTGAGACACAGTCCTGATCGATTCATCCCTCAACTCTTGCACAAAACAATATTCGGTCCAAAAATGAAGCCACAAAATTTGTCAAATGTACAGATTGTCAAGCCACTGGCCGCTTACCACACCAGGGTGATTCATTACACCACAGGAATGTCGCTAGTGTCCTCTCCAACACTGAAGGACAACTGAGTGGCTTTTATGCAAGCAGGGCCTGATTGGAAATTGCGTGCCGTGGTTTGTTATCTCGCCAAGGAGCCACCCACCTGCAGTTGGGCGGGGGTCCTTGCACACCTCCTTTAGCCTCTGGGGAGCCTCCCAGCCGCCTTGGGAGTCCATATTGTGTATGTGTGTATGTGTCATGTATGCAAATGTGTGACTATGTTTCCATGCATGTAAATGTATGTGTGTGTGTCTTCTATTTTTTTTTATCAGTTTCAAGTTATTTTATTGAATTGTTTTCAGTTGTTTTCATTTCAAACTTGTTGTGGTAACCTCATAATGTGGCTTGAATTATGTGTTTATTTGTATTGAGAATTTAATAAACAAATAAAATTTAAAAAATGCAATAAAAGGGCCGCCCTGGTAGCTCACGTGAGTCTTTACCACATGAGTCCTTACTTTTTTATGGTCTTTTCACCGTCACAACTCATTTTAAATTACCCGCTACCTCGGCTAATAAAGATGCTCTAAACCTGACGACATAGATGTGACAGCAAAGTTGGGCAGGCGACATGTTTTGACAGATTCATTCCTGGAGGAGACAGTTCTTCCTGTGGGTTTTGGGTGATTGACAGCAAGCAGAGGGTAATGCGATGCTGATATGACAACACTCAAGTTGGACAAAATGATACAATAATAAAACAGAAACTCTGACAAAACAAGAGCAGGTTTATTGGGACGGATCATCTAGCTCAGGCATTGGCAGCCTATTTTTCTGAAACTAGCAAAACAAGCCGTGACATCTCCGACGCTGCTAATTGTGTTCAGACATCACCAGGAGAAAATGGAAAGCTAGACAATTAGCAGGGCCTAAAAATAAAATCAGTATTCTCCTGTATTGCCATCTGAACTAAATATATCTAGACACAATCCTGACAGCACAATTCACATAAATGTCAGGTGCAAGGGCTGAAATGCATTTGAATCCAAGTTGTTATCGTCCCATTGCAGATAACGGGGAACAAGATGACGTCTCTGAACTTGGCCACCATCTTCGGCCCCAACCTGCTCCACAAGCAGAAGAGCTCGGACAAGGAGTTCAGCGTCCAGAGCTCGGCCCGGGCTGAGGAGAGCACCGCCGTCATCGCGGTGCTGCAGAAGATGATTGCCAGCTACCATACCCTCTTTATGGTCAGTTTGGGTCCAGGCAGTTTACAGTTTTCGTCCTTATTCCCCTTTGATTTGTCTGTGCGTCTGGCACTTCATTATGGACACCCATGCTTATTCAAGGCACCCATGCACACTTTCCCCTTGACATTCTTGCGCCAGCTTAAAGTAAGACAATCCCACTGGCTTGGCAGACAGTGGTTGTGTCTTTGCAAATGAAAGCAGAGCTCTGCCTTGCTTAGCGGCTAGAGCAACGGAGAGTAAAAGAGACAGTGAGAAATAAGGCAGGAGGACAGAATGACAAAGAAAAGGGGGAAGTGAGCGCGACAACGGGACAGGGAGAAAGCTGACAGATGGATGAAGTGAGTGTGACACAGAGCAGAAACAGAGGAGACAGAAATGTGACTAGTGAGTGGGATATTAGCTATAAATATGCAGCCGAGCTTAGAGTTGCGAGCCCCATCAGAGTTGCACACCAGGGAAAAGCTTTGAGCCGGTGCCAAAGGGACTAACTGGCTTGTCTGTTGTCCTGATTTAACCACAGACTTCGCTCAGAATCGTCCCTGAACTTAAAAATAATTTGACCTCTTGATGTGACTGACGCAGCACCAACTGGCCTGTCCCAAAACTGTGGCCTCATTCTTTTTAATGGAATAAATAATAGGTTATAGCATTTTATGTGCATGCATTACAAATACAATCTAACCGTACCTTTTTATAGTGTTACATCCTGCATTTTCGCATTTAATATGACAGACAAGTAAAGGCTCAAGTAAAGCCACGGAAGTATCTGGGTAGCAACTAATCCAACAATGAACATCAAGTACGTTTTTTCCAGATTCTTGAACTAATTCGTTCCAAAATCAAGTCAAGAATCATGCCCTGAACTCCTTCATATGGTGATGCTTCTGAAGAGGTCACAATTTTGCACGGATCGCTGCTCCGTGCGTTGTTTTGTTCCTTTTTTGTTCCGGGGATATTCAGCAGCGCAGACAGGCTCTCCAGGTCATTTCAGGTCTGAAACCTTATACCGTAATGTTTTGTAATCTGCCACTGCTGTTCCCCGGGGCTTACATTCCTGCAGAAAGCCAAGTGAAGACATATTAATCGTATGTAGTGAGTTGGGACTGACTTGCTGAGACCTGGTAAGCAGAAACAGATTCCTAAACATTAGAAGTTATATGAATAATATTAAAGAATTACATTATAACCCTATGAAAACTCAGAGTTTATCAAAAGTCCGGGAGTTTTTAATTTCAAAGATCGTCGGGTCTTACACACAGTGGGTTTCTGGGTAATGTTGAGCTTCTGTTGTCATAATCCACGATGTTAGATGAGCAAGAATTCAATTAATCAGCTGCAGAGATTAACAAATCCTGTTAACCAAAATTGTACTGGAAAAAAAAAGACAGCTTGCCAAACATGTAGTCAAAGAATTAAACCCTGCCATGAGCTATTTTTCTCGTTACCCCTTTCATAATCCTCATCCCTCTCCACTTCTTCTCTTTTGAAGATTATTTCTGACATCTGATTTAGAGGACAGTAAAAAGTGATAGGAGAGAGGTTGGGGTGACATTCAGCACAGGCTGTCAGCACCAACATGATCACCAGCACTCCAGTGCACTGAGCCACCTCTTATTCCCCATTACTATGAACAAAAAATAAGAGGGAAAAAGATGTTTTTAATAAAAACAGGATGAGTGAAGAGGAAATGCTGAAGATAGATCACATTTGATAAGGGCCTGACTGCTGGATTCATGGATTTTTAGGGTACAAAGGCGTTCTTAACTTCCTTCTCAACTTGTTAAAATAGGGATCTCAGACTCTGCATGGAAGATATCCCAAACATGAGAGATGATCTTTCAGTCTGTTTGGGTGTGTTTTGTTCATTAATAGTTACATGCCTTGGCTTTGCATGTGTTCTTGATTGTGTAGGTTCCTCCTGATTTGCAGAATGAGGTCTTGATGAGTCTTTTGGAGACTGATCCAGATGTGGTAGACTATCTGCTGAGGAGAAAAGCATCACAGTACGTTATGCATGTGCGATACACAAACACACACACACACACACACGGACATACAGCCATATCCTCTAGCCTTCCTCTCTGCCCCCTTTCATCCCTATGTTGGTCCGCCATCAACCGCAGGAGTCCAGACCTGGTGCAGACGGACGAGCCCTTCACCCTGAGCGAGCGCCGGTCCTCCAGCGACTCCAACAAGGTGTCCAGCGGCGAGGTCTCGCCTTACGACAACAACTCCCCCGTCATGAGTGAGCGCAGAGGAGAGTCGGGGAGCCCCGGGAGTGACCAGCTCTTCCGGGTCCCAGAACAATACACCCTGGGGGGGCAGGTGTCTGGCAGGACCAAGGAGCCTGGAGCCAACACCTGGGCTGCCAAAGGTGAGTTGGAAAGTGCATGTAAAGAAGAAGAAGAAGAATGCCACGCTAGTCTATCTCTGTACAAACACAATCTAGTTAAATACAGGTACAAACACATAATTCAAATGCTGATACCAAGCAAGTATTTGGCAGACGGCAACATGCAAGAGGTGGCTCAATCCAAAAGTTAAATGTCAACGCAACAAGCACAAACTTTTCCCAGTACATTGTGCCACAGTAAACCGAAGAACTTAGGAAACTCATTTGAACTGATATGAGAAATATATTTAGCTCCCCGTTTCACAAAATGATGTTGACCGCCTTAGATGACTCAGTTTTGGTGCTATATTTACACAGGCTTGGTACAGCTTTTTGTTTCAAAATCTATTCAGCGTCACAGTGTTTGCTGGGTGGCATTCAAAGGAAATGTTTGGACTGCAGCCAGCTGATAAGATGCAAGAACTCATTTTCTTTTGAGTGCTGTGTTACCTCACGATGTGGAGTTTTACACTTGACTTTAGATGTTGTGATTGCATGAAAATTTATGATAATTCTGGTAATAATCGTAATGGTGATGGTGATGAGGAGGAAAATGTTGGTGACCCCCCTTTTGCTTCCATCAGACACCATATCAGAGGAGCATGCTAACATTTGGGGGGCGTGGCACACTACTCTGAAACCTGCGCTCAAGGACCAATCATACACAGGTAATAAGCTTAGAGGAAATTGTGTTATATTTTTTGCAGTTATGTGAAGTTTGCATCAATGACTGTATAATACAGTAGTAGTATTCTGCCAGCAGAAATAGGTCTGATGAGATGAGTTTTGCTCTTCAATTTACACACCCACTCACATTAATTAAAGGAACTGTGTATTTCTTTCTCTTTTTATTAAAAGCAGTTAATTCCACTGACATTATTGACATTGTCTTTGCCCAGGTTCCCATGGGAACATGTCAGAGGAAAGCCCCCGCAGCTCACAGGAGGGTCTCGACAGTCTCCACGGTGACGGCAAACAGCCCCCAATGTTACAACGGACTCAGACTCTGCCTGGCGTCGTCGAGTGCCGACCCCACCCTCCTGTCACCAGGGTGTGTTCCAGCCCTCGTGGAGAGGCGGGGCGACCGCGCCTACAGCTCAACCTCAGCCCCTCCGTGACATCACACCACAACAGCCTATCAGGCGGCACGGAGAGCCCCCCGCAAGGAAGTGCACTCACAGCTAATGCAAAACCTAGACCCCATGGAGGACTCGCGGACATTGGTGACAGTGGCACCGCCGCGTTTAACGATAGCCGCTATCCTCCGCCTTACAGAGCCCAACATCGACTAGCTAGTTCTCAAACTTCACCTCAAACTGCAACGGCTCAACGTCCCCCTCTGCAGCCTGGGAGGCCAACGGCAACACAGAGTAACTCTGCCTCAACAACAGAGGCTCAAATGGTACCACTGAGCCCAGAGTGGCAGGACTGGCAGAGGGACCGGTGGCAGATCTGGCAACTTCTGTCCTCGGACAATGCGGACGCCCTCCCTGAGACGCTGGTGTGAGCTCAGACCATGAACTCCAGAAATTCTCCCATTTAAAGAGAATCTGCTCTGCTAGCCAAGCAATGGCACTATCAAAACGCATGCTACAACCCCCTTTGTCCTTTGACAATCACTTACGATCCTTACCGCCTTCGTTCATCAATCTCTCCCTCAGTTCTTTCCACATTTCTGCGCCTTCCCATCTGCTTTTACCTCTTTCTGCCATCAGTCCAACTATATGTTCATCTCTTGATCTATTTTTGGTCATCCTTAAATCCACCCACCCATCCATTGCTTACTTTCTTTCACCATTACTGTCCGTCCTTTTCCTGCATCTTGGCGCCATGGCGTTCGTTTACATTCGCAGCTGCTGCCTTACAGAGACTTACATTCAAGAGCCACTAGTATTTCTTGTTTCCTTTGGAACAACAGTTGATGTTCAAAAATCGCTGCTGTTCCTCGCCCTTATTTGTTTTGTCCACCGTAATGTCATGAGTTGGGAGCATAAAAAATGACCCACAAGAAATACCTCAAAAGTCACGTCGGAACTATCTGCTCATGACTCTGAATGTTACCATGACAATACTTTCTTTTTGAGTGAGTTTAATCTTTGTTTCTCAACGACAGAGATGTAACAGATAATAGGAAAGAACAAAAAGTTTGTTTCTTCACTTGGATGTTTTGTCTGACCTTTTCATTTCATAGTTTTTTTTTTTTATTACTAGTTCATTGTTTTATTTTCACCGTCCTGACGCTAAGTTGTACGCATTAGTAATTGCTGCTAAAGTAGAATTTTTATGTGCGTACTGGTAACGTAGCTCAGCCACCACCGTGTGTGAAGATCAAATGTGTAGTTACATTCAAGGTCACAAAATGTTTTAACGTGAAGACCATTTGTATATGTACAAATATACATGTAAATTTAAATGTAAAGTATATTCTTTGTCATTCTACCTAAAGGTAAGTCAGCCCTTTAACAGGCAGTCTAAATGTTGGTGTTTATGTCAGACTGCTGTTTTTCTTGTTTTTCTTTTTTTGTAATATTGAATGTAAAATGCTTCTATCCTGTTAAAACGCTTAGACTTAACTATAAAGCACTAGGCTATAAGTTTGCTTTTATGTGCAACCTGCACTGCCAAATCATGTGCCAAAGTCTCGTCTTGGACTTCAGGATATGTACCTTACAGTTGTGTCTCTCTATTTGATTTAGCTGTTGATGTCAAAGAAACCTCAAGAGCTTGGGTGACATGTCAACATTTCAGCATAGGAGTACAGGACTAATAATCGCATATACCTGATTCAAAAAAAAAAAAAAAAAAAAAAAAAAAAAAATTACTGAGACAAACTGCCCACATGGTTCTCTAGAAATTAAGATCAATCAGGATTAAGACTCAGTAAGTCAATTAATAAATATTGTCAAGGAACTTTCACTGATCAAGTAATTTTACTTTTTCAAAGAAGCGTGTGCATGTAAATATGTCGATGTTATAAAGGTTTGTATGAGCCCCGTGTCTGATTTAAGATATGTGAATGTCAGACATATGCCAAATAATATTTTCAAATAATTCCTAGCCTTCATTGTTGTTGTTGTTGTTGTTGTTGTTGTTATTTTAACCCTTTTGGATGGTCGGATACAAGGGATTTGCTGCATTTTGTGTGGCAAACTCCATCTATCTGCTACACAAAGACGATCAAATGAACCCTGAGTATTATTTGGAAATCTGACCCAAGTTGTGTGTATGTCGAATCAGTGCACAATCGACAATTCGGGGCTTTTTTGCATGTTCCACATTCAAGTTCAGACAGGAAACTTTATCAAATTTGGTCAAGACGCCTTTTTATCAATGAAACTCCAAATCCGTGACTGCTGACCAAGGATCTTACCAATGCCAATATCAAATATCAAACAAGAGGTAGGAAGTGAAGTAAGGGTCATCTGGTCATAGGTTCTCAGATATTGTAGTCATGTGGGTATTTGCAGGCAAATATTTCACGTTTTCTCACGTTTTGGTATGATATTTGCTCTAATTTTAAGGCAACATTCAATCTCATATATGTTTTTTACACCATTTATTGTGTGCCCTTTGACTTGTTTGTCACTTGGATGTGACTTTGAGGAGACAATGGAACAGAGCAACCACAAGAATGTTGGCTTGGAGAGCTTGTGGCAAGGCTATGGCGCCATCTATTGTCAGACCTTTTACATCAGCACAGCACCGTTGCATACATGTCAGTCAGTCTTCAATGGTTAAAAAAACAACAGTTTATTAAACAGAGGATCCAACTGTGTTTGAATTAGAGTTAATGCTTACAGTAGTTTGTGATTATAAGCACCTTTTTCTGTATATCTGTAAGTGTAGAATTCAATGTGCCACAGGCCTTGCCCTTAAAAAAATATTTTCCATACATCGCTCAAATTCATGTGTCAATATTAGTTCATATTTTGTGAACATTTTTGTATTACTTCCTTGTTTAAGTATTGTAATATATAAAGACAATGTAACAGCTTTTTTTTTTTTTTTTTTTTTTTTTTTTTTTTAAATTCATATTACTTGTAAGGCCCAAGATATTTTTCTGCAAATCATCTTGGCTCTAAGATCATCTTTGTCTTGTTGACTTTGAAACTAAGATTGGCTTAGTGCTGTGGTGTTTTTTTTTTGTTTTGTTTTTGTTTTTGTTTTTGTTTGGTGGGGTTAATTGGGTCCAAGTTGTTGGAATGTCTGGTAACTGCTTTTGTACTGCGTGTTGTCTTCAATATGCTACGATGGAATTAAACATGATAAAGTTTACCCTCGCTGTTGGACTGAATGCTTGTGGAAGGGGACTCGCCCTGTATTGAAAATGAAACAACATCACGTTCCCACCCCCTGTTCAAACTGTGTAGAGCACACATACATAGAACAGCATCACTTCACACTCTACATAGAGATATTTACCTTTACTTTATTTATCCAAGAGAGCAAATAAAACTAATGAATAATACAGAAGAACACATATTTGCCTTTGAGCAATCACCTCACCCACCAATATAACTCATTACATATGATCTTGTATATCACAGCACAGTATACACAATAGTATTATGCTCAATAAATTATTAATGTACCATAAGTGCAAGTATAATATAGAGTAGGACAGCATCCTCAGTATTTCACACCATAATGTGTAAGAACCATGTATTTGACTTGTATTGAAATGCAAAATCTGAGCACTAGGTGGCGTATGGTGAAGGCCGAGGCTGGCTACAGGACATTTAATTTGATGACAATAATCACAGGTGTTGCTAATTGGAGGGAAACAAACAGTTGTTGATTGTGCTCAGTGTGCTCAGACAACTTTGTATGACTATTTGATTTAATCTTGTGTTGACATGGAAGTGGAGGACATCATCTTGTGTGAGTACATATCTTAACAACTCATCCCAATTAGCAGCAGGTATAGGACTTTGTCACTACATAATGAAATATATTGTCATAGCATTTTATAATACATTATCTCATAATATTATTTGCAATGGTACATTACAGTATGTCATAATATAGTGTTAACATTACATCATAATATCATCATGTCATAATATAGTGCAAACATAGTGTCATAGTACACTATATCATAGTATTGTATAGTAAAGTATGTCACAATATAGAGTAACATTATGTCATTGTATACCACGATGCCATAATACAGGGTGGTTGAACGCGGTACGTCATAACAAGTGGGACATTTGGTCACAGTATTATATCATAGTATGCAACATCACAGTACTGTGTTGCAGTATCATGCTGTAGTACAACATGAATAGTGTAGTGCATCACAGCATAGAAGCTAGAATGATGTTTTGTGTGGTTAGCTGGTGGTTGAGGGTGGCATGCTGGGTTGTTTGCAGGCAGTGTGGTTTCTCTGGCTGGTTGTTAATAGCATGGTTGCTGGAATATACTTTTATTTTGTGTGTGTGTGTGTGTGTGGATTGTTGATACGTTGGCTTGCTGATACAGTTTACATATAGATTGTGATCTGCTGAATGGGCCATTCCAGGCTGGCAATGTCAGCACTCACATTAGCCCGACTGTTGTTTTGACAAAATCAATAGTGGTTTTAGAAATGATCAAGTAAAGCTGGGATAAGCCTTGGTGTAGGTAGGCTGAGGAAGCAACTTAAGCTGTATTTATTGTCGAGAGCAGGTGCCGGGGGAGTTCTGAGATGCCACACATCACTGTTCAGTCTTCTGGAGGTATCATGGGCCTAATTTCAACAAAACCTCTGTGACTGGAGGCGTCCACTTACTCATCCCAGTGACAGACGGTCAGTCACGCTGAACCCTGTCATGTTTAATTGTTTAATTTGATGGTTGGTGAACAGTGCTGTTTGTCCTGAAGATTTATGACTGCATTGCTTGTAATCACCTTTAATCTGTATTGGGTTTATGTATGAATGCTCACCTTGGATTATCACCAAATCCTGTGTATTGTCATGCAAGAAGTCTATTATATATCATAGTAGGGTATGTCATAGTGTAGTACATCATCATATATCATACAGTATTTCATAGTACTGTATGTTACAGCACAATATGTCATGGTATATCAAATCATTGAACATTATGCCAGTATATCACTGTATTGTATTTCAAAGCATGCTATGTCATAGAAAGCTGTGTCATGCTAAAGTGTCACATGGTGCTGTGTGACATACAGGAGTACACTCACACTCATATCGCATATCATAATGCAATTTGTCATAGCAAAGTATTTCATTATGTACATATAATTTTAGAATGAGTCATAAGAAAGTATGACTAAATAGATCTTCTCAATTGAGAAGATCTAATCTGCTTTTTGACCCTTGAGTCTCTATGCTGAGTCACAGTAGCATGAGTCACCATGTGCATAAAAAAAAAAAAAAAAACACTTCCAAAGTTGCAGGGTTTGAGTACAAGACTCAGAGACACTGGTACATGTTTTCAGAATGAGTAAAGTAGACTATTGTGGTGCCCATTTTCTGGAAGACCAGGTCAATCAGGACATCTAGAATTGGCCTTAAAATACACATTACCTTCAAATCTAAAACTGGTGAGGGATGTTTCCTGGTTTTATGCTTCCATGCATTGGGACACTCTGCCAGATGAGCTGAGATAAAAGTAAAAGTTTTATGTTGAGAGAAACATGTCTCTGAGGGTGACACTTCTTGTCAGAGATAAAATCATAGACAGCCCCCGTCTAAAATCTTCCCTGGTCAAGGGCGGTCTCGTGGCCTTGTGGCAACTTAGATTCATATTTTTTTTTTTTTTTTTTCAAGATTTTTTAAAAAGGGCAAGATGTGACAATTAATGGGTAATTTAGGCTATGGTGTTAATGTAGAAATTAGTTAGTGTAGCCATCAGTTTATAATAAAACCTATTATAGAAGTCTTGTATGAGCTGAATGTATTAGTGAGCATTGACATTGAACAGTATACTGTTGTAAAGGGCACAATCCAGCCAATCAGACTCAAGTATTTGTGGTGGCCGTGGTGTAAGGGTCTGTTAATAGTGTGTGTGTGTGTGTGTGTGTATGTGTGTATGCCTGCAGTGCAATATAGCTCCTTTTAATATGTGCTGGAGGTTGCTGGGACATGTTCTGCTGGTGTGTGTATTTGTGTATGTGTGCAGTGTAGTTTCTCCTTATGGGACAGCCATTCACACACACACACACACACACACACACACACACTGGGCACACAGCTAATCATGCTGTTGCTTTCATTAAGGATACATGGAACATTTTTTTTTTTTTTAAATTTTGACAGTTCTCATTAAGAATTGACGAGGCATTTCTCATTTTTAAAAATTGAAGGCTTTTTACATGCAAATTTAAATTTTGACTCTAAGCTGAAGTGACAAAGTCATTATTATATTTTTATACTGAGCAGTGTTAAAAACAAGTTATCTAATGTCATGTATTTGTATTTGTAGACATGACTGTTAAAGGCAACACTTGGGAGATCTCAGATTGTTGATTCAAATAGCTGGGGAACATTTGGCAGGCGCTTCACTGACAAAAGGTAGCTGAAGGTAGACGCTTCACAGAGAACAGTGGTTAGAGTGATGTGAGCATGGAAGTCGGAGGGAAAGATATCATCACACACCCCTTGACCTTGACGCCTGTGCGTTTAGTTCGAGATGCAAGGGAAGAAAGACGAGCAACTCTGAATCACTGGACTGTAAATGTCAAACTGAGGCGTGAGCAGGCAGTTTTGCCGAGGACTGCCTGTCAAAAACCTCACAGAGCGGGACACAGCGGTTGGGCTGCAGTGCATAAACCCCTTATTATACCTGAAAAATACATGTCTGTGAGTGAAGCGGCGAAGAACACAGGCAGTGGTCTACTGAGCAGTGGAAGAATGTCACATGGTCAAATGAGTCATCCTTCCCCCTCTTTGCCTCGCCTCAAGAACATTTCTGCTGGCTCTGTTATGACAAGGTAAATGCAAAGAAGTGCAAAGCTATTCTGAATGTTCATGGACATGTGGGACCTATTCATCCTTTGGTGTAGCATTTGAATGACAATGTCCCTATTCAGAGGGGACTGAAATGATCCAAGAAATGATCCAAGTCTTAAAATATGGCCATCCCAGCCACCGGTTCCCAACCCAGTTGAGCATTTCTGGTGCCTGAGACAGCATTTTCCATCAGCATCATCAAAACACCAAACGATGGCATTTCTTGTGGAAAAAACTCGGTCACATTCTCCTACTTCAGGTCCAGAAACTGCACGCTTAAGGGCCACCAAAGCTGTCCTGGTGGCCCGTGGTGGCTCGGTGCACTTGATGTTAGTGTTTCCTTGCAGTTTTGGCAGCTACCTGGAGCTCTCCGTCCTTGCAGGAGTCTTGGCCACGGGACAGCGTTGGAATCGATTTCATTCCATGAACACTGACCTTAATTAAATCAGTCTGTGACACTGGAAAAACCTCATCTGGAAGATTTTACGATCGAGAAAACAGTTGAGCACTTCTTGCGGTGCCTCACTGTGTTTGGTGTAACTCCAGTGTTGCACCACTAGAGGTCAGTCTAGAGCCTTGTGTCCTGTGATGCAAGTTCGACAGGATCACCAATAGGCTACCTCTCAAGGCAAAAATGGACTATTATTTCTCTGTTCCTCTGCAGAATCTCCCATACTGATCATGAATGAAAAACTCACCATATCTAAGTTAGTTAGGAGGAAACCAGTGGAGGGGAATTCTGAGCTAAAGGAGGCCCCCCCAAAAAAGGGAATAAGTGTGAGAACTGTGGTAATGTTGATGGCTCTGTGATGGAGAACGAAAAAAGGAGAGATTAAAAGATTTCATGGCTTTTGGCTTTAATTCTCCTCAGCCCTGCCTGGTGGCATAGTAAATCACCTTACAGGCCCCATAGAGCTGAAATTAACTGCTAACAGACCATTGGACACATTCTCAAAGGTAATGGATTAGCAATTGGGTGTGTTGTTTTGTATGCGTGTGGGCCTATTTGTGTGTGTGTGTGTGTTTGTGTGTGTGTGTGTGTGTGTGTGTGTGTGACTGGTGGAGGGAGTGAGTAATGATTGAAATACAGACAGAAAGATAGGGTGTATAGTATGAAAACAGCTTTTCTCGTTCCCTCTACTGAACTGAGGCAGTAATTAGAGCAAAATCTATTCTCCAATAACGAGAAATTGGAGAATAAAGGAGTTTGACAAAGAAACATTTTCTGGCTACTTGTTTGAGAGTTTTGAGCAGCTCTTTCAAACTCATTTTTTACTTATCTTTGTAATATTTATTGATCTTTCAAGTGGTAATCTTTAAGTTGTTGGGTTTTTTTTTTTTTTTCATTTTGGTGGATTTGAGACTCTTTCCTTTCTGGGTTCAGAAAGGTCTGACAACTATCTTTCATCCTAGCAACAAAATTTGTCTTCCTTTTATCCCAAATCAGATGCAACTGTAAAATGCATCACTTCCTCTGGATTTTTCCACGAAAAATCCTCCCGGTAAGAGTAAAAACTTTCATAAACTGTAAATAGATTGAATTCTTATGGTGTTAACAGACCTCTAACAGCAAAAAATGACTTATTTTTCTTACTTTAATATCTCTCATCTTCTTTTCTTGTCTTCAAATAAAGACTTGCATTGGAGGACAGATTTTAAATCCATTGTGAACACATTACACACAATTGGCAATTATTCTGAGTAATGGTGGGTATTTAAAAGTTTGATGAGATCATTTTCCATCGGAAAGATATTTTAAGAGTCAGTGCATATAGACTACAAGCTGGAAAAAAGATTGATAGCTATAGCAGCAGCAAAAGAAGAAGAAGAAATGATTACTTGGAAAATAATTGGATTTTTTTCTTGCATATTCCACACAGATGAACACATTTCCATCCACGGCAGCAACCTGGGGACCTTTTCATTACTTCCTCAGTCTGTTCCCTTTTCCCACTTAACTCTCCCACTTTAAATATGTGAGGAGCTGCAATCCAATTCCACTTTTCATTCCTCACAACACGAACAATTAACGGTCTTACTGTGTACTGTGTGTTGCTGATGGTGTATGAAATGAGCATGCCGTGTTTCACTCAAAGAAGTTCTGATTAATTGTAATCAGGGTGCTTGAAGGCGTGCAGACAGTGTTTTTCAGATATTGTGCTCAGGGTGTGCTTCTTTTATCTTCTTTTGTCCCTGCTTTGTCTTTTTTTCTGGAAGGGAGCCTGCTTTTAAATAGAATTTTGTGGACCATGACAACAAAACAAAGCCTCTTTATTGCAGCGGCTAATGACTTGGCCCCCAGGAACATTATCCAGCTGGCCAAGCTAGGAGGAAATTTGACAGAAATATACACATGCACACACGCAAATACGTACACATCAGTACATACACATGCAATACCTGCACATGTACTCAAACGCACACTCACTCGTGATTTCCAGTGCAGTGGTTCACCACTTGGCTTGGTGGGAGTTAAATAATTCAAGAATGTCAACAAACAAATTGTGTGTATTTCAGTGTTTGGTAATGTGTTTTTTATGAGCACAAAAATTTGATCAGTGTATTTATGATATGCTCTCTACTTTTTGGATCTCTCGCATGCACATGCATGTCTGCAGAAACACACACACACACACAGCCATCCTGAGAGGAATTTGTGCCCAGAAGGTCCTCATTAGCAGGCCTGGTTCACTCTCATCGTGTTGCCCCATGCGGTTCAGACTGACTGGCCTGAAGATGCAAATGTCAAAAGGTTCCTGGCCTGACATTACCCTGCTCTTTTCATCATTACTGAATAAATCACATCAGCGGGAAAATAAACATCACCAGCTAAATCAAGGACCATTATGCGCTGCCCTGTCTTTGCCACCTTCACCTAACAAGCTAAATTCTGTCTTATCAGTATGTCAACAAATGGAGAGTTTCATTCCAAAATGAGCTTTTAAAGACGTGGCGATTCCTGTTACAAAACTTTAGCCTGCGACCAAAGGCAATGTTCGAGAAGTGTATAATCACTTTTCATCACATGACCAGAGCTGGAAACATTTATTCAAGTATTGTGCTTATGTACAGTTTTGAGATACTGAGTATTTACCTGAGTATTTGCATTTTGAGACTTATACTCTATCATTGTAGTTACTGGCTACTTTGCAGAATACAGTTTTACATGCAAAACATAGGCGACTTCATAAAATATGACAGTCAAATATGACAGAATTTAAACAATCGAGGTCATCCTTCAGAAAGACCATGTACTTAATTGCATATTTAAGTATATTTTAGTGCTGATGCTTCCATAAGTTCACCAGCAGGACTCTATTTTAAATTCTAGTGGAAATCCCAAGCTTCCCAGAGATACCAAATACGTCCTGTGGAGTTACATGTGTGTAAAATGATGCACGAGACTTGTAGATATTTCCTATTTTGATGTAATGCTGCACTTCAGCCAGAAACCAACGGCATCTTGGCTTTGAATATTTTGTACATTGTTGAAAAAATTCTAGCTTTGAAGTTACTGCGGGACAACAGTGGATGTCCATTAGCAGAGGACATTAGTGGACATGATCTAATGGTGGCAATATTCAATACTGCATCTCTATAGTGTTTATTTTCTGTGCTGAAGGAATAGGATGATGGCTGGGAATAATGTGGCACCACAATGTGATGGAAACTTGGTGTTTAGCATTTTAACTGTTTAAGCACAAGGGGTTAGAGGCCAGGTGATGTTAGCTGGGCTTGACCTCACACAGGGTTTACCCATGTGGTGTTAGAGTTTGTGCTACTGCATTACAGCTGCGTTTCCAGGAAATAGCTTGTCTAGCAGTGTGTGTGTGTGTGTGTGTGTGTGTGTGTGTGTGTGTGTGATGTGCACTTGTTTGTGGCAGGAGGACAACAGAAGTGGTCCAACCAACTGTGACATGTTATGATCTGCCCTTAGGTGGAGAATGAACAAGGATGGATGGAGGATGGAGAGATGTTTACGCAGATGCAAATAACCCCCCAAGCCCCCAACCTACACACACTCACACCCACCCACCCACACACACACACACACACACACACACAGCCATCCTCAGGCGCCACAGTAGTAAAAGTATAGAGTAATTGGCCTAGCTGTTGACTGCATGGCACAGTTCCATAAGGACACGCCGACAGTAACATTGCCACAGTCCATTTGTCATTCCTGTTCAACTGCATCAATATTTCTAACAAGGTCATCACACGCCATTGTTTTCTGCGCCGGCAAGCGGTGATTTCAAATGCAAGGAGAACGATCGCATCGGAAAACTCTGCGTCTAACTGGCAGCGGATGCAAGTTGAAAAGACAGGTTGTGTTAAAGACCTGATCAGTCCATTTTGCAGAGTTGCTGAATCTATTCTTTCCCTCGCTTCAGGTGCATCTCACGTACTGAGACACCGCCGTAGTCAGAAATGGATCGCCCTGCAAAAAGACGATCATAAACTATGAGAGAGCAGCCCTGTTTCAAAAAGAGACTTGTCTAGACTCAAGTTCAGCAGGCGCAGTCCATGTAATACAACTCAGATTTGTTATTTTATCCTGTGAGGAAAGAAAAAAGATGTTTGAGATGTTTAACTTCAAGTAAGACACACACCTAGGCCATCCACACCGCGCATGCACCCACACACATTTAGCAGGATCACACTGAAGTCTGCTGACCTAGAACAGTGTTTATGCTCCATATCCTGTAAATCTCTGTGTGACTTGTGATTCAGAGGTACGTGTGTGCGTGTGTGTGTGTGTGTGTGTGTGTGTGTGTGTGTGTGTGAGTGTGAGAGAGAGAGACAGAGAGCTTGGTTAGTCATTCATAAATTTAGCTGAATTAATTATAGTGGCTGAATAAAACATTTGGATTCTAAATTGCAGATGAAGTATTCATTTTGGGAGCTGTTAAATAAATAAATTTAAGTCCTCACCAGGTTTAAACGCCCAAAAATGATATTACACAAATCAAAACAGGAAAAGCCTGGTACAGATGACGGCTTTCATTCCAAAGCATTATTCTGAATAGAGCTGAACTGGGAAACAAAAAACAAAAAAAAAAAAACAAAATGTGATGAGGCAGACCTGCTCATCACAGTCAAGTACCACAGTCACCACAATCACATGCCATTTGTAAATATGAACAACCTGTAGGGAAAATACTAATATAAATATTCTAATTTTGAGTTTTATAAATAGGCTGATAACTATTCTACTATTTAAAATCACCCTAAATGTCACATCTTGGCAATTTGAGGATGATATGAAACTTCCCTCGTCATATTTACCCGCTTGTTTTTATCGTTCATGTGCCCCAAACAATGTATATTTTCCAAAAGCACTTGAAGGCAGCATACGTCAGACAGTGATGGCAGTGCAGCTGACACATCTCGCAGTGATGTTATATCCAGTGCTTAAAAAAAAAAAAAAAAAAAATCTGCCTCAATGCATTTCCCAGTTTTATTCTGCTGTATTTCCATGTGCATCTGTTTAGACACATGTATTATCTTTAGTTCAGCACTCAAGAACAGATGATTGTGCTCTATGACGCAGAAATCTAATATATAAACACATGTAGTCGTATATATGTGATATAAATAATCACAAATAAACAATCACAAATATGTCAACATGTGACAGTGGCAGCATATGACTTAAAAAAAAGGACACATGTATCTGTAAATGTGCAAAACTGAGCTGAGCTATTCTGGCATGAATAGCAGGCAAAACACAGGTGTTGCTAATAACATTAATTAAGGTTCTGCTCCATTTAGGTCTAAGGGAGTCAGGCTCCTGCTATTATTCATGCCGGCTCGCTGGAAAGACTCCACTGCGCTTAAAGTGGAACAGAGCCTTTATTAATGTCATCAGTAACAGCTGTGTTTACGCTGCTGTCTCATGCCAGTGCTGTGCAAAAAGTCAAGTCAAATGGGTTTCATCTATGGGAGTTTAATAGGAGCATCTGCTGTGTTTGAGAAATCCACGATGTGCACATGTATTGCATTTCTGTGAGGGATGCTGAAGTGCACTGGAAATCCCCGCGGCCTCGAAACATGGAGTGCATGCGTGCATCTTGGTTTCGGCGCGAATGCTGCAAAATCAAGATGAAATGAAAACCCGAGCATTTAAAATTTAAAAAAAAAAAATGATTGATGAGCTTCGAAAGCTGCTGCCCAGCTGGTTCATCTTGAATCCCACTCAGCGCCTGCGCTCTTCGCGGCGTTACGAGGCCGTGCGGATCCTGGCCGGGGTTGGTTTTTGGCACCGGCGTCACAGCTGACCATTTGGCTTCAATTGACACCGCGTCCCATGATGAGACCATCCAAATAGACCTCTCTGTCACCTGGTTGGTGTTAAGGCCGGGGCACACGGTCGTATTTAGAGGGAACGGGGACTGGTTCAACTTTATTGGAGCAGTATCCCGGCTCAGTGCTAGTAAAAACCCCCCACATATTCACTGGCCAGCGGAGGTTCCCCTTTTTCTGTGTGGCACTCGAGAGGTTTGACTCCTCTTGAGCCACATCTCATCCCAATGCGGTCTTTAACACTAATATGACATGAATATATTACCAATGATTATAGCGGTATTACTCGAGAGGTTTTAAAGCACATACACTGAAACCTTTCCAGTGTGTTACGGCCCTCAGTGGCAATTGGGTGGAACATTCCCCAAGAAGCGAGTGATTTCTCAAGTGTCAGACCTGCTGCTGCGGGTTCGCAATAGAACAAGTCAAATCATCACGTTTCTGGTTAACAATAATATAATTCTATCCGTCTGGCTCTCTCGGCGAGCTGCGAAGTGGTGTACAATGAACAAAACAAAACAATCTCAAAGTGCAATTTCCTTTTTGATGTGGCGGTGTGTGTGTGTGCGTGTGCGTGAGAAAAACAGAGATAGAAATGGGTTCAGTAATGTGATCTTTCTCTCCTTTTCTTGTGATAGCACAAGAGTGACAGAATCAGAATCAGTTTCTTACCTGGTCAAGCTACAGCAAACAAACTATCTTCGTATATGAAATTATACCTGACATCTGTTTGGGTGTTATTTTAGAAAAAAAAAGTGATCAGAGGTAGTTATAACTTCAGAGAGTGTGTGTGGGTGTATGTCTGTCAAAGAGATCAGGCTGGCTCTGTGCATGTGTAGGTTGCTTTAAAAATGCATAAAAACAGCCAATTTTTATGAAATGACCATGATTTTTACTTATTCTATGACATAATCCTCTTAATTTCTGCTCTGTGAAAATGGGACAAGTTTTGAACTTCTATTTGCTATGTATGTGCTGTAGGCCTAATTTACCGTAGATCATACCATTCGTTTTTTTAGGGAAAAACATTATATAGATATTATTTTGACTATAACAAATACTCAGATGAAACATATTGTAGTAGTTATCACAGCGTACTTCATTTCAATGTTTCCAAGGACACTGTTTTGAAAACATTTCAATTTTCTAAATAGTGGCAAAAAAATAGCATCTTTTGTGTTCCCGTCAGCATTGACTATTATGATTTAGTTAGTCATCCTCATGACATTTTCACATGGAAGCTGACCGTTCCTCTCAGGTGGGGATGAGGTCCAGGAAAAATGACCATTTTTGGACCGAAAAGGTGACCACAACTTCAGCTGGGTCTTGGCAGTTCCCGTGGAAGGTTCCCGTGAGGGTTGCCATGGAAGCCAAAAAGGGGCAAAGTTGTGTGTGTCTGTGTGTGTCTGTGTCCGTGTGTGTGTGTGTGTGTGTGGTGTGTGTGTTGTGTGTGTGTGCCTGCTCAAAGACACCTACATGTTGGGGTGTGGGAAAGAAGTCTGAGAGATACTTTCCCGTGGGGTTGCCATGGAAGCCAGAAAGGGTTATAAGGTGTGTGTGTGTGTGTGTGTGTGTCTGTGTGTGTGTGTGTGTGTGTGCCTGCTCAAAGACACCTACATGTTGAGGTGTGGGAAAGAAGTCTGAGAGATACTTTCCCGTGGGGGTTGCCATGGAAGCCAGAAAGGGGTATAAGGTGTGTGTGTGTGTGTGTGTGTGTGTGTGTGTGTGTGTGTGTGTGCTCACACACATCTGTGTCAGACACCTGCATGTTGGGGTGTGGGAAAGGAGTGTGGGAATGTGTTTAATTCTATTTCATACACTAATTGTAGTCTTACCCATTCATTTCTAATGACCGGTCATTTGTGACCGGGAACACGATGGGTGTATACAAGTTAAATAAAACATTCAAAAATTAATAAAAATTCTCCAAATTTATTTTATGTGTTCAGATGCCATGTGTGAACAAAGTCATGGAACCTCATGACAAACAGATGAAATTAACTGCATTTTTTGGAGAGAAAACTTGTACATCGGTCAGATTTGACCGCGAACACGACAGGAGGGTTAAAAATGCATAAAAACAGCCAATTTTTATGAAATGACCATGATTTTTACTTATTCTATGACATAATCCTCTTAATTTTCGCCAGTGTCAGTGATCAGAATACATTCCTCAGACATTACAGTTACATTTTTGTACGTCCACCCAAGTGTGTGTGATTTTGCATGTGGTTGTGCAAGAAATGACCCAAACATTAAAGAAAAGTTGCAAGAAAATGACTTGAAAATTATCAAGAAAAAGAAAAAAAAAAAAAAGAAAACCCTGTGACAAAATTTAAAATATATAATCATAATTTTTGGAAATACAGTTTTAAGGACATTTCTCCCCATACTTTTTTGATAATTTCCTGATAATTTTCTCTCTATAAAAAATATTTTTTAAGATATTACATGTATTTTATGTACTCCAGGTAAGGTAATTTTCTTGCAACCTTTAATATCTTGCAAATTTTGGGGTCGTTCCTTGCTACGTTGCTCATTGCCTTTTTCTCCATCATGTTTTTTTGAAAGAAGTTAAGCCATTTTGTTTCAAAGGCTTCATTTTTTTTTCTTCTTTTTTTGGCGCTCACATCCTTGACACATCTGCACGTCTCGCTCTTGTTTCTGTATGAGCTGCTTTCACAGTCTGTCTCTCTAAACTCTCTCCAAAGTCAATTTGGATGTTGAGATTGACATCCGCGGCCCTCCTTCACTTGCAATCTCTGTGCCATCAGCCCCGCATCCAGTTCAGGGGCGATTAAGCGGCCAGCCTCTCTAATGGTGTCTAGCGGAGATAATACACTGATTGAAGAAGAGCGATGCTCGTCTCCTCTGTTAGGGCCGTTTGCACGCACACTTTATTTGGGGTCCGTTCCTAATTGCACATTATGAAAAGACATTAGGGGATCCCTACTAAAGGCCACAAAGCATTAAATGTCAAGTTCATTAACAATTTGCCTTCACAAGCCGAGTGTCCGTCATGCCGGCCGTCCAAGGCTGGATTTGATGGAGTCCACACTCCAGACACAGAGAGGGATGTGAGGGAGCAGGGTTTGTATTTATTTATTTATTTATTACTCCTTGTTAATGTAAATGGATGTCGGTGATGGTGTCACTTGGTATTTTTAAGTCTTTCAGCATCAGGCATCCCTGAGTTATGTCACCAAAAAGTCAAAGTTTCAGGATTTCAGGAATAATGACAGCACTATTTCCAAAATGGCAATGTTTTTATTTTAAAATGCAAGTTTATTTGCAGACTTTTATTATTTACTTCCTCTTCCTCTTCTTCTTCTGCTTCCTCTTCCCCTTCTTCCTCTTCTTCTTCTTCCTCGTCCTCAAGTTATCTCATGACACTTTACAGGTAGAGCAGGTAAAGATCACGCTCTACAAATTACAGAAGAAGAAGAAAAAAAAGAAACCCAACTCAAGTATTTATTGATTTATAGGGAGACAGGAGATCAGCCAAAGGATCATGTCAATTTAAATATGTGAAAGAGAAAAAGAAAATGATCATTATGAGAGCTTCTCATCTCAATCAATAGCTTAATTAACCTAATCCCATTCTGAACACAGAGGGGGGAAAAAAATCATGATTAAGAGGAAGAAGATTTGTGCTGATGTGATATTGAATCCACAACATTTCCTTTGAAATCTTGTTTATTTTCCCTCATTGACATTCAGTCGAACCAGAGGGCTTCTGGCATGGCCTGACTGTGCGATATGAATCAGCGATGCATTATTCAGCGTGGTTAACATTATTAGGGATGGTACGAGGCAGCTCAAAATACCACAGAGATTCAAGGATGGAGAGGCGGATGTTTTGAAAGGTTTACTTATCTGAAGTTTAGTTGGGGAAAGTTAAATCCCCTGTGTGCTCTGCGTCTGAGTCAGGGAGGACGGAGCGAGCGAGGGAGAGGGAGAGAGAGGGAGACGAAGAATGACAGAGGGAGAAGGAGAGAGAGAGAATGGAAAGGAGATTGAACGAGGGGAGGGAGGGATAAATAATGCAGGTCAGGTTCCTATTGTTTGGTGAAGGCCCATTGCAGCCCAGGGCGCAGCACAGGAGACATTGTGAAATATTGATTCACTACTTTAAAGTTGTTGTGCGGATGTTGCCGGACTTGTTAAATGTGAATGGAGATTTTTCTTGCCTTACCTTTTCTTCTGTGGATGCTTGAGGAACTGACACACAAGAAAATCCAGTATCGATGGGCAGGTGTAATTTTGTCCCGGGCAAAAAAGAAAAAAAAGAAAAAAAAAAAGAAAATAATTGGCGTATACTTTGATATTAACATGCTGTGATTTGTTGAGTTAAGTAAAGCTACACACTGTGCAGGTACATCTTATTTTCCTCTGTAATTTAAAGAATTTGTAAGCACATATCTTCTTAAAAATCTTTCATTTCAAATTATTTGTATATATAAAAAATAGAAACCTGTAGGAGGGGTGCCGTGTGTATCATTTCAACATCGAGAAATCATTACAAGTTTAATTTGGAAATATTGGTATAATTACCTGGACGAAACAAGAGAATTGCCAAGATATGCTGACTCCACCTGGTTGGGTTTGGTGGGAAATCTTTTTGATTTACAGCATGAGGGGAAATTGAGTAGTGAGTGCTATACTTCCGGTGCAAAAAGAGCAAGTTCTGTAAGAAATAACTTTGAGAAATATGAGAACTAACATTACTGTTCACTTTAAGATGAATTTTCTTGATACTTATACTAAGGTGTCACAATTAAACTGATATAAAGTGCTGATAACTTTAAAAGAAGGGATTCCAAGGCACTTCAGAAAATATTTTAAAAAAGTCTTTATTCTATGTGGCTATGCATATTCAAAACACCCCAATGCATCTTGGTCACCATGACCTTCATCAGGAGAGTGAAGAGGTAAAAAAAAAAAACAGGAGGAGTTTATATGTTTATAGACTACCAACAGGTAACAACAATGACTCTGACTGCCTGAGGTAAGCCAGAGAACGCAAGTACAAAAATTCTTACATATGATAAAATGAAATGCTACACATCGCTTATTAAAAGTACAACAATGTCCTGGCAGAGGGCTTACAAGCCTTAAGTGAACCGCATGTCCAGACCTGAATTTGATGCGATCTCCGCCTTGCTACGGCGGTTGTGTGTGACAAAATAGCGGCGCTTTCGCAGTCTGGAGACGGATCTACTTTTCCCCGAGCGGACGAGCTAATAGGCAAACCTTTCCCATGGGTGAGCACAAAAGTCAAGTGGCCCAGATCTCTGCAGGAGGAGCGGCGGGGGAAGCGAACGGAAGAGTGGCATGGAAATGACAGATGACAGGGCGAGGGGAGGGAAGGAGGGAGGAGGGGGGCGCTGTGACCAGAGAAGGAGAGAGAGAGAGAGACAGAGGAAGTGAGAGGTTGGAGGTTAAGGAGAGGGAGTGACAGGATAAGAGGGGAGGAGAGCTGAAGTGACGGCCGTGCTATAATTACAGTATATTGAGACCCTGTGCAGGAACTGTCTGTCACTTCTGCTCCTGTTTTAGCACCGCACCTCCCCACTCTGCTGCACCTCCTCACTCCCATCACTCCTCCTTGCCCTCAACTCCCCTTTTCTTCCTTTTTGCTGCTTTTTTAATATCCTGGCTAGACCTGCTGAGGGCCCATTACGACAGAAACACATTTCTGGATTAAAATTAGATTATGTGAGAGACTCCTATCTCTTTGAATGGGAAGTTACCTGTATCAAGTGTTCTGGTGTATTTCCTTTCCATATTTATAGACACTATAACATTGTATACAACACAGAGTCATATATTTTTTTTTTTCCTGAGTGATATTAGAGCCACGGAAAAACAATATTTTCCACTCATCGGAGCTTGTATACGTGCACGATCCACACAGGAAGATGATGTCGTTCAGTCATGCAGTGTCATTGCCATGGTAACCATGCCATTGCCATGTTAGTCATGACAAGCATGTAGTCACACTACTAGATTGTTTTACAAAGGCGTGTGTTTCATTTTATACCAGTCTAACAGCTGGCTTCCAACATTGTTGTCCTGTGGATCAAAAGTTACACAAACTCTGAAAGTGTGAATTTCCCAAACTAATCTGATGACCTAGTCTCATTTTTCTCTCATTATATGTAATATATTAGTTGCTGTTAGTGTTACTGTTTCCTCCTTTCCCCCATTCTTCTTATTGCTGCGATTGTACTTTATTTGTATCGTTAACTATATTCGTCTTAAACTGAGATCACGTAACTTTTTTAAACATTTCTAAACTCGTGTCAACCTAAGTTATTAGTTCTCAACCATTTTTAGTGTCAGGAACCCCCAAATTAATACACATCATACCATGGAGCTGTATTTTATAAGATATTGCCTCAGGAATCCCCATCTGATAAGATTTAGTTACTCCATACGTGTCTATACTGCAGACAGGCAGATAAACAGTGAATGAGTGTGAAATGAAATAATAGCACTATTAAAATATTTCCCATTGTTCTTGGGACTCCCTGGAAGCTGGAACCCCCTCAGGGACCCCTGGGGGGTCTCCGGACACCAGGTTGAAAACCGCTGACCCTAAGTTGTCTCGAACAGTGATAAATGAAACGCTGCGCTGTGACTGGTGAGGTGAATTGTTGAGTTAACCACTTAACCACTGGACCGACAACTAATGAACTCTGGACATCTGGTGTGATGGATTGCACCTGTGCCTGTGTGACTCTGGGACTGAAAAGGGGAAAGCTACGCAGCCTATTGTGTGTTGTGTGTTTTGTGTGTATTGTGTGTGGTCGAGGGAGCGTGCTGTCGTGCTGTGAGGGTGAGTTCACCCACACAGGGAGGGTGAGAGGGTGTCATCCATAGCTGGTTAGGGCTGCCAGTGATGAAGCCTGCATGTTGGTGTGTCAGGAGAGGGGACCTGCTGCCTCCTTTCGTTAGGCGGGGCCGGGGCTCTGGGAGCACAAGCCACCGCCGCACTCAACACCTGCTGCACCATCTGAAGAAATGTATTTGTTAGCGTCGGAACAGGAGAGAAGTTAGGGGTTGAGATCGGTCCCATGCAGGGGGGCTTTGTTATTAGTCTCACATTTATTTGTGTAGTGTGGTGCTTTAGAAATGTGTGAATTATGATCGGTTTATGCATTTCCATAAGTCTGTAAGTGATATGCGCTTATAATGATGTGCATTTTTGCATCTCTTGGTGGTGGTGTGCATATTTTTTTATAGCGTGGCCTGTCGTCGTGCTCCCCAGGAGTGGTCGCTATCCCACCGAGCTAAACTCCAATGACCCTTTTTGTGAATGGCACTGATGAAATGAAGATTTGTTATTTTCTCGGTTTACTCCTTGTGGTCAAGTGTTGTTTGCTCTGAGATCTCTGACCTTTTCTAACCATGATCTCTGGGTTCTGGTGTGCCTAGACCCAACTCAAAGTTATCACAATACAATTTACCTTATAACTCCCGCGTGCTTGTGTCTGTACACAGATGCAGATGTGAAAACCACTAGATGGTGCTAAAGCATGATAAAATCATACAGTGTACCTTTAATTAATGCATTTTTGTCGCAAAGAGTTGCATGTTCAACAGTTTCTTTTGCTTTTCAGTCTTTTCTGTCCTTCTGCCTCATTTTTTCAGTCTTTGATGATGCAACTTAGACTCATTCTGCTGTTACCAGTCTGTAAAAATGGTCATAATTACAGTTTTTATAATGCTGATGGGCATAAAGAGAAACTGGTAGCAATGCCAGCTCTGAAATAACCGTATGTCTTGCTCTAATCTATACTTCTGCACCACTACAGTCGCTTCCCTGGTTCTCCTCCTCCATGTCATCCTCCTGGTTTTTCCTTTCATCTCCCTCAGCCAGTCCCTCCTCACGCTGTGGTTTTCACAACTTGTTCTCGGTGCCCGACACGTCGGGAAAGTCAAGCTCTGTAAAAACTGCAAATTCACATCCCGACGCTTTACTGCCAAGTTCACCGCTGCTTTTCCGAGGGGGAAGTGTCTGTTTTGCTTTCTTTTGGAGGGAAACCTTTTGACGTTTTCATTGTCCCACAGCCAGCCTGGCCCTGTGTTTATGAAGCCCGAGGAAATCACACAAAAATGTAGTACAAGCCTGCAGTACAAATTCTGGTTTGCGAATATATGATTGGTGTCTCATTGATTTATGGATGCAGTGCAGTGAAAGCATGTGTCATTTTTTTTTCCAAGAGGAAATGAGTATGTTAGAAAAATGAAGCGATGCCCATGCTGTACACAGCGGGCATACTAATGTTTCAGTACAGCTTTTCTTCCTCTATTTCCCACCTTTTGCTTCTTTTTCTCCTCTTTTTTCTACATCTGCTATTCGGTGGGATTTCTCTCATTCTCTTTCTGCGGCTCTCCCCTTTCTCACTGCAGTGAAAATAAAAGATTTCTCATGAATTACTTATGGTTATATGGCATAGGGGGCACAGAGGCTTGTAATCCACAGTAAAGTATCGTGGTTATCTATTTTGGTTATGGCATGTTTTACTTTGCATGGGTTTTATTCTCTCTGGGATCTTGCTTTTTATGTGATCCCGTACCGCCATTCATTTCCTATTGCGCCATGTAGTCTGCACGTCACCCGCCCATGTTTGCATTGTTTTCTCCTTCAGAGTCCAAACTGTGTCATTACACTGTAGCCTTACGTTGCTGAAATCCGCAGAAATCCGGTAAAGGAGCTTTTCAAGGAAATCTCAGCTAAGAGACAGTATCAGGGTTAAAGATGCTATATGTTTCCCATGAATTTCCCATGAACCCTGTTGCATCCTGTCACTTCTCGTCATCATATAAGACTTTTGATTTGGGTCCTCAGCCTTAAACATAAAACAATGAGACATGCTATCATAAACCATATATCATAACCTCAGATTTTGATCCGTTTTGACATATGTATTGCAGTGAAATGTGACTTGTGCAGTTTATTATGTAGTGGATTCTCCACAGTGTGCTATATGCAGGCTCTATAGTTAAAATGTCATTTTTTATCATTATTATGACATAAAATGTTAATCTAAGTCCTCATGATACGATGATAAAATTCACTGTATTTGCAGAGAGCTGTCACAATGTGGAGCAAGCACATCTGAAATGCGTGTCTTATTAAGTATTAAAGGCGAGGTGTGTTTAAGGCTGATGCACAGTGACATGCTACAATCACACAGGCTCCCTTAACATTTGTCTGCCGGGTCCCTGAAGGCAGCATTTCATCCCTGGGCGATGAATGACAGGAGCGCAGGGCAGAGTCAAGTATGTTCGGCAGTTTCTCAAAGCCACAGAGATCATCTCTGCCCTCTGTTTTCCAACACGGATGCACTTCTCTAATTCGCTTTTGGAAAACCTCTAATACCTGATAGTAACATGAAATGAAAATTGTTTCACTCTGTTATGTTTTTCCATCCTCGACTTCAAAGTACGAGTTGTGCGCTTAATGTTAAATAAAATGACAGTGACCCACATTTGCAGCGCCGACAAAAGTTCATCCAAAGTAATCCGGTTAAACCGCTATATGGAAGTATTTAGCGTACAGTTCAGAGGGGTGCGTCCTTCCACATCTGTGGTTTTTCACTTAGTGAGAAGTGACTGCAGCAGAATCTGGTCCTTTCGTTTTTTCCGTCACCGTGCACAAATTCTGCCGTTTCTCTCTCACCGCGACCATGATCCTCCGCCAGGTTTATCAGGAACTCAATCTGTGGTGTCAAATGCACATGCTGGAGCGAACACGCTAAGCATCAACATCAGACTTTTTGGACAGATGAAGTTTAAGTGCAATTTTGGGAACAAATGAGTCTTTTTGCTATAATCGCACCAGCTGTTGTGTTCCAAGAAAACTCTTATCCATATCCCGAGAAAAACCCTCTTGGACTGTGTCACAGTGCAATTTTCCATATTTTCCAGAGCATGCTCTATGGAGCTGACACTTTGGGTAATATCTGTCTAGTTTCTGCTTAAGGAAAGCGCAGCAATGAACGTATTCAGTATCTGTGATGAATGTCCTGTGTACTGCACTGAACATCATATCATAACTTAACTTACACATAATATAGATTATAATGGCTTACGGGGGCATTATGACTGCATCTGAAAAGTAAGCTGTCCTACATAAATTACATAAAATCTTGGCAGCTTTGAGTGAAGAAAAAAAAAAAAAAACATTGCTACACACCAATGTTTAGTTGCAGCCACATGTGTCAACAAGACTGTCTGTGCGCCAGTCATGTAAAGGGCAGTTGTGTCACACATGCACACACACACACACACACATAATAAATAAATAAATAAATAAATAAATAAAAACTGTCAGATTGACTTTACATGGGCCTGCTTACCATGCTTACCATGCCCCGGTCACGATGTAATGTCACTTTTCATGCCACCTCCACCAAATGTGCTGGTACACGTTCAGGCTGGATTCATTATTTACTGTGTCAGTGAGTTGCCACATGATGCTTTGAGATATGGTAATCAGACAAAGTGTTGCCAAAAATCGAGCCCTGAAATTCAGTGATATCCCCACTCATGACACATAGCATCTGGTGATAGAAACTGTGCTTGTCTAGATGTCTAGACGCGGGGCGATTAGTGGAAAGTTGGACTGCGCACAGATCTGTAGGTTTAGACAGGCCAGAAAACTGCTTGAGATAGCAAAAGGCCCCTGGAAATACAATGGAAAAAAATGACTTACTGTAGGTGGTGTGTGAGTGTATATGTGTCAGAGTGTGTGTGTGTGTGTGTGTGGTCTAAGAAACTAAAGTTCTCAATCCAATATTAGGGCATGTCCCAAAACGAGGATTAAGTCTTAACAAGCATAAAAGTGCCAAGCACTGCAGATCCTTCATGGGGAGGAAGTTTCATCAGGGCTTTTTCCCCTTACAAAGCTGTTTTTTTTTTTTCTCCTCACATTTTCATCACAACAGTTCATAAACATATGTTTTCCACAAGGGATAAAAAAAATTAACTTCAGTGAATCTTTGGAAAAAATATACATCCTGCATCAACTTTTATGTTTAAGTTGAAAATGAGGAAAATGTTCGCAGGATTTCCTTTGCGCCGTGGGCCCGCGGGCTTCAGAGGAGCAGAGGATCGTGGCACCTTAGTGGCTGGCGTCACAAACAGATGTTTTACTTCTTTACAAAACAGATCCGAACATCAATTCCACATTTACTTCAGTTGTGCATTTACTTCAAACGGGCCGCATCTGCCCGGCTCTGTCCTGTGGCATGTCCACACTCAAACATGGCCTTGAATGTGTTTGTGTAGATGTGTGTGTGTGTGTGTGTGTGTGTGCATGCTGAGCAGACCCTGCATGCCTGGAGAAAGGGTAACATGTTCCAGAGTGCCATCTGCCAAAGACATTTCCACTTTGGGTTGCAACAGCAAAAAATAAAAGTTCACTGAACCCAAACTTGGAAAGGGACATCAGTTGGACATGATTGGACCAGGTCAGCATCATTCTTTAATACTTAGACCTTAGACAAATAATTCAAATAATAGTCACAATTTTTCAAATTATGCTTTCGGGAATTTCTGCTTTAGACTCGGATGGGAAATGTGGCAAAGCATGTGTGTTGAATTCCAGCCCACGATGTTGCAAGCTGGTGGTGTGAGACTTGAGAGCATGTTTGCAGCAGTTTGTTTCAACTCTGGCGTGTTTCAGTTCAGTTTGTTTGGCCCGGTCAGACCACTGCCATTTGATCTCTGGTGGCACCAAATAACCACACCATAGATGCCAGGAAATGTGAGTCTCGGCGCTCTTCCAGGAGAACTGCAGTGCAGAGTGAGGATGTAATGCCAGCCATGGACAGGAAACCACCCCGAGAGACAGATGTTGACTTGTGAAAGCCAGCAGTCCTTATGCCTGGAAAGCCGAGCAAAACAAAATGAAGCCGGGCAAAACTGCACTCTCATCTGATGCTCACATTTAGCTATTTCTGCATGTGTTGTTTACGTAATTTGAAGACCGGAGAGGGTAAAATTATGCCAAAAGAGTGTGGACACGTCCATCATGCTTGGGGCGCTTTCACACCTGCCATGTGGTTGAATCAAACCCTGGAGCGTCTTCCCTGCTGGTGCAGTTTGTGCAGTAAGAACAGACAAATATAACTCCGGTGTGAACCAACAACCCGCCTCCTTCCACCTGGGAGAACAGATCTCCACCCGCTTCCAAGTGGATCCCGGGTCATTTTCAATGAGAAAACCATCTTAACCAAAAAACTGTGCATTGTGGGTTTACGATCTCGTCGCGTGGAACAATGCAGATTATTTGCATCTGCATGTTTATTAAATTTTGCATGAGCTTCAGTCTGCCTCGCTTTTAAACACATCTTGAAAATGACCTGTTCAAAACATGTGACTTCCAGATTTCACGTGATGACCAGATGTCCCCACTCGTGTCATCGTCAAATGGAAGTACGTCTTCTTTGTAATATTTGTGTCTATACATTAACATCTGCAGCCATGGCAACAACATTGATCAAATGTTATCACCAGCCAGTGTGGAGGGTGATTTTTATCCTCTAAATTCATGACCAAAGACAGAAAGACGCTTGGTCTGTGGCAGTTTTGTGAAAGCAAACTGAACAATATATCAGTTTCTCACTGTTCGAACTAAGCAAACATTATTTGGAGAAAAAGCACGCTTAGATAAAAGTACATAGACCAGAGTCAGATTTATTTTGAGTCTCTGCCACCAAAATCTATAACTTTCTCCGCTTTTCCGCTACGGTTTGGACCAAAGAAAACAACCAGTGGGTGTGATTGTGCCTACTGAGAATAATCGTGAGGGTAACGCGCCCTCATAACAATTTCTCAAGCATGAGAGTGAAGATACGCAGAAAATAAAAAAGAGAAAATGTGACAGCTTGGTAAGATTTTAAATTATTGCAAATGTAAGGTTTTTTTGTGAGTAGACATAAACCTCAACATGCCTGTAATTAGCCTTCTTAAAGGGGAAATTACATTAAATCACTTCTCCAACTGGGAGCTCTGAGTTATGAGCATGTATAATGCATGCGTCATAATGACGCGGGCTGTAATACAATCTTTGACACATTTATGCATTGGCTTCATAATCCAACAATTACTTTCTCAGTGACAAAACGCTAAAGCAAGCAGCATTCATCTCCCCCTTTTTCCAAACTGTGCTCATGCCGACACTCTCCAGGTTTAGCGGTGTTGACAGTCAACATTTCGCACACAGTCCGACTACAAGCCAAACAAGCAGAAAGCTGCACACGAGTGTTGTATATCCACTCAGTGGTACCTTTAAGTTTGTTCAGGGCTAGCTCCTTTTGCTAAATCAAAGGAAAAAGTGCTGAAAAAAAGTGTTTAAGATTTCATGTGGCTTTTGAGAGCTTTTCATCCCCTCTCAAAGCGTGATTTTTTTTCTTTTTTTTTCGTTTCATCTGACAGACCTTAATGCCTCCTAAGAGCCAAAGCCTGCATTGTTCAGGGACCTGCTTGGTAAAAGTAAAAATATATTTATACAGATGTAGAAATATAAGAATCAGACAGCATGAAATATGCATGAAGGAGAGGAGATGCTGTGGTTTGCCTTTTCATTTGAGAGAGGTTGAAAGAGGTCTCAATATGATCTTGTTTGGAGGCAGATGATAAAGGAAATATACAAGTTCTATTTTCTGCTGCAGAATAGAGCAGCTCTATGGACTCTTGACCGTCTCCAGTAAGAATAGCAGAGTTGTTCAACTAAATGCCACTTGGATGCAGTCGTCCACATTGTATTATTTCTACCGACTCAGGATTTGAAGGCTGGTTTCCTACAGTTATACAAAGAATCTCAGCCCAAAGAAATATCTGAGAAAAAAAAAAAAAAACTGAATATAATAAATAAATTAATTAATTACTAAAAAATATATATGTGCAGTGTTTTCCAATGCCTGAATAGGAGGCTCTGAACTGCAGCTGAACTCAATACAAACTGGATACAAAATAAATGAATTCCTATGCCTCAAAAGGCTAGTTGATGTGCGTTAAGAAAATAATTAATCAAAATTTGAATAATGAATTGAATCAGCGTCGGGATGGAGTGTGTGAGGGTGACCTCCCGATGCACCGCAACATTAAAAATCCCAACATGCACCGTGTGTGTGTGTGTGTGTTTATAACGCAGTACGACTGCCTATATGCTAAAAGCAGGTGAGGAGATACATATTTCAAGACGTGCAATGGAAAACAGATGTTCGTATACTGCGAGGTTGAAAGACCAATAATCCTCTCAACATGCCTCACATGCTTCAGTGTAGCAGCGCCACACATGTGTCGTGCATGAACTCACACACATGCGCAGGCATGCAGGAAAGCAAAAGGCACACACACACATGCACACACACAAACACACACATACACACATGAGTATAACTTGGTCAGATCAGATGAGATGCTACATGGCAAATAACACAAACCCCAAAGTCATGTCATAGAATACGTGTAATTGATGATATTAGACACACACACATGCTTGCACTGACCCATTCACATACTCACACACACACACACACACACACACAAAAAACAGCACTTTGTTTTTCTCTGTCAGTGCAAATTTTCTGTGGTTGACCTTAAAACCCCTTGTCTTTACTGCCATGGGGACCACTCAACTAGACGCTGACCTTCTGGTGGAAGCTGACCAGCACGTCCTCAGGCTACTGTGTGTGTGTGTGTGTGTGTGTGTGTGTGTGTGTGTGTGTGTGTGTGTGTGTGTGTGTGTGTGTGTGTGTGTGTGAATGATTATGTCCATAGGTTTCTTACTTACTATTCTGGTTTGTATTTACTCCCACCAGCGAGGTTAAATCTCCGCTGCTTCTAGTGTTTTTTCCTGATATCTCAACATTTCAAACAGACTTCCATGAAATTCGGTGGGCCGGTGCAGTGACTTTCAAGATGTAGGTCCCAGTGTGGAGACAGGTGGGTCATGGGACAGCCGCATCAATCAATCACTGTCTAAAAACAACAATCATAAATCCATTATTAAGGTTTTGTAGCCTGTCAAGGACCTGATGGTGTGAGAAAAGGTGTGGTGCGCTAACACTGGATTCACTCGCAATTTAACAGCTATTATGTAGGGCAGATTTAGAATTCACTGTAATGATGAGCTTTGACAGCTGTATTTCACCACAAAAAAAATTATTTGCTGAGTCTCCACACAAATAGTAGCTCAAGTCTGGAGAAGTTTGGGAAGCTCAAGCCTACTGGACCTTGGGTTAGGGGAACAGGTGTGGGAGCGGCGGAGTTACTTTGCCCTTCTAGGCCGTCAGCCCACGTATTTTTTTCTTTTTATAGGGAGAAATACCTGCTAACTTAAAGAAGCCATCCTGCTGAATGAATAATTGTGATATATGCATTTGTTAATTTGGATCATGAGGTTTTTATTATTTCAGGGAACGTGTAGAACCATAAGTACTATGACAGATGAGTTGAATTTCAATAGGATTACTGTAATAATATGGATGCTGGTTTGAATACTTGTATCATTTGATCCTCTTACAAGTTGACACTGCAGAGGTAATGAATAACTGCAGTGCATTGTGGTTAATATACACCTCTGGCATGACCGTCGTTGCTGACTCACTCCCTCAGCCACCCAAGGGTCGATCAAGTTCACTGAGTTTTTCCGGACAAAAATGGAACAACACTTATGATGGCGGCGAGGATTAATTCCCCCATGGGCGAGTGCTGAGGGTAAGTCAACAAGGGCGAAGGAAACCTTGAATGACACACAGCACTGGTCTGAGGTCTGTTTCAGACACTTTTCCGCAGGACAGGAAAGCGTCTGAGGTAGGCACGGAGCAGCTGCACTCAAGTTGAGACACAGATACTGAGGTGAGGTTGAAGTTGACTAAGGACAGCAAGCAGAATACAGAGTCCAGGTGGGCATATGGTCATGCATAATGCCAGTCTCACAAGCAAAAATACCAAACCGCAAGAGAAAAGTAAACTGGGCTCCCCGGTCAGAAAAAAAAAAAAACAGATAAAGAGAAAACGAATGGAGCAACATCTTAAACCTCATTCTCGTGGTGGGAAACTCTACCTGAGGAGCAAGTGCATTTGTGAGGCATCAAAAAAAATATCATTTCACTGATTCCCACTGAAAAACATTAGACACAAATCGATTTGAAGAATCCAGCCGTATATTGACATCTGGTAACATTTTAACCTACCAAAGCCTTGGAGGCGAGCTAGTTTACCAACTAGCAGGGTTAAGGTGTTAGGGTCAGGTCCCTGCTTAATGCTTAATGTGTTGAATAAATACTAGTTTTAGATATATAAACGTCAATTTTCCAGGTTGGGTTTCCAGTTGTGAGTGTTGAAAATGGCTGCGGTGGCATGAATACAAAAAAAGCTCATAAGTAGATCAGTACTGGATGGGTGGGAAGCAGGTAGGAAGCTGATTGGAGGAGGATGAGCAAGTGATGGACCAATGGGGATGAGGAGGAACAGGTGTGCACGGTTGAGATGCACAGAAAGAGAAACTGAGAGAGAGAGAAACTGAGCTAAAATCCAAAAATATCTGTCTTGGCCTTGAAAGACCCATTTAGGTTGAACCCTTCTTGGGGTGAAAAAAGTAGACTAGCTGCATATGGTTCTACTTATAGAGTTCGTCGTCTGACAACTCCAATTAATGAATCAAATTGCCCACAATGTTATACTGTATACTGTGAGCGGTGTTCTTTACTCTAGGTCGTGATTCTTGCTAATTAACCTCGTTACACTTTGAACTGTCCTATGGGAAACCTAAGCCATCTGCGAGACTCATTCAGCCTGGTAATAACCCTGAAATTTAGAGAGAAATCCCAAAGAGAACAAACCGTTTTGGAAGAGATATCATCAGTTAAACGCTGTGACATTTTAGAAGGCTAAGCAGACTCCCCAAAGGCCTCGGCTGTGTTGGAGCCACAATCTGGTGGCGTCGAGACACCAACATTCATGTTATCGTATGTTACTGAGCTAAAAGTCAAATTGTAGGTCGGGCTCTCGAGATGTACATCCACTTAAATGATCATAGGGAAGACAAAGTGTGCTGTGGATTCAAACCTCTTGAATACAGATGACTTTTGTACGCATGCTAAAAGAAAAAAAAGTTTAGTCAGAGCCACACTTGGTAAATTCTTCATGTGCTATTTACTCTCTGCTTCAAGTTTATGAATAATTACAGGAGTTGAGGCCAGGTTTGACTTTTCTAAATGCAAATCGAGTCAGGGCCGTGAGGGGATTGTGCTGAGCCACTCAAATGAGAAAAGGGGAACAAAGAGCAACAAAGAGCAGGAGAGCCACCCATTTTATTAATTGTGTTGGTTTTAGCAGTTGCCCTTTGGAAAAGTCAGTGGGCTTAATTAAATTACCGTGCACGCTCAGAGGAGGAAGCACTAGGAAATAGCCTTGTAAAACAGAGCCTCGCAAGCATTCAGTCCCTTATCTAATGAGAATTGGAGTCATGGGGATGCTCAAAGGTCTTTAAGTGTCCTCCGAGTCCTTCAATAAACTACTATAATATCATGGCTTTAGCATAGAGCAAAAACAAGGTCCTTGGCATAGAGGAAAGCTATAGCTACTGCCTTGCATGCGAAGGCGAGCGTGCTCATGTGGTGAATCTGCTCTTCGCTGCACACGGGTTTCAGAGCAGCAGTTCACGACGATCAGACAGTGGCCGGGCTGATGGAAGCGATATTGCCAATGCTTTCAGCTCTGCCAGCCCTACTCTCCTATATAGTGCCCTTTAAGCCCTCAGGGCCCTTCAGAGAGAAGGCATTCATTTTCCAGGTCAGCTCGCATGCCTGCTTCTCACAGCTGAGTCTCGGTCCCTACTGTTAGCATGGTTCATATAGTATAATTAAAGGCGGACCTAGGGTCAAGGGAGTTGGGCAGGACAAGTTGGCATGAAAGACTAAGCGGTCATGGCACACTCGCCCCTTCCCCCCCTGCACATGTTCCAAAGCCCCGAGGCATCGCCTGAGGTTGTGAAAGCTTCGAGGAGAGGCAGATGCATACAGAGTAATGGCAGAGGCGAGCGGGAAAGCCACAGCAGAGTGGGCAGCGACGTAAAAAACGTAAATGGCAGTTGCTGTTGTGGTGTTGGGTTACGTCGCTCGCTCGTTCTCAAAGAGGACGGGGGCAGAATTGGCTGGAGCGCTGACAGAAAGAGTGGCAACGCCAAGACATCACAGACAGAAAGAGGTCAAGAAGAAAGACCGGTTATGCAAACCCACGACTGCAGCCTCCTTCATGATGGCAGGGACGGGATGAAGCCCCAAAATTAAAATCTATATTGAACACATGCAGCTTCAGCTTCTCTCATGGTGCACTGTATCATATTTTCCCGGTGACAGTTTCTCCCAGGCAGCAAAACATAAAATGCTGGAAAAAAATGCTCTAGTCAAAGATGAGTTGGTAACACTTTACAATAAGAGTACAACAATTAACATTAGTTAATGCCGTAATAAACATTAAGTAACAGTTAACAACAGTAACAGTTAACTAACCGTTAACTAATGTGTCTAAGAATCATGTACTAATGTTGTTCATGTTAAGGTGTTAATTTATATGTTATTTAAGGGTTATTGTAGATATTATTAACATTAGTAAATGCCATAATAATCATTAACTAACAGTTAATTAACCATATGGCATTAACTAACGTTAACTAACGTTAATTGTTGTACTCTTATTGTAAAGTGTTACCGATGAGTTTGAACTGAAAATGCTCTGTGAAAAAAAAAATATACAGTCCAAATTGTGATTATTGTGATTGCTGCTTTTCATATATTGGAAAACATTGTGTTGTCTGGTTATTCAGCTGTGATGTCTTGATTCACACTGAGTAAATGTGAGAGAAGTTTTATTAACTCATTAAAAATAAGAGAAATTAATCAGCATTTCATTAAAATTATGATGTAAAAAAAAAAATTACATCGTTCATATAGAGCCTTGCTATAGTGCTAATATGCTTTGGGTAATTGCTGCCTGCAGCCCTCTGGAGAACCGCTCATCCAAACCACTTCACACTCGACACTGCACTTCCTTGGAACAAACCTGCCAAGTGTGAAGTCGATCGGATGAACGGCTGCAAGAAAATTGAAGGACAAACATAAATAGAGACACACAGACAGAGATTCCCCCGTTTATAGACTGCAACATATTTCCCAGACATTGCCATACATTTTAGTGATGTAAAGATTAACAAAACAGTGTAAAATCCTCCCATGTTAAGGTTTTTCAGCATAATATAATAGACCTTACAAAGAGACGTGAAATACTTCTAAGAGTAAATAGGTCAATCATGCACTGTTTCATGGGCTACAGGCAAAACTGTGAAAAAAAATGTAATTTCTACTTGACTCGTTTGTCCTTAACTATGATAATTTACTCTGCCATGATTATTTCCTTTGCTATGATTATCTCCCGAGGCCACCGTGAACCTCTGCGTCTGCATCATCCTCGAGCCACCATGCCCTTTGACCCAGTGTTGACCTCTGAGTTACGTAAGCAAAACCCTTCAGGGAGCATGTGAGGAAATGGGGACGGGGTTTTTTTTTTTTTACATTTGATCAGGGGGGTCATCTTCCTCGCTAGGACAGTCTATGTGAAGTGCTCCTGTGCTTGTTAATGTGTGTTACAATGAGAAGGGGAAAAAAAATTAATTCCCACTTCCATCCACTCCATTGTTCATGAACAAGTCAGCCCCTGGTCATGATGCTCCAGTAGCTTTCTAGTGAGCCATGTGTGTATTGGCTGCTTAGAAAAGAAAATGTGTCTTGTTATTGGTACAACTGATGCATGAAACGTCCATGTAATGTCTGCACAGCAGTAAAGGAGGGTGTTCATGTAAGGTATATAGATATATATTTTTTTGGTTCAGGTGTGCAGGTTTTAACTCATTTTTTATTTAAGATGACAGTGATAATTGGGCTGAAAGGCGAGTGTGAGAGACCTGACAGCTGTAGATGTGTGTTTTATCATTAAGATATAGGGAATGCTATAGCTTTTATATACAGATTATTGGAAATGCGCTTCATTTTTTAATTTCCAACCATGCACTTTTGAAATTGCACAGCAGCTAAGAGTCAAAATGCCTTCTTAGGCTGCAGAAAAGTTGCCACCCAAGTCCAAACCTGGAGTTACAAGGTTACTGCCTGACTGCGAATGTCGTCTCATGCCATTTTGACTGACTTTGACCTTAAATGTCCCCTCTCCTGTTGAGGTGAAAATGTGTGGACAACCTTTTGATGTTGTGGAAATGGGCAATTTCACCTTTAGCAGGCCCAGGAAATAGTAACTGGGACATGATGTGGATGACACTGTGGCCTATAGGGAGTGAAAGCGTCAAAAATGTTACCTTAAAATAGTTTGTGTATGATTTTTCTTTGGATTGATGATTTTGATGATTTTTTTTTTTAGCTCTTTTTGCTGCACAGATGGGCTAAATGGGTCAACAGACGGTAGATATGTGTCAGTGATTCCCTTCTGATGCAGAGTTGACCTCCAGCGTGTGGAGACTTATCAGAGGAAAAAGCTTTTTTGCTGATGTGCGCTTAAAAAAAAAAAAATGTGGCCATGAACTGTTTGTTTAACTGTGCCGTGCTTTATGCTCAATTTACTGGAACTGCATGAAAGTGATTATTTTCACTTTGATACTCTTCCATAAGTGGAAGCCATCGTTTTGTATTGTTTTCTGAATACCACGGATTAGCATTTCAACCATTTGGTTTATGGTCCAAAATCCTTTTGGAAAATGTGTGGCTTTTTGAAAACTGACAGAAATAAAGGCTGTGTTGAATGAATAACCATGAGATGTACTATGTTTTATTCCAGGGGTTAAAACATATCCAACCATTTCTGACAAAACCCATGATTAATTGGTAAATGACTCCACTGAGCAGCTTCCTTACCTCTTGTTTATGTGCATGTTTTTATTTCAATCTCCTGTTCAATCTCCAGACTGTGCTGCACATTCATATTTGAGATTTTCATCGTGTTGCACCGAATAACCATTATAGCAGTTATTGTACAAACAAATAGTTTAGGCTTACTGCTTTTCACCTCATTTTCTCACAAGTAGCTATTACCTATGCATTGCAATTTTCAAGTGTTTCACATTTTTCAACATGAATGAGAGTGATTTAGGGTAAGTTAGCCTTCAAGTATAAACATATTCTGCACATTTTATTAACTGTGTTAAGGAAGTGGAATGAGGTTCACTGAAGAAAATAGATAGATAGATAGATAGATATACTTTATTGATCCCAACCAGGGAAATTCTGGTGTTCCAGCAGCAACAGTAGAAACATACAATAAAGTTAACTAAAAAAGAATAAAGGCTAAAAATATACAATAGAGACTATAAAGACTAAAGACTCAAAAAATACAATAAGGGCTAACCTAAGGGAAGGAGATACGAGATGTGAAAATATACATATGGAGTGAGTATGACAATATACAGATGGCGCTGAAGTATATGCATGATTGTATAGATTGTATAGATAAGGAGAGTTAGTATGAAACCAGGAGACTAAGAACCAAGTGGCAGAACCTTTAACGCCCGGGACTGGGACAAGGAACTAACCGCCTTGATTCAGACACGAGGGAGAGAGACATGGAGCCAGGATGACTTATACTGAATATTCAGCTTTACTGAGTCGCACGCCTCAGGAGAAATGAACGCAGTCTGGGACGGGCGGCACTTGACGGCTCTTCCAAATACTAAGAACTTTATAGGTCTCTGAAGGACACTGAACATAGATTGGGACTTATCATGGAGACAGTCTGGAGACAGTGAATCTTTGTAATAGCTGAAATAGCTATCCTAACCTTGGAAGACAGGCCAAGCGGACGCATCTGCTGTAGCCTATGTACCAGAACGCTAGATAAGGGAGTCAGGTGCTGTGGAGTAAGCAGGAGGGAGACATAAGGGCTGACCTGCCATAACCTTATTCCACACTTAATTTGGGATGGCCTGGCCTAATAATTTTCCTCCACAAACTGTGTCATGACTGACGTTTCGGTATGGAGCCCTCTGAGGAAGGATGTATCCTGTGCTCCTGTCTGTTTGCAAATTATAATTAGAGCTGGGTATCATTTAGAAATATTCAACACCAATACCTTGACTTCAATTCCAGGTCCTGAATGATGCTTTTTTTTAAAAAATTTTTATAAAATCTTGTTATAAAATCAATGACATATAACGTCTCTAGGTGAAACTGAAATTTACATCTTTTGATACTCGATAGTATTGAAGCAATTCGGTCGGTACCTTAAAAGTATCTGTTTGTGGCTGTCTGCCACAGAGTACACATCTCCAGACTGTCATTTAAGTATCTCATCCTCCGGGCAGCATATGAATGTCTTTGTTTACTTATTTATTTATTTCTTTACTCTGAAGTGGAGCTCTGTCAGTAGTAATATCAGTGTATAAAGCCTGACCTCCAGCACCTACCTAGATTATTCCAGGGATGAAGTGCCTTTCTGTGTATAGGACTTCGACTTGCAGGTGGGACCAGTTGGGATGAGGATCAGGTCACATGATCTGCTCTTTTGTTGCACTCTAATTTGACGCATCTGATCTACACCCAACAAATGTCATGTTTATTTTTAGAATTTAATCATCAGTGCCCGGCCCTACTAGTCACATGTGGTTGAGCATGTAAGCTACCTACAAGATTGTCTGTACTCACTTCAAAACCAACATTTGTGACGAAGAAATACAGACTCATACTTGTCCCTCTCCTTGTAGGATATAAATTCACGAAAGTAATGTGAGTTGATTTATTTTATTTCATAGAGCAAATACTTTATTTTTGGTGTTCCTTACAAACTCATATTTACCATGTTGATTCTGAACAATACTCTGTGTTGCTAACGTACAACTTGCAGAATTACACCACACATTAATCTAACTTTATCATTAGCCTGTTGGTCACACAAGTGGCAGGGGGAAATAAGTGAATTGTCAAACTTCAATAGCCTCCGGGCATGTAACATGAAGTAATTAAACTGCACAGCACACGCCTCGTACCCAAACTTCTCTCTGTGTGAGGAGGGTGGAGTTGGTTCAGAGTTTAAGGTGCAGCTTTCTCTATGCGTTGAGCTTTTATGCTTGAATTTGCTACTTCAATGTGCAGCTTTTCACCCGAATCTACTGCAAGTTCTTCTAAGTTGCAGCCACAGTGCGTAACATGATCAATTGATAAGATGAGTTTTATTCTTACACAAACATCTTTCCTTGTGCTGCTTGAAGTGCATGTTTTTGCTCAATTTCTAACTTTATTCATAATCAGACAGGTAATATCACATCCTCAAAGTCTGAACTAACACACCTCGGCACTTTCCGCTTTTTATTTACTGGCAGGAAAACAGAAGCTAATGCAGATGCTCAAGCTTTGTGGTTAATAAGAATAAACACAACTGGGATTACAATATCAGTGATGAGTGTGTGTGTTAAAAGCTACAAATTACATCCCTGGGCAAAACATGACTTCAATACTGTCATTCATCATTCAACATTTTGCACATTTAATGTGATGTATAAAGGCACTACCGGTGTTTCATTGTTCGGTGCACTGTACCCAACAAGGAGAAGATGGAGACATTGCAAAGTGCTGATATGGGAAATGTAAAAAATCGATCTTTGAGCTCTGGTGCTATATGGATGGAGACAGCTGTAACCCACACATTGCATCTCTTTTGATCAGCAGTGTACAGCATAAATGCAGTTGTGCAGCTATTATTCCTTCCCCCGATCTGCAGCCACTCTGTTTTTTGTGTTATTGTCGACGGTGTGCAAGAAGGCACGTTATCATGATGTGCAGCGAGAGAGCCATTGCAAGAAGCTACCCTATAAGCAAAAATCCAACAATGGGGGCGCATGAATTATGTGATTCAGAAACGATGAAACACATGAAAAATGAAGGCCCACTTCTCACTGGCTTGGAAGATTATCCTACTACTTCTCTGGCAATCCAGCACATTTCTAGATTATCTCCCTGTGTGTCCGTGGGCGGAAGGAAGACAAGACACAGAAATGTATTTCTCAGTCCGAAGCATGGCATATTCAATAATCACTTCAAGCTGTTTGTTTTTTGTTTTTTTTGCGCCAAGAACTAGCAGTGAGGCACAGATGGTTAGGCATGTCTGCCCACATCAGCAGGTCTTTACAGATATTCCTGCTCCCTGGTGTACAGTAGCTCCGCTGAGCTGCTGATCATGTTGTTAGGGCTTTTGGAAGAGCTTAGGTCATTCAAATCCTCACTCCTATCAGCAGGGGAGGACTGCAAAATGTTATTGCTTTTCACGAGCTGTGCGGCCTCGCCTCATATGAATCCCGCCGCAGCACATATTAGTTCTGCCGCTCTGATGAAGGCGAAAAGACGAAGGCGATGCCCATCCGAAGCATCTTCGTTGCAGCTTTTTGGGCCGCGATCTGCTCTATTTCAAGCCAGTTTTGTCCAGTTTGGGCTGGTCACCTAAGTTTCATCATGTGTTCTGGTCTGATCTAGTTTGATCTCCTCTGGTCTACATGGAATAGATGAGATAAATATGTATACTGACCTGCAGCGTGGGTTTCAGCTCCACGTCATTCATCATCAAAGGGAGGCTGTTATCTGCCAAAGCAAAGATTTCAGCCGGGGATAGACAAATACATCTTTTTTTTTTTTTTTTTTTTTTTTTTTTTTATTGATGTGGGCCAATTCTGGCTTTTGATCAGATATCACCCACCTCCAGTATGATGGAGGTTATTCTCTGACCACAGCTATGTAAACACAGTCTGTAAAACCTGAAATGAAGCTTTATTTTCCTTGCATACTGTTCATTCGCTTGAATATTTTATGATGTTTTCTAGAAATTAATTTTTCATTTTTAGGTCCCAGCATTTTCCCATACCACAGAATAGGTGTGGTGCATCGCCCTGCTTCAAGGAGTCACGTCCAGCAAAATTTTCACCAGCTTTCAGTAGAGTTTTGCTGTCCTCCTGGTCCAAATGCTCCACTAAATGCTTCCAAGGACTTTTCCATCTTTCCAAGAGGAAAAATCTTGTGGAAACACTGTCTACTGCCCATTTTTCAGAATTAAGTTAGGCTAAGTGAAGTTAAAATCTAAATATGCAGAATCAGGGGGCTTCAACCCAAATGAAAGACTCCAAGTGTGAGTGCGAGTCCAACTCAAACTGTGGAGTCCTGAGTTTGAGTTGGACTTTGAGTTTGAGTGTGAAAACACATGCTGATCCCACAGCTCTGTGCTGTTTTCCCTTTGGGTCACAACCACGAGAAGTTAAAAGCAGCTCTGCGAAATGTGATGCTGGTTTAAAAAAAAAAAAAAAATGCAAACGTTACAAAAAACCGAGACAGTTTGCATCAGCTTTTTTTTTTTTCAAGTGAAAGAAAAGCAAAGCAAAATATAAAATTTTATGTAATCACCAAGCGGTTGCACAGCAAGAATACTTCTTCTAAATCACCGAATTCGGGTGAAAGATTTTAGACTTTGTTCTCAAAAACACACCATGGGACTTCATTATGTATGCTTCCACTGATTTACAGTAGAAGTCATTTGCACAACAGCAGCGACATTGATTTTAGTAACTGGATACAAACATCCAAATGAGATTTTTTTTTGTGTGTGACAGAGGACAATGGTAAAAAAAAAAAAAAAATGTCTATTTTTAGGATCAAATCCCGTGGAGGTGTGGAGGGACATGCCAGGATGCTGGATGCCGTCCCCCTGATGTGTCTCCGTCCTGTGTCTCCACTAGATCACACACATGGAAAGGGCCAAGAAAGCTCAACGTTCCATGTAATGGAAGCATGAGTTTCCCAACCGCTGGACAAAGCACTTGGAGCACTGGTTTCTCCAGCCCGCTTCACGCTTGCCTGAGCCTGAACACATGACAAGTAAAACCCGAAGGCACGGGGTGGAGGTGGGGAGGGGGAGGAGGAGGAGGAGGAGGAGGAGGAGGAGAGGGGGGTGGTGGTGGTGGAGGGGGTGAAGACGAAGAAGAGGAAGAGGAGGGGGAGAAGGAGGAGGAGGGGGTAGGAGAGATGCAAGAAAAGATTCTAAGTGTTTTGTTTTGAGTGTACGCTGGGTGTGTGGGTGTGTGAATCTCTCTCTCATCTCTGTCTCTCTCTCTCTCCCTCACTTTCTCCCTCTCTCTCTTGTCAAGGTTACTCACTATTGTTTTCTCAGACTGGAACCATTGCACGCCTCTCTACTTCTGTCGGAGGACCATGTGAGGCTCTTAAATGTAAGTGCCTCCTTTGTTACTTAATTCACTTGCATTGGGACTATTTCTTTAGAGGCAATTGGTTTAGGGTCCCTTTTTTTTCCTCCTCTCTTTCTTTCTTTCTTTCTTTCTCGCAGCACATGTACAAAGCGATGTCATATATCGGCAGGGGAGGAGGGGTGTTTTGGGGGGGTTTGATTGCTCCATGTGGTGAAAGCATGGGAGCTGAATGCACGTGTTTGCTGTTGTCATTGTCTCCATGTAGCTTCTGCACGCCCTTTTCTTTAGTTTCTCCTCGGTATTGCTTAGATGTGTTATTAATTGACTTAAATATGGCTTTGTATTGTGTGGTTTATAAGGATTTGAGATATTCTGTCCTGAAAAATCCTTATTACTAGACATGGTGGTGGAATGTCTGAAATGAATGGCATGAGCATGACCAAAATATAACACTTGCATATTCAAGTCTGATTATTTGAAATAATAAAAACACTGTAAATCAAGGCTTAATATTTTATTATTATTATTATTATTAAATGCCCCTCATACACCTGGTTAATAAAAAATAACACAATTGATAGTTATGAATACTTTTTTTTTTTTTTTTTTTTTTTTTTAAATTTCCAAGCAATAATATAATATGCAGATGCTATTATTCCACTAAACAATACAGTCCTTGAGCAATTTACAATGTGGTTGCTAGACAATACAACAGTTAGTGCTGATTTTTGTGTGCTGCATTAATATTTTAATTAAAACTGTTACATAGTCAAGGTATTTGTTTGTTGGGTGTTTTGTAGATGACTCAGCCAATCAGAATGAAGAACTGGAAGAGTGTAATGTGTTTACATTGTATGCAGTTACCATTATATCCCATAAATAGGAAGAGAGCGTTTGTTTATGTGCGCCAAGAAAATATCCAATTAACTGTTTGTTCTCTACCAAATTGGGTCCATGGACAAATTGCTGATTTGGAAGCCAATGTTCCAGTCTTCCAGCTTTGGCCTGGATATAACTCTCAATTTACTGTTACTGAGTATAATAGGCCTTGTTTTGTTTGACTTGAGCTCAAATGCGATTTTGTCCCGGTCTGTTGGCTGTTTTAGTCCCACTGAGCACCGGAGAGACCTTGTGACCTTTTAATTATAAGCTTGCATTTGACATTTGGGTCAGAAACAAGTCGTGCAAATGATTTAACTCCACAAACAGGTCTTTACCTGTGGCTGGATTTGAGAAAATGTTTATTTACGTGGATGGAAAATGCTACAAGGTTGCTCCATGAGCTGCCAAATCTTTATGGCTTAATCATTTAACCGCTTTTTGATTATGGAATGATCCACTTTGAATACTTGTTGGGGATTTTCAGATGTATTTGTCCTAACAAAGCCACTCTGCCTCTGCTTTGGACTGCGGGCTTTTTCCACATGCAAATATGTATCCTCATGCCATAAAGATGAAAAATGCAGCGACAAATGATAAGTACTTTAAACTCCTTCAGGTCTTGTGTAAATTTCTGCAAAGTTTCAATATTAAACATCCTCCCATGGTTCACTGCAATGCAATGTGTTTGAAGCCAATTGCAACTGACATGGTGAATGAATAATACACATGGTCTATATACTGTTATCAATAATGGACAAGTTTGCTGTTCTGAATGTTGAACATATAGGGAACTAGAGGTGTGTCACTCAAACGTCTATTTTAAGCAACTTCTACCCTCTACACCTGCTAACTATGAATAAACAAACAAGTGTGACTTAATGCAATGACACAATACAATCACTTCTGTTCAAATGCATAGCACAATAGCGATGTTTGCACCCTTTAAGTGCTGTGGTTTGTCAAAGCAAGACAGCCGCAGCTCACAAGCACAAATTATCCTAAATATTGAATAATGATTTAAAATGCATTTAGCTGCCGCTGCAGTCAGTGAGATTTCTCCACGGTTCATAGAGCAGCATGAATCTACAACTAGCTTAAGTAGAAGATAAATGAAACATACTCGGTTTGTTGAAGAATTTTCTTATTTTATTCATGAGGCCTGAAGCACATCAAATGGTGCTTACCTTTTGGTGGATGATGTATACCCGGAGTCCTAGTCATGCATGTTCACCTTCAAGATAGATAAAATGTTGCGTAATTCACCTCCAGCCATGCCAGTGCAGACCGCTGGGAGAAGCCACAAACAATCATGAGTTTAGTCCTAGAAATATTTATTTATAGGGAGTAAGATTTTCAGCCCTCCCTCCATTATGGATTCCAAACACTCAATTCCCTTATCAGTGCTGACATGTGGGGAGGGAAGTGTTGCTGAATGCAGCAGGATGTGACAGTTGCGTAAAGTACCTGGAGCAACTGGCACAGAGGCGAAATGAAGTGAAACAGCGTGTGGAGAAAGGTCTGGCCACATAACCCTAACCTGGAGCATACACAAGACTTCTTGGCTAGTCACCGTGAGGACTGAGACTGTTGACAGAGAAACAGAGATGGGTAGATAGTGACGCAGCTGGGCAGCAAGCGCACTTTGAGAGTTCAGCGTGGTGCTTGTGCATGTTGTGATCGTTATTAGAACATGAAATGTATTGATTCACAGCTGAATAAGCCTTACTTTTTCATTTCAGTTTAGTTTGACATCGAATACTAACGCCAACAATCGCTGCTGGGGTGATTTGTGCTCACTGCTGTGACGTCTTTTTCCTTGGATTGCTTTGTTCCCCAGAAAGACCGGCCTGACACCGAATGTTTAAAATAGTAAACGTAAAAGCTTTCTTTTACTCAGCAAGCAATTAGACCACAAATAAAGACATTCATGTACAAGAGAAGCAGATTGTTTACTATCCTGTGCTCACAGGGCTCCTATTTCCCTCAATGTGATTTTATCAAATTAAAAACAGCCCCATGTTCTCTCAATCCCATGTTCCCTTAACATAAAGAATAACAATGTCCATGCCTCTGTTAAATTAATTAAAAAAAAAAAAGTAGAATCTGATAGTACATTTCCAGTAAATAACATCTAAGAATACGTCCCTGGGAACAGAGGAACTTGGGGAAACAGATACACTCCTCATTACTTCAATGCAATTTCACAAATTTCAGAGACACAGTCCAGTTTTTTCCCCTTTGAAGTCTCTCCTGTTTCCTTGTATGTTCGAATTATTTTCTTTTTTTTTTGTTGTTGGTTTTTTTTAACGCCCTCGTCACCATATTTGGGTCTCAGCATGGTCTCAGGCTCGAGGAAGGAGGCCCTGGCATCAGCCACTGCCAGTGGGTCCAATGTTTTTCATGCCTAGCCAAACCCCCCCACATTCCAACTATAAAATCCCATCTCACTGCTGAGGACTCAAGAGCTTGGCATTCAAGTTGTCGCTCCTCAACAGCCTAACACTGGCTCCTCGCCACCTCCTTGTCCTACAAGAATGCTCAAGTAAGAATAATAAGAAAATGAGTATGAATAGAGAGAGATGGGATTTCAAAAGAAGTGGGGGGGTGAGTTTGAATAGAGGTACCGGGACTTTGAATGGAAGTAGAGGCATCTTATTTGCAATGGTCCCTTTTCATCCACCCTGGGGGTACTGGACTGTGTGAATGGGTTGGTTTGTTCTACGGGTGACCAAACATGGCACTTGAATGTTCATCTGCACAAAGACAAAGCTTGAGAGAGCCAGAGACACTCTGTGATGGGGATGGATTATGAACTAGTCAAGTGCTCTGTTCTGTTCTGTCTGTCCTCTGAATGCAGAGCTCTGGCTCCACCACAGCTTTGGCCAGCATGGTCAGGATCCCTCTTCTCTCAAAGCGACGGGTATTTGTGCCAGCCATTAGGAATAACAATAGAATTGAACCCTTCTTCATTTTGCTGGGAACTGCCAAACGCCACTGTGAGAAATGATGGGCCAGAGTGAAGGTAATGCTTGTCAAAGTGACAGAAAACGATCGCAGATGTTTTGCTATACAAACCCAGAATCTCGAATAGAATAACATAGAATAAATCAGACATACAGAGATACTCTTCATCAATTTTTTGCCTGTATTTATGGAGCATTTGGAAACACAGTTGTTTCATCTTGTTTACCAAATCTTATCACAGGATGACACATGACTGAGTTTCTCATTAGCTTTATCAAAGCCCGTCTTCCACCATGATGCAGTCTCCCGGTTACAAGAATGTCACCTTGATCTGACTTGTAATTATAGTGCCCCTCGTTTAGGTCAGTTAGTGTAATTCTGAAAAGACTGAGTGGTGAGATGCATACATTTCCCCAGTTTTGTCAAAATCCTTTCTGGTGAGTTGCCCAGGGTGTCTGCCAGCTTTCTGCACAATGGATGCTGGGACAGGCTTTCAGGCCCTTGTGATGGTGAGGAGCAGGGATCTGGTAAAGGCAATGATCAGTGGTGTCTGAGATAGCGATTGGGATGGATGAACAAACAAGTGGAAGGAAAACAATTCATACAAGGATTCACACCGTCCATCATGGAAAAAAAATGGCCAAAAAACCTTCTAAATGCCAACAGAAACCAACACAAACAAGAGATCACCTATTTGCAACACTGCAGATAAAAGTATTGATCTGACATTAAACCTGACACTGCTGGCACTGTTTGTCTTACCGAGTTTGCAAAGTCTTTGTGCAAGTGCAGCTTAGTATGCAGCTGATAATGGCTGCAGAGCACCGCGCATACCGCTGTCCACATTAATTGGCTCTTTGATTGGCTGCGACTCATAATCAATAACTGGCCCACAAGTAGAAGTGGCTCGATGGGTCCTCGAGGAGAATTCATAAATTGGGAGAGCATCGCCTGCAGCCGTGTGAGGCTGGTTCCACATTACAAATGTGCCTACACACAAGCAGTTTCATCACAGTATCACAGTGTTACATCATTCCCCTCCATGTAGAGCCAGGAAAATATGCTGTCTAATTATAGGGGTGCAAGTTTTCCCAGTGCAGCCTTACAATATAAAAACAAAACCTCAAAAGCCTTTTAATGTGCTGTCATTCATTGCAACAATACTATGTGGACTGGTGAGAGCACAAACTTCAGCTATTTTCAGACAGGCACCTCAAATCCAAACAGTCTGAATAGCAAAAATAGCATGCCAACAGATCTTTTCAGATCAGATTTAAATCACTCTGAAAATCCAGTCGGACCACTCAAACTCAAGTGTACAGTCTCTTTCATCATTCCCCATGCAGCATGGAGAATAATGTATAAAATATCACATGTCGTGACACGAACAGCAGAGTACAAACATGGCAAGAGCAGCGCCTGGACAAATGAACAGGTTTCGTGCCTCTTCACTGCACCATGACAAGGAAACGCCATCATGATAACAGCTGGAGTAAGCAACGCTGATAACCCCACATCAGTAGGTTGGTGCTTCACTTGCAGAAAACACGATCTTATACCCAACATGCTCACACTTGCACGTCACTTCACACGTGCATGTCACTTCTGTGACAAGCAAAGTCAAAATGATAGGATACAATAATAAAGCTTAAATACACAAATCCGATGTGGTGAAATTGTTGCTTCCAGTGTGGACAGTCAGCCTTAAAGATCCGATTTGGGAAACAAATTGGATTTGCATGCTGCCTAAACAAAATATAACTCGCTACTTTCTTGGATTTCCTGTCAAATGCCACATTAGTCTGAAAAATCACAGAGGGAGCGTCTCTCTCTTAGCAGTCAGAAAAATCTCCAATTCACAGTATCAGAATTACCAAGAAATCAAGCCGTCATGGAGTATTGTAACCAATTCACTGCAAAGTGGGGTAAGACAAAAGGTAGAAAAGCAAAGTAATCCTTGAGCACACCTGCAGTTGCACCTGCCAAATCAGAACAGAATATGCAGGAATCAATGCAAATTTTCCGTCTCTGTAATTTGGAAAATGGCATTTGTTTTTCTTATTAAACTCTTCAACTCCTGCCAGTCCCACTGGTGGGCTCAGCATCATTACAAATGTATTTTCTAACTCTGAAGTTACTTAAGGGTAAATTTGAGCGAAAACCAGAGCTGCTACATTGGAAAATGCACTAATTCTATGCAGAATAGGTGATGCAAGAGCAGGTCGCGGGTTGCAGAACAAGTTATTTACATTTTTGAGGGACACTGTGGTGTTTTACTGCCATAAAATACCATGAGCACATCAAAGTCCTCTCCACAACATCGCAAATAGCCTAATGAGCCAGTCAGCTGCCGGTTCAAGCACTGAGTATTTCACACCATTGGCTCCGGCCCGCTCTCCATTATTTCTCAGCTCGATTAAGCCATTCAGCGACGCTCTCTTCACAATCTATTGCATCTAGAATTTGATATGAGTTAAATGGGAGACTAGATGCTTTCCAAGAGAGGGGCAAACTCTGGAGCGAGACACTGGAGGTTTTTTTTTTTTTTTTTTTTTTTTTTTTTTTTTCCCAGCCAGAATGGATTCCTTTGTGCAAACAGATAACACATGCTGAGATGTACAAAGCTGGGTATTCCAAGAGAGAGTAATGCAATATCACTAATGGGCTTATGGATTTCTCTGTTTGTTTTGGAAAGAGGGAGCACAATATGCGCGCGCACACACAGGCAAACAGATTCACACCAAGTCTCTTTCGAAGATTTGGAAAAGTGCTTTGGGTGGTTTATTGATTGAACTTGTGGTACCGGGGTCAGTGTGTGTGTGTGTGTGTGTGTGTGTGTGTGTGTGTTGTCAGTGCTGATGTTAGAGGAATAGAGAGGAGGTATTGGCTTGGCCTGATGGCATGGGTAGAGCTCTGGATCGAGAAACAAGACACGTACTGAGGGCAAGGGAACAATGGCATGCACCGTACGATGACTTGTCCCTTGGATGTACCACTATCTCTCTATCTGAGTCAAGTTTCTGTTTCCAGAAAAGAACTTTTTTCTCATTTTGCAATGGCCAAAACTGCATCCAAACCTCAACCAAAGCTGTTTTAATTGCCTAAACTTGACCATTAGTTAACCACTTAAAGTGAGGATCAGGTACACACTGTCCTATTGGTCATATCCAGACATAATTAGTATTGTTACGAAGCTGATGATGTAATTTTTGTATTTATTTGTTCATTATTTATGGTTTACTTGTTAGGGATCAATATAATGTATATAGACAAACTGAAAACAGCTGTCCAATACAAGCATCATAGTGTTTGTAGTGGATGCTCATTTGCAGCACCCGTCCTAAGAAGGGTTTTTGCAAAAATAAGAGATTAAAAATAAATAAAAAATAAAAAAGAATAGAGGGTAAACTGATTACAACAAGAACATTGGAATACTGGAAGATTGACCAAATCTAAGCCTAGTTCTTGTCAACAATTTAATCCTTCATTCTTTATCATTGTGCACTAATGCATTCAGCTCCATATAAAATTGATTGTAGCTTTTTGTATTGTATTTTGAATCGCAATAACTGAAACAACAACTAAAGGCTATATTTAACTAACTAACCAAGTTCACAATGTTTATGACTCAGGCTGAATATGTTAATCAGTCGGCATCTCTGTTGCTGGCTTGTTGCAGGAATTAGTTTGACCTTTACAAAAATAGTTCAGGCAGGAAATGTTTGTTTCTACCCCATATCACTCCCTAAATTCATTAATTCACCCTCGTTTGTTCTGCCTTGTTCATTAATTACCTGCACTGGGACACCTCGTTGTGTAGTATCGCTAATGCAATTCGTGAATGACAGCATGGTACCATGGTAAGGACTAAGAGAAGAGAGAATCGGTATGATTTGTGTCGAATTGCTATTCACTCCATCATCCTCCTTCATCAGAGACACAGTGACTGCTTTATGCCCTGTCCCTGCCATGCTAATACTCTGTGATGAATGGATGGGGGCAAAATGGGCAATAACTTAGTTCATTAAAACCACTTCTCTTTGAAAGAACTTTTGACTCTGTAATTTAAGAAGGCGTAAACCGACTGATTGGTGGGTCAGCTCTCCAGCCGGATGAAGGAATAAATGATTTAGGATTGTGATAAGACGATTATTACAACCAAACCTGAGCCCAATAGGCCTTATCAATAATTTAATCTATAAATGATCCAATGGAGATCATCATTTATTCAATTCATAATTCATTGGTCTCTTATGGCTGTAGTTATTCCCCCCTCATATGAAACTCTGCACCCAGCCTCATGTAAAATGCATGTTTTCTGATTAATGTCCCGGCACATCCATCTTTCAATTCCTTTCAGTGTCTTTGTACTCCATTTCATAGTCGTCTGCATCCCCATCTAGCATCTCTGACTCTTTTTATGGCCATAGAAGATACATAGCTTTTATATTCACTATGAGCACAGCGAGATGTTCCCTCTCTCGGAGGTGATTTTATGTGTGTGTGTGTGTAGCCGCTGCCGCACTCTCTCTGTCGCTGGTGATGGCAAGCCCATAAATCAGAATATTCTTTTTTTTCTTTCGCTGCCAGGTGAAGTGTAGTACATTAACCATTGCATTAACACACATACACACACACACGCAAGTGCTGACATAGGGACGGGCACCGGGGAGGTTTGAGAGCTTGACTTTTGCTTATGACTTATTCATGCTTCACACAGTCAGTCAGCACACCTGGGGAAAAGTCATTTTTTTCACACTGGGAGGGCTCAACTAAAGCAGCGCTGCAAGGCTTTAAAATAACAGCTGGTCCCTCAACACACAGAATCTCCTATTACCTCCTCTTAGGCTTCAAATGACATGTGAGTGCACCGTATTTTGTATCATTTTCCAAAAACGTGGCCCTGTATCATAAACACGTTTGTGGCCCCAGTGGGAATCAATATAGCCCAATTCGGGGTCTACTAATTGAGCTGAGCCAAATGAGAGAGGCAGAGTCAAACCTCCGGTGTCACAGTGGCGCGGCATGTGGCGTATAGCTCTCAGCGTGTCCCCTCAGCAAGCCCATCATGCATTATTTCATGGCCCTGCATCTTGTGGTTCAATGGGCAGATAATGGCAATAATGCTGCCTGAGTTAAATCTCATGCTTGTTGAGGTCAAGGCACCCATTGCGTCAGGCAAATGGCTTCTCGCTTGGTTCAGATTCAGCATATTCACATCAGAGTGGAGTGAAAGTGAATAAAACACACACCATCAGTGCAGGGCAACGTGGATTCCGACACGAATCTGTGTTTTCTTTGGGCTCCAAAAAGATTACATCCTCCTTATTTTGCTCTGTCACACCATCATCCTCACTATCTGTCAAATGCACCATGGTTCGCTCTGTGTATGCCTCATAGCTAATGCAGTGTTGCAGGAAATAGCAGATTTGCCTACAGACAAATTACATGTGACATTTGCAGCCTCGGAGCCTGGTGATGCTCACCAAGCATTGCATGATATCCAGTGCCATCATATATGCAGTTACTGTGGTACAGTGCTATGTGCAACGCTGCAATACATATCGCAGTCTAGTGACATATTTGTGGACCTCTTGATCGTGTTTGTCCCCTTTATGACCTGATGACTGATCAGGGACGTACACAAGCCTGTTTAGAGACTTTCCATTTCAACCCCACAGAAATAAGTGTCTTGAAACAATGCAAAATATGGCTGATTGCCCCTCTAGGATCAAGAAGATGTCGCTTTTTTGAACGAATCTCTTAAAACAAGTGTATTTACATTGGCAACACATGGAATTAGAGTTTTCTCCTCACTTTTTTTTTAAACGAAGAATCTGCTTTTAAGAGTCCAAACTGGACTAAATGACTTAATGAGGTTGGCGGTCTTTGCGGTGCACTTTGCCTATATGACATTTATGCTAATGCAGATGTTTATTTTATGACAGTAAGAGCCCCGGCTCTCTATTTGTTTGTGATTATGAGGGGTTGCCGTGGCGTGCCAGCTGGTGTTGCGCTGGGTTGAGGGCGAGCAGCGAGGACGTGACTCCTTTTGTGACAGTTTGAGGACACATGCGGCCCGCTGACAGCTAATGATGATGCTACCTGACACCCGTATATATATGTGTGTGCTTATGCGTGTGTGACTGTATCGCTGCGTTTGTGTGTGTAAGATTATCTGCATCTTTGTGCATGCTTCTGTGCACCACTGGGCGAATATGCATGTGCCTTTGGCCACATATAATATTAGTGCATGGGTGTGTGTTTGTGTGTGTGGTCATGTTTGCATTAGCCTGGATGATGTTGTGGTGAATTTCTCTGATGCGACAAAGAATGACCGTGAGCTGTTACTGCTGGTAAATACGTCACATGCAAGGAATGGATGTAGATTTGTGTGTGTGTGTTTGTGTGTGCAAACATGTGTATATATATGTGCAAACACTCCCAGCATGAGCACTATTTGGTTTCATCATGCCTTCTCAAACCGCTTCTCGTTGCTCTCAACTTCATTTGAACCCTGCGCATGAAAATCAATGCAAAGCTGAGGCAATGAGGCCAGATGATGTTGTGTATGCCGTATCTTTTTTGATCTTCTGCTTGAATCGTTTGGGTTAAAACGATCCAGACTACTGTTGTTGTTCTGTTGATTCAGAGGATTTTATCATCGCTCGTTGTTTCTGTCGCCGTGGCCCCAGTCGCCTCACTTGCCCCATTAGATCCTCACAAACAGCGACGAATCAAAATATTTCAGTTGTGCTAGTGACCTCTTTTTGTTTGTTTGACGTACAGCGATGTCTGCAGTATGGCGCGGGACGTTTCTTTATTTAGAGAACCTAATGATGTGTACGGTAACTCTGACAAAGCGCCCGAGGGAACGTTTTCTGTTTTTGTCTGTCAGGTTTTAGTAAGTGTTAGTGGAACACACACACACACACACACATGCACAAGGACAGATGCACATGTTCATGCATGCATGCACACAAGTTGAAATTGACTGACCATTCAACTCTGCCGATTCATCCACTGAGACAGCCCGATTGTCACAGTGACAGTATGTATTCACTTTGGTGTTTGCAACTATTCTTAACATAACATACGGGGCGGCCCCAGAGGGAATCAAACCCTTGACCTTAACAGTGTCACTGCAATGCAAAGTGATTTCAGGGTTAGACTCATGCACTAGAATTATATTCAACAGTTTCACAGTATTGAACATGTGTCCACTTGGGTGAAGCACCAACACAGTTACATCTGGCATCATGTAATATATATATATATATATATATATATATATATATATATATATATGTATATATATATATATTTTTAGTCCCCCTAGCAATTAACATTAACACCAACACTTGTCACTTTGTCCATTTGTATACACACATATATTTATATAGATGAATAACACAGCGCAAAGTGGAATGGTGTTCGCCTCTGCCAAGTGGACCTCAGGGTTTATTATGGCCGAAATATATATATAAATAAATATAGTTTTTTTCTTCCTCGTTTTCTCGAGCATATAACCCTCTAACTTAATTAAGTTCCTATTTTTTAACTGCTGGCAAGTGGCCGTGGTATGAGTGCTATAACTTACTCTGAGGTGCACTTGGCAGAGGCGAACCCCATTCCACTTTGCGGTGTGTTCTCCGTCTCTCCCCCCGTTCATTAATTCCCTTCACCGGGACGCCTTGTAGTGCATTATTGCTTAGGTATCAGTTGGCGATAGGGGAAAAAAAAAAGATTATTGTTTTAACTGGCAGTGAAAATGTGGCCATCATGTCATTTCATCTGTCTCCTCCCCTTTCTCTTTCTCAGTTTAACGCTTTACTGGACAGCAGGGCATGCAAGAAATGCTCATTTCAGATTAATCACTACAGCTATATATAATGTTTATCACCAAGACATCTCTCCCAGTCTCTCCATCCCTCTCCCTCCCTAACTCTCTCTTGCTTGATCTGTGTGTTTTGCTCTCTCTGATTCTCTCTCTGTCTCTCTCTCTGTGTGCAAATCCCTGTTTCCAGGGCTTTTCTTTGTATTTGTGTCTCTCTGATCAGATCAAATACGGTGCGTAGTCATTTTCAGTGAGGTCAAATTGCAGAAACGGCTGCGGCAAAGTTCACCAGTCGGCAAACATACTCTACAACAATACCTGACTTTCCTCAACAAAAGAAACAAGATTCTGAAAGTGCAAGTTAAACTGAAGTGTTTGCCTTCCTTCCTTCCTTCCTCCCTTTCTTCCTTCCTATAAACCTAATCCCAAAAATGTGCTCTAAAGCCGCTGGCTCAGTGCCTTGTGTCTCTGCTCAGCTGGTACCAGTTGTATATCTTGCCTTGGTGATTAAAACCGGTACTTTACTGCCCACATGTGAACTCTGTTAGAAGGCCAAAGGTCAGCGTGAGGGGAAATGTGTTTGGCATTTTCCGAGCGGACCTTAGCTGCTACTAAGACGTGTTAAAAGGTCACAAACACATTTTTGTGCGCACTCATACGAGAGAGAGAGAGAAAGAGCACACACCCTGAGCTATACAGCGCATCTTAATATCTTTCAGCGTCCCATGAGTCGTGAAAAATGTATGCATATCCAGTTTTCTGCCTCAGATAGTGATCAGTGACTGGTGGAGCTTTTAAGACGCTGTATATCTGAGTCATAAAGATGCCGATGGAAAAATAATATGCTGACTGCTCTCCTGTGTGTCTTTGTGCTTTTTTGTATGGATGCATTCTTGCATATGTGTGTGCATGAGCTTGTGTTATATGTTTAAAAATGCAAATGTTAATGCTCATGTACACAGATGCTGAACTGCGTGTGTACATATGTGCATATTTGTGCCTTGTTTATTTATATATCTGGGCCAGAAGTTCACTAAGAACAAGGCGGTGATCTGCTGTGGCCATGTGTGCCCATCTGCACATGTGTGTGGCATAAACCCTGCAAATCCCAGCATACACACTGTGTCGGTGCCCTGTGAAGGGCCTTGGTCATAACCCTGTCATGTTTATCCCCTTAATGGTCTGGCCTAGAGAGAGGAGACACATCTCTTCCACATTCCACTCATTCCAGGTAGTTAAAAATAAAGCTCCTCTAAATTCGCTGTGGCAATGCAGACCAGCTTTTCCTGAATTCATCAAAGAAGTTTGCCACGGGAAAGTTAAAAGCACAGACTTAAAAGACTGGCACTTTCCCCCAGATTTTGCTAAATTTTCTAAAACGTTGCAACTAAGGTAGAGCCAAAAGCCCAGGAAAAGTGAGAAGCCATAGTTTTTGCTTCCCATAAAAGAATACATATTTTTTGTACTGTCAGATCCTCTTTCCTTTGCTTAATTTTTGGCACGGCCACTGCAAGGTGAGTTGTGAGCGCTTGAAGTACCTAAATCACAAGTACAAAGACAGCTAAACAGGCGAGTCGTGTTAGACTGAATGCCAGTTTGCAGTCTGTTTGAGCTTCGAGGTGTTTTCAAAGCAGCGTGAAGCAACCAACACAGCTCCAAAGAGAGCAAACATTTGATGCTCCAGTTGCACAAAACTGGAAAAGTATTTAATGTGGCTTGGAGAGCAATCTTGGAAATACCAAACGTGGACCATGGATAAAAACAATGGTCACAAGTTGAAATTATGACAACCACAGAGTCACAGTGAGCACTTCAACCCTGAAGTATCTAAATCACAGTTACAATGACAGCTAAAGAGGCGAGTTGCATTAAGTTGAATGCCAGTTAGCAGCATGTGTCAGCTTTGAAGTGTTTTCAAAGCAGCGTGAGGCAACCAACAGAGTCCAAAGAGACCGAAGAGTTGGTGCCTGAACTGCACAAAGTATTTAATGTGGTGAGGGGGAGTCCAGAAACCCCTAACAATGCGTGCCAAACACGGACAAACTCCACTGGTAAAGCGGAACAATGGTCAGAAGTCAAAGCTAGCCCACATGCAGAGGCAAACATTGATCGGGACAAAGCCAGCGCCTCAAAAAGTTGCCGTCGAATTGACCCTCTGTGAGACAGTCTGAAACAAAAATCACACAGTGCAAGACGGAAGCCATCCAAGGAGCACTGAGAGCAAAAGGTGGGCCTGCTCGTTGTTACCTGCTTGATATTCAAACACTGAAAGCACAAAATTCAGCAGGGAAAGCTTCCTGATATTGAATTGTTGCCCCTTTTGCACGGCACGCATCGCCGTTATCTCAGCCAAAATTACTCTCTAATTCATCTGCTTCTCTTTATCTGCCTCTCCTCCTTTGTGGTTGGTATGGATTTAATAAGAAAAAATCAATAAGGGGTAATGGGTTTTACCTGGATTCACCCCATCAGTGTCTCTACTATTTTGGATTAAATGTATGTTGTAAGCTGTTTATTCTGGTTGCATGAGGACAGATTTGTCCCCCTTGCGCTTTGCGTGTCATTCTGCATCATAGTTCCCCACAGTCTGTTACTTCACTGTTGTCAAAATATCTGCGCGCCAATGTCACCAAGACACATTTCTGCATATTCACTGTGCCTGGCGCATAATGTAATTCGGAAACCATAATACCCTCATGTATTTGCACAATGTCATTTTGAAGCACAATCAAAATATCACCGGGGGCAAGACGGGAACATAATGGTTCCCTGAAGTTCAAGGAGAAAAGCAGCCACTTGACTTTGCGGTATTGAGGTAGAGGACACTTGACAATGGCTGAGCTTTCCGCTGAAAACACTTAGACTGATGAATGACGCGCCGCTGTGGCTATGTATTTTAATTTGATTAAAAAAAAAAATGCTTGTTTGAAATCATTGTGAAGAGGGGAGCAACGAGGTGCTAATGCAGTCACCGCTGACTTTACTTTTTGACTGTGCCCGGTAAAGAGCGAAGCAATTACCGAACAGAGTTTGAGTCTGTGTTCGTGAAACGGACCGCTCCTCGACCGCCTTTTTCTCAGACAAAGCTTCGATTCAAGAGTAAGTCGGCTGGACGTCTGCATACAAACGCAGTTTAGTTTGTTTTATCAGGTATTCACCGCTGTGTAACACACAAGTACCAACCCGGTCCTGTGGGACATCACTCCACTTGTTTAAAATGGGATTCTGAGTCTGCCTTGCCATTAGATATTCTTAATCTTTCTCTCCACGTAGTTTTGTTAATATGTGAGTCTTAAAAATGACAGAGTTTGGATTTCTTGAGATCATACCCACCGCTGAGTTACACAGTTTCAGATTTTACATTAATCCATTCATATTTAGTGCTCATATATCTATGTCTGGCAGTGAAAGTACGTTTTTTTTTTTTTTTTTTTAATTCATACTACTAATTGTGCTGCCAAGATTTTTCTCTCTCCTCTCGTAATTCCAGAGATGAGGGAACATGCCTTTTTTTGTCCTGGTGGAGTGGTAAAGAGTGTGTGGAAAGTTAGCGGTGCTGCTCTTGCGGAGAGCTGACCCGAGATGGAAAGTCTTTCCTTGTCCCTTTCCAAAAGAACATTCTTCAGCAGCAGCCTCACCCTGACTGATCCTGCTCCAACCGCCGGCAACACAGAGCCAGAATCCCCACCACAGAAAAGGGCACACACACACACACACACACACACATGCACATGCACACACACACACACACTCATGCAGACGTGCACACGTACACACATCCACAGGGGCATGCACGCGCTCAAATACAAAGATGTACAGGCATAGACACTTCAGCACTGACATGCAAGCACACGCACACATAGACAGCCATCACAGATTTGCACACACACACACACACACAAACACAGGGCACTTAGCCTAACCATCCAAGCACTCAGATTCAGTCAAGGATTTGTCGTGACCTCTTTGGGGCCTGATAAATGCAGACTGTGTGATTGCCACAGAGATATTTTTTTCTTCTTTGATCATAAAGGCAGAAACATTAGTTGGCTTTTAAGGTGACACTGCAATTAATAGACGTTTGTAGAGAGAGGAGATACTTGAGTCGATAGGGATGCGAGCTGACAGCTGAGCCAAAATCAATGTGAATGTTAGATAACAGCAGTCGCGTACCCAGAGAAATCTAATGAAAAAAAAAATATTAATGGAACTGTCAGGCCTCGCAACATGACACCTTCACTAATGGATTTGTTTATCGTGCTTTATGTGATATAGTTAAATGATATTGATAATATAAATTAATCCGATAATGACTGTCTCAAAGGGATTGATTCGCTTGTTAAACTCCAGGGAAGGCTTCAGTCTTCACCACAGTTGAAACCGAGGTAAACAAACCCTGTTGAGCTCACAAAACGCTAAAAGTACGTTTTAATTCAGGAGCTGTCAAATTTTTTATTTGTTCCAGTCCCCGAAATTGGCCCTCATGAGGATGCAGACCCCCATTTGAGGTGATTTTGCTTCAGAAACATGGAAATAGACTGATTTTAAATTGTATTTAAGTAAAATGAAGTGATGCTGTAGACTCAACAGCCAAAAAATTGTGTAATAGTCACAAAATTTTAAGCTTAAGTTTACATATTTACATATTTTACATGAAAACTATTGAGTTGTCATACTTGAACACAGACAAACAGATGCAAAGTGTTAAGATTAAAACATTTTGCAGTGAATTACAGCGAAATTAAACTATTTCTCATTTTGCTGAGGGCCCTGTGGAAGACCCTCAAGAGACCCCGGGGGGTTCACCGGACCGCACTTTGAAATCGTCTGGTTTTAATTGATCTCACAGAAATCCTACAGCGCTTGGGTAGCGGATGTTAATTGGATATCTTGAAAGGCACCAAATCCAAACAAGAAGTTTCATCTGATGCGTAGATCGTAATTTGCAGCCAAAATCTCTCTTGTGGCTCTCAGATCTTATAGTGGATATGTGGTGGAACTGAACCACTAACCCTTGCAATGTTAACAGTATGTTCCTCTCCTTCCAACTACACAGGACTAATTCCCCCCCAGGGCAAAATGTTAGGGATTATTCGGGATCTAGCAAAGCAATGAGCAGCCCGCTTCCAAAAGCTCTCAGATCACAAGGACTGGAGTCGTTTGAATAATAATTTTGGCTTGGTGATGTTCCCTTTTTTTTGGGTGGGTGATGCTGCTGTCCGTTACGCGTAATTGCCAGGCCTAAGATGGCCTCAATCGAACATGACAGAGGTATAATTTTCAAACGAGACATTTGATGAATGTTGAAGATTTTTGATCAAAGATTATAGCTGGGGCAGAGCAGGCTGTCTTGTGCGGGAGAGAAAATGACTGACTGCATCTTGGAGATTAGCTTAAGCTGCTTTCCTTCTGGACAGCAAAAAAAAAGAGGTTGTTATTATGAATAGCGGCCAAAACAGTTAAAATTTTAAAGGGAATGGAGAGAGAAAAGAGAGAGAGGGAGAGAGAGAGAGACTATAGAAGCTCATTTAAAAGCAAAGAGAGGAGCGAGGGAGTGTCACACGGGGCAGGGTTGAGCCAGATGAAGGTGAACAGCATGGATGAAGATCACGGTAAATACCTGCTACTGTTAGCCTGCCTCATTTCATGCACATGCACACACACACACAGACACACACACACACAAAAACAAGGTGGCATGTGTGCCATCAAAGACCAAAATGTACCCTGGCGTGCCTGTATGCACATGCATAAGCAAGGACAAGCACACAAACAGAATCCATGTATGGATGCTGACACATCTGAGTGCACACACACACACACACACACACACACATAAACACAGCCTGACAGTCTCCACCCACAGTCGCTCTGTGATTGGCCTACTTACAGGCAGAGCAGCCCACTGGCAGATTTGAATACAGGCAAAGAGGGAGGGATGGACCGAAAAAGAGGAGGGGAGGAGAGACCAGCGAGGGGGGCGGTGCACTAGTTTCTCTCTCTCTCTCTCTTTCTCTCTCTCTCTCTCCCTCTCTCTCTCTCTTGCCGGGTCAGGATGGGAAAGGCTTACAGGCAGGGGAGGAAACATGTCATGAGAGGTGATGACACAGCCGGAGAGACCTATTCACACTGACGCTGACTCCCAAGTTCGCCGCTCACCACTGCTCCCTCTTCTTCTTCTTCTTCTTCTTCTTCTTGTGCCGCCGCTGCTGCCGCTGCCGCTGCCGCACCGTCCCACAGAGGAGAGAGAGCCAAAGATAGCTCAGGCTTTCATTCCCTCTCTCTCCCCACCTCTCTCTCTCCCTCTCTCTTTTTTCACTCTGTTTGTGGATGATGGGATTTTAATCATGTGGAAGGTAAGATTAAAGGAGGCGAGGGGCAGCAGTTTTGTTTTCTCAGCAGTCTTATGCATACTGTATTAGGCTCTGTCTCAGCTGGAGCTTGTGTTTTCTCTTAGTTTACTTAGTCTGGAAGTCACCGGGGGGGAAGTCTCACATGCTTTCACCCTGCCTCTTCACTCAGACATTATTCTCAGTGGGAATGAAGAGTGGAAGCGCTGAGTGCCAGCATTACTGGAATGATAATGATAGAGCAGTGGCTTAGGGACCGAGCCAGTGACTCTTGCGGAGCCATCTGTATCAAGGTCTAGAGGAGCCACTGAAAGAAAGCTCAACTTCTGCACCAGCAGTTTAAAGTACAATGGAGATTCAGTTTTTTTTCTACGTATTGTATACAAGTGACTCATTAGTGCCTGGCTGCCTTCCTTGAATTGAGAAAATTCTCGTTTCAAATGTGTCACTCTTTCAGTAGAACTTCAGCTGTAAAATAAAAAAAAAAAAAGTTGGGTGTTAAATGCTTGATTTTTAACATCTGGACTTTCTTAACCTCTGGAAATTCTACATGAAATGCAGAATTTCAAAGAGCACATTGTGTTATTGTGATGTTGTTGAATTTAAATGATTTAGCGTGAGCCGGATGTGTTTTTATGAAATTTGTGGGCGGCATTGGAAAGCAAGGCTTTATTCTCATATTGGCTGTGACGCTTGACACTTTGAATATCGAGGAAAAACAACAGATTAAAATGTGTGTGCATATGTGTGCCTGTGCGTGTGTGTCTGTGTGTGTGGGTGAGTGGGGGGGGGGTTGTGTGTCATGTCAAAGAGTCTGTTTCAAGTGACCCAATTTCAAGGAGCCAATGTGTTTTTGGTAATGCTGGAGACATAAAGATGGGAGACAGCGCCTTGAGGGATGCTTAAAATATGTGTGTACTTGAGTGCTCAAAGTGTGTATGCAACTGTGGCTGCCTATGTGCGTGTGTGTGTGTGTGTGACTCCAGAGGTCCTGATTGTTTGGTCTTTTTCACTGAAGTGAACAGGAAGTTTGACCCTGTTAATTTCACAGCTTGAGGGGAAATGGTGCATTTGGCTGGACGTCACCTACTCAAGTCTGGGAAGTCGAGGATTTTATTTATAGTACGGCGTCTTTAATTGTGTCTATAAAGTGTGTGTGTGTGTGTGTGTGTGCATGGGAATGTTACATATTTATATATAGGAGCATACATTATGTGTTATGTATCTGAGCTAGAGTGCATATACACAAGTGTATTTTTTTTTCCATTGGTGTGAGTGTATGCCTTTATATACATTTGCCTACCATGGCACAAGTTATTCCATTTCACTGCATCTCCTGTGCACTGAGGCATGCTTATGTGTCTGTGTAGGTGAGCATGTGTGCATACGTGTGTGTGTGTATATATATATGTGTGTGTGTGTGTGTCTTATGCGTGCTGAAGCATGTGTGTGACAGCTGGCTGCCACAGGCTCAGTGCCACTACTGATACTTCTCACCTGCTAAGGGTCAAGAGGATAAAGTAAACCCACAACCATTGTTTGATGTGCAAGGCCTTGGAGCACGGAAGGAAAGGAGCCTATACTGCAGTTGTTGTGGACTGGAGGTTATCAGTAATAGTTTCAGGAATATTGGGCAAGGTTTTTTTTTTTTTTTTCCAAAACACAGGGAAAGCATGTAATAGGGTTAAGTGTGTAAAGTGGGTTTACAAACACCACTCCCTGACACCTAAAACGCATAACAGTGACCATAACACACTGGGTTAAGCCCTAAAAAGAGACATATTTGCACTTTACTATGAAAAGTTAGTTGATTTTACTGCAGGGAAGGGGCCTCATTTAACAAACAGTGAATATAGGAAACATAAAAGCAAAATAAAGGCAAGGATTCATCATGAAAACACGATTCCTTTCAGTGTGGAGAAGTTAGTGATCATATTTTGCTGCTTCTCCACAAAAGTGATCTGACCAAGAGGGAGTGTGGGAACTCCAAAGGACTGGAATTGTCTGCGGTTCGGTCTGCCGTTGCCGACGAATATAGCAACAATAGTATTGTTGCTGTTTCTTTTCCTGTTTTCCTGTTCCCCCCTGACACATTTCAGTCGCATTGTCAGCATGGGTGGGTTTGAGAAAAGCATCTTAGCCCTGAGATCTTCCTTTTTTTCCTTCAACCTGAAGACTGACTGTGGGAACCATATAGACAAATATAGCAGCAGGAGTATTGTCATTTCTTTTCCTGCCCTGGACACACGATTGAGTCACATTGTGTTTTTCTGACAGTTTGTTTTCTGTTTAAAAGGATGTGGCTCTCACATGGTTGAACGCAGAACTAAATAATTGATGTTATTCCATGAGTTTCTCAAAAGCACCTTCACAATCCATTGTTGCACCGCTGGCTATTTGAATCAGATCAGACTAAAACTGTGGATCAGTGGAAATATTATTCATCTGCACAAGCTCAAATGGTGCATGTTTGCCATATATGCAGTGCCGCAATGCATTTAAGGGGCCCAACCCTGAAATTATGTGCGAGTGTGCTTTGCCTCGGTGTTGCTGCTTTAATCACCGAGGAATTTGGTGTCAGGAAACCTTTGAAAACTTTTTCAGATCCACTTCTCATTTTGTCGCCTGTTGCTGGTAGCATTGCCCAGCTACATCGCCCAAAAAATAGCCTGGTATCTCACCGGCGTGCAGATTACATAACCAAATGGGAGGTAACTTATGAGGCTCTTATCTCTGCCTAATTGGTTAATTTGATCTTCAAAGCGTCAACAGTCGCTCACTTCAGAGGCTTGAGGGGCAATCCGCTAATTGCTATCTAAACATCCTTCAAAAGGATGAAGTAAGGATTGGAAGACTTTTTTTTTTTTCACCCTCCCGTTTTCCACCCCAGTTCAGTTAATTTTTTTCACCCCACTGCGTTCTTTAATCACCAACCGAAAAAAGACGAGAGTGCAACGTTGCCATGGAAACTTCAGAAATTGTGACAATGAAGCACAATCTGTTCAGTGAGATTTTGGCAGCTCGCGCAGTCCTGTAGAGAGGATAAGTGGTCGTTCAAACTTTTTTCACAGTTGTCAGACGAGGCTCCGCAGTAGATTTCTGTACAAATCCCAAATGAGAAAAGTGAGATATTATTCAAGAATTTTCACATTTGGACGATGAATACAGTATCATAGAAACCCCATTTTCTTCACGCTCTTCTGCCACGGCACAATCCACTTGAGAACCAAAGGCATTAAAATACACAGACTTTGTTCTACTGTCATGAAAACATGATAAATGAATGCTAGAGAGCTGCAACAGTGGCTCCTATTGTATGACTTTGATTACAAGTAACTGGTGCTGGTACCTGTTAGTGCACTTTGGAGTACATAATTGCATAATGACGATTGCACTGGCATTTTGTTGCACCATGCTTCAACGTGCTTCAAGTTATAACACAGAAACTTGTCTTTCAAGATCTACAGCATGTCACTCTGCACCAAAATCAGTAGTTCTCTATTGTACGTTTGATTTGACTGCATATCTTTGACCGAAATCCCTAAGCATGCTGCATGGCAATGCTTTGTGCAAACCCACAGAACTGTGTTTTAAATTCTAGAGAAGAGCCAAAAAACAAGATACCAAATATGTCTGATGTGCTGATTTGCAGTGAAATGATGCACAAGACATATAGATATTTTCTATTTGACACAATGCTGCAGCAATAAATCAGCAGCTCAGAATAAGTGAGATGTGGCTTGAATGAAGGCTTGCAACCAGCAGATACACAATATGTATGATATTGCTGCACAGTGTTTTTTTTTTTTTTTTTTTCTAACTTTCATGCTACTTAAGAGAAACTTGAAGGAAATCAGAGTTTAAGGGGTTAAAGGAGAAATCATGGAACTATTGTTGCTTCAGTTAGGGGGTTCGATTCCCACAAGGATCAACCAAGCAAGAAATACAAGCACTTGTGGTTCCGTATAGCACTGTGGATAAGCACCAAATGACATGGCATATGTTATTTATTATAATCTGGGAAGCAACGCTCACTCCCTCTCTCAAATCCTTGATAAACTGCGTCTCTTTCCAGTTTTGCCTATAGGAAGATTATGATCAGTGCTTTGTAGGAAATATTGCCCGATGAACATCTCGTCCCAGGTGTCAGACAAGGCTCGGTTTCTTCCTGATAGGATTTTTTTTTCTTTTTCTTTTAATTCACGAGCCACCTCGAGAACAGTCTGAAGATATGCCATGGTCATTTGATATGCTTCAAGGGGATTGGGGTAATCCATCCCAGAGAGGCAGATGTTGAAAGTCAGATCACATCGTTTCTGGCAGATCCCCAATCGAAAGAGTTCTCGAAAGTTCAATACCGTCAAGTATTCTGACATTTTTTTCCCTTCTGATGCAATTCGAGCAAAGATCACCTCAGGTCTTTTGGTTCTCACCTCAATGTCCATCTTCATAAATTGTGATTGTAAGCATATTCCTAGGAAGTCCATGTGTTCGCTATTAGGACATGCATCGACGTTTAGGAAGTGTCATTTTAGGCATGTTAAGGTTAAGCTGAGGTCGCATGCAATGAAGCAGAGGTTACACTCGCATGCTAGGGGGCCGGGGCTGTCAATTGACTCCGAGCTAACCACATGATCGTGTTATACAAGTTCAAACGAGGGCATCTCCCACCCCTGCATGACTCCTTTGCATGTGTTTTGCATTGCAATGCAGATGATGTAAGCGACGGAATTATTTTACTTATGAGCCGCACGCAGAAACCAAGCCGGGCTCTGTCTTATCTCGCTCTTCGCCGTGCTCTCTGGGGATGCTTTAGCGCTGGAAACATTTCATTTTTGCCAATCAAAGCTGCAATGATAATTTATGGCGCGGTACGATAGCGAACAATCACGCTCGATCGCTTTCATCTCACGGTGCTTCAGACACGGTATTCCAAGCACATATTTTTGCAGCGCCGTTATTGCGTTACAGAGTAATTGTGATCACAGCGGGAGGCTGGGGTGACTTTGCATTGTGAAAAATTGATAGGATGGGAACTTTGCACACACACACATGCACGCTATCTGAGTCACATCAGATGCTAAGCACTCGGTTAACTCCAGGCTAAACACTCCCTCATCCCAAATAACATTCCTGTGACCCCAGGTAACGCTGTGGCTCCCCATGTTTTTTCTTCACTCCCCCGTGTCTCTGCTGGCTGCATGCAGACCAGAGAGTCATACTTCAAGGCTGAGCTCAGAAGCATTGCATCTCCCCTCTGTCTTCCTCTTTCTGCCCCGTCAATCTAACATCAGGTGGAGGCCTGAGTCAGCCCGTGAGCGACTAGTAGACCTTGCTATTTGGGAGAAGTGAGTGGGCTTTGCCGCATGAGACAATAAAACGCCAGAAAAGGAGCTCTGGGGTGAAGCAGCAACTTTCAAATAAATCATAGTTTTCAGTGACTAACGCTATAAATGTCACTCTGAACTGTTGCAATGCAGTAAAACTCACCGACCTACTCAGCACCAGAAGTCATTTCAAAGTTAGGGCGTTTATTCTTTAGCTCTCACATACCTCAGGTTCTTTTCGGTTATATACATCCCGGTTTTAGACCAAGCAATAAACACACTATTACATACTGAAGTAATGCATAAACAGCTGTTAATTTCGAGCTTATATACCAGAGAATTCCACATGTGCAAGGCAATGCTTTATGCTTTTTGACATAGTTCAGAGGATGTGGTCATAAGTTTTATCCCAGTGGTTTTTAGCCATTTAGACAGCCTTTATGAAACTTTAATCAACTTAAAATTGCTTGTGCACTGTGCATGATAATGTCTGACTTTTTTTTTAATCTGTTTTGCAGTGAATATTAACATGTCTTCCAGTCTGAAACTACATTTTCAGTACTAGACATGGGCCAACTTTCTACCCCTAATCTGCCAACGTATGCAACATGTGCACCATTAAACCACTTTCTTCTTCATCGACATATTAAGACAATAGTTATGATTAGTTTTATGAATTTATATCGCTGTTTCATTGAAAAAAAGCTATGATTAATATATAATTACTGATCACATGGTCAGTATGTTCTATACCACTGGCGTTGATGATGATTTTTGATCAGGCTGACTAAACGATGCCAGATAACCTGAACCAAAGCATTTGACCTAGATATTAGAACCAGACAGGAGTTTTGATGAAGATACCTTGATTTGGTGAAAACCTTCAATCTTTTCCCCTATGTGATGTAAAAGAGTTTGTATCTCCAGGTGCTCGTTGCCTGTTTGAGAGATATATTTTCACCTCATGATGAACCCAGGTCTGGTCGTGTGTGTGTATGTGTGTGTGTGGGGGTTTGTGTGTTTGTGGTTTGGTTGGGAAAACCGCAAACCACGATTAAAAATGTCTTTGACATCACCGGCTTTGCCTTGTTTTTGTCCCCTTATAATCTCCAACCCAAAACACGGCATCTAATTTAACATGCAGCACGACGCAATCTGGGTCACGCGGGCAGGACAGCGATGCCAGGCAGACACTGACCACCGCACACACACACTCACACGCACACACACACCATCACAGTCACTACCCACTATCAGCCGCTGAATCCCACCGTTTTCATAATCACTAATAGCCCTGGCATCCCAGACTATAACCAGCCAATCCTGTTAGGTGTGACTGACCGCTTCCGAACATGACAGGCTGTGATTGGTCACGGCCAATGTGGCAGGAAGCGGATTAGGGATAAACATGGCAGGGGAGTCTGGAGTCACACAAAGATGCTCTGCGTGTACGTGTGTGTGTGTCTTTGTGTGTGTGAGTGTGCCGGAGACGAAGTGTCACAACGGTTGCTGTTGTTAAGTTGTTAATGATCCAGGGAATGTGGCCTGCGGTTGGGATGTGGGGACTGATTATGGGAAATGTGCACAGGAGAAAGAGAGGGAGGGAGGAGGGGGAGTTGGAAGGGAGAGAGAGGAGAGGAGATGAAAGGAGGAGAGTGGACAAGGGGGGAAGCCGGGATGTAGGGAAATGGTGGCAGGCGAGAGAGGAGCAGCATGTCGTTTTGTTTTGTTTTAAGTTTGTACTCCACACCACGATGGATGGTCTAGAATAAAAAAATCTGAAATTTAAATCTTTTAGCAGTGGTGTGAATATTTGCTCAGCATCGATTCAATTCATGATTCAAAATCCTATTGAAGAACAATAGAAACATTTGGAACAATTTGATTCAAATTTGTAAAACACAATTCGAGCCCATCATTCCATTCATTACCTTTAGCCAAAATTTTACAGCATATCCATTAAACACTGACAATAATGTAAGACTGTCCTTTGATATATTTTTTTTACATTGAAAAAGACAGAAAACATACATTTTTCTTTATTATTTGTTCTTAAAAAACATGTTTTTAGGTCACAATAATGTTAAGTCTCTTTTTAAGAATTATCAATTAATTAATAAAGCATTTCATATCAGTTTGGGCCAAAGTGAGTAATTATATTTATTTCTTTTGCCAGGTTGATGCACGTAAGAATTCACAAGCACTGCATCAATACAATGAATGAATTGTTAAATTTCTGCTTTTTCTAGAGTGGAGCTACCGGCATTCAGCTATGATTTTGCAGAGTCGAGAGATGCTTTTCTTCTTTACAGTGGAAACACTGTAAAAGATTGATTTTCCTTGTGGGTCCTTTCAGTGGTTACTGCTCCGACCTCCACAGGCTTCACCACTGCCACCAGTCTTGCAGCAGGAAGATAACAAAACCTTTTCCTAAAATCCCTTTTTTGGCAGAAATTTGCCTTGACCTTGACATGAGAAGCTTGGCCCTGAAAAGACGACTTGGTCTCTCCGACCCCAGGAGGTCAAGGGTTAATCTCCCACAGCTTTGCCGTCGTCTGCTGTTAGAAAGCAGATTATGCTTTTTCTGAATCCCAAATATTATAACGCTGCTGTCCAGTGAAAACCACGTATCCCAAAATGCCAACTTTTCAGCAACTCGGAAAAAATAATTAGAAAAAGTTTTTTAGCTTGACGACAGTGCACTTTTCAGTTTGTCTAATTAGTTTTGAAAAACATTAATAAACCTAAGGCTTGAAGAACTTTCTGAACCCATGGAGGAGCGGGTAAATCCTCAAATTAAGTAAAAACATGAAAATCACCCAAACTGGAGATACATGGTTTTCACTGGGCTGTAAGTGAATGTGGGATTTCCAAAATTCTTAGACAGATAGAAGTAAACAAAAGTGTCACAAATCTTAAAAGCGATCTGATACAGACACCCAGAATGAAAACATTAAAAATAAAAAACTTACAGAAAAGAAGCAGAGGTTTTACTCCATAATTCACACACAAAAAATGTAGATTATTAATTTTGTTTTTCTCAAAAAATATGAATTATTGAGCGTTACCTCTTTCTTTGTGTGCTCCCTCTCTGTGGAGGGTAAGCTGGTGAGAACAAAACATTTTTTGGGCACATATCTCAAGTGTACACATATATTCATATTTGCTATACAAAAGTGCTCTCTCTCTCTCTGTCTCTTTTTTCAATCCTTTTCCCCAGAACTTATTGTGTTACATATCCATTAACCTTTGCAATGTACAGTATACTGTTTCATTGCTCAGTGCTGAGATAACAGTAACAACAGTAAAAGTGAAATTACAATAACAGCTCCAATTCAGAGAGTTCAGAGCTGTTTCCAATTTTTTGTCCTCACCAATTTCTGTACATGAGGGGGGACAGAATATTGGAAACACCGCTCAATAAAATGTAGTCCAGTGCAACAGCAGCACTAACTATGAGCTCAATGGCAAACAGAGAACTGAATGAACACTGCTCATATAAAACATGAGCATTATAGGCATCATAAAAGTCAGCTTGATGACAATTTGTGGCCGCTGGAATTTTTTCTGAATTTCTGAACTGAAAATTGCATGTGAATTTTTAATCAGGCAGGGTCCTTGGTGCAAAATGTGACAACATATGGAACGGTACGGCAAACATCATGATCCATCCAATGTTGCTAATATCTTCTCCGTGTATCTGCTATTTATTGCCTCACGTTAAGAGTTAAGAGTGAATTGGAACGCTGCAATCACACAGTGACACACACAGTGTATGCTGATTATGTTAGCTAGGTCAATGGCTATGACCTACTTCTTGGTTGTGCTCCGTGGACTGCCACAGCCGCTCACATCAACCCACCGGATGATGCCCCCGCCCCCCCGCCCCGACCCCCCTTCTATTTTACTAAAGCAGCTTTCTGCTGGTTACTATATTTATTTATTTTGGGTGATTTTGATTATACTCTCCTCTGGCATACCAACAGGGTCATTATGAGGTACCGTCTTATCTGGAGGAGGGTAACTTTTTAAAATGTCGAGCTATTGCAAGGTTAAAATATTCATTTAAATGAAAACTTAAACAGATATAAAAGAAAATGTCCCTGCAGCTTGACTACGAAATAATCCGTCACCCTCAGAAACGTCCTCTTTTTTTTTTTTTTTTTAGTTAAAATGTCAGAGTCTCCTTCGTTGCGGTTTAAAGGGAGACCAGCAATTATTTTATTAGCAGTAGACCCTGCATCAGCATTATGAGTTATATATTATGTATAATCGCAGGAACCACTTACATTCTTTTCCCATTTCAGAAAATCCCCCACACAGACTTCCTCTCTCCCTCCGTTTTTTTTTTTTTTTTTTTTTTTTTTTTTTTGCCAACATTCTCCTCATGTTGAATCAGTTTTTAGAAAATGGATAGAAAGAGTTCCCATGAAAAATGTAACAGATTAAACTACGAGTGGAAAGGCAAGCCACAACCTCCTTGGGCCAAAGTTAATAAATGATTTAGAAGTAGAACACAGACTAATGGGCGAGTCAGCCCAAATAGAAACATGAAGAGAGAGAGGGAAAAAAAAAAGTTTAAAGAGAGTTAGTTTTTAAATAGCTTAATTAGCGTTTTTGGTGCTGTATTTGTTTTGCAGGACATCATTCGAAACATTAAAAGCGAGGTTTGTTTTTGTGCTTGATAAAAGCTAAAAATGAAGGTTTTTCCTCTTAAATGGGCAGCATTTTGAAATTCTCTGATCTCCTATTCCTCTATGAGAGATCCAAGGCCAGAGACAGACAGAGAGATGAAGGCAGTCAGGAATAGAAAGAGAGACAGACGACAACACTCGCGTGTCAAAACAGCGCTACAGGTCTCACTCCGGACACCGCCGGAAATCTGACCTAAATCTGTTCCTTCCAACGGGACAAGCATCTCCTGGCACAACACGACCGCCAAGTTAGACCTGTCACCATCGATCGGCTCAACCTGTCATTTCCCACCACAAACAAACACGAAGACGGAGATGGATACATAAATGTACTGACATACGTACACACACACACCTAAGCATATCATGCTGAGTGGCTCGAAGCTGTTTTTTTTTAGTTTGGAAAGGGTCATGTGCATCATAACACTGCAGCTCTACAACAGCTAATTTGTGCAATCACAGCCTTTTATATGTCTTTTTGTTGTTTATTAGTAAGAAAAAAATATGAGCATTTTCTGTATTCTCTTTCCTAAACATACCATAAATATATTTCTCAAGCAAATTTCAGAAAGTGCACATTGGCAGTTCCTCCTTTTCCACTGCAGGAAGTGTCCACATAACACAAGAACCCTTTTTAGGAACCAGGAACCTTTACTCCTGTTTGTGCTGGAGGAAGCAGTCCATCTTTTTGAGTTCCTGGGCCCCAAAATGGTCCCTGCAACCAAAATAATGCACCAAGGTCCTGGAGGCCACTGAGGTGCATTTGTAGCTCTGATCATCCCTGATTGGCTGAATGTATGCAGCAATGCAAAGTATCATTCTCTGCTGTTTTTCAAAACAGTGCAACAGAGCCGAGTAGCTTTGTTGTGCTTTTTAAAACCAGTAACTCTACTTTTACTGAAGTACATTTTTTCTTGAGTTTTGTCCTTCACTACATTTTAAATCAGATCCATTACAGAGAACAAATGATCAGTGACAGACTGTGGAACCTTTCACAATAAAGCCCAGTCCACATAGGTTAGAAGAAGAACCTGCCTCTATTTTGTTGGTTCTACTTTCTACTTTCCAAATTTCACAATAAAAATTGCACTATGAAAAACAACTCAGCTGGCGTTCAAGTGGAATGACTGTGGATAAAAAAGGAACAATATCAGTGAGTTGGCCTGGTGATGAGAGCCACCAACATTTTATGTGCCTATTCCCCGTTGTCATTTGAGTCTACAGGGTCCTCACTACAGTCAACCCTCAACAATTCTGCGTAATGCCCCTTTATCAAATGTAGTTCGAAGTGTGTTCTCTCCTCCTTTTGTAACTGCATGGAAAAGATCACCATTACTGTTTGGGAAAAAGGAACTCACTAACTTGTACAGTAAAGTAACAGCAGCAGTTTGTAGTGCTGTTTCCACCACTGCAGCGCACGCAACCACACACACAAATTATTAAACGCTCATCCTACCCTGAGATCATTCAGCTCGTAATTGAGATGAAAAACATTGCGTTCCTCTGCTTTTGCGACTTGCACACCATGTCACAGCTGATTTCCTTTACTCTCCTTTTCTAACCTCCTCAATCTCATTTTCCACCTCTGTGCATCTTTTCTCCAAGACCGAATGCAACATCGCAGTGTCACACTAGTACATAATCATGGACGTAATAACAGCTTTGGTGTTTTCTGTGTGCGCTGTTTCGTTGCCGTCGGTTGCACACAGAAGGACGCACACCTCCTCCTGATTTGCATGAAATTAGATGTTCTCGGGGTGCGGTGGAAACGCAAACACACAAGGGGTTACAAAGCAGGCGCTGTACATCTAATACACTTGACTTTAGAGACTCTTCTCGTGCATATTTTCCTTTAGAAGCATGTATTTTCACAGAAACTACAGGAAGTTACAGGGAAAGTGTCTGATTTTACTTTGACTTTCACAATGCATCACCCACCACTGCGGAGATATGACATCTTAACAGTACCAACAGTGCAGGAGATGAAGTTCCTGCATTCAGTGGCAGCTCCTGACATGCTCCACAAAGTGACAGTGTAAAACAAAAATTTTTGCCTGCCTCCTCTAGCTCCCTTTTCTCCCGATCATACTCCTGATTTCCCCCTTTCGTCTCCCAGTTCCTCCCATTTTCCCCATTTTTATCCTCCTCTCTCACTCTCCGCTCTGCTATCCTCCCTTTACCTCCACTTGCTAAGCCTTCCTCTCCATTTCCTCTCCTCTCCTGTGTTTCATGCTCCCTCACCTCGCTGCACGGTTCAACAGTGTCACCTACGGTGTGTGGAGAGGCATTTCACTCCACCTCGCCTCCAGCTTTGTGTCATTGTGTGTATGCTTATGCGTAGGGTATAAATGTGTGTGTGTGTGTGTGCATGCGTCATCATGTTCCTCTTTGTCAGAAAGCTGTGGATTTATTCTCACCTCCCTCCACCCCTCTCATCGCCTACAGGGTTTCCCTCTTTCAGGCACTAACACCCCGTCAGCGCTCCATCAACGTCTAACTTTTCTTAGCGGTGTCAGGAACTTTTTCTCTGATGTATGTCTGAGGCTTCAGTGAAATGCTGTTTACTATTTTTGCAGCATGATCGACAGCCGAATGTGTGTGCGTGAGTATGTGTGTGCGTGTGTGTGTTTGTGGATGTGTGCAAAGTCCTCAGCAGGTGGTCCCGAGTGTGCCTCACTTCTCATGCCTAATGCGCACGCTGTCAAATAAGCTTGCTGTTTGTGTGTGTGATGTCCTCTGTGACCAAAAAGCTGAGCAGGACCAGAGATGATCCATTTTCATCCCATATGGCTGCTCTTCCACTGGGAGCCCTCGGTGGATTTAAAGGAAGTTTTTGGGTCATCTTATCCCCTCAGTAATGAGAGCGAAGGTACCATAATCATTCATTTCATCCTTCGACATGATTTGGTACTCAGTGTTAGCACACACTGCACTGAATTATAGTCGGAGATTAGCATTATCCTCAGTAAGAAGACTGACCTTCCAGTATTAAACATGTTTACTGGCTTGTATTAAATGCCCTGTGCATCTGCGACCTTTAAAATGAAATTAACTGAATGTGGCCGATGAAGCTGGGGTTAATTTTGGAGTGGTTTTAGGTAAGGGAGCACTTATTCATCCGTTATGCAGTGATTTCGACCTACACATTTCATCCCTTAATTCCCCATGGGAATAGGGGAAAGTAGTGCTTACTAATATATGGTGTAGGGAAAATATAGGCTACATATGGTTGGATGGAGAGAGACTAGGTTCGGGTTATGGGGGAAAGATGGGGCAGGAAAAAGGGAAAAAATGCGCTACGTATATGCCATTTAAACTTTATGTAAATTGTACAGATAGCAGCATACATTTTTAATCACACATAACTCAACATGTATGCATAGCGTTATCATGGAGCACAGTAGGGAATAATTTACCAGGGACACATGGGTTGCACTGAATAATCTCTGTGTCTGACGAAGATCTGTTGAACATGCACGCCAACACTTTAGAGAGTAGCATTATCTAGAGTGTGAAGGTAGACCTAATTTTTTTTTTCACAATCTCAATCCCAAGTCTATTAAAGTACTTTTTTTTTTTTTCATAGAAGCCATTTTGCAGGGTGACGCAGCTTTTACTAATGAAGGTTTTGTTCCATTTAGATCAAACGGAGTTCGGCTGCCGGTGTTGTTCACGCTGGCTCACTGGACAGGCTCTTCAACACTTAAATGGAACGCAACCTTAATTAATGTCATTAGTAACACCTGTGTTTACCCTGCTATCTCATCAAATTGCCACAGACACACACACACACACACACACACACACCAGACAGGAAGGAAGGAGGGAAGGAAGCATGTTATGTTCAAAGTCTTGCGGGAAGAAAGCTACTTGAAAGTGCGCTCTTTTTGTCTCCTGTTATGTACACTTTGCCATTCTCCTATACAAACCGAGCATCCTCAGATGAAATATTAACCATCCATCAAGCCATAGAGCTGCTACAAGAGATCATTTTCTGACCCGCATGTGTAGACCCTGTGTTCTCATGTGCAGCAGACAGAGTTATCAGCTGGAGACGGGGATCATTTTGGTGCCAGTCAGCTTGACTCGGGGGGTCAAAGGCCAGCCCTTTAAGCCTCGAGCGGCTCCCCATCAGGCTCTCGAATCAGAGGTTTCGCTGTTGACATCAGCAGACGTTTTGTTAGTCTTCCCTGAACGCAAAGTGTGTGAAGAACAAGGCACCTGATCAGGGAGGCCCATGGCAGTGAAGAGAAGGTAGACGGGGCTCCTGTGTGTGTATCTGCTTGTCATCTGTTGCTTTGATGTAGTCAGTCTTACAGCTGCTATAGGAATCTGGGTTATATTAGATTTTTGAGCTTGATATACAGCAACATATTGAAACTTGATATAAAGTCTGGCATAGATGGTGTTTTGCATTCCTGGGTGCATGTGCATTAATACCTCCCAACACACACACACACACACATAGTACACACATGATCTCTCCGTCTCATTTGATTTTTGTTTACTCTCTTGCACACTTCCATCCTCCCCCACTCAGAAATGAGGAGATCAAGGACGCTTGACTCACATCAGTTGTCCTCTAATCGCGCTCGTTGTAATGATGCAGCTTCTGACGCATCGCTCGCATCCTACACAGAGACCTAAATGCGCCGCTTGTGAACTACTGCCTCCAACTATTAAGCTGTTAGATGCACGGGCGCATACAGATGAAATGATACGAAATGCACGGCAGAGACGCTCCGCGGCCCTCATGCTAAAAATGAGATTCTTTTCATTACAGTAATATGGCGTGTCTCGCTGTGTCAACTTCCATTTCCAGCTCTTCCAGCCCATCTGCACTGCAAATGAAAGTTATCTGGACTCAAATGTCACGGATGACAAAAGTGCTCGGAGTGCAAAGAGCTTTTTGCGAGGGGAGCAGTTGTCTGCGGCAATTTTCCACAGGGCGGAGGGGGTGGGGGGTGGGGGCAAAAAAAATTACACACGAGTGGATGGAGAGAGATGATGAAATGGAGAGAAAACAGAAGAAGAGAAAGAGAGCGGGGAAGAGAAAGAGAATGGGGGGGTATTCTGGAGAGGTGCGGTCCATGCTGGTGTAAATGGGAGAGTTGTAGCAGCAGGACAGACACACACACACACACAAGCCCACAGCTCAGTCAACAGTGACATCTGCTGAAAATACCACACTGTGGGAATTACATTGGATTCCTGCCTCGGAAAAGCCTTCCTTTGGGCCAGGAGGCAATTTAGTGTAATTATTATAAGTATGATTGGTATAGTAGAAGTTACAGTGGTGTAAAATTGCAATTAGTATTAGATTTAGCATTAGTGTCAGCATTAATTTAGCTTTCATTTGCATTTCCACAAAAGTGAAGATGCTATTTTTGTGCATTAAAGTTTGAAAGATCGATACTTTTCTTGCCTTTGGTCTGTTTTAATCTATTATTTAACACATCACTGAAGTAGATAAAAATATCTTCAATATAATATATTAGTTTTGATCCCAATTATGTGCTGTAATATCTTCAAAGCATTTTTTTTTTTTTTTTTGTAATTATTTGTTGTTTTATCCTCAAAACATTGTTTTAAGCATCGGTTGTTTTATCTTCAATACATTTTGCATTGTTCTGTTCTTATCTTTACTTTTCTTTTCTTTTTCTTTTTTCTTTTTTTTTTTTTTTTTTGTGCTGCATTGATGATCCGCTTTCTCCGGCCTGCAATGATCCAATTTCCCCGTGGGGATCATTTGAGGTTCATTTCAAGAGATTTTTGTGGAGAGAGTTTTAAACACAAACTGACAGCTGTTTTTTTTTTTTTTTTTTTTCAACAGCCCTTCGGCTAAATTCATAAATGACGAGAAAAGAAACCCTTCCACGCAGCATATCATTTTTTAAAAACTTTTACTCAGAGGCTTCTCTTTTATTTATTTGTTGTTTTGCGGAGCTGATCTTTAGTCAATCTGATCTGAGTTGAGTTAGAAAGAAAACTCTGTTTGGCAGTAATTTGACTGGAATCGATGCAATAATGGTCCCAAGCAGGGTTATCCAGTGTTATTCCTACAGCTGTGCACACCACTGTGTTACTAATGTGTTTGGGACACACTGTTCAAAGGGGTAAGAGTGTCTGAACTTCAACTCCTCTGTCTGGCTGAGTATTGAGTGTAAAGTCGCGACCGGAGCCGACAGCCTCCCTGCAGCGTCAGTTTTAACACTGTCTGTGTGTCTGACCTTGAGTGAGTCACTTGGACCGTGGGTGTGATCGCCAGGATACTTTTTCGCTGAGTTTTGTCACAAAGTATTGACTATTGGGTGCAAGCTTTAGGTAGACAGACGTCATCTGTGTGTGTGTGCATGTGTGTGTGTGTGTGTGTGTGTGTGTTATCCTGCGAGACAGGAGGTGTTTCTGTCCATCCTTGAATCAAAGTTGGTGTGATTAATCTTTTAAGAGCTGACACCTCTCTTAAAAGCCTCCTTACCCTGTCAGAAATGTACAACTAGTGGCCATGTATACTGTGACAAAGATTTTTAGATCATATTTTAGATTTTCTATAAACTGCTTTGCTACTGAGATGTCAATTTTCACCAGAAACTCAACCCAGTTAATTAAAGCAGAAGTTTCACAGCCAGAATGTTTTTTTTGTTTTTTTTTTTCTGTCAGTTTTAAAGATCGACATTTCTGATCCTAAAGCATGCAAGCACTGGGTTTGAACTTTTGAAGTGTTCTGCTTGTCTGGCCTTTGGAGTTATCAATTTTCGCTCATTTTCAGTTTTCACACAGACACACGAAATCCAGCACTTCACAATCTGTCATTCTTTAAGTCCACTATGCATTTCTCCATGGTCTGCTCGATCGAGATATAAGCCCCCCCAAGTAAGCAGCGAAAAGTAAGCTGTTTCACTCCATTTAATCACAAATCCCTGTGGTTTCTTTCTCCCGTTCTCTCTCTCTCTCTCATATTCTTTCTATCCATTCCTCTCTCTCTCTGTCTGTCTGTCTCTGGCCTGTAGACGGCTGAGCTGCTCTCCTGGTTTTCGCTGACGCTGCGCCTGGTCCCGCCTGGCCTCCTCTGAGCAGAATGGACACTCTGGAGTCGGAGCTGACCTGCCCAATCTGCCTGGAGCTGTTCGACGACCCGCTGCTGCTCCCTTGCGCCCACAGCCTCTGTTTCGGCTGCGCCCACCGCATCCTTGTCTCCCACTGCGCCACCAACGAGTCTGTCCAGAGCATCGGTGCCTTCCAGTGCCCCACCTGTAGATATGTCATTTCTCTGAGCCCTCAGCGTGGATTAGAAGGACTTAAGAGAAACGTGACCCTCCAGAACATTATCGACCGAGTCCAGCGCGCCTCGTCTTCGGCCGGGCTGCCCCACAGCGGGCCCAACTCTCCCGGCGAGGAAGGGAGCAACCGGTTGGCGCTGGTCCCCGTCAGCGCCGCCATGTCCAGCCCGGGAACGCCTCCGGAGCCGGTCCAGTGCCAGTTCTGCGAGCAGGACCCGCCGCAGGACGCCATCAAGACATGCGTGACGTGCGAGGTGTCGTACTGCGAGGAGTGCCTCCGCGCCACGCATCCCAACAAGAAGCCGTTCACGGGCCACCGGCTTATCGAACCCATGCCCGACTCGCACCTCCGAGGGCTGCAGTGCCTGGAACATGAGGAGGAGAAGGTGAACATGTACTGCGTCACCGACGATCAGCTGATCTGCTCGCTGTGCAAACTGGTCGGAAGGCACAGAGACCACCAGGTGGCAGCACTTAGCGACCGCTATGAAAAACTCAGGGTAAGTGCAGAAGCTGCATTTTTTGGAGAGAAATGATGTTGTTAAGATGGACTATGCAAAACTGAGGGTTCACTGAAATTACTCAATGCGCAAAAAACACAAATAAGCACAACATTTGGTGGCTGAATCAAAAAAGTTCACATCACTGGATATGATGAGGACCATGAAGATTAAAAAAACAAAAAATAAGGGTGTAATTTATCAATGAGTCAGGCCGGCTATGCGACCCATGTACAATCAATCTTCAGATTTTGTGCTTATTCCACATTTTATTTGTTGACTCTAAAAGGTTTTCACTTCAATGCATTTTTTTTTTCAGTTTTACATAGTGCCCCTTTAATGTGCCATTGTTGAGAGGTGCTTTTATGTGCATAATGTTGATATTATGAAACGAATTGTGTTGACTTTCTGATTTTTACATCTGACCTCTGTAACTTATTGTGCACATCACACAAATGAGTTAAAAACATCTCGCTGACATTTGGAGAGAAGGGTCTTGTTTAATTCCACGGATGTTATATCAAGGTTAAAGTTTGGCTCAAGTCTTTATCCTGCACATATTACGGCAAAATTAGTGGAATTTTTACTCTAATATGCTGCATGAAATGTCCCATTATCCATACTGAGCTATCTAACTCGATTATCAAGTGCGATTTTATCATCTCATGCTGATTCATTATCTCTGCCGAATAATTAAGCAATTAACATAATCACTACACCATCATATTACGCCAGGAGGGTATTCAGAAGCACGCACACAGTGTGAATATGGAAAGTGTCATTAGTGACGGGGCAAGGCGTCTTCAATGAAGTTGCAGGTTAACGAGCGCCGGTTGCCTGCTGGGTGGAGTTGTGGTTAATTGAGCACGGCTGTTAGAAAGTGCTAGTAATGCCCATAGGAGTGGTAGGTGTGTGTGTGTGTGTCTCCATGTCACACCAAAGCCCTTGCTCGGAGATTGTTAGGGTCCCACTTGCGAGAGAACATTCGGGTGGAAACAAAGTCGGAAAGTTTGCTCAGGTTGGGATTCAGTTAACTTTTATAAGGCCACAGTCATTATCCCACACGTTAGTTATACATCAGAGGTTTTCTTACAATAACAATAAAAAAAAATACATATATATACTTCCAACTTTTCGAAAGCTTCATTTACCATGGGAAAATTAGTGTTTCCAAACTCAATACCCCACTGCACACTCGTTTTGGATAGTGTTTATTCAGCCTTACTTACTAAATGTCCTCAAGTGAAATGGCAGGGCCCAGCTCCTGTGAGGAAACGGCTCTTTCCTTTTGCCAGAGTTTTGAAACACATTCTCCAGTCTGAAGTCGTTCCTAATACATCCACTGAGAGGAGGCTTGCCTGAAGTGATCTAATGGAAGACTTAAGGAACTGAAACTGCCAGAAGTTGAAATTATTCCAAGAAGAAAAGGCACAGCAAGCTGATGCATGTCCCTCACTTGGGACTATTTTAACCGAAATGCTGCGGTGGGTAACCGGTAGGGAAATGGCAGCTCTCTAATGAAAACAGTTGTTTTTATAACTTCAGGAGTTTCAAAAAGTAGTTCTGTACATGGGAACAAGGTAATGACACGATAAAAAATACTCTTTGTTCCTTAGAGTAGGCTTTGATGAAGCAAACGCTCAAGGAAAATCAAGCATCAGATCTACTTTCAGTGTCTGTCAAGGTTTTAAAGAGGAGCTCTCTCCTTCATCCACATTACATTGTTCCTATTTTGTACATTTGGCATATGCTGCAGTGCTTGTTGAGATGTCGTTTATTCTTTTCTCACTAAAGAGCTGAATCCGGCCATTAGCCACCACACCCTGCCCTGTTTTTGCGCAGCAGCAATACCAACACTGAGATATCTGAGGCATTTTTGTGTAGATCTGCGTTGTAGGTTTGCAAATCCACAGCGTGTACCGTGCTGTGGCTCAAGATGGACGAGTCAAATCAGCCGGTAGCGTCTCCAAGTGTTGGGTTGTTCCAGATTAAAAGGTCAGACTTTATGAAAAGGTCAGACTCATACCTGAATAACATCAGTGTGGACAAGACATTTGTATTTTCAGAGCATGTCACTCCTTAAACAAACAAACTGGCTATTTTTTATTTTTGGAAAGTGGCTGTGATAAAAGTGCAGTAATCCGTAACGAGGTGTCCTGATGAATTAACATGACTTGTTGGAGGTGGATGTTGGAGAGGGACTTTGAGATTTCAGATAGCTGATATGTGGATTTTGCAAAAGGGTCTCAGAGAGCCGCTCAGTGTCAGAGAGATGCCGCCAGTATTTTATCCATGTCTTCTTGTTTGTTTTCCCGGGGTCACCTTGACACGAAGCCCGCTATTGTTTTGGACTGTTGCCGCTCCAGCAACACAACATGACACAGGCCTTGTGCAATTTGCCTGTAGCGGTTACGTGGGGGTCTCTGTGCAATTTCGTCTTGCGTGTTTCGGCAATTGCAGCAGAAAAGAATAATTAGGAGGAGAAGTACAGGTCAGTGCATCCTCTAATTATCACAGTTCTACAAACAGGTCAGTGCATCCAGCAATTATCATACAAGCTAATCATCTATTGTAACAGCAAAGCCGAAGCAAGAGCAGTTTTTTCCTTCTCTCTCTCTCGTGCCAACAGTGCACAACATATTGACATAGCAAGGACAAAGGAGACCATAAACGTATGACTGAGGCTGACATGCATTATAATGAGCATGATGTGTCATATGAAATTTCATGTTTGTTTACCCATCCGCTGGGCATTCACATCAGGGACACAAGGTTGTTTGTACCTAGATGACAGTACACATGTGCGGTACATGTGTATTTCCATCCCTGGAGAAATACATAGAATTCCTTTTAACATCAAAGGTTGCATGAGACGGTATAAATGTGAAGCACAGGAGCATGAGGCATGTGATTTAACCCTCGTCTAACCCGTTAAGATGACTTTAGTGTGGATTTATTGCCTCGTGAAGTGAAAGGAGTCGCATTAATGTGCTGATATTTACCTGGGAGCTGCTTAGCACAGCTTGTACGGCTGGCAGGCGAACATCAATTGCGGGTTAACTGCTTAATGCACTCAAATGTTGTCTTTTGGAGAGAAAAATGTCATGTGGCCCTGCCTACATTTTCTAAAGCATCATCATTGCCATTTTCTGACTGATCGGTGTCATTCATGAAAAGAAAGGCACAATATTGCTATTATTTTGCTATCATTATTGCTATTATTTTAGATGGCTCAGTTGTCCTGCATTGAATTAAAGCCCGTTTTTTAATGTTACATTAAGTTTCCCGATAGTGATGCAACCAATGAAATTGTTATTTGGCAACTGAAACCATGGTAGAGAAGTGCAGAAATATATCCTCACTTCAAAAATACTTCAAAAAGTCCCATCATAACCCATACATCATTATACTATTTCCACAGGAAATAGTCCAAAATGGTATAAATGCATTTCAGAGAAAACTGATTGGTGGAAGTTTATTATTTCACATCAGGACCGAGACTGAAAATGGTGGATTTAAGTTCCCTACTTGCTGTTTGAGATCAATGACATTAATGTTTTGGGACAATAATGTACATATCACACACCAAACATGAAGACAATTGATATAAGCGACTGTGGTTGGTGGGGAAGTTGAGAGCAGATGGAGAGACAAATGTGCATGTCTGATTAATGTTTTAGCAACACTCAGAGGTACACACACCTACCCCTAACCCTAACCTTTGGCTTTTCTGGTGAACGAGGGCATGTTAGAGTGGATTTGACCTTCTGTCAAGCCCCGCAAAGCCTCACGTCAGCCAGCTGGCACATGCCGTGCCTTTGATACAGGCCACAGGTTAAAACCCCGTTAGCCCCGGGCTGACCTCCCAACACTAAGAGCATTTGGCCAGGGCGGGGGTTTTACAGCACAGGGGCATCCTGTGGTCACACTAAATATGTGTTTTTTTAATGATGATCAGGGCTTTTTTTGGGGTGTATACAATTTGTCGTGGGCGTGGCCGGCGGTGAGCTCGCGGTGAGTGTGGCTGCCAAGGTGAGGCGAGCGGCCGCAGTGCAGGGAAGCGACAGCAGCAGCAATAATGGCGGAAAAAAGTGTGAGAAAAACGAGCATCAAGGTTAAATGTGTTGCAGACAAGACCCTTCCGAGAACACAGGTAAACTTAACCATTTTATTTCATTTCATTTTATTTTATTTTTGTTTTTTTTTTTTGGCTTGGTTTGTTTTTGCGGATGGGTTGCCTTGATCTCAGACTAGATGCTGTTTCAAAGTGACAAGTGTCGGGGTGGGAACTTGACCTACTGAGGAAGAGGAGGGCGGACCTCGGACTGCCTCAAGGCTTGGGTCGCCTTTTGCTTCAGTCCTCTTCTGTTCACATCAGTTCAATAAAGTTTACTCTTTTTTCATCACAGTTTATCACAGCATGGTAAGGAAACACTACGATAACTGTGTTAAAATGTTAATGGTACAAAATGAACCCTGTTTAAAATATATTTTAACACCCAATATGTTACACTTGTGTGATTTTGACCAATGGTAATTAGTTCCTGGTGTTAAGCTTTGGGTGTTCACAGCGCTGTTATCCAGTTTTAAGGTAAAGAGAACGAAGGGCTTCGCTTATCTCTAAGATAAATGATTAACTTAGAGAAAGTCCTACATTACTTTGAACTTGTCTTACACAGTGTAACTAACTAACTAAGCAAGAGCATTCATGGCTGCTCCACTGAATTGAGTCGAACATTAGGAAAGGTTTAGACTTTGTGGTTAATGGTTAGTCTTTTAACATCTTAACAAGTGACAGAAACAAGGCAGGAGATTAAAATGAGGCCTTCGTTTAAGATATTTACTGTGCAAAGCAACTCACCCGCTGTTTAATGTTTATACCAGACATGTTTTATTTGGAATTCATAGAACTTTTGGGAAACTTTTTTTTTTTTTTTTTTTTTACCAGGGAATGGGGATCGAGGTACATGCACACAAGCCAGGGTCAGAGTAAGATAATCCAGATTGGGGTAAAACTTTTGAATCTTGTTTGAAGTACTTCAAGAAAAACACTTGCGGCACTCGTTTTTTTTTTTCCTCCCCTAGGATATTACTCTTTTTTTTTTTTTTTCCATTTTTGAGTCTGTTCTGGAGTCTGACAAGTTGCAACTTTTTGGTCAGATTTTCCAGACTATTTCATGCATATCACTTTTGGCCCTGATCTGCTGGAATTTGAGATACCCCCATTCGGCACAGGAAAGAGAATATCAGATGATTGGAATAGTTCCCCTTTTTTTCAGTGGCAGTGGTGGCGTGTCTGATAAGAGCCGAGGAGGTTATTGTGGGAACACCCATCCTTTTTCAGAGATAAAATTACCCCCGTCACAGGAAATTGATGGGAGAAGGCAGTTGGAAATAGCTTTTAAGGTCTTCGGGGTCTGGGTCTGAGGAGAGAAAAAAAAAAGCCCAAAAAACTTGAGGATAAAGTTGACTGCCATTGTGTGTGTGACAACCTAAGTTTCACATCCAGTCCTACTGTTTGCATAGTCAGTCCCATCCACTTTAACTGCCAAAACACTATACTTTGGATTATGAAGCACCCACAGTCACATAAAATCGTCCAATTCAATACATCACATTTGATTAATAAGGCTAACTGTATTTTTTAAGCTCATTATGCACATATCGATATTCATAACCCACAGCAACCACCTAGCAACAACCTAACAGCCATCCACACAGCAACCGCCTCACAACCATCCACAACACCATAGCAACCGCCTAACAACACCCTAGCAGCCACCTGGAGCACCATAGCAATGTGCAATTTGTTAGTTGTTTATTTATAGTGGAAAGTATAGCTCTGTGTTGCACATTTCATTAAAATACATTACATCACATTTAATTGATTGATATTTAGCTGTTTAAATGGAAAACTTACACTGACAGATGCTTTCTCTAAATTGATAAATTGATGTATAAATGATGAAATCAAGTTTTAGATTGGATTTTATGTTTTTTATCACCACACTGTCTGATCCCCCTAGTGGCCATGAGGCTCTTTGCATGTGCCTAGACTGCCTGTGCATAGATCCAGCCCACATTACAGCCCTTATATCATGGCACTTGTCAAACAGTAATAAAATAATAATAATAATAATAATAATAATAATAATTATTATTATTATTATTATTATTATTATTATATATATATATATATATGTGTGTGTGTGTGTGTGTGTGTGTGTGTGTGTGTGTGTATATATATATATATATATATATATATTTTTTTTTTTTTTTTTTTTTTTTTTTTTTAATACAGAGAGTTAATTAATTTAGGGGGCAGTGTGGTCTGAAAATACACATTTTCCGCCTGCACTATTTTTGCACTATTTCCAGGAGATGCTGTTTTTGTTAACATTATTCAGCCTCAGTAATGGTTTTAACATGATGCATTATGCAGTGCAGCCATTAGATTATAGTTGTTATGGTCATCTACATTAAGATTTACATGAGGTTGATTAGCATTTAGAGCAGTACACTGACGCGATGACATACATGATACACAGTTTTAACAAACCAACCAATGCTAAAAGTATCTTCAGCAGCCATGTTACAATGCTCTTTTTTTTTACTGCCAGTGAGGCGTGTGCAGTTTGGTGATGGTTGACATGGATGTGAGTCTCTCCGGGCGTTTTTGCTGCTTTCGCCTCCTTTTTCTCTTTCAGCCGCTGCTCTTGCCATGAGGCTTGACCATAACGACAGTATGAAAGCATGTATACTAAAGCTTCAGCGGTCCGGAGAAGGGTTCATTTGATTCAGAAGTGTAGGTTGTTGTGTGGTATGAAGTATATACTGGCTGGAGGGGAGATGCAGCTTTAAAATATAGTAACAGTTTGCACCAAAACCTATAGGATTATGTTGCACTCCCTATCTTCACTTCAATTTCTCACAGTTTATCTCATTTTCTTTCTGTACGTTCCTCTCGCTGAAGGCGCTCTGAGTCAGAGTGTTTCAGCTACACACACACACACACACACACACACACACACACAAACACTCCATCCCAATTTTCCGCAATTTCTCCTCCCTTTGCAGTATTTCTTTTTATTTTTTCTGTTGTGCTTTCCAGTCAAGGCTAACGCTTCGGGAGTAGACGTATCTTTCTTTCTCACTATCTTTGTACCTGTCTCTGTGTCATCGCCTTTCTCATCTGTGTGGCTCTGCTTTTCATCTTAATCTCGGCCTCTCTCTCTCCCTCTCTCTCTCTCTTGCAACTGTGCGCCTTTGCTCTCTTTTTGCACCTGTCTTCATCCTCATCTGAGTTTTTTTATCCCCCTTCATCTCACACACACATACATAAGCATTGGGGGAAAAGGAATGGGTTGAACTTTTGAAGTGAGTTGCCTACATGTGTGCCAGAGTTGCAGTGTGCCATATTGTATGTGATGTGTGCATGTCTGCTTAAGGGTAACAAGGTGATCTGCTCATTTTTGCAGAAATCACAGAAAATGACAAAGCGTAGTCATGCAATGTATAGGCTAAAGTTATGGAGACATTAGAGGAGAAAAGGTGCAAAAAAATGCAAAATTCGCCTTGGTTTCAGTGAATGGATTTGCACTGAACGACATAGGAAGAAGCTCTGAGAGACTTAAGATCTTAGTGTGCCGCAGCTTTCTACTGATTAGGAGCAGATGCTGTGGACGGAAACAGCTTCCTTTTGAAGAAACTGCCTCCAACAGTCAGCTGACCACACTTCAGGAAAAGTCAACTTATTTTTAGAAGTGTATTTACATTTCAAGCGATCTTGCTAAGCCGCCTTTCTCCCACAATTGAAACTCAGAGGAATTTGCTGCACTGCTAAATGTCCCCCTACAGTTTACAGTCTGACCACACTGTCATTTGGTGATACAATAGCACTGACAGGCATTACTTGTCTACTAATTTGGCGGGTGTGCCATTTGCACTGGTTTCAAAGGGGGGGTTTTGTGCCACGTGGTTCGAGGCACATTTTCAATTATTTTTGCCCAGAGAGAAATCTATGGAAAATATAGACATTCTGTAGGATTATATTCATGGTGCTTTTGGTAAAGACCAAAATATTCAGTATACTGATGAAGTGTAGGTCAGAGTTTACCATGCATTTTGTTCACCACCTATAAGTCAAAGTCAGCACCAGAGCCAGATCTGCAAGTTAAAGATGTGTTTTCATGTAATATCCATCATCCATCATTTTAAAGAGAAAGGATATCATGAATTTACACAGAATGTAAAGGTATGCACTGACATCCAATCTGTCAACCGCCTTCTGATTTGGCCAGAGATGCATCAGGCCAGGAAGGAGTGTTTGATAGAGTGGACTGAATATGAAAGTTTTCGTGACGAGATGGCGACGTCTTTGTCGGGTAATCCTAACATTAAAGGGGTTCGGCACAACTGCTTTGTCGATGGCTCAGAGATAAGGAGTAAGACGGATGGGGAACATGAGGGAGATAAAGATCGCAGGGAAGGGAGCAGGAAGAGGGGATAGGAGGGAGTTGGAGTGAGGTGCCAAAAACTCAAATGAAGAAACAGAAAGGAAAGAATAATAATACTGATGTGTCTGAGGTTTAATCCGATCACGAGTCACTGGAGACGTGGCTGAGATGCATGATAACGCCAGGTGGGAGCTGCAGTCTGCCTCAGCTGTCCACTTGTGATCAGATCACCCAAGACTGATGTGAGCAGCAGAAAAATTTTCGGGAGTCTACCTGATATTGAGTAACAGCTCCTTTTGCACAACTCACATTGTCTCAAATCTAAAAAATCCTTACTTGTTGATTTCTCTTTATTTACATCACCTTGTTTGTAACTGATATAGGTTTGACATGAGAAATCAATAAGGGTAAATGTTTGTGTGCTTGTATTCACCTCATCAGTTTTCTTTATGATGTGTAAGTGTCCCTGATTTGAATAAGTACAGTATTTTGTATATTAATTTATATGGAAAAGTCCAAAAATTCAAATTAAAAAGTTGGATAAAGGTCCACTTACACACTGTATATCCAAACCAGTGCAGCTTAACAAACTCTGCTCAGAATAGATTAATTGACTACAAAGACGCTTACGGGGAAAACACCAGACTGGCAGGCGGCAGGAAGACAGATAAACACACAGACTGACAGACAGGCAGGATGATAGACAGATGATCAACCTGACAGACAGGCAGGCAGAAAGACCGGGGGACTTTTCCAGTTTAATTCCAGTGACCTTAATACCAGTGGGCAACACCGACTGTGTACATGTGACTCAACCCCCTCCAAATCCTGCGAGTCCGGCGGAAATGCCAAATAAATGGAAATACACCCTAAAGAAAATCTCACCCACATACAATATGCATGCACACCGCTAGCACAATGCTCAAACGTGAGTGTGATGGCGTGTTTTCAGGTTTTTAAATCAGTCTGATGTCGATACTAGTTGTTGTGGTTACTTCTCTTTGTTGTACATGTTTGTTTGCAAGAAAGAAAGAAAGAAAGAAAAAGAAAATGCACCGACTTGACGTATGCATGTAATGCTACAAATGAGATTCTTTGCACACCCAATATCCAAACATTTTCTGCAAAAGCCGGGATCAGCTATCCTGGTATGATTTTTATTAAAATGATATATGATATTCTCTGGGAGGAAAAAAATGGCTTATCAAAATGAATAGGCCTAGAACTGGAGATACTGTTTTTTCCCTTATAAACCCCTCATATGGATATTATATCAATACTATGATATGACGCTAGACCTGGTGTGGGATTTTGGATATTGTAATATGGTGATATGGCATAAGGGTTGCCTTTTTCTGATTTTAAATAGAGAGGTCTGAACTTATCTAGCTGTTCTATTTCTTGCTATTTCCACCAATAATCCTGCTATTTAGTTTTGTTCTTATCGCCCAGCCTTGTTCTCCGTCCATGTGTGTGTGTGCAGATATGAGTGCACCCGTTTGTGTGTGTTTAAAGGCTAAGTGATCCAAACATGACGCGGCAGCTGACTTATCATCACGATCACAGCGTTTTTTCCGCCTCATCATCCTTGAGATGTTTTCTGTTATTTTTATCTCTGTTGATGATAATAGCGTCATCTTCCTCTCCCTGCAGACCTTTATGCTGCTTTTTCTGTGGTGCATCATCGCCGTATTAAGGCCATCCATTAAGCCCCCGCTGCCGCTACTGCACAGATGCATATATGCATGCACACACACACATACAGTCCTATATCTGTCCCAAATCCCACCATCTCTATCTCTGTTCTCCCTTGTCTTTTGTTTATTCAGTATTCCCTCTGGGCAGCTCCTTTTAATCCCCAACACAGCATCAAAACAGGGCTTTGTTCACACTGCCACTCAAAAGTGGCTGAACAATTATTTGACCAATTTAGCATATCCAACTAGCTGATTTTGTTCGTATGGGGCTCAGTGCTCATGATTTGCAGTATAAACAAAAAAGAAACCGTCCCAAGCCTATAAATTTAGTTAATAAAACTGTGATTTTGACGTGAAGACAGCATGTAGGTGTCTTTGACATTTGCTGCGCTCCACCGGTTTCCAGATGTGCCGGGAAAATTCTCCGTTTTGTCAGATGGGAGCTTAAAAATCATCTGGAAAACAGTTGTGAGCGGGACAGTGCGGACGCAGGCTCAGTGCGGCTTAGCACGCTCCGTTTGGCAATTATATGACAGTCTTGGAAGTAAAAGAGACCCAGCGGATAAAAGGGAGCAAAAGAGGGGAAAGGAAAAAGGGGGAAGGGAAAACTGGGGGAAAAAGCAGGGGACAGCCCGCGCTGACGTACTGTCACCTGTTTGCCGGTTCGTTAGTCGAGAACGGTGCGTGCTCTCATAGGGAAAGCTTTTGATGCCTAATTTGCCGCTTGGCCGGGTTTGCGCATGGCTTGGTGCTCAGTGGAGTGGCTCTCCCAGTCACATCCTCTCCTAGTGTAGGATCCTTGGTCGCCAGGCTCGTACGGGCAGGATGAGGAGGCAGTACAGGGATGAGGGGCATCCCCAGCGTCCGGAGGTACGTGGACACTAAACTTACCTGGAAAAGCAGCAGTGGAAGATTCTTGGGAAGAGAAAGAGAAAGGAAAACATTTTAACCCCTCCGTATGCTTTACTGAATCTGCAGTGGAGATGCAGCATCAAACATTTCCTGCTCGTTTTGTCAGTGCTTTGCATTGTATTGCAGAATATGCTCGTTTTCCACTTGTTTTGTAAGTTTGTTTTTTGATGCGGTGCCTGCCCGAGGCGGTCATACAACTTCTTCGTTCGTGCTTGTGGAAGTGCTGGTGGTGGCGGTGGTGGTGTTGGGTGGAGGGGGGGATCTGTTGCACTTTTTTTGCGTCTCATCCTCTTTTTGATTTACGGCTCTGCCTTCAGCCTCTGCTCCTTTGCATTCACACTTTGGTTTGTTTTTCTGTTTTTTCTCTGTGTTTCGCTGCAGCAAGCCCTGGACTCCAACCTGAGCAGTTTGATCAAAAGGAACAACGAGCTGGAGTCGCTTATGGGGAAACTGATCCAGACCTGTCAGCATGTAGAGGTGAGTCCCAGCAGCCCCCGAGGGAACCACTGACCCACATTGTTATTTGCTTTGAATAATCATCAGATGCGACCTGATTTTTATCAAAATACTATTTGTAATATCTCAAATACATATTAACACACTTTCAGAGATTTTAATTGTGTCACTTCTACTACTTTCTGCTGCTTAATTTTGAATTTTGTTTTCTGCTCAGCACACATTTACTTAAAAAAGGGCATTATTCTATTATCTATTATGTTTTATTGTGTTTTATCTTTGTGATGTGAATCATCTCCTATGATAGAGACCAAAATCTTTAAATATTAAAAAAAAAAAAAAACTGACTAAAAAAAAACAAACTGATTTTTTTTTTCCCCTTTTGTGTAAAATTCCAGAAGATGAAGATGAACAAATTAATCTGCAAAGCTGCAGTTAATTTAACCGCTGTTCGTTCAGATTAATAGGACTTATTTGATTGGTAATAACAACTACTTTTTGTGTTACATTACATTTATAGTACATTTGAGATGTGAACAAATGAACTGCAGCAACAGTTGCAGTTCAACAATCTGAACATTTAAGTTTTATATTTTATAAAGCAAATCCAGCAGAAAGTTTAACTTGTGTGTTTCAACGTATGAATAATTGAGTCAGCTGCACAAAAGCCTCATTTGCAGCGGATGCAACGGAAATTAATTTGAAATCGCTTACAGATTTGTGTACATTATGTATAACACAGCAAGCATTAGATGGCTTTTTCAATTGCTAAATGTCTGGTTTTGCCTAATCAGTTTACGCTGCTTTAGCATGCTGTTGCTGGGATAATAAGACCCTGTGTGTGTATCTGCATCTCTGTGTGTCTGTGGGTATTTGGATGTTCCAGTGAAGGCAATTCTGCACTAAGCCTGTCTGTTCACGTTACGCTGGCCCACTAAGAAGCTTTAAATACAGCAACGCCACAGGGTTAAAAGGCAGTGACATCTTAGTTTAGAAATGATGGAGAACAATCTCTGTGCCTGGCAGGGCCGTCGCAAACTGAAAGGAAAGAGGATTGAGATTTATTGAGGAGATTTAGGATATCGCTGCAGAGTAAAAATGATGTCTGCATTATTGTATGTCTGTGCATTTTTCTGTACATGCACTCGTGTGGCCATGAGAGCAAGACATCACACAAGTTTAAAAATATTATTATTATTATTATTATTATTATTATTATTAGCCATAGTAGTAGTAGTAGTAGTAGTATAAATTAAGTTTTTATATATATATTTATTTATTTATTTATTTATTTATTTATCCATTCTGTGGGTTTTCCTAGTACATATTTTATGCACACACACACAAAAAAATAATAATAAGAATTTTAAAAAAAGAAATAAAGAAAAAATCTTGCCTTAGTGCTTTTGTTTTGGTCTTCCTACTGTACAGAACTGCAAAAAAGTCAACAATTCTCTTGAGAAATGAGAAATAAATAAAAGATGCACAAGGACACGGCAAAAAATACTTGACCTATTTTTTCATGGTGCGTTATGGTCAGTGACCGTGTGTACTGCACGGTTTTTACAACACACTCTAAACCCCTAAAATAACTTGAGGAATGTACAGTAGTGACAACAGTGTGTGTGTGTGCGTGCATGCGTATCAGCATTCATGATGCATCGGTGCAAAACACACACAAACAGTGATTTAACTCGGCGATGACAAACTGATAATAATGAGGTGAAAATTAACCTTCGGGTAAGTGAAGATGCCTTCTTGACGTGCAAACTTTGCTGTGCACATGCAGCCGCCGAGGAGAGAGGCCAACGTGACGGCGCTGAGAAGTGCAAGGTCGCAGCGCTCACTCAGCTTGGCGTGCTTTTGGCAGAGCTTGCTGAATATTTTACACCAGATTAATCCATTCCTGAGCTCTTCAGGAGGTATGTGCTGAGATTTGCCGAGATTGTGTGACATCCTCCAGACTCAAGATGCTCTGCAGGCTGGATAATGTGCACATACATGCGTGCACATACATGTGTCTGCGTGTTTTTTGTCGCTTTGTAAAAATTTAAACAGGAAAACGAACTGAAAACAACTTTTGTCAAGGTGTCCCTACTCACGAACGCACGACTTTCACATGTTGAAAGATACAGCACCCCGTGTTCATCATAAAACTGTGCAAATGAAAAAACACAGCAGTATTTGCAAATTAATAAACTGTGGTGCACCAGTAAGTCAAGGAGAGGTGATCCGAGGAAGTTGGGCTGTTTATTAGCAGCAGCAAAAACATAAAAAAACATAAATCCAAGCCACTCAAAGGAAAAAAAAATGCTGTTTTTCCTGTTGGCACTCACTAAGGGAGTCGGAGAGGGTTCACTAGTCTTATTAGCAGAAACTAGAGCAAGGGCAGTCACTTCTACATCTGTGACATCAGGCTGCAGAAACAGGCGCGAGTGCTGTGCATTTGCAAATGCCACTGAATATTTTAAGCCTGTTAAGTCTAAGTTCCTGAGAAAGTTTTGTTGCTGTGCCCTTCTGGAAGTTTTCAAATCCTGGAGGCTTGAGCGTTGTGTGTACGTGTGTGTCGGAGAGGGTTAAATGAATCACTTAATGTCCCTGCCAGAGTGTGATCTGTCATGTTAATCACTTGCTCCAAAGGGCTCTGCCTACAGCCATTAGATGCACCACGTCTTTGTAAAAAAAAAAAAACATGACAAATCGCGGTTGAAACGTGTGTGTACATTTTTCAGAAGCAAGTAAACAGGCAAGACTTTGTTGAATTCTGAGGAAAATGTACTCAGCGCTTGGATTTGAAAACGAGCTGACCACCGTTGTTGTGTGTGTGAGGCCTGTGTGTGTGTATGTGTGTGCGTGTGCGTATGTGGGGGAGGTTGATTCACAGAGATGAGCGATATCTGACAATCTTCATTCGCATTGAGTTCTTGGATGACCATGAAATGACACAGAAAACGATTCAGATATCTGGAGGGAAAATGAGCGACAGCCTCTGCCAAGATAAACCCACATTCCTGGTACAATCAGATGAAATGGACAGGTTCGGTGAATACGACATACATTTTGGATTGATCTTTTCAGTGATTAGAAGCGTTAGACTCAACCTAGTGACCAGTGAACAGGAACCAGAAATCTGATCAATGTCTGCAGAGGCCTGCGAGGTGCCAGCTCCCGCTCAGCCATAACCTGGAGCTGGCCAGTGTGGAGTTCATTTCAGGGAACAAGATCCATGATGAATTTCAATTCTTGTTTATAAGTCGCTGGAAATCAGCCTCGAGCCACTGGCACACGAAGCCGTGCAGCAAAACAAACAAAATTTACTGATGGAGACTGAAAGCCCTGACTTCAACAGTGGCTTTTTGGTGTGGACTCAGACTAAGACTCCTTGTATCTTAGATCTGGGTTTCAAAGAGGTTGCCGTTCCATCTGGCTTTGAAAACTAAAGGCTGAGGGGCTTTAAGCGTTGCTTTACACTATAAAAATGCCCGGCCACGATAGGCACAGATGCACTGAACTGGGAGGACAGATTTGTCAGCAGTTTTTCAGACGAATCTCAATGTTAGTTTGTGAATGAGCAGGTATACATGTATACAAAAGCACATGCACAATAAAGTGAGAAATATCAGTTCTGCTACCACAAATTGATTTGTTGCCAAAACTAGAGACAAGCACAAGGAATAGTGTGGTAGAAAGTACTGGCATTAAGGTCAGCATGGCGGAAGAGTCCTGACCTTTGCTTCAGCTCCTCTAACCTTGGATCACCTCCCAACCCATACCGAGAAGTTTTCTAATGCGAGTGAAGTTTTATTATTTTACCTGAAGTTTTCTTATTTATCCAAGACCAAATTCTAACCCTAACCTTAATCTTAATCTTGGCTAAAGTCTTAATTTCTTAACCTTAACCCTAGCCTTAACCAAAGCTGTTTTAATTGCCTAGACTGCCGCTGAACCTTTCCCACATGAGGAGCGGGTGCCCAATTCCAACTATTCTCACATAATCCAATTAGCGCTATTGTCACATAATCCAATTTGCGGTATTGTCACATAATCCAATTTGCGGTGGAGGACCATAATAGTCACATAATTTGAGTTCATAACATGTATTTTACATTCCAGAGTTAATGTCACCAAAAAATGGTGAGGCTGTGTTATTAAATCCAGGCCCAGAGCTAAATGACCATTATGGCATGCGTTCAGTGTAAACAACCAAGTGCATTCATTAGGCCGTAAAATATCATTAACACAGAGGTAAGATAAATAAAAGATTTTTTGCAGAGTAAACAGCAGACACTTGATTTAATTTTATATTCCAAGCCACCTGAGAGCTTTAACGCTGGGGTTGCAGACACCAATTAACCGTGCTGAAAAGACAGATGCACTCGCGATGCAACAGCCCGTCTCTACAGCGGAGCTTGGAAGTTATTTCCAGGGCCATCTCGACGTGTTTCATATCAGCGCTGTGAAGTAACCCAGGTGGCAAATTGTTTCTTTTGGCGACAAGATGCTAGAGAAATCGCGTAACTGTTGTATGGGGACAGATTGGGCAATATGGATACAGCGGAAGCCCTTTCCAGCCTTGCTTGGCTCGGTCGTGGAAAGGCAAATGACTCCCCAACATATTATTATTATTAAAACACCCTTCAACATGTGTGTGCGTGTGTGTGTGTGTGTGTGTGTGTGTGTTAGAGAGAGGCCGTGCAATCTCTCATTAGCCTGGCAACACTCCTCTGTTTCATGGCTCCCTCTGCTATCGCTCTGCCTCAGCAAGAAAACACTTCATAAGGTGCTGAAAGGACCACTAGGAAATGAACACAATGAGAAATTACACATTATGGTAGGACCTGTGGTCGTAAAATTGGACTTGAACATACTTTTATAGCTTGTTCGAGCTGTAAAGCCTCCAACTGCGTAGTGAGTTAAACAGACAGGCAGAATGGAGTTGAATGCCATTTGCCCTTTTTTTTTTCACAAAGAGCCCTGCAGCATTGGTACATTTCATAGATTCAGGATTGGGACTCAAATAAGCAGTAAAATTATGAATGTATGTCTGATTTTCAGCATTTGGATCTATCCTGGTGCACAACACAAGGACATACTGCAGCTGGGCAAAATGACCGCCTTGGGAATACTATTTCTCCTGCCCACTTAGACCCAATGGGCTCCTGACTTGTGTGTGTTTTCACCTTCTCTTTATGTTAAGATCAAGCTGGCAAGAGGCAAAACATCCACAAATGTCTGATCTTCCTCAGGTACGCGCCTCCTCTCTGGAGGTCTGGAGGCATTTATCTGAGGAAAATCAGGCATTTCTGGTTGACATGATCTGGATCCAATAAACATCACTCCCCGTTTTCATCTATTCGTCAGTCCCTTTGTTCATCTAACACTCGGTTTGGTTCTCAGGTGAACGCATCCCGCCAGGAGGGGAAGCTTTTGGAGGAATGTGACATTCTGATTGACATTATTCAGCAGAGGAGGCAGATCATTGGCACCAAGATCAAGGAGGGAAAGGTAGGATGAACACAAGCAGGCGAGGTGTGATAAAGATGTCCATTTAGTCTCGAGTGTTGTTCTGATATTTCCCCTCCATGCACTTCAAACCCTCCTTTTTATCTTCCCTCTGAACACTGCAAAAATCAGTGTATGCATTTTGAATAAATACAATGAATAATGATAAATTCTGGGTCATTTCGTTTAAAAACTATCACTTTCTCACTTGTCATTCCATACATTCACACAACAATGAAAGTTTACCATGACCAACATTATAAATTTGGTTTATCGTTACATAATTTAACCATATTTCTGCAGCTACTAATTTGCAACATCCCTTCATTCTGGGAAATGCTTTACTTCCTTCCATCTGTTAAAAACTAGAACTGATACTTTAGTCACAATATGGCTCATACTGTTTGAAAATGTAAAATATGCCCCTCTCACGGTGTAATATGCATTAAACAAAATTTTAAAAGAAAAAAAAAATCATTTCAGCTATATTCAGTAGACTCAATGTATTATGCAAATGAGGTAAAACTCAATATAATGCATGGTTAATAAACTGTATATTGAAGTTAATCATAACAGCCCTCAAAGCTACCATCATACTGTATTTCAAGTCGAGTGCAAAACCTCACAGAAGCCAGCTGCCCTGATCCTTATTTAACATATTGCGCACAGACTGTTAAACTGCCTAAAAAGCAAACCCTTCCACACATTACGAACAGACGGGGGAAACAGCCTGACTGCCCAAAGAAGATCCCAGAGCATATGGGAGGGCGAATTCATTTGGACTCTAAACCCTAATGTCATATTTTTTTGAAAACTGACTCTAATGAGACTTGGAACTATCTGAGGATTTTTTTTCAGAATAATCTTTTTTTTCCACTCTGTAATTTATTAGCTTTTGAGAGAACCAACAGAGAGGAAAGAGAGACTGAAAATACGTCGATGCTTACTGAGATAGTTTTTTTTTTTTAGGCAAACTAAATGAAAAAAAAAAAAATCTGCAAATTGCATTTTTGCAGAGTGACAAATTCCTAGTCAGTATAATCAGGGGGTATCTTGATTTTTCTCAGAAACCAATTTTGCTGCTCTCGGTCGTTCAAGTGATACCTCTGCCTTTCTTTCTGACTTCCTGGGCTTAAACCTCTGAAATCTGGAGGTTGAAGTCCATGCTCAAGTATATAATGATCAGATAATGAATCTGATTTCATATTAATAGGCTGGATTTATTCATGGTGCACACAATAGTGATATTACACATCTCACAGATTCCAATGAAATTAGGCTTTTTTGGGTTCTCTATGGCCAAAAGCGCCCGTGAAATGTCCCTTTTGACCTCAATCCAGCCACCGACCTCAATCTGTCTCTTTAAATCTCTCTACATAGGGAGAGGGGCAAAAAAAAGTGAAAAGCCTGGATTTACTTGCCCTAGGATCATAGATAAGAGGAGACAATTCAGCAACAGCAATGGTCTCTTGTGGCATTTAATCTCATTTAATGCAAATGTCTTGGTCAAACCACCGATCTGAATATGAGCGTCAGTCCAGACTGCGGTTTGACCTTGGTTGGCTCTGGCATGCTAAGCTTTCCAAGCATGAGAAACTGTTTGATATCAGGTGTAACATCCATCTCTTTAAACCCATATAACCTTGTGTTGTGCGGTCATCTCCTGTAGTTGGTTCGGATTTCACTCTCACTTCTAGCAAACTTCACCACAGTTCCCCTGGAGGAGGACTCATCATCTGATCAGCACCCGAGTGTGAATGCCATTGTTCTCGCCTGTCAAAATAACTAAGGGGATACTTGGGAAATAAGGGAAATAACAAGGGGAATTCTTGCTTCAGAGATGAAGGAAACCACTGCATGCATTCTTACTGTGAAAACCTCTCCTTTGCAAAACAGACAGAATGAAGTGCTCGAATTAATTTTTATTAGATAAGCCTCTGCAGTTGGCCAAATGATTGCGATAAGTTTGAAAACGGTCCGTTCATTTTCTCCGCTCGTCCCAGGCACAGCGGCTCAGGAAGCTCGCCCAGCAGATCTCCAACTGTAAGCAGTGCATCGAGAGGTCCTCCGCCCTCATCACGCAGGCCGACCAGACACTGAAAGAGACGGATCACGCTCGCTTTCTGCAGACCGCCAAGAGCATCACAGAGAGGTCAGGGGGCCACACATACTGATGTCGGCTGGACAGGCAAAACTATTCAACCTTGCAAACTACTGCAGAATCACTTCATGGTCTAGCATTAAGGAGAGGTCAGAGAGTGCATGCTCAGAAATTGCTGAAATTTGATAACTTTGTATACTTGACTTTTCTAAGAGTGAGGACAGGTAAGGAGGGATTTCAGCTATTATTAAGTCTAATCTTATTCCACTCCATACGTTAGCTTTATGACTAATTGATTTGGAAATTACTAGAGTGCAGAGCTGGTGTCCAATTGGTGAATCAGTGGAGAGACCAAACGACATAGAAAAAATCCATTCCTTGATTCAAACAGCAGTTGCTCCAATCAGAGTCTAATCAGAGTCTTTCAAGTGAATGAGACCAGGAAGCAGCATCGATGTAGCTGGCTGCCCAGATTCACTAATAAGGAGGCTGATTTTTCCCTTTTTTTAATTAAGAAATCGTTAGGCAGTGTGTTGATGTTGGATGTCTGTGGCACACCATCCACTAACTGGATCCGGTAAAATGAAGAAATGTCTTTTTCCTACACCTATAGTGCAGGAGTGCTGCCTTGTTAGGTTTATGCATCAGATATTGAAGCAAATTCAGAGTCAGCTGTGATTTATTCAAGCCCAGACAGGACAATGTTCTTATATTATATTGATATGTGCATTACCAATTTATTTGGCATACATTTGAAGTGCAGACATATGATTACGCCTGTTTTTGACTTGCTTTGCCTTTTTTCTAGTGTCTATCATTCCCTGAGAATATAAAACAATTGTAGAATCCCTTTAAACTGAAACAAAATTATGCATAAAGCCACCGGCTGATCTCTCAATAACAACAGTTACCACCGCAGATAAAGTATGACAGTGAAAATGTCAGCTTTGATTGTTGCCTGGCAATCGCTGTAGGGTTTCCATGGCGACTGCATCAACCCAAGTGCTGATCCCTGAGATAAACCTGACGGACACCTTCGACACCTTCGCTCTGGACTTCACCCGGGAGAAGAAGTTGCTGGAGAACCTGGATTACCTCACTGGTGAGTCCTCATTTTCTAATTATGCTCTTGCTTTTCAGGTTTTTGGTACATTTTGCTTCGTTCAAGGAATTTTGAGGAAGGATCTTGTTCAAATGGGTGAACCTGCTAAATGCAATTATTGCTCTAAGTCAGTGGTTCTCAACTTTATTAGTGTCATGGATCCTTAAAATGATACACATTGGGTCATGGACCTGTATTAGAGATGCAGTCTTAGAGATTTCCATCTGATAAGATTTAATTATTTCATAACTGTCTGTGCTGTAGATAGGCAGATTAACAGTGAGGAGTGTAAAACCTATGAATGGAATAGTCATCCTTACACACATTATTTCATTGGGCTGAGTGCTAGTCAATGAAATAATAGTGCAATTAAAATATTCCGCATTTTTGGCACCCCGTGGATTGCCCTCAGTGACCCCTGTGGAGCCCTAGACTCCAGGTTGAGAACCATTGATCTAAATGATGAGTTTAAATCAAGCTGACTGGAGACCCTGACTTTCCTGTTGAATGTGATTCTCTTCCAGTTTCGAATTCTCATTTTCCTCATGAACCCTTTGCAAATCTCTGTTGCTCTGTCTTCGAGCAATGTGGTTGAAGGAGCACGTTCACTCATTAACTAGTAAATTAAACTGTGACCTTAATTTCCGGCGTCCAGTTCGGAGTGAGCCGCCGAAATGTCACCATATGAATTCCTAATGCACCGGGGACAAAAGCAAGGCATCATGTGGAGTGAATCTGAAGGTCTGTGAAAATGGCTGGCTCTTGTTTACTCTCTGCGATGCGAGAGGGCTTCGCTGGAGGGCCTTTTCACCGAGCGACTCACTCTGAATCACTCCACTGTGTGTGACCACTCATGAGAGAGGGTCAGAGAGGGAAACAGAAAAAGAGAGAAAGAGAGAGATAGACAGATGAAGAGACAGGAAGTGATTTTACAATCGATTTAAACTGTAGCTGTGCATCTTACCTTAGTCTTATTCTCCATTCTTTGATATCTTACCTGAGAGATTTCATGGCTTGAATACATAAAGATATATAACTTATTGATACACATATGGATTTTGCATCAGAAAAAGATTTATGTTCCTGTAAGCTGCTTTTTTCCCTCTGAATCTTATTTCCCCTCTCACTGCTTTTGATGCTTAATGTACCGCTCTACTGTAAAAGATCTGGTGTGTAATGAAGCCTTTAAACTCACACATGAGCGCGTGAAGAAGATCTTCGGGAGTGCCGCTTGTAATGACGGCTGCTTTACTCGCCAGCGTTAAAGTGTGTCATCATTTCGGATTATTACTAGTATAACTTGCAACTGGATTCATTTGAAAATCCAGCACACCGGCAGCCTGAGTGTTTCATTGGTAAATCACAGGCAAACAAACCACCACATTATGCAGAGTATGAGAGAAATACAGTTTGTTTTTGGAAAATGTTCTCTTTTGTAGCTGTCAAATTGGAGTAGTTTTCAGAACTGATACAGGTATTAAATCACATTGATCAGCCAAAATGAATACCAGCCCAAGTACTGAAGTTATAAAAAATTCATTTTGCCTACTATCGGCTCACAAAGACGCATTTACAGGGATAAAATGCATAAACTGTATTGGTATATTAATTTTATTAAATCATCCTCCCTGAGAACAAAGATAAATGATATTAAAGAAAAAGAAAATAGACTATATAGCATAAAAACATCTTTCAAACAGCTTTTTCAGAATTGTTTACACATATAGTACACAGACTTCTTCTTTGTGAACATTTTGTATATTTCACATGAGTTTCTACCAGCAACTGCACATGCACAGTGGAAAACTAAATCAGAAATAACAAGCTGAAGGGTTTCCCCTCATCACTGACAAGAGGAAATAGGTCACCACACCAAGGCTACCCGCCCAACCAGAAGAATTTCATTTCTGTGAATGTCAAAAGGAATTGTGGTGTAATTTTTTGCAATACTACAAAGAAAAGCCTCTGACAGAGAATCCCGGCACAATGAGTTGAAATGCAGCTACTGTAACGCACGCCAGGGTCAAGTTTATCACAGCTGAGAAATGTCACAGTATATTTCTTGCACTTTAATGACTCATCGTTTCTGTTTTCTTTCGGTCTTAGCTCCAAGCGCTCCGGGCATAAGGGAGGAGTTGTGCACGGCTTCCTACGACACCATCACTGTCCACTGGACGTCTGACGATGAATTCACGGTGGTGTCCTACGAGCTGCAGTACGCCATCTTCACCGGACAGGCCAACATTGCCAGTAAGTATCTGTGCGTGATGGTGAACACTGAAATTCAATTTAGAAATGCATGGGTTTACACACATGTAGTCGTACAAACACTGAACACACACACACACACACATTTTGGTGCACACATACACAGTTACACTAAGTCCTTTGTGTTGTTCCTTTGAGTTATGTCATACAGTTGCATTATAACAGCTCAATAAAAAAATCAAAAAGCCCCAAAGCACAGTGGAGAGTGCTAATGAAGAGGTGTTGTTTTTGAGCTAGAAGCTAAATTGCTTTGTGTTCATAAACGAGCAACTAGGGTTTTTAAGGAATTATGTTCAAAACAAATCATAACAGGCGAGTGCACTGTCAAGACAGCTGAAGGTCAAAGCCTCAGTCGTTGATGTGATGGAGTAAAATGTAATTTCTATGTAAAAATTTCTTAACAGCGGCAGTCCTGTGTCCTGCATCTGCATCTGTCCTGTATTTGCCATGAATTTACTCAATTTTTTTTTTAATTTTTTTTATTTACTCATATTAACCCAGGGAATGCTCATATTCATATTCATCCAGTGACAAATGCTGTCGGCCACTGACAGCAGAGCAGTTGTGCCTGAAATGGTTTGCTCAAGGGCACTTTGACGGTAATTCTTTTCAGAGAGACAGTAGATAGCGGTCCTCATTCATTTCCCTGATTTTCAATGCAGAACCGGCAACCTTCTTATCACAAGCCTCTCGCTGTTAAGTTCAAGTTCATTTGTGTGGGGCTTTAAAAACAAAGCGATTTTGTATCAAAGTGCTGTCCACCAAAATAGCAAGTAATAAAACAAAAGAAAGCAGACCATCTCAAACATCATAAACAAGCACACAGAAACAGATAAAACTAGGATATTAGAGAAAACATCACACATAAAAACATTTATCCAGATAAGAACAACGCAAATAAAAAATGAAAGCAACTGACTCCTTAAACTCCATTTTCTCCTTAGTAGCTTCAAAGTTAGAAGAAAAATCCATATTGTATGACAATGTCATATCCACATTGTGTATCAGTGTATTGTGTATATTCAAAGCCAAGATGCCACTGTTAATGGCTGCAGCATCACATCAAATTGAAAATATCTACGTGTCTTGTGCATCATTTTATACGCATTTCTCTGTAATTCAGCAGGACATGTTTGGTGTCTTTGGAAACCTTGGCATCTCCACTGTAATTTAAAATAAAGCTCTTTTGGATTTAAACAAAGCTCGGCTATGCGGCAATGATGAAACCACCTGTGGGAGTTGCACAATTGAAAAGGTTAAAACAATTCAGCCAAATAAATGCATTTGTATGTATTCTTAAGGAAAATACACTGAAAAGGTTGCAAAAGAAATTCCTTGATGTGCATTCAGCCAGTGACAAGACTTCCAAAAATGGCTATACATGCTTCCTATGTGCAGGACACTGAGGCCTAAGCGGATTTGAGGCAGTGAAGAAGTGGCTCAGGCCAGATGACAGCTCTATAATATGAATCAGCGGCCCAGAAACACACCTTGTGACAAACCCACATAGACACATCTTGTTACAGTCCTGTTGGCTCGCACACACACGCGCCCACGTACACACTCGGCCGTACACACAACACGTCCCCTTGAAAACCACAAGTGAACCTGAGAGAGCAGCAACTACAGGGAAGAAAATGGGGTCAGGGCATCTGAAGACGAGCTCTCCTGCTCCCTTTCAATCAAACTGCCTTCTCCCCCGTCTTTCATCTTCTCTTTTTTGAAGCCTTCACCCCCACCACCCCCCACCCCCCACCCCCTTTTATTCAGTCAGATTTACCTCACAGCAAAATCCTCTTTCCCTCTTTTCATTTTCGATTTTCTTCTCGTTATTTTACAGTTTGCCGTGCTGTTTAGCGCAGGTGGCTGTTAAACTAATGTGACACTTAATTTTTTATTCCTCCCTCCCCGTACGTCCTTGTCTCCTCCTCTTCTTGACGACGCTGTGATTTCCTTCTCCTCCCGTTTTCACATCCAATAACCACGTCGGAGGTGTTGCTGTCGGCATATGTGTCACATGCCTGAAATCCCCCTGGAGCATTTCTTATGAATAACTATGCAGAAAGGGATTAGTCGTTTGTGTTATACATTTTCCCACAGGGACTCACTGCACATCACATTTCCATCTTGTTGAAACATCTACCATGTTACATAATGTAATACAAAACGCATATATTGAGACAGTTTAGTGTATGCTGAACATGATTTCCTACCATCAAAGTGACTGACTAACCTAAATAACACGAAAGCATTACTGATTAAATTTGTAAAGCATCTGAAAAGTCAAATTTTAACATCTTACTATATGTGACAGGAGGAAGGCAGTGCAAAAATCACTTGGTTTAGTCAGCCTATAATGATAAAGTAAAATTGTCCATACATTTTGATGCTCCTCGTTGGTTGCAAAAATAAAAATAAATGCATAATGTAGAGTTTTGAAATTTTGTGGCTTTTACATTAAAGTCAAAGTGGGGTTTGAGTTAGTCAGAGTTTGCCAGGCTTGACTATAAAGAGCTGTGGGATGCTTGGCCTCATGAGTGACATGTCATTATGTGACACTGTAAGAGAGCAAGAAAAAGGTGCATCATGGATACACACCTGTGAGATTGTTCCCTGGTGGAGGTGTGTATTTACACCACTGGTTGGCCAACAAAGAGCAGCGGTAAACCAGTAAATTCCTGAGTGTCGTGGCAAAGGAAGCCGTTGTAGTGTGGAAGGAAGGAAAACATGCACACATACACACACATACACACACACACACACCACACACAAAGTGCATTCAGCATAATGGCCTCCACAGGAGATGAGGGAGTGGAAGGCATTCAGCTTGTAGAGGCCATGTGGCACAGCAGCACTAGAGTGCCAGAGAATAGAATACACACACACGCACACACACACACACACACACACACACACACGGGGACATATACTTACATAGCAGAGAGCCTAGTGCAGCTATATAGCCAACGAGGTGTGAATGATTTCCTCTTGTGCTTTTTCACGCCCACTCACCAACCCCGCGACGCTGCCTCCTGTTCCCGTTGCCACAGGCTTAAACACAACCAGTCACTTAGTGTACTGTGCTCTCAAATGACTCTACCTCTGTTCAGTCGAGGAAACTCAAAAATATCGCCTTTTCCTCACCACAAAATATGGTTCATGTATTGAGATTGGCCAGCCAGCTTAAACAAAATATATTTTTAATTGAATTTTGGACCACCCCATGGCTGATTTTTTTTTTTAAACGCTTCTTTTGGGAACAGTATAGTTGAAGGAAACTTCAACTGAGTGGTCTGAGTGAATACTCTTTTCGTGTGTGTAATGCACATGTAACCGAGTTCAAGTTGAATCACTGTCCTAAATTTATGCTGGCCAGCAACAACAAATTTAAACTTAGGCATTAAAGGCCAAGTTCACTATTTTGAAACCTACGCCCTATTTGCAGATTATTTGGCATCATCCTCAGATGTAGAGACCATCATTTCAACTCTCGCTTCAGTATTCACCTTGATATCGATGTCCTGCGGGCTCCAGCTCGACAACAGCCGTCAGTCTGGCAGTTGTAAATGTCTCTGCAAATCTAAGAGAGCATTGCTTTTCCAAAACAGGTTTATTTTCATGCAGTAACATTAATACCAACACTGCTAGCCGAGTCACTGTAGATTTAATTATATCTCCCTATGTTTTTTTTTTTTTTTTTTTTTTTTTATGTCGGTAAGTGAAGATGTGAGAAAACCCCACACTCTAAGGCATGTTTCTTCTCAGTTTGCTTCAGGGTGCTTTGACCCTTAGAGGGGTTTTATGTATTCCTGAGGCAATCACCCTCTACTTCACATTGGGTGGTTCTTTTCCTCCTCGCTGTGCATGAAAACCCATTTAATGCACACCTTGTCAGGGATTATCCCCCACTTAACACAAACAGACATCGCTGAGTGGCATCCCACATGAAATTGACTACTTGTGAAATGTTTTCTGCCGTAACCTTCTCATATGTCTCTCCCTCTCCCTCTCTCCCTTACCAATCATCTCCGCCCAGGTCTGTGCAACTCGTTGGATAGTTGGATGATCGTGCCCAACATCAAGCAGAACCACTACACGGTGCATGGTCTGCAGAGTGGCACCAAGTATATCTTTGTTGTCAAGGCCATTAACCAGGCAGGAAGCAGAAGCAGTGAGCCAGGAACTCTGAAGACCAACAGTAAGAGCAAAACCACTGATAATAAACACCTCATGCTTTCTGCATTAGGGAACATTTACACATTCATGCACAAAGTGTAAAAACATATTTTAACACCAGCAGCAGGCCAAAAATAACTGTCTTGGACCTTGACTGTTTTGAATTTAATGAATCAGAAGTAGCTTTTTATGTTTTATATAATTAGAATGGTTGTTCTCCTGTAATGAGCAATGCCTTAGACATTATTTTAATAAAATTAGTACAAATACTAAATATTTTACACTCAAGAATGAATGAATGGATCAATAATGTCTGCTTATCTTAACCAAGCCTGTGTCTTGTCTAAGAAGACGTGTTTTATGTCTTGTTACACATGGCAAGGCAGTTAAATAAGTGTGCAAATATCCAAGTTAATTACTTTAAACTGAATTACGTATTTTCAATGACTGTTGTGCGCTATGCATCTCATCACATATTTCATTATCATTTCTCCCTGTTGTGCGGCTTAGACTGTTTTTTTTTTCACTCTCTCCTTCTCTCTCACCAGGCCAGCCTTTCAAGCTGGACCCCAAGTCAGCCCACAGGAAGCTGAAGATCTCCCATGATAACCTGACGGTGGAGCGGGACGAAACCACATCCAAGAAAGGCCACAGCCAGGAGCGATTCTCCAGCCAGAGCAGCTACGGCGTGGTAGGAAATGTCTTCATCGACAGCGGGCGTCACTACTGGGAGGCTTTGATTGGAGGCAGCACATGGTGAGTTTCATTGATCAGCGCAGGGAGCAGTTGAGTGAATCAGAGAATACAACAACAAAAAAATGACCACCTCAAGTTATTTAGTGTAGTCTTGATTCTTAAAATCTGTCCTTAAATGTGCAAGTCTCTGCCAAAGGTGTACACAGTTAACTTGTTGAAAAAAAGTGAAATTTTAACTGGTGGATTTGTTAATTGCTTTAAGACAGGAAAGTAAAGACTTGTTAAGATTGATAATTTGGTAAGAGTACAGTTAATAGTATCTACAGCAATAAAGCAAGACATTACTAGCAGTTTCTGAATGCTGCAAGTATGAATTTCTGTGCAGTCATAATTTAAGGACTGAGCTTACATAAAGAGATTAGTCATGAAAAAAGCATAAGTCTAAAGGTTTGGGGATTTTACTTGTGCAAGCTGTTCAAATGTGATAACGGAGTCTTCCCCTGCTGCTCAGGTATGCTGTGGGCATCGCCTACAAATCAGCCCCCAAGCATGAGTGGATTGGCAAGAACTCAGCCTCCTGGGTGCTTTGCCGCTGCAACAACTCCTGGGTGGTTCGCCACAACAGCAAGGAGCTGGCCATCGAGCCCTCCCCCCACCTGCGGCGCGTCGGGGTCCTGTTAGATTACGACGCAGGATATCTGACCTTCTACGACGCCGTGGGCTCCCAGCACCTCCACACCTTTCACGTCTCCTTTGTCCAGCCTGTGTGTCCCGTGTTCAACGTGTGGAACAAGTGTCTGACGGTTCTCACCGGTCTCCCCATCCCTGATCACCTGGAGGGACTGGAGCCCCACAACTAAAAGCTAAATTTGGGATAAATTAGCCTAAACAGGTCCAAATTACAGTGTTAAAGCTGCACTAGGCAAGATTTTTACATAAAAACACACCCATCTCATCAGCCTAAATCGCAAAGTGGGGCTGCAAAAGAGAAAGGGCCTCATCCTCTCTAAATGTCGATTTGCCCTCTTTACCCAAAAGAAATTCTGGTATGAAGTATGGATAATTCTTCACCGGCTGGACGTGATGACTTAAACCCTAAGAGAGAAATACAAACTGTCTTCTAACAGCAATGAGGGAACAATCCATCAAGAGAAAGTGGACTCTGCCTTTCTTCTGATGTCCTTTGGAGTAAAGCATCACAGATCAACCGGGTCGGTAAATATGAGCGGGCTGTGTGCAGATGATTTCTGGATTTATGAGTGTACAAAATTCATACAAGTCCATCTTTCTGCCATTTGGACCCACCAGACAAATTGCAAAGTTGACTAGTGCAGCTTTAAACCCAAAGACGAAGAATCAATCCCTGGAGCGTTATTTCATTAAGCTTCTCAAAGTAGGAGATCTTTGAGTTTAGTGGTTAGGCCCCATTGAAAGTATTTTTATTATGACTGCAAAAAGTACTGATTTACACCTTCTTCTACTCTGAGAGGCTTGGTAAATACACAGTTCAGGCGGACGACTGAAATCCCAAGTTGATCCGGACTTTACCAGGACAAACTGGACCAAACTGGGGCCAAAACGTCCCATTGCCACGCAGTTTGGTCCATGATAGATGTATTTGCACCGAGGCCACTAGGAAACAAGCCACAAGTCCATTTTTATTATTTTCTTTTTCCTGCCACCTTATCAGATCTAGCACTTTGAAAAACTCTGGAAGGAGACACATAGCAGCGTACACAATCAATCAGGCACACCTACTCCAATCAGTCAAATTTGCTGTAAAGACCAGAATAATACATGTATGTTTTGTAAATTCACAGTATTTCCCCTTAAACCCCCTCATTCAAAAATGAACCAAAGTAGCCATTTCTGTCTGTTCAGATGTCTTAGCATTAAAAATAGCACTAAATACAAAAAAAAAAAAAAAAAAAAAAATCCTATAAATGTAAATGACTTCCTTGTTTTTGCACATTGTTCATACTTTATTTATGGTTTTGTGGGGAACACTGGGGGAAATGTAACTCATTTTGGTGCAATTAACATGAATAATATTGGGAAAGCATTGTGGTTTTTTTGTTTGAATTATTGTATTAATTTCCCATTTTAGCAGTCAGCCGTGTTCTCCCATTATGATTTTACGAAAATACATAATATGTGAGTTGTTACAGTTGTAGCCCAAGGTTACTGTTGAAACTAAGGGATGAAGTGCACATTTAAGCAGTTTTTAATCATTTTTCTTACTTTTCTATAATGCAAAATGTTTCGTGACACGCTTAAGTTGGAATGTCAATACCCCCAAACAGTGTTTTTTTTTTTAATTTTATTTTAACAAAGAGTGTCTTTGAATATTATCTTTTCAAGATGATTTATTCTGTTCTGTTTCATCAGACTTACATTTTTATTCCTATGTCCCACTCGGGCATCTTTCTCTGATTCAGTTTTCACATGCAAGCTCAAAAACTCAGTGTACTATCTGCAGACCTCAATGGAAAATAGACCCTTCTTCACTTGATTATCACAACACAGGGGTTGTCCTGGGACTTGTCGCACAATGATGATGTCATAACGGTGCACCTCACTCTTCATCTCAGTCACTAAAAGGTCAAGACCCTGAAAATGAAACATCCCATCGCCATCCATGGGCATTTCAACATGTAATAACATTTAACGGGAAAGGCACTCGACAGTGTAAATAGAATGATTTTGTTGTATTTCTTATTGTTTTTCATTTCATTACCAGGTACACTTAAATATATTTGTCTTCCATGAGTTGCTTGGAATAAACATAAAAATTTATTCTTAAATTCTATGTTTCATTGGCAATAAATGGAACTAGATGTTTCATTGTATCTAATGCGAATATATACTGCATAATTTAATGTTTCCATTTGAACTTTATGGCCATTGTGTTATATGTTCTGTCTCTGTGGACATGTTTCAGGAAAAAAAAAAAAAGAAAAGGCTATGAGAGTTTGCATCCCCGTGCATTTTTTTCTGTAGCAGTTTGTCTGAGACAAGCATACAAGATGGTCAAAAAATAAAGAGGTGATCTACTGTTTTTGTTCACCCGTTTTTCTTGAATTGTCTTCCTTTCCGTGTAAAGGCGTGCTTTTGTTTCATCTATTGAAGCTGTTTAGCGGTGTGAGAATGTCAAGAGCCATTCTGGTGAAGCAGGTGGACAGATTAAAATGTCAAGTGCAATTTCTCACTGGGACAGGGAGAAACAAAGATCACTTTTTGGGGGGAAATTCAAGCTGTCAGAACATCCATAAGTTTAGACAAAGGCAGCTGTGAAGCCCTTTGACTCCCATTTGGCAAAGTGGGACTACAAAGCGCAAAGTGCCCTTAAGGACGGCACATAACCTCCAAACGCACCAATCGCTGTAAACACAACACGTTCCTATCTTGCCTGCAAAGTTTAAGCCAAATGGTACCGGCACATAATGTGGGTAACAGGAGCAGAAATTGGGTCAGTCAGTCACCACTTAACTGCTCACACCAAGCGGAGCTCTCTCACCTCGTATTGACTGGTGAGGAAGCAGGGCTTGACGATAACTTTTCGTCTCACCGGCCACCATGGCTGGTGGTTTTCCAAAGTCACCAGCCACTCAGCATTTTCACAAGCCAAAAAATCCCCCGCCCGACAAAAAGTAATAAGAGGCAGGCCTTAATGACATGCATTTGTTTTGGAATAACATTTTATTTGAAAAAGAAGCCATTATAGGCCTATCTCTTCAACCATAGTAAACTGCGTGTGTGTGTGTGTGTGTGTGTGTGTGTGTGTGTGTGTGTGTGTCTGTGTGTGTGTGTGTGTGTGTGTGTCTTTTGCCTTGTCAGTGCCATAAATCTGACAGCCACTGCAAAAGGTTTCATGTATTTTTTATTTTATTTTATTTTATTTTTAGTTGGCCCATATCCTATAGCAACTGGTGACCTGACTTCCACTTTTAATTGAGATGTCCTTCTTCTTCTTTCTCCTTTTGGACTTCATTTGTCTTAATATTAATCTTTTTATAGTCTTTTATAGTTGAGGGCCCGCTGAATATGGGAAAAGGTTAATAAGAAGCAATCACTCACATCAAAAAAGTGGTGAAGTATCAGGTCATTTAACTTCTTTAACCATTTAACCATCACTCCTTCACAAAGTTTATCAGCCTCTGACACATTTTATAGTGTGTTTATTTCTCTCACAAAAATGTTTATGCCATTTAAAACAAACATTAGAAATCGTGTTTACATTTTGGGGCGCCTCCCTAGGTACGTGTTCTATTTGTAGAAAAAGGAAAACAACTTCAATGTGTGGATTTGCTCAAAAACATGTCAATCTTGCTATTGACTTGTTGTGGTTGTTTTAATTGGTTTTCTACTTTCGGAGGGGGCGGGGCTTATAGGCCTACTTTGTCAATAACGGGGCTGAAGTTGAAGATAAACGTTAGCAACATACAAAGGAAGAAAAGTTGATCAACAGAGGGAGGGTTGTTACCGGAATGATGTTGAAAAAATATTTCTAAAGCTCAGCCGATATTTTAAGGCTGAGGATATCCGCCAGAACCAGCGGCTACCGGCCACAACGAGCGAGGCTAGCGCAGTCGCCGCCCGTTTAGCGACGTTAGCCCCGGCAGCCCGGCGGCTCCGGGCCCGGCAGCTCCACGACTTACGAGCCGCAGTGGCGGGAGGAGGAGCCGACCACGCCCGGTACACCTGACTCTCATCCGGCTCGGGGATTCCTGCATCTCGGAGGCGGAGTTATCGTGTTAAAATGCTGCCGGAGGCCGAAATAAAGAAGCAGGCAGGTGTCAGAGCCACACAGCCAATATTAAAGGAGGTTTTCTCCGTCATAAGGAGCCGCTCTGACAGGTGAGCTCCGCACCTCACAGCCGCTCCTGAACCAGCGCACACTCACCAAAATGATTTCTGTACACACCTTGACATTATAAGGCTCCATCTACATCCTGAGCAGTTATATGATACTGAGTCCCATATAACAACCCATATGCATGATATTTCTCTCTAAATAAATAGTAAAAAATGCGTTATACACCGCACATAATATTAATTAGCTGTCAAAGAATAATAACTTAATTTTGACCAAAATGTCTGATAGAAATTCATAATTTCAGCTGAAGAGGACAAATAGATTGGGAGGTGAAAAGCAGTTTGCTGTACAATGTGAATATTTGATTAAAGTTTTCTAAGAGAGTTCACTGATGTTTTTAGCAGATAGCAGGTGGACATGCTCTTAGAGACTGATCATGATTTCATCAATGATTTTGGAGTATTCTTGCAGTCATTTTTGGGTCTGATCCTCCAGGTTTCAGGGTGACAGGGCTGACCTTGTTGTTGATGGACTGGAGTATTTGGTTTTTGCTTGTGTTGCCAAAGTGGTGCTGTGGAAATGAGTGTTTACTGAGATTGTGAGGTTTTTAAATTACTTTGGTCTATTTTTAACTGTAGTTCAAATGTTAAATATTTGGTGTTGGCAATATTTGGTTATTGTCCTTTTCAGTTACAGTCAACCCTCTCTCACCTTGAATTGAGTGAGGTTTGCCTTGTATTGAAATCTTGCCTAAGCACATACGCACTATGGAATATTTTAGTTTCAACTAGACTGACTTGAAAATGGACAGATGGATGGATAGATGCAAATACCGACTCCTAAACATAGATCTGAAGTTGCTGAGTTCACTCCAGTTCACCCAAAGAATTTCCCCTGGAAAAGGAAGTTGTTGAGTTTATCACCAGAAGTTCCTGTGGACTTTTTCCTGATTTGCCGGTAGCAATTGTTTTTCAATGACAGGGTTCAACGGGGTCCCATCAAGGAACAGATAGTATTAGCTCAACCTGTGTGTGCAGCTCCCAGTGTTCAGTGGTGTGAGTGGACAAAATTAGTTTACCCAGCACTGCTACAGTAAAAGCAACAAGGAAACAACAAAACACAAGGACAATTCACCGGATGGTTTCCTCAAACATGGAGATACGTGTACAATATGTGTTAGAATTCGGCTGCAGGTTAACAATAAGGCATTTATTAAACTGTGCTCAAGAAGAGACAAATATAAACACAAAACAATAAAAGCACAAGCCAGACCACATGAGTTACTGTATGTGCGGTATAAGTCATATTATCTAATTAGCATTAGAATGTCCTATTGCAAACAGTTTTACATTATATATTATCGCTATGGGAAACCATATGGTTGGCATGTGAAATATAGACACATTATTCACGTTATGAGAAGATTATGTTCACATTATGAGAAGGAAGCAAACCACGGAAAAATCATGCGATCTCCCTATTGGTTCTAATATGCGACTTGACCTTTGAGAATAAGCAGTTATCTGCGTCAGAGTGTCTATTGCTCATGAGGATGTGTTCTCTGTTTACATTAGGCGTATAACTTAACGTGGTGATGTGTCTGCTCTACATGACAAAGAGCCATGTTTTAATCAGCTGAGGCACCAGAAGTCTAAATACTCAAAGGACAATTCATGATTTTTTTTTTTTTTTTGTGTGTATATCAGGTATGGGTTGCTCAGGCCCTTTCAGACAATTACATTTACTTTGTCAAAAAAAACAAACAAACAAAAAAAAACAACCCAATGTTATGGCCTCAAATTCTGACCTTTTCCTCCAAGCTGATGCAATTTGAGCCAAGTTCAGCAGTTAAATGTGCTTACTGACCCCCTTGTGCTTTCAGACGAGACTTTGTGTGACATTTTCAAGCAATCAATAACTTAATGTGTCCTGGGATTTTGCTGTTTGGTTGAAATGCAGCCGCAAAGGTTGAAAAACGCTCTTATATGAACCTTATAGGGAAGGGGGGGGTTTGCTGACCAGGCGTGTTTTTATCCTGCGTTTCTCTGCCTCATGTACATATTGCACAGTAACACACCTCATATCACACCTGGGAGCTGGTGGGAAGGGCAGCACGGTCTCACTGCTGGCTGCAGAGTAGCTCCACAACCACATCTGGGGATTCAGTGCGTTTTTTCCCCTCAAGGGCATCTAAACAGTACACGGGGAGGGAGGAGAGGCTGTTACACATTCAGTTTCACCACCCAGATCTTTGCTGCAGGTCTAGGGATTTGAACCAGTGACCTTTCTTCACAAACCCACCTCTCTGTCCTTTAGGCTATCAGTGTTCCGTTTTTATACTTAGCGTCAGACCAAAGTTGGTTGAGTGTTTCAATTTTCCTCCATCCTTTGTGCCATACCACTGAAAGTATTTCTATAGGCAGTCTTGCGGCTCAGAACTCCCCAGAGGTTTTGATTTTATTATTTTTTTTTTTAGCCAAGCCACGGCATAGCAAGAAAGACAAGGCTCAAAACGCACAGTCTCTGTTCCCCTGGGGAAATTCTGGGCTGTATTGTAGGGTTTTGCTGTACTGGTATATATGTGTGTGGGGGGGTTTTGTCCGCGTTTGTGTTATCAAGTCATGCTTTTATCACCATCCTCAGTCACTGATCAAAGTTAACCACTGCACTTGTAATGTATGTGTGCCTGTGTCTGTGTGTGCATGTGTTATAGGAACTGTCTCAACATATCAGCAGCCCTCATGACTACAAACTGTGTAGCAATGGCACATATTGGCAGCATTTTGATACAAATGCAGAAGCGCAGTCACAATAATAATAATTCCTTCAGAGGGACTGGAAATGCCAAATCAGGCAGAAATGGGAAATAGCCTGTAAATATTTACAGGGTATTAGCAACAAAAGTAATGAAAAAAGACAACTGTTGCTCAGGTGCTTGGCTTCAAAACATTGCTTTTATGCCCTGAAAGCACCAGATTTGTGTCTTCATGCACCTGTCAGAGTCATTTAACGGTTAAACCATCTGTTAGTTAAAAACAAAAGGAAAACATGAAAGTTCAATTAGAAAAAAAAATCTTTTTGATTATGCTTAAACATTTTTTCAAAGATTGCATAGGACGTTATGTATGATCTTACTTCATAGTCACATTCAAATTCAACAGCCTTGTTTTTAATGCCATTCTCATGTATAGTAAAGTTAATTCTCAAAATGTCCAGCAGATGTCACTGTAGTGATGCAGGAAAATAAGCTATGGGTTTCCAAAGAAGTATAATGTCAATTATTAAGGATAGTAATTGGTGTCATAACACCGTTACTCCTGAATTCCTCCCCGTGTTGAAGCTGGTGTGTATGTTTTTGTTTGTGTATGTGTGTGTGTGTGTGTGTGTGTGTGTGTGTCTGGGGGAGGGCATCTTGTTTATGTCATACCAATCATCAATTAATAGTACTCCATGTCACTACAACAATTCATATAAAATTAATGATCGGGAAATTGTCCAGGCTGCTATTCTAACCTTAGACATAAAAAACTGACCACTTCCATTTATTACTTAAAGTTTCTCATTTCCTCACATCTAATAATATAAAGTATATTACTCTTTAATGAGGAAATCTATGAAATGGGGCCATAATGTTTGGTTCATAACTGAAAGCTAGAAAGAAATGAAACTCATTTAGATGTGAAACCCCCCAACAACCATTCTGAGATTCCACAAAGTCATTCGCTATTTCATCCTCGATTTGCTTTCTTGCTTCTTCACAAGTGAATTGCACCGTTCAAGACACTATAAACAACACAGGTGTGTGTCTGTGTTCGGGTAGATTTTTCCCTTTGCAGCCAGAGCAGAGAAAATGCGCAAAACATAAGTCATAAAGTTCGATTGCAGTCGTAATGTTCCACTGCAATCCAGAATGTTTTTGAAAAGATCAATACACAATCAGGAGCTGTATGTTATTTTTCTGTTTGTAAAGGGGATTTGGTTACTGGAGTGTGTATGTTCGTAGGTGTGTGTGGTGCTGGGTGTTTATGGGAGTGTGCACTTGCGTATGATTTACATCTTTATATGGCATCAATATTCCAGGGAAGCAGTAGTCGCTGTTGCTGTACATCTGTTGTCTGGGCACTGCGGCCTTGACCTCACACGCTTTACTACTGTTTATATGTAATACTGCTTAGAATTTTAAAAATCTTACTGCTGTGACCATTGGTTTTCTGCACGTATAGGCTGTTTTCTACCAAGTGAAGAACTTCCTCACAGCAAGAAAGAACTTCATCATTTCATTCAGTCGGTAACAGCCAAACAGTAAATCTGACTCAATGTGGTGAATAATTTGAGCTCAAACAATGGCAGTTGTTGTGCACTTGGCTCAGCTGTATATATCACATGCAAAATTAAAACTGGTGCAGTTGCACTATTCAGATAGTTGGGACGCTCCAGTGAGAACCATATCAATCTCTTTGCTATTGATTCTGTGTTGCTGGCTACAGAAAAGTAGGTGCCTAGGCTGTTGTACTTCAAATAGTGTGGCTAGGAGCAGACTGACTGATTTCCCGAGAGATTTGAGGTGACCAGACTGCAAGGTGGCCTCTTGGTAAAAAGAGACTCTCCTTCAACTATAAAACCTGACTTCAGTGCTCTGTGTCAGCGAGTATCTGACCTGCTGAAGTGTCCTTGAGGAAAGAGTCCCTACTAGCTCCAAAGTGAGAAATTTCCCCAAGGGGATAATTGAATATCACATCATACCCTATTATAATATTATCATTATACATCACATTTTCACTCGCTCAGATTTGAAAGATTTGATTTTAATTGTCATATATACCCTGACAAAGTGACTGACTAGCATGAAGTTAAAAATTACCACATGAATATTATTGAAGATATCTGCTACTGTGGATAGATCAAATGCCAGCAGGCAGGTGGAGAGAAGTAAGGGACAGCCTGAGGGCCTCTGCGTGGACTGTGGTCGTCTCCCTGTCAGAGGCTGGAAGATGATATGGTCCTGTGGTTATATGGCTGTAGCCAGAGATAGGGCACTGAAGGCACTCATGCATTGCCTTTGAGATACTGATGACGAAGCGTTACAGTTTCCTTGATGATCCCCTAGCTGTGGGGATCACAGCAGCCTCTACTGGCAGGTGCCCAAGAACGCTTGCATGAAGGTGGATGGTTGACAGATATTGTCATAGGCCAGGTCCTGGCACTGTCACAGATGTCCTCCCGGCGTTAGGGCCACATGGTCTACCATGGCCTTCTTCACTTGGCTGTAGTCCATCTGTAGGGATGCTGGAAGGCTACAGGCTGCCAACTGGGCCTTCCCTGCGAGGAGGAGGAGCAGCTATGGAACCCATTCATGGTGCAGTCATCAACACCCACAACCAACCCCTTGAAAAAACTCCAAGAGAGCTTCATGCTTCATTCACAACTTGATGGACTGACAGATTGCTGTCGATCGGAAGTCATTCATGCGAATAGAGGATGAGCTGATGGACATTAATGGACTCGCATCCCCCTGTGGCCGTCGGGATCCAATGGCCAGCAGTGACGGATGGATACATTGGATTTTTCCAAACTCTGCCTTGCAAATGGACAGTTGGGCGAGCCAGAAGTGGTCAATCTGTTCTCGGCCGGGCTACACGGCTAGCTTGCCAGTTATAATTCCCGAAACAATTCTATTAGCGAGACAAACCCGGTAATATTGCTTCAGTAGAAATTTCCTTCCAGGCTGTGTCTTGTGCATTTTGGTCACAAGTGGGATCATATGGACAGGGATAGACAATACTTCATAATCAGGCTTCTTGCTTGCATTTGGCTTTATTTATTTATTTATTTATTTTTTGGTGTTTTTCATTATTCTATTCAAAAGGAGTGGCTGGTGGCCTGGGCTACTAAGTGCTTGCTGCTTGCTGCTGCTCACAGCACCAGGAGATTCTGGTGCTGTGATGCCTACAAAATGCCGAGTGGTTGGTGGATTTGTAGGCAGTGGCTATTCCATGGCAGCTTTTCAATCACACCATTGTAGCAATTCTTCTTCCTGTATTTTGTGAGGACATGAAGTGTTCAACCACAGCATGTGTGATAAATGCACTTCATCTAACACAGTCTTATACAGTTCTTCTGCCCCTTTCGAGTAGTATATCATACGACTTTATTGTAATGTCGGTGTCTTCAGCTGCAACTCCTTGGCATGCTGCTCAGTCTCTCCCGCACAGGCTCTGGTCTCATCCCTGGGCTTCACCACCTCCCAAAAGGAGAGCAGACAGATATAGGGACATTAATGGGAATCAGGCCCCGCTCACTGTCTTATCAGGTCGCCCCTCACCTCTCTCCACCTCCCAACTAATGCTCAAACTTACCCTTGCTTGCCAAAGCTTTCTCAAGCATTTTGATAGAATTTTGGAATGAAACCCCTCATTTATACTTTATTGCATTTGACCTTAATCAGAGAGTTGTTATGTTCCAGGCTTGCATTCTAATCTGTTGCTCCAGACAGGCACCAAAGGCTTCTGTGATGAACAATTTACTCTATTGATCAGACGAGGCCTGGGGCACAATTACGGCCAAAGGAAGGAACGATCACCTTACTAATGGTAGGGTATTTGCAAAGTTCAATTCTAAAGAAAAAGAGCAAACTGAAAAGTTTCACAGCTTTGTTCATTTCTCATTAAAAAACTATGAAACAGAAGTACACTTAGTCTGCGAACCCTGCATTTTATTATGATTCGTAGAAAATCATACCTTCTGGATACTGAATTTCTGGCTGGTCTTTGTTTATTTATGCCACTAACTGAGTCTGTGTGCTTGTCTGTGTGTCTGTGTCTACTATATTTTGTGTGTGTGTGTGTGTGTGTGTGTGTGAGATGTGTGTCTTTGTCTCTGTCTGTGTGCCTGTTCCTCTCTGTCTATCTGTCTGTTTCTCTGACTATCTGTCTGTTTCCCTTGGTTCCTTTTTTTCTTCCATCCTCTGCTATCTCCCCTCTCTCTTCCTGACAATCTGTCCTCCTCAGCACTTCTCTCTTCTCTCGGTTTCTCTTCTTCAAACTCACTCGCTCACTGCCTTTCTCTCTCACCTTCTCAATCACTCACTCAATCCCTCTTTGATAGTCTAGCAATTCCATCCAGACAGCCAGTCAAGAATCCAATTAGTTTGCACCTCTCAATCATAAAATCTTCAGTCAGGTTGAAACAAACTTGGACAGACACACTTTTCCCGCCTCACTGCCTAATTAAGTGACGATAATTTATTGCACTCCAAATGGGCAAGGGCTTTTGTCCTCTCAAGTAATTGGAAAAAAATATAAGGGAAACTAGGGAGGGGAGCAACCAAGCGACAAGTAATGATAAAGGCATAAATTAAAAAGGTAGCAAGCACCGGCACAGCGTTAGCTACAGGTAGATGTTTGAGCCATTTCTGCTCATTTCTCCCTTGACTAGGTCCAAAGTATGAGTTGGACATGAAAGAGTCCCACGGGGGACAGCATGCAACAGAGGTCATCTGAGGACTCGGGGCGTGTTTCATCTCTGATTTTAAAATTCAGGGGAGCACTGCTTATATCAGCAACACATTGCCTTTCATATTTATAAGGAAACTACCAGAGAGGGTCTCTGACCCAGCAAGGTGGAAGCGCAAACAAATCTGAACGCCTGTGTGTGTCTATATTCTGGTACATCCGCACTTGAGAACATTTGGCCAAGTGTCCATTGTGTCCAGTCCTCACTTAGGATTTGGGCCTAGGATCAGGATCAGCAGAGAAATCTGGCCTTTAATACTCCTATCATCAATTTGTAATGTTCTGTACATTCCAGGAGTTAATTTTACCATTTACCTTTTTGGTGTATCTACATTGTGTACTTCTGCTTCAGTTAGCCATTTCTTAGATTTCCTTGAATAACTTTTGACAGACCCCAGGCAGCTTGACTTGTTGCATCCATTTGTTTTCTGTAAATGCAGCTGGAGAGTTTGACAGCATTACAACAACAGATTGAGAGTTTTGTTTATGTCTTACGACTGCACTGCATTATGGACCAGTGAGGCCACTGTCAGTGGAGAAATTCCTATCTCTGCATCTACTCTGCGATGGATTTCTCCCTGTCTGATTGTTTAACGTCAATATTAAATGGTGAGTCAAGAGAGAAACCCTTTTGCTGTTATTCCGAAGGACTGGAATTAAAACCTCATGCTTCCTGCTGATGTTCTAGATATGTGGATATTTTTTTCTCTTAGCAAACTCGATCAACAGTTTTGATGTGAGGTCCACAATGGTCCAGTTAGGACTGAGAAAAGTAAACCACAAACAGTAAAATGGCCCACTGAACTTAAGATCTATCACCAATAGCTGATTATTTAAGGTGTTTTACAGTGAAGTTAAAGCGTTTTAGAGTGAATTAGGTTAGGTTTACGGGATTAGATTTGGATTATGGTTAGGGTTAGTTTAGGGTTAGGACTTGGGTTTGGGGCTAAGAAGAGGGCTTGACTCAGGTTATGGTGAAGGCTAATGTAATGGTGTTAAAGCTAGGGAATTAATCTAGTAATGAAGGGTCCTCATAAGGATAGAAGTATAAAATTGTGTGTGCATGAGAGAGAGATACTATGGTCAAGTTTGAGCGAGAAAGAAAAAAAAATTGTCTGAGGAAGAAGAAGAGGAAAGTGTATGTTGTGAGATTAAGTATATTTGTGAGTGAAGGAGAAAGGAGCAGAGCGAGGGGATGCGAGAGAAAGAGGAAAATGTGCATTTGTATGTGTGTGCGCGTGCGTGCATGTGTGCGTATGCCCACGCTCGTGCATGCGTTTGTTCTTGCCCGAGTGCGTTTGCACAGAGGAGAGCGGATATGACAGGCCTTGTCTGTTGTCTCCCCAGAATAATTGCTTATGGATTACCTGAGGCGAGTCCCACTGGAGATACTTAGAAATGACACTCCCAGGTGACTCCTTGAATCATGTTCATATCCGGTCTGAGCGAGAGTTTGATTTTGTTTTGCCTGGTGTGTGTGTGTGTCACATTGTGTGCACGTATCCGCACTTATGTGTGTGTGTGTTTGCTGATTCAGATATGTTGTCTCTTTCATCTTACTGACTCACAGAGACATAACTCTAAAGACGTCATGGCTGTTTATTACAAACACACACGCTCACGCACACACTTTTGCAGCCGTTGCACTGACACTAAACAGATCGGTCCTCCAAAATTCATCAACTATGACTCAGTGGAATTTCATGTGATAAGAGTTTAACTTTTTAAGGACCCTGGAGCTTTGGGCACGCAATGCACTCTCTTTATTAATAACCCATTAAGCCACTAGAAAGCTGTCAAAGGTTGTACAAAGACTCAGTCTTTAATTCAAGCTATGTGTATTTTGGATACTCAGGATGTGAGGCTCAAATCCACCTAATACCTTATTGTGCATCTTTCTTATCATTTCTGTTATTCTCCGGCTGTTCTCTCATTTTCCTTTGCGCTTTCTGTGAAGTGAGAGATGGGCAAAATATTAAAAAAAGAAAGATTACTGCAATTTTCTCGGTCACAGATAAGCAGATTTTCTTAAGCACAACGCAGACGGATTTCAAACGGCGTCAGTTACCGCTAACAATCACTCGCCAGGAGTGTTTTCAATAGGGCATAGGGGTTATGGTGCCGATTCAAATAAAGCATTTCGCAAGAAATTTCTCAGAAATAAAGAAAGAAAATCCAACTTGGAAAGGAAAGTGGAGAGTAGGAGTCTTTTTCCTGGAACTTATATTGATTTGATAGTGAAATATGTCCTCTAGCCAGGCACTTCCTGATAATTGACAGGAGTAAAATAATGCCCCTCCTCTGCAAGGTGAGATAGGGAAGTGAATGACAATGTGTAATTCTGGGTGAAGCCATCCCTGAGTTCTGACTTTATATCAGCCACCCTCCCTCATTCACTTTCATATACTTTCAAAGAAAAATACTGTTATTTTTTTTTCTGTCAGTGTTCTGGCTCATTTTCACAGTTGCAAATTAAAAAGGAAGAACAAATTCAGCTGCTCCTGGAGGCTGATAAATGTTCTAAAAAACTGCTTTTGTACATAAAAACAAACAAGTTTTGGCAGACACCTTCAGCAGCATTACGTGACAAAGTGGCACTAGAATACAACATTATTAGGCTTAAACCAATCAGAAAATAGGTCAGAGGTCTGTCAGTCAAGGATGATTTCAAATTGCGTTAAGATTTATTCAGGTCACATGACACTTAAAACAACATATTTCAGAAATACCTGATCCTACGCACTGCAAAAATGTTGTTGATCTTTCCCATTCATTTATTCTTATATTCAGTCTTGAAAACTTGTTTGTCTTAAAAGTGGCATGACATAATCTCAAAGGTTTCCTCTGAAAATCATAATTTTCAAGCATCAGCTCTCAATACTAGTGGGCTGTTCTGTTTTATACTTTTGTTTATATGTCTTTATACTTTTTCCTAGAAAAACGTAAAATTGCACGGGAAACAAGTGGAATTATCTCATCCCACTAGCAATTTTTTTTTCAACTTGGTTTAAGAAAAACAAAGTTTAAAACTGCAGTTGAGACTAACAGGCTCATGGAATTGAATGCATTTTTTTCAGTGCAAAATTGTTAGTAAAGTAGGTTCATTTTCATGTTGTTGTAAGATAAAGACAAAAAAGGAAGTATAAATAAATAAATAAATACATATTTTTGCAGCCATGAATTTGGATGCAAGCAGTATTCTCCCTGGTATGAGTGCTGACTTAACTGCCTCCTATGCATGCCAGTTATCAAAGATAGAGGCAGGTAATCACTGATATGTATAAAGCGGACAGTGCTCACTTCATATTGATGGATTATAGCTTTGGATTGAGGAGGCTGTTTGTGAGCAGGGATATCTGATGGATTCTCATTGGGATCCTGTGAGCAGTGAAGGGTAAGGTGACTTTCAATTCCATACCTCACCAGACACACTATGTACTGAACAATGGTCTGGGTGGGCCTGAAAGCAGAGGAGAGCTGACAGGGATAAGCTCAAACTCAGCAGCCCTTATATTTCTCCCCAATAGAAAATCACAGTGTGATGTCCCCTGTCGATGCACCGCTCCCTTTCCACAGAACTGGCTTTGCTTGCAGAGTGATATAATGGAGTCAGGCCTGAAATACTTTGTCTGAGCAGTTAATCCAAGGACAGACTGTAGGTGTTGTAATTGCAATTGTTACCTTTGGTTTCAGGCAGAGGTAGAAGTGACTAATTACATTTACCCATGTTATTAGGTAAATGTAATTGAGTATTGTACTTCACTACATTTTAAATCATACCCATTACAGAGAACAAATGATAAATGACAGATTGTGGAACCTTTCACAATAAAAGCTCAGTGAGCAAAGACGAGAAGAGGAATCTGGTTCTACTTTGCTGGTTCTAATTTTTGTCATTTTCAAGTTTCCAATAAAAGATGTGCTATCACAAAAATGGCAGATGGTTGATGGAATTGAGGACCGTGAGAGACGATGAGAGCCACGCAGACTCAAGTCATCATATTATGTGCTTATTCCACATTTGTCAGTCGAGTCTACAGGGTCCTCACTTCAGTCAAACCTTGCCAGTTTAGCGCAGTGCCCCTTTAAAAGCTTGTGTTCTCTCCTCCTCTTCTAGCTGCATGGAAAAGATCACAGCTAACACAGTTGCTGTTTTGAAAAAAGGAACTCTACTCCCAGGACATTATAACTGAGCTGCTTTTGACTTTTACTTCATTAGATTTTTACATCAGTACTTCTACTGCAGTAAAATATCAGCAAAGTAACAGTACTTCTTCTTGAAGTCAGTTAGCAATTTGTAGTACTCTTCCCCTGGTTTCAAGAAAGTTTTACAGTTTTTTTCCAGATATAATAGAAAACTAACATTTAGATGGTCTAAAGAAACTTGGATTTTATATTTCAAGGAGCAATTCATACAAAATATCAAACAGATTTTCCTATTCTACCCTGTCCTATGTAATTTATCCATCCTGATAGGTAGTTTCTGTGTGATGTGACATGTTTTGCAGCACCCTCTGTTTTGTGGAGCTCAAACTGTCAATTTACATGTGAAAAACTCAAAAGCAACAGCTCTTTCCAAAAAACAATCACATAGATACCCAACACAGCCATTAGGGGCAAAATGTTTTTTGGGCACTATTTCCTGCTGAAGAACACTGGTAAATTGAATCTCTCCACCCCCAGTGAAGGCGAGTTTGAGGTCAAAACTATCTGGATGGATAGATTGCATTAGAGATAAGTGGGACAATATGGGAATATATAATATACTTTCAGTGAACAAAATGTAAAACCAGGGCCCATATCAGAATGATATAGTGACAGATTTTTGTTTTCTGAATTAATTTTGAAGCGGGGAACTATACCAGTAGTGAACACGAAACCTATAATAGCAACATCCACTTTTAAACTTTCCTTTTCTTCAGCTTTCTTTGCTTTTCCTTTCTCTCATCTGCATATTTTTGAATGTATTTTACAACATGGGAAAACATCTTTCTTAGGTTGCTAGGGAACCACTAGACCCCTGTCAAGGACCCCTGGTGGTCCCTGAACCCCACTTTGAGAACCATTGCCTTACACTTACAGGCCTCCCGATGTCCAGAAGTACAGCTGATCCAGGATTACAGGATCAAACGGGATCACTGTTTTGACCTGAGAGGAGCGACTGAACCACAGTCAGTACTCCTGTCCTCATATGATCACTATCTTGCAGAGACCTCACAAAAAGAGATTGTGATTTTGATATTTGACATTTCAGAAAGCAGAATTAACGGTTGTTTTTTGCTGTATCTGAGACTCCAATCCAAAACATGTTCACCTTGTTGGAGATGGTCTCATCTGTGAATTACAGGACGAGAAAGGTTATTATTTAGTATAAAGGGATTTTTCAAGACAATATGGATTTGCCAGTGCAAATGTGAGGGTGAAGTTTACACAGTTGGCCAGCAGAGTGCGCTGCACACACTGTAATGAAGCATTTCCAGACTGCGGCTTTGGGGAAAAGCTATAAGCCACTCTCTAAAACCTCTGCAACACTTTAGAGGAGCTGGATCTGTGTGTTTCTGTGTGTATGTGTGCATGTGCATGTGTGCGCGCAGCCATGCATATGTGTATGTGTCACAGTGCTAAGCTTCAAGCCTCTCCAGCACATTCAGAGCTGGAAGCTGCCGCATGACATTCACAAACAATGGCCACGCAAGACAATGCAAACAAGATGCCTGGGATCTTTTCCTTGTCCCAGCATGCAACAGCTTGCAAAGCTTTTGCTTCTTCCGCCCACCCTTTTTAGCTGCAACATAAGACATCGCCCAAGGTGTGGATTTATGAAGCCACACTGATCCTTTTGCATCCAGCTTCACTGGAGTCATCCCACAATCCAAGTACCTTTTTTATCTAAATTGGTAATCAGACGCATGTTAACGATGCAGCTTGTAAGAACAGTCGTGATTTTGGGAAGATGGAACACCCGCAATTACTTGAGGGCAATTTAAAGCTGACTGCATTTTGCAGCTCAGCACAAACATCCTGAGGGTGTTGTTTGAGTCAAACATCCATTTGGCTTAGTAATTTTATGGGTCAACTGCACACCAGAGGAAAGGCATAAATATTCTGGCAACACCTTGAATAGTCGGTCCCAGGGCATCCTCCAACAGTTTGTGTTCATGTATGTATGCACAGGTGGTTGTGCGCCTGTGTCAGCTGACAAACCATCCATAAACTACCGGGATGTTGCTGTGCAGAACTAAAGCTGTGCAAGCAACACATACTAGAGTTTCAATTCAATGAGTCATAGTTTATTTAGAGGCAAAAGAGTGCAGCGGATGGATATTTGTGGTGATAGTATAATTTTGGGGAGGTATTGCTGCTCAAAGCAAGATGAACCATGGCTAAATCAAGGTTAGAAGCCTGCCAACTGGTTCGAGTCCACAGGGCAGTGAGGAAATTTGGGCTGACAGTAAAACCGTTGACTGGTGAGTTTCAATCATTTGCCTTTTCCCGTAATGATCTTGGCTGAGCCACTGAGCCGAACACCAGAACTGCTGCAGTGAAGTTCCTCAGTGGCCAGGACTTTGATTTGTTGTGCATTCTTTATTATTTTTTAACCTAAAAACAGATGCTGAACCTTAATAGTGCTGAGTCCCTCCTAAGTGTGGCTGCCTGGCATGTACTGTATGTCTCTTTGTCCTTGAACACCGTGGTAGTAATACTGACTGAAAGCACATTTCACTCCAGATAGTGTGTTTTGAGGCAAAGGCAATGCCCTTATATGCTATGCTCTGTATAGTAATGGACTTTTTGCCCGAATGGATTGAAGCTCGGGGTGTATAGCTTGCAGCACCGTGAAAATATATTTCAAGGTAGAGATTCGGTGTGCATTTTAGAGGCATTTGAGGCTAAGAAGTGGAGGGAATAGTCATCTGTGTAATGATGGTAATATTATTATAGGGGGAACGATGTTACATTGTAGTCAGGCACACTGAAAGTGAATTTCAAGCTAGAGAACAAGTGAATTTTGAAGTCTAGCACTGGAAAGTTGGAGTCAATTAACATTCATTTCAGGCAATTCACACAGTAGCATTGCTTTGAAACCTCCAAAATTGTCATTTTCCATCAAAGGCTCTTGTTTCCAATCTATGAAGAAGTTGAAAGCAAAATGCTGCTTTTCCCATACTTATTATTGTATGGATTGTTAAGTTCAACCCACATTTGTAATTGAAGTTTGAGTGAACAGAGCCCAACTGTGGTGTAGGGAGTGGCTGCTTACAGCAATGGGCAATGACAAAAACAGGTTACTTGTTATTCATCTGCTTTGGATTCAGGTTCAAACGTGTGTGTGGGTGAGCAAGAAAGTAGCAATTCATGTGTAAATGTATGTGCAAATATGTTTACATGTGCATGCTTCCTCATGTGTGTGTGTGCGTACGTGTGCCATTCGTGTGTCTCAGTGCTCTTGGTCTCTCTCCTCTTTCAACGAGTCTGGAGATCTGTCTCCTGCAGATTGCCAGAGGTCTGGGTGAGGCACTTCAAAGCACTATGAGAACTAGTCAGGCAAAGAGTGAAACAAGGGGAATCAGCTCCTCTCCCCCAATCAGCCCAGCGGATGCGAAGGCGCAGCTCAAGAGCCCTGCGATATTCCTCTGCACAGAGCCAGAAAAAGGGTATTTCAGCCCCTCACGGCCACCTTGCTCTTTGTAAAAACCGCCAGAGTTCGCTTCGTTTAGATTGCCTGTGGAAGCATGAGGAACAAAAAAATGACAATTTAGTAGAAGAAAACATCACTTCCATGCCAAAATCATGGCCTAACTTTGGGCTTGTGCACCACCCCTCCTGCCTCCATGCTTTTGAAGGGAAGCAGCTAGCCGCTGGTCTTGGTTGTTCTCCAAACAGGCTGCTGTGAGTTTGGAAGCCTTAGAACTTAAGTTTTGGGATCCATTTCTTGTTAGAGTGCTTGGTATAGATCATCTGTCCTGCTTTCTCTTGCTATTCCCCCTGATACCTTTACTTTTTTTCTCATACAAGACTTGGAGAAAGGTTGAAGAGGGAAAAATTCTGAGCTCTATTCTCCCAGAGGAATAGTGGGCATAAGTATGGAGAGAGGATGTAAGAATAGCACAAGTTTCAGGCTGAAAAGGATTTATTATGCAATTTGACAGCATTTTCTCTCAGACTTGCAACATTAGGATAGAGAAATAATATTCATTATTAATCATAGAGAAGAATGGAAAAATAAACATGGAACACAAAAGCAACAATTATTTTATCCTTGAGATGGGATGTATATTCAGAAAACTGCATCGACCGTTCATCAGTTGCCATCGTTTTGCTTTGTGCGGTAGTATGATAGGCCTTTCTGTGTGCCATCCTGAGAGTACAAGTACCACTCTACGTCCTTTGATGTCATCATGGACCTAAAGATGAATACATGCTAGCCTGATCCAAATCGGAGGTCCAATTATTCCTTAGTTCAAAACAGAGCAGGTGGATAATCACCAGTGCCCTACAAAAGCTAGTATTCATTTCTCTCTAATGATGAAATCTATGTGGGAGCCATTAGCCTTCTATTCGTACTGAAGCTCCATCAAAAATCCTGTGTCAGAGGCACACAAATATTATTTAAATTACTGTGGTTAGATGTGGAGAACACTGTAATAACATTAAATGTGTGTGTTTGTGCATGTAGTGGTAGCGTGTCAAGGGGAAGGGGGGCAAAATCCTATTTCTTCAGTCTCGTCATGCAAGTGCATGTTATTACTGATACACATATTTTGAGGCGTAGTTTGGTGCAAGTTTTTTCAGAAACGATACACCCAGGACATTCACACAGTTTCGGCTGCAGCTAACTTGATCGCTCTTTTTATTTATTGATTAGTAACCCTATTAGAGATCCCTGAGACACCTCAGCAACTGCATGGCTCCCTGGTCTCCACACTTATGTTCACAGCTATGGAAAATTTAGAGACTTAGCTCCAACTGACTTGCATGTCTTTGGAAAAGTGGGGGAAACCCATGTTAACATAAAGATAGAAAACGCTATAGCTGGTAATCAAACCTGAGGCCTATCTGTTGTGATAATGCCTGATGTAATTAACTTAGTATTAGTACTTCGCATTGAAAGTTGACCAAACTTTTCTTACTTTTGCTCTTGAGAAAAAAAAAAAAAATCAATGTGGGATTCATTAAATCATGCCCAACGCTACCATTTTGTGCATGCCCTCCAGCACATCACATGATGAGTACCAATTGTGTTGATATTAATTAACCTAGGGGGATGCTGTGGCATCCCTATAAATGACTTGCTGACTCGAGGGTCATGCACATACAAAACACTAATGGTTTAGAGAAACCGTGAAGAGACTCAAAACCCTGTTGCAGTGAGTGGAGTGACAGTAATCAATGAAAGGGCAAGAAATTTCTAATGCTTTCATTGCTGCATTAGAGACACTCACCTTGGATGAGGTAAAAAGAAGAAGGAGAAAAAAGGAGTTTTACAACTCATAAAAGGCATCACACAGTAGCTGCAGGTGGAATTCAGGGCATTGTCAAACTCCCAGAATTGAACCAAAGGTTTGGGCGAATGATAGAATACACTGTACTGTCAGCAAGTGTATAGTCATCAGAAGTGTCTGACACTATTTTATTTCAAGGAGAATATCCATCAGTTGCTGTGCTCCGACCTCAGGTTTTAAAACACTGTTGTTGATTGAAATTTTTACTTTTATTCAATGAAGTCAGTGCATGTCTGCAATAATTCTGCAGGAATTGGTTTTGTCTTTCATCAAGCACTAGCAACAGCCATAGCCACCCTGGATGAAGCCCAAGGTGGTCATGGCTGCACCAGTGTCCTCAATAAGCTTAGGGAACTTTGCCATGCCAGCTGCCCAGAGACCCTCAACCACTGCTGGATCGACAGAGATGGTTACTGCTGTTGCTCTGCAAAATCAAGATATTGTCCTTCAGATACATGCCAAAATATCAGCGCTAAATGTCATCTGCTAAAAATATAAGTATGGATTTGCCTCATGTCTACTGAATGCTGAGCGGTGCACTCGACTGGAAAAACACATATTTAGTTATTTGCTACTAAACCTTAAAAAAAAAAAAAAAAAGGCTTATTAGCAGGTTCCAGAGGCTGTTGTATCTAGTCGAGGCAGCAGAGGTGCACCACCTTTCAGGATGCTGCAGACAATAGATAAACACCTGTGGGTGGAAATAAACACATCTCACATAGGAACAAAGCATGACAAGGCTTGACCTTAACGGGTGTCCAAGAACATCCAGTGGACTTTAAATACACCTAAGGCATGGCTTTTGATGGAGCAAGTGTCCACATGGCAAAAATTGCATGATGACTCGTGAGAAGTGTGAGGGTTTTGGCCATGGCCATGCCATCAGCTGTGTTGTCAGGGCATAACTTCTATCACCTTGAATCCCCAGATCCACTCAGTCAGTGGAAAATGTCACTTACAATGTGAAGTTAGTCTTTCTGGTCGAGATGCAAGCCATCCTGCAGCACAAACAACTCGTGAGTCCCTCCTGGCCAATGGAAAACCACATCCAGGAGGCCAAGGTCACCCTTAGAAAATACCAGGTCATGGATGGACTTGTGCTGTCATTGTTTGCATTACAAATAAGGAATACCAAGTTTAAGCTGCTTCTTGTGCCAATGTTAGTGGAAACATTTGTAGGTTCATGATCAAATCCGATTGTATAAATGTTTAAGAACCATTGATTTATATTGTTTTACAAATTATATATGTAAAAGGTTGTTGGATTTACAAAATTACAAGGTGACCAAAAAAAAAAACAAAAAAACAAAAACCCTGTAAAATAGGTGTTTAGATTTGCTGCACCGGTGACCAGGTTACAAAGGGAACTTTCTTTCCAAATCGCCCCTTTGTAAGTGTATCTTCAATCACTGAGGGAAAAAAAAAAAAAACATTTTTGAATGGTAATAGAAAAAAGACATACAAACCAACAGGAACAGTCCGTGAGCTGCCTATTTGTGACACTGCTCTAGTTTACCCACTTCAGTGTTAGGAAATAGGGATGGTGGAGGGGGGAGTAAAGTTGAACCGGATCCGTTCCAATTGAGACTTTGCAGTGTTATTTTCAATCAAACTCCCCTGATGCACTGGCAGCCCTTCATATTAACCCTCCCTCCCTGTTCTCCCAACCTCTCCATACCTCCAGTCCTCCATCCCTCATCCTACTCTCAACCCCAGCTTGCCTCCAAGGGATCAATTGTACAACAAATTCAATGAATTCTTTGGCAGTGCCTGTATTTCCTCTGAGAGCACTGGTTGCTCTTGAGCTTTGAGTGAAAAGGCAGTGGGAAAGGAAAGATGGGAAGAGAGAGTCAGAGAAAGAGAGAGAGAGAGTGTATGAGAGAGAGAAAGAGGTAGAGATGGAGAGATTAGAGAAAGAAGGAAAGAGCACCTTTGAGGCCATTGGATATTTAGCGCAGGGCTTTGACGAGACTTGGCAAAGAGAGGAGCTGCGTCGTGGCATCTAAATGAAAGGCGCCAGGCGGAAATGAAAGGGGGCAAAGGATAAGATCAGGAAATACAATAAGGAGCTGTCTTGTAAACACGCCTTGATGCCAAAAACAGATAATAAAAAGAACAGGCTGATGAAGCAGTGCTTTTATTTTGCCTGACAGAGGGGTGTGTCCAGGTTATTATCTTTTGGGATGGGTTTAGGAAGTGTTTCTGGCATTACGCTGACACCAACGTTATTTGTTTGAGGAACTAAATAGCACTCTATAGTATAGCAATATTCCCTTCTTCCACCACCTCCTCCTCCTCCTCCATCTCTGTCTCCTTTCAAACTCTCTTAAGGTAAAAATCAAAAGAAAAGTGCTTACAATACAACTAGGGAGTCCGTGTAGTTGTTATTCAATAATGTGTCATGAGTAAAAGGAAAAAAAAAATCTCTCTATACCTCGAAGCCATATACAAAATACCCCCTAATAACATCCACAGTGCTTATTAATAGAATGTGTAAGTAAAGATTTAGCATTATTATTGATTTTATTCATGCATTCTTTACAGGCCATCATAAAAGTTAATTAGCTTTAGTTAGCCTTATACATAATGCATCTTTTAGAATAGAACAAAAGAACAGATAGTGTTTCAGAATCTGCTTCCAAATGCCGAACAATGGACGCAGGATCATTTTGCATGCGTGTGAACTCTCTTCTTTTGAAATTATGATACGTATGAAGTTGTTTTTTTTTTTTTTTTTTTCCCAGAGTGACTATCAAAATGGCAGGGCACAGTATGTGGACCAAACACATTATGTATACCAAAGGATTTCTTGGAACAATAATGAGTGGAGGATTCATTGTAACCCTCTAGCGCAAACATAAGAGGACATAGATCATATGCAAGACTTTAAAGATGGTTCTAATTGCATCTGGTGAGAATGCAGTGTGCATCTATCTAATTACATTATATACGGGCTTTGGAGTCTTTATTAAATCCACGAGTTCAATGTGTTGCAGCAACAAACAATAGTGAGAAAAAGGGAGGAGAGACAGAGACAAACGGGCTGATAAAACAAAATAAAAGAGACAGACCAGCCAGACTATTGAATTCTTCTTTCTACCTTACATGTCCATAGACCGAGCGCTTTCTTTTTCCGCTTTGCTTTTATTCATTAAAGCCTATAGTAATATAAGAGCCGATCTATTGGCTTTGAACACGGTGAGTGCTTTTATTATTGATGACAGATTTTTTTTTTCAGTCTTCGTATAGATGGAGACGTCTGGTAATGTTTTGTGAAGATCAGAGGACGGTCAACACGAACTGATGGAACTGACCACCCACACAGATTTGAGTGACAACTCATTAGTGAACATATTTTTTTTTTCTGCTTGTGCCTCTCCGTAATTATGAAAGCACTATAGATGGCACCCACACAAAGCGTAGGCACTCCACGAGAGAAAGTATTGAAGGAGAGAAGAAATAACGGAAGATGAAAAGGGTTCTGCTTGAGATGGTAGACCTACAACACCGTTACTATACCACCGTCTTTGGAGGAAGGGTGATGAATAAGTGCCTCCCAAAAAAAAAACAAACAAAAAAAAAACAGCAAATTATCTGCATAGTTGTGACAAAGTGTGCTCTGTAGACAAAGTTGTCACTTGATTGCTGCCAGTCTTTCCAAACGCCAACATGAATCAACTTCTTCAGCAAACTTATCAGGCCAGCAGCAGCAGAGCTTGATTGCCCCTTTAATCTTTACACCTAGTCCTCTCTCTCTCTCTTTTTTTTTTTTACCTGATAGAGACCAAAAGAATCATTATCGGTTTTCAGAGCAGCATGCTGTGTAAGATAGAAAGCTATTTATTAAATAGCTCTTGTCCCCGCGCCACAGTGTATGCTGGATATGCTAAATATCAGGGTGAAACGAGCTCTTTCAAGTCTGAATGCGAAGGGATTGTTCTGAAATAGCCACTTTGTACTTGAATAGCTCAAAACATTTCTCAGTATGAATTCACAAGAAGAATAAGATGTTCAGATATGTATTTTTCCAGAGATGATTAATGTCCTTCTGCATTAATTTGCAGACTTCCGAGCTGTGTATCTGGAGCACTCATCTCCCATTGGCTCACATCAGTTCATGTAACCTGATAACTGATAAAAACCGTTTCAGATAGGGATCGAGTTATACTTTAATATTATAGACTGTTCCTCATGAAATAAAACTCCTAGCATAGCTGAATATATTATGGCACATGTTTGTGATGCAGCAAAATACCAAATGCGGTAGCTTCGCATTTGTGCCCGTGAACATAGTCCTGCTCTCAGACTATAAATAAATGCCATCTTTATGAATACTGACACTACACTGAAGCCACACAGTGGTGACAAATGAAAGAAGCTTACACTACGCTGGACAGCTGGACATGAAGTATGAACCTCATTCTACACTACAGGCAACCACATTCATTGCTGATTTAATGGTCTGTTTAATTAGCTTTTAATCATATTTTGATTCAGCCCATTTCGCTTGTTTGATGTAAACCTGAGCATTTGTTTTCTCCCAGAGTTTCTCAACTCAGAGACGAATGCTCCATCCGCCCAATAACGTCCGTAGGACCTCAGGTAATTCTTGTGAGCGCTTTCATTTAAATTGCTCATCAGAATAAGTGAAAGATTTCAGATTTGGCGGGGCTGAAAAACTCTCTGACAGACCTGGCTGTGAACTCGATTCATCAGGTGAGAAATCGGCGCATCGGGTGGAAAACTTTCCTGCCTCAAACCAAAATTCAAAACTGGACCCCCTCTGCTTTGCTGCATTTCCTCGCTCACTGTACTGCCAACCATCTGCTCTATGTAACAACAACATACAGCCCCTAACTCTAGGAAGGTGCCAAACCCCCATGCATTTTTAATTTGCTTTGTCTCCAGTATATATAATGCAGGCAAGGTGTTTAATCGAGATAAACGTCATGCACTGGATGTAATTACAAATGCTCTATCTATGGCTAGGTCTAAACTCTCATGGCAAAAAAAAAAAAATATATATATATAGATATATGTATTTATATATATCTATATATATATATATTCGTTTTATTCTTTGCCTCAGCCCCATCCTTTGTGAGAGTGGTTGTTAACTCCCCAAAGTCACTTTCCCTGTCTGTCTTAACAATGGAGTTAGTGGAATCGTTTCCGCCTCATTTCCTAGGCAACCTCTGAAACCGAGTCCTGTGTCAGGCCAACCTGTGCTGACAACCCCCGACTGGAGTGCGCACACACACACACACACACACATTCATCCACACACACATGCACACACAATCAAACCACACACATAAGCATGCATGCACGCACACACATTCGCACACACACACACACACACACACACACACACACACACACAGAGTCTCCCCATGCAGTCTGAGTTCCAGCATGATGTCTTGGATCTTCTCTCTTCTCAAATCTTGATTGACTAGCTTCTGCTCAGAGCCTGCCAGCCCTCTAGGTCATTCTGCTGGGGAAGAAGAAAAGAGACAGCAAAAAGAGTCAGATCACAAAGAAAAGCCCAATAAGGAGAATGAATGGCAGGGGTGAATGAATAAAGGGCAATTTCATCTCGCTGTCAAAGGCCCTGCGCTTTGCTTAATACTTTGTCACAATGCTACTTATAAAATTTTGTCAGTAATTTATTTATGTCTTTTGTAGTTGTCATGCAGCTGGAACGACATTGTAATGCCAGAAACAATTTTGCAGCTGGAAAACATATCCAGATTTGATGCAAGCAGCACAGCTTTCCTAATGAGCAGTAGTGTTGTATGCAACTGCAGTAGATGGGGTGGGAGGGGGGGCTGTGTGTACTGTAACATTTTTTTACTAGACGGTAAAGTAATTAATTAACTGAGAATAATAAAGGCTTTTTAATTTTTCAAGGGTTGACTGCCTTCACTGACAGCATGCTCTCCTTGCTTTTTTTTGGAACAATATTTCATATTTTTCCAATGTCAACTCTACAACAAGTGTCTAGGGAGTTGTGCAACAGGACAGTGAAATCTGCAGGGATAATACTTTAGGCCCTTGAAAACAATTTTATGTAGCTACAGTTTTTTGGGGGTGGTGGGTTGGGTGGCCTCAGTTGCACTAGTTTACAAAAAATGTCTCATTTCAGAGGAAATAAAACATATTTTTTCCACAGCTAAAGATTCTGTACTCAGTGCCATCGCTTGCTCCTTTGGCTTGCTGGCAATGGTTCCTAACCTTAACGATACTCATTCTCTAACCATAATCTCTCCATAACCTTAAGCAAGTAGTTTTGGTAGCTAACAATAGCTAATGAGCTTAAATTAACCAATAAGCTAAGTTAAGTTACATCATCTTTGCACATGCATGGACACTGCGATGCCTCACTGGTGACATCATGACCATGAGAGGTGATGCGTGGTTTTTGGACACATCTACTCTCCACAAAAATTTATTGAAAGGATTGGAATATCACCTGCATGCAAAACTGAACTGTGGTGCAAGAATTCTCTCGTGACACATAAACTCGACAATGAGCTGTGTTTATAGTTTATACTGCAGTTTATACCGCTCTGCTATGCAGAGGTTAATGCCATACAAGCTTAAAGTTTGATATAAAGCTGCCGTAGCTTCATTCCCTAGAGCTGATATTTTGAAAATGGTTAAAGTTTATGCTTTTGCTGAATACTGAATATTCATTGAGCACAATATGGGCATGTAAGGTTTGGTGCACATTTGCATGAATTGTTTTACAAGTGAAGATTTGTGTCAAATGGCTGTGTAAATACTGTAGGCTATAGGTGTTTTCCACTCGGGATGTGATTGTTTGGCTTTGAAAGACTCGCTCATGCTGCACAGCACGGTCCATTGACTTCAGTGTTTTTGGAGAGGGCTCCTATGGAGGACACTTGACTACACACTTCCATGCGCGCCGTGTTCAGGTGGATCTGTTTTCAACCAATCACCATTAAGCCCTTTAGAGAACCACTAGAGTGCATAATAACAAAACTTTTTGGGGGGGTGAACTTACTTAAGGTTTATTCCTTTCATTATGAATTGCAGTAATTTGAGATAATTACAACAATGACCCACCAGGCCCTAATCTGCCAACAGAAACTGAATTTAGACACAGAAAAACATTCAATAGAATTTCACCTGATAATAAAAAAAAGCTATCAAGCTGTATTTATATGTTGCATTTAAACCAAAAAGTGAAATTCACTGTGCTTCACATACTGTAGTAGAGGAACAAAGAGCAGTGATAAAAATGATAATTAAAAAAATACAAGAGATAATAAATGCAGAACAAATAAAAAGGTAGGCTACATAATAATAATAATAGTAGTAGTAGCAAGAATAAAAAAGATATCTTGTTGAGCAGTTTTGCCCAAAAAATTTCCCATTGCACCACAGCCCCGAGGACGCATAGACACAAAGGATTTGACGAACACCCACACAGAGCTATTGATACTGAGTGAGGAAGAAAAGAACACATGAATTTGGCATCATAAGGCGCGACGCGTAAATGACAGAGGAATCAGTATCATTAACCAGGAGGATTTTTTTGTGGGTGGGTGTAAATAATATACAATCAAATACAAATACAGTATAGAGGCTATATCAAAAAAAAAAAAAAAAAAAAGAGGGAGAGAAGGAATTAAATGTTTACTTTCAAATCAACTTTCACTTTCTGCTCCTCTCCTCTCATTTTGATATCATGCCATGCTGAATGTTCACACTCTGGGCAACAAAGGGAATCAAATAAACTGAGTGACTGCAGAAGAGCACATGGAGAAGATTTGCCTCAGTGTGTGTATTGTTTACAAGAAGGCACTCAGCCGAAACACACCTACTTTTACAAACACACACACACACACACGCACACACACACACACATTCTGACACTCTTTTCACACTTCTGTTCCTAAACAGAACTTCCCTGGGATCTCACGGGTGTCTATTGTTCATTGCAAACACCCGTGCAGGCACACACCGAGGTACGCAGTATACACACACACATACACTCATACACTGCTCCCACGCGAATATTCAGGAACAGAGCCTCTCTTGGATCACCTGTGGAAAGACGAGTGTACTTATAAGTCGTCATGTGAGTTGAAACTTGGCCCGGGCTTCATGCTCATTAGTGATTTCTCATTTGTACAAACCCCGAGCCCGGCCTATCTGAATAATACAGTCACTCCATTAAACTGCAAAACTAACACAGCGCGCATTTGGTGGATTAAGTACATTCTCTTGGTTCATAGGTATTTTACAATGTACTTTCTTCTCGCTGAAATGAATTTGAATTTGGCACCTCTGAGTCAAATAGGAATACGGGGAGCTGAAAGGAGCGGGGAGACGATAGCGGAGGCAGCCGTCGTCTTCTTGGCTTTTTAAAATGTAACATGAATTCTCATTAGGGGAGGAAGGGGCCGTTGCAGATGGAGTAATCCTTGGCAGGCGCGGCAGCAAGCGCACTAATATTTCCAAAAGCATTAATACGTCAAGCCCGAGTGTGTGTGTCTATGTGTGTGTGTGTGTGTGTCCCTGCTTGTGTTTGCATGGTGTTTGTGTGTTGTAAAGGGAGTGTGTGTGTGTGTGTTGGGAAGGGGGGGTCTAACTGGTGACTGGGAAGTAGGACGCCCGCAGAGGGAAGCCGACACACAAAACTCACAGTGTAGATGTGACAGAGACAGACGCGCACACATACACGCACACACACACAGACACACACACACACACACACACAAACAGAAAGATAGAGAATGGGAGAGGAAGAAGAGAGATGCAGACAGACAGAGCGATAGAGAGAGAGAGAGAGAGAGAGAGAGAGGCTGAATCACCCGGAAAAAAAGCCGCGGCAGTCTGCACAATTTGTTAATGCAAATTCAGGCCCAATCGCGCCCACGCTGACTTTGTTTAGGAGAAGAAGGGTTGAGGCGGGGAGAAAAGGTGAAAAGAGAGGAAGAGATCAGAGCATCGCTAGACAGACGATGAAAGAGGAGACGGTTGGGAGATAAAGAGAAAGGCAGGGAGAGAGGAAAAAGAGACAAGTCTTATTGGCGGTGTGAAACCAGAGAATTACCTTACCATGGGGAACCAGAAAGGATCGACAGAGGAAGAGAAGGGAATGAGCAATTACTATGTCTGGGATTCTAGATATCATAATACTATAAACTGTATATCACTACCTAAAGCTGTGGGATGAGACCAAGATGGAAAATGGCCTCCAGCACTAGTTCAAGCAAGCACAGCAGCAAGAATAGCATAAACGTTCACGATCTTATTCGCTCTCTTTCGAGACAAGAATAAAACCTGCAAATGGTATGGCTTCTTCTGTAGAAGTATCAGATGAAAGCATGTATACACTGTTGGCTGGAAAGCCTCCTTGACACTCGAGCGATATCCTTGATTAATTTACTCTTTTACATTTTCAGCACCTTGCAATGGCGGCTCGTTCAAAGAATATTTTTCTGTATTGATTTACTGGAGCAAGCAGTGCTTACTTTTGGCGCAGTCCAGCTCAGTAAACCAACTGTGTTTCTGACCTTCGGATTCAGTTGTGGAAAGAGAAAGGACTATAGGCAGCTCTTAGTATATGGCACCGTCCCAGGCACTGAACCCTGTGTCCCTGGGGAAATGCTAATCAGCCAGTCGGGACCTGTGAGAGCCCTCTATATAGCGGCTTCCCCTGAGCTACTCCAGCCTACAGCAAGCAGATAAGTGTACTTTAGATGTTTAATGTGATTCAAAACACTGATATTGTGTTCTCGTGCTGCTCCCTGGGTGAATTCCTTATGGAAACGTACTCATCTACTCTGTAGGCCAGGGGTATCAAACTCAATCAACAAAAGTGCATTATTAACTTTCAAAAAAAAAAAAAAAAAAAAAAAAAAGAACAAAAAAACAATTCAAGGGCCTAACAGAGCCTGTAGATGTTTACTGAACATTTTGGACCCATAATCATTGTTTTAATCAAAATATGTGCCGTGTGAACTTCACATGAAACATTCCTATCCCAAAAAGTCTTCCCATGAAACGGATATCTCAAACCAAATGGATTAGAGTGGGAAATGACATGACAAGAGTCCACTTTTATCTGGCATATTGTATCTTTAAGCCTACCCTGAATGCTTTCCAGTGAGAATTAGTTTCATCAGGAGGAGGAGGAGGAGGAAGGGCCACACAGGAGTTTTTTTTGGTGTTGATGCGCAGGACGTTGCAGTGCATGTTGGGGTTTGTAATATCGTGGTGGGCAATATGGAACCAGGCCAGTATAAATAGTAAAGCAAAAGCCATATCACTAGCTGGGTTTAATTGTGCCACGGGGCTCATCTCGCCCGCAGACTTTGAGTTTGACTTGAGATGTGATTGCCGCTGATGGAAACTAAACTTTTGTCTTTAATGAAGTACAACTTACATGGCAGACTTGGCCTTAAAAAGTGTTTTATCACTGTGGTGGCTTGTGTATGTATCTGTGTGGGGGCTACAGAAAGACAAAGGCTTATTACCTTGTGCAAATTGGCCCATAGAGAAAATTAACTGTTTAATATCTACAGTTAAATACCTGCACTTGTAGCAGGCCTTCCTTCATTTTAAGAGCGCCACTTAATTACTGTTGAAGTCAACTCTTCACCAGTAATTCAAGACGTTAGTGCTTACATAAGCAGTTGCCTCTGTGAATTGTCCCTACACCTCTATTATAGGGAGGCAAGTTCATTTAAGCTATCATCATAAACAAGTTTTTCATTGTTGGAGTCAGGGTACTTAGTAAACATTTGCACTGCAGCATACATGCCTGAGACTAGAAGCGGGTGTAATTCTAATTTTCCAAACTAACCAAAAATGAGAAAACTGGTGAAAAGCAAAAATGGCAGCTCACCTCTGCAGTTCTTCCAAATCCAATTCAAAAACAAAGCAAAAATCCCAGCTCAAAAGGTAGACACAGTCAGCCAACAACCAAGAGGTACTAATTCTGTATACTGCAATTGCTAAGATTGCAGAACCAGTCAACCAACAAAGATTCAGGAAGTAATCTCCCCCAAACTTTACAGCATCAAGAGATTAACCAGCAAAAATTACAAATAGGCTATAGACCCCTTCAGTGATTATGTAGGAAAGCTGTGTGTGCAAAACATAAATAGCAGACCTCACACTGAGCGACTACGCAAAACAACAGGATTCAGACTCGACTCACTTCATCACCAGCAGCCACTGTTTTCTCCTCTTGTTTTGAAAATCCGGGATCCTGATGGAATCCAGTAATTTGCAGATGTTTGTGGGTTGAACACTTACTCCGGCAGCCGTACACACAACAGCCTGACATTTTCTGATGTCAGGTTTGCTCAAATAAAAATGCGAGCATAATAACCACCTGCCCACTGTACCAGCCTTGACAATAATACAGCCTACTTCCATTGACAGTTGATGCATGCATCTTTATAATGACAACTTGGAACCCGTCGATACAAAAGACACAAACAGGTTATTCACAGTGCAAGGGGCAAACGGACTGACATGATGCTTCCTCGGTCTTAAATGAAATATGTGGTTAATGAAGTCAATGAAGAGGTCGAAACGTCATCAGTAGTAGCACATAACAAGCAGAAAACACATCTCATATACGCTCAAGGACATAGAGTTAACATGAGCAGTGATAGCCACCATGGCTGAACGGACAAAGAACAGAGCGCCCCCTGCAGAAACTCACCGTCCATCAACAGAGGAGGCAAGGAGAAAGACACCAGAGTCCCGCCCATGCTGTTTGATTGACAGGTGATCTCTGGGAAGAGCAGCAAACATTTAGCATCAAAGATCGAAACTATGCCAAACATAAAAGAGGCCTTCAGATTATCCATTGCTTTAAATCATGAAATTAGCCATTGGGTGCAAAGACTTTTATCGTTACCAGTATTATCCTTATCAACCACATGTGGGACCAGTAGCTTTAGCCACCAGAAGAATGTACATCAAATCATAATGAAACTGGCTCTCAGTAGAGGTAATTTCCTCCGCTCTATGCATGGCCGTTTGAGATTCCCAAAACACTTAGAGCATTTGTTTCAACTTTGTCACCGTAGCAAGAAAACCCACTCCATCCACTCCACGTGGATTATGGCTACAGCGGCCACTTATCCAGTCACATACGGTTAAGCAAAGTAATATTTCACTGTGCACAATGGTACTGCAGTGTTTTATCCAATCAGCAGCAACCTGCACTGAGTTGTAAGCCTGTGAGGAGTATGGAGGAGTGTATTCATCACAGTAAAAGATGGAAGCAGGGGTTATAAAATCTGATGAGGACACAACAAAGTGGAGTGGCCATCTGTAGTAGTGTGAGTTTTCCCCGTGGGCCCGTCAACGCGACGTGCAGCCACAACGATATGAAAATCTTTTAAAAAAGTCTTACGTTGTTTAGTACTTAACGTTGTAGATGGGTATCGGTGCATTCTACCTTTCATACGTGGAGCTCACAGTGACAGAGTGGTTATGTTGCACATAAATTTTCGGGCAAGTCAACCAAATGACCATTATGGTGCTTTTAAGGTTCTGTTGGAAATGTCAGTGTTACAGTTTACACGCATGAATGATATAGGGACAGACAATACAGGCAGTCAGGAGATCTGACATTTGTGGGCCGTTGTTGATGAGATGCACTTCTGCCATCAACATCTAATGGCAGGAGAGATGCTTTTTATTATATTTTGAATTAAAATATATTATGCCATATAAGTAATCACCTTCATTTTAAAGTTTTTTCATCACATTGGCTATTTCAAACAGTTTCTCCTACATGTGTGCATACTATGAGATATGAGGCAATGGAGAGATGACTTATGGCTGAACTATTTTTTTTTTCCATCCCACCCATGACTGCTGCAGTACATTGTGCAATGAAGTTATCATGTGTCAAACCCCTTTGGAAAATTTAGTTTTCTTTTTTTATAGAATTTTATTGTTTTCACTTTTTTTTCTCAGAAAGCAAAATTAATGGTCTGACTACCATTCATTTTAGAGACACAAACTTTTAGTTACAATTTTAGTTACAATGCCTGCATAGTTCTACTTTGCCACGTCTTGAAAAAGAGTAAGTTTTCTTTGCCGCTCCAGGCGTAATGCAGAATATACAGCACATAGTGGATGATTTTTACAATGAAAACCGTCTGGAGCGGAGCACCTCAGTCATGGCTGTATGCATAATTTATGGCTCTGGCTTGCATTGCGCAGAGTTACCGGCTTCTGTAGATTACTGATAGAGAGCGAAATATGCACAAAGACTTCCTGGGAGCAATTTTATCAAAGCAATGAATGTGATTTCCCTCTGCGCACAAGTTGCAATTTTGCTCTTTGCTACTGCTCTTCATATTTCGGGTAGCCTTGGAGTTAATGCATTTTTTGTGCTGTCCTTCCTATTTGTGCTTCGATACAGAAGGTCATCACTGCCATAAACGTTGAGTGAATTTTATATATTTATTTAATACTAAAAAAAGGAAAACTTTTTTTTCTTCCTTTTTTAAGTATATGGAATGTACTGTAAAAATGGGACATTCAAAAACATGCAGGGTACAGCCGACTCCCCGCTCACTGGTCTTTCCTTATGCTTATTAGCAATAAAGCTGTCATTTCTCACTAGTTTTGGGACCGCTGAAAAAGGCAAGCCTAATTCTCAAAGGCAGTGGTTAACATATAGATGGGCAAAAAAATATATAAAATGAATGTTACTATAGGGCTTAGCAGTGATCTCTAAAAAGCACATTTCACATGAGAATCTGCCACCATAGGCGTAGATTCAAGTGAAGGAGCCCCGCCCCTCTATATGCATCTGTATGGTGTGTTGAGCATGCCACAGCAATGATAAAAATGCATTTGAATATGCTCACATTTACCCACACTGCCTGGAAATGCACTCAGTTTGTCCTTCCCGATGCTCAAAAGGCATCAGAGTCATGCACATCACAAGCAAAATGACATTCTTAATGTTTACCCATGCATCCAAAATGCACCCGCCGACTACTTCCTCACAGTCTTACAGCTAAATTGCAACATAATTGCTCGGAGAGACGACCGGAGGATCGACGCGGGAACAAAACGCTTTCCCTGGCATTGTTTTAACACAAACAAAAAAAGTGCCATCTCTCTTTCTCTCTCTCTCTCTCTCTCCACCTTTTTTACGTTGCCCTCAAAATCATCCACCCTTCCTCTCTATCCCCTCCTATCTGCTTTTACTGTTGTTCTCCATTGCTGCACTTTTTTCACTCGCTTTCCCTCTTTCCCTCCCTCCCCCCCTCTCTCTCTGTGCTGAGTCGTCTATAGAATGTTAAAAGCCTCTAACACTGTGATGTCCCTGCAGAGCTCGCCGTCCTGAGAGTGGAAGGTGAGTTGAATGCTAAATGGGCCGCAGCACAGTCACTGACGCTTGCCACCTTAGGTCCTGTTCAACACACAACCCATGCCCATGCCAAGTGTGCAACTCCGTGTGCGTGCGCGCGCGTGTGCGTGTGTGCGCGTGAATGTGACAAACGGAGATGAGGGCGGGGTGCATGTGTCAAAGACAGGATGTGTGTGTGTGTGTGTGTAGATGAGGGGGTGTGTGTTGATGGGTGGTGAGCTAAATAGGGTTACAAAGGGGTTGGCAAATGAAGCATCGCCCCGGTCTCTCCAGTAAGCCACGTTAATGATGATGAGTGAGGGGTGTGTGGACTCCGACTGTGCTGGATCTAAAAAGAGAGAGAGACAGGAAGGAGAAGAAAAGTTTTTTTTTTTTTTTTAATTTTCATCTCCATGTTGCCTCACTGTAAGTCCTCGGGTGCAGCCGTATGTCTAAATCAAACATTTAAACATTTAGCCGACGCTTAAATCCAGACCGACTAGCATTAAAAGTAAAATTAACCCACATTCATAAACTCAAGATGTGTTTGCAGCTTATGATTGGTGATGGGGAGTGACTCTGCAGTCCTGGCAGAGGTGTGTGTGTGGCTGTGTGTGTGCACAGCTGCAGTCAAAATATTCCCAGAAAACACATTGCTTTTAGTTAAGAGTGAATTTGTCATCCTCTTCTCCCTCTTAGAGCATTGCCATGCAATCATCTTACCAGGCAAACAACAGGTGTTTGAAATCAAAGCGCAGGTGGGTCTAATGAAATGAAAATTTAATTTACAAAGCAGAGGTTATTTTTTATTTGTTTTTTTTTTTTTTTTGTCCGGGACCAAAATTGAGGAAATTTGTTTTCAGCCTGGGCCCTGGGGCTCATTACAATGCATGTATACACGTAATCGGTTATCATGTAGTGCACTAAGCCAATGTTTCAGAGCAGTGGTGTCCAATCATGTGCCAAGGTGTGCAGATTTTCATTCCAGCCAAACACAGCACCAGGTTATTTAACTGATTAGCACAGATTCAGGCAGAAAAGAGAGCAACTAATTGGTGAAATCAGCTGGTATAATGATTTGTTGGAAAGAAAACCTGCATGCTCTTGATGGGGTGTCCCATCATGTGCCAGGATGGGACACCCCACCCCTGCCCAATCAAAAAGGATCCTAAAAGGGTTCTTGTGCCTCTGTTGACTCCATTATCACTGATCATACAAATGTTATTATTATATAATCATTAGATAGACGTGAGACACTGATGCTCACTCCACCTTCAGTTTCTTCACTTTGCGTTGAAGTAGTTTAGTCTTTATAGATTTTTCCTCTGTCTTTCTTCAGAACAGTCGCCATGCGAATAATGTCAATCAGCCAGCTAAAACACCCACAGCACAAAACCAATATATTGCAAAGGATTGGGATGTGCACGTTGATAGATAGATAGATAGATAGATAGATAGATATACTTTATTGATCCCAACCAGGGACATTCTGGAAAACCAGGGAAATTCTGGGGAGAGCTATGGCAAGCTATTGACTGAAAAGCTATGGAAAGACAAGATTTAGCTTGAGTCAGAGACAGTTAATAGGCATGATTAGTGGTTATTAGAAAGATATGATCTTCTAATTAAAAGATATAAATGGGACAAGTCAACACATCAGTCAAAGGTGTTTATGAAACAATAGTTTTTGATCAAACAATTGTATGCAAGTCAGTATAAAATAGTAGGCTAAAACCATGCATTACGGTGAAGTGACAGCCAAGTGGACAAAATCTACTTGAAAGGAAAACTCTCATCCTTGTCCTGACACTTGCTCAATGCAAATGAGCAAGTGAGCAAATGAGCAAATGAGTGTCCAGTGGCAAACACTTGAGGATGCAAGCAGCAAGTCGAAGAGAACAGAGGTCGGAAAAGATCTGAGTCTGTGACCCAGAAGACAGTTGGTCCTTCCGGGTTTTACCAGGAAATGCCAGACACAGTGTATCCATGTCCTAAGGTCTGGCATTAATATAATATGGGGATAAAGTGGAACAATGACTAATGACAATATGTATATAGATATTATTTCAACATTCAACTATCTTGCCCTGATACACACAGGGAACAATGGTGCTGAATACTCCCTTGATGTTAAATATTATCGCCGCTAGGCAGTAGCCTGGAGGGAATCATGGATTTGGTTGTGTGTGTGTGTGTGTGTGTGTGTGTGTGTGTGTGTGTGTGTGTGTGTGTCTCTGTATGCCTGTGCTCAAAAAATGTAAGAGATTAGCTGTGGACAATTAGGATTGTATGATGAAGAACCTGGTGGTTGTGGTGATTCAAAACTGTTGCTCTCTCTCTCTCTCTCTCTCTCTCTCTCTCTCTTTTTCTCTCCCTGCTTGATCACTGCTGTTCTCTCCCTCTTTCTCTTTGCATATTGGGGCTATAAGCTTAATGTGTATGTATATATATATATATATATATATATAAACTATCCTACTGTGACTATGATTGCTCTAATCGCAGCTGAAAAAATATAGGATGTGCTTTGTGTGTTTTGGTTGAATTCATTAAACACACTGCTGATGCAGAGAGTCAACAACAACAGGCATACATAGAGACAGAGACAGGTGTGGCAACCAGGTGTGTGTGCAGTGACACACACACACACAGACCTTGGTAGTAGTTTTGAATTTTACTATTTTAATTTGTGCTCTTATTGAAACACAGGCTCTGTTGAAAGCCATATGACCTTTGGAAAGGAGTCAGAAATGAATGTGAGCCATCGGTTCTTGACCGCTGGTATATAGTGTGTAATAAAGTGAAACACATACACAGAGAAAAAGGAACAGCTATGTTTTATGGTATATTTTCAAAACTGTACTGCATTATATTTGAATCGTGCACTGATTTAATTTGTAATTTGAAAAGCCTTTGACAATACAATTGGCTGCTGAGTCTCCACCATGTTTTGCTCAGGAGGGGTGATATGCTTGGCGGAGATCTGCACTCTGCTGAGTGGCTTGACTGGCTTCCAGATAATATTTTGTCTCCTTGTTGTCTGAGCTCCACTATACTGTAATTCTGTGGCAATGCAGCAATGTGGCATTTCAGTATTTTCACACCCCAACCCACAATTCAACGTGGGAATCAAAATGGTGCGTGCGGAACCAAACCTGTTGTGAGTGCTTGATTGAATTGGTTGCACTGAATTTGCCACTTGCACAGCGAAATCTTGACAAAGATTTCACTGTGCGATTTTTCACAGGCCGGCCGTGGTAACACAGTGGTGCTGAGAAGAAAAGAAAGATAAAAAATGTTAGATGTTCTTAAAAGATGACTAAATATGATCGCAGTCGCTAAAAATGCATAGCCTGGGACTTGGGGATGGAAAATGGTAGTGGGGAGCTTTTAAGGCGACAGGTGTTGGTGACAAACACACCGCCCCAAAGATGAACAAATACGCACAACCACACAAAAGGAGAGGCATTTACACCTGGATGCTCACACACACACACACACACACACACACACACACACACACACACACACACACACACACACATTCCTGTTGCATGCACGGCGAGGAGTCCACACACACATGCACGCGAACACATGCACACACCTATATACACTCACACCTAAACGAACAGCTGCTGTGTTAGGCATTATCTAAATACAATCACGATGCGCTCACCACCCGCACAATTTGCATCTTTCTCTCTCTCTCGCTCACTCTGTCTCGGCATTTCGCCATGGCTCGTCAGCACTTTAGTAAAAGGGCTTTTCACGCACAAACACAATAAAGCCCCCAACAGGCGTCTCAGGTGGGTAGCAAAGCTGTAATCCTCTTTCCATCTAAGCACCTTTTTACTGTAGGTAAGAGAGAGAGAGCTGAGAGGCAGAATTTGTCACTCCCTTTCCCTTCCCTCAGCTGCAGGACTATTTGCATAGTATATACACAAGGTGTGAGGATTGATTTAATGGGCTATCTTGTCTTCAGCGAGATATGATGCCGCAGAGGAAGAAACGAGGTTAGACGGCATGAGAGACAGACATAGAGAGAGAGAGAGAAATAAAGATTTCCAGCCATGCTGATCAATGTAAACAGAGCCTCTGTGCGTGTATGTGTGTGAGAAAGACAGTATGTCTGTCTGTCTAAGTGTTTGCCTGTCTGTGTGTGTGTGTTTATTTATGTGTGTGTGTGTGTGTGTGTGTGTGGGCTGCTGTGTCTGTGTGTGCGTCTCTGACAGGAACGAAGGGGTTTTCAGAGTGAAGCGGCGAGGCCGAGGCAGGAACACACACTCTTTAGCTGAGAACACAGGCCTCATTTAGGTTAGCACAGGATTAGCCACGCCGAGCCGCACAAGCACAGGAATTAAAATGCAAATGAGGACAGGATTGCACAAGAAGAGTGCAACAAGATGAGGATAAAATGGCATGGGTAAGAATGGCGAGCAGGGATGCGACTTGTGCTGTACTTCCATTATTTTCATTACCGCTGTTTTTAATTGGCATTGTTGCGGAGATGTCACACTAGTTGGAACCGATTAGCACAGAGATAACACCACGCTTGGAACATCATTAAAATTTTTCTATCACTTGGAAAAACTGGCCATTTAAGCTGCCATTTGAGACAAAGAAGTCCGAAAGTACCAGCAAGAAGTGACTGTGCAAATAAGTCCCATCTATCCCAGAGGTGAAACCTTCCATAGAAGCAAAAAAAAAAAGCTCATGTGGTGAGATGCAGCAAAATACAGAAAAAAAACAAGCCTTTCGGAAGAGAAATTGAAGTTGAATATTAACATTACACTGCAAATAAAGTGCAAATGAAACTTGTGTTGTCATGGAATATGTGTAAGTCTGTAAGCACAAGTTAGCTTTCTTTATATTACATTGTTACAGCAAGGTAATTTGCCACAAGTCATTAGCTAATGGACATTATCACTTAGACTGTATTGTGGCCATAAATGTAGTTTAGTAGTGTTTATTAGCTTATTAGTGTGAGCTCTTCTAGACACCCTTTCCTGGTGGATATGGGTAGCCAAAATAATCTGCAGACATACTGAAACAAGCTCGCTGTAGATATTTTGATAGCTCTCTCCCATCTGGTTGCATTGGTTGCCTTTCACTTATAACATGTTGTGCTCTGTCTTTGTTGATACACTGTTACTGTAATCGATCACGTTTCTAATCAGCTAATCGGTAATCTGTGGCATGTAACATTTTGAACTTGCCCTCCGAAACTCTGGAGGTGAAAGTTCATGCTTGAAAACGTGCTTTGTTCGATGCATCATTTCCACATCCCTTTTGTCTCAAAAACTGATGAAGCATGTTAATCAGCATTTGAAATACACAGGAGTTTCATGCCTCATTTGACAAAATATTTCACAAGTTAAAAAAAAAAAATCTGATGTTATGGCTGAATATGCTAATATATGACTTGTTGTGATGGTAATTTTTTTTTTTTTCAGTATTCTTGAGAATTTAAAACGTTGATTGGGCCTGATATGTTCCCTTTATTTGGAGATGATGCAAAATACTTTCAAGAAAAAGCTAGAAACCAGCATCTCCCATGAAAAGTAAAAGGGAGGAAATGTGCAAATCACATCTTCTGTTCCTCAGAAAGTCCTGTCCTTAGCTGTACAGTGCAACGGTAGAATCAAATTGCAGATTTTTCATGCGGTTCACAACCTGGTGCATCCTAAACAACACCAGTGCACAGTCCAGTAAGATCCAAACCACTGGATCCACAATCTGAGCATATCCACTTGGTTTTTGACACAGAATGTTTTAATAAGCTTTTCTCGCTCAATTCCTCCTAAATCATTTTGGGTGTCAGTGCAACAGGCTTTTACCAGCCAGCGAGCGTTTCAGAATGACTTAATAACAATGACCACACATTGTTTTTTCAACAGTATCAGTTTTCTGATTAAATCCCGGCTAGATTAGGCGTTATTGAATAGCGGTGTTCTATCATAGGCTTGACATTGAGAAGGGTACGTGGTACTGAAGCAATTATAAGTTTTTCTCTGCTTGCATCTGCCCTCCAGCTAAAAACACAGTGGCAAATTAATCATCTTAAAATGGCCAAAACTAAAGGTTAGCCATAATCCTCCACATCATTGTCCATATGCGTGCATACACACACACTCACACACACACCCACACTCCTCTCCTCGCTCGTCTCCTCTCCTGTCCTCTGAGTGGACATAATGAAAGTTAATGAATAAATCCATAACTTTAAAATGGGACACCCTGCACAGGCAGGAAAGGACATTTCTCTGAATATGTGCTGCTCTGCGATTTGAATAGGGCAGTAACACTTGCCTCAGGAAGGTTCAGAGGACAGCCATGGAAACTGGAAAACAAGAATGACAACAGTGGAAAAACAGCAGGGGAGAGGAAGGAGAAGCCGGAGCTGGTGCAGACAACACCGAACAACAACTCAAAAGTATCACCCTGTAGTTGTGGATGGGGGTTCTTTAAGGGTCTGACCAATATGGCTTTTTGCAGGCTTATACCAATGCCAGTATTTTTCTGTTGAAGCTGCCAGCACCTGATATTGTGTGCCAATTTAATTTAATGCCAAAATAAAGACAAGTATTCAGTGTTTCCCCAGAATTGTAGTCTTGTTAAAATGCAAAAACCACTGAAACAGAATTGTGTATCTTCATGGGACCCTAAACCCATTAAAACTCAACCCAAGCAGGGTGACTCACCTTACTTTTTTTAATTGAAGGGAGACTGTGGGATGCATTAATAGGCGTTTAAAGTCCAGATGAAACAGCATGTTGAGAATATCCATATGGGGACATGTTTCTGAGTGAAACAGGATAGAGAGACGGGACATAATGTTAGGAGGAATTTGATTTGAATATTTAAAATTGGCCACGAATCTTCGCTCTGTGCTGCTAAAAGTAGAAGATAGATTGAGAGGTGGATGTCATAAAATTTGAAAAGTTTGAAGCATGTGTCTGTATTTTGTTTTACAGGGAGAAAACATGATTGTATTTGATTTGGAATACAAAGAAATATATTTTTTGGCATATATGATTAAATATATGCACAATATGACCAGGGATATGATATAAAAGGGTGAAAAAAAAAGGCATTTTTATTCAATTGTCAAAAACAGGGATTGATGAATTACATTGCTTCTTGTTCTGTTTTAGTGTGTAATTCTTTTTCAAATGCAGTGCTCTCAGAGAACAGTGGAGCTTAATGGGGGAAACAAGTGAGCTCCTTTTTCCTGTGCTGGATTTCTCCCTGTGTGTTTTTTCAGTGAAAGGCCCATGCCTTTTTTTAGATTTGGCGATTGGCAGGGAAACCTGACAGCTTAAAACAAAATAATTTATTTATAAAATATTCATGGAAAAAAATACAAAATAATATTTCCTTGCAGGTTTTAGAGTCTGTTTATACCTTACTCAGAGAAGAACCACCATCTTAATCGAGGCGGATGCAGCACTGATTGGCTGACATCTCGGCAAATTATTATTATCAGTCTAACCCTAAATATCTAACCAAAAACACATTATTTATGCATCATGTCTTTCTGATATACAGACAGCCTCAGTTTTCTCTATATCCAAAATGCTCCACAGTTCAATTTAGAAATTGTATTGATGAATTGAGGTCAAATCAATAGACTGTATCCTCAGGGTTGTATAGCAAACCAGAGGGTTTTGATTACATTGTAGAGATGGAAAGGTCGTCCCGGAAACCCACGCCTCAGCTTTTTGATCTGTATTCAATGCAGCCATGAGATCGAAGCATTTGGTGTCCCGGTGTAAACAACGGAGATTTATGACGGGTGTATTTGTTGGCCCGCCGTAATCCATAGGCTTTCCTCAGAAGGGGGAGCTTGTCAGATAGATCGACAGTCAAGCCAGACTTTTCTCAAGAAGGAGCGGCTTGTCAAATTTCAGACATAAAATCAGGCATTTGCACACACACACACACACACATACACACGCGCGTGCGCACACGCTCTTCACCCAGCGTGAGGTCACATTCCCAATCAGGCGCACACAAACGTATACACACACGTACCGGTGTAGTAGTTTGATATGGCGCTCGGGGTGTGATGACAGTATCAGGTCCTCGTGTGATTGAGGTGACAGAGGCACAGACAGGATGGGGGCTGTCAGCGGCGGTGATTGACAGGAAGCTGGAGGTGGGGGTGGGGAGGTTTTGGGCGGAGGGAGGGTATGACAGCGGAGTTCATGGCATGCAGTCTCTCGTTCGCTTTATCAGTTTGTCTCCTTTTTCTTCCTCCCTCTATCCATCTATCTCTTTCCCATCCTCTACGTCTGCCTGCCAGTCTGCTTCTCCTCCCCACTTTTTTTTCTTTTTTTTTTTTCTCGCCTACGCTGTCCATCTCTGTCTCTGCCTCTCTCTTTCAAATACATACATTTCTCTCTGGATGATAGGTGGATGAATTTTGCCCTTTCTTCCGCGTGTCAGGCACTGCATCAAGAACAACAACGAGAGACCCATAAATAGGGCTTAGAGAACATGCACCCAATTTACTTTGGCGGTGGGGGAGGTGCGTGCGTGCGTGCGTGCGTGCGGGGGTGTGTGTGTGTGTGTTTGTGTGTGCGCGCGCACGGGAGTGTAAGTCACTTCGACAGCTGCTGCAAATGAAGCAGTATTGCAGGTATTGACTGACATCGTCGACCAGAGCCCTCTGTGCACTAAAAAAAAAAACAGAGGTCATCATAAATCTGAAGTTGTGTAAGCAATTGGTATAGTGGCTGTGGAAGCAGAGACTTTGCACATCCAGAAATGTTTAAATCTTAATATAAATTCACCATATACTCAGGAGGCTGCATTAGGCAAGCATTTAATGTAAATTGGTTAAATTGCAAAGTGGGCTTCTGTAGAGAAAAGCATCCTATTCCCACTAATTGAGACCCTGTAGAGATTCACTCTGTTGGCCCAAATGAAATTCTAACGTCAGGTGCGATCTCTTTAACCTGCACAAATTGGCGAATCAAACCACAAGAGTGAAGTCCAAACTGTCTCCTATCAGTTTCAGCAAGTGAGCGCTGCGTCCAGGATGAAAGTTGAACTCACCATTAGATCCTTGGCCTTTATCATCCCTTTGGCATCCTTTGCATAAAGCATCACAGAGCGGCTGGATCGGTAAACATGTTTTGTGCGGTTTACTGACCCGGCAGTTTAAGATTTCTGGGCATTTCACTTTGAGTCTCAAAAAGTTTTCTGATATGAGCACAAACTGAAATGCAAAGATTATGTCGTGGGATCCATGTTGAATTATCTGAAAGCTATTCCCCCACCTAAAACATTTTTCTTGGTTTTGTCACATGAAAAGTTTAACTAACAGTACAAGCATATTGAACGTATAACTACTTGTTGCTTTGTCACATAATCTTTGTATTTGCGACTGCCATTTTTTTTCTCTACAACATTAGATTCCTGAGATTCTGTGTACAGTTTGTCAAGCCTATGTCCTGCCTTGCCACATCAAATGAAAAGCAGGAAACACATTATAGGAGGCTTTTGGAGGTGTCCTCACTATTTTCACAGCAATATACTGCATTACAGAGAAAATCGTACAGGTAGCATCATAACGAGACAATAATCACTGAAACCCAGGAGTAAAAATTCACTTTGGCATTCACAGACATGCTTCAGGGGACACAAACAGGCCATAAATTGCATTTAGTGCATGTTAGTAATGGACTGCCTTAGTTGGTAAGAGTCTGGGATCTGAGTAGGTGTTGAGGTCACACCTTTGTTTTATTCGGCACCACAGGCATCAGCAGCCAAATTCAAGTAATTGAGGTAAAAGACTTTAATAGCTGTGTGCTATGAAAATTCATCACATTTTACGACACAGAAATAATCTAAAATCAGGTTTAGTCTTGGGTGAACCATATTTAAGAATTAATTAGTAAAAGTTTTTCGAATTTCTATATTAGCACTGAATTTTATGGTGTATTTCTGACAGGAAAAGTCAAGGAACTTGATAAATTATCTGGACAAGTCAAGGAATATTAAAGAATTTCACAAATGAGACACTAAAAGAAAATATGATTCATGTATTTTCCAACCTGTTTCCTACATTAATCGAAATAGACAGTGTACGGAAGCTGTTTTTCTCCACAGAAAGGTCCTGCTGGAATGGAAACGGCATCGGTGAAGTGATAAAACAACACTAACAACCTGGGAAGGAATTACAGTTTTGGGTCACGAAAGCCACTGGAGCCATCCTAATTATTTAACTTCCACTATGAATCTTCACACTGTAGCTGCAAATTTTCACACAACTCCCACAGACACATTCTCGTGCTCAGAAATAACTATACGTCATCATCACAATTGCGCAGTTGCGCTTATGGACTCTTGCAGAAACCCCCTACGTGTTTTTTTTCCTTCTTTCTTTGCTTTTTTTCTTTCCCCTCTCCACCTACAGTAGTATACTCACACCCCGCACGTCACGTCAGGTCAGCGACTCTCAGGTAGCCAGGCAGCAGCAGCACTATTCTTAGGCTTCCCTGTCATTTGTCTCCGCTTGGCTTCCCCTCCTGTTCGGAACAAAGAGTGTGAGATGAGGGTCATACTTTCTGACAGCAAGGCCGGTCGGCCCCTCTGAGGTTGTCATAATCCTCCGCCTTTAACATCATGGCGCTTTGACCGACCTCTTCGCTCCGGTTCTCATTCACCCTATGTCTACGTGTGTGTGCGCGCGCGAGTGTATGTGTCCATGAGCGGGTGGGAGGTTGTTTTAATCCTGATCTTTTAACATCATCCGGCTTCAACCTCCATTGTACATGTGTGCAGTGTGCACGAGAGGAGGCGTTGTCACAATGCCCTTTTTAACACCGCTCTGCTTTGACTCCTTTTGTTTTGCATGTGTGTATGTCTGCAGTGTAAATGCCCCACATTAAACAGATCTGAAATCCTCTGACAGGGAGGGGTGCTGACCTTTGGATATAAATAATACCCTCTATTTGACTCGTGAACAGAACGGACGGCCGGTTCTCCAAGCGACTGTTGGTGGCCACGCTAATTGCTTTAGTGTGCTTGTCTCGTCGGCTGCCAAGTTGCACTCTGCTGAGCCGCGGACTTGGCCTGCGCATGAGAGAGAGTTGGACAACAGGGCTCTAAAATATGCCAACATCCATTTGACTGGTTGGCAGTAATACAAAGGGGATGGAGAAGGGAGGGAGAAAATGAGAGAATCGGGAGAATGAGACAGAGAAAGGGAGAGTGCGGGTGAATGAGGAACTGTCAGAGCGACCAGAGAGGTAGTGGAGGAGGGAGAGAAAGACACAGAGGAGCAGAATAGTGAAAAGTAGTAGACACATTGGATAGTGGATAATATCCCCTCATCTGTTTTACCCTTATTTTGCATCCTGAGAGCCCGTGACCGAGCAGGCTCTCCTCTGCTCTTTAGAAATTTACATAAAAATCAATACCTATTGACTCACCATTAAATTTATTCCCCTTTTCCCTGAGCTATTCTCCTTCCTCCTCCTGCCCCTTTCTAATTCCTATACTGATTGCCTTTCTGCTCAGCGGGGAATCTTTCAAAGCCTCAGAATTTCCTCCCCGCTTGATTTACATCAGCTCTGCTGAACACTGGCTTATATGAACCCCGTCTGTCATCCAAATCAGGCAGGAGATGAGTGACAGCATATCAAATCCCAATCTTTTAACTGGTTCTGGTTGGAGGAAGAGAAAAGCTGCTGAAAAAGGAAATCTCCCCCAAGGCTTTCTGCGGAGTAAAGAATCTTGGCATGCCAGCAGAGGTTGATTTGTGCGTGTATTTTCTCAGCTGCTTGTATAATGGCTTTGACACTGAGCCTTCTCATTGTGACCATCAGTAGTAAGCCGCCATGTTGGGTCAGTTGCCATATTTCCTCTCTGGTGCTTGTATTAAAAGTGTCAGCCTGTGAGTGCCAAGCAAGCAGCGTCGATGCCGTCCCCACCATTTGTTTGACAGTAAACACGCTGCGTGCTGTAAAAGGGAGCGTCTCTATTCTGCAAGCAGTGAACTTCAGCAATCAAAGAATAAATTATATCTTTACAACAAAACACCACACATTATTTATCTTCTTATAGCCCTGTCTGCAACATGGCAACAGAAGTAAGCCCCAACTTTATGCCTTAATGTCTGAATTTATGCCTCCACATGCTTTTGTTATGGCTTGGGACTATCTAATCAATCTTATTCTGTGAAAATGAACAACTCTCTCCCCAAGCTAAATTCAGAGCACCAAGATTGAAATGTACTGTAATGTGGGATGACAGTCTCGAGCTGTTCCATGACACTTAATGACTGACTGTATATATTATGCTATCCTGATCTGAACTTCAACATCTAAGATAAGTGTGGTGCAGAGAATCAAGTTGTCATCTTTTCCATTGTTTCCAATTTATTAATTTACCATGGAGCTCTCAATTACAGTAACTCCCAGCAGCTGAAAATAGAGCAAAAATTTACTTTTTTTTTTTTTTTATTTGATTCCTCATCAATCCTGCATCAAAACATTTAAGTAAGTTATTAAGAAGGTAAATAAATAAATACATAAAAATATTTAAATCCATAGTCAGAATCCATAAAGTAGGACTGGCAAATCATCATTTTTAAAATCATCATCATGGTGTGAAAATAACTACTGTAGTCCTTAAAGATAATAGTTGTTTTAGAATAATGATGGCTAGTAACAAAAAAGGGGAAAAAAAAGTAATTGTCCACAAATGATTATTTCCACCGATATGAAAATCTTACTGTCAGACCCATTTGATCTCTGAACTCTTTCAGAGGCTGCCAAAATGATTCTGATTAAAGCCATCTTTTAGGAATTGGATGGTGTGAACAGTGCCGAGTGAACAACTCTGTCATTAAATCCACTAGCCAGAAGCGAGGATCAACACAAGAGGGGAAATGTCAATTACAAAATCACAGATTGTAAGAGGTCATTGTTGGGAAGTGATTTGCTGGCTTGAGGATTCAGTCTCTCCATTAAAGAGCTGGCTTTCCCTGCAGTCTGCACATCATTATTCTCTGTTCTCTGCTGCTATTACCACTGATCGCATGTATACGTTTCAGCATGACTGATTGAGTGACTTAGTGAATGATTGACTGACTGAATGAGTGAATAACTCACTCATTTATTGATTGACTGATTGACTGATTTTCCTTATGGGTATTTCAAATCAAACTAGATTTAGTTCAGATTCAGTTTCAGTGTCTGTAACTCTATTATTGGCTGTCCCTAATGATCATACCAGGTAAAATATATATGAAGAAATAGCCGAATATTACTCCATACAGCATAAAGCCATGGGTTTTGAGCTGGTTTACCTCAGTTGGCTTGGATTACATTCTCAAATGTTACGTTCCACACCTTAGCTCACTTGGAAAAGGATCAAGTCTCGGCATCTCAGTGCGGTTATTTGGTGCCGCCTGACTTCAAATGGCATTGTTCTCGTGGCGAACTTAACACTAAAAGATCCTCCACAGCTTGAATAAAAGACTGAATAAATACCCGATGTGAATCTGTTCATAAACCTCCTGACCAACAGGCCCCGCAATCTACGGATGTTGACCACATCTCATGAACACCGGCGTTCCCAAAGTCTTCCCAGAGTTCCCAGTCTGCCGTTGTATTCTCCATACTTGACTGCAACATCATCATTAAAGCTACACTTCACAGTTTGAAAACACAGGTGGCTGTAAATTGGAGTGAAACTTGACTGTTTTCAATTTCAAGGATTTTAATACCCAGAAATCACATCACATCGCTGTGGACAATATTTCGTCAACCTGATTGAACTTATTCTGGTTAGACAGTCCATCTTAACTGTTTACATGGATGTTAAATAAAGTGGTCCTATACGATGTGTTTACATGCACACAACAGCATTTAATCAGAATATAACATTTTTGAAATGCGCAAAGTGGTTCCACCTGCTGGGAAGCATCTAAACATCCGGAAATATGAATATGATGATAAGGCTCAGTCATGTTGGCCAACCTGATGGTCGCTCTCCCATCAGGTCGACCATCAGACTGTAAAAATGAAAACTGCTGTATTTCTGTCTCTCCTGGAAACTCATCTCGTCACCTCATGTTCCCCTCAACTTGGGCAAACATGTGCAGAAGGAATATATTTATTCCAGCCAGAGCTGTTTAGGGCCTGATAACTGTTTACATGGTTATCAGGCCCTAATATTTTCCTATTAAACAGATTATCAAAGATTTATGCTGCTGCTCTCAACTCGATTGAAAATTCCTTCTGATTGGCCAGATCAGGCCAGTCTCTTCTGATTGAGGTGGTTACATGTGGCATTTTTACTGTGATTGGGCTGTTATTCCTATTACTAGTGGAGCATTAAGGTCCATGTAGACAGCTATTGTGTACTAAAAGATACCAAAGACATGAGGGAGAAAAAAAGTCTAAGGTCATGGTGAGTGCAGCTTTCTCTGAACAGAGCACACACTCACTGCTGTTACAAAGAAGAAGGGCAAATCTACAGCATTTCACTAACCAGAGAATAGGACACTTTTTTATGCTGCAGTCCCACTTTGTGATTCAGGCTGATAGGATGAGTGTATTTTCTAGTGCATTGTTGTGTAGTTGAAAGTTTCGTGATGACACAACAGTGATGAGTCCGATCACAGACTGGAATGAGTCAAGCGGCAGGGAATAGGTGAAATTCCCAGAGGTGTGGTGTGTGTCGTGTGTTATTGTCGACGAGACAAAAAGAAAAAAAAGTGAGTTTTGGCATCAGGAAAGAACAAACTGACCACACCCCTGCTCTTGTTGATGCTGTCACAGGGGAGAGAGTTAGAAACTTCAAGTTTCTTGGAACTTGCATCACCAATCTGTCTTCACCGCTTGAGAAGTTTGAAACAAAAAAAATCATCCTATCCTCAAATCCCTCATCAACATCCACAGATGCATAATAGAGAACATATTCCTATCAAGCTCTTCTTGTGTCACTGTCTGGTTGGGGAACTGCACAGCCTCTGAGTGCAAAGCTTTGCAGAAGATGGTGAAAACAGCTCAATACATCACTGATCCCCTCTCATTCTAAGCTAAATAGGGTGTTTACAGTAAGCAGTATGAGAGTTATGCCTGCATGAACTCCAGTGACCGCACTCAGCCAAACCATGAACTGTTTACCTCCTCGCTGTCTGGGAAGTGGTGCCGCAGTGTTTCCACAAAGGAGCGGTGTTTACCCCTAAGCCATATGATAGCTAAAGAAAAGTTTCTCGAACATACCCCTGTGAACCTCACTGACCACATATTGCTTATTGACTGGGGCAGAAAGATTGTTTATTCATATTAAGCGCTGGATTTTTTATGTTTGTTTGTTTTTTTTTTTTGCAGTTTTGTTATTTTCTCAAGCTATGAAACCTCATGCCATCTGTCTTTAGTTTTTCAGCGGAGCATTTGCAGACTCCATTTGTAATAAACATGAATTGACCCTTGCAGAACTCTCAAATTCAGGCCAGCTTGATTATCATGCAAACGAGCACACGGGGGACACACCAAACAATAAATTGCTCATTTGTATCGTAAGTCACCACGTTCAAGTCTGTTTAATAATTTATCCAGCATGCGCAAAGCATTAGAAGAAAGAATGAGTAGGGTCTCAAAGTATGGAAATGAGCCAGGCTTAGATGCAATAGGGACACATTTTACGTCGGACAATCAGTCTGATTTAACAAGGGGCATGGTTTGTTGGTAAATTGTTGTTTTTCTCTGATTTTCTTTCAAATCTGCAGTGACTGGTGTTATTTTTTTTTTACAGCATCTCTGCTTTATTAGATAGTGCTCAGCGGCAAATGGCAAACAAGGACAGTGGTGAGATACAAGCGTTGTCATGAGTCAGGACACGTATTTGCCATGCAACAAACAAAGATACCCTTATATGCCCACTTCTGTGCTACGGAAAAATACACACATTTACCTTCTAATGAAACGCAGCAGCTGATGTCACCGACTAGTTCTTTCAAATATGGTTGAAGCTGATAATCAGTGAAGTCAGCTGCTGATGCTGTTATTTGGACTTGCATACTGCTCCATAGCACAAAACTGGACACACTGGGCATAGAGAGGAATGCTGGAAAACTGCACCGCCACCGAAAAGTGTCCCTGGGAACCAATGTTCCTGGGCACAAAGCCCATTTTTTTTTTTTTTTTTTTTTTTTTTTTTTTAACAGAGATGCTGCTGCTATAATAAATACCATATAGCCCAATCCATCACTGCTACATGACATGTCAGTACTTTATACTGTTTAACAAGGTCTGATATACATCATTCACAAATCTGAGATATCAACTTGCCGATACACACGATGGGAAATCACAGGAAAAATGTTAAAGGTGTTCTGCTTAGTTTCTGGATTTATATGGCATATTGGACCTTTGGCAATTGTTAGCTTATTGGAAACTTTTTTTTTTTTTCTTTTTTGAGTGCACGCTCAAACATGCACACACATACACACTCAGCCATACACTCTCTTTCCCCTGCAGAATCTGCTCCGACAAGATAAGTGTGGGACTTGTAATTGTGCGAGGGCCCTCATCTCTCCGCACTGGCTGATAATGGTGCTGTGAAAGCCTTTTGCTCATTACGCTACCCTTTGTTGTTTTTATTGCACAGCCCGGTTGATTATTTTTCAAGAGAATTCAGAAGGTTTAATGCTCTCCCTTGTTCTGTAAACAGAACTGCCACTGTGGCAAGCAAGCCGCTACAAAATAAACCAATAAATAAATGGATGATTAAAAAACTCCTTGTCCTTAAAAATCAGGGCGTTATATATGGGGTTCTGTAAAACACCATTCATATTTGCACACAGCTGCTTGGCATAAAGCACTTACGATAGCAGTCCTGGTGCTGATAGTGGAAACTTCAGACTGCTCTCTAACTCGAGTGAAAACTCCAAGTGGCGCTCACAGTATTAATGGCAATGGCCCGGACCAATTCAACCGCAACGGTGTGTGTAGGGGGCGAGAAATAGAGATAAACTCTCAACTATTCATTTTCCTTGCATGACAAATACTTAGTCAATAGCTTGTGGGATAGCTGGAACTGCGCATGCATCGGTTTCCCATTATCTTCTTTGAAAAATACGAGATTAAATGCAACCTCACGTTTACTGCCCTATCGAGTGGAGATGCAGACGCGGGCGCAGTCCAAAGTCATTCCTGGGAGTCAACACTCCTAAACTTGTAGCAGGTTGCTGAAGCAGTCAACTGAAAAATGTTTCAGCTTTACAAGTAATGGTTCATATACAGCGCAGCATTATGCGAAGTGTTACTCCTAAATTTCTCAGCTGACTGCCTCACATATATATTTAGTGCCTAAGCACAGGCCATGTATACCTTTAAGTCTAATGGAATCTGCGCTGTATCATGATTAATAACAACCAGCAAACAAGTAATGCCTCACTGAGCTAAAGTTGGCCTTTTTTTCCCCTTTAAATTTAATGTGGAAGCCAGTGAAGATCCATAATAAAAAGCTGTCAGTTTTTCCGGTGTGTTCTTACAGATAACTTCTCCAGTGTTTACAACTGTTAGATATCAGAGAGTTTCTTCTGGATGAGTGAAATCAAATCAAATTGAGCCAGGAAGTTCGCTGTACAGCACCAGTACATTACAGTACACTGCCGTTTCAAGCTAAATAGGTTAAACCCAATGCATGCTGTAAAATACACAAACCTTTTCTGATGGAGATCATGGAGCAGAGCCCTTTTACCTGTCTACAATATACAGTTTGATTTACAAGTTCACACAATACACAGGGAAAAATATCATTCTCTTCATATCTATTCTGTTTTTCACAAGGCCACAGCATAAACCCCCCTTCTGTTTTGATGCACAGTGTCACAAGACTGGAATAGATGGCTATTCTTAAGGTCATGATACACGTCCAGGGCTTTCAAGCAGTCGCACCAAGGATGCTGAGCTATGTTTTATATTCTGTTATTAACCTTATGCCTCTTAAAACCCATTAATTTGGCCGAATTGTTTCTTTTTTTCAGCACTGGAATCCCATTTCCCATATATTTTTGACCAGATGTCGCATGCCTGTGGTCTTTATTGCGGGGACACGAAAGGCAACATTTTAGACATCTCTGCTATGAAATTAAGGTCATGACGCTGCCCCCACATTATTACTGTAATCACAAAGGGAGTATCTTTTTGTCAGGGACGATATGAATAGATTTTTTTTACTCTGCAGCTTGGTTTCATTTCACATGGTGAGTATAAACCTCCCATGCACAGGATAGACACTTAAATAATAAGGCAGCCTAAGTGGTTGTTTTATGAGGATTTGGGCTTAGATGCCTTGCTATGGGGCAGATTAACTGGGCTGGACACAGTGATGGAGGTTGAACCAGGGGCATATTCAGCGTATTTGGTCAGCCTCTGCAACTTCAAAGGCACTCTGTGCAATGCACCATCATGGCTGAAGATTACATTTAATGGGATTACAGTAATCTGAAAACTAACTCCGGTAATTGTAATCGGTTAAATGATTTCAAATTGAGAGCGTGCTTCATCCACAATTTCAGGTGATGGCAAAGGCTTTACAAATTTCAATTTATACAGTTGAATAAATTAACTATTTAGATTACAGTGTAACAATAATAATCCGAAGGAATTCAGGCGGTTATTTCATTGTTTACATTGTTGAGCAGGTGAGCGCTAATCTATAACCAGCTATATTATGGAGCTCATGCACAAAAGTCACATTTGGAAATGGACGTTGTCAGAAAATAAGCCGCGCTGGTGTGTTAAGTGCACCGGCTTTACTGCGTTCCAGCGTTTTGGTGACAGCACACTGCTCTTAATTTATGCCGAGCTGTGTGAGTTTAAACAGAAATGGAGAAGAAAAAGGAAAATATACCCGCGCATTAACCTGAGTGCATCTCAGTGCAAGTTTTTTTTTTTTTGCCTTCCCGGTTTAGTTTCTAATCCCTCCCTCCCTTCCCTGTCACTGTTCTCACCCCAACTACTTTGGTGGAGAATGTGAAGTTCTAACAAGTAAAATAAGCGTGGGAATACTTAAATGATTGGATTATGTGAGAAGAGAGTGTGCCAAAGGTAAGGACAAGTAGCACCTAAGCATTATCGCTCCTCCATAAACGCTGCGAGCAATCTCCTGTTATGAGTTCCTGTTAGGCACAGGAGAATAATAAGGCCGTCTTTTCTCGCCGCCGAGAACAATAATGAGTTCGCTGTGAAACAGTCGTCTTGGTTCAATAGCTGCACCTTTGATTCTGATGGCTTTTTTTTTTTTTTTGGAGGGGGGTTGAGTCTCTCTCTCTCTCTTCCTTTCTTGCTCTTCCTCTCCCTCTCTCTCTGTCTCTCTCTCAGTTAGTTTCTGCAACGAGGAACTCCTCTCTGGGCATCAATCCCCAGCAAATACGATTAAAGCACTGAGTCATAGTTTGGCCCACGGGGTGCAGTGACCAAAGCAGAGGCTGTGAGTGTGTGTGTGTGTGTGTGTGTGGAAGAGAGAGAGAGAGTCTGCCTGTGACTTTGCTAGTGCAGACAGTATGTGTGTATGTATATGTGTGGGGGCTCTGAGCTGGGGTTGGGACTGTCGGGGCGGGGGGGTGGACTCTGTTCCTCTATCTAGGAATAAAATGGGCAATCCCATTCCACTCATCTCTCTGTCTCTTTGAGATTCAGCAGGGAGGGTAAGGCATGACCAATCGCACCCAGATATTCTCCTACATCCCTCTCAAACATTCAACTCCTCTCCCCTCTCCTCTCCTTACCCTATCATCCCTCACTATCCCCCCTTTCCTCTCTTTTGCCCCAAGGCTCGAAATGTAATTGCGGTTGCTTTTTGCAGAGTCTCATCGGCGGCAGAATGTGGAGGGTTTGTATATTTTTTTATTTTTTTATTATTTTTTTTCAGAGCGCGGGGCCACATTATGGTGATAGTGAAGAGAAAGAAAGAAAAGGAACGCAGACAGAAACCTTCGGTCTGAAAGGGCTTCGACGTTTCACAAAATGTCAAGTTGAATTTCTCAGGCGACGGCAAGAGATGAAAGGGGCATGAGCTGGAAATCACGACAATTACCGCTTTTTCCTTTTCCCGCCTCAAAAGGAGCTCTACTGTATTTCGGAGCTGCTTAATGTGGAGCTCTTTTGCTGTCTGTCAAAAGTACAGAGGGAAAAGTCATTACAATTGATGGTAGTCGAGAGAAAAAAAAAACCTTATTCCATTGCTAAGATCTGAAGAGTGAGAAAAAGACAGTTTTCTATTGACTGCAACATTCAGCGTCAGACTTGTCAGCGTGATGGTCCTGTCGCATTGCACAGAATCACATTATTGGTGACACTTTATTTTGTCTTAGTTTTGGACCGCTAGTAAACAGTAAGCGATTGAGATTTTACCATGGCTGACTGTCATCCAAATTAACAGAGCTAAATAACTTGTTGACTTGTTTCGATGCAGTTTGTTTTGACAAGTAACACAAATTAGTGTTCTCACCGGCAACCTGCAGTGACACGCACACACACACAGAAATGCACACACAGAAATACACATACACACACACAGTAAAATTGCACAAAGCATGGATTTGCATGGACAATGATGGGATGGAGGATGAATTTATCATTATGGGTTCTTATTTCCTAACCATGCATATTTGAAGCTCTCTCTCTCTCTCTCTCTCTCTCTCTCTCTGTGTGTGTGTGTGTGTGTGTGTGTGTGTGTGGGCTGTTTTCTATAACTTATGTGTCAGTACGCTCTGTCTTGCTTTGCAGCCTCAGAGGATGATCAGCAGAACAAACACTTTGAATCTAGTTCATTTGTCTGGTACAGTGTGTATTTGCTTATGCTCTGGATCAAAAGCTGTATCTCCATTTTCAATTTGTGTTTTTGTGTGTGTGTGTGTGTGTGTGTGTGTGTATCTGAAAGACAGCCTTGCGCGCATGCATATGTACAACTTCAGCATGTGTGCCGCCTATCTCAAAACTCTTCTATATGACTGCGCAAACAAAAACTGTTGATAAAAGAGTCTGAGAACTTACTCTGAAGTGTCTGCGGTTAGTCAGTAATGAGGAGACAAGCTTTGTTCTTATTGCAGCAACAGAACAGTGAAATGCTGCTCTCGTTCCACTACGCTGCCGCCACCCCCCCCCCAACTTGAGTAGACCGGACACCAGCGAACACAATTTGCATTTACATTATTTACCAACGAGTTGGTCACAGCTCAAGCTTGGAGCAGATTATTTTTTTTAGGGGGAAAACGTGAATCCAATTGATCCTTGTTTGGATGTTGCTGCAAATGCCGGCCTGCTGGGCTGCTGCCTGCATATCATCTGAAGACGATGCTACATTTTTTTTGCAGTTTGGATTGATGAATGAGTTGCTGAGAAGTGAAGACGTTCTGTGACTGTGAGTTCTGGAAATTTCCAAATGTTCCCTCAGCTCCATGTACTTTGATTCCTACGTTCCCTCAGCCCAGTGTTCCCTCATTCCTACGTTCCCTCAGCTCTATATTCCCTGAGTTCTGTGTTTCATAAACTCTGTATTTTAATAGCTCTATGTTCCCTCAGCTCTGTGTATTTAGTCATCTCCACTCAGAGATGGCAAAAAATGATTAAATTGTTTTCAGCAAAGCAAAAAAAACAGGCATTTTTTCAAGTTCTTTTGATAAATTAGTTATAACAAAGGAGCTCTAACAACAAAATATCTTATCACAACCACTCTCTATCTTTCTAGCCTTAAATAGGGCTTAGGGAATATGGGGCTTAATTTAAATAGAGTTATTTTTTTTTTAGTTGCTGAGGTAACATTGAGCTCAGGGAACATTGGCCAGGCCCTGCTTCTCAACAGGGGAATTGTTTCTAGCCACACACTGCATCTATTAATGTATCGAGTTATATTTGTTTTATTTGTTTATTTATTGCATCGGGTTAACTACTTTATGCATGAGAACATCACACCATTCTTGTCTCGGCGACTCCAGCTGCAATATTTATGCGAGAGAATTTCTTATGAAATAACAATAAAGTGGCCAGATTTTGAGACCTCATGCAAGAACAGTCAGTCAGTCTAGCTACTTTCGTCCTCATAATCCAAACTGCAAAGCTGCATACAAACACAGCTGGCACCAGTCCTAGACCAAAACTACTCCCCCCTCCACCAGACGCTTTAAGAGACAGGGCCAGGTCGTGACGATCAGCCAAAGTGACACGTTATATAAATATATATTTAGAGAAGCCGGGCAGAAAGTATCTGGGTAGCGCTTATAAATAATGGATGAACAATTCATTAAGGCGATCAACTCGTTCTCCCCTGCACCTCAAGCCAAAGCCACACAGATTACATCTCCATTGGCTGGTGTCCGTGAGATTGATGTGTGATGTGACCGCTGGAATTGAGAGAGGAAGGAAGCAGGAAGTGGAGGGGAAGAGAGGGGAACCTATGGATTGGAATTTAGCAGTGGAGATAAAGCTATGCCTGCGTGGGTGTGTGTGTGTGCGCATGCATGCTGACTCAATCAAAGGCACTTTTAGTATGCTATCAAGACTGTTTATGACTTTTACGGTGCAACTGTTTACCTAGACAAACTGTAACCCTGCCTTCAGATGTAGTCAAATAAAAAATAAATAAATAAATAAAAAAACACAGTAAGAGTTTGTTGCACACAACAGAAAGTTGCTCTGGCTGGTGCAGTAAAATGCACAATGCCCTGAGAGTTTTCACTTGCAGCAATTACAGATACCTGCAGTTACTGATGATGAGGTAAATCCAAGCTGAATTTTACATATATTAAGTCTTGATTTGAGAAGTTGGATCAATTTTCCGAAAACAAGAGGCAAGTCTGCAACCCGCAAACATGACCAGACTCTTAGCATTTTGTTTGCCAGGCTCTCTCTGCAGCATTTAGGCACATCTTTTTATGGTTGTGAACTACTTGGAGGGAGTATGGTGCATATTGGATAAGATAAATGGCAACAATCAAACACCAATACAGCTTAAACCTTATTCCCATGGCCATTTTTCCACTTTGAGGTTTGTCACATTCTGGATGAGAAACCCCATTTCACATATTCCTCATATTCAGTGGGAATTAGGTTGTAAGGTGAGAACATTTGGCGTATGATAACTGGCATCTTGATTCTAACTCAGGGTCACAAATTTTCGATTTCTCCTCGGTCCATTTTCTCGTTCCCTCTGCTACCATCTACCACTGTTTTCATGTGCTTTGCCAATCTTGCCGGTAGTTTCTCATGCTGAGTTTGACATTCAAAATGGCCACCATGGGAATAATATCAGTAGTAGCACCACTGTCGTCTACATGAACAGATAGAGCTGTTAAAGTTGTGATACAGGGTAGAGTTTCAATGTATCTTACAACATTTTAAGAAAATGTCTTTGCAGTTAAGATCTGTGCTTTATTTTTTCATGCTGCAGGACCAGTAAAACTCTATGCTTTATTTTTTATTTATTTATTTTTTTTTTTCATTTTTTATGTTGCAGGACAGATTTTATTGCGCTTAGATTGGAATAACACCCTCAAGGGCCTAATCAAGGCTATCAAAGCAAGGATAATGGGCAAGGTGTCAAACCTCAAACGCTTAATGAAGGGCATATGTTTGCTGTGAAGGTCAAGATTTGCTGACACATTACCCGCTTTCCATAAAATATAGACGATGCTACGTGATGGTATGTGTGTGTGTGTACATGTGTGTGGAGGATGGAGGTGTGACGAATCCCACTATCTATTCCGATAGCGTGATTCTCACAAACACACACACACATGCACACGCACTACATCCTGATCCACCCACCCACAGCTGTCTCCACCCCAGTGCATCTAGAGCAGGACAATTAGTAATCCATCACCGCTGTTTACAGTCTGGGGGCGCTCCGGAGAGAGAGATAAAGGAAGAGGCAGAGGGAGAGGGAGAGGGAGAAAAAAGGGGCAAGGGAAAGAAAGAGATGTGACAAGGGTAGAGGGGTTAAAAAAAGGGATCTGAGGGGGCAGAGGAAGAAAAAGACACAAAGTGGGAAGGGGAATGGGGTGGGCTTCAGGGACAAACAAGTGTTTTTGTGCTGTCTAACAGGCAACCCGGCTCCTTCACTGTGTGTGCATGTGTGTGTGTGTGTGCGTGTGTGTGTGTGTGAGACTCCGGTTTGCTTGTTTGGAATCCATTGCAGTACATGGACACAGCACAGTACACACAGAGGATAAGGAGAGTCACTGCTGCTATAGCATGCCAACCCAGGAGCCCAAGCCTGTGTGTGTGTGTGTGTGTGTGTGTGTGTGTGTGTGTGAGTGTGTGTGGAGGTGCATGTGTGTACCTAATGCGCACGTGCTACCACCCATGCATATTAAATATTAGCAAGGTTATGCAAATATGTGTGTAGGTGTGTGAGTGTGTGTGTGTGTGTGTGTGTGTGTGTGTGTATTTGTACTTGTCAAGGAAAAGGTGGAAGTGTGAGCTGAGTAACAGAAGATTTGGGAGGTACTGTGGCAGTGAGACGGAAGAAATGATGCAAAAAAAAAAAAAAAGGAAGAGGAAGATGAAGAGATGGATGAAAAGGGAGGCCACTAGATGGCACTCTTGTGTGGTGAATTTAATTTCTCGGTCCTGTCTATATCTCTCTTTCCTCTTTCTCTCCTCCCTTTTCTAGGTCTCTGTTTCTATCTCACTCTGTCTCTTCCTTTCCCCACTCCAATTCTCTCTCTTCATCCTTCTACCCCTCCAACCCCCTCTCTCTCTCTCTCTCTCTCCCTCTCTCTCTCTCTCTCTCTTTCTCTGTGCACAGCATGTATGATGGAGCCAGTTATACAGCTGGGAATTGAACACACAGTACTGTAGTGTTCCCAGAATCGAAGCTAGGTGCTTGAGAAACCCAGAAAGCTTATCCAAGGACAGTGTCTGTTTGTTTAATTGACAAAACCCCAACACACACACACACACACTCACACACACACAGAAACACACACACAGTTGTGAATGCACATATAATCAGACACACACACACTAATCTGTGAAAGAGCGGAGCTGCTCTATTTCCTCGGGAGCAGAGAGGTGAAAGACCAAGTAGTTTAATGAAACCTTGGATGATTAGTGCATAAATAATACTTATTATTAATCAGACGCGGGGTCGAATTTCCACTGGGTGAGATGAGTGGAAGTGGGCAAAGTGTGTGCCGAAGTGTAGACAAGCTGTCAGCATTGTGGAAGTCTAGTGTGGGTGAGCGATCAGCACAGAGGCCATGTACGGAGGGGCGGCGGTTCTCGGATGCCAGATTTTACCGCTGAGCTTTCTCGAGATGTCGTGGGCTCTAATTCAAAGGCGCATCTGTGATGGGAGGTTCCCACTTGATAAATCCGATGACATTCGGGCTCCCACCCACCCCTCTTTCTTCTGTGTATGCAGAGCCAGGTCTCTGCATAGGCGCTCACCCTGGTTGAACAGCACGAGAGATGGTTAAAATTGGCATCAGTAAGTGCCACCGCTCCGTGGCTCAATTGCAACCGCTGAACGTCATATTAGACATCAGCAGCATTCATTTAAAGGCACTACAGACAAGGAGCATACCAGTGTTTGTGCCAAGGAGGAAAGGATTTCTTGAATGAAAGCCATTATGGAGAGGTGGTTCTGGAGTACAAAAGAGGAGCGCAGCACAATAGGAAGCATTATTTTAATAGGAAGTTATTAAAAAGCTTTTATTTTAGCTGCTAATGCAAAGCATAAAGTTAAATATATGCACCAACATATTTTTGCTCGGGAAGCCTCTTTCTATTTTTGCCCTGAGAGGAGTACCTTGAAGTGAAAATGGACCTAAGCAGGGAGCAGCCAACAACACTGAAATTCTAATTAAGTTGTCATGCTCAAGGTCATTGTTGAGAGTCCTAGTCATGACTAGACCTCAGATAAAGAGGGTTTACATTCCTAATCGCTCACAGGGACATTTTTAACCCTTATTTGAAGGATCAAACCGGTCCTATTTTGACATCTAGTCAACAGTTATGACTGTATCTGTCCGTCACGAATATCGGGTGCAGAATATGCTTGGTTAGCGTAGAAGACAAGGCTAATAACATAAGCCCAATTCTCTTTCATTCATGTTGTCATGAACCGGCTCCCCACAAAAAATAGGGGAGACCACACAGATGCTTACGGGTTTAAAGGAAATACATTTAATTTAATAGTGTAAACAAAAGCTGTAGTGAGGACGTCAATCCCAAATCAACCAACAAAAAAATATCCCACCACCATCTTGTCTGCAGGGAGAGGGAGAGGGAGAGGGAGAGGGAGAGGGAGAGAGGGAGGGAGGGAGGGAGAGAGAGAGAGAGAGAGAGAGAGAGCTGCTCCAGTCAGCCCTCTTTTATATCAGTGAGCAGCAATTAGTGGAAGTAGGTGCAGGTGTGGCTCATTCACCTGGCCCACCTCTGCCAACTGCAGGCCTCCTACAAAAGAGAAACAAAGACAAACACCCAGAATCCAGGGGGGAGGGGTCATCACAATGTTAAAAAATGTGAAAAACTGCTCTGGTGAAGTGGCATTGCTAATTCCATCTTGTGAATACTTGGCTTGCGAAAATGAATGTAAATCCATGAAAATGTGCACACGTGAAGAGGAACTATTTTTTCCAGTTGCATTCAAATTCTGCCAAAACAGCCACCGTCTGGAAGTTGCTGAATACCAAAAACATCCCTTACAAGTAAACTAGAAACATAAGGAGCGCTCGCTATTCAGCCCGTTATACGCCATACAAGGAGAAGTCAAAATAGGACCTGTATGGTCTTTTAACTGGGCAGTAGCTATGTATTATTATTACCTTTGCTGAGACTTTGCATTCAAAGTATTGATATTGCCTTAAAAAAAATTGGTAAAATGAGTTAAGGCTTCCCCCTGATTGTATATCATTGCTGCTGCCGCTGTTGTTGTTGTGCCATTGTGTCATTTCCTGTGATATCATATGGCGCCGTATTGATTCTGCCGGATGTTATGGATGTTTCTCTCCCGTTCCCTTTCAGAGAAATGAGCTTTACAGGACTTCAGCGGCCCATTCCCAGGAAACCCCTCCAGATAGCATCCATTTACACCCGCATTCATTTCTAGCCTTGGATCTTTTCTGGGACTCTATCATTTTGATAGAGGATAAGGGCTGCACGGAAACCCTTGACGACAAAGCAGAGCAGTCCTTTGGCAAACTGTATGTCTAGACATCTAATTCAAATATGACCATGTGAGTGATGGCTTTGCCCGTGGATGAGATTGAGTGCAGGACAGTTTTTTTTTTTCTGCCCCCCCCCTTTTTTTCCTTACACTCCAGAGAACTAAAATTGAGGAATAAGCTCTGTGACAGATTCAGATAGCAGAGAGAGATACTGTCAGCACCTCACCCCAGGCAGGGATCCATAGCTCAATATGTTTTTTTTTCTGTTGATTTTATTTCTTTTTTTTTTCCTCGAGACTATAATTATCATTGAATTGGCAGTCATCCTTATGTTTTTTTTTTCAGAAACTCTCTGTTTTGCAAATTCTGTTTCCCTCCCTGTTACTCTCTGTGTCTGTCTCGCTTTTTCTATCGTGCCAAGGAAATTATCAGATTGTTTGTGAGCCGTATTAGGCACCTATTTTAAATCCACCAGTGTTCCCGAACTGGGAGGATCTGATGAAGTATATCAAAATAATGCATGTTTGAACACAACCACCGGTTTAACTTGCTATCAGGACAGTGTGTTCAGCTGTGAATACAACTCAGGTTCAAGTCAGTTTATCTCCAAAATCCAGTGTCATTTTTAAATTTTTTTAAAATTTCACTTGACTAGAGTGATTTTTTTCCCCCAATGGGGCAGAACCTATACTGGAAACTTGTTCTGCCTGTGAAATGATATCTGCTTTGGCTTTTGAATGCTTACTTTCACTTGAAGGCATGAGGCCAACAAGGACAACCCAAACGTACAAATGCTTGAGTGGCTTCAGCTCAATTTCCATAATATGTTTAATTCATTGTCACTTAGTGTTACATTTTTTATAGTTTGACATGATCTGAGGAAAAGAAAGTTTGTGGTGACATTGTTTTACTTCTTGGAAGCAAAGAAGACAGACCAAGCGGAGCAGAGGATCACTGTGTTTTCGCAAAGATTATATGTTTTAGAAGATGAATCACTCAAGTGCAAAGTGCTCCACTACCTTAAGGTTTGCAAAAGTGAGTATTACCCGTTAGGATTGGGCAAACCCACCTCATTTCGCAGTTTAGTCTTAGGCAGATCACAGCCATGATGTTTGCCTTCACTTCAATCCATGCATAATATCATTACCATGGCAGCTGACCTGGTTCTGACTGGAAACAAAGAAAACACTCACCACAGTGAGATAAGTTGCAGCTATGGATATCGAAGCTGCAATATGCGACTTTTTACATGTTAAAAATAACATGTAAACATCTTATCAGCCTCTATCTGGTCTGTTGATGTGTGGATATGCCTAAATCCCTGTGTGCATGAATCTTTCAGTGATATTCGGGCCATATTTGGGATTTGTGGCTCGCTGACATTCCAGACCCTGACAGACATGGGATGCCCTTTTAATGATTTATGGGAGGAATAAAGTAATAGACTGACTCCGTTCCAGATTGCATTGCAAATCACCAATGGTGACCAACCAATGCTGTCCTAAAATACTAACCCCGTCCAGCAAGCCAGACAGGTCTAACCTTTCCAGTCAGTTTCCAGGGCCAAAGTTGCCAACGGAGATAATTTATAGCCAACTTTGGGGTAATACCAGTCAGCCTTTTTAACCTGTCCAAAGCCTGCAGATTCAAAATATTCTACCTCTAAAGCTCTTCAGATACATGTGAAAGAAGGAAGCTTGTATTTTTTTTTTACCCTGGCAACACATGCATGGCTCACCTTGACTGCAGTGAGTTGCTGTTACCAGTTATGAACTAAGAGAGAACTACACTTCTCACAACACAAGCTTTCAGAGCAATATACCCTCATTTAAAAACAGTATACAAGCCTTGTGGTCTTATTACACAACTTCTTCTGTTATTACCAGTTTAGTCTGGAGAGGCAGTGGATCCAGGGACATTTCTGAGGACCGATCCAGCGGGGCAAGGCCTAAAATCCTGGGACTGTCCCTGGAAAATGCAAAAATCTGGTCACCCTGGTTCAAAAACAGGAGCAAACACCATTGGCTTTTAGAGCCACTGGAAAGAAACCAAAGTATCGAGAGTCATGAAGCGATGTCAGCCAGTTTGCTGTGGTTTATGTACAGCAGCTAATGGCACTAGTTTATTCCACAGCGTTCATCAGGCAGCTCATTTAGGTGAGTTACAAACTTTGGAACGTGAACATGCCCAGCGTAGGGGGAAGAGAGCAGGACTCACAATACACATAAAAACTTATTGTAGCTTTAGGGGTCCTGCGTGCAATTTCATCCATATAAAACGTACATATTTTTATAATAGCTCATGTCGCACAGCTTCTGCTTCATTGCTAGTACATTGGGAGCCTGCATGTTTCTGTCCTCCTGATGATGTGTCAGAGTGAGTGCACCCTATTTATAGCCAGCTGATTCAAGCCGTATTGGCTATAAGCCCTGCACCCTGTTGCCCTCCCCGGGTATTAGAGACCACAAGGATGTAAGTCGCGGGGAGGTACTCCTCCCCCACAGGTTTGATGGACACCACCATGACACACGGTTTCCAAGCTTTATTATTGCTTGTTCCACTTATCAGACCTTCTTGACTTATATGTACCTGAGATGAATAGAAACTAACAGCGTCTGAGGCCCCTGCTGTGTCGCCAGCTACCCACTCAGTGCTGTAGCATGCTGGGAGAATACATGAACACGTTAATCTTATCTGTTACACCAACATTAGTTCATTTTGCATGTTTTACCTGTATTAAGAATTTAAACTATTAAAGAGTCTATAACGTAGTATGCATTATGTGATTTAAGGTACAGACACTATAGGACTTTCTGACCAGAAAACACTGAAAACATACCCTGTGTTTGAGATGTGTTTGTTAGGACGTTGCTCATTGATATAGGATTAGCTCATAGAAATTGTTTTTTTTTCTTTTTCTTCTTTCTCCTTTTTTTCTCCTGTTTTTCTCCTTTACCATCACAAGAGTTGAGGATCTATTGGGAATGGCTGTTTGGTGACCCTTTCAACAAAGCTGTCTCTTTGGATGTATCTTCCTCAATTCATTCTTTCATGCCCACTTTACCTTCCTTCTTCCTGTCCTCTCTGTGTCTTCCCATCAACAGGCTAAACACTCCTTGCCTCAAAGAGTTGTAAGTAGCCTGCCTGGTCAGCAAGGGTCAGTCCAGTTTGTTGATTTAATCCTTGTCTGATGTTGTCTCAGCTCTTAGGCAAGCTCAAATGACTGCAGCGCCAGCCAGTCCTCTCCATTCAGCTGTCTGATAAGACCTCTCCTCAGAGCCCGGCGCTCCGATCTGATCTGAAAGCTGATGAGGAACAGCCACAGCAAGGTTCCTCCGTTTATGTGAGAAGGTTTGAGATCTGGCATCCTGCTGGGTGGGGAAGAATGGGAGTGAAGTGGAGCGTGGTTTGTGGTGGAGATTAGTCAGTGGAAGTGTTAACCTTCTCCAGTGGTAGAAAGTACAACAATGTCCTTCTCAAGCATATTGTTATGTTGCTGATATTTTACCGTTGCATTGTGCAGAATTATGGGTGGATCACCAGACGGGTGTCACTTGTTTTTAAGGGGGTAGACTCAAGTGAAAGCCATTAATCCTCCAAAAAAAGAAGCTGCAAAGCATGTAATTTATCGGTGAGTCAGGCTGAGGATGAGGACCACACAGACTCACTTCTTAAGGGCAGGTCAGACAATAGCAATCATGCAGATTCAACCATCAAATTATGGCCTTATACTGCGTTTCAAATACTGTGCATTAAATGAGAAGTAAAAATGCTAGTGCTTATGGAGAGCCAAGATTTTTTCATCAATACTTACTTTAAATATACAGTAATAAAAATGGTCAGGAACAGAAAAAGCAGATGCTTAATAGTATCAGTGATGTAATTTGTTACTTCCACTTGAGTGAACAAGGTAACATAAAATACTAATGTAGAACAGAAGAGAATAGAAATGCAGAGTATACCATAGCCCATATGGTTATCCGTATCATCAAGCTCTCACCGTTTAGCAAACCTATGCATCTGCTGTATAATTTGCTAATGCAGTTAGCTAATGTTATTGGCTTATGCATGCTACCCTGAAACCACAGCACGCAACAATCAAAGCAGAGCCTCTCGGATTACAGCTTTATCTCCCATTATAGATGCATGTTAGCGTCATGTATGACTTTGGAGAATGGGATCAAAAGGATGCAAGTGCATTATTCATGTTGCACTTGACTTTGGATCCATCTTGATGATTGAGTGAAGTGAAAATAGGCAAAACAAAAAAAACAAAAACAAAAACATGGTATAGGCTATTGCTTATCTAAGATACTCAGAGCTGATGGATCAGTCGTGGCATTTCCATCATGCATGTTTGTGCCGTGTGTTGACACTTGGAACATTTTGCTGAGGATGCACGCTCTCTTTCAGCACGGCCTTGCCTCATAAGCATACATTTACACCCGTTCACACGTGGGAGCTGCCCAGTCTTCTGCTCGTGGCCATTGGGCAGATCCACTGGAGCAGAGGTTTAAACGCCGTCCTCAGTGGCAGTTGTAAAGGCACGAAAGAGCATTAATCATTCACTTCCCCCGTCCAGATTTTTCCCCAGCCAGCCCTGGGATTTGAACTGGCAACCTTCTGGTCACAGAAGTACTTGTGCCTGTTAAAATTAATACCGTTTCTCCAACCGGATTGTCTGTCCAGTTCAATTGCATAAGTACAAGTGAAGTTCAACATTGTCCCACTTAAGCGCTTGCCTGCGTATGTGTGTGTGTGTGTGTGTGTGAGAGAGAGAGCGAGAGAGAGTGTGTGCATCCCTTCATTTTGGTAATGGAAATGCTGGGAAGCCTTTAGTAGTTGCCACTGGTAATGGAATGAGAACATATGTATAATTTAAGGCTTTGCTACAGGCTCCCTAAGGAGGAAAGGCACACACACACACACACACTCACGCACACACATGCGCGCGCACACACACCACACACACACATATACAAGAAGCTTAATCACTGGCAGTGTTTCTTCATCTGCCTGAGTGAAAGTGGCACTAACACTGCACTGTAGTTTCAGCTCTCTTAAAGTCCCACCAAATATCCCTCTCTGCTTATTATTCTGCAAGTTGGCCTAGATGAGTCAAGACTACACAGCGATAATGCAGAGCAAAAAGAGACGGTGAGAGCACAGTTGGGCTTACTTTACGGGAGGGCAGACACACTCACAAAAAAGGGAAGGTTTGGGATTTGTAGAAGCCTGTCCTATGTATTGATCAGCAGTCACCCCCCCCTCGTAAGAAATTAAAAAAACTAGTGTTTTTTTTTTTTTTTTTTTTTCCAGGTACAGACACACTTCAGCATTTGCTAGCAACGCCACTGCAAGTCACCACCGGGATTTCATTAAGACCCTCATGCCCAAAATGTCAGTGACGCCTCCTGGCTTCAAGCCGTCACAGAGTGAGTATGCGTGGGTAAGCCCCCCCTGCAGGACATTTTTGCAAATAAGATGGTATTCTCCATCAGCTTGAGAAAGAAAAAGACAAATTACAGGGTGATGCATCCGAGGTGTATGCCCGTATAAATGCGTACAGAAATCAACCTGTTATCTGCAAACAAAAGGGACCTATTGTGGAGCAGGACAAAGCATTTGGATGATTTAGGATTTTAAATAGCCCAAAAAAAAAGAAAAAAAAAAAAACATCAAAGAAGAAGATATCTTTCAGCATCAAAAAAGTCAACAACATTGGCACATAAAAAATGGGCCCACATTGTTGCTGTTTATACCCTTTAATTGGTATTTGCCAAACTGCATCTCAAAACACGTTTGACTGTCATGTCATTAACATCCAGTCAGTTTCCCTTCTGTGTGTGTATGTAATTTGCATTCGATTTGTATCACCAAGCTATAATTTGCGTCGGCTAAATCCTGTGTGTGTGTGTGTGTGTGTGTGTGCGCGCCTGTTGCGATATGACGCAGGCCACCCAGTGATGAGTCAGGACATCACAATGACTGCAGGATTGTCTTCCTCCTCCTCGCGTCCCCCCCCCCCCCCAGTCAAAACAGCTCCATTGTGCCTCGACTTGGAGCTGGAGAGGCCCCTGCTTGACAGTCAATTCAGATTCCCAACAGTGGTCCACAAAAGGGGCCGTGGCGTAGACTGTCTGTCTCCCTTCCACTCCCCTTCCCCCCTTTTTTCCTCTTTTTTCTCCTCTCTCTCTCTCTTTTTTTTTTTTTACAATGGAGTGTGAGAATGCAATCATCACGGCTGTTTCAGATGGGGGGGAAAGACAATTTGGAGGGGAAGAGAGGAAGCCCTGTCCCTGGCATGTTTATAGAGAGCTCTGGCAGGCGACGGCAGAGAGAGAGAGAGAGAGTGAGATAGAAGGAGAGAGTGGTGCTAATGACGGAAGAGAGAAAATAAAAGGAGACAGAGAAAGAGCGAGAGAGAGAGAGGGAGAGAGAGAGGATGAAAAGAGGGATGGGAGAAAGCCTCCTCCAGTACCGTGGCAACCCCGATGATGTCATTTCCTCATGGCTCGTGCCTACAACGCCCCTCACACACACACCCCCCCCCTCGGTCACCCACCCACTATCACACACACACACTTTCCCATTCTATTAATCTCTCCCTCTCCGCTCCATGTTAGCATGCGGCCCCCCCCACGAGACTGATTGTGGTGGCTCATGTGTGCAGTACGTCCCTGCCCGCGCACGTGTGTGTGTGTGTGTGTGTATTATGTGCATCGGCATGTAAGTCAGTGTGTGCGTTTTCTCTCCTCGGCTTTCTATTTCTCCCATTTGTTTACCCGGCTCACGGCAGACACTTGGTGTAATAAAGTAAATGAGGTTGGGAAATGGCGAGACTCAAGGTGATATTTCAGCACGCCACTCCCCGGCAACAACACTGTGGGGGAGGCAGGCAGCTGAGGAGCCTGAATGAGATGTCCTATATGTGTTTGTGTATGTGTGAGAGTGTGTGTATGTGTGTGTGTATGTGTGTCTGCAGTCTGCATGCATGTGTACCTGCAGGATTGTGCGGTTATTATCTGCCCCAGACTATGCTACAGTGTTTGCCGACACTAGTCTTATGTGTGCGAGTGTGCAGTGTGTGTGTGTGCGCCTACGCCTGAGCATAGGGGTCTGTGTTATTGCAAGACAATCAATATATGTGTAACAGCAGTGTCAGCGGCAGGAGCTACAGTCACAACAACAACAACTTAAGACTTGTGCTGCCATTTCGGCTTTAAGGAACCAATTTGAAGAGGGAGAAGTTATTTCTACAGCCAGCAGAAGGAGGGTGGACCAACCCGGGACGGCGATGGGGTTCACGAGCCGCCTGCGTGCTGCTGCAAAACACACTTGGCGTTGAATTATCAAGTGCTCCCTCATTGTATATCTCCACGCAAGCGGTTAGACCCATGCTAAGTGCTAAATACCCGTTACAAAATGAAAAAATAAAACACAATATATTGATGCTCTCTTTCGATATTTACCAAGGGGCCTTTCCCACTATTTCTTCTTGTCTTAGTCTCACGTTTCGGGTACAGCGAGGCAATTTATTATAGAGCTGACTTTTATTATTCTTCAGCTGAATGCCTCTGGGGATGTGGGAAGAGTAGAGTGTATGCCAACAACAAAGGGGCGTAATGAAAACCATTTTACGTCGTGCAACTCGAGGAAGGACGAGTTTTGTTCCACATTTTAAAAATGTATGCACATATAGGGTGTCGATTCTACCGTCAAGTAACCATGTCTGGCTCCAGGAAATACTGTATAGCTTCACTTAGACGTTTCCTGTGAAAACGTCAAATCCAAAGGCTTCACAAGCCTTCAACTACAGGCTTAATATCTTCCGCTCCCATCAGTGAATTCGTCATTACAAATCCACTCTGCTTGGTTGGGCTTTGTCCAAACCGACAGAAGTTTATTTTAAAAATTCTGGTGGAAGATATCAAAAATGTGCTGCTGAATTCCAGGGAAATGTGTGTAAAATGAGGCACATGGCATCCAGGTATTTCCAATTTGATGTAATGCTGCAGCCATAAATCAATGGCACCTTGGCTTTCAGTATTCCCATTGTGTGTGATGTGGCCTCAGTGACGCTACATACCAGCAGATACACAGCATGTGCCATTGTTTTACAATATGGAGAAAGAAGAAACTGCATTTTCTAACTTTGAAGCTGCATAAGGGAAATTTAAGGGAGATTTTAAAGGAAAATCAGTTCAAGGGGGTAAAACAAAACAAACACAGCATATATGGATCATAATGGTAGTTTTATGCATCTTACCCATTTTGGTTTTCAAGTATTTTGGTCTACCTTAATCACTTTTAGAGTCATTTTGGCTAAAATAAATAAATAACATCTGCAATGTACTGCATTTATCAATAATCTATATCTGTAGTATTTATAATGTGTATTACAATTTTAAACAAACCTGCAACTACTAAGAGAATTTTTAAATTATGAATAGATATTAATAATAAATAAATGTCAATTTACGTGCTCGCTCTGCATGCTGTTTCTCTGTTTCCTGAATTAAATTATAGGTTTAAGGCGGGAGATAAGATAATTTAATGCAGTTAGTGCAGTGTGGCAATTATAATGGAGTAATTACTATACTTGCTAAAGTGTAGACAAATAATCACACTGGAATAAGAACAGTGTGTGTAAGAGCAAAGTGTTACCTCAAGCTGATGACTTTTCATGTTTTATAAAACAGGGGGAGCAGGCGCACCGTTTTCAAAGTTTGTTTATGCCGTATATTATTTTCATGCATTTTCCCAGTCCCATATTGGTCCATGTGTTGATGCTGAATGCGGGTTAAATTTAGCTGCGGGATGAGGGCAATGCTCTGGGGTTTATGTACTCTAAACATTCTGGGTTTGTTAACTTATTTGTCTGCTGTGCCAAGTTATTGAGCACTACCTCATTATTGAACTTTTTGTGGCAGCGGTGCTAATTTCACCTGTTAGGGTAGATATTCTCAAATACTATTTTGAAAATTACGTCAAATCTTATTCATGCTTTTATATACTTTTTTTTTTAGATTTAGGTGAGATGAAATTATAATGATCCCCGTTGGGAAATTGGGTCATCTGCAGCAACGGGGAGAATGCTATACCGTAGATAAGAATGGAACAGAGCGTTGAAGATAATACAAAAAAAACAAAAAAAAAAAACAATTACAACCAGAAAGACTCACTGAAATGAACTTGGTCGATAATTAAATAAAGATAAAGCAAGCGAGCGTCCTCCATGACAGGTTTACAGGTTGGAAGCACACTCAGTAGCTCCTCATATTCTCAATAATTAACAGTAATGTGTGCAGATTGTCAAATGTGCATCATAACCTTCACATGTGCAAATGTGCATCATAACTTTCATATGTGCACCTATCCAATTTTGACGGATGAACTTTGGATGGTGGTGGTGGCAGTAGTTTCAAGCTGTCTTTTCCTCCCTGCATATCAAATTTTCCAGACTTGGATCCATAAATCTGTCCGAGTTTAATGAACACTGTTCATTTTAATGAAATCCGGTCCCGTGTTTTCTAATCCAAAGCTGCCGCAAACTCCCAAAACAGTTGGCCGCGTGTGTTTTCAAAGATTATCTAATCATTGTGATTGTTGGACCTCTGGCTGCTTTGGCTGACAAGCTCTTGCTAAGAACAGTGTGTTGAAGTATTTCACTCTGGGGGGCAGGTTGACTGTGAGCTGGCTGTAGCCGACCGTTTCCATGAGTCCCTTGTCTCCTCACATAGCTGTCACACACACACAACCACGTGTACACATACACACTGCACACACATATATACACACAAGCTCACCCACACATCTCAACCCAATCAAGCACGCAAACAAATATAATGCCAACACACCCCCATGCACACAAGTATTTACTATTACTCATAGTTACATACTGTACTTAACTCAATCAGAAACACACACACACACACACACACTCACACACATCATATAAACGACCATATACCTCTGTTCCTTATAGACATATTGTTACACCCCTCTGCACAACCATTGGCTCTGCAGTGCAGGAGTCTTGGGTGGTGCACCGGCTAAATTGGCTTAATTGTCCACACCTGAGGAGGAGTGGATAAAAGGCAGGGAAACGGCCTTCTGAGGGAAGCTGCACACTCACCACAAGCTGTGTTGTATTTTGTACTGCTCCCTTAGATATTTATTGAAATACAGTTACGTCTGATCTGATGTCTGTCTCCACTTTATGTTGTGGCCCACGAGCCAGGGTCATAACACATATGTAAAAAGGATTTTAGATATGCTTGGAACAAAATCCAGCAGGTTTTTATGCTTGATAAATTGGATCCCTTTGAAGTTTTTAAGTAATTGCTGGATGATTGCAGCCTGATCCAATTCATTGATGTTTGAAGTATTTTCGTATGTTTTTAGTTTGTATGTGACTCTGACTCATTTCGTTTTTGTCTGAACTTTGTGCCGCTGCTCATCTCGGCCAGGATTCCCTTGAAAATGACTTTATTTTCATCTCAGTCAGTGGCATGCTGTGACTGTTCCACTAGGTGGAGCTGTGGCCTTCGATAGCTCTGTATTTTGTGTCGTACAATGTGGCAGCTGCCAATAGCTAGCGGCTAGGGTAGCAGTTTCTACAAGTTTAAGAAAGTGTCTTTTGGTGGCAACTTAGCAACTGCTCTCACATTACAGCCACAGAACGACATCACTGAACAACCTTTCCACTCCAGATCCAGTTATTTTTGGTGTGCAGTGTCAACCAATCAGCATCCACCAGAGAAAGCCAAACAAATAACACACATAGCACCGTGGGGCAGAGAAAGGATTGCAGCGCTGTTTCATTACACATCACACGTGTCTGTAATAATGTAGGATTTATGTGAGAGTAAGAACTGAAATGTAGACACACACAACAGCAATAAGACAAACAATTTTTCATTAAAATCTGTATTTCACAATTGGGATTGCAGGCGGAGCAGGGCTCTAGCACCTTTAATCAACAACATGCCTCTTGTTTCAATGGGAGTATCCTCGCAAAATAAAGGTTAAAAATAAAACAATAAATATTACTCACATAACATACAGTGCACACTTTTTTATGCAAAGAAAAATCTTGTGCCATTGCACTGGAAAAGATGCATTTCTGCATCTCGCAATAATTCACACAAATACAAACATGCACATATGTCGCAGCCATATGCAAGTGTACATTAACTGATATATACTTGCATACATTTGCACAAAAATTGAACAAATAAAATGCAAGAAAATAGAATAAAGAAGGAAAGAAAATAAGAATAGCTAAATAAAGCAAGAAATAAATAATTTTGTATATATGCGCATGGACACATTTATGAAAACACACAGACGCCTTCACCCAATCACATATATAAACATATACAAACAAAAGTCTAGGGGCGCTGCACAAAAAAAATATGCACAGACACACTTACACACATACCTACATAGTCATGCCCATATGCAAGCAGAAATATACCTCCATTACATACACACTCACACACAGATGCATGCAAAAACAAGTGTGTGTATGTGTAATACAACACAGTGAAACACATGCACACTAACTTGCCCCTTAACCCAATCATATACACAAACAGATGGACAGGCGTGCATCAAGACAAACACACACAGAATGCATATACCTACAGTATAATTACCATATGCAAATGTATCTAACCCCAATAAATGTGTATATACACACACAAAAATACACACACACACACACACACACACACACACACACAGAGAGAGAGACTGGCTCAGTCAGCTCTCTTCCCTGCAGTGCCGTCTGGTGTCTGGTGTGACCCTTTTCCTCGGGTGAGGCTTGTTGCTGCGAGTGAAGCACCAGCCAAGGAGGTGTCCCCATCTGCATCCTCAATGCTGCCGAGACCGCACACACACACACACACACACACACTCACACACACACACACAAAAATCCATATATGTCCGCCAATGATGCACACAAGCGCCCAGTCACACACTTGTGCTTACATAAACACAAATACACACCCACTTTGACATTTTCCATGATGAAATGAGGAGGAGGGGGAGAAGGGAATGTCAAGCACGATAGACGTCCTCCCCCGTTCGGGCCTAGTTTCTGATGCGGACTGACACATCACGCAGCACTGTAGGTATGCCATTTGTAAAGATTAGATCATGATTTGGACGGTACCAGCGGGCACATCCAAATGGAGAGAGGGAGCGAGTGACAAGAGCGGAGAGAGAGGACAGAGAAAGACACACAGCGAGAAATAGAAACCAGGGAGAGAGCGAGAGAGAGAGAGAGAGAGTGACAGAGAGAGAAAGAGCGAGAGAGAGATCATTATTTGGCAGGTCCAACAGAGACGGAGGCAGCCTGTGTGTTTTCTGGGCATGCAGCTTCCATCGTTTCCCTCAAAGTCCTTTTCAATAATGTAAATGTCCCTCACTGGCGGGCCTGTCTCCGCTCTGGGCTTAATTGTTTCTGGCCTGTTATGCCTTTGCTCCCTCACACTGCGTCTACGACTGTGTCAGTTGCTCGCTCCTGTTTATTTGCCGAGGAGGGAAGGAGATGTGTGTGTGTGTGTTTATGTGCGTATGCTTGTATGACTCCATATATCCGTTTGTGTGCATGTACGTGTGCATGCATATACTATATGTAGAACTGCATTCTTGCGTGTTTATCCATGCATGTCTGCATCTTTTTACTTACATGTTCATTCCCATAACAATATGCTTGCATGTATATATGTCACTTTGCATATGCATCTGTATAATTGCATATGTATGTGCTTCTGTGCAAGCCTGTGTGTGTATGACTGTTTAATTGCATGTATATGCATATGTTTCTCTCATTGTGCATACATGTATTTTTGTATCTGTGTGTATAAGTCCTTGTGTACTTATGCATCTGTGTGTAGGGGTTTGTGTAGTAGGGCCAGGAAGAAACAGAAGAAGACGAAGAAGGAGGATAAGAAGGAGAGGGAGAGGAAGAGCTGAAGAGGAAGGTGGAAGAGGAAGAAGATGAGTTGAGGAAGAAAAAGGAGCATAAGATGAGGCAGAAGAAGGAGAAGAGGAGGGAGAAGTAGAAAAAGTAGGAGAAAAGAAACAAAGAGAGATCATGAGACAGAAACAAAAGGGGGGAAAGAGAACAGCCGTAGGAAAAGAACAGTGAAGATGATTTAAAAAAAGAGAGAGCAAGAACAAGAGGCAGAGCAGCAGACAGTACCAAAACCAGAGAGAGAGGGAGCCATGATGAGGGATGTGAGGAACCTGCAGCAAGGTGAAAGAAAAGTAGAGAGCCGGAATGTGAGCAAGAACCAAGAAGGGAAATGGAGAAACAGAGAAAAGAGAGAGGGAGAGAGGGGAGGGATACAATGGGGATGCAGTCTATTTGTTTGGCCTGTGTAGCGCATGGTTTGCTTCGGCCCCCCGACAGGCCTCCCCGCGGGTTGTTAGCCATGCTCGCAGAAAATACAGCTTCATTTCTGTTGACAGCCGGAGCAAAATAATTGGCTGATAACATCTAATCAGAATGCACAAGACATGTATGATTTTCTCACCCAGTTCTATCCCCGACAATCAGATGTAAACAACTCGAGAGGAAGAATCGCTTTTGTCGCAGAGATTGGCAGCGTCAGGAGCAAAGTTAGAATTCACCTATGCATGGTTTCATTCGATGCTATTTTTTCGCCACATGTTTCCAGCCACGACAAAGAAATAATGGCCACTGATGGCAATGAATCATCGCAGTCTGACTCCATTCAATGCGTTATGTGCACAGAACTGTGAGTTTCTTACACATAGGGGATGTGGCAGAGGGGTTATGAGCTGGACTAGGAGTCAACACATTGCAACCACGTGGAAAACATCTTCACCGTTCACTGTTAACCCCTTGCACTCTGATTTTCTCTTAAATTTCCTCTTTAAGTAGCTTCAGAGTTAGAAAATTACATGTTTTTGTATGTATTGTATGACAGTGTCACATACATAATCTGTGTCTGCTGGGTTCAGCGCTTCATTGAAGCTCCATCACACATATATTGAATGAAATATTCAGCTAATATGTACTATTTATACACCAATATTTTATATAATTCAGCAGTATGTGCTTGGTGTCGTTTGAGCCATTGAGATCTCCACTTGAGTTTGAAATAAACTTCCTTGGGTTTGAACAAAGCTCAGTCACACAGCAGTGACACAACACAAACAGAGTTGAAGAGGTTTAAACTAGAGTACCTTGACAACATACATTTAAACTTTAAAATATAGTTTCACCACTGAATTTGCTTGTGCTATGTGAAAACTGTCTCCACAGCATAATGTTGCAGCTTTATTGCTTTTTTTTTTCTTTTTTGTTTTAATTGTTGCAATATAAACAGAGTAAATCTCTATAAACACCCAGCACGCATTGTACAGCTCCTCACACAGACACAGATTGTCACACAACGTTAAAATGTTTGACAGTTATTTCATTTTGGGCCATCGTAATTGATTGCAAACATTGGTAAATTGTTAAAAAACCTGAGTTAAGAGGCAAATAAAAATTATTTCATTGTATTTTGCATGCTGGAGTGCATGGCAGCAAGGTGATTCCTGGCTCAAACAGTGGCAAACGGTTCCCACACTTCCACCCACAGTAGTGAGATCAAGTTAGAGTTCAAAAATCAGTTAAATGTTCCTTTAAGGGAAACCGCAGTGTTTAATACAGTATTTGGCTTGGTTATGTTTCCTCGGCAAGTGTTAAGACTTGGAGCCATTTCAAATAACTTTCACACAGGCTGCTAAGTGTTATGGTGAATCATAGTTATCCGACTGCGGTGAAAGTATCTATTCATCTCACAAGAGACTATTGCTCGGATGTTTTCGACTGGTGTGTGAGGGTGAGCAAAAGCTAGTCATTTCTCGAAAGGAAACATCCAAAGACACGTTTAGGGCTGGAACTTGAGAATCTGGCGTTTTCAGGTTCTCAAATGAGAACGTAGGAAGCAATTTGCACCCGTTCACAAGGTTGCATCTGAAATCTGGCTGTGAGAAGAATACGGTGCTCCAACCCGGCCTGAAAAGTCGAAGTAGTGGGATGTTCCTCGTGTAAAATTGTTTGTAACTCCCACCACGGGGATGATTCATTGGTGTCACTTGACCAGCTCAAGGGTTACTCACAAACCAGGGACTTACATTGCATCAGTCAGATTTTTAGAAATGCAACTCCCAGAGGAAAAGGATTTTTATTCCAACCAAAGACACACATTTTTATTATTCAAACATTTTTTAACTGCACAATCGCCTTATTTGTTGATCTTGATCACCTCTGTCAAGCTTCCTGATGCTACGTTTGCCTTTAAATTTGCCAGCCAAATTAGCCAGGAGCCTCCAGTGTTCGGCAGTTGGATGGAAATGTCGTATTGAATTCATCCTTGCTGCACTTGCTGTTAAAAGGAGTCATAAAAATGTTTATGTAGTTGCATCCCCTCTAAATAGGCACTGTATCCCATATTAAAAGGCACCCCCTCCATCCCTACAAATAGCTCTCCTAAGTGGGTGACCTGTACTAAATTTGTTCCTCTAAGCTGTCCCTATTAAACATGAAAGTATCTCTTTAGGGCACCATTTGTATCGGTAAAAAAACCCCTAAAAAAACAAGTGTAATATTTAGGCCGAATTCAAGCATGAGTGCCCTTTAGACTTATCATTTGATTACCCTTGGGCTCTCTTGGCTTTTATGTCAGATGATTGGTTTTCCCTTTGGAATTTTACTCTTAGATACAAAAAAGGGGCACTTTGTATGCCTCCCAGAGCATGAGGAAACAAAACTCAGAGAAAACAGAGGTGCCTTTGCAGCTAAAAAGGGATGCGCCATCCAGGGTGTCGAGCTGAAGCAAGTATCACACACTGCTTTCAACATGACATGCGGCAACAAAGCTGTGCTCATATCACATTCATATCGAATTACAAGAGAGAGAGAGAGCTTCAAACATCATCAGTCGCTTTAAAGTGGTCTGATTACACAGTATATTAAAGGTGCAATGTGTCATATATTATTGCCTATTTCGCTGATTGTGATCGTTTTGTATAATTACCTTAAACAAAATTAAATCATTGAAATTGTGAATGTTTTACTTGTCATCGTTAAATAACAACACTGTATGTTTACTGCCGTAAAGCAATCAGGTATGAGTATTGCTTGTAATTGGTCTAATTTATGAATGAATGTGGTAATGATTCATTGATTTTCTTTTCTTTTCTTTTTTTTTTTTTTTAAATATCTATTGGACGCTCCTTCAGTCAGTCAGGAGCATTCACAAATCACAAATCATTGCAGAGAAGATACATTTCTCTGGAATGATTTGGGAGTAACATCAATGTAGAAGCAATTGTTTGTGCTCAGTAGCAGTAGAACTGTTTGTTTTTTAACCGTTTGTGACGGAACAATGTAAGAAATAGCGAGTGGTGATTCTTATATTCTGGGAAAGTCAGCTGTGGTATATTGTACCTTTTGTCAGTAAGGGTCCATTTATGCCAAAAAGACGTATTGACAAAAAGGTGCAATTACATGTTCTTTCAGTATACACAGATGTGCTGGAAAGTCACATCCTGTACAGGAATGTCAATAAAACCATTCACCCTGCTAAATGTTGCAATCACCTCAACACAGCCTTTTCTTGTTTTTTTTTTGTTTTTTTGTTTTTTTTTTGATCAAATGTTCGATTTGACCATTTCACTGAACAAGTCTGAGCTCAGATTCGGGGTGTGCAGAGAAGTCATTATCTGTATTTATTCAACCAACAAAATTATCTGTATCTGTATTTGCATTCAGACACCAGAAGGGGGCATGGCTTACCGTGGAGGTCACATTAAATTGGACAAATGGCGCATTTTATATAATTGGCAAAGCTATTGTTGTGCCTTCAAAGCATCAGAGAAAGATTCAGTATTGGCATGTAATTATGAAATATATGTCCACATCCTCATATTTTACTTTTCACCTCTCTCTAAGTTTTATGAACTGTCTGAATCCCACCACCATCACCACCCCCGCAGCAGAGAAGGGCTGCACGACCAGTCAGTGGTCGTCATTTTTTACAAGCATAGTTTATTATAGCCAGACTATTAAGTTTCTCTCTCTCTCTCTTACTAACTCAGACACACACACACACACACACACACACACACACACACACACACACACACACAAACACAAACACAAACACTTTTAGCCTATGCGCTGATGATTTTCACTAACTAGTCGTTTCATTTACTACCGGGAGGTGTGCTTCTGGTTGCAAGCTCAAATCACATTTACATAATATTAAGTGTGGAACAAAGTGACACCTGCTTTGAACACACCCTCTTCCTCCCTCTTTCCTGCTGCACACACACACATCTCTCTTGACAGACTTGTAAGACTGAATACAAAGTCAAGTTTTTAAATGCAGTAATTTAATCTCCTGTTTTCCTCTGGTAAACTGTGGTTACTGTGCAGGAATGTGCATGAATAATGTATGAAGATACATCCCTGGGTCAGGTCATCTCATATGGGGCATTAAAGGGGAATATAGCCGATTTTAAGAATTTGCATTATGCCTGTGCTCCAGGACAGCTCTGTCAGTGCCTATGAACTTGCACCGCTCTTTCCAAAAAGCTAGAAATTTAAGTATGAACCCTTTAATTTGCAGTTTGGCTGGGATGTGAAATCTGGCAATGCTCCATAGACAATAAAAGGGGCACTGACTTCGTGGAGCCATGAGATTTATATTTGAGCTTCTCTTGCATCTACATTTCTGTTAGCAATGCAGATTTTACATTCCAGTGACATCACAAATCCTAGGGCTAGTTTTCCAGTTTCTAGTTTCAGGAAAAAGTGTATTTATTTCAAGTCGAGAACTGGCTGAACTGTTTTAGAGCATTGGACGAATGTGATTTTTTTTTTTTTTTTTAAAGAATGGAAATTGTGAAGTAATGCTGGAATTCGATAAATCAAGAGAGATTTGTTCTCTGCAGCAGCGGTGCGCCTCACCTAAAAGCCAGTCTTTACCAATCACCGGCTTTGTCCTTCCCCACATGCCTATAATGATACCTGCACTACTGATTGATGCATGACGGGAGCATTACTGCCAGCGGTGGTCATTTTTGAAGCATCAGCACTTCCCAACAGCGGACAACACAGCCTGAGCACACCTGCCGAGCTCCCCTCAATTAATGTAGCCGTCGGTGTACATGTGTGTGTGTGTGAACTGTCAGTTTTCTTCTCGGTCTTTGTCTTGACACTACAGCGCGCGGGCCCAGCCTCTGGCCGTGCTCATTTTTCCCTTCGCTCTGTGTGAAGGCCTTCTTCAGAGAGAGGGAAGGAGTGAAGGGCGAGAAGAAGAAACAAATCAGAGGGAGGAAGGTGAAAGTGAGATAGTGAAGGGGAGATGGGCAGGAGATGGGCAGAGGAATGGAGGCTGAGACAAAGGCCGGGCGTAAGAAAAAGAGACCATTAAAAAAGAATGATCAGGCCCGGGAAAGAAAGAGGGACTGTAAGAGACAGATAGAGAAGGAGAGATAAAGAAAGACAGAGTGGGAGAGAGAGAAACTTTGGTTTTTCCAGCATTAAAGTTGTTTATTGTTTCTCCACTTGTCTTTTAATGCACATCTCAGTCAAATGATTGACTGTGGCTGTAATCGTTAAAGGCTTCAGGCGGCGGTACAGAATCTCTGTTAAATGGAATGAAAGAGGTGGAGTGCACCAGGATGTAAACTCTGGAGCTTTTATCATACACTTTATTGGGAATGTGATATAAACACATGCACTCAAACATACATTGATACTGAGACTGACATCCACAAGTACGCAAAATTGCAGGCATGCTCACTCACACCGAACACACCATACATTCTGCCTTACAGTCTTCATTGCACTTCATTGCACCACCGAGTACATTTGGAAGACTTCTAAAAATGTCCAAATGCAGGTGTACTAAAGCCACATTGAATGAACCCTTATCCTTATACTGCTTTGAGCCAGCATTTAGGGCTAGGCTTATCCCATAATTCATCAGTTTGCATGGCAAAAAGGTTGGATAACATGCAATAAAACATTCTCATGTAAGTAAAAGTATATTAGGTTCTATAATTGGGTGATGCCCAGTATAAAGTAAATGTAATTATTTTCCTATTAGTTTGCATCTGTATTTGGATAATTATGATCTTGGCTGACACTGTTACTTTTCTAAGAGCTAACCGGCTCGATAATTCACATATTTACTTAGAAAATGTATCCTTTTTATGTCATTCTTGGGTCATAAACACCACAAACTGCCACCGAAACTGGAAACGTTTTTGTTTTGCCGAGTGTGTCCCAGCGTGCATTGTCAAAACTGCCAAACATTTGCAGTCTTCATGCATGCTCAAACACTTTAGTTAGTGTCTGGAAATATACAAGGAAACATTTACTTAGACTTAGACTTTCTTTACTGTCATTGCACACAAAAAAAAACAGCTGTGAGATTTTGGCGTTTAGTAAGGAAACGACAATATGCCATAGCAATAGTGTTCAAAAACTTGTCACTAATATTGAAGTCAGTGGGATGGGCTTGGAAAATCCCACTATAAACCACTACGTGCCATTTGAACAGTGTCAGCCACATGCACGTTTAAAATGTGGAATCCGATATATCAAATGTGAGCTAGTTTGCTGTGGACGCATAACTCATATTTCAAACACCTGTCTCTTTACACGTTCTTTGGAAATATATCACTTAAGTGGCCCTTGGGTGAGTACAAAGACGTGGGTACTGGGACAAAGCCATAGGCTACCAAACAATAGCAGGGAAAATGCTGCTTTCTGCTCTCCCTGCCTATATAAAAGCTGTCAGAGCGAGTGCAGCAAACGATTAGGAACAGAATACATTTGTAATGCATCGCAACGGGCCCGAATAAATATACAAATTGGATAGAAAAGTGCTGCACCAAAGACTTGCCAGGAACTATTTATCAGGATTTCCAGAGGACTTTTGTCTCTGACCTATAAGAACGCGTTCACTTTTCTTCTTTTTCCAGAGAGGAAATACCTTATAGATGTGAGCTGACATCACTGGCATATAGGCTCGGAGAAATTATTGCTCAGCGTTGTACTCCGTGCCTTTTACCAACCTGTCAGTAATGGCTATTATCTTGTGTGACGGCGGCACTGGCCCTGGTTTCAGCCATGCATAACTCCCAGTATAATTGACCTCCGCTTTGAGGTTACATTTTTTTCACTCTCCCTTTACAGTGGTAGCTCATGTCTCTTCGCACACAGGGGCAACCTATATGGGCATTTGTTACCATGGTAGCAAGAGGCCGTTCTTTGAGAGTTTTATTGCTTGTTGGGGGTGAACGGCGCTCTACATCAGGCCCTTGTCCCTGAGTGTGTACCCTGTCAGAGCGTCCACTTCACCCCTATGCCACTGCCACTGGAAGGTGTGCGAGTGTGAGATTTATATTGTGCCACTGTCGGCCACTCAACCAGACTTGTACACTCGGTTTTACAAGGCCGACTGCGCGAAATAATTGTTGAATATGAATTTGAATTTTAGAAGAGAAAACATGTTTGTGCATGGAGCGTGATTAGCTTCGCCACAGTGTTTCCCAACACCCACACAGATCTGAGCTTTTATTGTATGACGGGGCAAAAGGCAGTGTTAGATCCCTTGGCATAAAAAAGCTTTTTATTTCAGTCTCAACTCTCTGTGTTGCCTGAGTGACAAACATTCACACCTCGATGTTTCTCTAATCATTACTTGTCACTTTTATCAAGGTATTCATTCAGTTTAGTTCAATTTAATCACTTTTGAAAATTTTCAAGAGTTGTATTTTTTTTTTTTTTTTTGCTTTGGAAATGGCATTGATATGTACCTCCTGACTTGACTGCAATGACACAGAATGGAGGAACTTTGTCAGCTTTCACCCTCTGAAGCGGTCGGATTTTCAATTAAAAAAAACAGCTGGATGAAGCTCGCTTGGAAGCACTCGTTCGTGCAGTGTTTCAAGCAGACAGCAATACAATACGGGAGCCGGCACATTTCTTTTCCCTTTTGATAGCCCCGACTAGTCTAAATGAAATGTGTTGTTGTGTAGACAGCCGTAGGCGCTGGCCACTCAGGCCGAGTAAACACCTGTCTGAAATTGGCTGGAAATGGTGCAATCGAGGCCGCAAAATCATTACACTGGCATGAGATTGCCATGAAGCGCCTTCTAAGTGCCAATGTTTATGTTGCCAATTTCATTAGGCCTGAGTGTGCTCCCTTCACGTTTCTTTGACAGCTCCTCGTGGTTTTTCAATGCAGTCTTATTTATTTTGTTTCTCCGGTGGAGCTAGGCGGGCTCCCTCAAGAGACAGAGCTCTCATTGTGAGGACTCTGAAGAAGACTCATAATAGAAGCACACGAACGCACCATCCTGTCAGCTCCAACACACACACACGGCTCGATACACACATCCGAATGCATGCATACGCCCACGCACACACAAATCCACACGCGCGCGCGCAGACAGAGCACATAGCACATCATATTGTGCTTCAGCTATATCCATAAGCCCAGACTAATGGTGAAGCTATACTGCCAATGAGAAACTGAAATAATTGGTCCGCGGGGAGTCCCATTTTGTCTGTGTCAGTAGAAACAGCCTAGTGATAAAAGGCAGAGATGCGTGAATCAAAATAATGTTGGGAAATGCAAGCAGTCTGACCCTTGAAGAAAAACCATCCATATAAACTGGATAGCTTCTCCTTGACAGCTGGAGGAATTATTTCAAAGCGACGAGACATTGACACACATGCTCTGCACATGTACAAACAAAGTAAAAGCTGTGATCAAACACCGTAGAGCACTGCTGGCTTTTGATTAATTACAAAAATTCAGATTTGATTTTGCCATGCCAGCTTACACTGGATAGTCGTGTAACAATTTTGGTTGGTGTCTTTGAAAAGATGGTCCTTTTTAGAAAACATGCCAATTAGCTGATGTTTTGTTTTTTGGATGAAGTCAAGACAAATGCCTCAGTAAAAAAAGATGCCAGATCCACTGCTTTCATCACAGCCCTCATCCATTCAATTAGAACAGCCACCAAAAAAATGGAAGTTCGCCTTCAGCAATTTAAGTGATCTGAGGAATCTGTGTTGTTGATTGGACTGTGAGAGGAATAACATTGTTGCAGCTGCATGGTTGATTCCAGAGGTCTTGTTATTAAAAACTTGATGGGGATTTGAGAAAGACTTCTCGGGGTTCAACCCATCGATCGCCATCAAAACTTAATGGGGACTTGAGAGCAACTTCTTGATTCAGATTCAGGGCATTTGGATCCAGTAACACTTTGTGCTCTGTAGGAGAGAACACTCTTGGTTCAATCTCCATGTCTCCATTCATATTCAAATGAGTATCTGCAGTCTTTCTTGCCTCAGTCTGTCAAGGATACAGTGCTTTTATCTTGAGGAGGAACCATCCAGAGACCACTCTGACAAGAAGAACGAACTCACCTCAGAGCTTCCCTTATAGTGAAACCAAGCTTATTTGCATCTGCATCATCGGTGAGCCGCGGTGTTGTGTACCGCATGTTGCTGTCGAGGCGAAGAATTTGAGGTGAAACAGCGATCAGGTTCATGAATGGGAACACTGGAACATTATGCACATATCAAGTCTGAACGTTGGAGAGGGGAGCTGAAAAGAGCTACCTCGAATGGGACCTGGGGGCAGAGACTGTATTTTATTATTATTTCTTGCTTCATTTTTAACATGAGCTCTACAAGGCAGCATGATTACAGTGCAGCCTGCAAAGGAAGTAGCAAGATGCACCGAGACATTTCTATAAAATGAAAACAGACAGACAGCATAGGCCCGCTTCTTATCCAGGGCTCATTACGGAAGGCCATACTATTTCTGCTCTGCTCTCGCTCTTTGTACCGTGTTCTTTCTATTTGTCTGTATATGTCATTTCCTCTTTTTATCACCGCTTTTCCCTTTAGTCCCCCTGCTCTCCACCTCCCTTATTTGGCTTTCCTCCATGTCACTGCCCCTCTTTCTTTACACAGTGGCATGGTTCATGCCCAAAGCCCAAACAGCCCTCTGTAACCAAAGCAGCCCCCTCAGTCCAGGGCATGTTCCTCCAAAACAGAAAGAGTGAAAAACGGAACTTTTAAGACTTCTCTTTCATCTCCCTCTGCCTCTGTGGGTGGGCTTGAGCGAAAGATGATATGTATCCTTTCCTGACCTCATGCAGCCGCTACAAATTCAGACAGAACTTGGTGTTCCTCTCTGTGTGTGAAGGCAAATTACTCCCATATAAATGTACAATTCTGTTATAATAAGGGATTCTGTGTCACCCTGTTTCACCTTCCAGTGGATGTCAGTAGCCTGGCACAGCCATACTTGGATTTCATTGGCATTATTCACTTCACGAGTCTGGGCTGTTGGGTTCAAACCGTTTGATGTTTGCAAAAATACATAGCAGGTGATTGGATCAACCATCTGTTTCAGCTAACTTGTCCAATCAGGCAAACAAACCATACAGCATTTGCCCCAAAGCTAAACTAACAGCAGCAACTTTATTGGTGATAGTGTGCAAGCATATCAGTAAGTGTACTGTCAGCCTGTTAGCATGCTGGTTCATGATTCTTACCATTTTTAAAAGCACAGTCCAGGTTGATGTCCCATTATTTTCCATTTTAGTGCACTGAAGCTTCTGGCTGCCATCAACACCAAACTGCATCTGTAGCTCCTCAAAGGATGCTGATAGGTCTGTTTTGTTTGTGGCTTCCAATCTAACACTTCAGTTGGGATGTGGCCAGATCATTTCCTAAGTCAAGAAACCAAGAAAACAATCAGTAGTTCAACAATCAGTTGAACTACTGATTAATCCCCTGAGCCACTGATTGATCACCAACTACCAGTCGGCCAGTCAGTCAATCAAGATTTAACTTTCACACATTCCACACAATAATTATGCTTTTGTTTGTGGCATTTTGTCTTGATGCAATGTAGTGATTCTCATTGGCATTCAGTTCTGAAAAGTAATTGTGATTTAACAACTTTTTCTGTATATGCAGGCAATAATTATGTGTCAGTAAAGTGATTTATAAAACCATTAAAATAGCCGACAAACGGTGGCAGAAATAGCATAATCTGAAAACATAAAAAAGCAATTACACATCTGAGATAAAACAATCTTAATACACAGATAGGATAAGAGGAGAGGCCCTCTAGGATCAGAAGTTGAAAAGCTAAGAGATATGCTTGTAAAATTAAACATAAAATAAAAAAGGGATACAATAGGACACTCTGCCAGCCTTGAGAATTTAACCAGAATTTTGGAACAACCAGGAGGGCCTTGTCCAAGAACTCCAGGCTGTGCTTTAACTCATAAAGAGTTAAAAGGTCAGTAATGTAGCTGGAAGCTAGACCAGGATGAACCTCAAAAGTTATCAGTAAAATCCTAAAATTCAGTTCTAAAACTTACCTGTAGCCAGTGATGACTAAAGTTCAGTAGGAGTAATACTGTGCTATTTCTTCAGCCTTGCAAAATTGCATTTTAGACTTGCCACAAATGTGAAAGCAATCCTTGACCTGGACTAAACTAGAAGTGTTACAGTAGCCTATAGAAGATATGAGGGGGAAAAAAAAACTGGTTTACTTCTGTGAGATAAGGTCTGTGGTGATATAAAGTTCCTTATTTTTTAAGTGTAGAAAACAGAACTGTAGAGAGCTGCAGGAAACAGGACCGAATAACCCACTATTATTGCGGCAAAGGTCAGCGTCACACAACACAGCAAATTGCTTAGTGGTCAGGTTAACAAACGCTGATAGGTTGCAAAGGTTGAAAAAATTACTTTAAGTGAACTGATGGAATTTGATGGGCCAAAAAGAACAAACTCATTCATTGTTAGTTCAAAAAAAGGTTAAAGTGGCTGATACATTGCAAGATTAAAAAGCACCAGTGTGTTGTGGCCTCGTGGCCTCCATATTTATTGTCATTTAATTGGAGGAAACTTATGGCATCCAGCACTTAATAGGCCAGCATTTGGAGTCATTCGTTTTAAGAGGTGCATACAGCATCGTGCCATTTCAGTAATAGAGGCATAAGGTGCTCTGTTTGTAAATAATGTTGCTCAGAGGCAGCGTGTTTATGCAGAACAGCAAGGGGCTTAGAACTGAACCTTGGGGAACTCCATTTAGGAGCTGCACCGAAAAACACAGCAAAAAAGTTTAGTTTGAAAGTTAAGAGCAGAACAAACACTGTGGTGTTTAATGTCACCCTGAGTTTCAAGGTGGCCTTGTAGTATATTATGGACCACTGTGTTCAATGTTACACTGAGATCTAAGTGTGCTGGGCAGTCACCAACTCCAGCTGCCACAAGGAGGTCAATCATAGCTTTGATAAGAGCAGTACAATGGAGAGCTTTAAAAACAGAGTGAAAATTTTCAAAGATATTGTTTCTATTCATAAAGGAGATTATAGCTGAGAGAAAATCAGTTCCTTTAAAACTTTAGATAAAAAGGGCAGTTTGGAAATTGGCCTTTAATTGTTCAGGGCCAGGAATCTAAATTGGTCGTTTTAGTGGAGGTCAAACAATCGCATGCTTGAAATAGAAGGGGTCAGTACTGGTGGCCAGGGAGCTGTTTATCATCAACTGTATGAAGGAATGCTTTAGAAATTTAGTGAGGATAATGTCCAGGGAGCAAGATGAGGCTTTCATTTGAGAGATTGTCTCTACAAGCAAAGTGAGGATGACTGTACAAAACTGTGAAGGAGGGGGCAGATTTCAGGGGAGAGAGTATGCTCCAGAGTGCAAAAACTGGAGCCTAATATTCTTCAACCTATTGTACTTTTATTTTGATGGGGAGGGGCTGAGGGTTCAAGAATGGATAGGCACACATGGCTTGAATAGAGGGAGGTTGTGCAGAATTATTGTGTAAAACCAGACCATTTATTTCTAAACAGAGAATAACAAACTAATTGTGCAGTAAGTGGCCTAGAAAAGGTGTGGTGGCCTTTTAACTCAAGTAGCTGTGCAGTATTAACTTAATCTTTACTCAAAAATAGTTTGTTGTGATCTCAGTCTGATGTGTATAAATTGATGCCATTACTATGTATATTAGCTTAAAAAAAGATTAATAGGGATGTAAATTCTCACTTACAAATATAAACTAGGACAATGTTCTCTATGTGGAAAATACTTAATTTGCCAAGCCACTGAAAATGTGTCACCTACTGTCAATAATACATAAGCATCAACAGACTAAAAAAAAAAAAAAAAAAAGTCTTTTCCAGATAACATTCCTGTGTATTCTACTGAGAGCCACTCATCAATCATTTTCGCTGTAAAGTTTGAGGCTTGTTCAGTGTGCAATGTGAGTCAAAGCTGCAGGCTAATGTGCCACCACGCTCCCACTGAAAATCCGGAGGCAAAAAAAGGCCCTCCATTCCCACTTCCCCGCAATCATTTCCCGCACGGAAACAGAACAGGTGGCACACGGCTCCCTGGAGACATCCTGACAACCAGGAAAACAAATGTTGAGCCGACTTGAGTGGTAGACTCTGGCTGGCAAATAAATATGCTTGCGCTTAATTTTCATGATCAATGAATGGTTTCAGGGGGGAATCTGCATGTAAGAGAGTAAAAAAGCCTGGTACATAACACAAGGTAATTCCCATTTGAAAGTGTAATGGCTGTCGCCACAATCCGTGCTCACTTGGCATTCCCGGCACCCCCCCTCATGTCATCACGCTTGCTGTGAGTCCCTCGGGAGACAATCGTGTTTGCGGCCATGTTTACTTTGTGAGGAATATTTCCAAAGTCTAGATGCAGCGATATTGTACAGGCTCATTTGCAAAACATATCAGACAGGCAACCTGTTCTCTTTCATTTGACAGTCTGTCCGCAAGTTGTAAACACTCCACAGAATATGCAGTGATTATGGGAGCAGTAGGATCGACTTTTCTAAACGTGTAAAGCATATTTGCATGCCTTTGTCTCCCGTCAAGGGCATGCCAGAACTTAATTACATGATGGTTTCCCAAATGGCTTGTTATTCCATCTTTAAATGTTAGCTTGACAATGATACTGCTTGGGAAACAAATCCATGAGATGGACTGAATCCAAACTGACACTTTTATGCCACAATAACTTCCTTAAGAATTCAATGACTATCCAAAAAAACAAAAAACAAAAACAGCATCGTTGTTTATTTTCTGATATGAAGAATACACAGAAATCCACTGGTGTTTTCTGTTATTCTGCTCCATTCAGCCTGTTTATCGGGAGATTCACTTGTACCGGATGGTGTCAAATCATCACACATGATTTCTGTGGTTATATGCATTTTCCTAAGCTTTATCACTGCAAGATGGATGTCTTTTCGAAGTGAAATAATTTCATCACCTCTTGAGTGAAGCGTTTGTCATTCAGCAACAGGTTGCCCTTGTCAGTTTGAGATGCCATGTTCATTGTACATTCTTGTTAATTTTCCCCCTGATGAAACCCCATTTCCTGCCTGTGTGCTAGGTGAAGGAGTTTTCCTAGGCCTAATCATGGAAGGTAATTCTCATATTTATTCATTTAACCCCAACCAAGTGCAATGAATTAAATACCCCCCCACACCCCAACACTCAACAAAATCATTTCACATCTAAAACTGAATTAATCATGTCTAATTAGACAATTATGCATTTCATCTGTTTTCCAGTCACGCAAATAAGACAAATTAGACAGATCAGGCAAATATATACATCTAATTGCTGCAATATCTTCAAATATCCTTCAGTCACGCACGTTTCTGTTAGTGTGTTTGTATGCTTGCTTGTGTGTTTGTGTGTGTGTCCATGCACTGGCATGTGTGCAAGCATGTGCACCTAATCCTGCAGGATCCTGATTACAGCAATAGAGTGTAATTGATAAATTGATCTCGCGCTGTTTTCTTTGCCTCTTCCCTGCCCCGTTCAGTTGAAAGCTTTCATGCCAAAATGCTGCTCGTGGCACCGTCTCTACATCAGCAACAGCAAAATGATTTTTTTAAGTGATGACCCATAATTATTGCTAACAATAATAATAGCCGCCTATTACATGCTTTGCTGTCATTCTGGCAAACATTTTATCAGGAGTTTTTAAAATGTTATTTCATTTTTTTTCCCCAAATGGTGAGTATCTCATTTTGAAATGAAGCTATCTAATTCTCCCTCTGTCTCCTAAACCTCAGATTTCCATCACCATCACCTCTGTATCCTTACTAATCATCTCCTCTTCTGTCTGCTCTTGCCTTTTCTCTCTTCTCCACTCTCTCTTTCTCTCTCTCTCTCTCTCACACACACACACACACACACACACACACTCATGTTTCATACTATCTTAGTCCATGTCAGATAACTTAAGGATAGCTGCTCCGGCAAACTGCTTAAGTAAAGGAAACCAAAGTGAAACAATAATCTACGAGAAGTCTAAGTGAAATGTAGCCAAGGCCTTGCAAGTCGGTCTAATCAATAGGAATTTCGAAGGAATCAAAAGGTGGGACACGAGGTCAGAGCATCGCAAAAACAAATTGATTTCCAGGCACCTGTGAAAAATTGAGGTTAGTATTGGGAGTCAACAGTGTCAAATGCAAGGCACACCTCGTGGGATTAACACCCATCCCTCCTTCCCCAACCAAATGCGCATTCCATCGGGGAGTTATGCATTTTGATATTCACACACTCACCTGCGAGCACATGCCCAAGTGCGTACGTGCTCTGTCAATGTATCTCTGTACTTGCTGCGATGCACACAATTTTTTTTTCCCCACATCTGCATTATTCATATTAAAAATCGGTTTAAACTTTCATGGTGTGGTAATCAGTTGGCCAGGCCTCCCGCTCTCTCTCTCTCTCATAATCATTCACATTATTAACCCTCCATGTTACATGCAAACGTGCACTATTCACGTTATCTCCATGTTACATGCAAACATGACCTATTCAGGTTATTAACTCTCCATGTTACATGCAAACATGACCTATTCAGGTTATTAACCCTCCATGTTACATGCAAACATGCACTATTCAGGTTATTAACTCTCCATGTTACATGCAAACATGCACTGCTGCACACCATTTCTTTCTAATACTGTAACACTGTCTGTGGCCACTCTGGAAGTCTCTCTCTTTACTTTCACTTTGTCACTGTCAGGGTCAGTGAGATCATGAAATAGCACAGGGCTCCCAGCGGGGTACTTTGTTTTGTATGAGACAGAGAAACTCATCTGTCATCACCCAGCTAAAGAGTTATCCTGTAAAAATAGAACAAAATATATCTTCACCTCACCCACTTTTTCTCCGGCGTTCAGTCTGTTTGCTTGGCTGGTACCCTCTCCCTTCCTGTCTTTCGCTCCTCTTTCTCCCTAACCTTGTTCTCTTTCTCCTGCTCCTCTTTAATTTACGGCAAGATCTGATATTTTCATGTAAGTAGCTTCAAAAAATGATTCAAGAGCCGGATTACACTTGTGGCAATTAAATTCATTCAGCTTAATTTATTTCAGCGTGTGTGGCAAGATGTGTGGCGCGGCTCGACGCTCTGCTCAGAAAATGCTGGAGTGTGTGCAAAAGAAAGCCTGCTGACTGGATCATAGTTGGTAGAGCATATGGCAGGTACAACACAGCACTCTCTCTATCTGCCTCACCGTAATGGATAGGGAGAGGGAAACATCTCTGCAGCGACTTTGCCCTTAGTCTAAAAAATAAATAAATAAATAACATAAAATAATCCAGCTGTAGATGCTGGTTTTCCCTCCTGAAATGATTCAAAATTTCCAATCACTCAGACAATCAAGAGGCTAATGCCAGCTTCCCTGATTGAGAACTGAAAAGAGAAATACAATTTCATATCTAATGAGACTGATTAGGAGCCACAGTGCATAATCCTGTGAGGATTTAGATTGTTATTGCTTTTATATTAAATGCAGCCACCACATGTTTCTGACCACGTCCTTAGCTTGCTTGGACAACAACTTAATAAGGTATGTACCAAGATTTGGGATATTGACCAGCTCTTTGTGTAAGTGATAAGAATATAAGCGCCAAAATCATCTTGCTTGTTTGCCATGGCGCTCCATTCTAATTCTTAAGCATACGCTGTTTTGAGCTGTGAGACGAGGAGCAGATGCGGATGATCCTCCAGTTTTTGGAGAATCAAGAGGAAAATGAAAAAAATAAAATGGGTTATTTGTGAAATTAACCCCGCAGATCTTGATTTTTCTCTTCAGTTGCCCCTTGATTAGCTTCAGAGTTAGAAAAAAGATGCCATTGTTTTAAGGCTGCAAGCATCACATCATCAAAAAAATCTACATGTCTCCTATATCTTTTTAAACACATTTCCCTGGAATTCAACAGGACATTTTTGGTATCTTTGGAAACCTTGGGATCTCCACTAGAATTTCAAATGTTCTGTGGGTTTGAAGAAAGCGGCATACATTAGTAATGACGAATTCACCAACGGGGCCGGCAGGAGCGAAGCTGTTAAACCATTCAAAAAATCTCCACCTTGAAAGACGGCATGGAGCGGTCATCTCACCGCTGTGTATTTCCTATCGAAACAGGGGTGATGGAACGCAGGGAGCCATGTTTTCCGGGAAGAGGAAGTAACAGGCGTTCGTTTCATGTGGAATCTTACCCCCAAGGGAAGAAAAAAAAATATCCATTGTGAAATCTTGAAAATCAAAATGCGTCAAGAGCAAACCTTGAAGCGTAGTCTGACGCAGAGACCGTGCGGAAGAGAGACCCTGCTGTTTTATAGCATCAATTCCATGTGTTTCATTTATTCCTGTCAGCCTGTGATGGGCGAGTGTGTGTACCGGATCACCTCAATGCATGATAGCATCCCTGACCAATCAACAATCAGTATATAATATATAATGTGACATCATGTTTGACTCATGAGGGTTGGATTGGTGGCTCATCATCAACTCTAGTTGTAGCTTGTGTCGTATAAGTGGAGATGAACATATAGGTGTGTGTGTGTGTGTGCGTGTGTGTGTGTGTGAGTCCATTGTTCTCCCCAGCTTTCCTTGATAAACTGGTGTTTGTTCACGTTACCTTTCATATGCTGAGCTGACAGTGACAGATTGATTGTGTTTCTGTATAAATTTAAAGCTGAGTCATCCCTACAAATGAACATGACGCTGCCTTCGCGGACCTGTCGGGAATTATCAGCGTTACGAGTTGAACATGCATGAACAATATAAAGGAGGAAACCATGACACAGAAAGGCTATTGTAATTTATATACTACAGTACTTACCAAGCAAGAGATGTGACTTATTTGGTACTAGTCACTTTTCAACTTTAAATAGCGGCAAATAATGATAACCGTATAGTATTTATTGTAAAATTACAATAGTGACAAGTGTGGATTGAATTGATAGATGAGGCACATTTGCAGAGAGCAAATTGATACATTTTGTTGATGCAGAGTAAGTTTGATAAATGTCTTTAATAAAATCTTCTAGGCTGTTATTTTACTGCTTAGACATGAAAGTAGAGATGGGTTGCCAATATGTTGCAGAGACGCACAGTGAGTACTGGCTTTCCTTTCCATTTTTTCCATTTTTCCATTTTTTTTTTTTTTTTTTTTTTTTTTTTTTTTGAGTCACCAGTTGTCACGAGTTGAGTGAGAGGAGAGTAGCATTATCTCAAAAGTGAGGAAAATGAGAAGCCGAAGCAACTCCACAGCGAAAGGATAAAGTCATCTCAAAAGGTGGAGGAGTTGGTGATGGAGACCGGCAAAATGTACGCAGAGTGATATAAAATCACATGCATTTGTGAACTACCAGGGACGAGTTTCTTTGATTACATAGGAAGTGAAGGTGCATTAACCAAAAAAAATCACTCCTCAGTGGATGGACGTGGTGACTCACCTGAAGTAATTCCTAAAATAAAAATGGCTATCAGTTGCACTCCGTTAAAGATGATTCATTTTTAAAACAAATAAACCTACAGGCCATTCAATCAACCACCATTAATAAATGGTAGTTGATTGATTGTATATTAAACTTTATTTAATAGTTATTTTGCTGTAAACAAACAAATAAATGATCAATAATAATGTTTACCAATTCTTAATAATGCTATACACAACCAATATAACACAAATAGAAATGGATGTGGCATATGCTCACACCATAACATCACCACCTTTTTATGCAGTATATTTATCTGATGATACAATAACATAAATTATAGCAGTACTAATAATTAGTAAACATTATGAATTATCATTTCACTGTTTGTTCATGGTAAAACATCTATTATCTAAAGTTTAAATAACTCAATTTACCATTTATTACTGTAGCCATCTACTAAGTGTTTGTGTGTGTGGAAGAAATAATCTGTCGGGAGCTCATGGATTATTTTAGCGGATAATATCCGTCTTTGTTGTGTCGTGGATTTACGCTCATGCACCGGATGTGATCGGAATCGCCACATCGCATTTAATTGAATATGAGCGATCCTTTTCAAAATGTCAAGGCATATTGAAACTCTATGCAAATGCAGCACAATTCAAATGAGCTGGCTCGAATAAGACCTCTGCTCGAAATACTAGCCTTTGCCTATTAGAGGGAGGTGTGATTTTGGCTGGGCTTGAGCCAGTGGCGAGGCTGTCTATCATGCTGTCAGGTGTAGCACAGTGTGTGTGTGTATGTGTGTGTGTGTGTGTGTGTGTGTGTGAGAGAGAGAGAGAGAGAGAGAGAGAGAGAGAGAGAGACTGTGCAAAGACTAAGCCTGAGTGGACACTAACATGTTTGCAATAAAAAAGTGAATGACACCTGCAACATTAATGCACATCACTCGCTCACTCAGTAAACTTACGACTGAGCTTGAAGTGAAAGGCAGCGAACAGGTGACTGAGTGCACTAGGAAGGAAACCAGCTTAAAATGCTATTATCCTGCACCACGTGTTTGTTGATTAAATGGGTGACAGTGTTACACAACCCTCTAATGTCATAAGAGAAATGGATCATGTGTAAAATATCAAGAGAAATCTTAACAGGCGTGCATTATGCTTTCGATACAGAGGTGCAGAGTTTTAAGGCAAACCACCGACAATAAGAAATTGCCGAATCGAGGGACACAAATATTTTGAAAACAGTTTTATGCATGGTGCATTTGTAACCCATGATTGCGAAACAGCAATAAATATATAATAAATATATAAATATAACATTAATAACCATAAAAAATATAAACATATATTATACATTTATATCATATCCCATTAAATGTTCCCCCCTCCATTTAATGTGACACTGTCTCTTTAAGAAGCGAGTTACATGGTGAATAGAATACGCGAGCCGACTGAGCTCAACTGACAGACACCAACTGAAGGAAAAAGACAGAAACCCCACGGAAAAAGTTAACGCATGATCCAATGAAAATATAAACACTTGTAAAGAAGATTATTCTTTTCAAACGGACAGTATACAGCGCCACATCCCAGTGGAGATTTAGGAAACAATTGAAGACGGTTTTGGTGAGTTTACAATTGTTTCTTCTTACTTTTAAGTCTGAATGTCTGAATGAATGTGATACACAGTAACGAGTCAGCGGTGTAAATAAACATGTAAATCTGATAAGTTTTATTTGTTTTTCTATCCTAAAGTGTAGTTTTAACCATTATAATCTCTATAGTAATATCTTCTGTTGATTATTTTATACTATGTGATCGGTTTTATGTTGAATAGTAGTAACATTTTGTTAGACGCTAGCGGGTAACCATGGCAACACACTAAGCGGTGACCGGAGCAGTTACTCTCCTGCAACAGCCGTGTAGCCTTTATTGATTGAGTTACCCATTCCTTTCGGTTGGAAAGATAATTAATTATTTTATGTATTGTTTATGGCCATTATGCAGGCCAGGTTTTTTGCCCGACCTGTGAGGACAACCCGACAACGGACAAGGACCCCCCTTCCTCTTGCGTGTAGCCGCGATCAGCATACACACCCTGATAGAATTCGATGGCGAGCCAACCCCAGGACCTGTAACCCGTTCAACACCCGCACGGTTTGGATAAATTACACTGAACTGATAAATACCGGATTGGATATAACAACGGAGACGAATTGGATTATATAGTATATGACATTTTTTCATTGATGAACAAGAACTGATTATTAACTGAACATTCTGAAATTGAACAATTTGAGTATTCTGAATATTTTCATTATATGTATGTTGTTGTTTTTTAAATGTGAATGTGAATGGATGTTTAATTTAAGGTGAAGAAAACTGTTTAATGAAAAATAACGGAGAGAAGAAAAGAGAGTTAACTCAGGGGAAAGAAACAGATAAAATTAGAATTAAATAATTAAAAAGTAGATTAAGCAATTAAAAGACCGGTCTTATACCTAAATTCTAATACACATATATAGGTAGACACTATAATATTTAGACACATCAATAAAATACTTCAACTCTTTTCAACATAAGAGGTATTAAAGAGTTCAAGAATATTGTTTGTATATATATATTGTACATATTTTATTTCATTTATTTATTTTCCAAATTTTATTTATTTATTTATTTTTTTTTTATCCTTCTTCAGTAAACTGCCAGATTATTTTTATATAAAAAAAAAGAGTCTCTGGTCTTGTTATTTCTAGTTTATGCCACCACTCCCTTCGAGCCTAGATACTGGTCCAGTAGCCAAATAATTGTTTTATTGTATAAATAGTGATAAAAGTGCTACATTAAGTGGCGAGCCAGCCAGGAGTGGTTTAATCAATCTAAACTAGCACAGGATTGAAGACTAGAGACTCAAACCAAACATAGACATGGAAGTAATTAAAAGACTCAATGTAAAAATCCCTAATTCAGTCATTGTTAGTGGAATAACTGGCACTGATACAGATGAAAAATTATATGATCTTCTTGAACAATATGGCCCTATTGAAAGGAAAATCCCAATAGATTCCCCACACTCAGACAAGCAAATCATTATAGAGTTCAGAGATAGCAAGGCTGTACAAGAGTTTTCCCCCTTATTGCCCTACCAGCTTGATGCAAGTCCTGTGGATGACAACAGCTACACTATTAAGGCCTTAGCCAGTGTCTACACACCTGTAACCAGTGGAACAGCTACACAGACTTATCTCTCGGAGTTGAAGGAGATAGCAAAACAGACCGGTAAGGACCTTGCAACTCTTCTCACAGAAGAACTCAGCACCATTAGTCTAGCTGTTGGTTCTGAAGACCCAGAGGCTCAGAGTGATGACACAGCCTTTGATGCACCAGTGCAACATGTTCCACAAAGAGCGACACAGGTTTCACCTCTCACCACAGCTCCGGAGCAGCACACTCTGTCAGAGCGAAATTGGGTTCCAGCACCAACTCCACCCAAAGCGACACGACCAGTTCTAAAACCCTGTGATGTCAATCCACCTGAAATCCAGAAAGTGATAGTCGAGCATGTAATAAGGACTGATGATTCTGCTCTGCATGTCAACACAGCCCTAAGACTTAGGCCTTTCTCTGGGTGTGTGCCTCGACCCAACAATGAGGTGGATTATGAGACCTGGCGCTCTAACGTTGGATTTCTGCTTGAAGACACCAGACAGCCAGACCTGCTCAAGTCACGAAAGCTTCTTGATAGCCTCTTGTCACCTGCTATTGACATTGTGAAACACCTGACACCAGAAACCCCTCCCAGTGTGTATCTAGAGATCTTAGACTCTGCATTCAGCACAGTTGAAGATGGAGACGACCTGTTTGTGAAGTATCTCAACACCATGCAAGACAGTGGTGAGAAACCTTCAGCTTATCTTCAGCGACTGCAAGTGATGCTAAACACCACCTTCAGGAGGGGAGGTGTCACTGCAAGTGAGCTTGACAGGCAGCTTCTCAGACAGTTCGTCAGAGGCTGCTGGGATAATGCACTGATATCTGAACTGCAACTGGAGCAGAAAAAACACAGTCCTCCTACCTTTGCAGAGCTGCTACTGTCTCTCCGCACAGCAGAAGACAGGCGAGCATCCAAGGCTTCACGCATGAGACATCACCTCAGTGCCTCAAAGCATAGAGTGTCAGCTCACTATCAAGGCATCAGTGCAGAGTATGAGGAATGCACCACATCACCATTGCCTCCTCATTCTTCTGAGATCCAAGACCTGAAAAGGCAAATAGCTGATTTACAAGCCCAGCTCACACGTGTCACCCAGAAAAATGCCAGAAAGAACCAGGTTAAACCAGCTGCCAGGCCGAGAGCCCTTGCACCGGCTAACCTGGATTCTCAGACCCCCACAGCCAACCTGAAAAGGATGCCACAAGCAAGAGACCAAAGCCTTGGTATTGCTTCAGGTGTGGAGAAGATGGGCACATTAAGCCGCAGTGTGACAGTGAGCCAAACCCCCCTCTAGTAGCCACCAAGGGAAGACAGCTGAAGGAGAAGCAGCAAGCATGGGATGCTATGAACAGCACTTCAGAGCACGGTGCACCGCAAAGGTGACCATATGTGGTAGAGAGTGCAGCTGCTTGTTAGACACAGGCTCTCAAGTTACCACCATCCCAAACTCTTTCTACAAAGAAAATCTGTCTCATCTGCCTATCCACTCCTTGAACGACCTGCTTGAAGTGGAGGGAGCTAATGGACAGGAAGTCCCTTACCTCGGCTACGTCGAACTTACCGTTACTTTCCCGAAGAACACTTTTGGGGTGGACATCGAGGTGCCCACACTGGCGCTGATTGTACCTGACGTGCGGTCAACACTGTCATCAGTGCTCATTGGCACCAACGCATTAGATGTTCTGTACGAACTGTATGCAGATGCCGCACCCAAGAATCACCATTTACTGCCTTACGGCTACAGAGCTGTATTGAAAACCCTAGGGGCCAGGAACACTCTTGATTCACAAATGGGAAATGTAAGACTTCACAGCCAACATGCTGAGACCATTGCTGCCGGTCAGACAAGAGTGTTTGAAGGAGCAGTGAGCTGTCGGAGAACAAGCAGCAGTCAGTGGGTGGTAGTAGAATCGCCGACATCAGTGTCTTTACCAGGTGGCATACTGGTAACAGATGGGCTAGCAAGTCTACAGCCTAAGCTGCCCCACCACCTTCCAGTCATTCTGAAGAATGAGTCGGCCCATGACATCACCTTACCGCCGAAAACAGTGATAGCTGAGATCCATGCTATTAAGAGTGTCCAGCCACTGAAACCCCCCAGCTCTGACCCCTCTTTTGGCTCAGCTCCCAAGCCAAAACTTGAGTTTGATTTCTGTGACTCCCCAATACCAGCGGAGTGGAAAGACAGACTTACTGAGAAGCTGAACTCCATGCCGGAAGTGTTCGCACAGCACGACCTCGACTTTGGCCGCACTGACAAAATAAAACATCACATAAACCTCAGTGACGAAACTCCGTTCAAACACAGAGCGAGGCCAATCCACCCTCAGGACTTAGAGGCTGTGCGTAACCACATCCAACAGCTCCTTGATGCAGAAGTCATCCGCGAGTCAGAGTCACCATTCTCCTCGCCAATAGTCATTGTTCGGAAGAAGAATGGCGATGTGAGGCTCTGCGTGGACTACAGGAAACTAAATCTACAGACCATCAAAGATTCATATGCCCTACCAAATCTGGAGGAGTCCTTCTCGGCGCTGAGTGGATCAAAATGGTTCTCCGTGCTTGATCTTAAATCTGGATTCTACCAGATTGAAATGGAGGAAAAGGATAAGCACAAGACTGCTTTCGTCTGCCCGCTTGGATTCTTTGAGTTCAACAGAATGCCACAAGGGATAACAAATGCCCCTAGCACGTTCCAAAGACTCATGGAGCGTTGCATCGGTGAGTTGAACATGAAGCAAGCTCTCGTCTTCCTGGATGACCTCATCGTCTTCTCTTCAACACTAGAACAGCACGAGGAAAGACTGATGCGAGTCCTTACCCAGTTGAAAGACTATGGCCTGAAATTGTCACCCGAGAAGTGCAAGTTCTTTCAGACATCTGTGAAGTACCTGGGACACATTGTGTCTGAGAGAGGAATTGAAACAGACCCAGAGAAGATATCGGCAATCAAAACCTGGCCAAGACCAACCAAGCTGAAAGAACTAAGAGCATTCTTGGGATTTTGCGGTTATTACCGTAGATTTATAAAGGATTATTCGAAGATTGTCAAGCCACTCAATGGTCTCACTGCCGGATATCCACCCCTGAGGAAGAGCTCAAAGGCCGCAGTGACCACTGAGAAATATCACAATCCAAAAGACCCCTTCGGCGACAGATGGACCCCAGCTTGCCAGTCAGCATTTGACATCTTGATTGAGAAACTGACGACTGCCCCCATCCTCGGGTTTGCCGATCCCAAGCTGCCCTACATCCTACACACAGATGCAAGCACTTCAGGACTGGGTGCTGCCCTCTACCAGGAGCAGCAAGGGCAGAAGCGGGTCATCGCATATGCAAGCCGTGGTCTGTCGAAATGTGAAGCCAGATACCCTGCCCACAAGCTGGAGTTTCTTGCCCTGAAATGGGCTGTGACAGAGAAATTCCAGGACTACCTTTATGGATGCCCTTTTCTTGCAGTCACTGATAGCAATCCCCTGACATATGTGTTGACCTCTGCTAAGCTTGACGCCACAAGCTACAGATGGTTAGCCGACCTGTCCACCTTCGACTTCCAGCTCCAGTACCGGGCTGGGAAGCAGAATCAGGATGCAGATGGACTGTCCAGATGTCCACGCGGCCAGCTGCCTGATGATCCACTGTCTCAGAAAGAGATGGAGAGGATCCAGCAATTTGCAAAAAGACACCTATCAGGATCTGACCACACAGAGATGGATGAAGGAACCATCAAGGCCATATGTCAGAAGCATCTAGTCCATGATGGAGAAGCATCACCTACATTGGTCATGTCACTCGCCCACCATCCAGCTGCAATCCCAGACAGCTTCAAGAATGAAGGCCAGCTTGGTGGTTTACCCTTCATCCCGATGTTCACTCCAGCTGAGATGAGAGAGAAGCAGAGAACCGACACCTGTATCCGTGAGGTTCTCAACCAACTGGAAACAGGAGAAAAGCCTCCTCCATCTCTCAGGAATGAGCTCCCAGAACTGTGTCTCCTGCTAAGAGAGTGGAACAGACTTGAGATCCTCGATGGTGTCTTGTTTCGCAAACGACAGGAGGGTGCACAGACTCACTACCAGCTTGTGCTGCCCGAAGACCTGAGACCCTTAGTCCTGAAGAGCCTTCATGATGACATGGGTCACATGGGTGTGGACCGAACCCTTGACCTTGTCCGAAAACGGTTCTATTGGCCAAAAATGTCTGTGGAGGTGGAAGCCAAGATCAAGACCTGCGACCGCTGCATACGACGCAAAAGCCCACCAGAGAAAGCTGCACCCCTCGTGAACATCACAGCCACACGACCGCTCGAGCTGGTGTGCATGGACTTTCTTACCTTGGAGCCAGACTCCAGCGGCACGAAGGACATCTTGGTCATCACAGACCATTTTACGAAGTATGCAGTGGCGATCCCCACTTCGAACCAAAAGGCTCGGACAGTTGCCAAGTGCTTATGGGATCAATTCATCGTCCACTATGGCATTCCGGAAAGGCTCCACAGTGATCAGGGTCCAGACTTTGAGTCTCGCACCATAAAAGAACTTTGTGACCTAGCAGGCATTCGGAAGATTCGGACCACCCCGTACCATCCAAGAGGAAACCCTGTCGAACGCTTCAACAGGACCCTGCTAAGCATGCTAGGCACCCTGGAGAACCAGAAGAAGAGTCACTGGCGGGAACATGTGAAGCCTCTTGTACACGCTTACAACTGTACTAGAAACGACGTCACCGGTTATACTCCGTACGAACTTATGTTCGGGCGACAACCAAGATTGCCAGTAGACTTGGCGTTTGGCTTACCTGTCAATCACCAATCAGGCTCACACTCCCAGTATGTCCAGAACCTGAAATCCCATCTGGAAGCAAGCTACAAAGTAGCAACAGAGAATGCAAAGAAGACAGCAGATCGCAACAAGGCAAGGTTTGACAGACACGTCGTTGATTCCACCCTGACAGAAGGAGACAGAGTGCTAATCAGAAATGTCCGCCTGAGAGGCAAGCACAAATTGGCAGACAAATGGGAATCTGACATACATGTTGTTGTCAAGCAGTGTGGAGATGTCCCAGTTTATGTTGTGAGGCCAGAAACCAAAGATGGCCCACTACGAACCCTCCACAGAGACCTGCTACTGCCTTGTGGATTCCTTCCATCAACCCCAGTAGAGTCTGGAGTGACCACAAATGAGAGGCCTCAACGGCCAAGGACCCGCCTCAGCTTGAAAGATGGCCGATCAAATGATGCTGACAGACAAGATTCAGATTCTGAGCACCATGACATCACTTACCTGTATGGCCACAGTGATTTGGTGGTAGATACCCTGGGCGTTACCTATGCCCCTGAAGCCGAGTCCTCCTCAAGGGATAGCGAGTGGCAACGTTTTCCAATGTCCACTGTTGAACAAGATCTTCCTGAAGTAGCAGAAACTTTCCCTGATGTTGCTCCAGTGGTAGCTGTTGACCAAGATCTACCAAGTCAGACTAACTCACCTGAGAGCGACTTACCTGATGACAGCTTACCTGCTGTGACTACAGAGAATCACTCACCTGCTGTGAATGCAGAGAACTTACCTGATGTGAGTCCAGAGAGTACCTCACCACTGGCGACTCAAAGAGAGCATGTCCTACCTGATGCAAATCTGGAGGAAGATGCCAGTGAGAATGGAAGCCACATCAGAAGGTCCAGTAGACGCAGAGAGCCCGTACAGAGACTGACTTATCCTCAATTAGGAAACCCCCTAATCACAGTTGTCCAGTCGCTACTCCAAAGCCTAAGTACAGCTATTTCAGACTCCTTAAATGTACCTTACCCTTCACAGCCAAGGAGAATTATAACAGTGTAGCTTACTAATAGGATGCACAGGGGCGTGCATCAGGAAAGGAGGGGAGGATGTAACCCATGATTGCGAAACAGCAATAAATATATAATAAATATATAAATATAACATTAATAACCATAAAAAATATAAACATATATTATACATTTATATCATATCCCATTAAATGTTCCCCCCTCCATTTAATGTGACACTGTCTCTTTAAGAAGCGAGTTACATGGTGAATAGAATACGCGAGCCGACTGAGCTCAACTGACAGACACCAACTGAAGGAAAAAGACAGAAACCCCACGGAAAAAGTTAACGCATGATCCAATGAAAATATAAACACTTGTAAAGAAGATTATTCTTTTCAAACGGACAGTATACAGCGCCACATCCCAGTGGAGATTTAGGAAACAATTGAAGACGGTTTTGGTGAGTTTACAATTGTTTCTTCTTACTTTTAAGTCTGAATGTCTGAATGAATGTGATACACAGTAACGAGTCAGCGGTGTAAATAAACATGTAAATCTGATAAGTTTTATTTGTTTTTCTATCCTAAAGTGTAGTTTTAACCATTATAATCTCTATAGTAATATCTTCTGTTGATTATTTTATACTATGTGATCGGTTTTATGTTGAATAGTAGTAACATTTTGTTAGACGCTAGCGGGTAACCATGGCAACACACTAAGCGGTGACCGGAGCAGTTACTCTCCTGCAACAGCCGTGTAGCCTTTATTGATTGAGTTACCCATTCCTTTCGGTTGGAAAGATAATTAATTATTTTATGTATTGTTTATGGCCATTATGCAGGCCAGGTTTTTTGCCCGACCTGTGAGGACAACCCGACAACGGACAAGGACCCCCCTTCCTCTTGCGTGTAGCCGCGATCAGCATACACACCCTGATAGAATTCGATGGCGAGCCAACCCCAGGACCTGTAACCCGTTCAACACCCGCACGGTTTGGATAAATTACACTGAACTGATAAATACCGGATTGGATATAACAACGGAGACGAATTGGATTATATAGTATATGACATTTTTTCATTGATGAACAAGAACTGATTATTAACTGAACATTCTGAAATTGAACAATTTGAGTATTCTGAATATTTTCATTATATGTATGTTGTTGTTTTTTAAATGTGAATGTGAATGGATGTTTAATTTAAGGTGAAGAAAACTGTTTAATGAAAAATAACGGAGAGAAGAAAAGAGAGTTAACTCAGGGGAAAGAAACAGATAAAATTAGAATTAAATAATTAAAAAGTAGATTAAGCAATTAAAAGACCGGTCTTATACCTAAATTCTAATACACATATATAGGTAGACACTATAATATTTAGACACATCAATAAAATACTTCAACTCTTTTCAACATAAGAGGTATTAAAGAGTTCAAGAATATTGTTTGTATATATATATTGTACATATTTTATTTCATTTATTTATTTTCCAAATTTTATTTATTTATTTATTTTTTTTTTATCCTTCTTCAGTAAACTGCCAGATTATTTTTATATAAAAAAAAAAGAGTCTCTGGTCTTGTTATTTCTAGTTTATGCCACCACTCCCTTCGAGCCTAGATACTGGTCCAGTAGCCAAATAATTGTTTTATTGTATAAATAGTGATAAAAGTGCTACACATTTCCCGAGCATACCGGAGGTTACACGAATAATAAGAGCAGATTGTGCTTTTCGGCTGTGAATCAGGGGTGGTCAACTTAATTATCTCTTAGTGCTTGAGATAAGTCAGATATACGGCATATTCATATTCAGATAAGGATGTTTTTTTGGCATTGCAGCTTGGCTAGAAGTTCTTGCAGTGGCCTAACACTGCATTAAGACTCATTTTCTTCATTTTTTTACAATTTCTTGTAGCTTTCAAAATGTAACTAACACAACACAGCATACTGGGAGGTCACCAGCTGCTCAGAGTAGCTATGTGTGTGTTTTTTTTTTTTTTTTTTTTTTGTCATATTGTTGGGGTCTAATTTATCAAATTTGATATATTGATGGTGAGCTAGTGGTCTTTTAGCGATGTTTCTGCGTTTTAATATGGGGAATGAGAAGTTAATTGTTTAAAAGCTCAAGACTGCCAAAAGCAAATTTGCATAAATGGGGAGTCAGACGATGTGCATTACAAAACAAAGTGTCTGACTCTGACTAGTGCATAGATGTCTGGCTGTACAAGTGTGTGTGTGTGTGTGTGTGTGTGTGTGTGTTTGTGTGTGTGTGTGTTTGGATATTGGAAGCATGTAACCTTGGATGAACTGTATTTCAAGCAAAGCCCATTTTTTTCCTTTTTTAACTTATTATGTTTTATTTATTTGTGTATTGTTTTATTATTTATAGTGTTATTATTTATATTTATCAATATATATGAATGTATTAAGCAATTGATGGGTAATTTATCTTGTTTTCTTTTACAGCTCATCCTCTAATGTTTGTTTCCTCGCTGCAGACTTTTTATGAGCTCGTCTTCCGTCTGCAAGAACTTGTTGTACCCCTTCAAATGGTGTTTCTTCAAGTGCCTAAATTAAATTAGTGGTATTGTAATTAACTCTGCTGCTGTCTTCCCTCGAAACATTTGGATTGCAAACAGTACAATTAGTTGTTTCACTGCTTTTACTCTCCATTTTAAAAGCAGTTCTCGATTTCTGACTGTGCAGAAACAACTGCTGAGCAGCTGTTTTTTCGGCAGAGTGCTGCACTGCCATTAGTGGTGGACTGGGGTTGTTTATGGCTTTTTGCATCATATTGCATAAATAAGAGAAGAATTAAAATATAATACATTCACTGCAATGATTTGACTCTGATCATATCTATAGAAAGATCCAGGGTCTTATGTTTGAAACATCAAATTATCAGTTTTTAGGGGACAATCCAAAGCCACTTTTGTCATTTTTAAAACTTTCAAATACAATGCAACTCAAAATGTGTTATATAAGATCCATCAGTTCAGTGGTTAATGATTGCCTCTACTAATGACAGTCTCAGTCATTTGGCCTTGTTCAGACTGCCAGCCGAAGTGTGGTTCTTGTCATATCCAAATTGTATTCAGATAATATGTATTATAATTTCTGGAGTTGGTTTGAAAAGTGATTCCAGTCAGATTTCTACAGATTCGTCCCAGTCTGGTCGCTTTGGACACTCAAATAGGATTTCAAAATGTCTGTTAAATCACTTGCAACGCGACACACGACAGCATCAGTTCAAAGTGACGGAAGTGCATGATGGCGGCTGCTGTTACCATGGAAACGTCAATTAATATCTGCCTCCTCTGTTGCTGAATTTGTCTAATGCAACGGAGATGTTTTGCATCGCGACTTGATGGTGTGATAGTTCAGACGGCGAGACGATGGATCTCCATTTGTCCTGCCTCCATGTTGATAAACCATGTCTCCAGGGTGTAGAAACAGACGCAACCCATGCAGACAGGTTGGTGATGTCGCACTAATCTGATCTGATCACTTCCAAATAAAAGTGTTGACAGTCTGTCTGAAAGATCTGATTGGAGTTACAAATCTGTTTTGCCTGCAGTCTGAGCAAGGCCAAAGTGAGTCATCTGTCCAACACGTGTAACCACACCTCTCTCAGTGATTTCAAACCCACCTTGCAAATAAATCACTGGTTTACCTGGTAAAATCGGCATAACAACTGATGACAGACAGCTGACACAACCAATACTGGCCTTTATTAACCTGCTGCACATGTGAGAGTCACTGCGATAGGTGGAATAATCATACATCACTGTCTGAGATCAAATTTTTCAGGGAGTTTAGAATTAGTGAGCTTTAAACAACGCTAGTATTGTATATATTTTTATTTCACAATCAGTATAGCTACAGTTGTATTAAAAAAGTATTTCCATTCTGCCAGAGTTGAGTGTGAAGAGGTCATTGGGTGTATTTTTTAACTGCTCCAAGTTGGAAGTAACAGTGCACACTAATGGAAAGAGAGAAAATGCTTCCCATTAAACTTGATAATTAGCTCAAGATAAAGCCAAGTTAGAAAAAAAAACCCGCAATACGTGCTGTTCATATTAGGCAGTGCAGCATTATGTCTCTGCAAACTTGTTTTAATGTGTTTTTGCGAACAATGGGAACCCATGGCTTCCTGAAGACAAACGTGCACTGGGACCTTCTAATTGTCACAAATAAATTGGCGGGTTTAGACTTCTAATGGGCAGTAATAGCGACAGGGAAAAAAAAGAACAAAATGACGCCATTATGTGAGCCCAAAATGCCACATCGGAGCGGCTCAGTACCCAGCAGTGCAACAATGCGTTGTACTTGACCGCTCCCAGGTGTCAACGTGTGTAATTATGTGTTGCACTATAGGGAAGTGTAACACAAAACTCATGTCTCTAAGTCATCTGTCTGGCACATCACACCTCACGCCATCACATGGTTGAAGTGTAGAAAATGAGAATTTTCTGCATAATTAATCTCAGGGACAAAGCAATAATGAAGTTTCTAAATTACAGCACACACATAACATGTGAGACTTTCAGAATGGATACAGCTGCAAAATCGACGCCGGGAAAGAGTTGAGAATCAAGAGTTTGTATGGATTCAGCAGATTGAATCCATAGAGTCAGATGAGCCGCTGTGATTGAATTGCACACTGATTGACACGGCACCTTAGAATAAACAAAATCTTCTGTCTCTTAATTATTGCACTTGTCTTCAGGCTCCATGTGGAAGAAAGCTATAGAAACAGTGCATTTTGTTATGCCTAACCAATACATAATTGATCGTCTTGTCTTGAATTATTTATTCTTATCAGGATATGAATATTGCATGGCTGAAATGAATAATGAATCATTATCAAATCCAAATGTGTGTAGCTTTGGACTACTGTAAGCACTTGGCCATGGTTAATTGCATATTGAGTATGGGTTAAGCCTAATGTTTGTTCAACTGGAAATTACATAGCAAGAATGATCGCTGCGCCTTTGCCTTATAGAAGGGATGGTTTTATTTTTTTCCTACCTGTGGTCCATCACCAAGTGGGAAACTGGGACCAGTTCCATGTACTGGTGGCAGAGTCAACTCTTTAAATCAGTGGCATTTAGTCGGCTGGCATCTCACTGTTTTGAACACACGTGACCAGGTGATGGTAGTCTACATTTAACATGCATTCTCTGCGGCCTTTCCTTAATGTCAGCCATAACCAACATATGCCTAACCCTGACCTTAACTCAGTCTGTGTTCCCCAACTCAACCGTTTACTTTCCCTTCATTAAATATCCACCCCTCCTCCCGCAGGGCCAAGAGGACAACTTACCAGTAATTAACAATTTGATTTCTAGCCATTTGCCTTTCTCGGCGCCGCTGCCCGACAGCTGCTTTAGTACCATACAGGACAACGTTCATTGGACACAGGAGACGGTACAAGAGATGTTTGAATCGTGAGGTGCACATTTGCAGAATAATTTATGGTTTGTTCAGCTCCCTTTCAAGCCACATGGCGGTGTACGAGTGTCGATTCTGGAGATACTTAGTGTATTTGTCAGAATCTGGTTTATTGCATTATACTGTATGTAAAACCTGTGGATTGATATACAGTAGAAAGTTTAACTGTAAAAAGATTGTATATGTATATAAGGTTACACCTAAATAAATGGGTATGTATGCACTTGAATTGTGCATGTGCATCGTTTCTTCCCTACCTTGTAATAGCTCCATCCATCTCCATCTGAGACTCCATTGGACCAATGGGTAGAATTGACTTCCTTATCTGCAAATTTGCCAAAAAAAAAAAAAAAAAAAAGTGCGAGAACATAAAGTATAACATAAGACAATAAAGTATTGTCCTGCTCTCGCTTTTGTCTATGGTCATTTATGAAATGTTGACCTAACTAATCGCACCGTTAGATTTAGGCCAGCAGCCACTGACATCTGGGAGATGTCTTAACACTTATTTATGTTGCTCTCTTTGTGTGTGTATAATGGTGTGTGTACAGACATGAATCTTCTGAGGTCATTACTATGTATGGGGATATAAATTTCCTAGACTAGATGGGATTGGTGCACATACTCCAGAGAGAAAGTACATTGCAGTCCAGAGTGTGGTAGCTGACTTTATGCAGACTGGACCAACTATGGTGGCAATTTAAGAACCAGCCCTTCTAAACCTAACCTTATCCAATAAGCCAAAATGACCACCCAAAATGGAAAAATTTCCAACGCTGTACTGGGAAACGCAAAATAGCCTGAAAACGCTGGGATCCGTGAAGCCAGTGAGTGCGACAACCAAGGCGAGCGATGGCACTATGCCAAAAAGACCTCGTTCTGAGTCAAAAAGAGAACATGATAAGAAATGTAACAACAACACGCCACAGTTGGTTTATCTTGGCTATTAGCTCACAGGCACAGAGCTTAGCAGAGCTTATCCTCGGGCCTCCATACTGCTGTGATTCCGGAGGTGGGAGACGGGAGTGGCTTTGCCAGTAGTTTACATACAAACTAGTTTCTGTTCTCGATACCATCTGCTGGTCAGATAAAAAGCCCATAGTGCACGTTCAAGAGAGGCCGGCTTGTAAATTGAAGGCCGTGGATTGCAGTACAAGGAATGGCTATGAAAATCAAGGTGCTAAAGGTGAATGAGTAATGCTCTCCTCTCCTTCATGTCCTGCCTCTCTGAAGGGTCTTCATATGAGGTGTTTAATCCCCTGCTGCCTCACCTCAGCTGTTCAGTGTCCCAAAAAAAAAAAAAAAAAAGATTGTTGCTATTGAAGCTCACTAGTGTGAATGCAGAGATATTAACATGAATAACATCAGGCATGCTCAACAAACCTTGCCTTATATGGAATAAGGAAAGTTTTGTATATATGGAAAGAAAAGAAAAATGCTGAATAAATTGAGAGCGCATAAATTTTAACATGGTAAAATCTGTGTGGGGAGATAAAAGTAAACTGTGGTAATAATTTGAAACTCAAAATGTTCCATAATAATAATAAAGCAGGACTCGCAGTGAAAACAAAACAAGGAGGATCGATTCAACCCCACTTCTCCATTGTGCTCTTGTAATGATATTGGGACATCATTACCTCATTTAAAATTGTACGTGTTGCATAACAGTTCACAACAGCCGGCACACACTGTATATCAATAGCAAAGTGAAGCAAAAAGCAAGGTGAAGTGGAAATGGCAAGGATGGACCCGGCTCCATCTGGCCACCCGCACTCCCAGCATTCCTTATCAATTTCAATGAGGGATTCTTATTCAAGCGAGGGGCCCAAACAATGAAAGGGCTGGCATGATTAGAGAGTCTAATCAAAGTATTCGAGGTTGCTGTTGGCTATGTGCACACTGCTGTGGGTATTGACAACACAGCACTTGAAAACATTCAACCATAAAACACATTAACACTGAAAACAGGGATTGCTGACTTCCATTGCCTCTCTAGTGCCATTTTGTTGTTTTAGGGTGCAATTTCAGTTCTGTTGGTAAAGAATCACAAAATGCAATAGAGAGTAGCTGCAGCAATGGAGCCAAAAGGGAGAAAGAAGTGAGCTCTTCCTCTTCTATGCAGGATTTCTCCCTGTTTGTTTAATATCGTTGCAAACTAATGAGCCCAGAAAGAATTACTTAGTTATTTTTAGGGCTAACTGACTATTAGTTAGCTTTGTAATTACAAAAATACATGAATCTGAACAGCTAATCATCACTAGAAACACAAAGTAAATTACCAATCCACAGTTTTAAATAGTATTGCTGTATTTTATGCTGGAGTTGTCCTGCCAAAATTGAATCAACAGCAGCAAAAGGAAACCGACATGTTGCGCTTCCGGCCACACCTGATCACAGATGTAGCAGCAGGTACTTTGCCACTGACAGCTGATAAAAATGTTTGCTGCTACATCACCGGTTAGATGTGGCCAGAATTAGTGTAGCATGCCTGAAAGTTTCAATCCCTGTAGGGCAGTGTAGCAGAAACTTTCTGCCTTATGTGATTTAGTGTTGAGTTACTCCAGAAGCCCCAATGCACAATTTAGGCAACACCCCGGTGGTTAAAAAAAAAAAAAAAAGGTTGAGTCGACATAGTCCGCATTCCCCGTCAGCGGTTTATATGATCGTCACAAAACTCTGCATAATACTGCCATTTGCATGTACATAATTTGGTTATCCTAAGTGAACTGTGCAAAGTTTTACTTGCTCTCCGCTCTATGATTTTTTTTACCAACACTATCTGAGCCACGGCTCTGCTCTATCACATTACGCCTCACTTTACTGCAACTTCAGAATGCCACGCTCCAGGTGCTACTTTCGGGAAACTTGTTGGAAAGAGGGAGATGACTTGTGCAACCGCTACACCCCCCCGGAAACTCAGCGACTTGGATGAGACTACAGAGTGAGGATTGGCAGCGGCGGGCCAGTCCTGAGGGAGTTCAGCGCTGTAGAGTGGAGAGAGAGAACTTCTGAATGTCCCGCAGATCTTTCGCTGAGCTGTGTGAACTGCTGTACTGTGTCCCCTGGATATCGCTGTCTGCGCTCCCGTACCCACGATGAGGGCGGCGGCACTGTGTAACTTTGAAGGCTGTAAAACACAACATTACCCTCACCTTGTATATTCTTGGTCTTCAATTTCCTTTATCGTTTGACAGTAAAGAATCTCTTTAACCCCTGGATTTCCCTTAAAGTTACACTTAAGGTAGCTTCAAAGTTGTCTGGATGTCTTTTGCATCATTTTATGCACATTCCCCTGTAATTCAGCAGGGCATATTTGATATCTTTTGGAAATGCAGGGATGTCCTCTAGAATTTGAAATAAACTTTTGTGGGTTTGAGCAAAGCCCGGCCGCGCTGCATGCATTTGAATTGACAAACCCAATGGGACCGGCAGGGTTGAAGAGGCTTTAAATAAACCCAACCTTTTGCTATCAAAGCCCGTGAGTTACAGTCAATAGTGCAGTGTAGTTGGGGACTTTGGTATTTGCTGCTTTGGAAGGCTGACATCCAGAATTTAGAATTAATTTTCCTCACCTAGACCTGCTTGTGCACGCTGCCAGACTCTGGGAAACTGATAAAAAGGCAGAACCTGGCGCTAAGCGTGTCTCTCTGGGAAGTTGTGTTTGGTGGACGCTAAGGGGCAAGCGTGCTCAGCCAAGCTACAGATATTGTGTTCATTTTCCGGGGGGCAAGCTGCCATTTACACTCACTTAGGACTGGCAGCGGCGAAGACAGCTAAGATAGGGGGAAGTGTTCCAGCGTCAGGGTGAGCAGTGGCAGGGCTTTCCCAGCCTTAATTTCAAAGTTCTGTCGGGTCCATGATGTGGCATGGCTGGGATATTCTGCTGCAGGTTCCTGTTGCACAAATCTGATCAGACCAGTGACAGACTCAAGCACTGAGGGGTTTATGAATGCAATCGCTCCATATTTTATGTCAAGTCGTTTATGTAAAGTGCTCAAAACTCTGCAGCAGTGTCTCTCAGTGACTTGTCAAAACTTATTTCCTGGACAAATCTGGATTGTTCTCAAAAACCGTGTGACAACAAATTTGTGAAACACTTTTATCACCCTTTTTTCAAGCAACTGTCTTTTGAAGGCAAAGCCTGGCTTTTCACACATGGCTTTTCATATTTTCACACCCACTGCACTTTGGTTTTTGGTTAAACTGTTAAGGGATTCAACCTTCAGCAGTATGCTCCTGATATCCTGACCATTCATTCCTGTGTGGATGTTTTTGTTTATGCACAGCGTTTTTTATGGTTAAGATTTTGTTGGACTCAAAACAATTGTGGTATTGATTTTAACATTTTCAAAAATTCAAAAGTTAAATCAACACTGACAGTGTTACTATGTACATTGTCGTTGAAATGCTTTGTTTTTCCAGTGCACTGTTTTGTATTCTCTGGTCTTCTATTTTAAATGCCGCTGACTCTATGCATGATGAAACCTCAATAAATTATTTAAAATGATTACAGTGTTCATTCATACACTTTATCTGGACCTGTTTCCAGTGATCCCCTGATGCAATTTGTTTAGATATGGCTTCCAAATAGATTTATTTCTTGATCTTTGCTCTCCTTATCATGATAAAAGCTACAAAATCAAATTTGTACTCACTTAGGCTAAGATATGGCAAGTGGGACACTTCACTATGCACAGTTAAGGGTCATATACAGTGTATGAGGAGTGGATTAGTACATCAGACGGGGTGATGTTTCAGTGCCACAAAAAGCAAAAGCTTGCCTGGCTTAAGAAAGGTTGTCAAAATTCAAACATTATTTTGCACATTATTTTATGACCGATTCCATCGCCCCATAGTCACTAAATTAAATATTGGAGCTATTTTTCACAAGCTCCATATCCTCTGAACATTCTGGCACTGAAATAACATTTTTCAGACAAACAAATCAGGAGAAAATGGACTTTGTTGGAGACCTGTTTCTGTCTCAGCAACACTCTCATGAGATCTGGCAAGGCAGACATCTCTCTGTTGGTGCTGAAGCGCCTCTGGTTCCACTGCAGCGCTGCCAGTGTCGCTTTCCAACTGGATAAAGAGAAGTTTAAAAGGGACTTTTTCATGACACCATGAATTAATAGTTAAAACTGAGACAGAACTTGTGTTTCTTTGCTTAATACTGTAATTTTTATTAAAGGATGATTTTTGTCAGGCAAAAAAGAGATTACTGATGCCAACTTTTACTAGGTTTATGGTGGGACTAAGGTATGAATGGCAAGGGGTTGTTTGATAAATTTTAGTCATGTTTTAAGACGGGTCAGATCACTAAGATATAATTTCTTAGAGTTCATAATGATATTCTTTTAGCAGTTGGCCCAACATCTGTTTTATTTCATGTAGTGTGACGGTGGTGTTTTCAAGTTTTTATTTATTCTGTTTCTGTTATGAACACCGATCGGACCCACATGCAAAAACACAGGACGGCAGTGAAGGCAAAGACGAACAAGGTTTATTGCAGGTTTGTGCAGAGTCGGGATGGCAGACGGGAGGAGGGAGGAGGCAGACTGGTGAGGCTTGGAAGCCGAGGGATGAATGAGAGTGTGTGGCTGGCTGGCGTGGCTTGAAGGCTTGGAGATGAAGAGGATTCAGGTAGAATGGCAGGCGGGCGAGATGCGGTCCTGGGACACAAGAGAGGCGAGTTAGCATAAAGGCAAAAACAAGACGAGGAAATTACTCTGAAAGAGAGCAGGCCTGGGAGTATCTACCGCGATGGTAGAGACGGCAATCAGGCGAAGAGTGGTGGTTGAGCCGGGGTTGATATACTGGCTGGTGATAATCTGATGAATGGCAGGTGTGCAGGTAAAGCAGCAACCAGGATCAATTGGCGAGCCACACTCAGAGCACACACAGATAAACAGGGAGCAGCAAAACACAAGGGAGGCGAAAATGAAACAGTTTCTCCCTGTGTTGGTGATATTTTGGTGTCCTGCCCTGTTCTGTGTGTCCCATATTTTTTCCCTGTAGCCCTGCCCAGCTTGTTTTCACCTCCACAACTGCTTTGTGTTTGTCTTGTTAGCTTTGCCCTGTTCGCAGTGCCTGTCAGCTCCCTTCGTGTTCTCCTGTCCAGTTTTTATTAGACCGTTGTATGTGGATTGTATGTGTACCTGTATTCCTGAGCTTACCTTCCTTTAACTGAGATTAAATGTTCACTCTTCAGTCTCCTGATGTGGGTCTACATGCTTGTGCCATGTGACATTTAGATCCTACTACAGCTTTGTGTGATTTTAATTGAACATCGTAAGCATCATAGTGCAAATGAGGTACAGTTTTAGATTTTTTAGAGTTTTTGTTCCTCTCTTTCTAATAGGAAATTCTGTGTAGCCATTGGAGACTTTATATTCTCCATCTCCTGTTTCTCTGATGGAGTACCTCAAGGCTCAGTCCTGGGCCTTATGTTATTCTCCATTTATGTTACCTCTAAGTCTTTTATCGGTGCAAAATCAGTTTCCATTTTTCTGAAGACAACTCTAAGATGTATTTCTCCTTTGACCCTGACAACACAACTCAACTGGTCAAAACACAGTCCTATCTTACAGATGTTTAAAAACTGTCTCTCTTCAGAACTTCCTACAGTTAAACTCCGATAAATGAGAAGTTGTTATCACAGGTCCAGATCCCTCCAGTGAGCAGTCCTCCCCTAATGTCGGAGCTCCATCCTGTTGCATCAAGACCCGGTGCAGAAATCTTGGTGCTGTCTTAAATAACAAACAGGTCAAGTTGTGCTTCCTGCAACTTTGCAATATCTCGAAAAATAGAATTCTGTATCTGGCCATTTCTCTTGTTTTTATGACTTGTAAAAGCACTTTGCAAGTCATAAAAGCACTCATTAACCCAAAGAAATGCGGAAACCCCAAGGAGTCCCACTTTACATGATGTCCCAGTTTAGCTGAACTCATCTTTCAAGAGGACAGCAGAAAAATAGTCTGTCCCTTTCTTCACCTCCACATCTCCATTTCTTTTGTGCCAACTGGTGGAGATGACAGTAGTGGTCATTATCCTGATGCAGTTTGATGTGCTAAGATACAACACACCACATTAATTAATAGGACTTAAAGACGGTAGATTTTCATTGGATATTCCTATAGGGAACATGTTTCAAGTGCCTCCTGTGAGACATTCGCTTGATGTCCATGAGTTCATATTGAAATCAGCAGTACTACTGATTATACACTTGACACTTTATGGTTTCTAAATGACCTGCACTTACATGCCCCTTTGAATGCTGACCTTGTTTTGAAATTGATGATTAGCGTTCATTTCCTCCCTATTTATGAATGATAAAGTGTTAAAGGATCATTATATTAGATATATTGCATATGTGCATGAAATTAGAAAAGGTTTGAAAGTCATAGAAATGAAACTAGAATAAGTAATAATGAATTAACATGGGAGGTTTGCCTTCTTTGATGTGAAAGTGGGTGTTTTTGATCAGTTTTGTCGTTCACCAGTCATCACCTGCCTCTGTTTTTTGTTTGGCTCTGTGTGTCTGTACCACCAGCTCTTTTTGTTTCAGCCCAATCATCTGCCTCACCTCTCTTGCTCTTCCCTGTCTTTTACCTTCATGCAAAAAGTCATCTTTCACCTCACCTGTCACCTGTCTCCCTCCTTTCCCCGCTAAACCTCTTGCCACTCCTCTCCGCACAATTTCTCAGCCAATCACCTGTCAGCCCACACGTTTGCCACACGTTTCCAGGTAGTCAGTTAGCCCTGCTTTCAGATTCAGCCTTTGCCTGAACCTGTAAGCTTATCTCAAGTCTCTGATCCCAGTGTTTTTTTGATCTGTTTTCTCCTCCTGCATTGTTGCCTGGCTGTTGGATTTCTGTGGCTGGATTTTGGACTTAAATTTTTTGCCCAGGTAAACAGTTTTGCACCTGCCTCTTGCCTCGTCTCTGCACTTGCGTCCACCTGCTTGCACATGTGTAACAGATGTAGACACTGGATGGAAAAACTATAGCGGGGCATACACAGCAGTGCACCACTACTTCACAGTAAATGCTGCACTACAGACCTGAAATGGTGCTTAAATTTTCTGTTTGATGAGGTTATTGAATGCTGATGATTAAGTACTTTCGGCATAAGAATTAGAGTGAATAGCGCAATGTCTGGAGTGTTGCCTGAGTTGAAAAGGAGTAGGCCTAGCGTAGCTGGAGGGTGCTCATCTGACAAGGCTCTGAATACTGAATCACGACGGAGGAAACACCAAGGCGCCCTCTTCCTCTATCAGAATAATTTAAAAAGGCTTTTATTAAGGTGGCATACCAACAAGGAAGAAGCGGGTTTGGCCAAGTGCCTTCATCAGAGTGTGAAAAGAATTAGTGCCTTTGCTTAGAAGTTACTTCTGAAGACTTGGGTCTCACTTATTTGTTTCCATATGTATAAAAGGTTGAAACGCCTGGCAGAACATTGCTTTAGCCCTTATTTAACGGAGGACATATTTTTATTTGCAGCAGCCTGAGGGAATCGAGGGATGCACATACATTCAGATCTGGGCACTGCCCAGTAGCACAATCCTATACTGCTGGCCCCTGATCAGCTCCACAGGGAAAGCTAGGTGTTCACTGGCTTTCCAGTGGAACTTGTTAAAAAGAAAGTGTTATTCACTCACCCTCTCTACCATATGTTTTTAAACGCTCAGCATAACAATCTAATTTATTGCTAAAATGTTTTTCAGTTATTGCTTGGTAAATGCACCCCATTATCCTGAAGTAGATACACAGACCTCTGTCCTTATTGCCACTGTCTGTTGACTTCAAACACTTGATCTTTCGCGGTGTTTGCATTCTGGTTTGTATTCCACCGAGAGCATAGTAATTATGCTCAACTATGTAGAAAGATATGAAATGAATGCCTGGGATTCAAGCAAAGTTGATGGATTATTAACACCTATTTCTAACACGCGAGGCTAAACAGCACTCCAGTATGCATTTTATTTTCTTCCACATCAAATACCTGGATGTTGTTGCAGTTGTTTTGACCAATAAATGTGGGTTTATCTCGTGTTCTTTCACATTTCCCCGGTTGTGGTAAGGGCCAGCGTGGACTATGCAAACCAGAAAGGTGTTACTATCACACTTTGAGACAAGGGATACATACTAATGCCAAATATGCTGAGAAAAATGGACGAATAACTAAAATATGCTGATCTTGACTTCTAGGCTTCAGCCGAGGGAAGGGCCTCATACATAATTCAAAGTGCCGCCGCTACATCGACAATGAACGTTTATGTAAACCCAAAGTGAGATAATACGGCAAAGCAAATGCTAATTCACCTCACTAACAATATGAAGACGATCATTTGCATACCGAACCACTGTATCAAAAGGTTAGAGTGGAAAAGAAGTGGAATTAAATGGAAATGCTCTCTTGATACAAAGATAAACTTTGTGACGAGAGCTGAGTGTCATTCCCTCTGTGAGGAAAGGTCACCGAAGATGGGTTTTTGAATAGAAATTAATGATTCTTTATTTCTTTAATCACATCTGAAAAATATGGGTTTTAATGTCTTATGTGTTCTTATTTTCCACATAAGCCAATAAAGTCCAAGTCTCATATTTATCAGTATGTTTGCCCTTACAAGGTCAAAATTTGCTTGTAGCAGTAATAGAGCTGCACCACTGACATTTATTTACACATAGTTGTACTTGTGGCTATTTGCCAAATTATGTGCCCATGTTGCTGTTTTGGCACAAAGTAGCCATCACAGTGTTGCATCATGTTCAAGGTGGGGAGCTCAAATGGACAAAAACACTGTGTCATGCTGCCATGGACTATTGTACAAGCATTTTGAGTCTGGAGGAGAAAGAAGAAAAAAAAATCATGGCTTCCCCACTGATAAGTTTAATTTAAAAAGGCTTAAACAGCGTATTTCTTTAGGTGGCTTAGCAAAGATATTGATTTGCAGGACGACCAACCTCCAAAACCCGGGCAAAATCGAGACATAAAACTTCACCAGTGATCAAACAAAAATAGTTATTCTCTGTCTGGATATTTGTGAAGAAAAGGAACTTCCCCAAAATGCAAGAAAGACAAGAAAATGCAAATTCCACTCCAGATTTCCTTGTACAAATTTGAATGTTGGATATTCGCCAAACGTTTATCATACCCTGTGCTACATCGCCCTTTGGCCATAGAGGGCCAGTGGTGTGAAAAGTGAATAAGTTGTCCCTGCCCCAATGACCAACCTTTCCATTGTTTCATGATGTTTTATGAATCTGCTGGAAATTTACATTCCCACTGCCATGCTCCACTTTGGCCAAATCGGTATGAAAAGTGAATCAGGTGTCTGTCCTTGCCCCATGACCAGCCTCTCCAAGTTTCATGCAAAATCTGCTCATAATTTTTTGAGACACCCGGCTAACCAACAAACAAATGGAATGGAGCGAAAACATTACCCCGTCCAACTCTGTTGGAGGAGGTAATAAGTGCCATATGTCTCTCCTTTAGAAATCATTTTCATTCACAATGTGAAATAATTGGATTGGGAATTGCTGTACATCCTGTGCTCATTTCACTGACAAATTCGCATCCATTTGTATATTAACATATACCATCAAGCCACTGTCTTTCCTTATAGTTTTGATTCATATGACTGAGCAAAACTCCACCCCGCATACAGTAGCTGCTGATTCCCAGTGCACACACACACACACACACACACTTGGGCACACATGCACACACACCCACTCATATGCATGCATCAAGCAAGCCTCATTTACTTTTATTCTATTCAACCGAGGTACCTCAAACTCCCAGCTGCGTGAACACCCTGCCACACTGCATGTACGCCTCTGTGTCTGTGTGCGTGTGTGGTGGCTTATCCGCTGCTTCTCTGAGGTTCAGCCGGGGCGAGATGACTGCTTTGCTCCAGCCCTGCCTCTTAATAAATCATCACGTCCCCTCCCGTCACTCCTGTGGGTTCAAGGACCGCCTCCCCCACCCCCTCCCCAACCCAATCAATCCAGCACCCTAGGTAGTGCACAGTATGGAGGGCCTTAGGGTCAAGCATGCAGACGCACTCACTGAGAGGAAAACAGCGGAGAGACCAGAGGGGAGGACGGCGTGTGCGTTTGATATTGAAGGAATGCATCTTGAGCTTGAGGTGTGTGTGGAAAAACACGGCGAGAGTGTGCTGAGTACCGAAATCCTCCGTCTCTCAAATTAAGAATATTCACCACAGGCAACTAACAAGCCCGGAGGTGGTGAGCAATAATCTGCCCATGTTGCGAATGCCAATCAATATTAGCCGCGCGATGTTGGAGCCATGTGTAGCGCTTAGAAGACGGGTTTACTTTGGGCCACGGCCGACGCAGAAACTAACAATGGAAGCTTTTCTGAGTTCAAAGCAGAAAGAATCCTATTTCATCCATTATAACTGCTTGCACTCTGCTTTTTCACGTGTTTTCACAGGCGTACCAGCAAGTACAAAATGTATCGGTGCTATATTGTATATAGGCCTTGGTAAAGAATACAAAAAGTCTTGTTTGTGGAGAGGCGGAGAGGCTTAAATTCACAATTTCACCTTACTTCCCTCAATTCCCCCTCTCCTTTCCTGGCTTTTTTCAGATGAAGCCCCTCAGCTGGGAGTCAAAATCTTTGCATGTACACACAATCACACTTGCAGACACAAACACCCTGGCGTACATACACTCTCAGCCCCGCGTACACAAACACGACATGCGCATGCACATCGTCGAGCTCTCTGCATAGCCAACGGGAGGTAATCAAAGCCTTGATATGCTCTAACCAGATCCATTAAGGAGCTAATAAAGGCTCTGGATGAGTTAATTAATGACCCCCTAGAACATCATCTGCCTCCAGTGCTATTGCTCAGGCTGCTGTCTCTGAATTTCAGCGAGCAAATCCCAAATCAAAACAAAAACAGCCACAGCTGGGTCTGATTTAGGGGGCAAATCCTGTTGTTTTGCAGTCAGGGCTACGGAAAGTGAGGCGAGGTGATTTAAACACCGCATACTGGTTGGCGAGGTAAGTGTGTTAGCTTGTTGCTGCGTTCGTATGCACTTGATACGCAATGCACTGCTGGAAAAAAAAAGAAAAAAAAGAAAAAAATCTGCAGCATGTCTCGCAGATACAAAAAAAAAAAAAAACCCTAATTGACTCTGACGTGTAAAAAGGACAGGAGGGAAATCAAGCAAATCAATTAATGCGGCGTCTCATTCATCCCGCGGTTTGGGTGAAGCCTGGTGGAAACTCCACAGCTACTTCAGAAAGCCGCCATTTTTCGTTCCCTGCCGCCGCTGATAATGCCGTCGGTCCCTTTTGATAGGAACACTTTGCATACCGCTTCACACATGGCTAATTGGTTTTTAACTCAGTGGTGCTTCCGTACAACTCGACGACTTCTGTAATTAAAATGAAGACCAAAAGGAATGCAAAATTTCAGGGGTGATTTTGAACATTTTCTCTCCCTTTCTCTCTGGAAAACATCAAAATAATTCATGCGGCAGAGGAAAGCGTGATTGCATGTCAGTCGACGGTCATTGTTCAATTTCATGCAAGTGCTAAGACATCACTTTATTGTTGAAAAGTCGGCATGGAAAGACACAGTCCAGTGTTAAGTGATTTGTTCTCTTTTTTTTTTTCCAGTTCAGTTGCTCATGTTTGGGGCAGCAGCTCACTTTGCCGTATTGGACCCAACCAATCAATCAGTCACTTAGTGCCACCAGAGAGCGGTGCCACCTTAAAGCCAAAAGGCACGGTACCAATGTAAATGATTTATTCTTTTAGCGAGTTAGCAGTCACCTTAATCAACCGATTCTGTTTGACGGTCAGCGAATGCCCCTGTGATGGACTAGCGATCTATCCAGGGGGTGTTTTCCTGCCTTTCCTGCAGGTTTGCAAAATGGATGGATGGTCGGTTTAAAGTTTACGCCCCAGGAGCTGTTTTGAAAAGGAGGCAAGGCTGTGGGCTGTCAACATAATTCAAAACAGTCAAATTTTGCTAATGCGCACCATGGCACTGGTTCTCACTTGTTTACTGTCGTGGGAACAGTCACGGTAGAAGGACAGGACAGGACAATCCAAATTTGCATCGGTGTTGGCACAGGCCTAGACGATCCCATTGTACTTTGACAATACGGAAATCCAGACATAACAAAACACACTTCACATAATATGGTGTTATTGTTCTCCTACGTATTAGGGATCTGCCGTGCAGAAATAAATTTGCAGAAACCAATACATCAAATGTGAGCTAGTTAAAGGCAGAGTGAGCAGGATTTATCGGTTGCGGTTTGTAAACTCACCCTAACCTCACTGCCACTGTTTTTGTTCCCTAGGACGGGGACGGAATGTAATCACCACCCAAAATGTAAAACATTTCGTCGCCATCCTAGGAAAAAACTCACATACCTGTCCAACAGAAAACAGACCAACACCATGTCGCTCTTCACCCTCATCCTCTCCACAGATTCACTCTCGCTGTGGAACGAGCTTTGACCGCTCGGCGTTTCACTTTGCCATATTTCATTTTCTGGATTTCCGTAGCTTCCTATTGGATGTCATGCCTTCATCCTGGCTGTGATCTCGCTGTGATTGGCTGGGAGCTACACACCCACTGCCCACGGGTCGATGCCCAGAGGAGTCCCAAGCTCCGAAAAACAAGTAAATCCAGGAAGAGGGCAGGGTCTCTGCACACACACACACACACACACACACAGCAACACACACTTCTTATGGATTATAAGTGATGATGGAGAGGATTATTTTTGTCTGAGTCAGTAAATTGCGTGTGTGTGTGTGTGTGTGTGTTTTTAAGGAAAATCCTACTCATTCTGCCTTTAACAATATAGCACATTACTATTATCCTGACACCTGCCTGGGTAATAACCCGTTCAACCAGCTTATAAATGAAGGGCTGGTAAACCACACCAAAAGTCCCCTCACTTAGCACCAATTTGGGCTCACACACACACACACACACACTGCACAGTGACAATGTTCTTTCTTTTATACACTCCTTGGGAACAATAAGAAGTTGTCACCGTTTTCTAATTAGCAAAAGAAAACTTGTGGCTTGGTGCAGCCGACAACGGACAGCGCTGAAGATTTCGGCTTAATCACTGGTAAAACCATTTAAATCCCTACCGATGTTTGTGGAGTTTGCAGCGACGATAAAACAAGCATAACCTTTTGTAAGGTAAAAGCACTAAACTAAGGTTTCAGACAAGATAATGTTAGTGCCTGCCATGTTAAACAATGAGTGTCCAACTGCAGTGTGTATCAAATGCCACAGTTTTCTGATAAATACACCTTAAATGTCAGTGAGCTGCAAAGGATTATAGCCTCTATTCATGAAAACACAAAAACAAAAGTGAGACTTAAACAGTGTTTGAACTCAAATTTACTCGGCAACGTAGCCTCTCTGTCTCATGGTGCTCACAGATTCTTGTGAGATTGCCTGCCACGCTGTGCAACATGGATCTAATGAAGGTGAGGATCTAATGAGGTGCAACATCAAGTTTGATGTATGTAGGCTGTGCGATGATCACACCTACTGAGTCTTATAGGATATGACAGAAGCTAAGCATGAATCGAGCCCTTGGATTAGTGATATTAATGTGTTTGGAGAAAAATCCAAAGAAAAGGATGAGGAAAATGTGGGCCTGGTCTTTTTCTTCTTTGTTGGAATCCCAAACATTTTGTTTTGCTTGTTTTACCTCCATCATTGGGTTCAGCCTCAAAGCTGATCAGTGGGTCATTTTATGCTGCATTCCTATTGGTTGGTTTGTAGATGTAGGTCGTTGCAGCAGTCAAATTGCGAGATGGTTATCCTAAATTTCTGACCCTGTCTGAATTTTGTCACAGACTATCTTTGGTTGCAAGACAGTAGTCGGATTTCCATCAAAATATATCGCAAATTTTAACCGGATTTTCAGAAAATCGGCAAAACAAAAAGGGAATTTATGCGCGTTTCCACCCACTTCTGTATGCGAATATTTAGAGTTTGTTCATCGAGATAAGCAATATTTCTCCAGCCGGGTGACATTATACCACTGCAGAAGAAGAGGGTGCAATGCAATAATGTATTACAGGCGCGTCAGCCAAAAATCAAAACAACAGCAACAGTAGAGAAGAGCATTAATATTGTTTTCTTTAATTAGTTCAAGAAATGTTAAAGTCTCTTCTTGGGTCCAAACATACAGGATGTTGTTGACGTCTGAAGTCACGTGATTATGTCACCGTTTATTCGCTAAACCTGTTTCCATAGCAACTTATTCACATTTTTATCGATACACTAATTTTTCCACCTCCCCCAAGTGTAAAAAAAAACTTTTTTGTGATATTTGGAGATTTTTTCAAATGACCCTAACCCTTTTAATGCCACATCGAACATGCAAATAAAAACAGGTGGATGGAAACCCACCTACTGCATCATTTTTCGTCGAGGACAGCCCCAAATCCCACAGTGTATTCCCAGCTTCAGCACACTTAACAATGGAATGACAAACAGTGGAAAAACACGGAATGACAAACAATGGAAAAAAAACAAACCAGGATGTGTCTTTTTTCCAGGGGCATGTGTGACGGTCACCAAGGTCACTTTATCATGTTTCATAACGAGAATGCCTTCACACCTACGCCGTTTGCGCGGGTGGTGTGGTCACACAAGAACTGAACTTTTGCAGGATGTCACCCGGGAAGGCGTGTGGCGAGGACAGCCATCTTAGCGAGGAAGAGAACAGCGGGCAAAAAAACACGGAAAATGACAGAGGGCTTCAGAGAGCAGAAAATTGGAGGCTTTGATTTGATCCTGCAAGAACACTATAAAATGAGGCAAGACTCATCTAGGGGAGGACACAGGTCGAGGAAACAGCGGAGCAAGGCGACAGAGAGTGAGGAGGAAAGCCCCTAAGTACCACCAAGTAATGGCTAGTCAGTGTATTTATGGTGCAGGGGCCTCACAAGGCTCTTCGGGTGGTAATCCACAAGATAAATACATTTTGTTGTTTTTAATTTTGGTGACATGTTTGCCACTACAGGCCCTGTGTCCTTGCACTGCATGTGATGCTCTTTTTCCTTTAATTTCCTGTTGACTGAAGGGTGAGATTCTGTAGATGGCACTCTTTTTCTTTGTCTGTACTGCCACGCTGGCTGTTGCTGCTCATGCTAACTACCCGGTTCTTCCTCTGTTTAATCCAAACAAAACTGCAGCTGAAAGCATAAAGCAAAAAAAAAAAAAAAAAAAAAAAAAAAAAAACCTACCATACTCAGTGTTTACAAGAGCAAATGTAAAAGCTTTCATGAATCGGGTAGGCTATAGGCTGAATAGCTGCTGTATCAATGAGCAGTAGAGAGTATTAAAAAATGTTTCAGCATTTGTGCTCTTATAATATCACACCAAAAAAGTGGTTGGAGTTTACTGGTTATGATCACAAAATTTGTTCTTGTTAAGTGTCCCAAAGGCCAGAACTGAATTAGGCAAAAGTGCCTTAATGTACTATGCTCCCTCTTCATGGAGCTCGCTGCAAAATGATTCAAAGTTGAAGCAGCTGGTCTCTCTTGGTGAGTTTAAACAGTTAATGAAGGATCTTGTGGCAGATTCAGAGAGGAGCTGTCTTTGCTTTTAGTTAAGATTTAAATAGGTTGTGGCCCAGAAGCCTTGTGCTTTGATACTGGACTCCTGCCTGCTGGAGCTCTCTTTTCTTTTTCTTTCTTTCTTTTTTTTTTGTTGTTTATTTTGCTCTCTCTTCTGTGCGACTTTGATTGCATTTTGCCTCTGTGCAGTATTTGTTTGTCTTGATGGCGATGGCTCTTCGCTATTTTCTAGTTGTTACATTACCATCTCTCTTATGGCAGTGTTTAAGGAGAATTCTGGGAGGTGGTTTGCATATGCTTAGGGCGACATGAATCACTGAGGCCTCGGAAATATAAAACACGGTTAAACATTTTATTTATTAATTTTAAATCCATAGGAAGATGAAAACGCAGCAGAAGAAAATGACATATTTATACTTCTGTATGTACGCACCTACACCTTTAATTTATCGGACTTTCCTAAATTCATGTAAGTAAGATGGATCAGTGAAGCTTACGTGCAGTTATTCCATTGTGGGGAATATTGATTATTTCGGCCAGACCAGCAACAGGATCAATTACTGTACCATCCTCATCCCCTGCTGGAGCAACTCGGTCCCAACAAAGAAAACAAACAAATGTTTTGTGCTGTTACGTGTAACAAATGCCAGGTGACATTTTACCCATCGTAGCGAGTGCATGGCTGCTGATTGAATTCTTTCACTGGATTTTTAGTGCTTAGTTTCCCAATGACCCAAGGGCAGGAGTAAATAGATTCACTTATTAATACATATCTGTGTGCTTTCACACATGAGTGACTCTCAGCCCTGAACCCGGTAACTTATAGATGTGAATGGATCTGATTCTCCTTGTAATTGTCCACCGTTTCTCCAGGATGAGAGAGAGCGAGAGAGGGAGGCGGGGAGGTTGGAAAGAGAGAGCATCCTGCCTGGAGGCAACATATGATACAGACCGATGCTCGCTCGCCCGCTCTCTCTCCCTCGTGCTCGTTCTCTCATGACATTTAGGGATGTGCTGGCTAGGCAGGCCGGGCTTGCTTGTTTACAGGGTTGTTAACTCTTTGCCATCTCGGAGTCAGTGCACCCAACAAATGCGGTGATTATTGTCGACGGAGAGGCTCCGGTGTATGGTGAGATGCCGGAATGAGAGGAATTATCACAAGTAGCTGCTGTCACCAGTATTATTTTACAGCACAGTGGATGCACAGCGCCGTAAATAATCCTAACTAAACTGCCTCTTTTTGTTCTTAGTCATCACACTTTTGCATGCAGACTCAGCCCCTTTTTTAAAAGGTTCCACTTCTCTTGTAAAAATAAATAATATTAATTAAATTGGCAGTTATGTGACGCAGATGGGGACATGAGTTTAATCCCTGATGTTGCCGGTCACTGGAGATGCAAGAAGTGTGTGAGGCTTTGGACACACACCCGAGCGAGAAAGCGCACGCACGCATACGCCACGGGGGAAGATTTTAAAAGGGATGGAGAGGACGAGTGCAAATTATGATGTGCAGTCCTGCCTTGTTAGGAGTAATGTACCTGGCTGCTGCAGCTCATGGTGAATTTAAACAATCCGCCTGGGATGGAGAAATCTTCCAAAGGAATGAGTGTCGTCTTTAATTCAAGCCTTTCACATGAGTGGACAGGGCTGGATCGGCTGAGGCGGGTGGCTGAGACTGCATCAGAAGCCTCAGTTTGTCCTTACATACAGCTTCCGGATAGCGATAGGGCACCTAAATATTCCCCGGTTCATCGACCGAAAGGACAGAATTAGCAGTCACCCGGTGACAATCAGTAGTAAACAGTATTTTCTTATATAAATTTCTAGACAACTGCAGCGGTGGAATTCCCAAACATAACCTTATATAGTTCAATCAATACTCCACAGACCGGTAAATTCCAAGGTCACTCTGGCAAATTAAAACCCCCCATCACTGCTGGTCCTGCAATTACTGGAATTTCGGAAGCTGCCATTCATTTTGTCCGCTTCTGTGAACTGGCAACTTGTGGGAAGCACAATGAAATAGCTCGCCTATAGTTAAAAGGCTTGGCAAGAGTCCGAGCTGCGGAGTCACGAAATGACTCCTGTTGCAAATGTTATGACGTGGTTGATTGAAGCACCCAGTTGCCAAGACTCCCAGATTTTTGTCTCGGCGATAAGACGGGCAGCTGGCGTTTATTTTTTCTTTGCCGCTACGTTATCGCCTCCTCCCCGGCCGTCTTTTACTCATTTCATTCGCAAACAAACCTCGCAAGCCCTGCAAGCTCTTGAGGTGCGGCGCCATTTGATGTGGTCACCTTGTAGAGCACTCGCCGTGGAGGACATGGCGAAGATGAAGGCAGTCTATTCAGATACAACTTGAAATTGGATTAATCAAGCGCTCTAATGAGACAGGCACCAGTCACAAGCTATTCGTTTCAACTCCCATCCTTAGTTTTCAACGTCGACTAGCTCTCAGCATCATTTTGTGATGCTTGACCTATCCAGAGCTTCAGCGTTTGTACCCTAACATTTTTTTTTATACACGACCACTGCATTTTAGTATCTCATTGACATTCAGAGCCAGTATTTAAAAAAAAAAAAAAAAAAAAAAAACATCATTGGTAGGGCCATCATGATCGTTGGCACTGAGGTCGATTTTTCCACTGGGCATAAATAGAAATATAACCACCGGGGTGATGCATACCATGCAGATGCAACGTTTAGTGGAACAGGTACACCGGGGTACTAGCAAGTGGGCAGTGTGCATGTGTGTGGGTGTATGTGCATGGGAATAAGGCACTGTTCTGCATTCAAGTAAGACTCACAATGAGCAAGCCTGGGTCGCCATGAATATATATTTTGTGGAGAACAGAGGGAGTCAACTATTTTATATTTTTCAGAGCTGCTCTTGTTGACATAAAATTGGCCAAACTATTCTTCATGGGTTTAAGATGGGAAATGTATCAGTGCACTAGCTTGTTCATGCTTTTTATATTGTCTCTGAGATACTGGATCAGTTAAACACACACACACACACTATGATGATTTGGTCAAATGTATGCCCTTTCTACACATGATACCTGATTGCATGTCAATACAAAGGCTCTTGTCGCAGAGGGGACGTTGTGCAGCCTCACTTCCTCTGTGTAAAGCACCTCAGCAGCATAAATAAGTAAGAGAGACACCTTGAACATATGCACCCTTGCACACCGACTCCCACTTTCTCACACGCGCACCGGCAACCCCGCATTTCATCGCATACAGGATGTATCACACGCCCCCATTTGCAAAGCAGTGTTACAATGCTCTCCGGAAGGAACAATGGGACTGAATCTTTAATCCGCATTAAAAGCTTGTGTTCCCTACTCTGTGGTATAACCAGAAGTAAGGCCAGCGGTAATGCACAATGATATGGCTTGGAGGCGAAGTCGCATGCCTTCACGGATGTCTCAAACAATGTCGGCCCCTTTTTCCAACACGGACGCCGTCTGCCATTAACCAGCCTGCAGACGCAGATTCTGCAAGCACACACAGATGCATAGACGTACACAAACATGCGCGAGTACATGCACTTATTCTGTATGCGCTTGTATGCACGGTGAATTAATCATGAGCTGGCTTGTAAGCCGTGACCGAAAAAAAACAGGAGATACACCGATTCAAAGGGAAAGTCAACTTCAGTCCATTTCCAAAACTACCAACAAAAGCCAGCTAAAGTAGCACGGAGGGGTGTGACAGTACAATCATTGGTGTGAGTAAGTAGATGTGTGATGTGCAGATGGTGTGAAGGTGTTGTTTGGTGAAAATTAAAGTTTTTTGGGGGGTTGGCTATGCCATCCAAAAAATGTACCAGGCCCATGTGTTCCCAGTTGTGTTGATTACCATTTTGCCACTCCCTCTCTGCCTGCAATGAAGCAGAGAAAACACACAGTCAGAGGGAAAGACATAAAAAAAACATGGCCTAATCAAACTTTTTTTTTTTTTTTGTGCACAAGTAACCGATGTGTCTTCAGGAAAGCAAATTAAGAGGTACAGAATGAGCACTTTTTTTTTTTTTTTTTTTTTTTTTTTTTTAAATTTTGGGTGGCCATTTTGCCTTATTGGTTAGATTTAGGGTTAGGCACAAGTTGGTTATGGCTAACATTATGGAAAGGCTGCAGGAAATTATTTTAAGTCAATTCAAATTAAAAATACCCTCACTTTGCTGGGGAAAGAGCATCCCAGACAATATAACAATATTACTATTAATAATCTTTATTTATAGAGCACTTTTGCTTCACAAAGGCAGCAAAAAATATAATAAAATGAGATAAATAAAACAAGTCATAAACTCATCAGGTTTGAAAAAAAAAAAAAAAAAACAGTTGGGAGTACAAAAACCAATAAGACAATAAAAGACAGCTAAAAAAAAAAATTAAAACTCAAGCAAAACAATGCATCTGCTCCCACAGTGTCTGAGCCTTTAAAGGAATATTTCACCCAAAATCTGTCTCACTACATATCTATATATCAAGACTTGGATTACGCTGCACAGAGACTTTTTTCATACCAAGTTGCTGATCAAGTCCATTTTAAGAAATGGCTTCAGTTTTTGGCAGCTTAATCCTCCATGTGGCATGTGACAAAACCTTTTTTTTCTTTTTCTTTTTTTTTGGTCAGACATTCAAAACACACCAGGGAGAGTAAATCACACAGAATAGATTGCTTTTTTGGGCGACTTCTTCCGTTAATGTACCTGACAAATGCACCTGCTGTGTAGCGACAATGATATCTTTTGGTTTGGACATTGCGAGTGCATCAGACACAAGCAAACATGCCCTTGTGTACCCTGTGCGTACACACACACACACACACACACACACACACACACACACACACAGAGACACCTCCCTTTAAAGCAGCTGTTGGTAATGTCTCTTGCACTTTGCGGCCCATTTTGTTGTTTTTTGGTATTTCTTACTCCTGTGGATAACGTGGATGTGGATGAGGTCACGTCGATATTTCCAGCACAGCTACAATGGAGTTTGATAGCAGATGTTCCTTTTTTTTTTCTTTCCTAGCAATACACCGTGTCAGTGGTGAATGTCAAGTTTTTGGTGTCAGCCTCTCGGACTCAAAGAGCACAGATCCTTCTTTCCTGTCTCGCCATTTTGCACCGCAATCACAAACGGAGAAATCCGCCGTAGGAGAGGAAGAGACACCGGTCTCTCCGCCCGCCGTAGACGTGACAGACCACAGTTGCAATGCAGCCACAAGACTTTTTTTGCATTTTGAGTATGGGGTGCAAGTCACTCTGGGAATTGTAGGAAGTAAACTGCAAACACTTTATCACAAAATAACTCCTCCAATGCACTGCACATCAGCTCCTATCGTCTAACTGATAACAGCATATCAGGATCGCGGGGTGGATTTTTCCTTTAACAACAGAGATAAACATGCATGTAGGCACACACACACACACACACACACACACACACACACACACACAAACACACTACCCCCGCATTCCGGAGTTGACATGACTTGCGATGAATGGTAAACAGAATATCTGGAAACTGTCAGACAAATGGTGAGAGTTCCCGCCTTGGGAATTTCACCTCCGAGTCGTCGGCGGCGATGATTGAAAAGACACTCAGACGCCAAACGACCTCGGAACGCTTATTGTTTTCTTCCTGATTCATTACAAGCGTATTCCCACAATGGGCTGTACGTGCTCGGCGTGCGCCGTTCGGATGCAAAAAGGCAAAGTTGAGTCCCAAAGTTGTGGCATATCACACCCAAGGGACACGCAAAGAGCAAACATAAATCTTGTAAATGTACTTGATCTGTGCTACAGGCATTGTTGTGCATCTCAAAGTGCAGGCAGCCAGCAACATTATGCGTGTGTGTGCGGCTTTCAATAGGATACGAGTGAATAGACTAAGGATGGATTTTACACTGTTAAGAATCGTACAATAAAGCATTACTCGGTGATCATTTTAACCACGCAGTTTTCCAAACTTCTCCCCGGAGTCAGTGAAATAGCCTATATGCAGTTAAAGCGCTTTTAATTATTCACCATCACACGGCTTGGTAAAGATATCAACAAGTAAATTTAACAAAAAAAAAAATAAAAAATAATGCTTCAAGTCAAATCGACACCAGCCTCACATCCATCTAAGCCTTATCAGGATCGCGGAGGTAGATGAGTAATACTCGTTCTCGCTCCCTGAACAACTTGTGGTGGTGCCCTTGAGCCAAACACTTATCCAAACCACTTCCTCCATTAGAGATGAGTGGTAGTGGGCACCAGAAGAAGACTTAGGATGCACTAACTAAGGGGGGTGGATAATAAAGGCAAACATGAAAATATAGCTGAGTGATCGTGCTGCTGTTTTCTGTGCGAGTGATGGATTTGCAATGTAACTGATTGATGACAATTAAGGGATTATTCTGTGTTTTCGCCTCCCATTGGACGGGGTTAAACGAGCTCATTGAGACGACTCGCTTAATCTCGCTCAGTTAATTAATTGAATTGTTCAGGGCTTCCTTTATTTTTCTACTTTTAACCACCTTTCGTTGCAGGACGCTCGCTGCCCGGGCTGCTCGGCTTGATGGGGTCGCTCTCCGTTCGACTTGGAAACGGCCGATATTCGGAGGTAAGACGGTGACTTGAGACATTGAGAAATGTTATTTGCTGTCATTCCTTTCATGCTGACGGCTAAAAGAAACAATTCACTCCCCGTAATCGCGCAAGAAGCAGAACAAAGACGCAAACAGACTCAACAAATGGTGGCAACACGAAGTAGGTGTCGACAATTAAAACTTTTTATTTTATGCTTACTGCATGCCAGCATGGATGATTTTTCCATTTAATGTCAATTTACTTCACTGTCATTCAGTTGTAGAGTTCAAATATATTCATTAATATAAATATATTTAAAAAGTGGGGCCTATATGACTCCACATTCTTGAGTTATAAAGTCAATTTCTAGTGATGAATGTGGTAAAAGTTTGTGATATGAATCTTGTAGGCGAATATGTTGCCAAATTCTTATAATCCCAGAGCTCTATATTTTCCTTTTCAAACTCCAGTTCAAACACTATTTACTTAACATGTGCTATCAGAAAATGCATTTTTGGTCATATACCAGAAGACATGGATGGGGACATTCTTCAATAGGTCGCGTGAATATGGGATTGTGTCTGTCCATGCCAATGCTCTTTATTTACTGAGGATAACCTGTCAGATTATGCATTTCTGTCAATACAGCAGAAATATGGAAATTATTCTTTATATGTTGAAATACCATCGGATGAAAGGCACATGGGACTGTTTTCATTTTGAAAAAAATATGCTCAGAGTTTATAGGGCCGGTGGATATTAGATCTTGGACGCATAAGGTGGTGGAGCCGAAGTTGGTTGTACGATCACCCACCTCTAACACTCCCCCTAATCCTAATCTAACCCTCCAAAGAGTTACAGAGGAGAACAACACAACAGTAACACACATCACGGTGCTTTCGATTGAGTGCTCTCACCGCGGCGCGCAACTGTGTTCAATTTTTAGCGGCTTCAAATGTCGGACTTGCAGCGTGTGCCACTCCTGTGTGAGTACAGTCACAGTGTGCCGCCCTAATAGTCACAGCCACGGCTAAAATGGATGACTAAGAAAACAGTAAACAGTTTTCTCTGATTGCACAAGGAAAACATCTGCTCGTCAAGAGCAACATGGGTAACAGCAGAAAGAAAAAAAAATGTATATGCGCTTACATTATACGCAACAGCGGGCAGTACATAAAATAAAAAGTTAAGCACGTTTGAGGCCATCAGTCTGGTCTGTCACATAGAGAAAATGAAGTACACAATGTATTCAACAGCGGGGAGCATTAGAAAAAAAAAGAGAGAGGAGAAGAAAAACGAGTTTAACAACATTCACACTACTGTTATGTGCCTTGGCATCGACTGCACAAGCATTTGAAACTCTGTGTGGGTGATAGGACACAATGTTCCCACAAGAAATTCCATAATTTGATGTTTCACAGTTGGTGGTGTTACACTATCTGAGGCGCCGCTCCAGAATCTCTCGTATTTGTTCAGACGAGTTGAGATTCGGCGACGGAGGAAGTCAAGAAGTAATATTTACATTGCTCGAGCTTGATTAGCTGGCGCTCATCAGGCCGCTCCCGCGCGCCGTCGACGGGGTCAGTGTCATCCTGAGGGAGAGCGTTCCCATTAGCATACAAATGATTAATGAGCGGAGGTGAATCACTCAGAATGGCATTTTATTCAGCGGTGTCAACCCGGCTCTCGTAGAAATCGAGTGAACTTAAACCATATTGGTAAAATGCAGCTCGCATGATAACGGTGTCATCAGAAATTGCAGTCCTTACGTGAGGCTCTACCCATCGGGCGACCGACAGGGTTACGGGTTCAAATCCTGCTGCTGCCACTTATCCTAAAGGGTGTATGTGCTTGTTATATACTGCTTAGGAAAAAAAAAAAAAAAAAATTCCAACAAATTGCATATGTTGCAGTCGAATGTCGCTAGAAACGCACATTTATTCAAGTGAATCCTTTTATTTTTGCATTTAGCTGCACATCAGCAGCAGCTCTCATCATGTTACTGTGATTTATAGGTTGTCTTGATTTAAAACACCCAAAGCAGCTGGATCACTTTGATTATAACTTGCAAAAATTTGATTTTTTTTTTTTTTTTTTTTTACTTAAAAGCAGCAGCATGTGCTGTCGTACTTAAGAGGCTTTCTCCTGCAAGGGCACCATTACCACGTTTGCCTTGATATATTTCCTCTCATATTCCAGTGTCATTAGCCAAAGCCTTGGTAATAAGCCATGTGATGTATCCCCCTCAGTTGCAGACCTTGGCGTGTAAACGAGAAGTGGCACTGAGGGTGGGGGTATTGTGCGTCTGAATTTATCTGAACTGATCAGAAACACAATTATGCCTTGCTCGCTCATAATAAACCACGGTTAAGTGGGTTGGAGAATTCATTTATTTATATTAACTCTGTCGCCGTTCGACAGTAATGGATGCCTTTCATTAATGAATGAGGGATCTCGCCCGGTTTTGGCTCTCTCTTTGGCTTTGCAGCGTTGGACAAAGAAAAAAAAAGAAGAAGAAGAAGAAGAAAAAGAAGAAAACAACTGATGAATGAAAACTTTTAGAGAGATTGTATTGAGCGATTTGGAGAATACTGCCAAGAAACAAATTGCCGTAAGAAATCCAAAGACTTTTACTTTTCGATTCTCTCTCTCTCTCTCTCTCTCTCTCTCTCTCTCTCTCTCTCTCTCTCTCTCTCTCTCTCTCTCTCTCTCTCTTTCTCTCCTCTATTCATGCCCTGCCCCTGTTGTAGTCACTCTAATTGAAGAAAATAAAAAGGTTTTCCAATTGATTTTTTTTTCCCTCCCTGATTTTAACAACATAAAAAATGTATCGCTCCCAGTGGCCTTTGTGAAATTAATTTCTTTGGTAATGGGCAGTGATTTGTAAAATTGAAGAGGCTGGTGTGCATATGGATCTGAATACTATATGGGTGTGTATGCATATGTACATATATCGAGTGTGTGTGTGTGTGATGGAGGTCCGTTTCTGAGCATGTGTGTATGTGTGCCACAACCGGGGGCCTCAATGTCACCTCTCTTGGCCTGGTGTTACAGACAGATGTCGCCTTATCTCTCCCTCTGCCAACGATTTGCCCACCCCACTGCCCCACCGGCTGCCCCTTACCAGGCACTAATCCCCGATTTGAATTAAAACATAATTGGGAATCATGAATCATTAATTTTTTCCATGGACAGCACAGGCATTGCCCTGTCAACTTGATGCACAGCCTCCCTTGTATATTTATTAAGCGGCTTTTTCAGCTATGGACCCAACCTGTGATCTACATATGGCTCTGACAGTGTAGGTGGGCCTCTGCGCCGTGTGCAGTGTCTTAGTTAATGGTGATTCACATGCCCTCGAGTCACAGCTACCTTGACACCGCCTTATGAAGTGGTGTGCAGCTGTCTGCCTTCATATATGCACGTGTTGCATATGGATGGTGCAGCCACAAGGCCAGCAGTGTTGAACGTGTGCACCGTGCAGGTAACACTGGGCTGCTTTAACTGCCGCTGCTATATTTTTTTACACATACACTTAATGCTTGCAAGGACGGATTCATAATGGGTGCAGATGAGCAGTAGGGCTTTAAACACATTTGTAGATTTTTATGGGTTTCGTTTTGGAAACATTTTATTTCAGCAGTTTTTACAACTTTCCAGAGCGCCCATAATGGAACGATTATATTGTTGCCACTGGCAGCGCAGCCACTGCAACAGGCAGTTACAACTTTAAAGTTTGCTATGAATATTTTTTTTTCTCTCACAGCCTGTTGGAGTGAAATTTGCAGCTTTTTTTTTTTTTAATGCGCATCATTAAATGAGTGAAAATCCCAAGAGTTAATAAGGAAGAAAAAAGTGAAAGTGTTTTCATGCAGTCTTCGTGATGTGTTACAGAGGGTGACTTCTCGAAAGCCGCTCTTTGTACACGCCTGCAGCTAAAACCCTTCAGTGGTCTTTGAACTGCTTCCAAACCTGATCTTTTATTCAAGTAAAATATCGCAACCCCTGGAAGTATGGATTTGATGATTTCAGGGGAACAAAATCGCTCTCAGATTGTTTTCAACTGCAAGTATGTAAGCGGTTCAAGACATTAAGTGAAAGTTAATGATGCGGTAAATGAGTGGCACGGCTTACCAGTGCCATATTGATGTCTCATACCAAGATATTTCATTTTCATAATATCACAACCACACTGCCACGTTCCCGCAACCACTGCAATATGGCACTGATGTGTCTAATTGATCAAATGAGGCTTTTCCGGCTCGGCTGTCTGCATGCTGATACGCCTCGGATTGCAGTTATTTGAAAACATCATATTTACGGTTTTCGTGATTTTCTTAAAGTGCTTTTTCTTTATTTCTTGCATTGAAAGGATCAAAGGTAAAGAGCATGATTCAGGTTTGTGGCTCCGTATACAATTGTAAGGTTGTTTTTTTTTCTCCCTTAATTCCTGATTTCTTTCTTTTTTTTTTTTTTCAGTAGTAAGCCATATGAAAGAAGCACCTCATAATGCAAAGCAGTGATGTACACATGCTATTATACCCCTATAGTCATTGATAGGCACCCACTAACATTGATTCATATACCCACGAGTAAAAAAAAAATCCCTTAGGTCTTTACTAGGCACGGCTTTCTTGCTTAACTAGAGGACAATGAGGCAAAACACTGTTGTTGGTGTTTCGCAGAAATCCTGTTTGACTCTTTCCAAGTGTCAGATTTATGAGGAAATGTATTGATTTCCCCACTGTCATTTACGCATTTATGACATGCTACCATGTGTAATTGCTCTTGAAACATCTCCCGCACACGCGGGACAACGCCAGCTGTCAATTATAATACAACTGTCAATTAAAATAAAAGCAAAAAACCTGATACAATATATTTTTTTTCATAGATTCAGACACCATCGATGCAATTATTGCCTTAGAGAGTGTGGGCGGGCCTGTGAAGAATGCCATGTCTTAGTCAATACTGAGTCACACACCCTCAAGTGAAAGCTACCCTGACTTCACTTTGTGAAGTAGGGCATAGATGTCTTGGTTCATGCAAGCAAATGATGTACTGGATATGCAATGAGAACATGCACTGTGCAGATAACAGAATTCCTTCAAGGTGCGTGCGCATTTGCAAGTGTGTGGTGTATGCGTGTGTGTGTGTGTGTGTGTGTGTGTGTGTGTGTATATGAGCGAGCGAGAGAGATATAGACTGTGTGCGCTTGAATATGTATGTGTGTGTGCCTCTTTTATGTGCTGGAAATGCAAATGAACACATGTTTAGCTCAGGTAACCAGGTGGTATGTTAAAGGAGATGAGCGTATATGTCAATATATGAATTTAAAACAGATCTTATCTTTACAGCTCTGTCAGTCCCCATGACTGCAACCCTCATTAGAAGCGATTTAAATTAGAGTCAGTCTGACAAATCTATTCTAACATGGCCTGGGTGTCCACGACTCCTGTGTCACTACTTGGTTAGGGATTTCATAGGGTTTCATTCAAGAGTGGCTAATGGATACTGGGGCTTTAAAAGAACAGACAGACAAATGGGGTGAATATAGAACATTTTTCTTTGTGTGATTCTGAATTTTGAAGAAGTAAGGTTATTAAACATCATAGAGGAGCCGGTTTTCCATCTTAAAATTTAAAAGCAAATGTCATTTTACCATGACTTGGCCTTTCTAATGTTAATTTCCACTGGGGCTAATGACACTGCAAGACACTTTGGATGAAATTGTTCACCAAATGGCATATGTTGTGAGAGATACGGCGCCAGCTTCAGGCCACCATGCAATTCTCTGCAATTCCCCGCATAAAATTTGAAACCCTTTTAATGAACATCAATGAAAAGTTAATTTTGGTCTAAAATGTTACTTCCTCTCACCTAGAGGTTACCTCATGTGACATCCTTTGCTTTTGATAGACACATTGCAGTACAGTCAACACATTGGCTGTGCGCTTATATCCCCTTCAAATGATCATATTACTATGAGCACCGTTGCTTTGTCATTGCCCATTCATTGTCAGTGGGCCAGCTTCACCGATAACATCACAAAGAGAGTTACACCTCTTGATTCCAGTTTTAGGGAGAAACTTCTTGCCTACCTCACAAATCAAGGATGTGCAGTCCAATATTATAGATAGAAGAGACCGTCTTCCAGCAAGAAACAACTCCATAAGGCGCACAGTTGTTTATAATGACCTATAATTATGTTTTAAAGTTAAGTGACCTCTTGCAGTCCTATAAATAATGACACTCTGGTGTAGTATTAAGGAAAGGAGAAAGTCCCTGTTAAGAGGTTGACGGGATGGCAGATGCGTTGACCAACTTGACTTTGGCTCAGCTGTCCTGAGTTCAAATCCAAGTCGGAGCAGTGTTCGTTTTTATTTAGCCAACGTTTTGCAACCTTAACCCGAACCCTAGCCATTATGACAAACCTTTCCTCAGCTTTAACAATAACCTTTTCCTTACTTTAATCACCTATTTTTAGTGGCTGTCTTGTGGAAATTGTCCTTTGGGTTGCATTGGAGATGCGCCTATGGCTTGTATGTATTTTAAATTTAGGAATACTCCTGTGTGATCATATGGGTTGAAGGTCTTGTTGGGATACTTCTGCTGTTAAAATTATAGCACAGTGTGTTCCGCATTTCTTAAAACATTGCATGGTAGTGTATGTTTCAAGAAATGCGTCCTAACAGTATGATTTCCCAGATTCCCTTGATGGCGCATTATCATAACATTATCGAAATGTCTCATCCAGCCCAGTATCAGTGTTAATGTTTCACCAACATTTGCTCAATGTAGTGCAATCAGTTAGTATAGCCATTAGTTCATTGTTATTACTCTAAAGGTGCACTATGCAGTTTTGACAAATATTTGTTTACACTGACAGAGCCTGCTACTGTACATGCACTTTTTGAATTAATGTAACAAGTCAACATTTGTGAGCACTCTAAACCACACAGAAGACAAGAAGATACTTTTTTAAGCATTATTAAATACTATTATACCCAAAAACAGTGAACTGAGAACTTTTCAGTGACCTGGGGACCCATTTTTTCCCCTGAGGATAGTTTGTTTCTTCAATCAGTATATCATATTTTCATATATGCTGTATGATTTTTTCCACTTCTGAGTTCAAAATCTATCTATCGAAACCACACATCGCACCTTTAAGCAATAAAAAGTTTTGTAGTGAAATGTTAAGGGTAGCTGTGCCCAAGTCTCCAGAGATCCCATCTGTAAATCCCTGACCCCCCTTTCCTTCCCTTATGCATTCTCAGCTGCACGTCGACACTGTACCTCCACTTACAACAGGCTTACACTGAGCCCACAACAACCTCCCCACTATCTCCCTAACCACTGCGATGGACATTGTGCGAAATTGAGGGCACTTGGCTATGCATAAGTCATGGAGATGGCGGTAGAAAGACCAGAGTGAGAAGGTGATTTATTCACCAGTGAAGTCCTATACATTCAGCGTAAATTGTCCCTTGAAATCAATATGTGAGTGACTCAGAGAAAGAGCGAGTGAGGCGGAGTCAGCGGCAGGGGAAGATGCAGGGAAGTAAACATCTAAATCGCGGGGCAACTTGGAAAGTCAAGCAACACCCTATTGAGAGCCAGAGGCGCACCGTAGACTAGAGGCGGTTGAGGAAAACTTTAACTTTCCTCTCGGTGAACCCCTTTCAGTTTTAAATAGTTTACCGAAGCTTCAAGGTGCTTCAGGTACAAACATTAGCCATGACAAGGCCATCTCCTCTAATACCTTTTCCTTTTTCCTCCGAGGGTCTCCCTCTGTTGTCATGCTTTTCTAGTTTTCTATTTTCCCCTCTTAATTTTTTTTCTTTTTCCTGTTTTGTCGCTCTCATAGCTCGCTGCTACATGCAAGAATAAGCGCCTCACCAAAGCCATGCCCATGGCTTGTTGGATTAAAGTTATTGTGCCAAACAAGACAGGAAATAGTGTATTTCTCATTATTTTTACAGTGATGTTATTATGCTCCTTGAGCCATGTGATCCTGTGCACTTGTAATCCCCCAAAAGCTTTCCATTTTCAGTCTAAAACACACTGTGAAGGAAAAAAAAAAAAAAAAAAAGACACGAAATATTCCAATGATCTCAAACAGGTCGCTCACTGTTTTCTAATACAAGAGCCAAAAGCTATAGATCAAAGAACTAAGATTTTAATCTGTTATGTCTCCTAGAGTCAAAACCCGGAGCCGCTACATCGACCGTGAAGACAGATCGAAAAGCTGACTTTGCTGACTTAAGGAATGTTTGTTTTAGCCTTTACATCTAAATGATGATTTTACTCTAATCCAGAAGATGCTCATAGCCCCGTAAAATCACCCTTGGTTCAGTCACCACAGCCACAGTCTGTCAAAGGAGCAGATTTTCCTCTCTGGATGACATCTGCAACAGACTGTTGGCTCTGTTGTTTCTAGCACTGCAAGAGACTTATTCATGTGTATAATCCTCCAAGATTATAATTTATATGAAGTCTGTTTTGCAGTGCGTCTGAATCACTGACGGTAATTGCTGCAGGATCGCCTCGAGAACATAAAATTAGATTTCCAATGCTAAATGGTGAGCTTTATTCCTGTTAATGTACAAATCTCGCCATATGTAGGGAAAAGCAGGGCTCGCGGTGGCGATGATGCCGTGAAAATTTGGAGTGAAGCTACGTTTAAAAAGTGACTTCACGTGTCAGCCTCAATCTCACTCTGTTTCCAGTCTCCGCCTCGAAACGATAAAAAAAGACAGAACATTTAGATCAGTCATGTTCGCCGAGCGAGGAACATGGGTTTTTTTTGTCGAGGACGGAGCCACTGAAGCACACATGAACAAATGCACACACACACACACACACGCATACATACACATGCGGCCAAATGCCAGCATGGATTGTTGGTCAATAAGATATGACATCCACGGTGTCAGTGTTTGCGGAGGGCCTGTCAGAAACGGCGCCTCGCCAACACAGACGAGGTCATGTGACTTGCTGACTTGCGGGCAATTTGTCATCCCAGAAGCGACAGGGTCAAAGGGGGAGGTGTTAGATTGCAGATTTTTTTTTTTTTTTTTTTTTTTTTTTTTACATTGTGCATGTGTGTGTGTGTGTGTGTGCTGTTCTCCTACAGTGAATATTGTATATTTCATGCGACTGTGCACTTTAACATGAGGCTCCTGTCAGGTGCAATAATTCTCACACTGCAGTGATATGAAGAAGGATACCGGTGACGCAAAAGTCCAATTCGGCGTCTTCGTGTCTGTAAATTTGTTATCCATATCTGCGTTCACACTGCAGGCCTTCATGCCCATATCTGATGTGATTGGATGACGTCTTTCCCTGGATCAGTCGGTATCAGCCTCATCGGCAAATAATAGCGCAGGTAAGACAGAGGGAAATGGCAAAGGAAATAACCTTTGTGTTATCTGCCGTTCTTGCTGCCACCTCAGTGAGGAGATGATTTGTGGGTCAGGAGCAGGAGTCGAGATGCCTTTGGGTGCCGCAAGTATGGCAGCAGTCTCAGGTGAATAACAAAAAGGGGTTTGCCTCATTTGCGGTGACACTTCCCATCACCTCGGCATGAAGGGTGGTGCGTTAGGAACTTACTTTGTCGGCAAGGGTTACATGAATTGTGACGACTTAAAAAAAGGAAGTGCCAGCGCTAATTTGGAAATGGTGGCGGTGACGCCAGTTTCCATGGTTGTCAAAGCTCTCGTAACATAACCCTAACCCAGATCCATTGGCGTCACTGGCCCCTCGGTTTCTTTATTTTAACTCTCTCTCAAGTTTTTGCATAAAAAAATCAAACAGTATCAGACAATTAAATAGTAGTCGCAATGTAGACATTATTTGCTCCAAAAATGTGGCTGAAGCAATGCAGAGTATGGTTGAGTATAGCACACACCCTGTCTAGAGAGTGGTGACATATGTGTGTGTGTGTCTGTCAGTGTGTGTGTGTGTCTGTCTGCAAGTAATCTTACCATCAGCCGAATATTTTTAGTTCACAGTTATGATCAAGAACCTTTTATAAAGCAGTGATAACATGCCGCGCTCCTCTTAACTGGCAGGTAGGGGCTGCACTTAGGAGTATATATATATATATTTTTTTTCCCACGAGGGACAATCATGTCTTTTTGCCAAAGATTCAAAAGTTATCAGCATTGTGGTCATCTGAAAACATTCAGCAATCTGCTTTTGCCTTTGTTGGTTAACTTATCACTCATGGTGGCGTGATACTCTGCATATCGTCTCGTCTTCATGCCGCTACTCTCATGTAGACGCAGTGGACTGACAGCCTGCCCTGCAGTCCCTGTTTGCCACCCACATGCCCTCAGACGTGCCCGGCGGGGATCTGAGCTCCACTCAGCGCGCTCCTCTAGTTGCAGATGAGTCATGTGTCCTCTGAAACACAGTGGTGGCTCATGGTACTCTCTTGCCCTGAGAGCTGCTTGGACGGCAGCGCTTCTTAAAAACCCTCGCCCAAACCACAGCCCGCGAGGGCAGCGCTGCCTTGCGGTCGACAGCGGGGTCAAGAAACATGGTGATGATTTGAACATTGTTTTGTCTCCGATAAATTCACAAACTCAAACTAAAAATGGAGCACGGAAGCCAAACACACATCCAGCTGCTCGGTATACTGACTCGTCAAGTGTAACTTAATCAACTGGCAACTTTGTTCTGTCTATGTTTTCTTTGTTTTTGTGTCCGGAGGTGTGTGTGTGTGTGTGTGTGTGTGTGTGTGTGCCCCCTCAATAAAAAAATAAAAGTATGAGCAGCGTGACGGCCCTGCCCAGGTCTTTTTCTTCCATATGCCATCAAAATAACTTACAATAAGAGTACAACAATTAACGTTAGTTAATGCCGTAATAAACATTAAGTAACGGTAATAAACATTAAGTAACAGTTAACTAACCGTTAACTAATGTGTCTAAGAATCATATACTAATGCTGTTCATGCTAAGGTCTTAATTTATATGTTATTTAAGGCTTATTGTAGATATTATTAACATTAGCAAATGCCATAATAATCATTAACTAACAGTTAATTAACCATTACGGCATTAACTAACGTTAACTAACGTTAATTGTTGTGTTACCAAATAACTGTTTTTAAGCATTTTCATCTCGCCATATGGACTGGATTTATATGATGGGAGCCACTTGATGCTTCCTTAAAATATTGCATATGTCCTATTCTTCCTAGTGTAATAAGGGCATATTTCCTAATGCAAAAGAGACAGACCAGACATTCACTTATTGCCACAGCAGCGCTGACTGATTCTGACCTGAGCCTTTAAATACAAAACACATGTGAATCACACAGCCTCAGGACATGAGTCTAAATGGTTCAGCTCAAAATTGAAAAACTGTGACTCGGTGCGGCTTTTTTTTTTTCTTTCTTTCTTTTTTTTTTCCCCGTTCACCTTGATTAGAAGCTATTAAATCTGTGTCACGTCGTGTGAGGAGGACAGTTCAGAACTGGGACAGTGTCACCTCAAGTGTGATAGTGGCAGGTAACACACGCTTGTTTTAAATGAGCTACCTGTGTTTTTTACCACCAAGCTCCCAGTTGACAGTGTAATTGGTTGGTGAGAAAGAAGAGCAGAAGGAAGAGGTAGGTAAGACGGACCGAAAATAGGAGGGACATTTTTGAAATATGATGAAACACAGGCAGCGGCAAACACAAAAGCATCATCACGTCAACAATTAAGGCTGCGGTACACTTGGAATGCTTTACTTTTTTATGTTTTACATGCATACCAATAAGCCTCGCATAGTAAATGGCATTTTTAAGGCCAGGTTATGTGTTTTTTTGGGGGGGGTGATGTGTGCGTAAATGTTGACAAATTTCGGAAATTTCACAAACCGGACCATGCCGTCTCGGGGGATTTCATTATCCGTCTGTAATATTGCTTCATGTCCCTTTCCATCTTCCGGGTGACTCGTAGCCTTTTGATTATACCGGTGAGAAAATTGCAATAAATGTGGAAAGCGTCGTGCAGGTAGCGGGCCCCCCTCCCCATACACCCCCCCGAGCCACCCCAAACCCACCCTGCCGCTTTCAGGTAATTTATTTTTCTTTGCATACAAAATGTGTTGCTCCAACTGAAATATCAGTTGCTTCTCAGCTTGCCCAAGTCTGGGGTTATATTTCATTCTAGTGGGATATTTTATACATAATAATTAGAATTTACAAGGGTTCTCAGACTCTAATTCTTTCTTTCAACAAGACAGTGGGGAGTGGAGCTTAATTTTTTAATGAATGCGACAGAAATGGATGCAAAGCTGACTATAAAATGTCAAAACAAAGACTTTAGCGGGGAAATCAACACTTTAACCCTTGTTTACCCGCTCACGTTGACGAAGAACGTGCCCTTGCTCGGCTGTACCGCTCATCCCAATCCTTCTTATCCTGAGGTTGTATTCACAGCAAATATGTTTACTGGAGTAAAGGAGCATTTACACCTTGAGACGCCAGAAAATGCAAGTCTCCCGCTCTAATACCCTTCCAGGTGAACTTCAATGAAGTTTGCTCAAAGTGAGAGCGCCATCAGTGACAGGAAATGACCCCAAAATGTAAAGTCGTGTGGGTATAAGGAGACAGATGCTGACATCTGATAGCCAGCTGTTTTGTAATGCTTGGAGAGCCTATAGCGTAGCAAAATAATCCAAGGGCAAGCCGCAGTCTGGACTGATGCTCATTTTCAGCAATTTCTGCCCTTAACTGTTCTTAATTACTGCAGAGAGCACAGACAAGTCCATCATGCTTAATTTAAGTTGCAGGCGCTGAAATCAGATTTGTTTTGACTCCATTCTGCTGCTAAACTCACTTACCTCGTGGGATGACAGGTTATGAAAACCCTGTCCAGTAAACAAGCTATTTGTGAGCCCATGTGACTTTTGTTTACATGCCCGGCTTTGCTTGTAATTGGGCAGCGTGAACCTAAATGAACCGAGGACAAAAAATGCAACAAAGTAAACTTTCCTACTCTGGTTTGCACTCAAGAAGAAGAAGAAGAAGAAGAAGGGGAAAAAAAAAGAAGAAGACAAACTCTTTGGGAGATTGCAGCATAAGCCTCTGAGATTCTCAGTGTGATGCCAGGCAACCAATTGTCTTTTGAGGCCCACATGTGATGCCACGACTTGGTCTGGAAAGTTCACTCTGTACAGCGCTGAGTGTGGTTTCTCCTCCCCAGGCGCTCAGCTTAGCTCCTTGCCTTAGTCATCTCCTAACAACTAACTCCCCATTGGCTGGGCTCCCCATCCCCCACTGCGATGTTCCACCCTCACAAATTCTCATGTCACCCCATTCTCCTGCTCCCTCCGCGGTTTCCAAGTTGCCTTTCAATCCAAATCTCCGGCGGTGGCCTTTAAGGCGACAAAGGCAACAGCTCCCTCTTACTTCCAGGCCATTGTCCAGCGATACACCCCTGCAGGTGTCCTGTGCTCCGGAGCTCCCTGTCATTTCGGCTACCCACCTTGCAGCGCCCGTCTCTCCATGTGGCCCGGAGCCATTTCCCTTTTCTGACTCACCGGCGGTGGAAAGTCGTTGCCTAAATTGTAATTGGGACGAAAAAACAACAACATGAAGACTCCCCGTGCAAGCATGTCACTCCGCTGTCAGGAAATCGTGCCCTCTCCCTCGCTCTTTGTGCAAGTGAGAGCAAAGTAAAGAGAAAATAGTGCTCCTTGTTCCTTGAAGAGAGAGCAGCATTGTTCCTGCTGAAAGGCTGGAGTCAAACTTTTTCAGTGACCCCCTCTGTACTCTTTCATTTTTTTTGTCATTTTGTGACAGTTTTTCCAAGTAAAGTTGCGTGATTTCAAGCCAGATAGAATGTGGCCACATGGCTTGTTTGTCATTTTGGAGCGCTGATAGAAAATAATTCAATTTCATTTATTCTGTATCAAATGAATACGTGCTTGTCTGCCTCCTGGCATTTCTGTAAAGTACAAAAAAAAAAAAAAAGTCAATTTCTTACATACTACGACTGTGGTTCAGGTGCAATCAATACTGGGTGACACACTCGAATGTCTGCATTTCCATTTTTGATTTTTTTTAAAGCGGCGTTTGACAATTGACTTACCGTAGTAAAGGTTAAGATGATTGATAACACACAGCGGTCAATGGTATGAATAAATATGCATTCCACAAGGTAAATATGATTATTTATTGATTACTCTGCACTATTACAATAATAATATTTTTCGTGGAATGACCAAGGAATTCAGCGATTATATAAAAGCTGTCGGGTCGAAAGTGACGGCATGTCCATGTGCCTGCATGCATGCCACTATGACAAACAATACATGGCATGATTACTTTTGAACCATGGAGTTTTTTTTTTTTTTTTTTTCATTTATTTCCATTCATTATTACACTTAAAACTGTGGAACATAGGCTACCATTTCATGGCCCTCTTTCAGGTAGTTGAATGCACTGTAATAACTAGCAATCAAGCCCTTTTATTCAGCACTGTCATCATCTGTGCTCCCCATATTTGATTGTGAATAGCGGAAATACATCATTGATAGCGGGTTGTTATAAGAATAAGGAGCAACAGGAATTTGGCTGTTTTTAGCAAGGCACTACAACGTCTGATTTTTAACCTGTTGTGACAAATATGAAATGTCACAAAATGCAGGTTTCCATGTGTTATAGAAACAGAATGGCACCGCAGACAAGTGGAAAAACAAAAAGAGGAAATGAGAAAATATATGTTGTTGTTTTTTGTTTTTTTTTAAATATGGAGGATAAAGCAGCTCATATAGTGTCAAACAGTTCACCATTCCCTCTCCTATATATATATATATTTTTTTTTTCTCCATTAAAGAGCCATGCAAGTGTGTTCCCTACTCCCTAACTTTTTCATCTGACTATTTCACATCTTTTTTCGTTTCAAGTCCTCCCTGCCTCAGAGCCTCGTTGAATGCACACAATGTCCTTTACACATTTCGCTCATGTTGTGCTTAAGATGTTCTTGAAGAGTGCTTAAATACCTGCTCCAACTTTGTCTGCATGTAAACCGAGTTTCGCCGTGAGATCAAAAATTCTTTTTGAGTGGGAAAAAAAAAAAAAAAAAAATCCATCAACAGTACTTTTATTGCGGGAGGAACTGGGTGGAATATGTATGCCTGGCTTAAGGCATGATCAACTGTACTCTCCTTCCTAGATCCTATCTGGGGAAACGGAAAGAAAAAGATCTTTTATCAGTATCATGGGGAAATGTCATCCTACACTTGTTGGCGTGCATACAATAGGAGACATTAGCAATTCAATGAAATGATGAAATACTTTCTCAAGATGATGCGAGGAGAGGTGCGCGCGAGAGCTCACGATATCTGCGGTTCATCTGATCTCTGCTGAAGATGAACTATATAATCATCCCTTTTCATATTAAATAATACAGATTTGAACTCTGAACCTTTTTTGTCTTTTTTCAAAATTCATCAGCACATATAACATTTGATTATCAAGCATGTATGTGCCAAGGACTGTCTGTGTCATGTGGAAGAATACAGCTGCTGTTCTCTGAAAATGATCACTAAAGGCTCATTGTGTAACAGTTATATGTATACATCTTTTTTTCCCGTCTGTCGAGCAGATTGAAACCTTGCTGCCTCACCGTGCACCACTTATAGGCATTGCCATTTCATTTTTTCTGCAGATTTATGATTACCTGTATGAATAAGTATTTCATCAGGAACTCTTTTTGTCCTGCTCATCAGGGCTCGGAAAGGCCTTGATTTGTGGCCGGGGTGTGTGTAATGACAGTACCAGAAGATGAAGTCGCATTACAGCTGTCGTCTCCGATCATTCGTCATGGGAATGGCGCCATTAACAAAATCTGGGCAGGTATCAGTCACCTGGCCAAGGAGTTTTCATCTTCCCTGTGACACTAGTATGTCTGTGTCTACCTTGGGTGTGATGTATTAGGGGATTAAAAGCAGGATCGAGCTGTGAAAGAGAAAAAAAAAAAAGGAAAGAAAAAATATCTCATGGCTCAATGTACTATAAATGGCTGGTGCCAACATAGCAACAAGGTGATATTTTTGCCTTTGGAGGGAGTGCACCGTGTCGAGTGATGTATTGAGAGGAGTATTTGCATGTCACTAACGTGTTTCCCCGCTGAAGTGTATCAGCAAGGTGCCGCGAGGAGGAAACACACAGCTTCAGTGCAGTGTGTGAACTCTGCCTTCGTTAAGCATCTATCAGCTAATGACGAATCACAGTTAAAGCATATTTAGGTGGAAGCAGGGTGTGTTGTTGTTCGTTTTATCCCGTGTTAGGGACAAGACTCGGGCACCCGCTCGAATTATTCGTGTGTGTGTGTGTGTGTGTGTGCGTGTGTGTGTGTGTCTTCTCCGGCTGCACGGCGCCACTGGAAGGACCTGGGCAGGTATCAGTCATTTGCTCATGGCGTTTTCATCTTCTCTGTGACATGAGATTGTGTGCCGGGGTGACACCAGACTGATATATTGGGAGCGATTGTAGTTGGGACCCTAACTGCTCACCGGGTGATTTCAAAAGAAATCATTCTTCCCCGAGGCTGAATTTCCTCAAATTATATCAAGCCTAAAAAAATGGGGGGGTTACGCTGCCTTTAGGAGTGTTACCCCCTTTAAACTCCACCTAAACCCGCACGTGTTCGCCGAGATTGGAACGGACAGGTTCCTCTCACATCCACAGCCCTCAATTTTAAATGAAACCAGGGATGCCAAGGGTTCTGCCAGTATCAAATAAAATATGTCATGCTAGCTGAGGGGGAAATGTAGCTGACAAGAAATGTAGATAAAAAGGTCTCAATAGTCAGTGGTGATGCTTCTGGCACTGACATGACTATACATTTCATTTAAAATTGAACATATCGCTCGATAGAGACAGTATAACTTTGATGAGGCATTAAAATAAAGCAGAATATATGCAGGACATTGACCGAGGATACAGATAAAGTTGAATTTCCGATGAATGAGGCCAGTGCAGGTGAAGCAGAAGAGGAATTGGATGGTTTGACGTGTTGCACTTTGACATCAATAAATCATTTCCACTTTAATCTCGAGACATTAGCGTAATTAGTCTAAGTCTAAGAAAGAGATCATAGCAAAGAAGATTGGCCATCCTGACCTTGATCATGCATGTTATATTATGTGCCATCGCCTTGGATTTGGCGAGAAATTTCACAAGCGGTTTTACAGCACAAAACAGGAAAAGGGATGATTTTTTTTTTCTGTCCAGTTATTCAAAATTCCTCCCAGCAAATACCATCTTATCTTACTGTTGTGATTTGTAGGCTTATATGGATGTAGTATAATGGTTCTACATGTGTATAGGTGTGTGTTTATACATATAAAATGTAATAAAGTGCAATTCAAAAGTGTGTATTTTCAATGTTCAGCTCCTTTCCCCAGCTGTTCTCATGTTAGACACGTAGTAAAAGTGAGAAAAGTACATAAGCAGGCCTACTCATAAATACTGTAAGAGTACCAAGTGAAAATAAAATTCTGCTTATTTCAGTCCTCATCTCAACAAGAAAGAATGGGATGGTCCTATGCATTTATCTGTAATCTACCAAAGCAAAAACTGCCTGTTGCAAAACTGAGGGAATGTCAGGCAGAACAGAAGCACAGCAGATTTACTCGATGCAAAACACAGTGATTATTTTGAACAAATGTAAATGCGTCTTTATCACATCGTAGGCATTTTTCTTTTTCTCCTCATTTCTCCTTACCTTTGCTTCTCTGTCTCACCGAATACAAGCGTTTCCCGCTGTACAGGCGCTTTGATTGGCTTAGATGGTTGAGTGATGTAAATAAAGCACATGATTGGACAAGACATAGATATGCAGTAGCCACAACAAACCAGAACCGGATTGTGAGTCCATGGGAAATGAAGTCTTAATTATCACAGGGTATCACAGCTAATTTGACTGTTGTAATAATATACTGATGTTTAAAAATGCCACATATAGCACCTATATGTTCAGTTTGGGGTGAAATAGTTAAAAGGTCATGCATTGGTTTAACAGTCTTATGTACATGTACTCTACAGTCTTGGATAGATAAATAGATAGATAGACAACTTTATTTATCCACAAGGGGAGATTACTACGATATGAAAATGAACTTTCAGAGACTTAAAACGTTCTTCACACACTTCACACTGATTAATACAAAAAAGACTAAAGAGATTGTGTTTGGTAAAGCACCAGAAAACCACAACTCCCCTGTTAACATTCATGGTGAAAACATCGAGCAAGTAAGCTCATATCCATACCTTGGTGTAGTTATTGACCACCTGCTGTCTTGGAAGGATCAGGTTGAAACCATTTGTAAGAAAACAAAACAAAGAATATACTTTCTCCGTCGCTTGAGATCCTTCGGGGCAAGTAGAGAGATCCTTCTTTTGTTTTTTACATCTGTCATTATGAGTGTCCTCCAGTACTGTAGTACTACCTGGTATGGATGTTTGTCTGTGGCCTTAAAATCACAATTGATGCAGCAACTGAACATCTGCTCTAAGATTGTTGGCCAACCACTTGAGAAACTCTATGAATCCTCCTATAACAACAGTGTGCTGAGGCTAGCAAGGAACATCACCTCTAACTGTAGACATCCGTTAAATGGGGAATATGAGCTTATGCCCTCACGAAGAAGATATAGAGTACCGGGCTTCAGCAAGGTCAGACTGAAGAAGTCATTTGTACATCAGTCAGTCCTACAACTAAATCAAACTCTAAACCACTGATCAAGAGAAAATGTTGATTATGCCTCTGTCTTGTATGTGTCTGTTATGAATTGTATGTACAGTACATGTGTGTCTGTTCTATGTGCTGCATGTGCTTGGCACTTTTTTGTGCTCTATGTTGTTTTCTGTCTGCTATATGTGCTGCATGTGCTTGGCACTTTTTTGTGCTCTATGTTGCTCTTTGTTGCTTTATGTGATTATGTCTGCATACAGGTGCTGTGTCGTACAACCAATTTCAGTATTACTGACAATAAAGTTGTATCGTATCGTATCGTATCGTATCGTATCGTAGTATTTCATCGCCGCAATAAAGTCTCCCACATTCGTTTTCCTAAAAGCAGCAGCACTGTTGTGTTTTGATGACTTGAAATTGGGCGAAGTGACTATTTTCCCTCCGCCAGGGAAAATAGTCCCCCTTGAAACGTTTGCTTTACACAGCCAAATGTCAGTTCTGTGGTTTATGAATGGAGACAGCTGTGTTTGCCACACAAGCAGAACATTATAAGGTGGCTGCTTCAGCCAAAACATTCAAATTTGGAAATGATAGGATTTTAATTCTTTAGCATGTGTTGCAATGAGCCAAACATTCAAAGCGTGGTTCTTCAATCTGTTTGTGATGCAGGGCTGTAATTTTTGTCCACAACATATAACGTGCATTTCGTCTCACCAGAGATCCAAACGGATGGGTTATGTGGGGAAAACACACCAGTAGATTACACACTCATCCTCCACTTTAAATCTGCCATTATGTTAACCATTTCCATATCCGAGTGTCCTTGCTCTCTGCAGACTTTGAAAGAGGGGGAAAAAAATGACACCTTTTGTCATGCAAAATCATAACAAAAGGCAGCACTGCTTGCTATCTCCTCGCAGAGAAGCAGAGTCATATCCCATATCCAAAAGGACATAAGCAGTCAACATTATTCTGAGACATAACAGGGCCTCTCTTTCTCTCTAAGTGGAACAAATGGTTATGTAATTCTGTGATGAGTTTTGTTTTTGTGCTTAGAGGTCTTTGGTAATGCAGATTTTTACCGGTCTATGTTAACAAAATGTCAGATGAAGTAGCTCCCTGTGGTGTTTATCTTCTCTGACTAGACACTTTTAAAGGTAGACTGACTCTGGGATGTAATGTGGTTCAAACGAGCGGCGCAAGGCTCTCAGGGCTGATTAAAATAAATGAGTTTTGCAATTTTCTGTTGTTGTGATGGAATATGACTACCTAGTTTTAGTGCGGTGAGATCATGCGACTGACAAAAGGCTTACTTGTGTCAGCTCTTTACCGTTTTTACGACTATACAGTGAAACCTCAGCACAAACGCAAACAGGCCACACGGGCACAAAGGACACTCCTGCGACTGTAACGCTTTTTGCATTTTAAACAGCCTCGCTGCGTTGTAAACCGTGCCATGTGTAGGGTTTCCCCAAATGATATAGCCATCTACGCGGCTGTGAGGCTGCGATGCCGTATATACAACACCGTGGGAAGGAAATAAACAAATAAAAAAATGCATAAAATAAAATGTTACAAACAACATATCATAGTCAGGGGGATTTTTCTGAATTTCATGAGCTTGAGACTGCACAAAATATTAAAAAAAAATCCATTACAGTGTCTAACACATGGCATAAAATACACTGTGGAAGGAAAATCATGATATATGATACTGTATTGATAATACTGTAAACAGCAACTCAGAGAGGCAGTAAAACATCATAAATAAAAATAAAAAAGTACATAGCACATTAGTTTGTTTAGTCACTTTTCACTTGACGACATATCAACAAAAGAGACATAATATGTTTACAAAATAATTTGCAAAGGTTACTTTTAATCTTTTGCACAGCTCTCTGTCAGATGAAGTAGCAAATAAAAATAAGAGTTGGTTGTAATTGTGACTTGGTGATCATCTTAATACAAAACAACCACCGATATGAAGTCAAATCAGTTAGCTTTAGCTTTAATTTATGCTAATTTGTAATGGTGAACATGTTATCGCTGAGGTTAATGCACAAATTACACGTTGCCATTGAGGTTAATGCAAACTGCAAAAAGTTGAGTGGTTGAGGTCGTCAGTGGACAGAGAGCGTTTGGGTGAATCCTACCCGCTCATTGGCACGTCAAGGTACATGTTTCAAACACACCTAAAGCTGGATGCACGTTACAGATTAATCAGGAGGATTTTGGGTCTGATTTGACCCTCCTGACAAGTGGGGGGGGTGTTGCTGATTTGAGGCTGGTGTGAACCGATGATCTGATCAAACGGTCTTGTCATGTGAGGGATTTACAGACGGGATCTTAGTGTTTCCAGCTGGAATCGGCGGCTCCCTGACGTCGAATCATAAATATCAAGCGTGTTTGATATTTACGACTGGAATCCCGTCGTTTGAAAGAACCGGTGATTGAAATCAGAGCTGTTAACCCACAATGGCCAATGAAAGCGAGCTGATGGTAGATATAAACCAGGACGGACAGGATTTATGATTCCCAAACGAGGCCGACAGTAGAAAATAAGGGCAAGATTGTAGAATTATGGCAACAGTGCAAGATGTAAGAGCAGAGATTTAGCTGAAATCTGGGAGAGGACGGCCCATTGGTGAAGTATTCGTCCAAATAGGTGCAGGGAGGGTTATAGGAGAGAGCAGCTGTCAATCATTGGGAGTGGCATGCCCGTCCAGCGTCTAAATCTCTTGCATCTTGACTGAACTTGACTTAAAGTATTAAAAATGTGCCTGCGGTCTCCCACCAGCCTTAAATGAACTGGTGCCACGTGGGAAATCCTCACGTTGCTGGGACGTATTAAATATCACTGATGATAAATGTTTAAAATAACTATTTAAGCAAATAAAGAGCGGAGTCGGATGTTGGCCAATGCATCACCAAGTGGAAACAGTGCTGCTGCGTGTTAGAACGATTTCCCGCCGCTCTCGGCCTCGGGTGGCGCCTTCCTCCGACTCTCAGGTACAGCAAAACCGCAGCTCGTGCATAATTCCAACTGATGATGGATTATGCGCACCAGCTGTCTTAATTAACACGCGCCCAGGTAGCCTTCATTATTTGTTACCTTGAATCCGAGGAGGGGATCCCCTTCTGCCGCCCCTCAGAACCTCAATTACACACCCACCAGTTGAAATTGCGTTTGGCTCTACACCAATTAAAGACGAGGACGCCTTAAAGAGCAGCAAAGCGCGCAGACAGGGCACAGTTAACATATCAAAAGGAAGGCTCGCCGCAACATTGGACACTTACCATTCCTCCCTCGCACCTCTCCCCCTCGCTAATGCAGTGTGATTCAATTACGCATTGAATCAGGCTTCTATGGCAACAAAGCATGCCACTTGAGCTGGAAACATTTACACAGCACCCACCCCTAACAGTGACTCGATTCTTTATTTGTCCCCTTAAATATCCAATTGTTACATAACTCGGAGATGAATTGGACTTTGGCGTCAGATTAAATTACATAAAAATGATTGTGTCCGCCTAAAACGGTGTTGTCGAATTTATTCTGCAAAAACAAACAAACAAACAAAAAAAAAAAAAAACACATTAAGGAGTTTGTGCACTACGACATCCCTTAGTTTCCTTCGAATTTAAGTCTTTTTCTACCCGATGATGTCAAGTTTCACAGTTTTTGCAATGGATACAATGGGTCAGTGTGCAGAGTGGAATAACAGCAGGAATAACTCCAAACTTTCTTGTCCAAGGTTACTCCAGTCTCTATTGTATTGTATGAGTTTTGTACCATCCCACATACATAAAAGACAGAAACATAGCTTAGAACATACACAATTATATTGTTAAAAAAAGAATAAAAGACACTGATGTTATAGATTAAAAAAAAGCAGAAAAACTGCTAAGTAAGAATAAAGCTGTGTTGGTTTTTACAATAATTTCATTCTTATTTCATCTGCGGTGATGTGATTTTTTTTCCATTGAAGTCGGGCTACAGGAGTTTTCAAATCTATTTAATCGACAACATGGTATTCGGTTGCCCTCGACTGTCTCGGTCATTGTGTTTCTCAGTGTACTTGCAGCAAAACAAGGTGCTCTCCTTAAGGCTTTGTGCCGGTGTGGAGGGGGGAGGCGAGGAGAAAAGACATGGAAATGGGGGGGGAGAAAATATATATATATAACGGCAAAGAGCAGATACATGAAAAGGCAGCCAGTAGCTGTTGTGTCTGCCCACTGTGTCCGTGTCCAGAGGCTCCAACTTCTCCTGGGAGAAGCCCGTTTCTCCACACACACACACACACACACACACACACACACACACACACACACACACAGAGAGAGACACGGAGTCATCCACCCACAACGCGCCGCACACACTCACAGGCAGCCATTGCACGTACATGCCCGTTCACACTCTCCATTCACACATGCTTTCTGTCTCTCTTTCCCTCTCTTTCTCTCTCTCTCTCTCTCTCTCTCTCTCTCTCTCTCTTGCTCTCACACACACACACACACAAACACACGCACACATACACACATTACAGCAATTGCTGTCCATCACCTCTCCTCTGTGTTCTTTATGCCTCCCTCTCCAAGGCCCACTGCTTGGGTAAGATAGTGTGCTCACTGGCTGCCAGCCACCATTTTGTTAACCATGTGTGGGCATTTTTCAGCCAGCCTACTCTCTCTCTCTCTCTCTCTCTCTCTCTCTCTCTCTCTCTCTCTCCCTTCTCTTTCTCCTTGTGTTTTTGTCACTCTCTCCTCGCTCTCTATTGTGAGAACACGTGGTGCAGTTGTCCAGGTACTACAGGCCCCTCGTTCTAAAAAAAAAAAAAAAAAAAAAAAAAAAATCCAAGGAAGAAATCCCAAGAGGTGGTGCTGGGTGCTCACACAGGGACTTTTCCTTTAGTTCCTCAAGGCATTATGCAGTGCAGCGACATATCTGCTGCCAAAACTAGCTGGTTGCCTGTTAAAAGTCATGCACACAGTATGTTGATGGAACTGGAAGGGTGCAGGGCCTCTGAGTAGGAAAACAAAAAAAAAGAAAGAAAAAAGAAAAAAAACTTGGTATTCTTCGTGCATGGAAACAAAAACTTCAGCTAAGCTCTTACTTAATGCAGTTTTACTTCTTTTTAAAAGTAGAGTTGTAATCTTCCCTCCTTAGGTTCTTCCTGAGTAAGGCCACAGAATATAATGCCATTATTTAGGATTCAGTCCCATGCTGTTGGGCGCGCTCGGTACAGTTGGTCCTAAATCACCAATATTTAAGAGAGCAGTAATGTTTTCATAAACTCATGCTTTATCCCCCACCAAAAAAAGGGTCAAACCTCATATCTATGTAACTTCAGTCAGGTTACTTTATTTATATGATCATGCAATTGGCAAATATCAGTGAAACTCAAGGAAAGTGAGGATAAAATAATACAAATCCTCATAAAAATGGGATATGCTTATGTAAGAGGGTGATTTTAACCACCTAAAGTCAACACTAAATTGTCCGCACTGGTATTATTTCAATGGCTGAATAGAATTTAATAGCCTATATGTAATCAGTGTTAATTTTGACAATTAATTTTTTAACTAACCTTTTTTCATGCCGATGATGAAGAAATGGCATTAAAGCGCTGTTTTGTCAAAATTTAGATTAAAAAGATTATAATTAGTATTATTTTTATTTACCAACTGTGCCCTTTGATTACACGCCCTGTTCTCTGAGGAAAAAACGTTTGAGCGCATGGATTGCAAATTCGAGGGCATAGTTTACAAATCTGTCGGTACATAATTTGAGAGTATATGAATCCGAGAGTATGGTTCATGGACCATGCACACAGATTTTGAAACCAGGAGTACAGATTTACACATGGCTCTTGGTTCTGTTGCAACTTTTCCTCGGACATATTCTCGGTTCATTCACTGAAATCGTTTGAGCAGATTCAGTGTGGCATAAAAACGAAGGGCTAAAGCCGCTACAGACAGCGAGCAGAGCTGAAGCGGAGGTGTCGACTTTCGTTGCGGCTCCCTTGTTACTGGACGCACTTGTTCAGACGTCCCGGCGGCTTGCGGACATGAAGCTGTTTTTCTCTGCCTGGAGTCTATTATTTCTGCCATCCACTGTGGAAAGCCACCGAAAAACATGACAAAGCACCAGAAAATACATGACAAAGCAGCCGGTTTCAAGCTGGGTGTCCCGAGTCCTGACAAATATCTGTATAACACTAAAATGTCCCAGTTTTCAACATTCACCACCAATTTGTCCTGGTTTCTGCTATTCACACCTGCAATTTGAACCAAAACTACACATATTATGCACCGAAATTGGTCAGCGTTTTCTTCTGAATCTAATGGCACCAGAGTGGAAGCAATCTGACCTCTACTTTTGATGCTGTGACTCTCGGAAGCCGGCGATGTCATACTCAACACAGAAACATCTTGCTCTACAAGCTCTTGATGTGAGTCTTGGCTCCCATATTTCTAAACAAACATAAACATGTCATGCATCAGAAATGTTCAGTGTTTTTCTGCATTTTCTGCTGGTATTGTGTTTTGTGTTTACTAGTGTTATGATAAAGTTTACAAAAAAAACTAGGTCTCGGTGGATTTCCGGAGAAAAAACAGTGTTTTGTCGACTGAGGCGCTGTCCGTGGTGCTGAAAGGTGCTCAGTAGGCATGCAAAGTGCTGAAATAATTTCCCCCCATATCCTGATGATAAATCGCTTTAGTGCATGCATAAGTGCATACATGTGCACATGTATAAATCTGCAGTATACTTAAGAGTCCCGGTTTATGGGTTTGAAAATATGGTCACCCTAATCAACACTGGAGGCTGCGGCACAAGTGCCTCCTTGCAGTCCAGATTGCTTTTTTTTTTTTTGGAGAATCATGGAGAACCATTTCCTCCCGTATGGGTTTACTGTCCTCTGTAGTTTGTGTGTTGCATTCATGGACAACTTTTATCCTTTTATCATGACACGTGAGGGGATTTAGGGGAGGTGAGACGACGCAAAGCAATTTGACTGTCGCCCATGTTTTGTCACTGCTCCTCTGACGTCTGCTCGCTGTGCCCCAGCCCTAACATGCAACTCTAATGTACTGCAAAGTGCTAGCTCTCCTCATTTCTGTGTTGCTTTTGTAACAAAAAGGGACTGCCATTCATTTTCATTGTTGCGTGGTTGTTAATACAGGGGTCAGAGAGAAAAGCAGAGAGATACAGAGAGCCCAGGCGAGGCGGCGAGAGACGACATGTGACAAATTCGAGAATTACTCTAGGACTGTGGGCTGTAATATTATCACAAAGAGCATCTCACAGGTATTTGAACATTGTTTTACACCAATTTCTCCTCCGGCATAGGAGACAAAAGCAGAAAAAAAAACTATCACTTAGTGGCTGTCAATACAGCTCTCAGAGAGAGAAAAGAAAGAGACAGAGAGACAGCCCCAGCCAAGCAGAGAGAGAGGGGAGAGAAGAGTGAACAGACAGGGATTCAGATGTGAACCGTAATGTTATCTCACACAGCATATCCCTGTGATATAAGCATTCTTTGTAACACACATCTCATTTGGTGATACACAGTACACCAGAAACAGTAAACAAAATGTGGTCAGGGTATCACTCAGCAGTTGTCAATGCAGGCATGAGATAAGATGAATGCAGAGAGGGAGAGAGAGAGAGCAGGTAAGCTGTAATACTATCAAAAAGAGCGTGTCATTGGTATTTGAGCGTTGTTTTCAACAGCTTATTCCTCTGGCAATCCACAAGTGAAAGACAGGCCTGTTGGTATGCCAGCTAACACATCTTTTTTTTTCTTTTTTTTCCTCCTCTGTTTTGGCCTTCCATCCACACTAACAAGGCACATTCAACAACCGAAAATGGATATTTTTATATAAGCCGTCCAAAGTGAACACATCTAAGCCTGCCTGTTTAGCACTGGAGTCTGGACAAGGCAAACAGGGATTTTTCAAAAACATGCAGACATTTGAGTGTCAGGTCAGGAACTAACACCCAAAATGACTTTTGCTCATATTTTCAAGTAATTCAGCTCTGTTATTTGTTCAAAAAGTCTGGCTTGATATCCTAAGTTGCCAGTTGTCAAGAAACCTTGAACAGTTCCATGAACAGTTTTCAAAAACAGAAAACAAAAGACACAAACGCTCAAATTCAGATTTTACAAGGCTTATCGTGGAGATAGTCTTATTTTGTGTTTCAGGATTAAGTACCACAAGTCAACCACTTTGCCCAGAACACCCATAGTAAATGGAGATTATTGCTTTAGAGTTCCAAAATAGGGCTAAAGATGGCTATAAAATTACTTTAAGCAGCATAATCCAAATGCTCCGAGGCCAAATAATTACATTGTGGGTCCAAAAGTCCAGTATTTCCCTCATTATCTCCTCGATTTGCTTATTATTACTTTGTGTACTTTTATGTGTACTGGATTAAACGACCAAAGACACAAAAACGATTTACTCTTATCTCATATTGTTGAAGGTAACCAATGGGTCAAATTCCCACGTCAATGCAGTTCTTTAACCCTTGCAGTCTGGTGTTCAGACACATTGGAATAAATAGTTTGTTGTGTTTACTGACTTGTTGCATCTCCGGTTTTTAAAGGACCACACCAGTGGCTACAATTTCCCCACATTTTACATGTTCTGCTTCTGTGGCTAACAAAGTCATGGCCATTCATAAACCACATAGCTGATAATAAGCTGTGGAGAGCAAATAGTCTCATTTTCCCTGGCGGAGGGAGCGTTTCACTCCACCCTAATTGCAAATCATCAAAACACAACAGTGCTGCTGCTTTTAGGAAAGCTAATGTGGAAGACTTTATTGCGGTGATGGAATAAAGCTGAAGATAAAAGCTTGAAGTCTCTGAAAGTTTATTTTTATATTGTAGGGGAATGAAGGGAAACCAACGGCTGGATAAAAGGAGGAAAAAATGATATCGGAGTCCTAAAATATGACTGCTTGCTACAGGAAAAGATTAGCAGAAATGTGAAGTTTATACTTTTTTTTTAGATATTATGCTAAATATGTGGCCTCATTGGTGTAGTCCTGTATATTTCTGATTCTCCAACAGTGATGCACAGAAATTGTGATATAAAGCTGTTACCATGAAGGCATCTTTCCACCTCCCAGTGACTGTGTTGAGGAACCTGATAGCTTTCAGCCGAGCCCCACATGTGATAAATCAAACCTTTGTAGAACGGGCCTGACTGGATGAAGGACACGAATGAAAATATGTCCTACTGCCTTCTATTTTTTTTTCCCCCTCCCCGGTTTTATTGTCTGCGCCCCTTGGCAGCGTTATCATTTGTGCTGTCAATAAAGTTCTAGTTACGAGCTCACGTGATATTTGCCCTGTAACCATCTGAGATGTATTGTGTATGCCATTTGGTCGAGAGAAAGAGGAAACTTATCTATTCTCTGCATGGAGTGGGTCTGCATCCGGACATCCATCATAGCCAGGCTATTTCCTCTGTGTGTAGGTGTCTGTGTGTGTGTGTGTGTGTGCCTCTTGTGTGTGTGCAGACTACTTTGTGTTTGGTTTGTGTGTGTGGCGTGTCCTGTCGCTGTCTTATCATCCCCCAACATCATAATATGGGCCAAAGCACATCAGCGAGTGTAATTGCACTTCTATCTGACTCCCCCGAACCTCTCCTCTTCCATTCCCTGGTTTCACCCGAGCACCAAGTGTGTGTCCCTGGGATGGAAATGGTGTATGTGTGTGTGTGTGTGTGTGTGTGTTTAGGAGGGGAAAAAAAGAAAGACAGAAAAAAAATGCGGCAGTTACTTTTTTATGATGATATCACAACTGTGTCTGACATCTGGGTAATGGCAGTGTCCAGGTTGTGGGGAGAGAGCGGGATGGCGGGTGACACTGTGTCAGATGTTTTATGGAGAGAGATCCCTATGTACAAAAAGACAGAGAGAGAGAGGGAGAGAGGGAGAGAAAGAGACAGAGAGGGGCGAGTTTGAGAGAGAGCAAGAATCAATGAGTACAAAGAGAGAGAGAGAGAGAAAGAGAGAGAGAGATAATATCGTCCCCCTTTATGGTGTGATTGGCAGATACATGGCAGCTTTTCTACCTGCCGTTCCACTCAACCATCTTGTTCTCGCCATCACATAAAGCCTCGGTGGGACAGCGATGGTGACAGCAGCCCTTTATAGGGATTTCACCAGCATGATCATCATTGAAATGTACGGCGACACTGTTGGTACAGTAATTATACAGTACTTAGCCATATGAAACTGCCTGAGTTTGTTGCATTTACTGGAGTACCGGGCAGAACTTGAGTAGTTTGGGCACCGGCCCATTTCTGCCTTTGGCTGCTGTTTCCATACTCCAACTAAAAGGTTTTTCGAACCAATAATATAGGCCTACGACTTCTATTAATGCAGTACAGATCTTAAAACATTTTATTGTTTATGTTGTTGTGTTTCTATGCCGAACTGACCTAAACCAACAGAACCAAAAGCAAGAAAGGGGAAAATTACATACATTTGTGTGTGTAAAACAGCTAAAATGCATTGCTATTTCAAAGAAAAGCTATTGAAAAGTGACTCAGCAGAAAATGTTGCCTGCACTGCCCCCTAGGGGTTGAAGCTTGGAATGTTGCACTTCTTGCCACACCCAGTCAGTGATACGGCAGCAGGTACTTTGTTGTTTACAGCTGCTAAAAACACACATCACTGACTGGGTGTGGCCAGAAGGGCAATGTGCCTGAAAATTTCCACCCCTAGGGGGCAGTGCAGCAGACGTTTTCTGGCGTTTGTGATTTGGTGTTGAGTTCCCCTTCAACAGGAGCAACATTGACATAGCCTACGCTATAGACTAGAGCACTGAGCTAATAATACACACCATGTGTTTAACTTTCTTCATATTTATTCTCAAGTGAAAACACTTCCAAATTATATTTAGAATAATGCGAACCAAAATAGGTTCATCGAAAAGGCAGTGTGGTTCTTTTAGTTCTTTTAGGCTACATCCATTATTCAAAAGGTTTGGATCATCTATCCAAGCAGTATATTAGCTCTTCAACAGCTATACATCACTTGAATACAAAACACATCTCATTAGGCCTAGCGCTCCATTTAAATGAATTGTTTATGATCAGACCCAAAAATTCAAAAATATGGCTTTAACATTCACTGGTGAGATGCGCTAATGCACTAATCATTTGGTAGTTTAGACATCAAAGAGAAATAGTGCCCTAGAGGATGCCGTCAACTTTTTTAATCGAATATATACACAGAATAGAAGAAAAGAAGGTTATTAAGTGGTTTTAGCGAACTCAATGTGATGTTTCTGTTTTGGAAGAATGATAGACGATTTAGTTTTCGGTTCCATATTTGATCCTTGTAAGTGCTGTTTGTCTCTTGAATTGGTTTGAAGGTATCTTTTGTGTATTTGTATCAGCATAATAATACAATTACACAATCTGGAAAAACCTCTGTTCCGCTGTATAGATAGATAGATAGACTTTATTGATCACAAATTGGGAAAATGGGCTATGCAGACATTGCACAGGAACAATAGTGGACTACACAAATATTTACCTCTCAACAATAGAGGAAAGAAAGGCATATCTTTAGAAAAATAAACACAACAAATAAAAAAAATAATAACTCAGTATAAAGTAGAAATCTCTGCATACCCTATAAGAGTCATGAAAAATAAAATATAATACAGTATATCCACAGAAAATCAATAGACCTTTCACCTTTGAACCTTTGCAGAGGCTACATGTATAATGAAATAGATCTGCAACATATCTCTATAATAGACTATGTATACACAGAATGGATGCACAATCAAAATGTATAATTTATAATATCGTTGGTGTGACCATAAATGGAGCATGCAGTGTGTCACCTTCCTCTGATCACGTCTGGTTCATATAACTACTAATCATAATAATAGGTATGTGATAGCGTATTGATATCCCTGTGTGATCAATCGCTCACCTCGTCGGGAGGTCAGAGGTCAGGGTCGGCTACACAGCTGCTCTGCTGTAATGGGTAGAGATAGTATTGATCATTAACATTTCAAGGTGGATTATTGCGGTTAAAGGGGCTTGAATCGGGGACCTCCAACTGAGTGATTTATATGTCATCCTGCTGTCTGATTATTAATATGTTAATAATGTTGTGGACCTCAGTAAAACATTATAATACATTTCAATGCATTTAAACAGAGAGAAGCATTGTTTCGATTTACTATACTATTTATTTTATGTGTCAATTATTTTTATTTTATTTTATTTATTTATTTTTTTTGGATCTGTGGGAAGATACAAAATGCATTTTAAGCGATGGCAAATTATTATCATATGGGCCTTTCTTCCTCTCTCACAAAAACTACGCGGCGCATTTTAAAGTCAAATTTTGTTATGTAAATGTTTAGGCGTGATAAAGTGGGCTGAGCTCGTCGCAGCGATCCAAGCACAATAATTTGCTATTAATTTTTGCATGAATGTTTGGGTGGAACGTCTTTTTTTTTTTCTTCTTTTTTTTTTTTTTTCTTTTTTAATAAATGGGTCGGTGGTTTTCCTAGAGGTTTTGGCCGGGCCATTTCTGTAGGAGAACTCATCACTCATGGCCCAGATCTCCATTTCCTCATGAATAACATTGACAGATGGAGGACAACTGTCTTGTTGCTCTGCATGGTAAGGAGCGTGTGTGTGTGTGTGTATGTGTGTGTGCGAGTGTGTGCGCTTGCATGTGAGTGTGTATGCATGTGTGGGTGAGTAAGAGAGAGATAGAGAGAGGAGTGAGAAATAGAAAAGAGATAAGGCATGTTGGCAAGCATATCTGTGTGTGGTCCTTATATATCTAGTGTGTGTGTGTGACAGAGAGAGAGAGAGAGAGAGAGGGAGAGCTGACATATGTGTGAATGTGTATCTAATCTATGCTCGCCTGTGTGTGTGCAGTCCTAATATCCGTCCCTTACGTATCAAGCACTTTGTCTGTGCAATGTAATGTACATGTTATGAGTGCGGCTGTATTGGTGTCTCTGTGTGTGATTGTGCGCATGTGTGTGTGTGTGTGTGTGTGTGTGTGTGAGACGTGTGTGCAAACATGTGATGGATGCTTCCCAGGTACTAGCCACTCCGAGAAAGGATGCAGCTCTCCACTTGTCTTCAGTGCAATTAGGTTAAATAATGATGCCACATAAATTCCCACAGCAAGAAAAAGGCTCTGCTGCCCTTGTCGCCCTCTGAAATATGGCTGAATCCTCCCTGAATGGAGGTTGAGTGAAGGTGTGTGCATGTGTGTGTGTGTGTGTGAGAGAGGTAGAGAGAGAGACTGTGCATGTGCATGTGAGTGATTGGGTGTCATGTGAAAGAGAGGGGGAAAAAAATCACGCAGACACAATTTGCTGTAACACATTTTTTGTGTCTTTTTTTAGTGCGGTGATAAAACGTTGGAGGGGTGGTAGTAAAATATAAATGAATGAATGAATAAATCAGTCTATAAATAAATCAAGAAATCAAGTACATAGATAGCTTTTTGCAGTTTTTGCAGTACACGCGGTCCAGCATCACCCCAAAGTCAACCGGTCAGTTCTTGTCGGGGCGCTTTCACACCCGCCGTGTTTAGTCCAGCTGAAACAGACCCCGGTGCGTCGCCCCCCGTGGTGCGGCTCATGTGGACTGGTGTGAATCCACCATCTACACCCGCCCTGTGTGTGGACCAAAGCAACCAGACCAAGATCCTGCTGAGACCGTGGTCTCTCCTGGTGAACCCTGTCTTCTAGAAAATAAGTTCCCGTACAACTAAACTGCAGTTTTCATTACATTTCAAGGGAAAGTTTGTGTCTAAAGTATCACAAATATGTTTCTAATCAACATATCTTGTATATCATGTCGGGTTTTGTTACTTGAGCCACCATAACCTCTTGATGCACTTGGTTTGATGCACGTAATGTTTGCAAAAACTGAACACCATTGTTGCTTTGTGCTGGACATGAACTCTGTCTGGGTGAAAGACGATTGTTCGACTCCCAACGAATGCGGCCTTGAAACTAAGGCATTACAAACTATCTTGTGATATGTTACCAACAAATATAATCCACGACAAATTATGATCTCTTCAAAACGTAATTGAGAGTTTAGCTTTTTGAGAATGTATTTTTTTAGGAAGACACGGCTCCTCTTGATGCTGTTAAAAACAAACTCTGGAGAAGTTCATTTATGGCGTAAAGGCGATCCGACCAAGATCCAGGCCAACTACAGGAGGCGCTCTGTGTGTTAAAGAGCTGGAAGAAGCAACTTGGAAGTGTTAGAGGTTTGCATTTTGCAATACAGCAAGAAACCGAACTGAGAGATAACATGCAGCAACAAGGAAATACATCGCCCTCCTGGTATGTGGCCCAGATGATCATTGCTGCTGCTGGTGCTCCATGTCCATTTTGGGTATAAGTGAAATGTGTTTTTTACACTGAAGTGAGAGAGAAAAAATATTCCAACCTTTAACCTCTAGCCAATGAGCAGCCTTGCGCTCATACATTTTAGCTCTTTTGAGATTTTTGCTGTGAGAAACTAAACCAAACTTGCCTGGATCCAGCCATTTGCGAACTGCCACGCTCCATGTATTTAAATTACGTGGCAATTCCTGAGGTCTGGAATTGGTATATATAACTGGAATCTGTGCAAGATGCCTGATTGACTGGCCAAAAAAATCCTCCCAAGAGTTTCTTTTATCGATGTGACAGCATTGATAAACTAAAAAAACACAATTAACCTGTGCAAAAAGTTGCTGTTGTTGCGGCGATGACACAGTCGGTTAAACTGCTGTTCCACTGATTCCAACTAAAGCAATAGCACAAATGTGGAAAGGACATTTAATTTAATTCTCCTTTGTGTAAGTTGATAGCTTAATGTAAGCTGTCTACTCTTGTAAACACTCGCTCTCTTCGCCCATTACACAAATTAGCTTGTTGCTACAGTATGTGAGCTATGTTTAATATCCCACCCTATGTACATTCTTAATTTAAATCATCATCACAATGGTTGTAAACTGTCTTCCAGTTGGAGAAACACTATGGAAATGTCCTCGAGAAGATTTATCTGTATTTATGTAAACTGCACACTTATGTATTTCATATGTTAAAATACTGCACTGCTAATAGTTAATTAATTAGTTAATCTAATAGAGGTCAGTGTTGACAAATTATTTAAAAAAAATGGTGTCATGATTTCAGTATGTATTCATATTTTCTCAGCAATTTTACTTAAAAAAATAACCAAAAACCATAATATGTTTGTGATATTTGCAATTTTGAATTTTTTTAGTCTCGTGAATAGATAGATAGATAGATAGATAGATAGATAGGTAGATAGATGCATAGGAGCATTTGATTCAATTCATGCATCATTAGATACTACTTTGAGTTTTTTTAAGCCAGTACAAATGATTCCATTTTATTTTTTTTCTTCCATCCCTGATTTGTTTGCATTACTCACCTCCAGCTCTGCCTCATACGTAATGATGATGTTTAAGCTATGCTCAGATTAGAGACTTGAATCTTGAATCCCTAACCCAGCCTGACTCTTTCTCTCACTTTCTCAGCACCTTTTTTTTCTTTTCTTTTTTTTTTTTCCTGAACCAGACAATATTTAACCCGCAGCAGAAATTAGGTGTCTTTTGAAAGAAATGGCTGGGGTCAGTGTTCCCTTTTTACCAATGATTCACCTCGCTGCACCCCTCACAGAGGGGCCAACTAGCCCACTTACAATTTAAAGAACCTGCTCTAAAAGAGAGGAAGATAAAGAGGATGACGGGGAGGAAGGGAGAAAGAGAGAGAGAGAGAGAGACAGAGGAAGAGAGGATAGAGGGATGGGGGGGTGCTGTGTGATGCTGTGATGAGGTCGGTTGCCGTGGCAACTAGTGGAGCAGGGCTCTGCTGGGCTCTGGTATATATTGTTCCCCTTGAGAGAAGGAGGGAGAGCGAGTGAGCAAGCAAAAGATGGAGAAAAATAAGTGAGAGAGAGAAAGAGGATAAAGAGGAGACAGAGTTGTGTGTGTGTGTGTGGTGGTGGGGGGGGTGAAGACAGACGGAGAGAGAGAGAGAGAGAGAGAGACGGAGAGTGTCGACGGCAAAGAAAGAAAGAAAGAGAGAGAGCGAGATTGAGAGACAAATCAAGACAAAAGGAGACAGACACACACACACACACACTCAAACCGAGAGGGATTGCCATTAGCAGGCCAGTAAAAAAAACAGACAGTTAACAGAAGCAGCAGTCTCTCAGGTACTTTATTATTTCCTGGACTCTGACTGGCCAGTCTCATGATATGGCCCCGGCCGCCTGGCTCATCCCCATTATGACAAATCTGTCTCGCTGCAGCATTACGAGGAGAGCCACTAGCTTAGCAGGACAATATGAATCAGCCTCAGGTTAATGCCCTTGCACTGTGCAAAGAGAACATCTGCACGGGCACACACACACACACAAACGCAGCAGCACACACAGACACATATGACATGCTTAACTCAAACACATCCGCGAATTGACGTGCACACCGCGGACACACACAGACAGACACACACACACACACACACACACAAATCCCAATTAGGTTTGTCGTCCAGATATTTTAGGCAGGCAGAGGGACACCTTGCACTAAATTTAGCTCGTCGGAGGCTCAGACAAGAGGCAATATCCAGGCTAAAATGTTGCAATATATCTTGATAATGGCCATACACATAGCATACAGATGCACGCGCAAAAACGAATGCATGTGGACACACACAAACACACACACACCCGTACACGTGTACCATTTCACGTGTGTGTAAGTCTCCTAACGTATTGCGCACAATGGCACCCCTGCGGAATCACAATTGACCTGCCGACTCCTAGCTGTTGTTCTGTCTATTAGGGAATTATTTACTGTTCTCTCTACCTTTATCACTCTCTCTCTTCTGGAGGAGAGAGCCGGGGCAGCTGGATTTTTTTTTTTTTTTTACCCCAACAAACTGGACCTAATTGTATGCTATCACATGCATTAAAGGATGACATTTGCGGACGGACAGAGGACAGCGGCGACCATGAATGGTAAAGGCCCCGTGCCATTGTTGTTGCTCACCTTGCGGCTGTCCTGTGTGTGTGTGTGTCTGCACAAATCATACCCGCGTGAACTCGCATGTCAACGCGTGTTTAGGCGTGCATGTGTGTAAGTGTGTGGCCTGGTCTTGAACTTGCTGGATACAACTGGGGGTGGACTCAAGCCCCGTCCCATCATTCATGCTGCGGCTGTAACACTGAAACATTGATGGTGCAACACATGCCTGAGCCGTCTCAGCATCAGCAGATGGAATCTCGAGAATGAGACGGGATCCCAAGAAGTCCCGCATTAACTAGTTTATGGAGGACACACGTCGATGAATTAATTATTTCGCCTTTTTCAAGAGTTTTTTTTTTTTTTTTTTTTTTTTTAAGTGTCTTAATCCCCAACATCTCAAAGAAACAAACCGAAAAACAGCAGAATGACAAATTAAAACACAGTGGAATTTGGATGATTAAAGCGCAAGACATCTCAGTGAGGAGGATAATGGAATAAATACAAAAAGGAATGGATATTGAGCTGAACAGTTGGGGGATTTAGCATCAGAGCAAATCAACACACACAGCAAATAAGCGAGGACAATTGGTCAGAAATATTACAGCACCGTGGCAGCCTGCGAGTGTCGTCATCATCAATCAGCACGCCGTTGTTTGAACTGCCAGAACATGTAACGTGCACTTAGCATTTGAAATAGCTGCAAATGTAAGATTTTGAAAAAGAAAGCCCCACCAGCATTGCACCCATAAAGCTGCCTAAATGAGGGTATTGAGGCATTGCGTGACACTATTTGCCATGTGTGCTGTATTGCTCGGCTGTGGAGTGCCACATAACGGCCAGACTTGAGCCAAGTTGTACTTGCAAATCATTTTCATGGTTTGTTTTACTCTGCTTTAGTGCCAGATGGGTGGAGTTTGGTACAATCAAAGGAAAGTCGTTGAAAATCAGCTTTCTGTGACCAGCTTAGCTGAAACTAGCGGAATTGCCCCGATGCGCCAAACAACATCCATCTGGTACTCCTAGAAGTTTCAGAAACAAAAACAGTGAGAGTCATCTGGAAATGCTAATTAACCTGGAGATTTGTGTTGTGTGATGCACAGTGACATGCATAATACCTGGGGTGGTTTTCAGTGGCTACATCTGCATCAGGTGGCGTTCAGGCAGATTTGGGTTATTGTCAAGAAAGACAGATGTTAAATGATGTTCCCTGTCGTTAAGGTGTTTAGGCACTGAGCGACTTGATTTAAAATTTATCATTCCAGACTGTTACTAAGGCTTGGCTCATTCATTTGTATGGAAAACCCACAGGCAATCAATATCATTTCTCATACAATCCATCATCCATGGCCTCAGAGATATGCACCCATTGCTTTACTGATCTGCGCTGCTTGGGGCAATGCCTCAAACGTAAGTCTAAATATGGCGCTCGCAACCTTCAGATCACCTCCACAGTGCTCTGCAACACATCCGCATTTTGGGACTCCACACATATTGTATTACCTCTCAACATGAGATGCAGTTGTGTAATATGTTCACATCACACGTCAACACACATGTCGAATGCCTAACCTAACATACACTCATGGATTCACTGGGGTTGATGCCACTTTTAGGGCTCATGCACAAAGAATCCGGCAGCGTCCGTCCAGCAAGACGTCGGGCAGTGGCCAGGTTTCAAACTCAAATTTTTTTTCAGATGAAAAGTATAACAAGGTATCATTTCTTACCATTGTATTACGAAGTTCTTATTTCCTCACATGTTGCTCAAGTAAATGCATTTCTTTACCTGGTAAAGTGTAAATCAAAGGCTTACTGATTTTTTTCCCAAGGAAAAGCTTTAAAAGAGAAAGAGCTTTAATGAACTCCTTAATTGTATGATGAATCACTGTTGTCTCTTAGGGCTGGGTGGTATGGACGAATATATTTATCACAATATTCCTGACCAGATATCTCGATATTGATATTATGATGATATTGCAAGGATGACTATTGATGCTTTCATAAGATTTTAAGTGAAGAAAATTAAATTTCTATAGTAATGCAGCCTTTAAAACCAGAAAGACAGCAGTTATGCCATATTCCAACATCATGGTATCCAGAATCCATGACATATCGTCTCGTATCACAATAGTAATTTATCAGTTTATTCCCGAGTCCTATTGAGAATTGTTATGATCATGACTTTAACTCAGCTTGTTATTGCCTGTCACCACTTTTAGGCTACAATACAGATCAGTCAAATGTTTGAAACTATATACCTTTTAAGCAGCTCAGAAATTCAGAAATCCACAATCTTGTGCTTCATGATGCAATATGTCTTTACAATTTCCTCTCCATCGCCGTCCCTGCTCCATCCCTCATTTCTTCCTGCCTCCTCACCAGCCCTCTGGTGCAATTTCCACCTCTGCCTCCGAGGTCATGATCCTTCCTCTCCCGGCAGATCACACCATGGAATTATAAAGACGGAATCACAACCTTCCCCACTGCCAGACAATCCACCTGTGGGAGGAATATTAGTAGGCTGACCTCAAACAAAATGCTGGTTGCCCTCAGAAGCTGGGTAAACAGGTAATAACCCCCATTTAAACAGACCATAATAGTAAAAAGCCTCTCCATGCAAGCATCCCCCCTCGCCACCCCACCCCTTAAACACATCTCTTTGGTGATTGCTTGATGCAAATGCCATGCTCTGTGCTCGTTCCGCTTTGGCTTCCATTACACTGTGCAAAGATTGGTAGGGTGGTCGGAATGGGAAATCGGCCTTTAATCATTCATGATGGCCATGTCTAAGTTGGGTATGCCCCTAAGTGCTCTGTCTCCTGCTCGCTCCCTTCCTCTCTGATGCCGTGTCTCTCCCTGTGTCTACAACCCTTTTCCCTCTCTCCCCTTCTGTCTCCGTCTCTCTCATCTTTTTCACAGTTAGCTTAGCTCCCGGGGGACAAGAATGATTCCTGTTCAACCCCTCTATGCCTCCTCTACCTCCCCCACCTCTCTCCTCGTCTCTCCTCAAATGCAGAAACGAATCTGGAGGCCCTCTAATGCCACCGCCGAAACAGCGTTAATCCTTAAACGCTTTGACGTGAAACACCCCCAAAATCATTTCAGGCCTTAAAAAATGTACAATCACCCTCGTGAACTTGAACTTGTACAAGTTTACCACTTTTTACTTTATTGGTATGTATTACAAGAGAAGAAAAAAAAAAAAGCGTCAGAACATTTTCACTTTGTTTCTGTGTACCTCGTAGCTAGGCCTGTGGATGCTTGGCTTGTTCAGCAAGAGGCTCTCTGTTTCCCTCTCAAGCTGAAATCAAAGCAGGAGTAGAACAGGTCGGCAAGTTGGGATTGCATGTGGAGCCTTGTAGATACCACATGCCGCTTTTCTTTATTCCACCTTTGACAAAAGGCTATGGAAGGAAACACACATAACTCTTTCTCTCCTTCTCTCTCACTCCATTCTCTCTCTCTATTTCTCATACATAGAACAAAAACAACAGCCCCATAATTGAAATGGTTCTGCATGCCGTGTGAGAGATTTCTGTCCGCTGCCAGGTCAGACGGATGTTTGACAATTTTCTATCTCTGTCTTGTTTCGCCCCCTCAATATTGACTTTGTTTTGTTTTTCTCGTCGACACCAGAGCCCCCTGCCTCTGTAACATGGTGGCATTTCCATTACTGTGCTTTATCTTCTGTCTTCAGGAGCAGCTATGCCACAGTCAGTGTACAGTAATTGAGATCCCTCTGTGGCTGGGAAGCCAAGATACTCTACCAGTGGATGTGACTGTTAAATATTAAATGATACTTTGAATTTGGGGTTAAATAAAACGCTCTTTAAAACAAACAGCAAGCTGGGCTAGGCAGGTACATGGCAGAAAAGTTCAACAACTTGCAGATTCGGTTAATAATGTGATAATAATGTGAGAAAGGTGATGCTGTATGCCATTATGGAAACATGTCAACAGTGACCATGACATCTCCAGTAGTTGGTGCGATCATGTAACTGATGTACAGTGTCTGAGGCCTTACTTGTTGCCTGTTGTAGGCCAATAACTTTCCTTTGGTGAGAAATCAATGCAAAAATGTATCATCCTCCAAATGTTTAGCAAATTTGAAGCAGCATTATCCAAGATGTTGAGCCTACTTGCCAGCACTAGGCCCTGTTGACCTGGTGGTGGCGCTGTGGTAGGCCAATAAGATTTATATTCAAAATGCCAGAACCCTGTGTCAAGATCTATCATACCTCCAAGTTTCATCCAAAACAGACCAGCAGAGCCAACTCAGAAATCACACATGACGGATGGACAGGCTGATCAACGGATGGGCCCAATCCATAGTCTCAGTCTTTGATCTTGGGCGACAATTCGCCTTCTGCTCGCACCCCTCCAGCGGCAGATCAGAGCATAAGCTTGGCAGCAGGACAGCATCCTTGAAGCTGGCGTGGTTTCAGTATCTTGCTCAAGGACACTTCAGCAGGACAGATGCATGTTAACAGCCCCTCTCACTACATCACCCTGCTGCCCTCAAGACAGTTCATGCCTCGGCTTTCTGCATACTTTCTATACTTCTGCAAAACTCTGCAGTACAAATGCAGAAATGGTGTTGCCCAGTGTTTTCGCATTATAGTGTACTCTGAGAATTTCTGATGCCTGCAGCTGTAAATGATTCTTAATAATTTAGTGTTAAAACATTGGCTTATGGGTTTTTTGCTGAGCAGAGCCTGCGATCCAATTATGAGGGTACCAGAGAGGCTTGGCCAGGTGAGAGAGAGAATATATGAGAAGGAAGACATTAGAGAATGAGAGCGAGCGATTGAGACAAATACGAGAGATGTGATAGAGGAACAGAGAGAGTGGGCAACCGAGTGAGCGAGACAGTGGCAGGAAAGCAAGTCTCCTGTTTAGGAGGAAAGCCAAGGTCAATAAAGTGTGGTCTGGTGTGAGAGAAAGAATCCTACTGCAGTTTTTATGAGGGGGGGCTTTTTACCCGTTCGCATGGAGTGGCCTCTCATAACAGAAGGAAAACAACTAATCAATAATTGAGGAGAGCAGTAAACACTGTGTCCACTGGACCTCTCTTGGGAGATTCCTGTGCTGGCGAATATGTGTTTGTGTTTGTGTGGACAGTGTGTTTCCAAGTGTACATGCCTGTGTGTACATATCTTCCTGTGTGCACGTGTTGCCGAGTTAAATTTCTCGAAATGGACAGTCGCCTGGTAGACAGACGTACCTGTACCTGACTCAATTTCCTCAGTCAGATCCGATTCAGACATTCAATAAGATGATTTGAGTACTGGTTGTTGTTTTTAATTAGTTTTATTTTATTTCCATTTTTGTTTAGTGCACACAGTTTCTGGCAATCAGAAAATGCATTGGTACAAATGCTGATAAACAACATTAATAACAACAAAAGCAATCATAATCAATCATAATCAAATGCAACAAACCCATACCAGCGTTTTTTTTTTTTAGCATTTAATTAAGACACCTGCATAAAGATGCTAATCGCCGGCCAATTTCAAATACCATGCGGCTTTGTTGGAATAATCAGATGGAATAATGAGACAGCATACAGGTATGTCTGGTTAAATGAAGCTCTTTAAATTTACGTCGATTATTTTGATTGTTTGAAAATGTAAATGACTAATTTATCAAACAAATTAAACAGCTTGGGCCTCAATAAGCCTATATTCACAGTCCCTGTCAGTGGGTTTCCTAGAATTTTTTCTTACAGCAAAGTTGTGTTTTCAGCAGCAATGACACCACTGAATGAGTATAGGAATATTAAAAAAAAACAAACAAACAAACAAAAGAAAACACAATTGGCGGCAGTGTGTCTGTGTGCTTGTCTCACCGTACGTTGATATTTGTCACTTTGATCGTGATGCTTCATTTTCATGCCACAGAAGTTCAACAAGTGGCAACAAGTGACTGCAGGCGACAATCCCACACATTGAATTCTAGAAACACTTGAATAAAGTTGAATATTCTGGACTTTATTCAAATGAAAAATGGATTTCAATCAGGCCACGGCCAATAAGAAGGGTAATTGTGACCAAAAATTGTGCAGTTTTGAAGGGCAATTTTTTGTAAAAAGATATTGTTTGAGGCAGGTCCACCATGTTTGTTCATGTTTATTCATGTGAAACCCAGGAGACAGGAATCCAAGACACATCAGTGAAAGGAATATTCGGCCAATCAGTGGCCAACATGGTATAGCAACCTTATCCTATATGACACACTGAGGACAGCGAACACAGCCATCAAGAAATGCAGGAGGAAATGATTGACATGTCCACTCACCCAGAGCTTTATATGTTTCTGCAGAAAGGTACCACAACAGATAAACAACTGCAAACTCCACTTTTATTTCCTCATCGAATGGGATATTCTTTGTGTTTTCTTGACCTGTTTGCAATACGCCCACCGGCTACCAGCACCGTGGTCGAAGGAAGTCGTTCCTTTCGCTCTCGCTTTGTTGACATGAAAATATATGGTGAATGTGTGTCTCAGCAGAAATAGGCTAGTTTCATTGCAGTGTTGCGATATACACTGACTTAACAAATGCTTGAGTCAAGGAGGCTCAGTCAGCTGGGGTCTGTGATAGATGATTCTACATGTCGGCTTTCAGTGTGCAGCCCTAAGAAAAGTACCCGTTGTGTTATTCCGGTGCATGCTTTTGAATTGGCTCGATCAGTAGAGGGGCTATCTGTTTTCCTGGTAGGAACAGGAGTCATGGCTTTAAGAATGGGACAGGCCTCACCCTTTGAAGAAGTTATAGTCATTGCTAGTATGAGTGACACGTTTAAAATTGGTGCCTGCTGGTCCAGAAGACAGTGTCAAGCCCAGCTCTCCATTGGTTTGCAGAAAGAGTTTTGTTGGGTGACTCAAGCAGAGTTTTAGTCAGTAACTCCCAATTCTGGTTGAAAAAAAAAAAAAAAAAAAAAAAAACTTGGTGGACTTCAGCTGTGTACTTTTGAATTGGCTTGATGGGTGACAGAGTCATCTATCTTCTTGGCAGGCACAGGACTCATAGACTGGGAGTGGACTCAAATGTAACGTCCGAAAACTTCCACCAACTTCCAAATTTAAGGCCCTGCTTTATCTAGTAACAAAATAATTGATGAATGTACTTCAATAATGTTTTCATAGGAAGATGGACTATCGTGCTCGCTTGAAATCATACATATATTCAAAACTGAAATGAAAATTTTAAGATTCTTGTCACCTGAGGGGAGAGGATAATAATATTTTAGACTTTTTTTCCCCTTCCATGGGAAAGGAATTACTTCCATCGAGCAGCCACCTGGAGTGTGAGGCGAATGTTAACAGCACTATTAGAGTACTGATGACTTGGAGAGAGGACTGTATGAGGTAATCTGCCCAGATATAATGTCTGTGAAGTGTGGAGTGGGGGAAGGCGTATGTGTCTGGGTGAGAGAGCCGAAAAGAGAGCACTGCTGGGAAACTTGGGTCAGATACCATATTGACTGATTATGGGCCCAAGTATTTCCCTTTAAGCATTGTCAAAAACTTCAGTGAGTGCAGTGAAAGTGATGCAATGCTCATCTTGCTTTCAACAGCTGGTATATAACACCTTAAGTGTATGGATAAAAGAGTTCGGAGCATCGATATTGACACACTGACAATTGACAGTTTGCAATCTTCTGATCATCTATGGGGGAGTCTTTCTTACAAGCAAACTGCTCATGCACTGTGCTACTTTTTATCTAATGCATTGGATTTTGTCTTTATCTGGCCATATGACATGCCTGTTACTAAGCATACTGTTTGCTTAAAGCAGAGGACTGACCTATCTACCAGGTGCACAGGTTTATTTTCGGGAATCTTACCGCTGATCTTAGCTGAAGTTCTCTTAGCACAGTTATTGGTTTGGCAGCTGGCCATGCACACATAGCACGAAACAAGGGAGCGAATAACTTTTCGCAAAATATCATATGAAGAGTTGTGTGAGAACTCAAAAGTTCCCACTGCTGCTGGAAGCTGTCAAGACTATTCCATCAAGACTGAGGAGGGCTACGGGAAAGTTTTGACTGGAAAATACCAATGCACCATGCATCATGGGCAAAGGATGCTCTGTAAAAATGTGTATGCTTAGCTGAAAGATATTACATTCGATAGCAGTTTGCTGCTCTTTCCTGTAAAGTACATGCACTTTCACTGTGTTGAAGTCCCACTACAACACCCCAGCGGTCACAAAACGGTTGAGTCAGCAATGTCCGCATCCCCCTATAGACTCTGTGTCTACATGGTCTGCATTTCCCCATACGACCTGTGAGGATTCAACTACATTGACTCTGATGGGACAGCAGGCTGTGTCGACTTTTTGTGCCTGCTGTGGTGCTGCACAAATTGCAGATGAAGTCTTAAAGTCCAAATAGTATTATTGTCCATATGTGTTTTCCTCACTTGTATCATCTTTTTTTAATCATCTTTTTGTCAGTCGTGTCAGGTCTGGTTTAGTTCCACCTTTCCACCTTCAGACTCTCAATAGCGAAGTCTCTACTTCTTGCCACTCACAAGGCCTCTCATATCCCAGGAAAATTCAGGTCAAATGTCATGGTTTATGTTCAGCAGTGTTATTGTTGGTGGAAGTGAGATCCGCGAGACTAGAATTGTTTTTCAGTGGTAGGAGGCAACAGTGTCTTCCATAGTGAGTAATCACTGACCATCAAGAATGCCAGACTGATGCCTGTGTGTTTGTGGAGGAGTGTTGTTGCCAAGTTGTCTAGGACAGCACAAACATTTCAAGGTTACAAGCTCAGAGAAACATTGTAAGAGTTGGAAATGGAGTGGACACAGGTAGTCGCAGCTCATGCATTGTACATTTGACTGCAGCGCTGTACATTTCTACATGGTAGCTTGGTCATAATGCGTCACTCTCACCATGGATGGTCTTCATTCTTATTTGCCAAGTCACTGTCCATTGTGCCCTTAACATTTGAAGGTCTGCACGTAAACTTCCAAGAATCAGAATAAGATATTAAGCAAAACATGTCATGTAGGATGCACTGCTAATTGAAATGGTGTCCTGTTGGCTCAGTGGTCTAGGACATATACCATATAAATGCGCTGTCCTGTATTTGAATTTGAATCTTTCTTTTCCATCTTCTCTGTTTATGGCCACTTTGAATTGTCAATTAAAGGCAAAAGCACCTAAAATAATCTTCAAAAAACAGAGTGCTGATTGAGAAGGACCTTGACTTTGTGTGAGACAGACGAATTAACAAATAACAAAGCACACGTTTATATGCAAATTATTCACAAGTAGATGTAGGTGTCTGCTTGAGTGTGTGTGTGTGTGTGTGTGTGTGTGTGTGTGTGTTTGTATGAGCTCTGACTGCTGCAGACAGGCAGCTTTAGGTCAGCTGAGCTTTGTGTGGGGATTAGTTGCCTGTTGGCAAAGTCAGAGCCTCAGAATCACTTTCCCCTCAGGCTTTTTGTCACTCCGCCACAAACCCAAAGACAGACACAGCGACAGGCACAAGGCAAGCCCATTGTGTTCAGGGCCATTTCCTCTTCTCGCCTTCTCTCCTCATCCTTTCATTTCGGTAAAACCTCCTCACTGTTGCTGCATGAAAACCTTGCACATCAATTTTGGTTGATATTCCTTTTACAAGGTATATATAGAGTACTAATAAGGTTTTTATGACCCATACCACCTCTGAACTCCATACAAAATTTAATGTCATTAAAATAACGGATGATGATTGCTGCAAAAAAGCAGGCACTTTTATTTTTGTTAACTCCCGACTAGATGTGCTTTTGATTAGACAACAACAGCATGCAATATTCATTCACTAAGAAGCATTGAGGTTATCTCATTGGAATTCACTGGCAATGCCCATGAGACGAACTGCTTGGGCAGTGCAAAGTGTCTAACTGAAAAAGCATATTTAAAAACGACCACTAGATTTGTATAATTAACTCTATGAATAAGGTATAGATTTTTTTTTCAATTCACCTCAGTGGGAAGGTCATACTGCTTTGTGACAAGGCTGCATGAAGCTGTAGCTCATGTGTGTGTGTGTCCTCTTCATTGTACTGTATGTGTTTGCATGCACACACACATCCCTTCACTGACAAATGTGTGTGTATGTGGAATACCACCAGGATCTTGTCAATTAACCGCTGAAAACAATCCCTTACTGCCTCGGGGGGTTTAGCAGCTAACTAGGAGGGCAGTGCCAATTGGAGACAAATTGGCCGCTCCACTAGGCTGCATGATGATGCTCAGGTGCAGCACAGAAATGCTCATTAATTCCTGGTACCTGGGGGTGGTGAGCATACATGATGAAGCCAACATCTGAGGAATTCACATCACGACCCTCTCATAAAGGGGATTGTAAATCATAATAGGGCTTTTTTACATAATGATGGAACAATAAAAAAGTGCTTTAAGTTTCTGAAAAGGAGCAGTTGGCGCATTCCACGGCTGAATGCGATTCAACAGTTTTATTCTGCAAAGGCATTTGTGCGACATGGACGTGGAATCCATGTCAAGCAAATATGTTAAATCAGAAGTTCGGTATTGTTCAACCCAGGTCGTGCAACTTACCGCTCTGCTGCAGTTTCTCACCAGAAAAACCAGACTCAAAAATAGGATGACCATATTTTTAAACCCCAAAACTGAGACCCTAAAGTGTGCTGCACATTCATACACACACACACGTGTATGCGCTTATGCACGCTTCATAGGCATTTTTGTCAGGATTGGGGACAATTACTTCACTACTTACTAAGGGTATGTAGTGGGTATGTGCCTGCAGAGCAGGCACATACCCTGCACCCCAGTCAGGAAGGGTATAGGGTGCAGCGAGGGGGAGCACGGGGTGGCGGAAAGGAGGTCCAAGAGGGCCATCTCTCCTGAGGCTTTAGACGACTACATCCACATGTCAGCTTAAATAAAGGTCAATATAGCTGTCTGACGTGAGAGAAAGAGGAAGACGGGGGAGCGGACAGACATAGTCAGATAAAGGAAGAGCCACAAGCTCTTGGAAGAAAGCGAAAGGTCACATCTATGCCGTTAAAAGCTCAGCGAGGTCACGGCGCAGTCTTGGAGCTGTCCTTCCTCTTGGGACTTCAGCCCAGTTCCCTGTTTGCCAAGGGAATTTGTCGAAGTTTAGTTTGTTTAGAGAGCCCAGCAGGTAAAGATGAGTATTGATTTGCAGAGTACAGTTGAGTTAACGTAGATTGTTTGTCTGTAGCGTTTTGGGGTGTTTGTGCGTGGGTGTATGTGTTTGTGTGCATACAGTTTAAGCACTCTTCCTCTTGAGTTCCCCTTGTCTCTCTCTCTCTCTCCCCCTCTCTGCGTCTCTCGCCCTCCCTCCCAGATTAATTTTTCTTTCTCATCGTTTATAGCTGTGCCTGTCTCCCTCCATCCACCTCTCCCGCTGCTAGAGTAATCCATCTGATGCCGTAGCGAGTGGTTAGATGAGGACGAATTAATCATGTTTCTAAACTGACTCATCCGCACGAAAACGTGAAGTTGGTAAAGGGCAGGCGCGCCGCTGAGTCGTGATGACCCCCGCAAAATGGCTGCATTGAGCATAATCCATTACAAATAGGCTTGATTGGGTGCTGTGAGCGTGTGGGTTTCATTAATTGCCCCACTTTTTTGCCAGAAAAATAATACTGAATTCCATCCGCAATAGCCACTGATAGTGTTTTTTTCTTTCCATTTAAGTTTGTTATATAGTTTAGTTGCCACAGCTGTGTGTATACAATAACCTAAACAGCAAAATGTCACGTCTAAATAACCAAGGCTACATTCTGTACATCCTTGCTTTGAAAAGCCGAGACAAAAACAACCACTCTATTGCTTTCTCCTCTAGTAAACAGATCCACAAATCCGCAGAGAGCGGATCGCCACTGCAAGGGTCTCCGGCTGCAGAAGGGCCTAATTGCTGGTCGGCCATGTTGCTTGGGGGACAAGACAGTGGCATGAAATATTAACAGAGGCTCTTGGGATGCGAGCAAGGAGCCCATGACAGTTGGAAAGATTTATAATTAAGCAGGCAAGGATTAAAGACACAGACACACACGCTCTCGCCCTGGCTCTCTCTCTCCCGCTCTCTAACCGCGCGCACACATTCAAGCCCACAAATATGAAGATTAATACGCAGCTGGCCAGGCGGACAAAGCCAAACTGTAGAGTCAAGAGTCATTAACGCCTTCACGCATCCCGGAGTACACCAGGAGCACCGTGCGTCGCGCCTGGAGAGTCACTGTGAAGGTCAAGGGTCATAAATTCCCAGAATGTTGTCTTCACAGACAGTTAAATTTGGCCCGCTGTCCTTCATGCCCATTGGCTTGATTCAGATAAGAGAGGGATAGCGGTTTCAGAGAAACGACCCATGCAACGCAAGCAGTTTATTCAAGTTTAGAACACAACCATCATACGTGAATGATGAATGAATTTTGACACTTTTTTTTCAGGGTATTATGGAGTTTTTGACAGGAAGCAGTTTTTATGAAGTGCATGTCAGATGGTGGAGGAAGCGCATCCATCCAGGCCTGGCTCAAACCGCGGCGGAACATAATTCTTAGTGTTTTCTTCCAGTCTTCTAGGAGTAGCAGATGGAGGGGTTTACAGCTTCGGGACAATTCCAGTACTTCTGCATAAATTGTCAGTCTCAGGATAGACTTTTGAATACTTTTCCTGTGACTGTTTAAATCTTCTGCTGCTCATTTGCTTGTCATATGTAGCAGACATCAGTCACTCACCGCCACCTAATTAAGCCAAAACAAACGGTAACCAGAAGGCACTCAGAGAGCGCACACCTCCAACAATGCTGAACACTTGAGCTTGCTGTTGCACCCAAACACGCCATTCCTATCACAGTGAAGTTTTCTTTTCCTTTTTTTTTATTGGTAAAGCAGGACAAATCCATGACATGCATGCACACATACAATTCTACAGCGGGGCATAATCCTCACTTTAAACAGAGACTGGGGCACAAGTGCATGAGTTCATATGGCAAATGACTGTAGGAAAGAAAGAAAGAAAAACAAGAAAATAAAGGGAGGAAAAAATAAATCTTGACAGTTTTTTATTCCTTCGACTTTATAGTTGTTGATTCCCCTTCCTCATATCTCTATATTGTGTTTTTTATAGTTAGAGAAGAAGGAAAGGGAGACCAAAAAAAGGGTCAGAACCATCCACCAGTGGGAAAGGCCATACAACATTGTGGGGAAATGGAAGTAATTTTTTTTTTCCTCCCCTCAGTGAAGTTAAATTGATTTCCTGACCCTGCAAACACACACCTTAAGATTTGGAATCAAGTCTCTGTCTTGTGTAGTTTCACAGTTAGGGCTAAAAAAGATCTCAAATCTGGATCTATACCAAAATAAAATCAATGGTTTCTTGGCCAAAGGCCTGTCTGTCCACAACAATTTATTGTAAGCCGTTCATAGGATTTTGAGATAGACAGACAGGTGAAAACACAATCTCTTTGCCTTAAAGTATTTGCAAATGTTATGTTTATAGTTATTAAATGGTATTTTCCCCATACTGTAGAAAGAACAGATTTAATGCATTGTTTGGTTGCAAAAAGCAAAACTAAATAAAGCAAAAATCCAGCAGATATATAAATGCGCCTATTTTTATGTCATATGCTATTCAGTATTTTGACAGCAAGTCAAACAGCTCCGCCGTGTCGCTGTACCCAACTCTCAGCCAGTCAGTGGAACTATCATTTTCTTCTTTGTCAAAGTGCAGATTGCGCCTTTAAACAACCCCGCCGACAGGCTTGCTGGGTCTCAGAAAGTTTTGTAGCATTTTGATAGAGGAATATTTCTGCTGGAAAAATGAGTGAGCGCGTTGTGTTGTAACTCTGGGCTGCGGGGCACAGAGCTGAGAAACACAACACATTAGGTTGTCAAAGTGGATGAGGTAATTTGTTTTCTTTTATTACTGAATTAATAGCGTTGTTGCGGCGCCGGTGAACGTGTGTTGTGTCTGCTGGTGTGCGTTTGTGCGCGAGCGCGCGTGTCTATCTGAAAGCGTTTCAGTGTGTGCACGCATGTGTATGTTCCTTACGCGCGTTAACTTGTGTGTAAGCATAAATTGTGACGTTAATTCATCAAGTGTGTGTGTGTGCGTGTGTGATGGATATCGCACTGAGAGGGGAGAGAGAGAGAGAGAGAGAGAAAGAGAGGCACTGTGTTAGGCGAAATACATTTTGACTCATTATGCAAGTATAATGAAACTATATCTCCACAGACTCTGCATATAGTTTTCTCTGACTTCTCTAAAAAATGTAAGCGCAGCAAAAATGAGCCCGTGCATACTTATGAGAACTCAGCAATATCTCACCACTTTCCCAGGACCAAACACACACACAGCTCTGACCACATCTCACAATTACACTAGAGTAAAAAAAAAAAAGCAATAATGTTTTTTGTTTGCCAAGAATTTAGCAGCTATGCATAAGGCTTCGCTCCTCAAATCCCACTTTGGGTAGAGACAGTGCACGGGAGGAGGTGAACTTCAAACCGCATGCTTTATAGCAGCTTTAAACAGCTGCCTGCACGGGGATGTGTTGCACACCTGTTGCAACTTATGACACAGCGTGCAATAGCCTCACGTTTGGGCGTTTGTGTCTTACAGCAAACACACACACACACACACACACACAGGCACACACACTCACAGCCCAAAGGACCTCCCATCAAGTGACAGAACATGTCAACATTACGGTGGACACACACACTGCAGTGCACGATTTTTTGTGTCACATGTCAAAGCAATCATGCCACATGCCAGAGAGCTGCACTCCGAAGTGCAGTGTGTGTGTGTGTGTGTGTGTGTGTGTGTGTGTGTGCACGCGCAAGAGAGACAGAAGGTTCAAAGACCAAGCGTTTTAAAGTGGCCCCCTGCTGATATCAGCTACTATGCTTTTGTCATATGTAATATTCATGTACTATAGCTACTTTGAAGAGTGTGTGTGTGTGTGTATGTGTGTCAGTTTTTCTGTTCAGTTTTATTTATTTATTTATGGATCAAAAAATTTATTTATCCTATTTTTTTTGTTTGTTTTTTGGGGCGATTAACTCTTAATTCGATCGTTCTTACTGCATCCTGCCGCTGAATTATGAGGCCTCTGCTGTGCCGCGCTTATTATTATGCATCAGCTCGGTCGTTAATTATTGATTAATTAAGAGATGCATTTAAAAAATAACTTCATTAAATTCCCATTTAATTGACACAATTAATAAAACCGGCACTGAAAAAAAAAAAAAAATTAAAAAAAGACAGCATGTTCATTAAACGTGACGATTAACACTTGCGTTTCATTGTTCTGACCTGAAGCGATGAATACATGACTGAATTTGGGAGTTGATTTGTGAAATTATTTGGAATTGCTCTTTTTATTATTCCATGTGCTAATGTGTTTTCCCGTTCACTTCCCATAGCGCGATTCACTCGTCTGCTGTTTTTCTGTTTGCACACCATATTCAGAGCTCTTTTTTTTTTTTTTTTTTTTTTTTAGAATTAGATGACATGCAGCCAAATTAAATTAAAATAAAATGAAATAAAAATCATATTCCATCCCCATCACACTGGCCAATGAGAGCTGCTGTTACTGCACTGTCAGCTGGACTTGACATTATTTCTAGTGCAGTTAATTAAAAGTAGTCATCTCAAGATAAAGTGTGGCCCAAATATGAAGTGTAAATAGAAAAGCCGTACACAAAGATGGCAAATCAAATTTAATTAATCACTTCTGAGTTGTTTTTTTTATGTTTATATTAATTAACAATACTAATTAATTACTGAACTAGTCCATAATGTTGACACAGTGGGGGCTCCATAATGAAAAAGTGCCGCACGTCACTCTGTTGTAACCCAGAGTGCCATTTTTTTCCCTGTTTTTTTTTTTTTTTTTTTTTTCAAATTTAGAGGGAAAAAATATATTACAATGTCACATCCATATCCTGTTTCTGCTATTTTTAAACCAAAGATGCCCTTGTTTTTATAGCTACACCGTTAGAGAATATCTAATATATACACATTTATTGCTATGGCATATTGGAGCAGCATATTGGCTTTCAGCATGCACACCTCATGATGTAAAATGCATCATATCATATACAATATCATATTAATGCACACACTTTGTATTTTAAATTTTTTAGGGCATTTCCAGCCTGAGCGCAAGAGAAAAACACTAGATTGACCAGATTAATACCTCATTGAGCCTCTGTCAATAACATTTTCAAATATTCTACAGTGTTTGAAAGTAAACACTAAAATAAATAAATAAATAAAATAAAGTGGCCAACACTTTAAAGGTTGTTGCAGTTTGTGCTTTCTTCATTTGATGCACCTGGAAATCTCCTTGAATTAAAGCAGCTCATTTAAAAGTGAAGTAAACCTTGATAATAAGGCGTTTTGCCTCTGCACTAATGAGAAAAGAAGCAAAATAACGCGCGGCGCGGTCCAACCACCTATAATGCTCATTTTAATTATGTGTGTGTTTGTGTATGTACGGCATGTGGCTGACAGTGTGTTTGCGTGTGTCATCTTTCCTGTTTGGGTGTTATGATACCGCCAAATATTGTGCATTCATACGCAACCCATGTCTTCCCCAAAGTTTCCCAAAGTTTTGACCCAGTTTATGCCTTCTCTTTGCATATTGGTAAACATATTTATGAACATGTAACTTTTGTATAATCAGCTTCCTGAGTTTTTCCCCCCATAAGGTCATTTGCTTCGCCGACCGCCTTATCTGTATCTTTTAGAACAAAGGGGATGAGAGAGACTGATTAGGGCTTTGAGTTGTGTGTGTGTGTGTGTGTGCATGCGCGTGCATGTCTTTGTGTGAGCTCACAGCCTACGAAACTTGGTGTGTGTGTCTTTTCGGCGTGCGTGTTCTCTCTCATGGACCTCTGGGCCTTGAGTGTGTGTCAGCCTTGGACCAGAAACATGAAATTTGCATTCTTTAATTAACATCCAAGCTTTCACTGGTGGTTGTAATTCCAAACTTGGGCTGCCGCTAGTTTTGGAATCACAAAGACAAACAACCCTGGAGGGGATTTTCCGTTTTTCACTCTCTCTCTGTCTCTTTCCCTCTTTTTCTCTCTCACTCCCTTTTTTTCTGTCTGCTAATGAAAAAGCTGTGAATAACTGGACTTGATTGGGTGACATTTGAGCGAGTAGAAGGAATTGTGCTAAAAAACACAAGCCACCACAGACAGATCGCCTGTAGGATTTTTTTTATTTATTTTTTATTTTATTTATTTATTTATTTTTCTGCTGTAAGATAAAAAGCCCCTTGCACCAAATGTGATGGGAAAAGTGTGAGTTTTTCCTCCCCGCTGACGGAGGCGAGGATGCAAGGTGGCATGAGGTGTCACTTTCGGTTAGTGGCGAGGGCCTGTGCAGCCATGATATTTTGTTTTCCTTTGTAATGACGCACAACAACTAAAAAAGCTCAGGCAAACAGGATTTCCATTTCATCTGCGCCTCGGCTCAAGAGCGCCGGCTGCATTTTCAATAGCACTCCGAGCAATAGGTTACCCGCTGTAAACCACTTGATGTATTCTTTGTGTGCTAAAAAAAATGTCTAACCTTGCCTTAAAAAAAAAAAGTAATTGAAATCTGGCATTAAAGGGAATGTGCTTCACAGCCAGGACCAAGTCGCACATAAATAATATGTTGTAAAATATAAATTGTTTGCTGTCGACTGTGTGAAAATCACCTGCTTTTTTTCCTGAAAAGTTTATTATAGAGACGTAAGATGCGAACAAAGTCGGCTAATGTTGTCTCACTTACCCCGAGGGGCTTCTGCAAACTTAAACTCAATTTTGTAAAAATTGCCCTGATTTTCTTAAAGAAAATTTTCAAGATTTTTTTTTTCTTTGTGAGCTAGCTTTGCCTGTTAACTCCCCCAAAGGAAGATGCTAACATTTAGCTTCTCTCGGTTAGCCTCAAGTTTTAGCCACCGAGCTAAACCATGAATATTCTTTGTGTCCCTAAAATATGTCAAACTTTGCGTTTGTTTTTAAATTGTAATTGAAAGTTGACATTTATATGTTGTAAAATATAAATCGTTGCAGTCGACTGTGACAAATCACCCATTTTTTTCCCTGAAAAGTTCATTTTAGAGATGTAAGATGCTGACAAAGTTGGCTAATGTTGCCTCACTTACCCCGAGCTGCTTCTACTGAGCAATAGCAAACTTAAACTCACATTTTAGATGAGCATGGTAAGAAAAGTTGTTTTTCTGTGGGCTAGCTTTGCGTGTTGGCTCCCCCAAAGGAATTGCTAACGTTTAGCCTCTCTCCGTTAGCCTGAAGTTTTAGCAAAAATACACTCAAACAGAGAAGCAGCTTTCTAGACATGCACATTTTGGGACCCTTTTGTTGTATTTTATCAGTCAAAATGTCGGCCTCTTGTATTTTTTTGTACTATTTCCTTTTTCCAGACGGTTTTCCAGTGTTGGCACATTAGCCTCAAGGTGTTGCTTTCCCTCTCTCTCTCTCTCGTGAGGCCAGCAAAACCAAGGGGTTGGATTCTGTTGCTGTACACTTCCATTACAAGCATTTCTCAACACACACTGTCCTGAACAACCATTAAAAATTTAGCCGAGCAGCCGTGCGAGCCTGCTTGTATGCCGTGGGAAAGCTAATTTCTACCATCCATCTCTTGGGGTACAGCCACCGGGCAAAATTACCCAAATATTGCCCAACATCTTCACCTTGGAGGGGGGCGAGAGTGATATAATATGCAGTGTTTTCATACTGGGTGACAATTTTGCTTAAAACAAATATCTTCCAGGGCTGCAGTTGTGGGTAATTTGCATTAACGGGTTTTAAGCCTTAATGGTCGCATGGGAGCGTAACTCAAGCTGTTTGCAGCAGCCTGTTGGGAGGCCTGGGTATGCAACTTCTTCACATTTTGTTGATGTAATGTTAAAGTTTCATTTCCTCCCCGTTTGCCTTGTTTTACTTTGTAATTGTAATTGCCTCGGCTCCTTCAACAAAACCTCCAGCTCAAGCCAAAAAAATAGTTAATTTAGTTTAAAACGTTTAAAAAAAAAAAAAAAAGCCTTTGTTTTTCGTTATCGTCGGCTTTGTAAGGTGGAGTGCTTTATGAGAAAAAAAGATCTCCACCTTAACATATCTATTTAATCTGCTTTTGACTGATTAAATTTTGAGTGAAACAAAAATATGCCAGTGAGGTGACATGATTCCACTCATGCTTTCAATGCAGCTTCTCTTTAGAAAGAAAAAAAAAAAAAAAAAAATCACAGAATCAAGCCCCATTTTAATGATTCCAGTTGAGTGATCTGCTTTGTACTGCCTTGTTTACAGAGAAACCCTCTAACGAGAGCAACTGCATTGCAAACGACTGGACTTATCTCACCCCTGTGGCAGAAATCTTCACTTGCTTTCAAATAGAAAATAAGACCTCACTGAATGTGAGACTCAGCAACTTGTAAAGATGAACTTTAAAAAAAAAAAAAAAAAATTCTTGCACTATAGCTGCAGCAGCTTTCGCTTTAATTGAAAATACAAATTTGTTCTTAATTGACCTGCTCGGTTATATAAAAACCTGAATTAAATAAATAAGTGAAAACGCTTTCTTAGGATGCAAACAATGTGAGTTATTTTCTCTCCTGACCCCACAGTGTGTTGCGAAACAGCTGCAATGAGGACAACAGCAACAAACCAGCCGGCGCCGTTTCCAGCACAGCGGTTGGAACCCTAAAGCCTTATGCAAAATGGGCAGTTTTCTGCAGGGATCCTACTTCAAACCCCGCCACCGCTGCCTTTTGTGCCAGATTGACACCACTGATGTTTTCTCCCTTCGACTGATTGCATGTGATGGTCATGTCAGGGGAGAGAAGCGCGCCGGGAGAAAAAGGGCGCGCACGCCGCCGACGCACGCGCGCACACACTCGACACGGAATCGGAAATTAAAAGGGCCGCAGCTGAAGGAGGATGATGTCAGGGCTATGCAATATGTAGCATGTTTCCAAATACATTGACAGGCATCATCAGAGAGACAGCACACACACACACACACACATTCACAGACGCTTACAGAAGCAAAAACCAGTCTCTCTGTCGTGCACGCACACACACAGCCAGCCGTGCACACGTTTAACATACACACTGTGCTGCTCAACACAAGTGCACCCAGTATTTCTGACAGACTGAAATAGAGAACCTAGTTGGGAGAGAGGAGAAGAGGGGGAAAAAAAAAAGAAGTAGAAACGAGGCGGCGGGAGAAAGTCTCAGTAAAGGAGAGATAAAGAAAAAATAAATGAGAGGGATGTGTTTGTGTGTGTGTGTGTGTGACAGAGTAGAGAGAGAGAGAGAGGGCGAGATGAAGGAGGGCAGAATCAGCCTCAGCAGCAGGATGACGCACTGCTAATGATGTAATGTGCTCTCGCCGCGGCGGCTGGTGGAGGCACGGAGAAACTGGCGTTGGCTCTGGGCTACAACAAGCAGCCTGTTGTTCCCCCCGCCGTCTCTCGCTTTCTTCTCCCCGCTCGGCTTTCTCGAAACCGCCGCTCTCTTCCTCGCGCCGTCCATATCCGACGCCGCCCCCCCTCCTTTCCCCTCAGCCTGACATCCTTTCTTACGTTTTCACTTTCTGCCTGACGCGCTCGCTCCGAGTTTCTCCGAGTATTCATGTGCACGCTCGCATTTACATTTATATTTCAGGCCTTCAGCTGAGGCTCTAATTGATACAGTGAGAGCAAAAATAGTTTAAGTCTCAGTTCCTAGATCACCAAAATTCACACGGAAGCATAAAGAAAGCAAGGTCAGGCGTCTAGTAACTTTACAATAGTTCTTTAATCGTCCAATAATATATAATCCATATATCTGTGTATTTGTATGTGTTTACTTATAGTGCATTTTCACTATAGTCAAACACACTTTACTTAGTTTTTGTATTTTTTAGGCATTTATGTATATTTAAGTTAAATTAAAACATATTTTTGCACTTAATTATTTGTTATATGGATGTGTTTGTTTGTTTATTTATTTATCTGTTCATTCCTGTTGCTTTGTTGGTTTTTCCTCATCGTCACCTGACTTGTGAAGCCCGCACTGTACATATCGTTTTGCACATTTCTTTGTACTTTGTTATTAAGAAGCCATGTGTTTGTGTTTGTGACATGTAATCAATAATCGGCGGCAGCTGACACCTCCAAACTGCTATGCTACGTAATTTCCTATTGTCACTTGTCAAATCAGTGTACTGTTTTCCTTTTTTTTTTTTTTTTTTTTTTTTTTTTTTCTCCTTTTTTCCCCTCCGTCACACTGTCACACAAACGGAAGAGATGTTTTTCTCTGTTATCTCCGTCTCACACCAGTGAGAAATCTGATTGGCTATTTGGGGCTGAGTATGATTTGTGACAACACCATTCGTGTCTCTGGGGATTATGGGCCTCTCTAAAGTGTATAAAAAATATGTGGTTGACATATTTACTTTTATTCACTTACACAGCTTATTCCCAGCTGTAGGGGTTGACGGAGACGGAGGGAGAGCGCGCGAGAGATCACACACTACAGCCAGCAGTCCAGTGCTGGGGCAGCCATGCTGTTATTTGTATATAATACACCAGTAGTGATGATGTTATGTGCCATACGTTTTGATTTGTGATTTGATTGACCGGGCAAACAGATGAGTACACATTTCCGTTAATGCATTCCTGTGACACGGAGCACTCATAACGGCGGTAGGCTGAAGTAGGAAAATTAATTTTCTGTTTCCGACACACACACAATACATCAATGATTTTCAAGGATCAATGCTTAATTCATTATCGCAAACATGTCTCTCGTGTCACATTATTCGTGGCCATTTACATACCATGGGTGCAATTATTTGCGTCACACTTTGATGTTTATGATGACAGATACAACAACAGTAATAGTAATTTTAGCCGCCTACAGCCCGGGCTGATGATGGCGATGGAATTTGCATGCAGTTCTGCGCTATTTATTGCATTGTACATATGCATATGATGTATTCCTTTGCACATCAATTATTTTCAAGGATCAAAGCATATTCCATTATTGTGAACATGCCAAAAATATCGCACTGTGCTACTATGTACGTATTCTGGTACAAACATGCGCACGCATTTAATCATACATGCACACACAATCGAAGACAGGTCAGGTCGCTGATTATGATTCAGGCCGAGAAAAAGGAGAGAGAGACAGAACATCTAAGGACCTGGAGAGAGAGAAATATATAGGGAGAGGGAAGGATTTGCTGGAAGTTTTGACTGGAAATCTGGAGATAAAGCCTTTCGATCTTGGGATTGAGCCCTTTAGAGCCACTGAGTTCTGGACTGTGTAGGGGCAAGATTAGAGGGAGGGCCCGACTCAGAAGGCCTGCATGCTCAAACATGTCTGTTGTTTGACTGGGCTCACCACTGTTGATCTCCGCAATCCAAAGGAAAGCGTTCAGATTTTCTCCCTTTTTCATGAGCAAATGGGTTTGCTCTCACACGTACACAAGGGCACATTTGAGGATACATAAGTCCACGCATAATATGAGTTTTCGAGCAATGAGCATCATTTTTCTTCGAGTTTTTGTGCACACCTTGCAAAGGGCCTGCAACGGCAACCCCTAATTAATACCCTTAGTCAATTTTAACATGCATTTGTTTGGATATGTGCTTACTTGAGTGTGTTCTAGATAGAAAAAGATATGTACAACCTGGTTAGAGCCTGTGCGGATCCACTATATGATTTTTTAACTGGTAGGCCTTTGAGGATAGAAGAGGGAAAAGTGAAGCTTTATTTGTTATGACTGAATTGTCTGTCTGTCGCCGCCTTTTACACAAAGATATTACTGCTCCAGTTTCTAGTGGTTGCTAGGATACCGAAATCCAATAGTTTTTTAGAGGTCAACTCCCGCATGCCTCATCCAGAAACAAACGGGACGAGCGCTCGCAAATCAAAAATCCATCCTTAAATCCTCGATGACATCGTATCCCTGACTACCCGCTAATCCCCAGTTGTCACAGTTGAGGTAGATCAAAGTAAACAGGAGGCAATTGCCATGATGAAGTTTAGCCAGGGGCAGGCATGTGACGGATATGGTCCACTGGTGCTCATGCATCTGCTCAATTGCCCTCCAACAGAGAAGGCACTCATTTGGCGATTGTGATATCATTTTTCAAAAGCCGACTATTTCAGCAGCCCTAAATCATTCAACACGCGTAAATGCGATCAATCAAAAGCTACGGTGTCTTTCACGTCTTAAGATTGCTTACAGTTTCATCTAATGAGGGCAAAGCTCCACTTGCCAGAATGCTCGCAGTATATTATGGGCAATTTGGAGGAATGCAAATATGTGTACACTGAGCGCTCCATCTGTACGCTGACCCGCTGCATGTGGAGTGTCAGATTTATCGCTGCTCAAGGAAAAGGTTTTTATTTTAAAGTCACAACCGTCTTATCTGCCTGAATCAAAGCGGGGCAGCCACACGGAGGAGCTGAGCACGCCGTTTTCCCAAAACCGAGACAGGCACAGATTCACCGTATTTGCCTAAATGAAATTCTAATGTTGGGTACGGGCGCCGTCGGGAAGTGTTCTTCATGCACAGGAGGTGATCCGTTGAGAGCTCGACACGATTCACCGCCTCTGCCTCCACCAGCCGCCAACACCGCTTTTACACCAAACAGTCGGGTGCTACATGTTTTTTGAGCGTAAGTCAGAGTCCAATCCAAAAAACTGTGATTTATTAACAGTTTATCATATTGCATAACGAGCCCCATCACATTTCAGGATTTAACCAGCCATGTGAACACAGGTTAACTAAAACGAAAAACTAAAACTGCAATGAACTGTGCGCTGAAAAAACGAACTAAAATAACAAAAATATGCAGGAAATATCTTTGGTTTTAGTCTGTAAAGTTGGTGCGTCGGTGCTTTATTTTACACAGTGAGTCAGCTGCCTTTACAAAGTGTTGTGTTTGTATTGTAATACCTATTCTGAATTTTAAAATCTTGCCCCTGACAAACAACGCCCCGTATTATAATAAAATAACAAGCCAAAACCAAAACTGAAAAACGAAACACTTTTCAACAGTAAAAACTAATCTGAAGCAAGCGCGCTCACTCTGGAAGCCACCCATGGAGAGAGGAGAGTGGTTTTGTGCCATTTTGGCCGCCATCGCTCCGTATTCGAAGACCTTTTGAAGAATACCGGAGGCAGAATAGGACTTGAACCGCCGCGTGTTTGCCAATACAGCAGCAGCAGCGGCGAAGAATACATAAAGACTAAACAAAGCGCCGTGTACTTGAGCACTGTGAAAGACCCTCCTGCCTCTGTGATGAGTGTTTCTCACCTACACTAATTGATGTCATACACATCCGCCATGCAAACAGTCAACATACTTTGACTGCAGAATTTAAACATCAGAAACGCAGCTGGCTAATGTGTACACTGCTCAGTCAATGTATATATTGACCGGCTAATTATGCTTAAATACACAGATTGTCGGTTTACACGTTCGGACGTTGCATACATTTGCCGTTCTCTCCCACTGAGCATATAGCACATGGGTGTGCTGTGTGTTAAAGTGGAGGGAAAACAAGCCCTTCCTCACATTGTTTTCCCTCTGTTTCAGTGGCACGGTGCAGATAACCCCATAACTCATGCAAGAGGCATAAAACATACCGGGCCAGACTGAAGCCAATAATCACTGTTTCATTATCATTTCTTCCAAAGCAACGTCTCAGCAAGGCCCCGGAAATCTCCTAAAGAGAAATATCGAGGAGGGGTAAGAAAACCTGGCTATTGTTATGGCCTCATTTGCATATCGTCTATTGTCAGTAGTTATGACTGTGTCAGTCATCATGTTGTTTGCACAAATGAATTTCAAACAGCCGAGCCTCCTGAAGAGAAAGCTGTGTATTCTCCATTGGCATCGTTCTCATAGTGCTCTGTGCCTCCAGCGCTAAACTAAGACCAAAACAATGTGGGGGGAGGGGGGATTTTCATTTGTCGGGGCATTGCGGCGCTTCCTTGTAATTTCGGAGATCCGAGAAGTTAAGCTCATTCTACTGTCTGCTTTAAGTCGCTCTGGATAAGACCATTAGCTAAATGGCGAAAATGTAAATGATTGTAAATAGCTGCTGCACTGCGAGTCTGCCATCCCGGGCTTTGCAGCCTCTGAACCCATCGGCTATTGTGTGATGACGATTTAGCCTCCGGGGAGACATCGGCCAGTGTTTTGGGGGCTTCTTGCATAGCTGCTGTTCTGTTTTCAATTTCCATTACCGCTTCTTTTATTACACGAGTCAAACGTTTCTCCCCACACACCACAATGCTTTCCACCTCTGTCCTGCATAAAACCACTGGGACTACAAACAGCAGCTACTTGGACTACAATGGAAATGGAAACCAGAACACTTCAGATATCAAAACCTTTCCCCTCGCTCAGATTCTATATTGCATATCTATATTTTTAAGTATATAAACACAGATACATAGATAGACAGACAAAGACTCTGTTTAGAGAGATTATTGGCTTCGAGGCTGCCTCTGCTGCATGTCCTAAGTGAAAATTAGAATTTAAAAGGACAACAAATGGATGTTACCAAATTTTAAAAATGCACAAAATTGCTGTCATTGCTGATATATTCTGCCAGGTGCAATGCCAGAAAACAACTTGCTGATATCCCTCAGACAAAACGGCTCACCTTTCCATGTTTCCCTTTAGACTAGATTCAATTTGAATATGTTTGATTTCTATTATATTAGATTGAGAGCAGATTACATTAGCTCAAATTTCTCTGAAATTTGTCATCATCCATTTCACATGCAGACAGGACGGCTATATGCAGTGTAATTTTTGTGTAAATCCTCAAAGAGCCAATCTGCTATAACACAGATGGAACTGACTGGAACAGCAGATCAGTCCAAATACAAAGCCTCGACTTGAGAATCATAGATGAGTCTGATGATCAATCAAATTCGTGAATCGTCTCGCTAAATTTCCCAGCTGTCCCATGCCGGATGACCAGGGAGCTGTGATTCTGATTTTACACCTTTACGGCTCAACTTCAATCTTGAATTAAGCACCAGCTTGCCTCTGACTACTTGTCAAACAAAAAGTGGAAAATGGCCACAGAGGCTGAAAAGTGAAAGTTCTTTTGAGACCGGCGGCGAGTTGTGCTTGTCGTCGCTGGGAGCATATTGGATTTGTATGTATTGTCATGTCTCTATTTGACGTGATCCACCTAAAACCAATTTGCTCCACACTGACCATCACACAAGTGCAAACAGGGGATATGGATGTCTATAGCTAGAACAAATGATAAAAGTAATTACCTTAAAACCCATAAAAGAGGCGTATTCCCGGTGGAGACCTCTGAGGACAGACACTCGTGCAAGCGTCTCTGTCTGCATGTGTATATGTGTGTGTATTTGCAGGTGCATAACTATGTGCATATGTGTGTTTGCCCTCGCCAAGGTGCATGGGATTCGGCTATCTTGGGAAATCGGTTCCAAATTGGACTTTAAGCAGACCTGAGTGTACATAATGAAGTGTTGATCGGGAGACCAGGTCTGCGGCCGCAATTCAGGACAGTGGAATAGTTTACCAGCATGACCAATATTGACAAGCAGAATTATTCTGCTAAGGTCTCAGTTCAGTTGGGAGATGAGCAATACAGGTCCCCTGTGATGTGGAAAATGAGAATGATAACAAGCATGCTCGCTACGCTTCCCTTGTTAATGTGGTGCTGTGTGGAATTCAAACCCCAAGAGACTAGACTCCTATTAAGAAAGAATGATTGCATATGCATGCACACACATACACTCACACTCACACACACACACACACACACACACACAAGCATGCAAGCACACATATAATCAACTCTGCATGTGTACTGAGGATATTTTGATGTTTTGGTTGAAATGGCTGGTGAAATGCCTCTGTCCTCCCCAGTGATGGTGTGTGAATGGTTTTGTATGCCACACAATAGCTGACTGAAGCAAACTACAGGCGCTGAAACACACTCGATGTGATCCTTGTTGCCAATGACATGGAGGCTTAGGGTCATTTCCCATTTCGATCAACTCAGCCGGTGCGTGCGAATATCCGCCATTCATCAAAAGCCCCAACGGATGTAGATTTTGATTTCGCTCCATTACAATTACGCCGCTTAGATCATGAGTGAGGATATTTCAAAATCATGATACAAAGAATGAAAGCGCCAATGAATGAATGACTTCATGAAAGAAATAAAAAATAAATAAATAGATAAATAAGCAAACCCCAAACCCAACTCTATGTGAAGTTTGACATCTCATGGGAGAAAGCGTGCTATTGAAGTTGCCATCTGCTATTGGCTGATGTTAGGTGCCAGGTGCCACCTGTTGTATTCTATGTACAGTATGTTTCTAAGCAAAGAGAAGAAAAAAAATAATAATACGGCACGCTCGCTTTAATCGCTGTTTCGATAGTGAAATGTCTTTATCTTCATCAAAAGTCTTTTTTTTCTTTCTGCGCTCCTCATGCTGTATCCAGTACGTGCACCTCATTTAGACAATGTTGTGCGTTAAAGTATTTTTTTCATGTTTCTAGGCAACACGTGTGCAACTGTCTCGCTGCTTTTGTCTGTTTTCCCACTTCGAGTACAAAGTCTGGCAAGGGATGTGGAAGGCTAATTCTAAATTCAGTTTGAATGAAAAAACAAGCCACTTGACAATGAGTGAAACTCTAACTTTTGTCTATATGTGGACCGTTCATTTGCTTTGGGATTATCCATGCCTGCTGGAATATTTGCTATGAAGCCCAACAAGCGGAAATTCACAGAAAATAGCAACAATGAGCCGGGTGTGTAAGGCGGATGGAAGGTGACATCTTCTGGTGCCAAACATCAGCCCACAGCAGCATTTTCAGTCACGTGGGTTTCACCATCAGTCGCCAGGCTTTGCACAGATTTGCTTGTTTCTCTTCAAAATGCATTAGAATTTTCATACGACAAAAAATACGGCAAAAACTGGGAATTTACAGTCTCTCGGAAACAAGTCAGAGATTCTTACCAAGCAATATGCTTCCTTTTAGGGACTGTGATTACAGTCATTATTATCTAGCCGTGGATTCTGGCACATGGCGCTTTGATCACTATTTTCCTCTGACAAAGAGCTCTTATCTGCATTCAATATTAGAGTCTGGGGAAAGCAAAACATAGGAGGGTGACGGCTGTTGTTCGGCTTTGACCTGAGAGTGAACTAGACTTCAGAGGCCCAGAAGTCCAGACCTGGCAGCTCTGTCAGGCTGTGGACAAATCTGCTGTCTCAGTCGCATATCAATACTGGGTCAGGGAAGGGGGAAAAAAAAAAAAAAAGATGTAACATCATCTTCTTCTTCCTCTCCATTAGACTCCCTTACTCTCTACTCCACTCTCTCTGTCTTTGTCACTCCCTTTCCCTCTCCCCTTTTCTCCTGTCCATTATACTCATTCTTTCTGTCACTCTTCCTCCCTTTCCCTCTCTCTCCCTTTTGAAAGGCAGCCATTTGCAGCAGTTGGAGAGCAAGACTGTTCACTCACTCGCAAAAGTGAAAAAAAAAAAAAAAAAAAAAAAAAAAAATGTTCCCAAGTCTCAGCACAAACTCTCATCCGCACAGTTCCTCCATTATCATCTCTTCCCTCGCCTTCACTTGGCATCGTATTTTCGCCCGAGCTCCGTCGAATTTTTAAGCATAACTGTTTAGACAGTGTGATTATGAGGAGAACTTTGTGTAACCTGTCGCAGCCTCTGGCCGCGTGGCTTTACATGCCGCACATCATTATCAGCACAAGTTCATGTGGGGCCAAAGAGGATTTCGCTTCTTGTATCTCCACTGACGACTTATGACGCCGAGGCGCTGCTATCAGCCTGTGCCGCTTAATTGTATTTGACAATTGCGAATAGTACAGCCATGTTCTAATAATTACGGCCGGCAAATTAGAAGATGGAAGGGATATCGGTCGACGGGGAAGGAGTTCCATCTCTCGAATCCTGCTGTGTTTTTTTTTTTTATTCTTCAGCTCCATTTGGAGTTGACCCTAAGGAAACTGTCACATAATTACAATTTGCTAATTTGTGTTAATGATGCTTAGGTCGTGCTTCACAAATCATTATCCATGCACACACGCAGGCTCAAGCATGCCCTGGAAAAAAAAAAAAAAAAAAAATCACACACAAAACCCGCAAGCTGAAGGCTGAACAATGAGTTTGACTCCAGCGCAACAGCCCCCATTACATGTGGACCGACCCTGGAGGTTGAGGCAGGCTTTCTTCTTCGTTGGTGGCGCCTGTTCCGCACCGCCTAGCTCGAAGTACGAAGCGGGCGAGGCGCCGCGAGAAGGGGGCGGGAGGAGGAACTTCAAAAGGTTGGAGATGATTTCCTCAGATCTTCGCTCAGTGTGGTATCCCCACAACACGCCGGCAAAGTGATTGTGTGTTCGGCCAGACTTCACAGGATCTGCCCTCAAGTCTTCCTCCTTGAAAAAGAATAGGAAATCACACTAAGAATTAAGAGAAATCAAAGCACGGGCCAAAGTTAAGCACAATAGTGTGTAGATACTGGGTCAAAGTTGCGTTTGAACCCTTGAAAATAATAACACAGCAGCTGATTTGACCATGAAATGAGTTAGTTGAGGGTTTTTTAATTCTTTCAAATTACATGCAATTCAGACACACAAGGGTCAGAACACATTTTCAAACGGGTTAATTCTCAGTTTTAATCAAGACAGAGCACCAACCACACAGGAGTTAGAACAAAACACAGTGATTTTCAGACAATTTGAAAGTCAATTTATTTTTTTTTTTTGTGGTTAATACCTGCTCTTGTTTGAATTGCCTTGATGCAGCTCGCCCTATCTAAGTGCTTGAAATAGGTTAAAAGAATAATTTGCAAATATTATGCGGTCCGGGCTCGGCTTTAAATTGTTCAAATATTTGAGTCAATTTGCAAGCCTTAAGGAGCCATGTCCTTTGAAACAAAATGTAGACTTTTTGCCAAATCTTTCAGTCCTCCAGTGACTTGGCCTCACATTGAATACACTCTAAAATTAACAATCAATAAGTATTTTTTAATAAATCAGATATGATGTACCAGTCCAACAGTCTTTCTCTCCGCAGGGCCAGCATTTGCATTTTTGGTCATATTTGGTCCTCTGGTTGAGTTCAGGGTTTTATCCATTTTCATCCATTACCTACTGAGACAGACACACACATAGTGGAGGGTTAATTGGCTGCAGATGAACCTTATTGCCCTGATGGAGCGTCCCTGCCCGTCTCCATCTCCTGACCAACACTCAATCCCACCTACCACTTGCCAGCATGCAATAAAAATAGTCCTCTAAAAGGGTTGTTACGCTTTCGAAATCTGCATAAAGCACTGCTAGCCACTGATTCACACTGAAATCGCCGTTCCTGTTGGCTCTAACCTGGAGTTTGACTTGAGCAGTGACACAGAAAAAGGGTATTTGACTGAGTAGGCTCCAATTCAAATATTGTTGAGGTGTCTGTGAGCAAGGCATGTGTGCTTGTTGAGTTTTTTTTTTTCTTTGTTTGACATATGTTTTCAGCCCCAACAATGATGCTGTCACTTTTTAAAACACCAGGCATATTCAAATTATCGCCACGATATAAGTGTGTCGTGTTAAACACCCTGAAGCAGTCTGCACGTTGCCAAACATATTAACGTTTTCCAGAAGGGCCACCTCGGATTTGTATCCTTGGGTATGTTTTGGGGTCACGCTGTTTCACTCTGTGTGTGTGTGTGTCGGTGTGTGTGTTTCCCCCCCACCCTCCTCCTTTGGGATGTTTGAACCTTGGCACCATGTTTTGCTGAAAGTTGCTGATTGTTCCCCGCGCAGGGTCACGCAGGGAAATCACAGAAGAAGCGGAATTACATTATAGCTTATTTGGAGGCCATAAGGTTTCACGGGAGCCATCCATCAAATGTTTGAGGTGTTTTTGGAGCACATAAAGAGGCGGTTCTGCAAACACTGCATAGTCTCAGGTAGTTATAGCTGAGCGAATCAAGCACATACACAAACGCGGCCCACTTCACGCTTGGATATTGATGCCGGGTCGGGGTGAAGGATCAGTCAATGATCCTCAAAATTGCACTCCATGATGACAAATAAATCTTCATTGCCATGTAGGAGAATACTTTCGGATGCATATTAATGTCTTAGATGACCCGCGTTATCCCAAACGCCTTGCATATGACCTCTGAATGAGGTCCAACAGTAGATTGTCCTTACTCAGGCAAAGCACAGGCTTAGGAAGAGGATTCAGTCGCCCCATTTATGCAGATAAAATAGCAGTGTGAGGGAGTCTTCAAGCCCCAATTTGCTGACAAGGCAAACCTCCCACATTTAGCACTCAAGCCTCTCCAAAATTTGGGGGAGGGTGGTAACAATTTATGGTAACACTGCCGAATGTTAATACCCAACTTAGTATCCGTCTAACCCGAACTAATTCAAAGTTTAGACAAAGTCAGCCGACAGCCTATTGACACTAAGTCGAGTATTTACATTAAACTGTGAAACTCAACTGATACAAAAGTTGATAATATGTTGAATTTTAACATTGACAGTCCAAATTAAATGTGGCTTTTTTGTTGTTATCATCATTTTTGAACATTCAGGCACTTGCATGAAAGCCTTTGAAGCAAAAGTGATGAATATGCTACGTCAAATATGACAAATATACCTCCAGTGCATCTTTAGGCATCACATTTTCAATGTTTTAGCCTTAAAGTTGTTGCTGTAAAGGTAAAACATTTAGATTCGCTTGAAAGGTGCACTATGGAAAACTGCAGATTGATTGACGTGAGAACCATATATGCTCAGCTGACAAAAAAATGTATAAGCACGTAATTTGACAATTGGCTCTACATGTTTTTAGTCTCCTCTTATGTCGTGTTTTTGGTCAGTCGAGTCTTGACAGTCCTGCAACTGGAAGTTTTGAAGACTGTCATTACCCAGAATCATGTAATGTGACATCAGTAATCTGTCCTGTCACCTGAGTTTCCTCTTCTTAGCTGCTGGTCAGGAGGAAGATGAAATGGATGGTGAAAAAATCCTGACAGCCGTCATCGGTGGCTTTCCTTTTATCTGAAGCGTTTGCTCATTTGCTGTTTAGAGATTTTACCCCTTGATTCCTGTGCTTGGAAGAGATTTTTCGTCAGTGACCCTACCTGTCAGAATTTCTTTTGGTCAAAAAGGAAGAAATAGGGAGAATGGGGTGATCTTGTGTACCGAAGCCCCACTTTGTGAGCTGAACTAATAATTCACATGCTTTTTCCTCCATTAAAATCTCCCATAGCATCCCTTTAAGTGATAAGAACAATCCATGTGGGAGATAATTCGAGCATGAAAGCAATAGACTTTTCTCAGATGCCGCCTAATGATAATCGCACTCACGCACACACACACACACACATCTCAGCATATGTTCCTTTATTGGATTTTACATGGCTGACGTACTGTACATCCATAAGGCCTTAAACGTAATGAAGAGAGACTTTTCGAAAGTCATAACGGGGCGATGAAAGGTGTCTTTTGTGTACCGAGGTGCTTATTAATAATGGAGCATGTCCGCCACCGCATCACACCTCAATCAGCCAGTCATGTGTGTCCTAATGGTGCCGCTTGATACATGACGCGAGCGCCTCTGAAGTGGGCAGCATTTCACACGTCGGACTTCTTTATGCCTCTGGATGGTTTTACATCACGTCCTGGTGCGAGGCGCCAGTTAGCACATTAACAACGATTATCCCCTTCATCTCAATAAAAGTTTCAATTACAGGACAGAAATGGGAGCAGATAAATGGGCCATGGTGGTGAAATACTGTATGCTCACATGGAGAGCAGGGAAACAGAGGCAGACGAGGAGCAGACGGAGAGGGGAGGCTTTTCATGTGGCGAGGCTGAGCTCGTGACTGCAGGTCGGAGCCTCTTCATCAAAGACGTAGGAAGCCCTTATAAGAACGTATGTATTTCTGTGTATATGCATGCACAAACACACCCACACACACATGGCGTGGTCCATAGAAGGACATATCTATGTGCTTTGTGTTAATGCATGTAAATGTGGATCAGCACCATTTATGATGAAAAAGAAATTTTTCATAAATTTCAGGCAGTTATAAAGTGAACATCTATACCGTGTTGTAAATAAACTCATTCACATTCACATTTACTCGTGTAGCATCGACATCGGCACAAAAGGATGAAATTGCTCTTTTTCGTTGCTGAGTCATCTACACTGTGATATTAATTTTGCATCAAAAGATGAGTGTGTGCAAAGGGAATGGCCTCCTGATAGATTCGGATTATGCGTCTTTTTTGGGGGGGGGGGGGCTTTTAAAAATGCCAACAGCAAAAAAATAAAGAAAAATAAAGAAAAATAAAAATGAAGTGACCACTTTAACACATCAAGTGATCGAGCGTTCTCGCACTAAATAAAACATGCACATGTGCTGCATACCTAAAGAATCTGCCGTGACTGAATGCTCATTAAAATAGTTTCTCTCGCTGCGATGTGATTTTCGGTGCTTATGAGGAAGAGCTGGCTAACATTAAAATTCAGATCGCTTTGACAAATACAGTAGCACTTTTGGCTGCAGCAACACACAGTCAGCATGACATCCCATGTCAGGGGAACAAAAAAAATATATATCTGAAAGATACGGCAGGCTTACCAAAACCTTTTATGTAAATTTGAGATGTTGAAAATCAGTGGTTGAATGAATGAATAATGTCAAAAATGGGATTTTTTTCCCAACAGAAATGTCCACTTCACTGAGGATGGTTACACAGTGAATTAAGTAGAACCAGACTCCTCTTGCGCTAAACACCTGAATATTAGGCATATGACATACAGGATCCACTGGTTGTGGATGTGAGTGAGTGACCAGTGAGTTTCTGTAGCTCAACCAGACAGAGTGTGGAAAGGTCAAAATACTTTGGGGCCTATATTCCCATATATAGGCTATAGTGTTCTTTCAGTCTGCACCATGAAAACTGTTTAAGTGTTCAAGATTTTGTTTAAAAGCTTCAAAAATTTGCCTCAAACGGCAATCTCAAATGAACTCTGTTAGCATGGCCAAATGGCTGAAGGCACAATAATAAATAAATAAATAATGCATTTTTAAAATAATAATGATAATAATAATAATAATAATAATAATAATAATAATAATAATAATAATAATATGAAAATAAATAAAATGAAATGAAAATAAAATAAAATTCAGTTCAATTAAAAATACCAAAAAAAAAATAATAATAATAATATGAAAATAAATAAAATAAAATGGAAAATAAGTAAAAAAAAATACAAAATAAAAATTAAATTAAATATAATAATAATAATAATAATAATAATAATAATAATAATAATAATATGGAATTAAATAAAACAAAATTAAAATAAATAAAATAAAATAAATCAGACTATTTGTCTGTGATTTCTGGGTGTTAACTCTCTGTCCCTCCGTATGATTTTTTTGCTGGGCAGAGTGACTTGAACCCGGATGCAAACACTCGACAGCGAGATGTGTGACGCTCAATGCGCCACCGGACCTAAAGCAAAACGGTCCAGGTGAAGAAGCCAGGCAGGGGTCAGGCGAGGCAGTGCCCATCCAGCAGCCAGCCAGCTCGAGAGGCTGTGAGGAAGCACAGCAGCCGATCTGCTCAGGACTCTCTGGGTAAGTGACAGCGCTGAAGGCTGATTAGTAATGAGGAACAGCTGGAGCAGGGAGGAGCCGGGCCGGGCTGACTGCAGACAGGAAACAGGTGTGTTTTGCTGAGAAACACAGTGGAAAACCAGCGCTGTCTCCTAAAAAATGTGCTCTCATACGACTAAACTGCATTCTCCATTATGTTTTGACTAGAACATATTTCTTCTTGGATTGCATTTGTTTGGAATCACCGATTTCAAAGCTGGCATAAGGTAGGTGCAGTGGATGGGGCAAACAACCAATTTGCACTCTGGCGGCTCGAGTTAAGTCACATATAAAGCGACAGTTGTGTTTGTTTTTAGCTTACATTACCTTAAACAAGTCGAATTAGTGCCTAAACCTACCCATGTGACACTGATATGCTATAAAACCCAGAAACAGATACATTAGGAAAAAAAACAAAACATCCAAGACAAAATATGTTTCCCTCTAAACATAATTAAGACTGTGTTGGGGAAACCTAGTGGACAGAACGGGAACAACAACTGAAAGGGCAAGACATTTTAGAGACAGAAACAGCGAGGAAATTGGGAGATGGATTGCAGAGATGAAGGTGAGGAGGAGGTTGCTGAGGCAGAAAGAGGATTAGCGCGTCCTGTGACAGATTGGGGCTGACACAAAGGGGTGTCAGACCAAACAGGGCGAGGACTGCCTCACCCTGCAGCACTTATTTGTAACATGGAAGTATTATATCAGCCATGAACAAATACACCTCAGTCCCAGCGGCTAGTAGCGCTTTCCTGAGAAAAATCAACTTGATGCATCGGTTGAAATCCCCCACATCGACTGCGCTGATCATGTAATCATTGGAGTGCATGTTTGTTTAATTCTCCCCACGTGTATGCGAGCTAAAGCGAAACAGTATTTGCACTGGCCGCCACTTAGAGCAGCGCGGTACGCTATTGGCATGCAGCTGGGCTGTAGGCATGTCTACACAGACTTGGGAATTGCTCTAAAACTGGAGAGCGAAAGCAGTCAAACAGTTAATTGTACTGTTTGCCAAGTGTTTGAAGGGGAGACAGCAGCAGAGCTAATTACAATACTACTAATTTAATTCAGGCACTTGAGGAAACACCATTTGAAGGAGCACAACAAGTTCTCACAGACGGTAGACTAGCTCACGAGAAGTATGCACCTATAGTCGAGGATGAGCTGAAACAAAAAAGATAAATTACCCCACAACAGAGGAGGGGAAAAAAAGATGATTATTGTTGGATTTATATGCACTGGATGAGAAAATGCTAAATTTAATGGAGCATTTGGGGCAGCTCAGCATGTTTTCACATGTATGGTTTTAAAAATGTCTGCACAGTCCACTTCACACTGTTATAATTGGAAGTATAGACATTTACATATGTGCAGTGTGGCAGCAGTGCATCTAGACTGCCAAAAATAGCCCACAGGTAAAAATAGCCTATGAGTAACAGTGTTTGAAATGTCAGTGGGTAGACTATGTTATGTTCTTCTGTTTATATTTTGATCCGACAGAAAGGAGATCCGGGCTCCGCCGTGGCTGACTCTGCTGGACACTGCAGAGCTGGTGAGAAAATCACGCTGCGGTAAAGCCTGAAATACACTGTGCCATTTGTTATTTTCTCACTTTACTCAGACGCTCTCGTGCCACACGATTGCAATTTGGGTAGAAGCGTAGCAAGAGTGTTTAAAGGTTCATGAAGCCCAGACCAAAGACTGCAGGTGGGAAATACACATCAGAGCCTTCTTTCTTCTACTAGACAACAAGATATGTGATCACCGAGTACTTTACAAAATGAAGCATTAAAAAAATTATTATTATTAATAATAATAATAATCAGTTTACTTTAACAATGAAAATGCCCAGTTTGGGTGAATCCTTGCACCTAGCCAGGTGGCAGCATCAACTGTTGTGGTTGTTTAAGTCACTAAAGTGTGTGTGAAGGTTTACGCCCGTCAACCACCATACACTAAGATCTTTACCACAGGCTGAATCACTGTCCTGCGGTGCCAACCAGCAACACCGAGTAGCTAAACAGACATTTTCTTTTTTTTTTTTTTTTTTTTTTTTGTCTGGAAAAACATGACTCGATGATTTGTCTGCTCTCGATCTGAAAAAGATGTCGATTCTATAGAGGCAGTGGGTGGTGACTGACAAAAGCCATGTTAAGACAATGTGGCGTGCTGATTGTATGACAAAGACAGAAGACGGATTTTGCCCATGGGTTTGGATGTTTTGCTTGTTATAATAGCATCGTACCACGTAAGTCCAAACCACACAGGCTCTCTCCTTTAGCGCTCCCATTTTACCTTCACACATGCACTTCACAGCTTAAAGCAGATATAACAAATCTCTTTATCCCCGCAGCTGTCTTTACAAACATAATCTCTAATTCAAGAAGGATATCATTCATATTACCGGCCAAGGTTGTTTGGATGAGCACATCAGTGAAGAATGTTCACACTATGTAAGGACATAGCGCCACTAGAAGCCTAATAACTCTCATGTGTCACTACTTAGATTTTTTTTTTTTTTTTTTTTTTTTTAGCTTAGTACCCTAATAATGTGAATTTTAGCCGGTTCTCTCATCCCTCATCACTGTAGACACACTGGAAGTGGCATTGGGCTCGCTTTTAAGTGATTAAAATCTCATTTTTCATTTTTACTTGTTTGTGAAAGATGCAAATGTTCCATGAAACTAAGACATTTCTAGTTGTTGTCACCACATTGTCAATTAAAATGGCATTTTTCAACAATATTTAGTTGCTTATAGAATGATTTGACTGTGAGGGAGTGATGACTTTTCTTAATTTTTGCAAAGCGGTGCGTACAGGTTTATTGCACAATATAGTAATGCGGCAAAAAAAAAAAAGAAAAAGAAAAAGAAAAAAAAAGGCCATCAAGTTATTTTATATTCCAGACCACTGTAGAGGAATCCAGGGTGCTCAATTATGAAAATGTTCTTTTATTATACCTCTGGCATTCATAATGACATAAAATAGTTTTGTACTTTGATGCATCAAAAAAAAAAAAAAAAAAAAGAGGTAAAACACATTTTAGCATCTAAATAAATGCTCATTATTCACAACTTTTGACTTTGTCGCAGGAAAGAAAGTTTGTCTCTAATGGATTTGTACCCCGACGCACAGTGTCCTTCATATTTATCCACATGCTCTTCCCCCAACCCATCCGCGTGTCTTCTTCAGTGACTCGAAATGGATGCAGGAATTATAATCAGCCAGTGAACACTCCATCTCTCGAGGATAGCTAAAAGCCATACACTCTGATGCTTTCTTTCACCACTAGATAACACTGACACCCGTCCTCCACGGCCTGCTCAGGAAGGGGTCTCTGTGTGTTTATGCATGTGTGCGTGTGTGTACGTTTAGTGCACGCCATGTCACGCCACCTGCAATTTATGTCCCTCTCCATCTGACAGTGCGTCTTCTGACTTATGTAATCTTTCCGGGATGAGTCGCGCCCCCCTCCCTCTTGTCTCTCCCTCCCTTGCCTTCCCCCCCCGGGGCAGTGTGGAAATGGTAGTTGTGCAGTTCCAGCTTTACTGTCCGTCAGGATGTGATGGCGCCCTGAGATCCTCCGTCAGCGAGATGAGGATCCAGGGCATAATGAGCAGACAGTGGCCCCGCATTAACACTGACGCTAATGGATTTCTACAGTTCAGGAGCACCGCGGTGTCCCCTTGGTCTTAATTCAAACGGGGATTAGTGACAGGAGGGAGAGCGGTGCATAAAGGAGGAGGTGGGGCGGTGGGGGGCGATGAGGGAACGGGACAAAGCAGACGTCGAGATGGAGGGAGGCGAGAAGAAAAGTAGAGGCGAATGAGAAAAAGAAAGAGATGAACTCAGTAGAAAGTTGGTCCAGTGGGGTTTTATAGGGTTAGGGGTTAGGGTTATGATTTGAATTTTAGTTTTCAGAGGCGGAGCTGCAATCTCATTGGTTGAGATGAACCTCACTGGGTGGAGCCAGCTCACTGATAGAGAAGGAAGATAAAGAAGGAACTCTGCTCAAAATATACATATAAAAAATAAAAATAAAAAATTTCCAGGCATTCATGACCACAGCATAAACAATCTTAGAAGGAGAGCAAGCTTGCAAAATACACCAAAAAACAACCAAACAACACAAATTCTGCAAACTCAGAAAAACTGGTGTCCCTCTTTACATTTTATGCATTTATGCAACAGACATTTCTACATCAGAAGACACTGATGAAAATCGATGAAGCATATTTAAAGAGAAGGCATTTTTCCCATCCTCAGTTATTTATTTATGTATTTATTCATTTATTTATTTATTTGGATTTATAATATGGTCTTCATGAATGCTTGTATTTTTTGTATTTTTTTTTTTTTTTTTAAGAAATATTTTTAATAATTTAAATCCATGGCTTTTCTTTCTATCAGAAATGCACAGGTTGTTTTTGTGGCCCAGCACCAAAGAAAAATGAGCGGCTGCTCTGATTGGCTGGCTACAGTGGAGGCCCACCCTGTTCCCTAGCTCTGATTGGTCAATTTCATTAACTTAACTTTTTTTGTTTAGCAACAGTGATTAAAACGGAAAAAAAAAAAAATGTCAGTGCATCTCAAGGTAAGAAAACATGGTAAATATTAAGAAGATGACACTTTGTAGAAGATCTGCTTTAAATTTCCACTGTCTTCTGAATGCATAAAACAAGGCAAACTGTTTTTTTTCTGAGTGCAGACCATGGAGTCAGTGTTGCAGGGATAATGCCTGTCGTTGTGAGCACGCCATTTTACATTTCTGGACCAACTGGCAAAATCTGGCTGGGGAAAGTGAAAAACTCGCGCTCTCCACTCTCCCTACAGCAGCAATCATCAGCGTGCCCTTAAGCAACCTCCCTTCGCCTGCACCAACTCCCCAAGGCTGCTGCTGTAAATAAGAATGCACTCTTAGTCAACTTGCCTGGTTAAATAAGGGTGCTAACTGAGTTTTTTCCCCCACTAAAATTACCCATTTTGCCAACCCTTCCTGGACTAAGTCATTATTGGTTTACTTGACTCGCCTCAAAAATGTTGACCATGTAACATTGCCTTCAGGCTGCCAAGAGGGCTGTCTGCCGCCCTGAATGTCAGTGCGGTGATACTCATTAACATATGCCCATTAATTTCTAATGTATCATTTATTTCCCGGGCCGAGGGAAAGCTAATCCCAAGAGGGTGTTTCAATCAATAATAATGTCTTTTTTTTGGTGCGTGTATGTATGCATATGGGGGTAGATCACAGGCTGTATAATCACAATAAAATCTAATTACTGTATTCTTAAGTCCACTTTGATAGTGTGCAGCCGAGGGAAGAGAGTTAAGAGGGAACTCTCTCTGTGATTTATCTGTGTCTGACACTCACCCATGTGCGGTAATTTGCTGCCTGTATGCTATATTTACTCCCACAAATATGCATTTCGCTGAAACACATTCTTGATGAGTACAGAACTAAATGAGGTAGATGGAACAGGGAGTGGGGGGATGCTGCGACTGCTGCTACTGCTGCTGCTGCTATCGCGCCCATTCGGTCGCTGATAAAATTATTCAGCATGAATTGTTGATGTCTTGGATAATTGCACGTTTCCATGGATACGGGCCCGCTCAACGTGGCCTGCTCTCAGAACGGAGACGGGGGGAGATGGCGGCGGCGAGATTAGAGCAGGCGAGAACGTACAGAAACTTTGCACAGCTGGCTCGGTGACGGATGCTATCGCAGCTCTGCCACTCCAGAATAGCAACATTAACAACTGTACAGAAGTGCCACTGTGAGTCGGCACCTTTATTTCCTGCCTCCTCACCGCAGGTCCTTCCTCATGCTGAGACGTTACCTTGGCAACCCCGGCAAAACATACTGTACTGTAAAAACCAAACAATGCAGGGGGAACTCAGGCTTCGCAGTGTGGCCTGGTGATTATCACTGTTTACCCACCAAGGTCTAGCCAGTGTTTGGGTTTCACTGCCTACATTCACTGTCCAAGCATTTCATTTCAAAGTCAAGTAAAGAGAACATTTATTTTGGCTGAGAGTTGCATATGAACTGCAGTGAATGAGTATAAGATGGAAACAACCTTACATTTCAGGCTTTCTGTGCTAAATCATTCCTCCCACACCGTGATAGACCAGCAAGTTTATTTAATGCTCATTCAGGCTTTTCAGGCTTCTGCTGAGACACATGCAGTCATAGCTGTGTTACTTTTCACAAGGTAGTTGATCTTCCTCACACGGTGGCCATTTTGAGTGCTCAAGGTGGGAAACTCGACCTGAAAGAGTGACATACTGTATGCCTCCAAAAGTAGGATTTCCTCAACATAAACTGAGAATTTACATACATCTCACACTCATATTTAATTATGAATTTACTGTCTCCGGGACATATGGCGACCAGATGTCCTGGTTTGTCTGGGATTGTCCCTGTTTCAAGCTCGGTGTCCCGAGTCCTATATCTATGAAACACTAAATATCCTGGTTTTCATTCACTACCAAACTGTCCTGGTTTTCTGCTACTCATGCCTGCAATTTGAACCGTACATTTACATATTGCATACCAAAATTGTGCAGTGTTTTCTGCTGAATCTAGTGGTCCCAGGATCAAAGCTATCTGACCTCTACTTACGACGCTGTGACCCACAGAAGCCGACGACGTCACATTCAACACAGATTTTGCCAGCGGATCCCCACAAATGCCCGACAAACACTTTGAGTGTCTTTTTTTCCCGCATTTTTAAACAAATATGGACACATTATACTTCAAAAAATGTTCAGCATTTCCTGCTGAATCTAATGGTGCCAGGCTGGAAGCAATGGGACTATATTGTGGTGGATTTTGGGAGAAAAAAAACAACTTCTTCATCTGCTGAGGCGCTGTCCATGGTGCTGAAAGGAGCACTCAGTAGGTGTGCTGAGATAAATATCCCCCATCCTCATGAAAATGCCTATGGTGCATGCATAAGCGTGTACATTAAGGTGTGGTGCACTTAAGGGTCCCAGTTTGCGGTTTTGAAAATATTGTCACCCTGCAGGAACAACAACTGCAGCAGCACTGAATTTAGCAGGGGAGTTAGATTAGTAAACGACTACCTCACTGATGTGGCTAGACTCTGTCAACCAGCTCTAATGGGTCAAATGAAGCTGTGAAATGATAAATGTCAGTATGATGCACAGAGCCGGCTGAGCTTGCCCTTCAGGTAGAGTTTCACTACCTGCTCAAAATGGCCACCAAGTAAAGGAGGTCAATCAGTATTTTGCTGCATCATGCCTCAGCCTGCCTCTACTAAAATAACACTATCCAGCCAAGCCAGCAGCAGCTGTCTGCAGCAGATCTGCTCTGTCATTTACCCCCAAACACTGTGTGCAGTATATTTGATTGCATCTGTACTACCTTATGCTTTGTGTTTTTAAGTTTGGGGCATTATGTATTTATGCTCAGCCATTAAAGCGAATGACAGAGTACCTCTTCCTAAAATGTTGATAGCCCTCTCTTAGGTCCTGTTATCATTACTGGGCTTGAATGAAAGCCACATCGATATTTGCTGTCTGCGTTAGATACAAAAAAGCAACTGATTTATTTATTTATTTATTCCCACCCCCCACCCCACCCCCTTTGCCAAATCGGCAAGAGAGAGACTTTTGTAACAGCTGACAATACAGCTGAAGGATTGAACTTTTCACCCTGTTGGATGTATCCATTTCCCATCAATGCTTAGCCACAAAAGAGAGCCCTACACGAAAAAAAAAAGAAAAGGAAAAAAAATCCTGGAATCAAGACTGCATGAATTCAGATAAAAAGACAGAATGGAATGTGGTGCATAAAATAGAGAAGAATAGCGCGAGAAGGAAAAGAGCAAAGAGATGGGTCTCCGAGCACAGCTAGTTAGTTCCAAATGCATCAATAGGCCCTCCTCTTGACTCAGGCGGTAAATTAAGGGTCAGGGCCCATTTTCCTCAGTGGGAGCCTTAACAGGAATTCTCTCATGCGTGGAACAGAGCAGCCTGATGGGTTTTCAGCCTCAAACTGTCAAAGCATTGGGGGGATCGACCTTTTTCTATGATGCAAAACGAACAGAGGGGGAATGTATGTGTGTGTGTGTTGAAATACTGACCCTTTTTCAGATGAGACGTAACTGTTTGCCTGTGTGTGTCAGTGTCTGTCTCGCAGTTGGTGTGCCTGTGTGTGTGTGTGTATGTGTGTGTGTGTGTGTGCATGTGTGTAATTGGATGCTTCCAGGTGATGTGAGGTTAAATTATTCACCGAGCCAGGTGACAGAGGGTTTTGCCGCAGAGGAATACAGAGCAGATCATCGTCAATTCTGTTACTTTTTCTGGAATAGGAAAAGAAATGCAAAATTAATTAGTTTATTAGAAAAAATCTGAAGCCTATTGATTAGAGCTCAGCGTAGTTTGCAAGCCCGCATGAAAATAATAGTGTTTTCACGAGCCAGGGTCCAAGACAGAGAAACTCAGAAATCTCGTAAAAAGTTTAACACTCATCTATCTTAAATAATTTTTGTAATGCTCCATGAGTCTGCTAATGCATAGATGGGGTGGGGGTGGGGGGTAATTCCATGAAATGCGATTGTGTTTCTCTTATGAGTTCCATTGCGGTGAATTTATCCAACAGCTGGGACCCATTGAATGAAACCTGCGAGGACTCATTTGTGTTGAATATCAATTCAATGCTCAAATGTATTTCTGAAAGTAGGGGCAATTAACAGGCTAATTATTGGCACCGCGGAGAACATTCTAATCAGGGGAAAGAGCTTAAGTGAAATAGTGTTGTCAACGCCGGCCGAGTCGGGGTGAGCGAGGGAGCCCGAACGCGTTTGACTTTTCAACCAGGACTTGACCTCCGACGGCAACTTGTGAAAGCGATTAAGTTTCTCCTGCAGTGAATACATATCTGAATACCGGGGTTATTCGGTTCACAAAGACAATCAATAAAATGATGAGGCGTAATGTGCATGCAAAAATGAACAAATAAATAAATGAAATGATGCTGTGTGCTGATGCTGTGCGCAAAACCTTGTTGGTTTCATTTTTCTGGTGTTAATATTCTCATTTCAGTGCAAGGATTACATGTTCCCCTATGAAATAGTAAAACTGACCAAAGTTCATGAAACCCTTTGAAAAATGACTGAAAAAACAAAAAAAGTCTGTGTTTCTCATTTCCTGAAAAGCTAATGTTTGAGATACAATATTTTAATCCAAAGAGTAACCATATACCCAAAGCGTAACGTCATAGCAGAGTGATGCAGATTGATCCATATGAATCAATTATCATCTGCATAACATTCATTTTAATGAAAAGAGAGGAGGTTCAGATGGATGATGTGGATAGTTGTCATTTTATACACTGCGTGTGTCTGTCATCCACTGCTCTGTGGTTTTCTTTCTCCAAAATTCAGAAAATTCACATATTGCTGTCCTTTAATCAGGTAGAAGCTACAAAAGGTGTGTTGGGAATAGTCATTTATTTAAGAATATGAGTTGTAAGTTACATAAAGAAAGAAAGACACAAGGTACAGCCAAATGGAAATACATGAAAATGGTGGCATAATGATAGATGCGTTTATCTTATGGGTGCAACTACAAGGTTATCAGTGTGGCCCCCATGCAGCGAGGTGGGGATGCCTGCACCGAGTAGCATGTAAGTTCCCTGGACTGAATGTAAAACCACCCACCATCTCTCATTAAGAGCCAAGAGTTGATTTCTTTTGATCTGCTGCCAAATGATACTGAGGAAAGGTGAAAAGTTCAGTCCTGAGTGGAGAATGCATCTATTAAGGCTTTAATGAAAATGCTTGACCATTTCTGGCACAGCGCCAGGCCTCACTTTGCAGTACAACATCATGCAAATGTACAGAATCTGAGAGGAAGATGGAAATGTTTTATATCTCAGCTGGTTTCCTTTCACTCCAGACCTACGGTGTAAAATATACAGTTAGGTAGGTTTGTCTCATGGGGACAAACACTGAATTATTAGATACTGAAAACCCAGGATTTATGCATTTAAATGCATCGCAATTGCAAAATAGTATTTCTTGAGGGTAGGTTTGTCTCTTAAAAGTAACTCGTCATCCCCTCCTACACAGAGCAACAATACAATTGTGAGGCTTGGATCACAAACCTACAGTTAATTTTCTCGTGTCCATGCAATGTTGGAAAACCTTTCTTTGCTCCCATAATTTAATCTGGTTAATTTATGCTCACGCTGCCCTTTTACAAGAGAACCAGGGTAATCTATGATCGCTGGTGTTCATACAGTTTACTTGAGGAAAAAGCTGAATATGAGCATTCTGGTTTGGACAATTGTTTCATTTTGCTCTACTAGGTCTTCCATGCATGTAAGTATTTCTTTATAGGTGTCAAAATCCATCTTTTAAACCCGTAAACCCTTGTCGTTTTCGAGATTGTTCTCAGTCTTCGCCTCAGATTATGATCTCACTCCCAGCAAAGCACACCGAGGGTCATGGCCTGCATTTTCAGGTGGTCTCAGTGCGCTTATTTGGTTCATTGAAGTTTGAATGGCATTGTTTGCACCTGCTCAAGCAAAATGAACCGAGGGAGTAAACAGTCCAATAATTCCAATTCACTGCGATGATCTGCTTCAAACGTGCTCAGTGTGAACATGCCTGCAGCTTCGACAATGCCCTCAAAGTCACTGAGATGTGTTCAAACCAGTTTGATCCCTGCGGTCATTTTTTTTACCTCTGAATCCTGCTTTATTGAACATCCTGCCTTTCATTATACATCAGTATCCCTGTGCTAACAAGCGGTAGCAGTATTTTTCCTCATCTGCCAGATTCAGGCTTCATCTCCCTAAAATTTTTGCAGATAATTAAGCACTAGGGACACAATTAAGCGGACAGGTATGTGTGCCTTTGAGTTAATTGACTGATTTTAAAAGGGTAAGTATGCAGAATAGCAGCATCTGCTCGGCTACAGATACCATGTAGCACACATGGAGAGATCATTTATCTTTTGACTGCATGTATATTGACCTCGTGTAGTCCAAAGCAGTAAACAAAAGTTATAAATGTCCATTAATCAGACAGCAAACAGCATACTCACACATAATCATAATGCCCCTTTGCTGAAGCGTGAATATTAACAATGCAAATCTTCCAGTGTGATATTCCACAGCTAAAGTGTATCCATTTACAATGCAAATGTATGCTATAAATTATAAAAAAGGGTGTGTTACATTAGTGCGTAATTAATCACATCTACGCCTGATTAAATGTATGTTTGAGGCTCAGGCGCACATTTTATTATTATCTCAAACAATGTGATTCACAATTTATTTGCATTTTTTGTGTGATGAGCGCATAATTTATGCCCCCCTCCCTGCTTTTTTTTTTTTTTTTTTCAAAAGCCAAAACTACACTCGCAGTAAACTTTTATTAATGTAAATGTAACTCTGCAGCTGCTAACTCAGCAGTTGCTTCAGCAAAAAGGTTTCTACCTCCCAAATTGTCTACATGGTGTTTTTTTTTTTTTTTTTTTTTTCAGTGCAGTGAGGCCTTGAAGCAAACATGGCTTCCCAATGGCATAAGCAGTGGTCATTATTCACTAAATGTTTCTGTATGTTACTGATTATTGTGTTATGTCCATGAGGGCAACGTCCCGATTGTTCCTTGGTCAATGTATTGAATCACGTCTGGTGTTTGTGGTGATAAAGGACCATCCCACGGTGGAATCAATACAGTAAAACTACTGCTGCATTATAGATGCCGCTACATATCAGCCATGCTTTGAAAGTGCAGAGTCACAGAGTTTATCTTTGCTGAAAAGCTTTGACAGCTGTACAACACCCACCATATACAAAGCGATTATAAATCAATACTGCATGTGAGGCAAAGACAAAATAATAGCTCCCATTACCAGCTATTCTGTATTTATTCTGAGTGCAGATATTAGACATTATTCATGTGTGAAACAGAGCAACATCAAAGCCCTGCTCGCTTGTTGCATCGCTTTAGATGTATTTTACTGTGAGCTAACAGGTTGCATAGCAATTGCATTCTTGTTTGATATCACCGCGGGTTCCACGTTTTCTGTTAATGCTTGGCAGTATTGATTGTGCATTTTTAATAAGCCAAGATAAGATCAGTGTAAACAAACAGTTTTCTGCAATGAAAATACAATTATGGGTCCATCATGGAGTCTTATTCTCAGTGTTTGTTTCTATCTGCAAATCCCCAAGTCATTAGAAGACTGCTGGGAGAAGGGAAGCTGTACTTTGTTTGACTAACATCGCGATCAGGCCTGCATATGAATAAGTTTCTTTCTAACCAGATCAGCATGCCACTTGGACGCCCCCATTGCTGTCTGATCAGCATTCACATAAAGTGAGTCAGACACTTCCTAGTATAGGAAACTGTCTGTAACACTTAACGTCATTAAGCAACCCAGATCTGACACCGAGAGGATGCTTGCTCACCCACAGTGAGATACCGTTCTGAATCCTTTTTTCTTATTTTAGGGTTCAGTTCCAAAACACACTACCTCTCTCACTTGTTCTCTCTCCGCGTCTAAATTTAGACGTCAAAGTGTCAGCCAAGTTACATGCTATCCTTTACAAAGTGTCATAATATTGTTGTGCCAACAGTTTCTCTGAGAGTGGTTTTTCAAATGGTAAAAAGCAAATTGACCCATTCAGCTGTTTTGCACACCACGGGGTTCAGCCATTGCTTTGCATCACTGTTCCTGCACGCGTAGTCCCAGCTTGAACATTGATTAGGTGGTTGAAATGAGGCTGAAACATTGTAATGCTGACTACCCACTGTGCAGCACTGCCTTTTCTCCGTCATGTGTGAGCAAAAGTGGCAGATAAATGCACTTGATTGTTTAGCTGCTCGTTAAGACATTTTTTGCAGTAAGACTGGAGTGTGACTACGAGCATATTCGAGCCTCCCAACATGGACTGTGCTGTTTATAAAGATAGACTTCTCCCAAGTTTATTTGACTTGGAAGCATTCCTTATGAGCTTTGAAAAAGTTCATGTTCTTAGTTAGGATTCACATTTAATATATTCTTGAAGACGAACAGAGTCTTGGCTCTCTGCCACAGTATTAAACTTTCTTATTTTTTATGTATTTTATGTTCTTTGCCAACATCCCAAGGATAATATGGCTTGTACCCATTTGAATAATTGCAGCATATACACTGCAGAACCTCATGGGGTCTTTTCAGAGCTTTGGTGACAGTGTTTTCCATAATGATTTGGATTTATTTCAAAAGGGAATACCATTCAATTTAATACTTCTCTGATGTTATTCTTATGGCCAAGGACGGCCCAACAATTATTTGTGAACATAAACAACTTTCTTCTCTGAAAAAAACAAGAAAACCAAGACTGTAAGCCTTGATGTGAAAATTATGTAAAACCTTATTGCCACTGAATGGGTGGCAGACCTTTTGGCTCCAACAATGTTAATCTCAATATTCAAATCAAAATGAGCTTTATATTACAGCGGTGCTATCAGCTACAAACCAGAAACTCAAGCCTTTTTACCCAGAAAATCATCCTGGATACTGTCACAGTCATCTTATCCATCTTTCCCAATTCATTTTTCATGGAGTTGCATGTACATAGGCATGACATCACAGATTATTGTGGGGGGAAATCTCAACATTATTGAGATTTATCATGTGAGCATTTCATTTTAGTAATTTCCCATCACCATCAAATGTATGTGTTTGTGAAAACGTACATCAGAGTTATAGGGTTAGTGATGCCTAATTGGCATAGTGACTCTTAACCATGGCCACCATAGGGGGAAGATTTCAAAAGCACTAAGCTTTTTGATGGAACTGAGGAGGATGGAGATCAATTTTCTCTCCATTTTTTGGTGTATTTCTCCCATTTTAGCAGACAATCACCCTCCCTTGAATGACTTTGTGGATGGAGGAGAAGGGTGATACAGAGCATTTTGATTTCCTGGAAAGCATTTTGTTTACTGCCTTTATAAGTATCCCTACTTTCATTAGCCTTGAAATAAAATTCAAAGAGTAAAAACAAGGCAGAGAGAGAGAGAAAAAAGAGAGAGAGAGAAGAGAGAGAGAGAGGCAGGCATCAATTGGACAAGAAGTACCTGGCTATTTGTTCTCTGGACATGCTGTTCCTTCAAACCTGGCCCTGAACAACTTCAAATTGAGATTTTAAAAATAATGCAGTGCCTCAGCTGGTACAGCGCAGACCCTGGCCTAGACAGTGGTAAGAGTTTTGGGCATAAGTCATACGTAGCTATGCAGACCTTCAGATGAGGCCAAACATCACGGAATCCACAATAATATATTAGTCCCAGCTGACACCATGTCAACTCCTGGACCGCCTCCACACCACCGTCTTTGAAGCTGATTTTTAGGTGCTTTCAGTTCATGTTGTAAATGAAAGACTGGGCCAGGTAAAACAGAGCTATAAATGGTTTGCGTTTTCTTGGCATTTACATTCAGGGCTGCATTTGTGTCCGCAAGAGGCTCTGACCTGCAAACTGTGTGAGGGCTGCATCATGAGCGTTGCACGTCTACCTTTCATGAAATATTCAGAAAAATGTGCATACTGTAATTACCTGCAGGTTTGATTAATGTGATGTGCGCTTTTTCTGGTTGAGCCATAAACTCAACAGCTGAGATTCATCTTAGGCAAAATACTGATCCCAGTGTTTTTACAGAAGGCTGGAAAGAGACTCAGACATTGCACTGGCTGCTTGTATCTTTTGTGATTTTAAAACGACCGTATTGATTTTCAAATGCTTCCATGGACTTTTTGCTGATTCTTTTAATGATATGCTCGTACAGAAGGTTCCTGGCAGGTCCCTCCGATGCTCTGACTCCAGCCTTTCGATTGTTCGTGGAGCGGGAACTAGAGCTGGGAAGCAGCCTTTAGTGCTTATGGCCCCAGGCCCTAGACCAGCATCACAGAGATTAGGGCAGTGGAAACCACTGACAGTCATAAAAGTGAAAACACACCTTTTCAACCTCGCTTTAAGCCCAAGAACCGTCTTACTGAGTGTTCGCTCTTTCTTTCTTTCCTTCTTTCTTTCTTTCTTTAGCACACTTACACATACAGACACACATATTACCTCTATATTGCTCAGTACACAGGCCTTTCACATTATTTTAGTGACCAGAATGCAGTGATGTACATGATATCTACACTCTGTCTCTACATCCTCAGTAAATTGTTGATTATCGTGATCATTGTGTGGAACTGTATTTGCATTACAGCTTGTAACAGTACATTTTATATGATTGCTGCGGATTGAACCATTTCAGAAGGAAATGTCCAAGCAGTTCTACACTCTCCCTCACAAACAAGTGAGCGCATACCTCATTTAAGCTAAAAACCTCCATTACTGCATTAGCATATGTACTTATACATGATTTGTAATTATCCAGGGCAGTATGTAACATTTATTAAGTGGGAAAGAAGCCTGTAAGTGAATTGGTTAATACAAGATCATGCATGTTAAGGGTCTTTGCCAATCAGCTGTTTAGTTTTGCCACTGCTTGCCTCAGGTGGTTATAAATAAGTGCAGGGGGAAAGGAGTGATGATTCATGCACAGTCAAGTTGTAAGGAAATCCAAGGAAATACAGTATGGATTGACAGGGCTAATTCATGATCTTGCAATCCCAGTGGAACATGTTGTTAAGTCACCAAAAATGTTGGACAAATGCCAAAGGGAGCCCCGGACCCTCCTATTACTTCCGTTTCAGATTTGTTCAATTTCTTGAGGGAGTTGTTCTTGTCCACAAACATTGATTTAAGTTTGTCAGAGCCTAGGAATGGCATGATAATCGTGTTTTAGGTGGACCATCCCTTGAGAGACTTTATAAGTGGCAATGAATACCATTTACATAGAAACCCAGGCAGGGCAAAGCCTGTTCATCAGTTCTGGCACCAGAAGAATTGCCGCAAGAAAGTGCATTAAAGCCCCCGAAAGATGCTTGTGGTATTTTGTTCTGCACGTTTGTGAGTCCTGACACAAACATGATTATTTGGAGACCTAATGTGATTAACTTGTGAGAGTAAACCTCTGTGGGCCTTGCAGAGGAAGAGCTGAATCAGCTGTAATCGGATGTTTTTAGCAGAAGATGTTATGCTGTATGCATGAACCCTCCCCTAGCCTTAGAATGAGAGCAGGAGAGAGAGAAAGAGAGAGAGAGGAACATCATCGCCGTGTGGGTTTACTCTTATTAGCTGTGCCAAGAGAAAGAGGGGTTGCGTTCGGGTCTTGTCAGCCCATGAAATAGCTCGCCTAAATTCCCTGCAACCCCTCGCACATCGTTTGCTCGATTTTCAACTGCAGGGCTTGGAAGGCTTTGCCAGGGTTCAAGTATCACCAAAGCAATCGAGCGCATTGCCAAAACACGAGATGATGAGTTGATCCTGGTTTGAACTTCACCAATTCAAACCCAGCTGAGGAATACTGATTTTAGCATGGCAAAATTGGACTCATGACAGCACATATTTGTGTTTATGGCCTTTTGACAGATAGATTGGAGCTTTGGGGTGCATTCACACCAAGCATGTTTTAAGTGGTTTATTTGAACTACTACTTTAATCCACTTGGTTAGTCGGAAAGACGATCAATCCACCTTTATGGATTAGGATTATGGATGAGTATCAGCTAACTGTACTGAGACACCTGAAAATATTTTCAAAAAGAGTATTTCAGTGTGGTTCATCTGGAATAAAACATAATCCATCCTTACAACAGATACAACAACCATTTTGTACCTTGCACTATTACCCTGCTCAATTTTTACAATTGATAATTTTGCTGATTTTGTTCATACTTCACAAATATGTATTTGCACCCTATTACCAACTTTGATAGTGTCCATTGTCTGATCTTTTGACTTTGGCTAGCTGCCTGTCCTTGTCTCATTTGATTTTATTCTATGCTGTTTAATGAATATGCATTCTATGTTTTATGTGTTTTGCAAGTTGCAGCACAAGTTTCCCGTCACCAAACGTGAAGTAGCTCCAAACCACCTACAAGTAACAACCCCAAGACTTATGTTTATGGTTTAGGAGATGATTCTTGACCTCGGATGGCCAAAAGTAGCATGCAAAGCAAAGGGCGAGGCTCTCAAAGGGCAGATATGCAATCGAACAATGAGAAGGAAGCCACAAGTATCGCAGAATTACATTTGTTTTTGTACCTTTTGACATCTGAGCACAAGACCGTGAAGGACTACATGGATCCACTAAATGGCAACACATTCTGCTGAGAAAGCTTCTCCTCCAAAAAGTAATGTAACTGGTGCACTCGTGTTGCCCTTCATTGTCTTATTAGCACACGCTGCTCAGGAGTACTTTTGGGCAGAGCAGATTTTGGCACTGTCAGTACGTGACCACTGAACCAGCAACTCTGTGACTGTTAGCTGGCATGCTTTACCAGCTTGCTACCGTCATCCTGCAGGTCAGGCTGCTCAGGCTTTAGCACCCCGTTCAACCGCTCTATTTCCCCCTTTCACACCGTGCAATGTTTTTCTGCCGCTGCGAATATGAGTGAGCACAGGTGGAAATCGGATACTGATTTCCCAAAGCGTTCATCGTCTCTACAGGGAAGAGACATGCTAAAAGAAAATTCATGTCTTAGACAGTTTAGTCAATATTTGAGAGCAAACAAGAAACCAGACAAGCAAGACCATGGCTGGACCAGAAAATGTACCCACACTGCTGTAAAAAAAAAAAAAAAAAAAAAAAAATCACAATGGGCAGTGCCACAGTGTGTATCTGGTCTGCATGCTGCTCACTGTCAAGCAAAACAACTTCATAGAGGGTTTCTTGACAGCATTGCAGACAAAAGCATGGATACACTTATTTTTAGCAGCAAGAGACAAAAAAAAAAACAAATTGAATGTAAAATTTTAAGTTTTTATCAATGGTATCTTCTTGCTTTCAGTATAAATGTGATCCTCTGAACCAGGATCACGTTTGTTTTTAGGACTGTGATGTTTCTCATACAGTGGCTTAGATTATCTACATATTCACAAAACCTTTCACCGAAACAGAAAGCACTTGTGTGGTTATATTGTCAAGGCTAAAGTCTCCAAAAAGCTATCTGTAAGTCTGTCTCGTCTCCTCAGCCCCATGGTTTGGAAATTGAAAGAGCTAGAACTATTGAAAGAGCTGGCGCCTCTTCTCCCTCCATCTCTTCTTCCTTCCATTCCATTATGACATGATACGGGTCACTGCAGTATTGCTACACCGAGCTGCCAACAAGCATATCATTTTCCATTAAGATCCCACTCAATGGTTGCAGTGGCATTATTGGTAGAAGGAGCAGACAAAGAGTAATGGACCCAAAGTGATGGCTCTGTCAAATAGACACTGACACTGGTGGAAAGCACTGTACAGAGCTGTAATAGACCTAGGTCCATTCTGAATAGCAGGTAAAAGGAGAACTGAGAATTTACTTTGTGTGTTGCTGCACCACAGCTGAGGTCATTTCGCAGTCTGAGACTTTACTGAAAAGATTTGATTTTGCGCCGACAAAAGGCACGGACAAGAGGCTTAACTGGAACGAGAAGTTTCGTTTAAATAAGGCATGATGCACGTGGCAAACCGGTGTCACACCACTGTATTTCAAACTTTAAAATCAGCTTTGCATCTTAATTTCCTTTGTGTGGTCCAAAATCCGAATTCGGGAACTTCATTTGCAATTTAGCGATAAATCAAAAGTGAATTCTGAATCGACCCCAAGCCACACCAGCTCTGACGGAGAGAGATTTACGCTATGCGGCACTCGCTGTAATAGGCTTGTCCGCAATGTCCAGCCATGATTGATCTCACCCATCATGCCTCATGTGTGCAAGTGGCTTGATTTACACTTTGTTAATCTTTCACTACAGTGCAGGTCCTCCGCAAATAGTCCCAGGGCCAGAGACTGAACCTAACAATATGGGTCCTGCTTGTGACTTATGGGGAAAAGTAGGTTCATAAACGGTCGTAACGGATCATTGTATGAAATCATATAAAAAGAAATACATCCTGGTTGTTCGAGCTCGACAAAATCACAGATAGAGAAACCCCGTCGCTGAAGCGGATAGTGTGAAACACCTCATAATAGGCTAGAGTAGTCGGATGGTTAGATTTATGATCTGTAACAGCAAGGGACCTGGTTCAATCTCCATGTCTCGGATACTTCTGTTCAACAAGCAAGAGCAAAACTGTTTCCCAACAATAAATCATCGCTGAAATATTTGATTTAACCATCGACAAAGTTGTTTTCCTTGCTTGCACAGAGCCGGTGGTGGTTGTTGTTGCATAGCTCTGAGCGAAAAAGGAGGGAAGTGACTTTAAAGGTGCACAATGCAAGACTGCTGAGGGCTGACTGAAATGAGGAACAACGAGCTGCTGGTTGTCTCTGTATCATTCTCAGACTAAGTGATAGATTACGCACTTACTCTGTGTTTTTGTCATTTCTGTGTAGTGCATCATCAAAGAATCATACCAGTGTTTATGCATGTTTTACATCATTTACCGCAACTCATCTACATTTTACATTGCTAAACATACCAAATGTCTGAATGCGTTTTCCTGCCCTCCAGACAGCCATTCATTTCACAACCGGAGTCGACTTATACAGACTTGAATCTTTGCCTGAGATAGGTAATCCATCACAGCGCAACATCCTGCCGGGATTTATTTTTGTTAGTTTTCTCATCATTGCGTGGTAATTTACTTTAACGCCAGCATTGATTTGAAAAAGTCTCCTCGCGCTCTCACATGCTGTGGAGAAAAGAAATGCACACCATTGTGAAAAGGATAGTGTGGATTTGGCTTCTTCTTTCTGTTTAAAAAAAAAAAAAGTTACAATAGTTAGTCTGGCTAACGACCAAAAAAGCAGATTTGTTTCTTCCAATTTATCCGATATCATGTGAAGGAACCATTCCTCTCTGTCGTGCCGGGAAGTGGTTTGGTGTTCAGCCAAAACCTGCAGACCGACTTCAGGCAACTCCAATGAAAAACAAAGGAGAGGTGGCACTCCAAGAACAACTAGAGAGAAAAAATATTCAGTCATAAAGACGATAATACTTCATGTCACTTATAGCACATTATTGATGGCCAACTGTATGTGTCTGAGCAACAATACCTTTCATTACCTCATACTTTACTGGGTATTTATAGAGTGAGAGACAGTTACATATCAGCTATGCTTCCTTCTACTTTATGGAAGGCCCCAAACAAAATAGCCAGTAGCAGCCCCGCTGACATTTCAGCAGATTTATGCTGAGCCAAAGTTACACGAACCACTTAAAATCAATAACATATTTGTGTGTAAATCAAATTTCCCTCGAACACAAGCACCTAATTAACCTCCCTAGCCATCTTTTTAACTCCCAATTACATTATCACAGGAACCGATCCCCCCATACTTGACTGCAAGCATCAGTTGAGAAAAGAAAAAAAAAAAAAAAAATCAGCGTTTTCTGTTGCTGCTGGTTACAACCGATTTTCTAATTCCAATCATGCTTTCTGCCTTGATCGGGCTGCAAAGTGATGCAGCTATTCACTCGTGATGTTAATGCAAATTCTGCATTGGTCAACACATAGCCATCAGTTCTGATTGAATGAGTCATGGTTGAAGCTGTTATGAAATACCCAATACATACACACCCGTGACCGCATCACAATTAACGTAAAAACACACATCCATGTATATGTCGCTTACTTTGTTTAGCTGCTCTTGTGTTGCTTGGTTGAAAGATAAATGCACCATTTTGTTAAAAGAAGCCACTAAAGGCTATAATTTACAGTGATTTCACAGCAGCTCTGAGGGTTTTTACCTCGCTTTAAGTCAAGCCAGTCGTTTGGCAAATTTGTGCTTGGTTGGTTTCATCTGGCAGCCAGAATAGCTGTATGATTTTTTTTTTTTTTTTTTTTTTTCGGAAAGTTTGAAAGTCTTCATCATGTAACGTGACATGAGTAAACTTCTAGGAAATCTTCTAAGCGGCTCGTTACAAGAATAGCTTGGCAGTCATCATTTGGTGAGTCTTTATCTTTCTCTGCCGCAGTGCCACTTTAATTTAAGTTTATGATAGAGGTGTAATTCAACATAATATCTTCCTTTGTGCAGTGTTTAAAAAAAGTAACTCAAACTTTTGCATAATATGAGCTCTCTCTCTGGGTGTGTGTGTCTGTGTGTGTGTGTATGTGTGTTTCCCACATTTTGTTTTGCGGGGTAGCTGGCAAATTCCTTCATTCTCTTATCCAGTAAACTGGGGCGTAAACTGCGGACTCACATGCCGATCCAATATGTCTCATCTGCTGCTGAATGGCTTGAGATTGTCATTTGATCCCTCCCTCCCTCCCTCCCTCTCTCTCTCATTAATCCTCTCTCGCTTTCTCCCCCTCTGTTCATGCACCACGCACCGCCACACACACGCGTGCGCGCACACACATATGAATAGAGCATAATTAACAGTGAGCTGTTGAAGACACGTCGTCATACCCTCATTACAGGGCAACTCCGTTGTTCAGAGGGACACACACACACACACACACACACACACACACACACTGAGTTCGCAAGGGCACAATCTTTGCTCAACAAAGGAAGAAATGAAAGCCGGTGACAAACGGATGGACAGCATCTGTTTCTCTGTGTCAGTCTGCAGCCTTGTGCTAATTGCAAATGCCAGAAGACACAAAACCATGGCAAAGGTCTTTGGCAACTTCTCCTCAGTCCTGTTTTTTTTCTTTTCTTTTTCTTTTTTTTCTTTTCTCCTTTTTTTATGCTCCGGGGGTAAACAAGAGAGAGGCCCCAGTAGCTAGAAAAATCACATTATATATGAAGCGCCTCATGCTATTGTTAGAGTGTCTGTGTGTGTGTGCGTGGGTGTGTGTGTGTTCGATGAATCCCAACCGCAGGCTTTTTATTCCCCAATCACCTTCTAATATGTTTCTGACAGTAGCTGTCATGTTATGGGAGCATACATTGAAAGGTTTGATTTGTGAAAGGGGGGATACAGCTCAATTTCAGAACTCATACCCACAATGCCCTCCAGAACCGCGGGTTATAAGGCTCTGCCACAGGTCTGCGAGTGTTTCACAGACAACACCGAAAGCACAGGAAGGCATTATATTTTCCATAGGTCGATAAATGTAGTGCCTCTCTTTTAACCTGTTGTTTAGAATTGCTCGAATCCACCCTGTCATATTCCACCCGTCTTTCCCTCTTCCATTATGTTCCATGATTTTTTCATAGCCCGTGATCAAGACGCCGAGCTGCAAACTACTCCATAGGCACTTTCACTTCGACGGCAAAAACGCGCGTGTGGGAGGCTGTTTGCGCGCCGAGGAACAAATGAGGAGAGATGAATTCCAGTTGCTGTGAAATTGCCGCTCTCCTTCCCCGTCTCCGCCAGCGCCCGTGGTGAGCCGCCTTGTCCTGACACGACACCGCAATCCTAAATTTACCAAACTTGCGCTGACGCCGGCCTCCCGCTCACGCTGTGTAAATACATTCTGCTTTATGTATGTTCGGCGCCTCCACCCCTGCAGGCGATAAGAGATCATCCACGATACCCTCTGTGTTCTGTTGCTGTTTAATTTCATGCAAGCCATTCATCAAGCAGATGTTTCCGAGTCCCAAGATTAAGTACATGTGGTAATAAATGAGACTTTATCATTCATGAAAAAAAAACTGTATGGGGGGAAAAAATAGGAAGAAAAACTGCTGCTTTTGCATATAAGAGTAGATTAATTGTAGGTCAGAAGAAAAGTCAGCATAACATGGAGACTGCGTGGAAATGTTTTATTGAGGTCAATCAGGGGTGATGGAGTTCAGCCGCCACTGGTAAAAGGCCAGCCGTGATGTCCATTAAAGGCACATGGTAAAATATCAATTTCATCATGTTCTCTTCACTCAGTGGATCTTTGCTTGCGAGTAGATAAAACTCACATTTGTTACTGGGGCGCTTTGCAGCTGCGTCATAAATCTCCTGGCAACCAAAGCCGGCGCCATCGTGGAGAATCTGCTTCTGTTGTCCATTTAGAAACGATAAAAGTAAAAATGAATAATTTAATATGAAACTTTTTTTTTTTTTCCATCTTTAAGTTGTCTTGAGCCCCAGCCCTGACCCTAAATTAGTCAAGTTTCATCAGTGCAGAGATCATTTCCTGGTTAAATATAGCACATAAATTCAGATTTTTTTTTATTTATTTATTTATTTATTTATTGTACTTTAAACATTTAATAAATAATTTGGAATGGCAAAATCATTTATTTAGTCGTCAAACACAATTAGACGTTCTTGGTTAACCCTATAAAGCCTGAACTATGAAAGAATTGGCAGAAAATTCCAATTTTTTTTTTAAATTGAACCCTTTATTTAGTCCCATAACAAAATATATATATATAAAAAAGTAATCAAAAAAATATGTTATTACACTACCTTTCTGGTGTATGATATATGATATGTACTTGAAGTGCCAATGGTATGGTCCAGAGTGAACAGGGGAAGTGTTCAAATGTATACAACAGTATTTTGGTCAAGTATTGATTAAACTGAAAACGAAAAACGGAATTGAAAATGTTTATCATATATGATGCAAATGGCTTTATAGGGTTAATAGCTGTGGCCCTCCATCATGGCCATCCATTTGCATAGCCTTCATGTGAGTCAGGTGAGCAAAATAGAAAAAATTAGAAATCATAAATTAACTTTTTGGCTACAGATTTATGCTGTAAAAAGCTGTCCTTCTGGGTTCCCCTGCTGGATGAGTGCAGTCGCGGGCTCGCCTCAGCGGCTGCCTGTGTACTGTGACAGCATGGATCTAACTCAAGAAACGCTTCACACACTCCCGTCTGCCTCCTTCCCTGTCTATCTCCATTTCACCACCTGAAGCACTCACAAAAAGAGCTGGAGGACTGATTTTCTTCACCATAAAAAGAAAAAAAAAATAGAAGAAGCCCTCTTGTAGCTTCTCTGATCTTTACAGCCCTGACCTTTTTTTTTTTTTTGCTCCTTGAGAAAAAGAAGGTGTCGTTGAAGTGAAATATCAGTATCACGTGCTGCACGACGCTGTGGGCTAAAATGCATCGGAGACTTCAACTCAAATTAAATTCACCTTTAATTTGTTCAATTGAATAATGATGCCTTTTGATTAACACAACTTTTGGTATTTAAGGACTGTTTTTTTGACCTTTGCACTCTTTACTGGTGGCGGTTTTTAAAAGGAACTGACAGTACATGAACGCAGCAGCCCGCTCCACAAACACACACTCGCTTGAGCGGAGTAATTGACCCATAATGGAGTGAATTTGCAAACCTCTGTGACAAGTTGACCTTTGCTCCCCACGGAGCCAAAGGTCATACATGAATGAATATAAATCTGTGGTCGTCAGTCTTTTTCGAGCCCAAACAAGCCTCAGGCAAGTATGACGCCAGGCTCTTGCAGAAATTTGAGCAGACCAAAAAAAAAAAAAAAAACAGCCCATAATTACATGAAAGCGTGTTTGTAAGTGAATTTTTTAGTTCCTCTCAGGATTATTTTAAACTCAAAACTCCCATTTTCCCGCAGTTTTGAAACTTTTTTCCTTTTTTATTTCCTCCTCTTTGCGTTGTCCTCACCCAACCCCTGCATGATAATATATAATATAACCGGGCAAAGATCTGTGGTGAAAGAGACGCGATTCTCCCCGCATTTAGAGATCGAATTAAACGTGTCGGTGGGCCCTCCATGGCTCCGGCGCTCTGCAGATGCTCTCGCTGATCTCTCGTCACGATGCTCCAGGGCAAACCAAAGCATTTTATCATTATGCATTTTATGATTACCGACATGAAAGGGCTTTACCAACCTCATACCAGGCTGTTCAAAGGTGAGCGGCTCACAGCTTGACATCAGGAGGTGGGCATGTCATTACAGCAGTGGGCTAGAGCACAACAACCCATAGGAGAGGGCTTTAATGACCCAGGTTAATGTGATGCAATGCCAAATCTGGGCAACAACAGATCAAAAACACTGCATTGTATCGGTCAACAGACTTGGGGTATTTTAATCTTCTGATTCGATTTGTCTGGGTGCCTGAATGGGGTTATAGAGAATGAAAAAAGCTAACTAGATCAAATAAAAGTCAACTTCATCGCTTATCCATGCAGGGGGAATCCACCCTGGCATGAACCGGGCTGTAATACATGCATCTGTGCTCAACGTAAAAATCACTGAAACAACATTAACAAGCCTGTTAATATGATAAAGTGATTTAGAGCATGTTCCTGGACAAAGATTTTGAATGTGTGTGTGTGCAGCATCATCAACATTATTGCACCTCTTGCATCATCTTTAAAAAAATGTCACACACATTCTGCACTTAGTGAATGATTTTGGCCCGTGTGTACATTTTCAGTGGCGCCCCTTAAATTTAATAAGTGATCCCCACCAGATAGATAATGGAGGAGACCGACCGCGCCGGCTGTGAGAGGCTACATGGAAACTATTGTACACTAATTATCAAGTCAATCAACATGGCACAGCCCGAACACTCGCACGTTTCGAGCTGTCAGCCAAGTTAGCTCCTTAATCCTCCAGCCACTGTGCCACATGTAATTCCATGCCAGCCAATTTGTACAATATTACTGCATTTCACCCTGCAATGTTTTGGGGATGCCTTGATACCGTTTCACAGCTCTAACTTCTTAAGTTGAGAGCGAACAGAATACAAACCCCTTACTATGAATGTCTCTGGCTCCAACATGATAGGGCAAATTAGTGATATTGGCAATTTTTCATGCCAAGAAATGACAAGTATTTCCACAGGAACTTTACTCTTGGCAGGGGAGAGGAGCCTCCAAAGCGGCATTTAGATCGGGAAACCAAAACTCTCACATTGAAACCCATAGTAATGGATTTGTTTTAGGGTGAGCAGCTTCTAAAGGCATGGTAACCTCACACATCTCATATCCCCTGGTAGGGAAAACATTTGGTTTTTAGATGAAGAGCTAATTGACATAAAACATTTTCGAAAAGTTGCATGAATTTCTAAAATATGCAAAGTGAATAGAACGGCTTTTTGAAGGTTTTATAGTTTTGTCACAGAGTGTGACCCGTCTAACTAACTCGTGGAGTTTCCTGAAAGTAGTTCAGTTGCATTTATTGGACATAAAAAAAAAAAAAAATGGCAATGGAGATAAAAGTCTTCTGAGTAATAGCCTTCAAACCACATCAAGGCATTTCTACATGATGCCAGTGCCCCCGTCCACAAGGGACGAGTGGACATGAATGGTTTGATAAGCATGAAAACGATTGAAACCACATGGCATGGCTATATCTGTCAACACATTTTCGAGCCAGCTGAACCTTGAGGGAGATACTTGGGCAGCGTCTGAGGCGGCTTTTTCCACCGCTATCAACAGAACAACAAAAACACTTGTAGAATCGAGGAAAAGGCGGCGGCGAAGGCTTTCTCACGGCTTGTGGTGGCTCAAACTTTTAATGCCACTGCTTCCCTTATTCGGTAGCTACTTGCTGCAAACCTGAACAAGGCTTGAAGACGAAACAAAACTCTCTGAAAGACTGGTACCCCAACGCAACCCGGGTGTGTGTCTTCCTTATTTACATAAAAACAGCAAATAACAGAGCGGTGGAGTCTTTTTTTCCCTTCTCCACCCAATATGGGGTTTACTTTTTCTCAATTCAAACAAAACGCCGATACAGAAATCCTGCCGGCTGCAGCTTTAATCTTTTATTGAGTCAGAAAATCATGTATTTCATTAAGCAAAGGGAAAAAATTGCCATTGGAAAGAGGCTTGTTTGAGTAAAACTGGGGGGGAGAAAATAACTGAATCCATTATTAGATATTTTTCCACTTGTTTTATGAGAACATAATTTGTGGTTATAAGGAGTCATCATCATCTTAAGGATGCAGGATTTCAAGACTGTAGCAACTGATACTGTGATAGCAGCCAGATTGTGATACCTTGTCAGTGCAATGCATATGCACAACTCATTATTTGAAGAGTATAGCTAATTCTTAAGTAATACTAACAATCTCCCTTTATGCTTGTTATCCTTATGGACTTAATTATTCTTTCTATATTATTGACAATAGAGATGATAAAACATCGGATTTATACTCGTTCATGCATATTCATCCCACTGATCCCTGCCTCTCTTCATGCACAGGATCCACACCGGGCTTTCACTCCTCTTCTTCATCACCGGCTCAGCCAACAAAGAGTGGATGATGCTATTTGGACTCGGAGCGGTGGGACGCCCCGTATGAGGAGAGCAATAACACCAGACGCCCTCCATCTTCCGTCTTGCTCATCAAACATGCAAAACGTGTTAGTGATGAGCGTTTCACAGCTTGACACCAGTAGGTAGAGATTACGGTCTTTAGATATGATTAACTTTGCAGCTTGGACAAGCCAACAAGCAGTAGGTGGAGATGTAATGAGGCTGTGGATGTGAGCGGAATACCATCACATCTGAGCCTCAAATAGGCTATGACTGATGTGATGTCGGTGCTGATTTGTGTGGATGGTGGTTTACGTATTCACTCGTGATTAGCCTTTTTTTCATAATTAGTTAAGCAAAGTTTTTAGTGGTTTTTTTTTTTTTATTCTCAAAAATAATATGCTGCCTTTATTCTTTTTGATAAATGCATACAGATATAAATGATCAACAAATGAACATCTGCAACAAGCAGGTACTACATAAAAGATGGAAAATAAAGTATTGTAAAGCATCTTGATATTATTCCAAATCACAATTACTTAATAGTGCATACTTATATGCACGCACTGGCCACTTAATTAGGTATACCTGCACAGTGTCATATGCGTTTATGATGCCTATAATGCTCAGGTTTTCTTGTTGTCACAGTAATAGAGGTGTTCATTCAGTACTATGTTTGGCATTGAGCTCATAGTTAGTGGTGCTGTTGTGCTGGAGTGCATTTTATTGGCAGGTGTTTCCATGATTCTGTCCCCCTCATTGTGTATAAATAGGGAGGACAAAAAACTAGAAACACCTACAACCTCAATAATAAACATAGTGTTAAATTTACACATTCTCCACAAAATCGAACATTATAAACTTTGTTAAAAGGTAGAATTTACGGTAAAGCTGTTGTATTGAGCTGCATTAGACTGTACAGGTGGACCTAATAAAGTGGCCACTGAGTGTATACATATGCATATACAGTGTAAGCCCTGTATTAATAAGCCCTTTCATGCTGGAGCTCTGTGTCTGCAGTATTGTTTAATTTATACAGTGAAACTGCAGGGAAAAGATGAACCTGTCACAAAATAAAATCCGGAATTTTTTTTTTGTGGTTAACATAAATTGATGTTTTGGCATGTGAGGCGATTAGCTGCTGTGTTCAGTGGGTGGGCCAGCATTGTTCATTCATGATAAATGTGTATTACACGCATGGCTAACTCTAAACCGATTAAACATGAGTTTGAAAATGGCCCTTTTTTTTTTTTTCCCCAGCAGTTGCAGAGTGCCAGTGAAAAACAGGCTGGAGCGCCGACATGTTAGCCCAAGCGCATCTTGACTTGTTTTGATGTTTGAAGCCATTTCAGATATATTCGTTGCCCATTTCTGTCGATGACTGCCTTCCTCTTCCATTAAAGGTGGTCTGTATCCCTCTTAAATTTTCCCTCTGACTGAAACCTGCCTCTTGCAGCTGAGGAGAATCTGCCGGCACGGTGTGAAGGGGTACTTGGGATTCCCTTACAAGTCATTATCAATCTGTTCCATTTTCCTCCGACATGGTTATAGGGCACATATTAGAGTGGGTGAGAGACCTTGGAGCCCGCTTCTTTCTCTCTTTCTCCCTCGCTTTTCCCTCTCTCTCCTTCTCAATGCCTTTCCTTCTCACATATCTATCACATACACACACACACACACACACGCACTGACATTTGTGATTACAGTGATTACCAGGCGGTGAAATGAAGTCATATTTTTGTTTCCAAATAACAGATTGTCAAAGCAACAAATGAATCTGCTCCCACCAGCGAAGCGAATAGACATATTATTTTCAAATTTCAATTTATTTTCTTGTGAAGGCTGTTGTCTTGTGGGGCTGCCACTCACACAATTGTTTTTCTCGATATTGTTAGCAATCAGGCAGTGAGACGTCGGCGCAGTTTGTCAGGGGGGGCTTGTTTTTCATCTGTCGCTGCCTCGCCTGGAAAACGCAGTTTAAATCACACTTGGATCAACATGTGCCATGTGTGTGTTTGTGTGTGCAAAAACAGTGTGAAATGGTTGGGACCCCCTGTGGAGCTTTGGGATCTCTCCTGCCGCCTCGGTTCTGGACCTGCACAGAATCTCTTCTGGTCTTTCCCTGCGCCAAAGCAAAAAAAAAAAAACGTGTGACAAAATGATGCAGCGGCTTCATTTTTTTCGTCTTATTTGTCCTTTTATGTATTCATGAATCCATTTATTCAGTTATGTTTACGCTACCCATTATATGACTCACCCATTGCTCTCAGGGTTAAATGTCCCATTAACATCAAATTATTTAATATGGAATAAACAGTGTGAAATATAGTTGACATTTAATGACCCATTTTGCCTGCTAGTTTTCATATGGGCCTGTTGCATAAGTGTAAAGAAGTAATTGAGTCACCACAGAAGGAATAATTCACACATGTCAAGGCAAAGTTAAAGTTCCTGGATGTCTACCACCGACGCATACTATGCTCCAAATGAGCGCCGTTGTCATAAAACAGAATAGAGTAGACTAGAGTAGAATAGATTAGACAGAATAGAATAGAGTAGAAGAGACGTCTCGTCCTCATTCCCGGCAAAATCGTGTGCAGCTGTGCCTCCGACAAAGCAAAACGTTGTATCGTGACTGTCAAACTGATGATTAAAAATGGATCCACGCTCGTTACAGTTTCAGCCGTTCCTCTGTCAGCAACGCCGCTGTCACAGAGTAGAAATAATAGAACTGTGGAACCAGTGACAGTTACCAAGGCAAAACAATTTCTCCTCGGCTGAGTCGCAACACAGAACAAACAATTGATTTCTTACTGTGACTTATAGTTTATTCATTGCAGGGATATGGAGCTGCCAAACTACAGGGCTAACTTGTATTATTCCGAAATCCTTCAACAAAACGAGAAGAAAATCCCCTGCCCACTCTGATAATTTCTCATCCAAGGCGATTTTACCCCAAAGCAGGTAAAAATTCAATACTTTGTTTAAAAACCCCTCAGGAGCAAATGTATAGGGTTGTTTTCCCTCAGCAAACACTCTTTTTTTTTATTCAAGCATTTCTGTTTTCAGTGTCCCAACACAACACAATCGTAAACAAAAATGCATCGAGCAAATTCATCTCGCCTCCGACAAGCCGGCTTGAGCCGGATATAAATGGGCGACGAGAAAATTTCAGCCGAAACCAAAGTCCTCTGCGGTGATCCTTTTAGAAAAGTTGTTATCAGAGCTCAGCGAAAGACCTCAACAATCAGAAAGCGGATTCTCGGTTCCGGTCAAGTAAGTTTGCGAATAGTAAGCTTAGGGAATTATTGTATTTCTAAAAAGCTCCATAATTATCATATGAGTTTTGCTGTGGCAATTCAGCTGAGAAAGAAAGACGATGTGAGCATAGACATAACCACAATAACTATATTTTCTGACATATAAAAGCTTGCTGCACCTGTTTGATGCAATGAGATGATCAGAGCGGGTTGAATGCACTTTGAGTGGAAACAGCTCTCAACATCTCCTGCATTGTTTCCGCTGAAAATGAGCTGAGCCGAACTCTAGAAATGAAAGAAAAGTTGTTTTTTTTTCTGTTGTTGTTGCCATGCATGTCATCAAGCTGACAGGCATTTCAAGCCGTCTGTCCAGCTCAGGGCCTTTACGAACATTTTCACGTCACAGACCTCCAGATTAGCTCTTACTAAGGCCGCAGACTTCCATTTGTTCCAAGGACCAACAAACGGGGCGATGTCGCTGATTTATATCGAGCTGCGTACGTGGGTGAGAGTGACACCTTCGAAAAAAATATACATTTTCCCCCTGGGATCATTTCTAATGAATTCAATTCTAGTGACATGAATGCGTTCCTTATGTTCCCCTTAGTTGAAATTCTCAAAGGGGTAAACATCTGCTGTACATGAGCACCAAAACGTCACTTCTCACATTATTTCAATGGACTATTTCACATAGATTATCTTAAAAAAATTCTCCAAAAAGGTGTTTTCCCAAAATGTTGGAGTATAGCTTTAAATACTACAAATACTGAGCAAAATAAGCTACACATTGCTATATCATGGAAATGGTATCTTAGTCTTTAGTGCTGTTGCTCCAGGGCAGGAACGTCCTGGTTTCCATTCCAGACTCTCCAGGGGTTTCTGCACTTTTCTCTCTGTGTTCACCTTGCTTTCCAAACTGTAAATTGTAAATTGTGTACGTGATTGCGACTAATCATCTCTTTGAATTAGCCCCGGATTGGACTGGCAACCTGTCCCGGGGTGTGTCCTTGCTCTCCGCCCGGTGGAGGCTGGGATGGGCTCCAGCACCCGTCCCATGTGACTCTGAAGAGGAATAAGCAGGTATAGAGGCTGACTCATGCCCGTGAATGCATCACACCGGGCAAAAGAAATCGTTTACTATCTTTACTTTCTATGTTTACAGACAGAAGACTTGTTAAAAATACTTGTTGCACTCCTATAATTGGTGATTGCATCCTCTCCTACCTCAGAAATTGAGACATCTCACTTGCCTCCGCGATGTACTTCTGTCTGGATGTTGCAGCCTTGATGTAGCGCTGCTGTTTTGGTGTTGCTTTTTTTTTTTTTTTCTTTTTAATTGAGTAAGTCAAAATCAAAGTACCGGGAATACTTCCACCCAGGGAAAGTAAACCTTTCTGCTATTTCTTATTAATGCTAGCTCTACGTGAACCCACATCAACTGAGAGGATTACAGCTAATTATGGGGAAAACAACTTGGGTGAATAGGGGATATAGCTCTGGAATAATACAGTTCAATCTGACATTTAGAGCAAGTGATAAAAAAATATATATATATATATATATATAAAGCTATATTTTGATTGGTAACTGTGTGTGATTGCTGAAGCTGAAATGGTAATTCATCACAATATTTGTCACCGGGAAAAGTAATATTTAGCATCGCTCTATAGTGTTGAGACCGGTGGATGAGTAAGTGAATGCACCGCTGTGTAACTAACTTGCTTTGAAGTAGGAGAGGCTTTCGTGATGCCTGTGACACGGAGCCTTTCATCGAATAAACAACCAAATTATTAAACATATCCGTTCAATTCACGGACAAAAATGACAAGGGTTGTATTTTGTGGAGGTGAAAAAAAAAAAAAAAGAGAGATGAAGCTCGCTTTGTACCTAGGTGGGACTCGAATGCACTTTAAATCAGTGGGATTTTAGGAAATCCGGCGAGACAGGGAGGTGAAGCGGAATGGGCAGGGCGAGGGCGGATAGGAGGCAAAAAAGTGCCTCGAAACTGAGTGACTTTGCAGAGGACAAACCGAGGACAAAGGAAAAACAAGGACTTCATGCGTCTCAGCTGTTATTTAGAGATTGTGATTGCCCTCTTTGTTCTGCCGTAATGGAATGACACAGGCAGGATTGTCATTGTGCAAAGATGATAAATCAAATCCGAGAAGATGCCACCGCATTATGTTACCTTTTCTGAGTAATGGCCTTGACACTTAGAGTATAATTTCAGTCTTAAAATGTTCAGGCTTTGATGCGTTTCCCTTTGTCTCACATGTTGATGGTAGGTTTTTGCACTTAAAAAACAACAACAACAAAAAAAACTTCTTTTGACTAGAGGTACCAACTTTGGTTATGACCAAGGAAGCAGCAGTCAAGGTTTTCTGTGTCTTCTGTTGACTTTGAGTTTTTGCACAAGGCAGGGTTCGTTTACTATGAGCTGAGATGAAAATATCACTGAGAAAAACAATACCCTACACCATATCTTTTTTTTTCTCCTCTTCTTTAATTATATATTGCTTTCTACTGAATCATACATGGTGCTGTGCTGCAGGGTAGATTGAGGTACATGCATGGGGTTGTTATTCGCTGCCTCCTCCATACGGTCATGCTCACCGCACCATCTCGTAGCCATCAATAGGCTCCGGTCCGCGGTCGTGCTCAGGGCAGAGGTAATGAGGCGGACTAGGACAAGGCCAACTGGTTTTTCAGCTGGGTTTTGGGGGTTTTTGAGCCTCTCCCATCACTTTAAACTCAGGCTTGTGGTTCCTCTCTGCCTCCGAGATGATGTTGAGGATATGTCGGGTCAGCGCCCACCTGAAAAATCTTGACCTTACCTGTCGATGTCGATTCATCTGGTGTTTTTTGTCTTGTCTTTGTGGCAGAAATAACCTCATTGGTTGAGTTAAATCTTAATGGGTGGAGTCAAAGAGTCAAAGTTTTTTTTTTTTTTTTTTTTTTTTTTTTTTCCGGGAGTGCAAGTTTGCAAGCAACCAAACTTGAACAGGAAAAAAAAGGAACTCATGTCAAAGTATGAATCATCATACATTCATTCACTTGAACCCAGAAATTCAGATGGGGAAACTAACAGTGACAACTTATGGCTAGAATACCTTTTTTACAGCCTAATACTTTTTTTTATTTAGTTATTTGTTCATTTATTTACTTATTTTGGTCAGTATTTTGAGATGTAAAAGTGTACGATGCAGAACTGAGGGTTAATTTACGACCGTTTACACTCAGCTGAAAGAAAATGTAAAAGAAGCTCAGGCTCACAATAAAAAAACATGTGGACTGAAGCTTCAAATTTCATGCTTATTCGCCTTTTTTTGGTAAGTTGAGATCGAAGGGTCATCACTTCAGTGCAGTTTTATATAGACCACCTTTAACTCAACCCATAAGGTTATATCTGCCTGTGGGAAATGTCTATATCAAGGAGAAAATCTTGTAATTTGGTGTAAATTCGTTCTGGATAGAAAGCAGTACCCAGCACTTCGCCGCTGAAAGCCCTCCACACGCAGCCCGCCTTGTCGCTGGTAAGCGGCGGGGGAAGGAGTCGCGGGAATCACCCTTAATTTCGCAGTGAGGTTAAATCTGCCCGGCGCGTGTTTCATGGATGGATTTTAATTTTGTCTGACATGTGACACGATAAAGTCAAGGATGTTAATGGAGGATGTACAAACATTTAAGATCCTTACCAACCCATGAAATGAATTAATTTGTTTTTGATTAGCGGTGGTCGCTGATTGCCCCTGCTTTGCAATCAGAGGCAAAACAACACGGCGACACCGCTTTGGGTTGTACGCCTGTGTCTGCGGCATTGTTAGAGTCAACATGAAGACCGTTGTTTTACACTGGTTTTATTTACTCAGATGCTGCATATCACCTTTTGGAGCACAACTCGTCATATAAAGCCATGCAGTAAAGCTTCTGACATCATAAATATCACAAATGGCATCTGCATATATTGATAAATTCCATGAGAAATAATTTCTAAGATTGCAAGCCAAAAAAAGCCATCTTGAACAGCATATGGTTACATGAGCTGGCTTAATATGAAGCATGAAGGTGGCCTGTAGGGTGACTACTACTAATACTGCTACTACTAATAATAATAGTAATGGTGATGGACTGAACTGATAAACTCATATTTTTGTCCACACAGTCCCACTAACAAGCTTAACACTAACACTACACTAATCTCTTCACACGAACAAGGTTAAGTCACAAGATACAGGAAATCTGAATGTTGACCTTTCTGTTCTGAGTTATTGATGTGTCTTCTTTTTTTTTCCCGTGGTGTGTTTTTTAGAGTTTATGTGTGCCTCCTCCTCCGACACCGTCTTTTTCTGTATTCTGGCCCCGTCAGTTCATCTGGCACATAATGTGTTTGTCAGGCATGGAGGCCCCCAAGCTCGGCTAGGCTGAACCCAAGCTATACATCTTTCTTTCATTACTTTGTCATAGGGATCCAGTGGCCTCCAACACTGGCCATTAATCCTATGCCAGGTCCCCACCTCCGAGTGCCATGCTGTTTGCAAGTTGAGCTCTGCCGTTTGGCTGGCCGAGCTTCACTGTAGAGGAGAGAGTTACATCGCCTGGAGCCCAGCGAATGGCTCCTCTCCATTTTCTCTCATATTTACTTGTTAAGCATGTGAATAGTTGGTTTTTTTGTTAGCAATTCATGAGCTGATGCAGCTTTCTTTCAAGGTTTCCTGAGCTGGCCATTGTCCGAGTTGATTCTGCTTCAGCCTGAAGATTGTTCCCGATCAATCGAAATAATGAATTTCTTACCTCAAACGTAGATCGACTAACTAAGTCCAGCGCACAAATTGTGGAGGCCAATCAAAGCGCTCAGTGCCTGGACACTTGAGCTGCCTCCTCAGAGCAAACCTCAGCCAGTCAAACGAAACACAAAATTCAAACTGTCATGTGGTCGATGAGTGAATATGAGCAAAAATGGAAATGAGCCATTCTGGGAGCTGGCTGCAGACGAGGAGGCTCACCTCTATAAAGCATGCAAACAGGAGGTGCACTGCTGTAAGCAGCACTGTCTGTGTTAATGCATCCGGTTTTCACAGAGAAAGATGTACCCAATGACAAATTGCTTGCTTAATAGCCCCTTGCAATAGTATGCACATTTCATGCTAATTTGTAAGATCCATCACTGGATCAGACGTATCTTTTGTTAGGCGGGTACACTCAAGGCTGCTTGTGCAGAGTTAGTGTCTCCTTCCTGGTTCAAACCTGCAATTTTTCAGCAACCAAATGTCTCCATGAAAAGACTTACCACCATTTTGGAGTTGTTATTGCCCCCAGAGCGATGTGGTACTCTGTTGTTGCAGGTGAGCATAATGGGAAAGCTTTGAAAAGAGATGATTGATCTTAATTCAGCTGAAGGGACTACACCAGTCAAATGAAGCACTGCAGTTATTCCATGTGGTATTTTCATTAAAGGAGCACTAAGTGATCTGTGACCTTTACTGGCAACCAGTGGAAATTGCAACAGCATTGATACAATTTATCTGCTCCTATACTAGTCACCAGTAGAGCTCTGCCACCCCCACCACAAAAACTGTTCATCTCTAATTGACACCAACACTAAAGTCTCACTTTCACGTCAAAGACAAGCATGCTTGTTAATTCGAGTAGTGACCCAACTAAATCATTTGACACAGACATAATATATCACCGTGCAAAATACTGCATAAATAATACAGTGCCATCAGCTTTTTTGGCTCGAGAATGAGGCTTTTTAGCATTTGTGTGCCTGAAATTTATTGCAACGTTGGCCGCTTGCTCGTAGCATTGTCCTCCATTGTTGAGCGGTTGAGAATGCGAGACAGCGTGAGGGGGTGGTACTGTCTCGAGAGTTTTTGTTCCAAAACAGAGTGCAGGCTGAAAAGTAAGTTTTGAAATGAAGAAATCTCAGCAGTGAGCAAAGTAATCCCTGGGGCAATGATATTGATTGATAGTCCCATCAGCTCCAGTAGTGGCAGCGGCACTAAAATCTTACTTTTTGCACCTTTAATATTACCATATTGATAAACTATTTTTTGACATGCAAGGGGAATTTAGGGTAGGTCGGGTTGCTGACTTAGTTATAAGGTTATAAATACTCTTATACAATTAGGTCTAGTTATATAATAGCTGTGTGATGAATGCTACTTTGCATATTGAGGATAAACATGTAAATATCATTGAACTCAAGGTGCCAACTGTACCTGCTTGATCTGTATGTATGAACAGTTCAGGACATGAATAATTACACTGTGAAGTCAGCCGCACCTACTCTGTCCTGTGTAATGTGATGGGTAAAGCATTAACATTGTCTTCCAAAAATGAATAATTCATGATTTAGCAGCACATATCCATTAAATGCTTGTTACCATTACTTGACACTAATAAATGTACATTATGATTGGGTCTGATGGCTGGAATCACAAAACAGAGAGGCAGGGTGGTGGGGGGGAAAAAGGGAAAGAGGCAGAAACCACCAAGTGACATGCAGTGCATCTGACTGTCGCTGTTGATGTAGGGCGCTTGCATGATAACATTACTGATCTAATTGCTTTTAGAAAATGATAATTACGCCGGGGTAAATTAGACCATAGCCTGGGTTGGCCAGTCGCCAGGCATGGTGCGTGAACACAGGTCAGAATTAAAGTGATTTATCAGATTATTTCCTGAAATGTTTTGCAACCAACTGTACAATCTGAATATTTAATGGCCTTGATTACATGGCATAACATAATGAAACATTGATTCAGAGCTAGTTGATTTACTCACTCACTGGGAGTGATTGCCTCTAGAGATCATTTGTACATAAGTGGGAACAAATATATTCCATCCTCAGAGAGGGAGGTGAGTTGCATTATTGAGCATTGGGATTATCTTTGTTTACCGCATTGCTACCCTTAATCTCCCTTTATCCGGAATCCCCACCCTGAGTATGACAAATTTATTTATAATTTGGTTAATTTGTGTTAAGACGCGTGTGTACAAAGCGGCTCGATTTGCTTGAACGCCCTTCACTTTCCTCAGCAGCAAAAACAACTAGGAACACTCCTCACTCATCTGTTGTGTTCCCATGCATACCAATGGGCCCAAATCGATGGCATCTTTTAATTGAAAAGAGATGGAGGCGTTTATATGCAGCCTGATCCGCCGCACCTTTCGCCCCGTCTCTGTCGCACAGTGTGATTGCAGATTTGTTATGTGCTCTGCTTAAAATTTTTTGTGTGCGTTCGCTCCGGGAACATGTCTGCCAGGCTCATTTTCTGAGTGTAAGAACCGTTAATGCTAAGAGGAGCTAAGGCCTTAATGTCATTAGTCAAAGAACGAATGTTTAATCATCCCCTCGCCCGGTTATTGATTTGCCATTAGACGGCAACTATTTAAAGAAAACCTTGAATAGGATCCCGAGATTCACCCGACGGCGTCTCTTAATCACCAGCGGACGACCTTGGACTTGTTTAGTTGTATCACAACACCACATCAGGTATTACAGATACCTCGCCTCTGCACTTCCCCAGGACTATACATCACTGGGAAATGCCCAGAAGGCTCTCTTGATTGTGCTCCAGAGAGCACATAAGGGATTCATGAGGGAACATAAAATGGTATGGAGAGGAAGACGCTACCAACAGCACAATGAAAACATTGCTCCCAGGTGCACCACTACTATCTAGCTGGCAACTTTTCTTTTTTTTTTTTCCCCATTCCCTGGAGTAAACAGGGGGCTCAGTTAACACAGAGCTGGGCTTTCACATAATTAGGAGGTCAGCTGATTTTTCCCAGTTGGGTTTAAAGCCAAGAACTCATAAAAAAAAAATAGGATTGCAGTTGAGCTCTGGTATTTGTTACATTGCTCCGGTGGCATATGGTTATCTGCTAATGGGAGGCTATATTTACAAGAAAGTGTTTCAACTTTAAGCGGCATTTTTAAAGTATATGCAATCATTCAAAACCACAAAAGCAGGTTTTGAATGAATTATTTTCAAATCCTAGAAAGTGGCATCGGCAATCATGGCCTGCAATCTAATCCTGATGTAGTGCGATTGCAGCTGATGTTAATGCACTACGCCGCACTCAAGTACCTCTGCCTTGCACACACAAACATACCACATGATGTAAAGCGAGCCTATATGGCATGACAGATAGCCTCCAATCCCTGCGCCTAGCAGATGTTTCATTTGTCTTGCACTATGATACACTGCACGTCAACCGCAATCCTAACCTAGGTGGCTCTGGCGGTGAGCACTTTCTGCATGATTTGTGAAAGCAGTATGAACCGCGGTGCACTCTGTGCCGGGATGCTGCATTCGGCTCAGTATCATCTGCATGAATGGCATCCATATGATCAATGCACATCATAACATTATCACCCGTCCTGGCGTGAATGAGCAACAGCCGGTGATTCTCAATGCAATGACATTTCCAGATTACAAAAAAAAAAAAAAAAAAAAAAAATTACTGTGGTGAGGGGAGTCGCATAATTTGAACATGGGTCTCCATATTGTGCTATGAAGCGGAAGAACTCTTTGAAGTAGAAATCACTCACTGGACAAAGAGAGAGGAGGTGAAAATTGTCTCGAGTAAGTTGCTTGTGTGAATAAAATGTCAAAGATTATAAAAAATAACATGTTTTTTTTAAGGCTTAATGTGCTTTTGAAGAATAGGAGAGCCTGAATCAAGGCTGATATTTTGAACCCGACCCAACCATGGCTGTAAAAATTTTGCCCAAACCCAAATCAGTCCAGAAACTACAGAAAAATGTTGAACCTGACCCAACCAAAACCCAACAGCCAGAGCCTCAATAAAACCCAACATGTCTAAATTAGAAGGGAATAGTGACATCATCTGCCACCAAAGACCAGGCATGCTACTTTTCACCAGTAGAGGTCAGGCTAGAGTTTCAGTATCCTTTCAAACCATTAAAATTAGGGGAAATTGGAAAAATGTAAAACCTGAAACGTGACAAAAAAATATGTCCAGAAATCCTGACCTGGCCCATGCTTGAAATTTCCTGACCCAACAGGAACAGTTGAATCCTGTTGGGTTCATTTGGACAACAATGTGCAACTTGGACACTTCCAAGTACCAAGATGGTAGAAATATCCTGCTGTGAAAATCAGGAGGTTTGACCTTGTCGGTGTCAGTTTGGGGTCATGAGAATGTCCGTGGGATGCGTCCTTATGATCAAGCACCGTGAGATCTCCAACGATTTTCCCTTTGCCTGGTGTCCGCCTTCTCCCAGGAAGAACAGCAAAGGCACTTTGATACGTTCTCTTTATCCGGGCCAGAACAAAGGACCAAGGGCCAGAGGCGTGGATACATCACGTTAGAGGGAGACCAGCACTGCCAGGAATCGATCCCTGGCCTGCACGGGCCTCCGAGTCGGCTGCGTTTCAGACTGCTGCACAGCACGCCGCCCAACACTGCAGTGCTTAACATTAATTACTGCGTTTGACACATTTTCTGCTTTCCCAATGACTTTTGTGTTCATTTCCCATTCATGTTTTTCTTGAGCCCTGCTGCCTCATAAATGATAACTGCTCTGAAAGTACATGGAACAATGGCTTGGCCACTCTCCTAAACAGAAGGCAGCAGTGTCGCACTCAGATGACTGTATAAATACAGGTGCACAGGGTAAAAGACTGATAGTAAAAACAAGGGCGCATATGGCCAAAAATACAACATGCACTTTTACTATTTCTGTGAGAAATAAGAAAAATCCTCCTGATTGAGTAAAATTGCAATACATCATTTTAGACATCTTTATAACATCTTCCACTGGCTTCTTGAATTGATCACCTTCACAAACACAGACTCGACTCTCTCCTGGACTCCATGAATTTTTCATCCTCGCCGTGAATCTTTCGTTTAAGCGGCACTCCCCCTTTGCTCATCCACATATTGCAGAATGGCAGATCAATAGCTTAGTTATGCCTTTGTTTGCGTTCGCTTCCTAAAACATGTTTTATACTAACGATGTGCTTTGATCAACTATACCAGCTGCAGCTTGTAAAGCCCAGCTGAGGCAGCTGGGAAAAGCAAAATAGTGGATTTGCCCCCTCCTCCACACACACACACACACACACACACACACCCTCTTTCTCTCTAGTGGAAATAAACTGTTCTTTTTATATCAGGAAACAGCCACACAGCTGGTCCACTGTCACAGCTTGACTGATTTTCCAAGCCATACGATTCGTTATCATTGTGATCAATTATCCGCTTGTTCCCGGGTGACCATCTCTTTTTTGGCGCCCCCTCAGTGCAATGATAGGATTCCCATGCACTGTTATAGGAGAGAAACTAATTTCCCAACACAACCCATGACTTCATCTTCATGCAAACATTTTTTCTTGCTTTTTTTCCCTTTGTTTTGCTTCTCAGAATTGACCCAACTTTTATTTTTGAAATTAGAAAGTAGTGAAAACAGTATTGTCAGTCGTTCTTCAGTTAAACCAAGGCCTTTTTTTTGCAGTGTTTTTACTGAGGTCCAGAAGACATATGGAACAAAAGTCTGTGTCTAACGCAGCTGGAAACCAAGCTGCTCGTCCTGATACTTAATCATTCAACAAAGCCTGAGTGTTGATCAAACAGTTAATAGTCAGCCCAAAGAAAGTGATGACATACCCAAAGATTTCTGAAGCCCCTCAGTTGCCAGTCACAGCCACTACCTTTCTAGTTATCTCTGTTTCTCTTTGACCCAGTTTTGCATGTTGGACGACACCGTTAGGCAAACTCTGTCATCTCATACGCAGAAAATTGGAGAAACACAGCATGTGGTGAAATATGAAATGAATTCAAATGGATCAGGTGGCACCAGTAAGGATTAAACTGGTGTAGGATTAGTCGCATTCAAAGTTCAAGTTAGGGACTGGACTGGGGACCAAGCATGTTGTCAATAACAACAAAGCAGCCTACATTGGACTGTGGCAATTTCAGTTATCGAAAAACGTTAACGCTGACCAACCCATCGCAATTTCTCTAATTTTGATATCAGACTTGGTTGAAAAGCTCTGTGAGTCTGTCACTTAATTTCCCATATTGCTCCATCCACCTCAAATATGCTGCCGATTTGATGCCTTTATTTTGTTTGAAATGCACCTTTAAATCCAATTCCTAAATGACATATCATTTCCATCTTAAAGCAACCGAGAAACAAAAAATAATCTGTGTTGTCTGTGTTTGCTGATCAGTAAAACCAAAATGAACGCGCAAGATTTCAATTTAACCCGGGCTATTTTAAAACTGGGTTTAATGTTTGAGTGCAGCAGGATTAATAGATAAACCTCAGTTTAATCCAGCTTTAGGCTTAATCCTTATTGGTGCAGCCTAACCTCAGTGTCTAACACAGTGCCGTCTAAATGGAGCTTCCCCTTAATAAACTGGTTAATGTCTATTACGGCTAATGACAGTAATTGAGATATGGAAATTGGTGAGATGAGCCTGGAAGTTTTGGTGCTGTCGGGGAGCTGACAATGGGCATTTCAAGGGTGTTCATGCTCACTTACGGTGATTGACATCAGTGAAAATGCTAATGCTGCAGGACATAGTGTACTTGTGGGTGAGAGAGAGAGAGAGAGGGTCAGAGAGAGAGAGAGGTAGAAAGGATGTGCTTGCCTCTGTGTGTGTGTGTGTGTGGGTGGGTGGGAGTGTGTGTGTGTGTGTGTGCAAATGCGTTCCAGTGCGCAATCAGCCCGGCTCGAAATAAAGTCCCTTGCCAGAAAGTCGTTCAGGGTGAGACTTCTCATGCAAAAATGTCAACATCGCTGAAAAGTGATGAAGTTGAGGTAAGTGCGTTAATGGACTCGTTTGGGAGCTGCCACTGTGTCAAAAGCAACTTGTTAGACTGAGATCAAGAGAGAGGGCTGATTAATTATTTGCATATATTAGGTTGGTGTAGCAGTTAAGACCCGAACAGTGTCTCTTGACATAAGGTTGGTCCGCAGCTCTCACATTCATAATGTAAGGATCATCCTCCATCAGCCGAGTCTTGTTTTCATTCACATCAAGTGTCTCTCGGAAATGGGAGGGAAATCAGTAATTATTGTGCGCAGGTTAATTCGTCTAATTTATTCAAAGGACATTTTTGTCACATTTTGGCTCGCCTCGCATTCATCTGCGGGGTGGCTCGAGGTTAAGGCTCGGCGGTAATCTCACATTCCGTTAGAAAACTTCCAACAATTTACTTTGCTCCAATTATGCCTCTTGAAGGAAATTTCCAGTGACGCTTTCGACACATCCCAGACGCCGTCAGAATGTGAATTTTTCCCCGTGCTTTTGTTCTGTCTCATTTATGTGAGGCTCCCCTGAGAAAGAAATGATGTGTTTCCTCTTGAGAGCAGGTGAGACTGAGTGTCAATTAAACTTTTTCCTCCTCTTCAAAGGGTGGGAGGTGCAAGGGGCAAAATAATTCATTAAGTTTTCCCACTGTGGAGAATGTCAGCGCGCGGAGTGACTCGAAACATGTTTCCTGCGGAGAACTTCACGGAGAGGTCATCGTCTTGCTCGCTTCATATTTAGCTATTTTGATTTCAAAACTGTACATGAGAAAATAATTCCGCAGAGGCAGCGAGAAGTGTAATTAAATTCCACTGTGCGTCTGTACCACTCCGGAGGAATAGTTTAATTCAGCTAAAGGGGTTTTCTCTCCAAACAACTCTCATCCTGAACCCCCTGGAGTGCTTTCTTTTACATCCTGCTGTGTTGATGACCGCCATATGTGTATTATTTTTTTTCTTTCTAGTGAAAGGAATAGACAGTCTGACTTTGATGTGAATTATTGCAATTCACTTTGCTTTAGATTTCATATTGAAAATCTATACCCACTCTTATATGTATAAATATATATATTTTTTTCTTTCTTATACCTTTTTCCCTCTGCAGAGTCATTTTAATTTCAGTCAGAGCCCACACAGCGATGGCATTTATTTGAATGAGGACTGCAAGGCAGAGACAGCCAATGACACTTCAATGATAGGCCTCTGATAGCTGTCATATCTGGAGCGCATTCACAACCAGGCGCGGTGATTGATTCATAGTTGGGACTAAACAAATTACTTCATCCTGTCAATACAGGGGAGAAGACGAACGGTCATCAGCAGACATGAGAAAAGTCTATATTTCCACGACTCAGCCTGCGTCACTGTGACCCCCCTCCACGAGTCACAGGAAAGAGTTTTAGCACACCGGTTCTGCTTCCGTGCTGTCCTCAGCGAGGGTCTCGCTGAATAAATCCCTATCTAAGGTAATTGCAGTCTGTGTCTCTATGCCGGCAGTACATTTGTCAAGATCTGCATTAGCTGGCACCGTAACAATGGCATAAGTGGCCTCAAGTGCCTTTTATATTTCAGTGCCCTTGAGTCTAAATTGAATTATCCATGAAATTGCATTGTCTCCAGAGAACAGCGGGTGACAAACCAGTGGGCTCGACAAAGGAATGTGCAACCGGACATAAGTTGAATATGCAATTTGCTTATGCACATGCCAGGATGACGCCTGGTTTTCAGCAAAAATGAGAGATAGTCGGTGATAACACGTCTGTAGAGGAACATAGTCTTCATGTCAGTCAGGGAGCGAGCGAGCAGGCCAAGAGGAGCGATTGGAAAGATACAAAGGAAGATCATTAAATGGAAGTTCTGGGTCATGAAAGGAGCCAAATAAACAGAACCCAATTTTAAAAAAAAACAGCAGCTTCACATGGACTGAATTTGAACGAACTGACCCCAACCAATGACACACGGGGGAAACGTATAAAGCGGGCGATCAGCTCACTTAGACACACAAAAGCTAACAAAAACTGACAAATGAAAATAGCTACAAAGAACAAAAAACCCAAAAGTTGTCCAGTAAGTTAACAAAAACCAACACTGACTACATATAATTTTACTGAACTATAAATCCGGAATTGATTTGCCCTTTATTTATATAACATTGCAATAGCTTGGTAGGAGCCGACGCCACCTTCTGGTATTAAGCAGTGCTCCACCTGAAGCCAAAAAGTTCAAATATGCAAAGTTACTGAATGTGTGCGCCGAAATAGAAACTTATATCTTTTCAAATCAAATCAAAATGAGAGTAAACTGAAATGCTGATTGGAAAAATGTGCAGCCCAGTTTATTGTGTGTGGCTTGTGGTTATTTCACAGTCTGACATTCTCCGGCGGTTTCCGTCTGCCATTTGCGCTCGATGTGAATCCGAGGTGAAGATGAATTTCAGCTGTGGATCTTGCAGGTGTTGACCTGTTGTTCGTTAGCAACACATTGCTTCACGAAAAGCAGGCCTCTCCTATTTGCCGGCATTACACGGTCATGACGTTTTAGGGCTTGAAGTGATGATGTTTTGCGTGTCAAATGCATTCCCGGCCGTGAGCGAGCTTAGCATTCACGGCGTTGCGGGCCTCTCAGCAGTCGAGTGAGCCGATGCTGCGGATGCCATACTGTGCATGGCTCTGAATGCTCCCGCTAATGCATTTATCTTGTCCGGTATATACGATGCACAGTATGTTATGTGGCCGCGTCGTTTTTCTAGTCACACTGCACCACTTCTGCTTTGTGTGTTATGTGGTGATATCACAAGTGTACACAGTGAGGCCTGGGCATAATACCGGGGGTGCGGTGTGTGTGTTGTGTGTGTGTTTGTGCGTCAGGGGGGAGGGATGTAGATGCAGCCCAACCTCACACACATGCATAAAACAAATACAGAATGCATACCGTCCTCTAGTCTGACTATAACCAAGGAACTAGATCCATCATGGCCCGGCATTTCCAGAGACTAGCACCTCTCTGTTGCATTTATCACCCAGCACAAAATAACACCAGTATGGCATTGCTGGATTTTGGCATCATCCAGCTCTGAGCATCAGCCAAGGACTCTTTGTGATCTGATCTCAAGAACTGCAGAAGTCTCGATTGCACAAAGAGAGGCAAAGTGAGAGAGTGGACAAAGAAGATACTCATAATGTGAAGACTTCTGGTCTGGTAGTGGAAAATGTCCACCTTTACACAAAAGCCTCACTTACCGTTATGATGGTGATTATATCCTTGATTGTATGATGAGAAAAATTACCCAAGGCTGCTCCCGTGTCAGCCTTTCTTTCCTGCTTGGATAGAAACATTCATAAACGTAGGGGTATATAGTCATGCTACAGTCTATAATTGTCATCTTAACCACCTGAAATGCTTAAATATAGAATGTGGGGTACCTATTATATCTGTGAGTGCGATGTAAATCCAATGTATGGAAAATTGTACGTGCATATTCATAGCATTGGTCTCTTTGGGAAGCGCTTAATCCATTGAAATCACACAGCAGCGCCCCGTAAAAGCCATACTTCTGCGTCACTGCTGCATGCTGGGAGGCTTCACTCTTTGAGTATAACGCAAAAAAACAAAACAAAAAAAAAAAAACGCCCAAACGAACGGGTGCAGAAAGCCCATGCAAAGGTCACTGCAAATTGCTGGAAAATATCACCTCCAGCTTTTTAATGCATTCCAATTTGCAGCTAATGGCTTTTGGTCATTCTTTGAATGTCATTTTTTTCATATAAAATAAAAAAAATATATATATATATATAAGTGTTGCACATTTGGTTCATATTGTAAACCTTGCTTTTGTTGGGGATTTTTGGTGTTTCAATGAGGACAGTAAGCGTACCACTTTTGCAGCGATAGCCTTCTTGTCCTCTTCTCCACGTGAAAAGCAGACACACCTACCAAGCAGGCAACTTGATTATTCCAGTCACAAATGTAATTTTGCCTTCATATTTATTTACTCTCAGGTTGGTCAACATTTTGATTAAGTTTCCTGAGCAGCGAGCACATCTGAAGGCGCGCTGAATATTGCCGCAGCCAGCATGGTCCCTCCTTCAAACTAGCCATTTCTTTTTATGGTGGCGAACAAGCAATAACAGTTTATAATAGCATACTTGAGAGTACTGTTCTTTTCAACAAGTACCTCCGTGATGACCCCGCAATTACAATTTGACTTGCTTATGAGCGCCTTCCAAATGCCAACTTAGTTCGAGCCCTTCGCTGATTAAAAAAGTGGATTTGTTTACCCGGACAAACGAAATGTAATTTCCCCTCAGATGATAAGGCGTGATCCATTACTGATGTAGATTTTCAAAGTAATAGCCATTAAAGTCACAATCTACTGTATCATCTCAGCAGTTGTTTCAGGGGATAACTGTCTACAGTGCAGTTTTATCAAATGAGACCAATTCAACCTTGGAAAAGTATGAATTTTCTATGTACTTTTTTTATGGCACTGTTTCATTATTATATGTACATCAACACACTGCACATACAAGTATCTGTGTCAAAGTAAGGGTGTGTGTGTGTGTTCAGTTCTGCCGGGCTGGTACAGTCTACTTGTTTATGAGTAAACTTTTTCTAGGTCAAATATTATTTAATGATGGATTAGCTCTGGAGTGGAAAAAGGGACAGGATTTTAAGATTTATGTGACAAAAGCCACGTGTCTGCACATAACCGCGCTGCAGTGTGACCGGGGGCCCAAAAGGGGTTCAAGAACAGGAACACAAGTGCAAGCGGATCCCGGCGCACAGCATATCCAGTGTCACCGCGGGTCTCGGAGTCATTAAAAAGCATACCACACTTGTCATGTGGTGACCTATCAGGCGCAAGAGTGACCCATTTCGAGTCTCAAACCATGCGTGGCCCGCTGTTGAGCCGCGGCCACGACCTGCCGCGACCCTGACCCGCACTTCCGCTGGAAAACCACCACAAAATAGTTTGTGAGCAGAATGAGAAGCAACTCGCAGGCTTGAAACTTGCTTGAGATAGGTGATCTGTTTGTGTTACTTTGCACGGTCGTTATTTCTGTCGAACACACACAAAGATTCGGAGAGCCTGGAGATGCACGTGAACGCACCAGAGGGAAATTGAAGGCTGGATAAATCAAAGGAAATTGTTCATGAGACCCTGGTAAGTGACATTTTATTGGGGAAAAAACAAATCTTCAACAGTTTAAAATCAAATCCCCATGCCATGATTACATAGGCTTTTGTAGTCACTGGTTTTTGCTTGTTAATGCAATACAGCTACAATTGTCATTTATATGAATTTGCATTTAATTCGGCTAGACGTGTTATGAATTCTTTAGTGCAAAGATACCACATAAATATTAAATAAACCATGTGAATCAATATTGATTGTAATCAGTTGCTTTACTTACTGTAATGTTTGTTAAAATAGCTTGCCATGATTAGTATTGGGGTTCTAATGTCAGTTATTGTTTATTAATTATGTGTTATGTATGTGGTGGTGTTTAGGTTGTTGTGTTTATTTGATCATTTTAACAAAATAAAAGCACATTTGTTATTGTTTTCCATTGACTCTATGATGTATCACATGCACTGTGATGCTTTAATGTACTGTCTAATGTAATGTTTTGCTTTATTTTTATTTATTTATGATTTTTTTCTTTAATGTTGGACCTCGGGGAGTTGTTTTAACAGTCTCTGCATGGGCCTGCTGTGATGGGCTGTTAAAGCCAGCGCCTTGCTATGTAAAATAACTCCATTATATATATATATACACTGTCCTTAACCATATCCATCCATCCAAGGCGGGTTTGCAGCTTTCACTGAAGTCCAACTTCATCGCCTTTGATTAACAGCAGGCGCTAAGTGAAATCACCTTAAACGCGCCGTGTACAGCTAACAGCTTTTTTATTTAATTCCTCCACAGGGTGGGCTCCATGGGCACCTTAATGCAATCAGCCCGGCACAGAGGAACCTTTGCCACAAGATAATCCCTCTCGTGTGTGATTCTCCGACTGTCACTACAGTGATGGCAATTACAGGCCCGAGGGTGCCAGGCAGGTGGCCTTTGAGTTTTAAATCAGTCAGCCGGTCTATAGGGGCCATTTAACCTGTCGTACCTGACTTCAAAAAGTGCCAAAAAAAAAAAAAAAAAAAAAAAAAAAATATATATATATATATATATATATATATATATATATATATATGTATATATAGTGTGTGTGCTGTACAAACACATGCACACTGGACTTGGCCTGAATCCCAACAGATTCGGGCCGACTGTATTGCATATTACCAAATTTTCCCCTGGGGACAAATAAAGTATGATTGATTGATGGATTGATTGATATTGATGACTATCCCAAACAAATAAATAAATGCATGCACACACACAAACCTACACAAAGCTGAGATCTTCTTTGCTCTGTAACCTTCCGTACACGATGTCTGGACAGAATTAGTTTCATTTATGACGGTAAATGGTTTTCTCCGCGTCCGTTCTTTCACCAACCAGGTCGCCAAGCCTTGGTGTTTGATTCAAAACACCAAGGCTTTGTGTGAACATTTTTTCTGTCAGTAATTCAGTAATTCCCTGTGATAGAAACCCCCTTTAATTTCCACGTCATTGGAGCTGTATCACACTTACACCGAGTGAGATATTCAAACCCGAGATGCCATTGTTTTATGGCTCTACGTGCCTTATGCATCATTTTATAGACACTTCCCTGTAATTCAGCGGGACGCATTGGGTGTTTTGGTAACCTTGGGATCTCCACTGGAATTTAAAATAAGTTCTGCGGGTTTGAACAAAGCTCGGCTGCACAGCATGCATTTGTAATGGCAAACCCACCGACGGGATTTCACAGGGTGAAGAGGTTAATATCATATCATTACTGTCACCAACAAGGCAGCCTCGATGAACTGTGCCTTTTGACTATTTTTCTCTGTAGGCAGAAAATTTGGGAGACTTATTCTGAAAATGAACGCCTCCTCGGGTAATTTGGGGGAATAAGATTTAATAGATTTTTTCCCCGTGGATCGTTGACTGAAATCATTGAGTGCAAGGTGAGAAATTACACAGATTGTCCTCTTAGCAGCGAGCCCCATCCGCCTGTGCTTCAGCTTGTCCTCCCTCCCTCCCCTCAAACTAAGAGGCTGCATTTCACACACGCCGAAAAAGACGGCTGGATGACATCAAAGTAAATAAAATCTTTCTACCTCAGCAATTTCATATTCTGTTTAAACAGTTCCACAGCATGTCAGCCTTAAATGAACCTAACCAGGCTTCAACTGCACGTCAGCCCGAAACGAACTGCAAACTTTGAGACTTCTTCCCACGTTGTTCACTTTGTTCTGCTCCATAATGAAAGAAAATGAGCTCAAGACTAATATAAGCTTTTTCTTATTATTTTATTTTTAAAACATACTATCTTTCAAACAGTGAATGCTCTTGGGAGAGCGGCTTACTTTGTTGCTGCTGCTATTTTTGGAGGAACCTTTCAAAAATAATTGGGCAACATCCCACACCAACCATACAGCAAACCTAAAGGTCAGGTAAACTCACAGGAAATATGTAGCGACCAGAGTCTTTTCATCTTTTTCCATTAGCGAGTCCAGTCTGATGTTCAAACTGCATTAAAATTTCATCTACGCTACATCAGATCTTACTTTTGATTGCCTTGACTACAATGTGCAGCCCAGTCGGAAACTTAGAAGGCATAAGTTTAGCATCTGCAACATGAGTTTAACATCAATAAATATGCATCGCTGCGCTGCTTTCAGTTTGTGTCCTGAGAGGCCAAGAGTGTGTGCTCCACACTTCACCGCGTGAGATTCAACAGAACGACTGCAGGGCTGTTCTCAGATACATCTGGGCTCGGACGAATCTCCGTTTGTAACCTCTTTTGACCTGGTATCGATTCCTCGTGGGCGCTGCCAGGCATTTGTGGTTTAGTTGCACAAAACTGACATTAAAACACAACTTAAAATAAATAAAAAAAAGCATGAGGTTAAGGGCGCGCTGTCACTTAGTCACTGTCCACAAGAGGTCCCAGTTTGGTTTGGGTTCCCCCTCATGTTCTAAAGATATGCAAGTCAGGGAGATGGGAGGCTGCAGTTTGAATGTGATTATCTGGAGAACCTTCCCATGTATTTCAGCCCAATGCATGCAGGGAAAGACAGCAGCCACCCCGTGACCCTGAAGATGGCAATGACCCACGGCTGGACTGAATTTGGCCAATAAACTGTCAGTCACCCCTTTGAGTGTTGCTCCAGACCACCTGAGCGGCATCGACGCAGAATATCGAGTGTCCGTCCATCTGCGAGTGACAGTTTTTCACTGCAGCCATCTTGGCTGAAATGGCATGGAAATCACATGCTGTATTAAATACATTTCATTAAGTTCAGCTCCATTTAAGCGCAGCCAGCCACATGCAAAATAGCAGACCCCGACTCTGCTGGGTGCAGATGAGACAGAACTGTGTTAATGTCATAAGGAACACCTGTGTTTATGCTGCTATTCGTGTCAAAATGGCTGCTGTATGAAAAATGTATTGAAATGCACATGTGAGAAGGTCCAGATGGAGCTTGAGTCAGTTTGACTGGCAAACACAGGAGGTAAGTTGCAATTTCACTGACTTTGCTTGTAGGTACACGGAGAGATGGCAGCTTATCATTAGGATTTACCTCAATAATATTACGATTTATTATCTACAGTCCAAATTGAAAAGCTCACATAAAACTCCAGTTCAGGGAGGAGAAGACGGAACGGCATCTTCTGGATCGCAAGCAACGGCGGCCGATGGGCTCTACTCTCCTGCACGGAGGCGTCCAAACTGCAGAAAGGCTGTTTAATGGGCACAAGTGATACGAGCAACACATACATGCAAAAACACACACTAGGATTGTGAAACTGTTCAGTGTCAGTGATTCAAGCTGACATCAATTAGGTCTTGTGGCATGATTTCTATAGACATGAGGTGTTATTCCGCTGACTGAATACAGCCATCACACAGGATCTTACCTCGTGGACGATGCCTGTGGTCTCGACTGCAGCCCCGGTGCGAGTGTTCCAAGTGTTGATCAATGACACGGCATATTGTTGCACTCAAACAGGCGGTAGGTGGCCCAGGAGTGTGCTGGCAGATCAATGCACAGGCAGCAGATCATATGTTCACGCAGCGTCCACTTTATTAGGTCCACCTGTGCAGTCTAATGCAGGTCAGTGCAACAGCTTGACCATAAATTCTACCTTTTATGAAAGTTTATAATGTTCAGTTTTTGTGGAGAAATGTGGAAATTTAATTCTATGTTTATTATTGAGGTCGTAGTTTGCAGAGGTACTGGACTATGTTATATTGAGAGGTGTTTCTAGTTTTTTTGTCCTCCCTATTATTTACAATGAGGGGGACAGAATATTGGAAACACCTTTAAAATGCATGAACACCACTAACCATGAGCCCAATGCCAAACATAGAATTGAATGAAAACCTTAGCATTATAGGCATCATAAACACATATTAGACTGTGCAGGTATACCTAATTAAGTGGCCAGTGTGTGTATATAAGTATGCACTATTAAGTGGTTGTGATTGAACAGCTCTACTACAAAAAAGAAAACCTGAGCATAGGCATCAGAAAAGGAAACTTCATGGCACAACAGTTGGATTGGATAGTACTAGGTTGTGCAGTTGGACCTAATAAAGTGGCCACATATCAGTGGTGTATATATATAAATATATTTCATTTTCCATTCGTCAGCACACAGCCTCACAGGGAGCCGCGCAGTTCCACCACAGTTCCCCGGGACTCATTTGAGCGGAATGTAAAGGGGGAAACGTTTGGTAAACATCAGTCGTCCTGAACTTCCCAGTTGCAGGTCCTCTAAATACACGGGAATACATTGACACGGCGTTCCGCTCCCATTAACCTCTGTCCGCCAACATGGCTAAGGCAGGAGGGAGCGCTTTGCATGTGCGGCGCAGGTTGGGCGACAAGGAGTTTGAGGGTAGATTGAGCATGATGAATGTTAATCGATGATACAGTATGTCCCGAACTGCATAATGAGCTTGTCTCTCACGTCTTCCACACCTCCGCAAATAGAGTTTGGGCTTCTGCCCTTCCTTCTGTATTCAAGTGTGTGTTTGCACGCGCCATTAAATCTGCTTTTGAATAGCCGAGCAAACCTCACCGTGCTCGTGTTGTTCTGAGTGCTTTTGTCATAAATTCTGCAATCCTGCCTTGAAACGCTGCCAAAATGCAACGCGTGCCAGAGACAGACCACTTTTGGAGTTCTTTTACCACCACTTTGATTATCATACCTCTCAACCTTTATTTATTTTTTTATTTTTTTCCCCCCACCCAGGTTATCATACACACAGTGACTCAAGATCCCATTTTTGTCTGTCTGTCCACTACTCAGCACCTTAACTGTTTATTTATCATTTATATTATTTATATCTTAGTTAATATACATTCATTCTGTTGTATATTAACTAAGTTAATCGTGTATTTCATACTGACCATTTCATATTACCATCTGTATATTTTAATATTGTTTGATGTTTATGTTTTACTGTATATAGCCTTTGATGTTTATATATTTTTTTTTACTGTACTTACTGTATATAGTCTTTATTGTATATTACTGCATTTTTTCTATTTAAATTTGATTTTATTTTATGTTTCCATTGCTGCTGTAACTAAGAATTTCCCAGTTTGATGAAGTACATCATCTATATCCTCTATCTATCTATCTTTTCTTTGGTTTGCTCTGTTTTTTCTCTATTTTCCTTGTTTTTTTTTTTTTTTTTTTTTTTTTTTTTTTTTGCTCCTCGTGTTTTGCTCTGTTTTTATTGCGCCTGAAAATTGGACGGCACTTTAACCTTTTCAAAGTTGAAGCTCCAGATCTGACAAGCATTAAGCCGGCCATTAAGTAGTTCCCCGCCTCGCTGATTTATGCGTGTTTATGTAGTTGCCGCTCTCATGAGAATAGAACTTCACCTGTCAGTGGGGTTTAAAATGCAACGTATTATTCATTTATTCAAACCGGGTGATCATGACACACAGAATAATACATCATCTTAAAGGCATTTTAAAAAACGTCTGTATTTGTCAATACTGAGACCAGAGGCTCAAATCAGAGTGAACCTTTTGAAACTCAAATATCATGCAATATCTTGTAAGAATACAAACTCCGCTGTGACAAGATAATGTAATCTATTGTATCCCTTTCAACAGTGAAACAGTGAGCGTGTCATCTTTCGAACGAGAGAGCTGATACAAATGGACACAGTGATGAAATCGTGTGAAACGCGTGTGCCCCGACTAGTTTCGCCGCAAAAGGCCGTGTTTTTCCCCCCCGTGTTTATCAGCCCAACTAAAGTGACTAATGCATAAATGCAGTTTGACATGAACAAGCATAACAGACAAGCTGTGAAAACTGGTCATATAATCAAGGCCCGGGTCAAAAAGGAAGGGAGGAGAGGTGGTTCATTTCCTCTCATTAGCGGCACCTGTAGCTGCCGAAGCCTCTAATGATCTGTCTGCGGAAGCCGGGTCGTCTTTGGTCTGACATGGAAGAAACCCGCAATAGAGGCTGAAACTGGAGGTGGGGGGGGTGTGTGTGTGTGTGTGGACGTTGTTTTGCATGTGTGGTTTTGTGAGCGGTGCAGTTTCACAGCTCAGGAAAACTGCAAAGTTCAATCCGTACTTCGGGTTTGGGATCAGTTGTGTTTTTAACAGTGCAGGTCTTGTGTTAAAGTTCGAAAAGTGGGTGTTCGAATTTGGGTGATCGACATAGACGGAGACAAAGAAGAGCGAGAGCAAATGGACAGTTTTTGCAGCGGGGAGCGAACAAGCCACACTGAATGTCTGCACTGTTAAAATAAAAATAAAGTCCCAAAATAACTCTAATCCTAATTTTAGCCCTGACTTTGACTTCAGAAAACTGATCACAAACCCCAAACTCTCTACTGTTGTATTATATTATGTGATATCAATGCACATTTCATTTTCATTGTTTTTCAGGTCTTCTTAAATAAACACTTTCCATCATTGTCCTGTCTTCAGTTTTCTTTTATTAGGATGGTAGCGATTATGAAAGAAGTACTAGAGAAACAGAATTAACATGAATCATGATTGTGAGATTTGAGCTCACATGCGGAGCTCCACAACTTTGCTGCATTGGAGGAAAATTCACCGAAAAGCATCGACTTCTCTGCATGGAAAAGAGAAATGTGAGCTGGAAGATGATGTCTAAGCCCATCAGCTGTAGCTCAGTCACATAAACAGGTTCCTCCCATGCAAGAGGTTGGGAGTTTGAATCCCAGTTCTGAAAGTTTTCTATGTTGTTAAACCCTCAGAGAAATAAGATGACAAACACAAACTAAAGCAAGTCGGGAACAGGATCTTGTAAATGCTAAAACTGTAATAATGTGAATTTTTAGATGGAGAACGATTAGAAATGTCGATTAAAAATCACACTGATATCTGAAGCTTGGGAAAACATCACCTGATGGACATGAGATTCAAACCAACAAGCTTCTACATGGGAGGCAGCTGTTTATCTGACTGAGCTACAGCTGATGAGCTGCTGATGCTTTCCTCCAGCTCTTTGACAACTTTCTCTTTGCCATGAACACAAGTCAATGATTTTCATCAAATTTGCCTCTTTAACCAGTGGAACTTTGGTGGTGCAGCAGGATGAAGCGTTCATCTTGAGCTCAGCACATTGTGAGTTCAAATCCTCTTATTAGGCTTCTTAAATCACTTTGTCTGTTTCTGCAGGACTCCACTCAAAAAAGTGAAGGGAGAAAGTGAAAAATTTCTGTAAAAAAGACCACAAAAACAAAGAGATAAAACAACTCAAATGTCTATCTTTATAACATAATATAATATAATATAATATAATATGATATATTACAGAATTTGAGAAAGTTAGGGAAATTAAATGTTTTATTTTGTTGCCAAACAAGAAACACCTGGGTCAATAAAGGTTAAATTGGAGGGGGGTGTGGGGGGTGGTGAGGAGGCTGGGGAGGGGTGGGGGGGTGGGGGTTAGGGGGTACAGGGGGTGGGGGGTGGAGTGGAGGGGTTTCTGAACAGTTTCTGAACAGTGCACTTCAACAGTTCAGAACCAGTTCAGCAAAGACGGAAAAAGTGTCAGAATTTGCACAGTTTGGGGAATTTTTTACAGTGCAGATTAAAAAAAGTTTGACTGAAAGCTGTGAACATTTTTTTATATAAGGAATGAAATTGCAGAGGGGGGGAGGGAGAGTGGAGTTTTAAAAACTGTTCAGTTTGACACTTCAGAAGCAGTTCAGTGAGAACTTTTTTAAAAATTTTTTACAGTGCAGCTCCCCGCTGTAAAAAGTTTTTGCAGGTTGAAGTTTGAGCAGCTGACTGGTGCACAAACTGCCCGTTTGCTCTCGCTCTCTATGTCTCTGTCTATGTCGATCACCCAAAGAGGTGGCATAAAAAATTTTCACACCTTTCACCCAGTGTTCACTTTTTGCAGTGGGGAGTCTTAATGACTGCACTGTAAAAAATGTTAAAAATAAAGTTGTTATTCTAATTTTCAGCCTGACTTTGACTGAACCGGTTCACCTGTTGAAGTGCACTTTTCAGATAAATCCCCTGACCCCCCCAAAAAAAAAATTAAAAATAAAAATAAAATCAATTGAATATAAACAACAAAATTCGTTTAAAAAAACAAACAAAAAAAACTTTAGGGGTGGGGGGCAGTGGGGTTATGGTGGGGGTGGGTGGAGGGTGGGGTTGTTGAGGGGTGGTCTATATATTGTGTAATTTTTCCAGTGCAGACGTTCAGTGTGACTTGAAAGCTCCCCGCTGCAAAAAGTTCATCAACTTCTCTGTGTGGAAAAGAGAAACTTGTCAAAGAGCTGGAAGAAAGCTGCCCAAGCTCCTCAACTGTAGCTCAGACAGGTAAACAGCTGCCTTTGGTGCAACAGGTTGTAAGTTTGAATCCCACATCTGCTGGTCTGAAGGTTTTCTAGATGCTGAACCTTTGTAGGAATCACATGACAAAGCTGAAGGAAGTGAGGAGCAGCTCAGCAGGATCACAGTGATCTTCATCAGTAGTTTGAGATGTGAAAGCAGCCTCATCCTCAACTTTAACATAACAGTCAACAAACTGATGAAAACTTTCAGCAGCTGCTCAAATTGGAGGCTGTGCTTTCTGATAACATAGTTTTCCAGTGGGGAACTGGTCTGAAGAGCTCAGAAGGTTTTGTGACCCACAGACGTGGGATTCAGACTGCCAACCTTTTGCATGTGAGGCAGCTGTTTATCTGTCTGAGCTACAACTGATGATCTGCTGAAACTTTCCTCAAGCTCTGTGACAAGTTTCTCTTTTCCACACACACAAGTCAATGGTTTTCATAAATTTTGTCAACACAGCAGAGACGTTGTATTGCTGCACCAGGATGGAGGGGGTTTCTGAACAGGTTCTGAACAGTGCAGTTCAACAGTTCAGAACCAGTTCAGCAAAGACGGAAAAACGTCATTTTGGCACTGATTTTGAAATTTTTTTACAGTGCATATTAAAAAAAGTTTGACTGGAAGTTGTGTGTGGGTGGTGGGTTTAGTTTTAAAAACTAAACAACTAAAGTTTGACAGTTCGGAAGTGGTTCAGTTCAATATTCAATACAAATTTGGGGGGTTGATATTTGAATTTAATTTTTTACAGTACAGTCATTCAAGTCTCCCCGCTGCAAAAAGTCCACTTTGAGGTAAAGGTGTGAACATTTTTTTAGGCCACCTCTTTGGGTGATCGACATAGACAGAGACAAAGAGAGCGAGAGCAAACGGCCAGTTGTGCACCAGTCAGCTGCTCAAACTCAACCTGCACCATTTTTTACAGTGTGTGTTGACAAAATTGATGAAAAACCATTGACTTGGTGTGTGAAAAGAGAAACTTGCTGGAGGAACACTTGAGCAGCTCATCAGCTGTAGCTCAGTCAGATAAACAGCTGCCTCACATGCAAGAGGTTGCCAGTTTGAATCCCAGGTCTGTGGGTCAGAAATCCTTTGGAGCTGTTCAGACCAGTTCCCCACTAGAAAACTATGTTATCAGAAAGCACAGCCTCTACTTTGAGCAGCTGCTGCAAGTTTTTCATCAGTTTGTTGACTGTTATGTTAAAGTTGAGGATGAGGCTGCTTCACATCTCAACTACTGATGAAGATCACTGTGATCCTGCTGAGCTGCTCCTCACTTCCTTCAGCTAATTTCTCCAAAGGTTCAACATGGGGAAAACTTTTGGACCAACATAGGCGGGATTCAAACTTACAACCTCTTGCACCAAAGGCAGCTGTTTACCTGTCTGAGCTACAGCTGAGAAGCTTAGGCAGCTTTCTTCCAGCTCTTTGACAAGTTTCTCTTTTCCACACAGAGAAGTTGATGAACATTTAACTTTTTGCAGCGGGGAGCTTTCAAGTCACACTGAATGGGAGGGTGGTGTGGTGGGGGGAGGGGGTGGGAGTGGGGGGTGGTGTGGGGGTGGGGTGTGGTGTGGGGGGGGGGGGGGGGGGGGGGGGGGGGGGTGCAGGGATGTATCTGAACTTTGTCAAACTTTTTTTTATCATTCAAATTAAAATTTCAAAAACCTGAAATTTGTATTGAACATTGACTTAACTGCTTCTGAACTGTCAAACTGAACAGTTTATCAAACTGTTCACCTCCCAACCACCACCAAAGTCATGGTAAAAATTAGGATAACAACTTTATTTGTAATATTTTACAGTGCAGTCATTAAGTCTGACTTGAATCCTCCCCACTGCAAAAAGTGAACACTGGGTGAAAGGTGTGAAAATTTTTTATGCACCTCTTTGGGTGATCGACATAGACAGAGACATAGAGAGCGAGTGCAAACGGCAGTTGTGCACCAGTCAGCTGCTCAAACTTCAACCTGCACCATTTTTTACAGTGTAGCACCCAAAGAGGTGGTGTAAAAAAAACCTTTCTCTCAAAGTGCACTTTTTACAGCGGGGAGCTTTCAAGTCACTCTGATTGACTACACTGTAAAAAATGGTGCAGGTTGAAGTTTGAGCAGCTGACTGGTGCACAAACTGGCCGTTTGCTCTCGCTCTCTTTGTCTCTGTCTATGTCGATCACCCAAAGAGGTGGCCTAAAAAATGTTCACACCTTTACCTCAAAGTGGACTTTTTGCAGCGGGGAGACTTGAATGACTGCACTGTAAAAAAATTTAAATTCAAATTTCAAACCCCCTAAATTTGTATTGAATATTGACTGAACCACTTCTGAACTGTCAAACTTTAGTTTGTTTAGTTTTTAAAACTAAACCCCACCACCTCCACACTTACTCAACAATTATATTATATTATATTATATTATAGTACATCATATTATATTATATTATATCATGTTATATTATATTATATTATAAAGATAGACATTTGAGTGTATTTACCCCTTTGTTTTTTAGGTCTTTTTTACAGAAACTTTTCACTTTTTCTCCTTCACTTTTTTGAGTGGAGTCCTGCAGAAACAAAGTGATTTAACAAGCCTAATAAGAGGATTTGAACTCACAATGTGCTGAGTTCAAGATGAATGCTTCATCCTGCTACACCAACAAAGCTTCACTGGTTAAAGAGGCAAATTTGATAAAAATCATTGACTTGTGTGCGTGGAAAAGAGAAACCTGTCAAAGAGCTGGAAAAGAATGCATGGAAGCTCATCAGTTGTAGCTCAGGCAGGTAAACAGCTGCCTGCCATGCAAGAGGTTGTTGGTTTGAGTCTCAAGTCTGTGGTATGTTTATGTAAATTATGTTCAGACAAACCCCATCCCAAAAACAACAACAACACACACACAACCCCACCTTCAGTTTCAACCTTTATTGTAGGTTTCTCTTTCCTTTTTAAGTATTTTATTATATTCAAAGACAGATGACAGACAGAACGTATACTTTTAGAAACTATTTATTGCACTTTTCAAAGACAATGCCGGAAACAGCTTTACATTCTGCAGCATTATGATAAATAAACCTCAATAAACGGCGGAGGAAACGCCGGATTCAATGGAATGAATGCGTATTGTGGAAGAATAAACGCATAAATTAATCACTGGCAGGAGGAATGAATAAATCATCGACAGAATGAAAGAGAATGTCTGAATAAATGAAAGTCTGAATGACTAAATGAATGAATGCATGAACCGGAGCGTGCATGAATGACTGAGTGACAGATTGATTTTTAGCCAACAAGCCAACTTTCTTGTTGCATAACCATTCAGGCTTGAATGTGCTTGATACAAGGGACTGCTTTAAATTCATGATGGTCACGGTCTGGCTTTGCTCCCCCGTGGAGCGGTGGCAGGTATTCCCCCCTCGGCGTGGCTCCCATTGTGGAATGATAAACTCCGAAAATGCGGAGAGGTGTCGAGCGCCGGAGCCGCACCGACCACTGTTGGCAGATGGGCGCATTTTGGACCGTCACGCGGGGCCATGCAGGTTTTTGCGGCTCTCACTGGGGGGCCTCTTGGACTGCACTCAAACGGCAAGCGGTGACTGATGGGCCCCAGGGATGTTTACCCCTGCCCAGTAGAATAAACTCTTTTAAAAAAAAAAAAAAAAAAAGAGGTAGCCCTGCACAGCTCTGAGAAATCATGTGGGGAGCGAGCAAGTCCCAGAGCCTTAAATGGTACACAGTGAACTGGCACTCAGCCTTAGAGTCCAAGTCAAATGCATCAATAGTGCTGCACATTGATATAAATGAGTGCTTAGTTCAACTTACTCCCTAAAAGTGCTCCTTTGGAAAGTATGCCTATTTAAAGATACAATTAGTCATTTATTGGGCTGTCTAGGTCTTGGGAACGTTTGCATCTGTGCTTTTTCCTCATCATGGCAGCTGAGCTCCGTTCCAGTTGAAACAGACTGCTAAAAACGCCACGACATCACTCGCCGTGTCAGTTATTCTCTCCGTCGTTGCTATTCAGCGAAAGATAATGTTCATCACCGTCAATCAGGACGCCGCTTTGGCTTAATGAAGGAACGGTTGTCTCAGACGCAGGACCAACGGGGCGTCCAAAGCAGGCTGGACCGACACATTCATGGCTCATTCATTTGATTATAATTACCTTCTCTTGGGTTTGGTGACTGGCGCACAACCACAGACCTATGGCCCAAAACAGGCAGCTGCAGAGCACGCAGCCAAGTGACGGGGATCACTGCGGCAGTGAACCGCAGTTTGAAAAGATACGATTAATAAAGAGCTTATGAAACTGTTCCCCTGCCTCAGAGATAAAGGTTATATTCGGATACATTTGAATTCAGTTTTGGTGCGTTGGTTGTCAAGTTGAGCCTCGTCACGAAGCATCGGGGCTCTTTTCCATCCTCATTTTTTGATGGGAACTTGTAGTTTTTTGAGGCACAGGGCAGTGAATACACTTGCCACTCACATCAAACAAACTAAAATTGATCACATCTTAAAAATGACCACTGGTGACCCTTTGAAACCTGGTCAGATTCACATGATTTTTTTCCAAAAACATGGGGAAAAAGGCAATGAGCAGCTCAAAAAAAAAAAAAAAAAAAAGAAGCAATAAATCAGGAGAACACCACAAAAATGAGCAAAAATAAATAAATAAATAAATAAATAAATAAATAAAAGAAAAAAATACACGGAAATGATCTGAAAATAAGCCCTGCAAAAAGTTTTTTTTTTTTTTTTTTTTTTTAAAGATAATTTGAAATATGTAATTATAAATATAGTTTTCTGGATTCCCCCCCCCCCCCCCCCCCCCCCCCCCTATATAATTTTCTAATGAATTTTCTCTTTTTCTCAATTTGCAGTTAATTTTCTTTTCTTTTCTTTTCTTGTCTCTTTTTTTTTTGCAACTTTTGCTAATGCTTTGTTAACCTTGGGGCTCAGTTGCTCAGTGTCTTTTGTCCATGTTTTTGAAGGAAGGCAAGCGAATGCACTCAGGACTCAGATGGATAATAAAGACAGACGTATGGATTACTTTACGGGTATCTTACCTGCGTTGAGCGAGCTGAGAACTCACCCTGACGTCTTGATTTGATGAGCCGTGTTGCAGCCATCAGCGAGCGTGTAAAGAGTCTCAAAGTCAAAAGAGACACGCTGTAAATAAACGGCGTCACATAAAGAGTTAACCTCCTGGCCCTGTCGCTGTCAGCTGTCTGCTGGGTTCAAAGATCAGCTCCCCTCGTCATGCCTGCCGGTGTGGCCTCCAACGCCACTGCGGTGAAGACGTCTCCACTTATCTAAAATTACATAATTATCCAATCCCCGCTCTAACTTGGAGGATATTTCAAGGTCGCACCAGACAGAAAAACCTGAACTGATTCCTGTCAGGCCATTAAAATAATACATTTGTGCACCAGAGATGGATGCAGCTGGAGGTAGAAGGAAAACAAGGATAAGGTTCGTGGCCTCAGGCTGTGTCCACCATAAGCTGGAAGTAAATCTCAAAATGGTGTGTTTGTGGCTTTTGCTTTTCGTCCACATTGGCCGCTTTTGAAATCTCTGATATGCTCAAAAACGGCGACCTGCAGTCTGTGGGGCAGCGAACACTTCTGAACCATGTGACCTTCATGTTGTTGTTGTGTAGCATCAGTCACTGCAGAGCATCAGAGTCAAGGAGCCAAACGAAGCTGAACTCACTGCATAATGACCACAATTACAATACTTCTATATTTTCATTAGTTTTTATTTTAATTTCATTTTAAGTTCAGTTTAATTTCAGTGAGTTTCCACCTTGGGTTTGCTTTTTTTTTTTTTTAATCATTATTATAATAACACATGGGCTGTTTGTCAGGGACTTAAGAAGTTCAGAATAGGTATTTCAATCCAAACCCAACACTTTGTGAAGGCAGCTGACTCAGTAAACATCAGCCCTCTCATGCTTTTTGCTGATAAATTTGTTCAAATTGACAAACTAAAGACATTTTCTGTATATTATTATTTTACTTTAGTTAGTTTCGTAAGTACACATTATCGTCTCAGTCAGTTTTTTTATGGTTAACAAAAATGTTTTTTTTCACACCTAGTTTTACTTTTTGGTTTAGTTTTATTCAACCATAACCTTGGTGATGATGATTGTGAGATGCCATTAAAACACAAACATTAGTGACTACTCTTGTAGTTGTGCACATTTTCCTAACAAAGACGGCAAATAATCGTGCAACTGCATGCGAGCTAGCAGAGACCCACGTCGAATCCAAATTCCACCAAAAGACAAAAACAAACGAATCAGAGGCATTTGATGTGCGGCACGTGAAGACACACCGTCTTTTCTCCGTCTGCGAGGGAATGTAAATCTTGAGAAGAGATCTGAAAAAAAAAAAAAAAAGAGAGAGAATCACCCATTTCCAAACCCAAAGCGAGTGTTTATGCCTCCCGCACATCAATCAATCACCCGCGTGGAAACAACGATTTAGGATCACAGACCAGGTCCTAGATCGGCACTCGTGAGATGATTGATAAATATTATTGTGAACCACTACAGCCTAAGTGGCAGTTGACATTTTATGATAGCGGCACTCTTAGTAACAGAGTATCCATCTCTTGTCTGCTGTGTGATGTACTGCTTGGGTAGTGCAGCTCGGGAGTCAAATACTTTCATTACAATAACTCTCTGTGCATATGGCAACGCGGGTTCTGAAGGAAACCCATCAGGAAAGATATTAAACTTTAAGCCCGTAAGGCCACTCACTGCTTCCAAACAAAGCCACATGAAGGATGGGCATCTGAGAGATCATTAGTCGAAGTATAACTTTCATGGCACAATAAAGGAAATCCCACCGGAACAATGGCTTATGAGCTGCTTAATATTATAAAATTGTATGCGCTATATTTCCAGGGCTTATGTATGGGGGTAAAATTGATTGCGCCAAGCTAATTGCATGTGGGAAACAATGAGGTGTGGGCAGTGCCCGGGTGCTGGTGGCTTAAAGAAATAATAAATGAATCAAAAGCGGCGCTCCATTTTTCTTGGTGCGCGCATGGCGGCGGAGGGTGGATTAACAAAAAAGCAAAAGAGTGGCCTCTGAAAACCCAGGGCGGCTGGCTCACAGAGTCTAATCAATATCTCCACTGTGCGAGTCCACGCCTCGGGATGCGGTGCCCTCGCCAACCCCGGAGGCGATGCATGCATAAACTTTTGGTGCACTGCTGTAATGACACGGGGAAAGAGGCAGCGGTTTCTCCCAAATGAAGCGCAATCTGCCAAATGGGTCCCTCTTTGCACTTTTTCCACAGTTACAATTCGAAGCTGAGGGTTTGATTTATGTGCAGGGTGATGTTTTTACAAGTGAGTGTCACTTTATTCAGGTGCAAGTTTGGGGTCCTGTCCGTATGCTGAGCTGTAAAACCGTCCACGTTTGTCTCTCTTTTCCTCTTCCTCGCGCTCTCTTTGGGCTTGCAGCGAGTTAAGCGAAGAGCCACATTTTTTTTTCTTCAAACATCGCTTGTTCAAAAGATAATGCCGATTCTAGCCGATGGATTTTCCTCAGCGCAAAATAAAGGCCCCGAGGTGGTGTTATGTCACCCGTGAGCATGTGGTCTCATTCACTTTTAATTGTCAGCGCGATGTGCAGCCGAACTCAGAGCCGAGATTAAAGGATTCTTTCCAAGAATCATTTCAAAGTGGCCCCGCTGTCTAACCCATAACTAATTTAGTTAGCATTATTCACAATTCTGCTGGGTTGATACGGCTCCTGTTGTGGGATGTAGCACATGTTGGTATGGGCTGACTACAGATCATCTTTGGAGAGAACAGACGTGATACTGTACAATGTAAAAAAAAACCGAACCCCCGAGGCCATGCAATCACCTAACATTGCAGATTGTTGAGATTTTTTTTTTCTTCCCCCCCAGTAACTCAGACTCTTAGATTTTGTTTGAAGAGGGATGAGATATATTCAGATAGCCCAAAAGTGCAGATCATCAGCTCATTTTTTTTTTTTTTTTTTTCCCAAATAAAGCTCTATCTAGGCACAGTGCAGCTCTGAGATATTGAGCATTAAATATCTGACACACTGTACCGTCCGGCAACGCTGATACGTGCCTCCTATCTTTTCTAAATATATACATTTTAATAACACGGCATAAGCAGAAAGTACCAGCGATCACAACCATGTGGATAATGTGATGTTGATTTAAAAAGAGTCAGATAGCGCCTACAGTAATACAAATGGAAAAAGAAAAATACAGATTTAACAAAGCAGATCTTTTTCAACCTGAGGAAAATAATAATGGACAGAAAATGCTGCTTATCGACGATATTTTACAAACCATAATGAACCTTTTTTTTTTTTTTTTCCTCCTGTAAAAACATCAGTCATTTATTCCACAGCTGGGGGCGGTCCTTTAAAATATTGGTATACCTCTAACATGGCTTACAAACATAGTCCTTGGCATAGATACAGTAAGTAAGGTGTTTAACTAGTATTTCATTGGTAAATGCACAATGTCTATAGTGCTGTGACTCAACGTAAATAGCCCATACTAGTCCCTGAGCATATTACTATGTAGATTATTTAACTTGCAGTATTTTTTTTTTTTTTTTTTTGATTGCTGGCAAGTGGCCGTGACGTAAAAAAGGGCTTTGGGACACCTTAGAGATTTTAAATTCCATATATAGGGACGTAATCACACAACACCCGCCTGTTTGCGTCAACAGAACTTTATTCGTTAACCCTACGTTTCCACTCTGTCCCCCCGGTGCCTTGTTGACCTATGATGTCATCTGGCTCAGGGACGGTGACCTGAGCAGCGAGAGCACGCGGTATGATAATTCTCGCCGCTCTTACTTTGACCTTTTCATCGAGATGGACTCCCTCCGCCGGGACGGGAAGAATAGGGAGAGCGCGCGGGGAGGAAGCGCGGCGCCATATTGATGTTTTCTCCAAGTGGTTAAGTGTCGCTGTAAGCCATGCTGTCATTCCACAAACAGAATAAGAGATTTGGTGAAGAGGAGCCGTCGTGCCGGCGCCGAGTGACTGAAAGAGAATACATGCATACCAAAGCAGGGCGGTGTGGCTGTGAGCGCGCCGGAGTGTTATTGCATTACCTTGAGCTGTGTCTGCCACCACCTCCCCCGATGCATCGCTCCCCCGTACGCTGAAGGAGTGAAAGGAAAATGTCAACCAAATGCTTCCCATTTACCGGCATCTGCCACCCTCCCAACAGAGTCTGACCACTTACTGTATTATGCCAGGTAAATGTTTGGTAATCGCACTCCGACAGGTGCTCTCTGATTCGCGGTGACGCTTTGCATGAGAGACGACGCGGCATCACCACCAGGCAGCGGCGACATGTGCGCTCTCCTCCGCGTTAATGTTACACTTCTGCCACTTGGCAAACGCAGCAGAAGGCGTCCCTTTGAAAGTGCATTACGGCGCCAGGAGCTGCAGCAGCTGCCCAGGGCACGTTCAAAGATAAAACACACATCCGCCCTCACACGTTCTATGCCCTCCTTATTATAAGCATGCGGTGCTACTCTTAGAGATACACACTTCAGTCCGGGTTGTGATTATGTGTCGGAGGGTGCGGGGCAGGGGGTGGCTGTTATCTTCACGGCTGAACAAGAACTAGACGGAGGAAAGGGAACATCTTTCAAAAACTCTAGCCAGGACTCGGGCAGATAAGGAGAGAATGCTCCATTGGCCTCCATTCTGCAGGCAAAATTGTGGCAGAATCATCACAAAAGAACCAATACCACCCGCAATTTACCTTCCGGATAAGCAATGGTTGTAAATCATCTGTTAACAGAATGACCGCAGCTGTGTAGGCTAATATGTGCTCCTCATTTGATGTTGCCAGGCTTTACCGTGCTCTGGGCGCCGCGCGCGCACAAAAAAAAAAAAAAAAAAAAAAAAAAAATTAACTGTGCATCAGCATGTTTGCTTGAAGATAAAGAGGTCATGCTACACCACACTCGCATTTAAAATCAACTTGATTTATGTAAAGCGAATGGGCTCAAAGTGATCACGGGGGCAGATATGATTAAATCATGAATTAAACATCCGGCGTGTTGATTCTGTATTCAGCGGCCATGTTTCCTCTGATGAGCCGGCGCCGGAGAACGCCTCGCTCCGCGTTCCGGGGCACGAGTTGTGATAGATTAAGCTGTTTTCTGTTCGGATTGGTACAGCGCACGAGCAACGGGTCGAGACGGGGCCCAACTCAGCACACGCTCCCACCCAAAACATATCAATATTTCAGAGTATTGATTTTCCACAGCCTTAGCCTGCACACGGTTACATCCACTGTAATAATAACAGTAAAAAAAAAGTCTCAGCTGATCATTTTACCCCATATCTTATTAAGTAAAGCACTACAATTAAAGCAGGGCCTTCAACTGGTGTCAAAGGGGAAAAAGCAGATTTAATATGTTTCTCCCAAATTCTCGCTCTAAATCAATCGCATCGTCAGCAGAAAGTTGGACACTTTATGCCCGGGCAGGCGCCCACAGGAGACCTCGGGGGTCACGCAACACTTTTCCACCTCGGTAACCTTGATAGCAAAGGGAGCCACGACATTGTAGATCCCCAGCTTCAGCCATTACGACTGCTCTTGGAATCATATCAGCGGGGCCAATAAAATAGAAAGTGTTCTTGACCTCAGACACCAAGAGAATATAGTTGTAATTTGAGAAGGATATTATTTTCTTTCTTTCTTTCTTTCTTTTTTTTTTTTTGGTTATTGAGTTGCACTGACAATAAAGAGAAATATCGCCCTTTTCACAGTCTTTTCAGTGTAACCTGTTGGTGCTCGAGCTCGTCGCACGGCTGAAAGGACATATGGGTGGAATAACTCCAGCACTTGTTGCTAAGGCACCCTCTCGCCTTGAGCGAAATTCAAGACCGGCAGCTCCAAGACGCAGCCTTGCCACGTCTTTTGTATCACGAGCGAAAGGACGACGGAATGTGGTTGATCTCGCCGCCGCGGCTGTTGATGGCTTCTGTTCTTTCTCGGCGGCGGCTTGCATGAAGGGAGAAAATGACCGCCTTGTTTGTGACCCTGAAAAAAAAAAATCTCCATAAGAATGTCCACACTTTAAAATAACCATCATCAATAAGCAGTGAATTGTTAGTTACTTAAACTTAAGTTAATAGTTGTTTTACAGTCAACAAACAATGAAATGATAATTAATAAGTTGCATTAGTAGCATTAGTAAGTAGTTTACTATGTATAAAGTAACATAATAAACTACTTACTAATGCTACTACTTATAACATTTTATATACTATATTAAGTATTTGTTAATGAATAGTAATGGTTTGTAAATTAGCTATTATAAAGTTAAACAAGTTAACTTTAAGCATTTAACAAGGTATTACAATCATCAGTTGCAACTTTATAATATCCATCAAAATATGTTTATAGACAACATTAACATATGGTTTACAAATCATTAGGTAATCATGAAAAAATACTTTTAAATGTTATAATGTGTGCAACAATAAACTGTTAATACTGTGTAATAAGTAATAAGTAAACATGAGTAATTATCATTTCATTGTGTATTGCTGTAAAATAACTGTAAGCTGAAGTTTGATGAACTATCAGTTTACCGTTTATTAATGATGGTTATTATAACGAGTTTCCAGGTGAAAGTGATTATCTCATAATGAAGCATTGTCTCTATCAGCACCTCGGGCCCTCTCTCCGCACGCTCACACACACACACACACTGCTGAGTGTATTTCACCCGGCGCATAAACGGCTTAATACCGTCTCCGCATATGCATCTGCAGAGAGGTTCTATCGAGTACAAAATATTGCATTTCATAGTCCAGAGAAAGGATGCGATGAAGGGGAGATGAAATGTGCCAAATTGTCAAAAGTCGGTGTAAATTAATAACCCCCGTCTTTAAGCATGGAGGGGAAAAGTGCTGTGGGAGGCAGCCAGACTTGGGCCGTGCAGCACTCGGGCTTTCTGTATCTGTATCTCCTCAGTCAGCAACTTTGCTTACATCCATATATACGGCTGCTGTGTGTGTGGATAAGTGGATGGAGTCTAAACTGGGTGGAAGCAGACACTATAAAACTTACTTTTTAGCCAGCAAACACTGGGATATCTCTTTTTTGAAATGACACTCATCACTTATTTTCACTGTTTAGGAGTGTGTCAGTTTGCTTCGTGCCAAGTTGAGCCAGTCAGCTGGGTACCACTCCCCACTGATGTAAACATTCGAACGCTCTGCTGCACCCACTCCTTGGCTGGAGTGCCCGGAGTGCGCGCCGAACACTCCGAGCAGATGACGCCCTGAATAAGCAAACAGGAAGTCTGACACTCTGGCGGTCCCCCTGCAGGAGAGACGCCGCTTTGAATTTGCTCCGTGGCGCCAGATTACGCTGTCATGCTCCGAGTGACAACTTGAGAAAATTAATTGCACTCGAACATCTGTAAATTACACGTTTCTCAATAATTTCAAGGCGAACGAATGACCCGAGGTAGGGCTGCTGCAAGGTAGGCTTAACTGCCATGAAAAGATGATTTTTTTTTTTTACCTTTTTGACATGAAAACAACAATATTACAAACCAAGAGTCTGTGTTCGCCTGTGATTGTGTGAGTCCAAGCCTATACTGCAAGAAAATCTCCATCTTAATAAGTCATTTACTCCCATATTCAGTGTTAAAATCTTGTTTTTCAAGTGATGAAAAAAATAATCTGCCAGTGGGATGAGATAATCCCACTTGTTTGCAATGCAGTTTCTTTCAGGATTTTTTTTTTTTTTTCTGGAAATAAATGCAACTGTGGAAACAAGGCAGAATAAGCCAGATCAGCCCACGGGTATCAAAAAAATTACGTTTTTTTTTTTTTTTTTTTTTAAGAATCACAGATTTTTTTCACTCATGTTAAGAGATTTTTATATTTTTTCAGTGCAAGTCTCCACAATTGTGCGGAATTGGCCTTTAAATGACGTCATATCAACCACAATGGCGGAAAATAGTGAGAAAATAAAGTACAGTGAAGCCACATTTGCTGGAGACCAGAGTCATTCAAGAGGATAGTAAAACTCTTTACTTTTGTATTTATTTATTTATTTTTTTTCCTATGACTGCCTGTGTTTGTTGTGTGCCTCTTCAGGCCTGTGGCTTCAATATGCACGGCTCATCCACACGCGCTGCCTTCTGCCTGGTAAGTGTTGAGGCAGCAGCCTGAGGAAAGCGGGCCAGACTCCACTTAACCGCCTCAAAGTGAAAAGTTGCATATTGCAGCTTTAGTATTTGTTTTTCTGTTTAGCCGAGCAGGAGGTTGTGTAAAAAAACATTGTAATCTTTTGTATTTATAAAAAATAAATTACCTGAGAAAGGAAGCTGGCAAAGCTGGGAGGTTTTTTTTTTCCACCTCCATTTCAAGATTGATGAATAATTGCTGTAAATAATCGAGCTCTCCCTTTTCAAGGCAGGGAACTGAAACTTGGTGACGGTAAACTTGGCAAATTATAAATGAGAGGTGCTCGCAAGCTCCCCTTGTAATTATTTTCACAAACAAGGCTTTCCTCGGCGACTCACTGAATATGAAAATACTACAGGGCTCAAGATGAGATGGAGATGATGATTGTGATGATGAGATTATCTTGCCAGGCTGCAGCGATGGGCGGGTTGGACCAGAACCGCGGGTCAGGCGGGTCAAAAAGAGACAAAGCAGCATTTCAAGCAAATTGTAAACTCATAGAAATGTTTTAGAGTCTTAAAGCTTCACCTACAAGATTCCCTCCCCCCCCTAAATGGTATCCGCAGCTTTTGTTTACACGGCCAAATCTTTATTTGCTCAGACAGAAGAGGCTAGAAAACTTAAAAATGGTCATTGCTGAGGCTGCACGCCAAACAAATAAAGCGTGAGAGAGATTACAGATGCCGTTATTTGCTTACGTTGCGAGGCACTGTGCAAAATATGATGGACAGGTACGTCAAATTTGCTAAATTTGGAGGTTTGCGGGTCGGGTCAGGCGGTTAATTAATTGGCTTTCATAATGGGTTGGGTGGTTGGGTTTATTAAAAAACCTTGACCCGCACGCCACTATTAGATAGCCTCTTGTCATTGATTAATGCGTGTTAAAAGGCTTTCCAAGTCACACATAATCACGATCTTCTAATAGAATAGCAACAGGATAAGCCACAAACAAAGGCAAAGATGTGTTTTTTTATGCTTTTTTTTTTTTTTTTCCACTAACCTGAGTATTGTTGCGTGGGTCTGAGGCGTCATTGGATATTTTCAGACTGGAAGCAGGTGTTGGCACAATCTCGCCTGCTCCAGTTCTGTGCCCCAGCATTTCATGATTTTATCATTTCTGTTTTCTCCCAAAACGATCAGAGTGCAGGGACATAATTTTCTCCTTGCTCGGGGTGGATGAAGATGGAGGTCGGCTCCGTGCGCGCAGGCAATTTGTAGATCTGAACTTTAAGAAATGAGTCTGTTGTCTGTTTTATTGAGCTTTATTTCATTGGCAAGGCAAACATGCGGCAACACATCCCCCTGTGTTTGGTGTGCTTTGCTCTATCTTACTGTTATCCACCACTACTCTGTAGAATTTAAAGGAATAGTTCACTGCAAAATGAAAATTCTCATATTATCTATCCACTCCATGTGAGTAGAAACAGATTTCTCCAAAACAGCAATTGCATGGGATTCTTTAGAGTTCCATAACTGTACACAAACAGCATAAACAAAATATGTCATAGCTAAACAATTGCACTATGAGTTCAAATATAAGAAATTTGACTTATTATCTCATTGATTTTAAACTGACTTGTCTGTCCCCCCTGCAGTGTTTTCATGATAACGTAAAAAATAATTTACAATGCAATTTTATGTGTCTCTGCATTACCTAATACCTTTTTCTCAGTGTAAATATAACCTGTATATGGAAGCTGAATTTCAAAATAAAAGTCCCTGTAAACTGGTCGTACTTGCTGCCTTTGTAACACAGGTGATGAGTGCCTCGCTTGAACTCTACTGCAGCCCACTGAGGCTTGGCACTCTCTGCTCTTTGCCAAAATTTTGTTTTGACATGAGGAGGTTTTTATTTATTTATTTACTTATTTATTTTCTTCTGCAGCTTCTTGCATGAAATAAGGGCATAATAGAATAATGATAAAGCCCTCCGCCTCGTGAAAGGCGCCGTTAAAAGCACTGATTTGCACAGAAGTCAGAGCACCGCGGTACCTGAAACCAGCTCCAGAAGTGTCACATTCGGGTGCGCTGCGGTCTTTGAATTAATTTGTGCGCTACATCTGCCTAAGTAGCACTGCAGGCAGCACTGTGTCGGATGGCGGTAATGTGGCCTGTTATTATTTAATGAAACATGCATTAACGTGCACTGAAAAGAGAAACAAACAAACCCCCCCCAAAAAAAAGAAAGCACAAAAGAGAATCTGGGTGAAGCCGCGGCTGGAGAGATGCAGTCCATGTTGATTGTGCACTTGGAAGTTAAAAGCGGGTGGAAGTAAGACGAGTAACTTCAGATTACAGTTTTAATTGGCTTGTTAACGCTCCAGTGTGTGCCTGGCCTATAAGTCTGTGCACTTGTTAGTATACAGAGAGAGGGGAGCAAGATCAGTTTATTCAGGACAGAGGAACAAAGACAATGTTTACCTTCATCTTTAACTTTTAAACAAGTTCATTAATTCTCCTCTGTCACGGGGCAGCAGTCAGGAAAGAGAAGTTTCTGTCCTGTAGTTTTCTTTCCCCGGCTTCCATTTTTTATGCAGCTTAAGCCGACTGTCACCCACCCGCCTCCCGAGACACACCTGGAGCCTCTTTTCGCTCAAAAATAAGGGGGGGGAAAAAGAAAAAGAAAAGGAAAAAAAAAAAAACAAGGGGAAGAAAAGAGCGAGAGGCTTTGAGGTGAAAGCCCGGCGAAAGCCCCGAGTAAACCAGACCGAAGCCACGGCTAACGCTAAGCGCTGACTTGCCTCATTACACCCACCTCGAGCGCAAACAATTCAGTACACACGGAGGCTGTGTCAACATCCCACCCCGTCTGGACACACAAACCCGCTGCGTGCCACATACAGCCCGGCGCGCGGACGGCTTTGTCAAACTATCAGATATGCCGAGGAGATCAGATTATCACTCGGGGCCTGCGGGGTATTGAAGTCGCATAATAAGCGGGTTTTATAACACCAAGGTACCGCTGGAGCCCCTTATTCATACATCTATACTGATTTCATATTTTAAAGGCAGCGTGAGAGAGCAAAAGATGATGTGTCATGCTGATGAGTGAATTTAATGTGAAGTGGGACACATATAAAGGGATCTAATCATGCACTATTGAGCCGCTGTCATATGTAAACATCATGCAGTTGATTACAAATTGCATTTCAGGCTGAGTGTTCATGCCTTTTGCGATCAGCTGCGATTGAATTTGACTGTCACGTCTGAGACACGTGGCCCGGCTGAGGTGTTTTCGTCCTGGAGAATAGGGACATCTGGGACAGGTGGATATGGACCGCAAGCCATCTCTATCACTTTTAATGGTGCCTTTGTCTAATTTAGTGTGCGGTTCAGAGGAATCTCTTAACAATTGTGCCATGCAGATGACAAAAAAAAAAAAAAAAAAAAAAAAAGATTGTATATGTTTTTCACTCTTGGGAAGGCCATGCATTGCCGTTACAAATGTGTTACCCAGCTGTCTGTGCCTTTCTTTCTATTTTAGCTGTCCTTTGTGTCTTTGTCTTTATAACTCACTCCCATCTGTGGATTAGAGAACAAAAAGGTAGTGAAGGAAGAGGTGCAATCTAGTTTCAGGGGGAAAAAAAAAAAAAAAAAAAGTGGTTTCTAAAATTGAAAGCTCCAGACGAGCACCTGAGCGGCCAGGTTGGGGACAGGGCTTGCGAGGTTACTTTGAAAAATGCAATCCGGTACATCGCAGTGTTTCCCTTTTAAACACTGCCACCAGAAACATAAACCATTACCTTAGATTACCTCAAAACAGACACATAATGCGATTACTTTGATGTTTCTATGTGGTATTCATCGCCCGTATCCCCATTCAGAATGCCTTAAAGGAAAAACCACATCCAGAAATTACACTTTGTATGATTTTCTGGCTTGAATGTCCGAGTAAACAAGTTTGAAATTGGATGAGTCATGGAGAATAAAGGCTCCAAAAACTGCTGCCCTTTCTGTTAGACCACAGCTGATAGGCGCATTCAAATCGGCACAAAAAAGCTGTGAAAACGTCCATTTCAAACTCTCAAACAGTTCGTGCCACAGAATCCAGTTTGTGACTTTTAATTGGTATGTTCAGCACATCCCAAGCCGATGTACCTTCGCTCAAACATCGCCGAATAAACCGCCTCTTGAAAACAAGCGGCTGAGCATGACCGGCCTGCCTCTTCACCAATCGAAGAAACCCTGTCTGAAAATGCTTGCTCATTGGCCCCCGGAGTCCTGTCCGCTCATTGGCCGCCATTAGTCAGTGCAGTGACTGAAGCATGACTCGGCGTACCGACCGAGGCGTCAATGCAGCCAATGAAATGGACGTTTTCATACCCTCCTGGCTGCTTTTCGCCGAGGTCTCCAATCAAATCCATTGTGACAGAAACAGAGCAGGTTCTGGAGGCCTCACTCTGCATGATGCATGGGATTCAAAACTTTCCAATCAACACAACTTGGGGTGAGAGAATGATTTCAAAATATATAGTTTGAGGTAATTTATCCAACAAGTAATGAACTTGTACTGTGAAAGCATTGCAATCGGTTGTATTTTGGCAACTGCAACAGTGGTATACAGCACTGTCGCTCAAGTGCTCCTTAAACTGGGACAAATGGTGGCATCGTATTCAATAAACCTGCACAAAAGACTTCAAGATGCTGTCAGGATTGTTTTCTAAGCCATCGTAATGCTAACCACATGGAGATAATAAGCCCTCTCACTGGTTTTCCTTTGTTACTATTCAAACGCTGATTGGTAAGGACTATTTATAATTTTTTTCCCCCCTCCTGCCTGTGATTTGGCCTCATCTGTGATATTGACGTCGATGCGTGCAAGCGCCTCTTTAGCGAGCCGCCATCGCCGTCACACACACCTCATCACCACAATCCGACGACGCGTCGCCGAGGATTGACGGCGGATCGTCTCACAAATGGCCCGACGATTCGCCGAGTTTTGGATCGATGCCTTAACAAGAACCCTTTCATAGAACCCGCTGCGAAAATTAAACAGCTGATAAACTCCGTAGTGTCAAAATCAATAGCGCGCCCTTACTTCTTAAACACACGGCGTGTTGGTTTCATCACAATTACTGCAAATGTGCGCTGAGAGGAGGTAAATGCATTTCTGGATTTGTGCGCGCTGTCTTTGCCCCTGTTTAGTGTTTATCAAAGTTGGAACGACGGGTATTGAGAGAGCACTGCACTGCATGTGTTTACAATTGCTGACTCCTTCCTCGTGTAATCTGCCTTCACACCAATAGTCAGGGGAAATGACAGCATCCCATATTGTGCCACACTGTAAGTCTCTGCCCAGCGTGGAATTGTGCATGCTCTAATCACTGATTCTGCTAAATAATACATTAATTGCATCAACACTGGTTGCAGCAGAACTAAGCTTCTTAGGACAGCTGCTTGCATTGTGTCTTGCTGCCCCATTATATAAAGAGTGGGGATCAATGCAGCGGGCTAATGGTTATGCTGGTGTACTGCAGCCCCTGGGAGAAAGTAGTGTGTGTGTGTGTGTGTGTGTGAGTGAGAGTGAGTGAGAGAGAGAGAAATCCGGGAAGACAACAATGCACTCCACTGCGGGACCCCTGGGCTTTGCGACGTCTGCTGGGACCTTTCCAGCTAACATGATAACATTTCAGCACGTCAGTGTAAAATGTTTATTCTCTCTGTCATCCGAAATCAATAACGGGAGGACGGGCGCTGTTCTCCGTCCCGCGGCCGTCCCGTGAATTCCACACGGGTCGCGGCAAACGAGACGGAAGTCATGCAACACGATACATGCGCTGTATTTAAACGCATTATTCATTTACACAGTCAGATGTCAGGGGTCCCGTATGGAGTTGATACTTGATACGGCCATATTTGACAGTGATTAAATTTTGACTTATTGGAACTGCATGTGTAAACTCTATTGTAAAATCATTTTACAGTCACCATAAGTGGATTTTAATAATTTAAAAGCATCTTAAAGAGTTAGATGGTGCAGCATTCCAATGCAGGATCTCCATCTTAATCGTTCATTTAGTCTTATATTCAGTGTTAAAATCTTGTTTTTCTTAAAAGATTGTTTCCAGAATGTTCTTAAGTCAAGTGTCATTTTCTTGATCCTAGTGGGCTGATCTGCCTTGATGAACTTTTATGACTAAGTTCAGGAACCAAGTGCATTTCATCTTCGCACAAAAACATATTTCAGCACACCTTAATGCATCCTTCTCCCCCTTTGTCTCAGTTTTCACATTCCGCCCCTTCAAACCTTTTTTTTTTTTGCTTCTCTCCATTGTTGAATACAGGAGCCACCGGGGGCTCAGTCTCGTGAGATCGCCTGAAGAAACGGCTCCATCTCTCACTCGCTCACCGAGCGTCTCTGCTCCCCCTGGTTCCTGCTGTTTTCCAGCCTCCGGTCTTCATCAGCCAATCATCGCGCTCCTCCACCCGCCCATCCTCGACCCTTTCCCTTCCCTCGTCCCTTTAACTTCCCCCTCCATCCCTTCATCCCCTGACCCATGACCCTCACGCCTTCATCCCTCGACCCTCTCCCCCTCATCCCTCAACAATTATCCACAGCAGTCCCATCTCTCCATCCCTGCATCCCTCATCCCTCCCTCTGGCCCCTCAATGCATCATCTCAGCTCTCCATCTCCATCATACAATAAACTATTTTGAATTTGTATCCTGTCGGCGAGGTCTTTTTGTTGAATTCTGCCTTTTTGTTCCCGGAAAAATTCCTGAAACTCGTGAAATATGAACTTAAATGACTTGTTCGGATAGAGATGTTTTGCGGTGTAATTATATTTACTCTGCATGTATTGCCGTACACCCGGTGGAATGTGCCTTTAAAGGTGTTAAAAGCCTTTTCTGTTCCTTTCCTCCACTTGTGGCCGTGTCGTGATGTTACTGAGCGCGTCTTTTCACCTTTCAGCGAGCCACTGAGAGCCAGCGAGGTGAGCGCGACGCTGTACTTCTGACAACTCCTCCCCGGCGCTCCCCCCGCTAATGAGAAGGTATCGACTGCTCCGAGCGAGCATCCGGTGAGCCTATGGAAGCTCAGGTTTCGAGCACAGCCACGTTATTCTGTTTTCCTTGCGAGACGCCTACATACATCAGGATGATCCATCTCCAGAGTCATTAACAAAATCACTTTAGCGCGGTTCTGACAAGCCTCAGTGATTGCCGCTAATGAACTTAGCACATCACAGATAAATCAAAGCGGAGGAAAAAAGGCTGAGTTTATGCACAGTTTGGAAAGTAAGCTAAATAATTTGGGGGATCTGTTCTTTCGAGGACCCTAGACGATCAGAGGCAGACGCTACCCTTTGACACAGGAACTCAAATACTCAATACTTCAAATGAAATCCTCATCTCTGCCTGGAAATCCAGCCTTGCGTCACATGCACAAATTTATAATCGCCGTCAAAATAAAAGCTTCCTCACAAAGTGGCTTCACGTGATTTCATACAACGCTGCAACAGTTATTGAGTCATTTTCTCAAGCGGCCGGTAGGGCATTTCCCATCCGTGTTGCGTTTTTGAGAGACATCACGCCACTATTTTCCACTTAATTTACATCCGTCTGCAGAACCGACAGCTTGGAGAAATGTTCCTGAACGGCGGGACGGCTGCGGGCGCCGCGCGTGAGTTTAATAAACTCTCGCCGCAGATGCCCTCAGCGGAGGAAAGGGGGGGAAAAAAAAAGAAAAATGTGTAAGCACTTTGCATAAGTTGAGCGGGTCATGGAACATCTTCCGGTTTGATTTATTTCATCCCGGAATCTTGCTTGTCGTTAGTATTCCTGCTTGTCAGCGTCTCTCCACTGTTCGGCTAACCTGTCATGTCAGCCTGAATTCCTGAACCATGTCAGGACTGAATTGGTGTGTGTGTGTGTGTGTGTGAAGAGAAAGAGGAAGAGGAGGAGGAGGAGGGTGTGGGTCATCCTCACTGTTTGCCCGGCACCTCTGAGGCTCTTTGATTCATAACCTCATGTAAATTTCATTTTGTGCTTCCTTTTTCTCGGGCATCAATATTTCAAACTTGCCCCCCCCCCCCCACCCCCCCCCCCCCCCCCCCCCCCCCCCCCCCCCCCCCCCCCCCCCCTTCATCTCCCCTCCGTCGCTGGCAGTATAAAACATATATTAGTTCAAATATTTGCCCGTGTTGTGTGATTCGTCAACCGTTTACAGCCTCTTTGTGCCCGCTTCCTCAATTCCCTCATGGATTTCAATTTTGAGTTTTTTTTTGTCAGCCATATTGCATGAATTAATATATTTCCAGCAGAGGGAGGTAAGTAGGCTATATTGTAGCCACTGTTGTTGTCATTGTATAGAAAGAGATAATAACGGCTCAGTGGTTTGGCTTATGAGTGAAAAGCAAAAAAATCAAATATATAACAGTGGAGTTATTAACCCTATAATATAAAGCCATTTGTATCATATATGATACACGTTATATCATATTATACATATATCATATATCATACAACAGAAAGATCGTGTAATAATATTTTTTTTTTTTTTTTTTTACATTTTGTTATAGGACTAAATAAAGGGTTCAATTTTTTAAAAAAATGGAATTTTCTGCCAATTCTTTCATAGTTCAGGCTTTATAGGGTTAATAACATAATGATAGACTTTTCCCAAAACAAGAACTTTGCATAAGCCCTGATCAAACCCCTGACACTGGCCTGAGCCCTGATGATAAATATTGATTGAGGATCATGTTATTAAAGCAGGGAGCTGTGCTGTATCCATAAAATGCTCGAAATTAATTCCCAAATTTAGTCAATTTGACGACATCTCCTTTCAGGATATGGGAAAGACACAGGCCTGTGATAAATCCCAAGTTGCTCCCAGTGAAGCGTTTTTGCTGGGAAACTGCATCCGGCTCTGGGCTCGAGCGACATCATAGAAATGTTGACCCTTAGATCGTCAGGTGGGGCCCTTCTGGCGGCTCCAAAGACGAGGCGTAAAATCTAAAGGCGACCGCGCTTCTGCCATCGGGACCCCTCGGCTGCGGAGCGACCTGCCTGAGGAGATAAGGCTCGCGGTGTCGGCAGCGTCTTTCAAATCGCTCCCTCAAACCCGTGAAAACCCAGCCTTGCCTTCATGTGATGTCGTCTTTTTATTCTATTTATTTACTTATGATTGCTTTTATTTTATTATATATTTTTTGCTGCAGTTATTAATTTACATTTGCATTTTTATTGATTTTGCCTGTCTTGTCTGGCCCTCCTGTATGGCTGTCTGTTGTTATTCTGCTTTTGCTGTGTCTGTCCAAGCACTTTGTTTCAGTGCTATATAAATACAGCTTCTTCTACTTTTTCTTCTCCTTCTTCTTATAGTACATTTCCCGTAGTGTTGGGGTGAAGGAGGAGGTGATTGGTGAAGGAGGGAGACTGGAAACGACACTAAATCACACAGAAACTCACTAAAAAACACTAGAGGTGCAGTCTAGACGTGCTCCTTCAATTGACACACTGACTTATGCCCGGATTCCCCCCCAAAAAAAGATTCAGTCTATCATTTATCTCCGGGCTTATTGTGGTGCCAAGTCTTTTCAAATGTTTCTGCAGTCAATTTGGAGAGATGATGATTTGCCTCTGTTTGAGAAGCTTTCTTTTATCTCCTAAGTAACAAAGGCACACAGAGTCACTCACCAAGTCGCTAACTCCGACTGCCTCCCAAATATTAACACTGCTGCTGCAAACTGTGGGAAGCCGGGACTGTGAATTTAAAGATTTGCTCCTTCCGCCAAACAAAATCCAACAGCGAGCCAAACCTCGACGCGGTGTTGGTTTTGCGAGAAACTTCCCGCGCCCGCCCGGATCAACTTCCCGGCGAATCCCAATCAGCGCGCCCATGCTTATCCGAGCTATGATTATGCGCTGATTACACAGAGCTATAGAATACCTCTTTTATTCCTCCTCCTCAAGCTCAATCATGGTCCTTATTATTGAATCTGAATAAATGAACAGCCACCTTTGCAGTAATTAGAGAAGACAAGAGCAGGATGAGCGGCGAAGAGAGGTAAAGGGCAGGTTCACGGTGTTACACGGGTTTTCACAACCTTAATTGGAACCGCTGAATCTCTCCAATTTTAGTACAACGTTCCAGTTGCACCACAAGGGCCGGCTTTAGTTGACGGTCCAAAACGACCTGTTATCTGTTCATTCATCAACTTTGAGGAATCAGTAATCAGCAGTGTTGGGACCAATTACTCACAAAACTAATAAGTTACAATTACTAATTATTTCTGTAAAAAAGTAATTTTGTTATTTTATTGAATTGTTTATTTATTTTTCCTTATTTTCTTGTCTTTCTTTCATTTTAAATTTGTGTAATTTAATTGGTCCTATGTTCTATTTATTATTATTTTATTTTGTCATGTATGTACTCATACACGATTTTGATTATAAATGTTAAGATTATGTGCAGCTATGAAAAGGGTAAAAAAATGTAAATGAAGGGAAATGTACATGTCATGTTACTATTGTGAAAAAATAAATAAAAATTAAGTTAAAAAAAAAGGAATTTTGATTACTACTCAATTACTGCTGCAGAAGAGTAATTCAATTACTGGGGAAAGTCATTTTTATGATTACTTTTTTTCTTTTCTTAAATCCTCTTATTAATGCACATATTTTTGCGTTGCTGTTGCAGTGTGGACATTGCTGTCAAATTTCATCTATCATTGTCAGTGTTGGGCACGTTACTTTGAAAAAGGAATTCATTATAGTTTAAAGTCATGATGGCAGCTTGTCCAGGTGGGGAATTGAACCCGTGGTCTTCTGTATGGCAGGCGGAGATACTATCCGCTCTGGCGTTGGGGAACACGTACGCCCAGTAATTTGTGCTCAGTCATTCTCCATGCATGTTGATAAGTTACGAAAAACTGCAAAGTCCAACCGGTTTGAAAACTGACACACCGCTTTTACTCCAGAAGACGCACATTTTTCGATTAGGATAATAAAATAATAATAATAAGTAGTAGTAAGTAACGGCTTGTAACGGCGCATTTTATTGTCAGTAACGGTAATGGCATTGTAACGGGGGAAACAGTAATTTCTTTGACTCGTTACTGATAAAAGTAACGCCGTTACTCCCATCACTGGTAATCAGTAGCCTTTCAATACAATTGGCTTTTACTTTTTTGGACACAATTGGTCCGTATGTATGGCTGCTTCATTATGAATGTTTACACCTCTTAACCGCAGAGGATAATATCAGCCGTTTGCTTGGTTGAGACAAGTGACCCTTTTCTCTCCGACTAACAAAGCCCGAGCCCATGAGTTCGCCCAGCAGCAGAGGAGCCCGCTTCCCCCTTGCATTTCAAACAGAATCTGTCCAGCGCACAAAGGCATCGTCCCAAAATCGGCGCCTAATGAGACACAAAGGATTTTAACACAGCTAGTGAGAATACATCAGACTTGTAAAGCAGATGCTTTGAAGATCTTTCGCTCCTTTCCGCCTCCGCTCCCCGCCCCGCTGCCCCCTCCGCCAACCTTCCCCACAGCAAGGCCGCAAATTCTGCAATATGGTGATTAGGAAATGAGACGACAGCAGGGGACACATAATGTTGACACTCGTTTTAATTTTGATTGATGCCGTCATTGATGAAGTTGTGCGCCAGATCAGGATTAAACCAACCTTTTTTTTTTTTTTTTATGTGTCTGTATGTGTCTGCATGCCAGCTTTGGCTTTATTTCGTTTTTTTTTTTGGTTTGTTTTCTTTTGCCAAATTAATTTGAGTATGTTCACATTATTCAGGCGCTCTTCCAAAAATTGAGAGCCCCCCTTGGAATGGGAATAAAATCCCCCTGCAGATATACTCACGGTGTAACTTACCTTGAAACTAGTAGGACACATTCAAGCAAAGTGGATCTGCGCTTTAAAATTGCATCACTCCGCTCTCAGAGGAACAATTTTCATCTTAAGAAATCAAATTGCCTGTACTTGTAATGAACTTGTTGAGTGAAGGTTGTGCGGAATCTGGAAATATTATGGGGAGGAAAGCTGTATTAAACATGCAGACGTGGGGCACCAAGCAAGCTGCACAACTTCCCACCGCATAATCAAGAGTCACACTTATTCTCTCAGCAGTTATCAAACTCCAATCTCTGATGGTAATGGGGTGTTGCATTCTGTAATTTGTCTGTGAGATCAGGATGACTTTCTGTGCAGAGAGTGTGAAATATTTTTAGGTGAAAATCGCCCCCCTTGAATAATTTTTTGCTACCTACAGTGTTTATTGCTCACGGGGGGCATTTACTTTATCGTCGTCCCAAAAGGGAAACTTCAACACCAAGTCCCGGCGACGACCTAAAACACAAATACCTCCTTGGCAAATCCAGCCAAGATTTGAGGATAATTATGGTCCCATAGGCGACGTGTGAGCTTGTCTTTGTCTCGGAGAAATGATGGTAATTCTGACCTTGTGTCTCACCCGCTGGCAGAGGATCAGACGGAAAATCTAAGTGAGACACGGAGGCACACTGGAGTGGCGGAATGGAGATGTACCTTTTGTACTTTGCACACTGTGCACTTTCCGCGGTGATTGCAGGCAGGTAGGGCTTGATCGTCGAGGGCTACCGCGGCATTAACTTGCAAAGCGCACGCCACCGATGCATCGACAATGGCGCGTTACAAGAAAGAAAAAAAAAACTGTTTGACTGCTCTCCCGGTGCTGCTATTTCAAGAGAACCTGTTTTTGTCAACCACCTGTTCTCATGTCGGCGCCTTGTGGGATAATCAGTATTTCCTGTGTGCGTGGCAACAGGCCTTATCGCGGGCATAATAAGCCGTGGTGAAAATGCAAGCGCTGGAATGGAACATTCAGACTTGGTGTTTTTGCAAGGAGACGAATCGTTCTGCAAAAAGGGTACAGGCGCTAACTCGGATGAGACAACCGAGAGAGAGAGAGAGAGAGAGAGAGAGAGGGGAGGGGAGGGCAACGGCGCCACAAGTCGTCCTAAGACAAAAGGCTTCCCTCGGTTCAAAACCCAGCTGCCGCCTTTGTTTTTGGCACTCATTTTCCCAAGTCGGATGGAAATTTGCAGCTAAGGCATTCATTCACGAGTGCATAGCGAGAGAGAGAGAACAGGGGTGAGCGATGGAGACAGAGAGGTGGAAAGAGAGAGAGAGAGAGAGAGCGACTGTACGGACAGGAGAGCAACGCGGGAAAGTGAAAAAACGTGCCGCATTATTCATGCAGCACAACATGCTGACCCATTTGTTCCAAAGATTTTTGAGAAACCCTCTGATTATGGTTTTGCGCTCCTAATTGATTCCCTTCCTTTGAGAGGCAGGACCAGGCTACATGTTTAACTTGATTTAGAGGATTATAGAGCTTAAAACGGAGAGAGGCCTCAAACTCTATTGCCTGGAATGGCAAAAATCCCCTCATTTCCTATCATCTTCTCCGTTTCCGCCCTTTGTAATTAAACAATTGCATTAGTTGGTTCGATCAACTCGGACAAATTTGTTATTCTATTAATCGTCGCAAAGGGATCCTAGGAATCTGCCCTGGGCAGATGTCAAGCAAAATAAACCCCCCCGTTAATGACTAATTTCGTTGTTATTACCTAGCATAGTGCAGCCGTGTGGTCCTTCCTTCCTTCCCTTCTGAAGCCGGCTAAACTCAGAATCTGTAATTGGTTCCCGAGCCCTGTTGCACCTCAAAAGGCTTTACCATCATTACTGCCAAGCAGAGGAACGGGAAGGAACAGTGAGCAAGATTCCCGACAATTATCTGTCCCTGGTGAGCAGGGCCTGCAACAAGAACTAAGGCGAAGGCATGGAGAGGAGAGGCATATCAAAGAGACCTGTGTTTCTTTTTTCGTCATGCAAATGTGCCGTCATTTTGCAGCCGAAGAGGGAGAGCCTCAGAGAGACAAGGATTGCTGGGTGGGAGAGAGAAGAAGAAGAAGAAGGGAAAAAAAAGTTGCATCACTGTGTTGTCTTGGGGAACAAAGAATTTCTTTCATGCAGCAACAAAACTGTGTTTGTTTATGTTTACAGATAAAAATGATTTCTGGTGTGAAACTTTGGGAGACAAACGGAGGCATAGTATTTTTTTTCTTTTGCATGGCTGCTGTGCAGTGTGTCTTAGACATGGCAGCTTAACTTAAAGGGACAAACACTCCGCAGGTCAGGTAATATGGAAAATTCTTTTTTTTCCACGGCTTTTCTTTAAGCCTCGGCTGTGCGCGAGCAGAAAGTTGAAATTTTTGCAGCGTCATGCCAGATCGATCGAGCACAGCGAGCGCCTGACAACAAAGTCACCTGTGTTTCATGCCTCTCACGCGCAGGCCATTTCACCCAGCTCATCATTAGCTATCAGCCCCATGTACCTCTGATGCATGCAGCCAATTGAGATCTGAGTTTCATTTACATAAGCAATTGTGCAAAGTGAGGCGATGATTCACCAGGATGACACCTTCGTACGTTAAACCGATGCCGAGGATTAACGCATGACGGTTCTACTGTACATCAGGTGAAGCCGGGTTGTCATGCTGAGGAATGACACCGAAAGAACAAAGAAGTGCAAGAAAATGTTATATATTAATGTGCGGCGCCCCCTTTTTTTTTTTGTTTTTTTGTTTTAAAGAATTCATATATGGTGGATGGCCTATGGCAGCCAAGAGAGTATCTGAGACCAAAAAAATGTCTCCCAAAGTTAGAAATCAGAGCAGCATCCACGCCTCTGATCTGTGATGTCAGATCAATGCAAAGCCCAGAGCTCAGTGGAGATGGAGGAAACATGTAGGGCTTGTGGGATATACAGTATAAAAAAAAAAAAAAAATCAAGTGGCATATGGATTCGTAGAGTACTTGCATTAAATTTAACATCTAACATGCCTCAGCGTATTAATATGATGTTTTATGCCTCTGAAACTGAAATGAAATTCCCTTTATTTCCGCAGAAATGTGTGAAAAATTGATACTTGGCAAAAGAAGATGCTTCTTTATCCCGTCAGAAAGGACAGACTCGCAGCAAAAATATTTTGCACAATATTTTTAAAAAAAAACTATGTATATATTTTTACTTTTGTTTGACTTTTTTGTGCTACAAATCCTTTCAAATTTTACACACTTTTATTACTTATTAGTGTTGTTGTTGTTGTAACAACAGTGTGTGCTTTCCAACAATAAATACAAAAAAAAATAAATAAAAATAAAATAACTGCAACTTCACAGTTCAAAGAAGTGATTTTATTATTTTTTAAATTTATTTTGTTTATTTTTTTTTTAACAGACAGAAAGGGACATTGTTGCAACAGTGACACATTTAAGTTACCATAAATATAAATAATAAATATAAAGGGCTAATATAAATAAATTAGACAGGAGGAGCCCATCTTTCTAGCACCTGTTTTTTTTTATTTATTTATTTTTTTTATTAATTTTCTTCAGTTGCAACTAGAAATTTTGTTGATAACAGAACTGTTTAATTAATATTGTGTACTGAGCACTTGATTCTTCACTACTTTATTGCCCCGCCTGCCTGTTATTCAAATCTGAAGTGGGTCCACGTCCCCCAAATGATTGTTTCAGTTATCAAGTAGCTCCTCTGACTCAAGAGGGCCTGATCTTTAGTAAAATCAAGACAAGCAATTTGGCCTTGCATCATAAGCCGCCTGGCCTTGGTGAGGCAGGTGAAGCGGTATTGTCAGCGAGCGTCCCGTGGAAAAAAGGCAGGCGTAAATATGGCTCAGAATGCCGCAGACAGCTGGGACAATTGCATACACTTCACTCTGACAATTACAGGTTCCCGGGAGATTTGGAGGGGATCACTTTCAGAGTGGACTATCCACTCGGCAGGATGTCACAGTGTTGTTCGGCGCGGCTGTCATGCTGTGATGGGAGACCATTACATTCCTGTTCTGTATCTCTTTAGCTGTGGCAAAATGCGCAGTGTACACTCTGGCGAAAAAATTCCAGGAGTTTCTATTAAAGCAGTTTTGAGCCCTAAGAGGCTTTTTCCCCCCTCCACAAACGTGTGGATGAGGAAGAGGACAGAGACGGTCTAAACACCGCTGAGGGAGAGTCAGCACCTCTGCCGCTTTAGAGGCTTGATGCTTTGTAGTCGAATTTCAGCTCTGACATGCTCAACTTGACACTTGGTTCATGCCGTACACTTAATCTGTGCACTCATCCAACGAGGCAGCCTCCGCTCCATCCATCTGCACGTTTAAGTGTCTTTGTTTCTAACCCTTTCTCCTTCCTGGCTTCCCTTTACTCGATACATCCATCCGTCCGTCCATCCAGCAGTGCTTCCCAAACCAGGACACACTTTACACTGCCAACACTTTACCGCCACTGCTTAATAAAGTGGAAAACATGCACGGTTGCCTGCTCATCCCGAAATTAATTAGCAGAAAAATACCTGTCGTGCATATAATAATTACTGGCCACTCACTCTGCCAGTGGCTGCCTCAGGCATGCACCGTTGACTGCAAGACGAGTGGAGGACGCCGTGAAGTCAAGGACCAAATTTGGGGGATGCTGCAAAAAGAAAAGCTGCAGCAACTCACGATGCAGTTTTTCCCAGTGCATTCTGCTCTTTGGCTTCCTTTTCTTGCAGCGGAGAGATGCATGTCATCGCTTGTGTTAACAAGCAGGTCGATACGCCCCCCCCCCCCCCTTCCAACCTTAATTTCTTAACGTAAATCAAAAACATTGTTTCCTAAAAAAAAAAAAAAAAAAAAAAAAAAAACGTAGGCGTTCCTCTCCTGGGACCTCAGCGCTGCATCATTATTCACCGACTTGATAATAGTCTCACATTATTACTACTGTATGTCTCAGTAAACATAGGCCTCTGGATAGGATTCAAAGACACTGCTCAAATATTGATATATATATATGTGTGTGTGTGTGTGTGTGTGTGTGTGGCTGCCTCAGCTGAGAAATATTTCTGAATTTTATGCTCCCCTTAATAAAAACGCAATAATCTGTTACTGCTCAAATCATTTTTTCCCCCTGTGAAAACACCCTACCACTGAATTCAGTGTTTCATGATAATAAGTACACTTCAAACTCATTCATAGTTGAACCCTCAATGCACTCGGAATAAAAAAAAAATAAATAAATAAATAAGTGCCATTAAGTTTTTGTGTTTTTTTTTTTTTTTTCCCACTAAAAAGCCACATACATTTCATTACCATTGTGAGGCTTAAGCGTAAATACATGGTGCAAATATGTCAGCGTCAAGTTTCTGCACAGCCCTGTAATTATAGCCACTGATAAATCTGCACTAAGATGTTATTCATCTAATCACCTTTAATCACTAGATATAGGATGTGTTTATCAAGCGCAGCACTCATGCGCTCGGGTATGGGCCACACGAACACACACACACACACACACGCACGCACGCAGAGCTTTTTTTTTTAAATCTGCGCTGTTCTCCCAAACATGTTCTCCCGGTGTGCAGCTGCTGGTTAAATACTGTGACACTGATCGGGAATGATTAAAACAGAAGAACGGAGACCCCTTCCTCCCCCCCCCCCGCCTCCCCTCCCTCCTCCACCCACCCCTCCTCTTCCTCCCGCCCATCCTTCTCATCTCATCTATGCTCCAGCAGTCACATATTCTTTGAAGGAGAGATTTAATTGGATCTCCTCAGAAGGTGCTGTCGGATTAACCATGCAGAAAAACAGAGTTTGGCTGGTCATGCTTCTATCTGGGGCCTCGGATTGCTTCCGACAGACAGTGATCCCAATAATCCCGCTGTGACACGATAAAGGGCTACGAGATATTGGATCAAAAGCATATATGCATTCTGACTGCACTTTGAAGGCGCGCGCACACACTGCAAAGGCGATGATGAGATAAGTTTGCGGTAATTATGCATCGCGGCAAACTTGACATGAAACGTGGGATCCGGCGGGATGTGGAGGTTATTGTCTTTTTCTACAAACAAGCCGCCGTGACAAAAACAATGCACAGCGCCAAACTATTTTTAGGGTTTCCTGGAAAATACGTCTTGAAAGAACCGACTGTCCTGTTAGAATAAGTGCAGTCCCCCCTTGGCTCTCTATTAACTCTCACTTTCACAGATGCTGTCTAAGTGGTTTCCCCCCTTTACAGTATTTGGGCGCACTCTGTTTCTGGCTCCTGCACTGTGTATGTGCAGGCCGATCCGTGGAAAATGGCCTGTTGCCATGGGGACCGGTGGAGTCTTTCTATTCCCAGTGAAAAACTTTCCGAGATCTTAGAGCCCTGATCCATCTGAGCCCCGGCTTGGCATCCTCTGCTGAAGCAGCGCTGCCCCGTTAACGGCTTGTTGGACTGAAGACAACTCCTCTTCCATTTTCGACTGACCTACTATAACTATTACTGCTGGCATGTGGCAGTGAAGCACAAGCAATATATCCAAACGGCGATTTTTCAACATTGCACATTTTCTATGCACAAGTCAAACTTCAACTGACTTGACACCGTTTAGATAATACCACTTGGAAACAGATTCCCTTAATTTATACCTTAAAATATTAACCGGACCCTGAAAAACACTGAGGTGGTCCGTGCACGGATTAACAATTTTTGGACCCAAATGCGATGAAACACACCTAAAAAGTTTAATTTATGTAATTTTAATGGTCCCCTTGCTGTATTTCGTTCCTGAAACAGTAAATCAAAAGTTATTAATTCCCCCTTGGCTTCGCCTTCGTAAGTTTGATACATTTTATCATCCTGAATTATCCCTGAAATGTCCCTCCAAAACATAAAAACCCAAATTTACATGGGACATTTCCAGCGCACTCATAACTTTTTTTTTCCATTAACTGTTAAATTAAGGGAAATCAAGAAAGCTGTAATTAAAGCAAAGATTGCACTGCTCGTGAAATATACCGTAATAGGCTATTGTAAAGTCATTTGTCTTGGGTTGTGTGAAATCAAAGCACTCAGATGTGAAATGAGGAGCTTATTAAGGAGTGCGGTGTATTTTCAGGTAAAAACTAAAGGACTTATTTATGGTTTTGTGTTTCAAAGTGTCATTTCGGGTTTATGCCATTAAGTTCTACTTTTACATGGTACATGAGTGTTTCAAATAAAGAGAAAAGAGAGTTTTTTTTTTTTTTACCTTCCTACTATATTTAATGTCTCCATGCAGTATAATTTTTACTCCACTGAATGTCTCAAGTCACTTAACCGGTCATCTTGTACCTCTATCATATTTCTACCGCCGGCATATTCATGTGTACATGAGATGTTAAAGGTGCAACATGACATTTTTTTCTGGATTCCCGGAGAATTACATGACATTAGGCTACATTGTAAATATCAGCAGGGGTTGCTGAATAGTCATGAGTGAGACAAAGTGGATAATTTGTGACACACGTCTTCCTGGGATTGACGAATTCACAGAGGAAGCCGGGGATGTATATCGTTTGAGAGCCAAAAGACACGGCTCACGCTCACAATCCCTGAATTATGCAATGATTACGGCAAAATTAGAACCGTTTTTAAATAAATACGTCCTTAAGGCATTCAAAAATGACAGGTCAGTGGGTCCCATGGGAGCTACATCATGTTAGCATGGGTAGGCCTCCTTTGCATGTATGTCATTTTATTCTAATCATATTTTTGAAGACAGAATAAACAACGCCAATAATAAGTGGCTCGTGTAAGTCATGACCTGCCTCACATATAGATTTCCTAATTCTAATTTCGTCTCAGACACTTGAAAAAGGACGCACGCTGGATTATTTATTTAAAAATTCTGGTATTACGGCATGTATGTGTGTGTGCGCATGGGCTCACGCTTCACTCCGTTAAAAGCTTCAGGCTTTCTTTGACAATGAATAATGCATTGCAATGATTGGCCCCGAGGATATTTTGGAAATTGCATTTTAATCAGGGCTGTGTATGAGTAGCATGAAAGAAAAAAAAAAAAAACATTTGTGTCCTGTTTGTCTCGGCTTGTTGTATGTGTAGGGTATAATGTGATCAGGGCTATAGATTAACAAATGCAGTAAACAAATGTGTGTTGACAGTGATACCCCACCCCACCGCTGTGATTAAGCAGTCCCCTTCTGGCACGGATTACAAACTGTCGGCATAATTGAGATCCAAACAATTATGTATAGTTTACAACCTGGCTTCCTATGGGTGAGGATTCCCAACTCGGAATAAGGCTACTTCCAGGGGGGGTACCTATGTTTAAGCGACAGCAAAATCAAAATCAAAGCATGGGGTTCATTGCACAGAGATTTCCCCAGTAACCTTCCCTGACTGAACCAAACAGAATTGATTTGGCGCGTCAGCTGACATATTAGACGGGCGGACGAGTCAATTCCTTAAAGCTGCACGCCGGCAACTGCACCTCGACAGCTCCGGACGGCAGCGAGAGGTAACCGGTTGAAAAATTCGAACATCAATAACCAGAAATCATATAATGCGATGTGTCATGTCTGCACGCCGCCCGCCCGGCCGCTCCGTGATCGATCCATACCAAAGGACGGAGAGAAAGGGGACAAGGGAGATCACAAGATCTGACGTCGCTTGGTCCGGCTTTCTCTTTAGCGCTGCGTTAGCCCGGTGCTGATTAGATGACAGCTTGTGTTTCACCCCCAAGTTTTGATTTGCCGCTTGCAGTGGGTGGTGAGCATGCTCAATCCCGACATCAGAATTTCATTTTGCTGCAAATCGAGCAAATTAGAGAAGATAGAAGTCTCCTCTCTGTTGTCGCCCCGGTTTTTGATTTAGGCTGAAAAGACCACAGATTCTTACATAAAATCTTGCCCAGTGTGCCTTGAGGCTATTGTGAAAACATGCAATTTAATACATTTTAGGCAATTTGCTGACATTCTTAGCCAGTGTGACTAACAATGAGCGAAACAAACAGTGAGAGGTGCAGGCATCTGTGCCGTAATGAATTGACAAAACCAGTGTTAGTATTCTGCCACTTTCTGCTAACAAATCCCCCACTCTGTCCTCTATTTGATTGTTCTGTTCCTCAAAACTGCACTGTGAAATGGCGTACACTTTGTAAACTTTGTCAATTTCAATTTCTAATGATTTGACCTTACTGTTATTCATAGTTAAACACAAATGATGAAAACTTGCAAATAAGATCTCCATAACTGATGGAACTGTGGTTGCAGGAAACTGGAAGACTATTAAAATATACAGTACAGGCCAAAATTTTGGACACACCTTCTCATTCAATGCGTTTTCTTTATTTTCAGGACTATTTACATTGTAGATTCTAACTGAAGGAATCAAAACTATGAATGAACACATGTGGAGTTATGTACTTAACAAAAAAAGGTGAAATAACTGAAAACATGTTTTATATTCTAGTTTCTTCAAAATAGCCACCCTTTGCTCTGATTACTGCTTTGCACACTCTTGGCATTCTCTCGATGAGCTTCAAGAGGTAGTCACCTGAAATGGTTTTCCAACAGTCTTGAAGGAGTTCCCAGAGGTGTTTAGCACTTGTTGGCCCCTTTGCCCTCACTCTGCGGTCCAGCTCACCCCAAACCATCTGGATTGGGTTCAGGTCCGGTGACTGTGGAGGCCAGGTCATCTGCTGCAGCACTCCATCACTCTCCTTCTTGGTCAAATAGCCCTTACACAGCCTGGAGGTGTGTTTGGGGTCATTGTCCTGTTGAAAAGTAAATGATCGTCCAACTAAACGCAAACCGGATGGGATGGCATGTCGCTGCAGGATGCTGTGGTCGCCATGCTGGTTCAGTGTGCCTTCAATTTTGAATAAATCCCCAACAGTGTCACCAGCAAAACACCCCCACACCATCACACCTCCTCCTCCATGCTTCACAGTGGGAACCAGGCATGTGGAATCCATCCGTTCACCTTTTCTGCGTCTTACAAAGACACGGCGGTTGGAACCAAAGATCTCAAATTTGGACTCATCAGACCAAAGCACAGATTTCCACTGGTCTAATGTCCATTCCTTGTGTTTCTTGGCCCAAACAAATCTCTTCTGCTTGTTGCCTCTCCTTAGCAGTGGTTTCCTAGCAGCTATTTGACCATGAAGGCCTGATTCGCGCAGTCTCCTCTTAGCAGTTGTTCTAGAGATGGGTCTGCTGCTAGAACTCTGTGTGGCATTTATCTGGTCTCTGATCTGAGCTGCTGTTAACTTGCGATTTCTGTGGCTGGTGACTCGGATGAACTTGTCCTCAGAAGCAGAGGTGACTCTTGGTCTTCCTTTCCTGGGTCGGTCCTCGTGTGTGCCAGTTTCGTTGTAGTGCTTGATGGTTTTTGCGACTCCACTTGGGGACACATTTAAAGTTGCAATTTTCCGGACTGACTGACCTTCATTTCTTAAAGTAATGATGGCCACTCGTTTTTCTTTAGTTAGCTGATTGGTTCTTGCCATAATATGAATTTTAACAGTTGTCCAATAGGGCTGTCGGCTGTGTAGTAACCTGACTTCTGCACAACACAACTGATGGTCCCAACCCCATTGATAAAGCAAGAAATTCCACTAATTAACCCTGATAAGGCACACCTGTGAAGTGAAAACCATTTCAGGTGACTACCTCTTGAAGCTCATCGAGAGAATGCCAAGAGTGTGCAAAGCAGTAATCAGAGCAAAGGGTGGCTATTTTGAAGAAACTAGAATATAAAACATGTTTTCAGTTATTTCACCTTTTTTTGTTAAGTACATAACTCCACATGTGTTCATTCATAGTTTTGATTCCTTCAGTGAGAATCTACAATGTAAATAGTCCTGAAAATAAAGAAAGCACATTGAATGAGAAGGTGTGTCCAAACTTTTGGCCTGTACTGTATGTCTTTTTCTTTTTTTTTTCCCTAAGAGGACAGAGCAGGTTATATTAAAAATACCTTACTCCTGATTTTGCATGTTTAACGCAATATCCACTGGGAGTCAAATGTATTTATTTCACATTTCTGCAAATCTTTTCCCAAGCAAGTGGTTGTATTTTAGATTTGCCATATAATTTTTGCCATAGGTTTCCATTTATTCCACTACGATATGAAAATGAATTTCCAGAGACTTCAGGCTTTCTTCACATCAGTTTTCCATCACCAAAATAAAGTCCTCCACATTAGTTTTCCTAAAAGCAGCAGCACTGATGTGTTGTGATGACTTGTTGAAATGCTCCTTCCACCAGAAAATAGTCCCCAGGGAATCTTTACTGAGTGAATCATAACTTCCATGGTTTAAGAATATAGGTGACTTTGTTCACTCAAAAGACCTTGCTAAAAATGCTAAAGTGAAACTTGTAGCATCTTGGTTAATTTTAAGGATACCCATCGAAACCTGCAAGATTTATTTGGAAATTAGTAGAATAGACATAAAACTGGATGCACATTCACTGGTTGAAGGTCTCTTTTCCTGCAGGACTTTGAGTGTGGCTTGTTTTGTGCACACAGGAACAACCCAGTGAAAGCTTTTTGGTGCTTGAGTTAATTAATAATGAACACTGAGTTGCTGTTTGGAGAAACTGTGAATCTGCAAACCTTAGAGGAAAAAAAAAAAAAAAAAAAGCTGACCTTGGTCAAAGTTGGCAGCACTTTGGACCAAGAAAAGCTCCACTTGACCTGATTACACCTCCAATCAGCTAACATAAGTGAAAACACCTGTATTGGTGCCCAGGGACTATAACATACGGTGCACTACAGCATTTGCATGAGCGCTGGACTGAATTATGAGTCGGATAATGTGGAAGGTGACCAGCGCATGGGCAAACTTTCCAAAAGGTCACTGTAGTCTGTTGCTCTGTGCTGCCAGCAGACATAATTTGTTTGCTGGAGTGTTGCTTCATGTAAGCCATGAGTGTTTTTTTTTTTGTTTTTTTTTTTGGTCTTTTGATCCCCCCCGGGCTGAGGCTTGACCCTCGTTTCAAAAGCAACACTAAACATACAGTATGTGATTATGGAGCAGTGCTAAAATTTAAATTGACCTGCACAGTTGATTGTACAGCGTAATGGCTGAGTTAGTGTTTATGGTGGACAGAAACATCTCTGAGCATGAATCACCCACATAATGACACACTAATTAACCTTTTCACTTGCTAAGATGTACGGCCAATTACCCCACCGGACTGGCACGGACCGTTGATCACCAAAGATGTAAAATGGGGAAAAGTGATAAGCACTGCTGGCTCCGGTGATGGGTTTGTTGCTGCCCGGTGCTCATCAACAACATCGGCCGTCACTCCCGGCGCTCCTTACGCTGAAATTTGATCAAACTCCAGTGGAGTGGTACTGTACAGTTCATCTCTGAAAAATACCACAGAGAAATAACTCATGAGCTCCGTTAGCCAATGGTGTATTATGCATGGGGTCCGCACGGAGTATGATAAACTCCCCCATTGGAAATTACTTTTGATAAAGGTCATATGGTTAAAGAGTTGCCGGATGCCGCTCACATATTTAATTTGCCGGCTGCTGCTGCTGTGCTGCACTTTCGCTATCTGTATGCTGCTTGGATGGGAAGTTAAGAATAAGTGTGTCAAGTTCAAGAGCTCGCGGCTGTAAATTAACTCCAACAAATATGACAAATATATCAAAATATCAGCCACACCTTATGCTTTACGACCTCCAACTGCAGAGCCAGGTAAAGTAAAGTGCTCCAATAACATCAAGATAATGACATTATTTATTATTAATTATTATATTATTCATTGGTAGTTTAAAAAAAAAAAAAAATAACATTCAAAATTGAATGACATGTGCGTCCGCATGTTAGAAGTGATATGTAGTTGCAAGCATGTACATCAAATGATGTTTTCTAAACTCCAAATCAGGTTTCAAGGTCATGGAGCAATCTAAGGTGACTGTATATTCTCCCATACCCTGCGGCTAAATTTGATTTCATGCAGCTGACTAAAATTATTTTTGATTATTTTATATGGAGCTCCTTAGGCTCAACGCCTGGGGCAGCAGCGATAGCCGCCACCCCCCAACACCACCCCCAATCCAGACGGCCTCCCTTTATTATGAATCTGCAGTGTGAAAGGAGGGCCAACTCTCAAATCCATATATGGATCTCCTCCCTGTGGCCTGGCTGACACTCTGTACTTTGATCTCTGTGACCCTTTCTCATGTCTACAAGGAGACAAGATGCACGAGATGGGTCGACTATCCCTCTGTCGTTTGAGAGGGCGAAAAACCAGACATATCCTTTAATACTGCTCAGCGGGTGGGGGGCGATTCATCTTCGCCTGTGTCTTGTTTCCTAATCAGCTCATGAAGTTGCAGTGCACTGTGCTATTTGTGAATGGCGCTGACAACAGAGGCTACTTGGCTGATCGCTCCCTCCATCTGCCAAGATGGACACTGCCAGATTGGAGGCGCTTCCTGGGTTTTCTCCACATGTCCATGCTCTCCCCGGTCGACTGGGTCCACACAAAATTACTAGTCACTTTGATATCATAGGGTAAACATTGCTTTGCCATTAAAATGCTGCTGTATCATTTGTAGTAATAGTAGTATCAGTAGCAGCAGTCGTTCTTAGACACACATTTGGGGTGGCAGAAAAGGTTTTATGTGTGACAGATTCTGTAATGCATCAAAAAGCACACACCATATGTGCAGCTCACTCCATGTTCCCTCAAAATTTCAGTTACACTTAACTTTTAATAACACCACTAAGCGGGTGTTACATAATTCGGAGCGTGCTTTATAGCACTGTGTGTCCAAGAACAAAGAAATTATGTAAAAGAATGGTCTAGTGTTTTACTGGAACTGACTCAGGCTTTGATGTTATAACTATATGTATGCATCTAATGATTAGAACCAACATATTGACAATGGAATAATGAGTATTATTTAGCTTTGCATAGCATCCCACTTGCCATTTCAAGGGAAGGATTTTGGGTGCATTGTGAATCGGGGAGGATGATTCAATACCCAGGAGCAGTAGAGTGAGTTCTGTTTTCTGTTTCACTTACAGAACAGAGCCAAAAGCAGGAAATGCAGCGAGCGAAAACACTCATTTTGTGATAGCTGAACTTGGGATTAAAGAGAAGAGATGCCACATGAAGGGAGATACGGAAAGCTTGTGGAGTAAGACATTGGGCTTGGCTGCTATTTCCTACACGGGCTCCGTCAAAAGAGATGGCTTTGAAAGCTGGGGCCTCCTTGATCTTCGCTCCCCCTTGAACATTTTAGCGAGGGGGAAGGGGCAGCGAGACATCGGGTTTAGGTACAATCCTACATGGCTTTCATCAGAAGAAATGGCTTTGAAGGCTAGGAGTCAAAATATAGGGAGTTAAATTTGTCAAGTCTGATTTACCCATTACTCCTAATGGAACTAGTCTGGCTGGAAGATATAAAAGGCTAGTTAAGAGGGGAGGTGACATTTTGGCTTTGAGTACTATTCCACATGGATTCACATGGGATAGCTATGAATACTGGGATTGTTCTGGGATTTTTCAGTTTATTTAAACATTTTGCAAACTAGAAATAACTTCAGTTTGGTGTGACCTTGAAGAGATGAGCCCGGCGTTTGTGTCAATCCTTTTGGTATGACGCAATTTATCCTTGAACATCATTTAACTCACTGGTTTGGTAAAAATGGAAGGTTTTTTCCCCCTTTTTATGTGATGCACTGCAGAAATTTCCATCTGAGCAAGCCATTTAGGATTACAATCAGCGCTAAACCTTGTTTGATAAAAAAAAAAAAAAGTGCAAAAGTCTTCCAATGTGATGAGATGAGCCTTTTCACTTGTTGCAGGATTTCTTCATTGAACAAGTATAAATATGCTGAAACAACATCAACCAAGAAAACAACACTCTAGTGAGGAAAATTGTGATTAGCATTGGAGACACAATGGATTTCCCTCATCCCACTGGCAAATTGTGTGTTGCTTTTAAGAAAAAAATATGTTTTGAAGACTCAAAATGAGATGAATGAATGACATGCTGAGGACATTTTTGCAGTGAAGGGAAGGTTGTATTGACTAGGTGACCGGGGGGCTGTTCTACAACGGAGGCTGAGATTAACACGAAAAGCCTGACTCGAGTTAACCTGACAAATTGATCTTGGGATTAATCGGTTCCACAAAGCCGACTTCCACCTTGTGTAATCAGGTTAATTCAAACTTGGTTTGAACAGTCAAAACAATTGCACCTTTACAACGTCAACACGGCCCGGAGATGTCAAGCACGGATCGCATCGATTTACAATACAGCAGACAGAGACTTTAAGAAAGAACGGTGATGCTTAAGGCCACCGAGCGGCAAATATTAATGCAATAGTCTGATGAATAAAAATGTTACCACAACCAAAGCCAGAGAGAAAGTTTGGCAGCATAATGCAGAGCAGAAAAGACAAGAGCGGGGAAGAACTCCCACATTCAGAAATGCTCGGCTGGCTCTGTTGGCTGTTCACCTTGTAACTCGAGTATCCTGTGTCCAACTCAAGTGGGAAAACTGTGTGTTCTTTCTCTACCACCTTCTCAAGATATTTGGTGGAAATGGAAGAAAAGATAAGAAAGCACTCAGCACCCAGTTAGTATCATTATATCTGCATTATGCCACTTGGTGAGAACAAGTGATATAACTTAAATACCCTTCATATTAGCTGTGAGTCCCTTTTTGTTTGCAGTCTCAATAAATGTTACTTTAATTTGCAATTAAATGTATTTTGTATAGCACATTTAATAAAAAAACACTAAGTTAAGCTGACCAAATTTCTCTCCAAAGATTTTAGATTACAGCTCTGCGCCCCACATTGTAAGTGCAGTAAATAGATAAAAAGAGAAATTATTATTAATATCATATTTTTTCATGTTGTATTTTATTGTGTCATTGTAATGAGGGGCCACCAGGGCATGAAAACACCATAATTCTGCCGGGTGAAAAGACTGTAATAACTGTTAAGCTGAAGCCAAAGCTAAATGCAAGGTAATTTATATTTATAAAGCGAGTTTCTTACGTAGAGGCAGATTCAAGGTGCTGAACAGAGGGAGATTAAAACAGTTTAACTGCAATCATGCGTAAAAAAAGAGAGAAAATATTAAAAAATAGAACAGATAAATAAAAAGGATAACATAAAAGATTAAAAAAAAATACAATACAAGGTTAGAAAGATAAATTTAATTCCTAGAGTGGTGCAAACATTTAACTAAAAGTACTTGAAAATAAAAGCATTTAGAGTGTGGGTTGAAAACCGGCAGGGGTTGGGACATTTCTAAGGCCAGCAGGAAGTTGGCTCCGGTGCTGTGCAGCAAAGAGACTAAAAGCATCTTTCCCCTGTTTGGATTTTGCCCTGGGCACTACTAACAGTTCCCTCTCCAGCGATCCGAGAGGTCTGGCAGGGTTATATTTCTTGAGCAAATCAGTCATACATTTAGGACCAACTCCGTGTATAGATTTATAAATTAGTAATAAATCAATTCTGTGACTGCCAGCGTGGAGATTTAAGAGCCGGAGAGTGATGTGTCCTGCCTTTTGGTCTCGAGGCTGAATTTTGGATAAGTCGCCGGTGCTCGGTGGTGTTCTTGGGAATTCCTGTCAGGAGTCTGCTGCAGTAGTCAAGTTTACTAGAAATAAAAGCATGAATCAGTTTTTTCCAAGTCATGTTTTGTCATAAACCCCTGAATTTGGCTATATTTCTGAGGAGATAAATGTTTATTTGTTATTTCTTTTATATGACTTAAAAACTTAGGTCAGAGTCAATTACGAGAGTGGTTCTCAGCCTTTTTGGAGTCAAGGACCCCCAAACTGATATATATGGTCCCATATTTGATAAGATGCCGTCACAGGAATCCCTCTCTTACAAGAGTTATTCAATAACTATCTATATTCAGTATTCAATAACAATAATTATTCAATAACTATCTATATTGTAGATTGGCAGATTAAGAGTGTGAACTGAACAGAATAGGCATTCTTATGCCTTCTCTCAAAAAATAACATATAGTCAATGAAATAATAGTGAAATTAAAATACCCCCCATATTTCTTGAGACCCCCTGGAACTCACTGAAGGACTCCAAGGGGTCCCCCAACCTCAGGTTGTGAATGGTTAAGACCCCAAGGTTCTTAATCTGCTCTGTAGTTTAAGTGCCTTGGACTGTAAATAATAATAAATAATTATAAACAACTTTGAGCCTCTCAGTTTGCTGCCAAACAAAAAGACCTAGCTTTATCTTTGTTTAACTGAAGAAAGTTTTTGGGACATCCAGTTATTTATTGTTTGATGGCATTTATTTGTTTGATTGGCCATAGCACGTCTACATGTCCATTATCATTTTGTGAAGTAACTTGTGTGTCATCGGCATAAACTATGACAGGCAATGTTGATGTCCTTAAGGATGTGGCATAAAGTGCATGTTATAGTCAAACATAAAGTGCAAACAACATACTGAAGCTTTTATACTTTGTACTGCAGAGACACCAATTTCACTGCAGTATGAAATGCACTTTAGCCTGCAATTTGCCTGACTGGAACCAAGACAGTCATAAATTTGGCTCTGTTAATAATGGAATGCAATAAAGACTAATGGTTGACTTGTGTGCCATTTTTGACTGGGAACTGATGATTTAGCCACACAGACGTCTAGCCAACCATAATATCTGACTAATTTATCCAGGCTACAAAGATATGACAGCTGATATTAAATTTTGAGGGAGTTCATCCTCCTTCATCCATATGGTGGAGTATGGTAAAACTCTGAGACAAACACTTCTGCTGCAGGATGAAGACCCTCAACATACTCTTAGCAAAAGTTGTCTCCCGTGCATGCTCTCTTAAGTTACATCAACACATTGCCTTGCTGTCATTTTAACCTCCACAATATCTCTCCGTTTTTACCCTCCAATCAGTTAGCTGTGATTGCTGTTAGTCAATCATGTGTTGCGGCCAAACTTTAAAACCGCAATCTCTCTCTCTCTCTGTTGTCATTCAGATGTCATTTCAGCGCCGTCGTGTTTTGCATCCCACCTTTACCGCGTCAAAACTCAGCCTTGAGGATGCCGCGTCCTTCTCCAATCACTATCTACAAAGGAAAAAGTTCCTTTAGAATCTGAGTTTTTCAGCCTTCTCCATCAACACCGTTCTGTCCTGGGGGAAATTATGATATATATAGATGTACGTGCATCATGGGATGCCACCCATGAAGATCAGTCTCCTGCTGTTTCAGTTTCCTCCTGTGTGACTGCCAAAGACTCATTTTTCCTTCTTCTCACAACTAATAAATATGAATCTACTGCCTTCTCATCCCGCTCTCTTTTTCCCCTCTCTTTGCCTATCCTGATTGAAATGTTGAAAGTATTAATCTGTTTGTTGGGTTGCACCTGCCCTGACCGACGCTGCCAATAAAATCTATTCAAAACAGAGCTGCTCCACAATAAACCAGATTAATCAACCACAGACGGTCCGCTTGCAATCTCAGATACACCCAGACACAGGGAGATTAGCTGGTGCTACATGGAAAGTAATTTCTGGACAACCTGGGTAAAACACGCAGCGCCAGCTACTGTTGATCCTGCTGTGACATCAACATATTTACATTACATCATCCCGTGCAAGTTTTCCTCAATATTTCAACTCTTCATTTGCTGCGGTTCGGCACCATGGAGGGACAACGTGCAGAAAGTTATGGATTTCAGCTTTAACTAGTCCAAACTATTCTGATAATCCTGATCTGATTAACTCTGCTTCTCGGCCATACGTGCCAGGTTAAGTAAGATTAGGATTTGTTGGATATATTGTATATATCTGGGAACACTGCACACTCTTACTTTGAAATAACGGGAGAGTAAGGAATCAAGAATCAAGTAACTAATATAGAATCAGTGGAGAGTAGAATTGACAGAAAACATCAGAGTTCACTGAAAGGCAGATTTGATTCAATCCTCTGTAACCCTAGATAAGTATGATGAACTTGTCTGAGCTGTTTGATAGAGTTTACTTTCTTCTTTGATCATGCCAGCTTTAGAAAACATGAAAGTCAAGACTGCTGCTCGACTTCCTCAGGTCATTTTGTTACGCTCGGCTTTACAGTATGAGCGAAAGGAACTGCTGGCTATGCATTCAAGCTGTGTGAGTTGGTGGGGTGGCTTTCCTCGGCTTGGGTTCTAGCCCGACTCCTAATGAACGAAGATTTTTGCACATATTTAGTGCGTGCCCGAGTTCAAATGACAGTGTTTTCACCTGCCCAAACGAATCGAGTTAGAGGAGCAAAAGCTGCACGGCTCACAGTTTAATGTGAACGTGCCCTGAGGCAGATTAAAGCGGCTCTAACAGCTATTTGTCACCCAGTCCTTCTGCAGGACAGAGTCACTATCACCGTGTTAACTCGGCTGCTACCTGTAGAGCTCACAGGTAATTAATATGTCTTGGTTAATGAGGTTACTGTGCGTCGGAGGCAGGGTAATGACAAACAGAAACTGCAGAGGGATTTCATCTTCAGCCGAACAAATAATTTTTGAAAGGAAAAAAAAAAGCAAGCAGCAAGATAAGAGGCAGGATCTAAAATATTTAAACATGAAATCACCCCAAGAGTTAATTGGAATTCTAGTAAAAAGTAATTATTGCTGATGCTCGCTGATAACTGACAACTTCAACGGTATCCGGCGTGTTCAGTGATGCATTACTTTGATGTTCAGTGGAGTGGATGAGCTTAAAAATGTGTTCCCCTCCCAAAAAAAAAAAAAAAAAAATGACTAACTATTCTTTGCAAGGAACTATGTAAATAATGATTTTAACCATAAGCTGCAGAATGATAGTCTTTACAAATTTATCTCTATGCTGATGATGATTCATGGATGTATAACTTAACTTTAAATTTTATTTTATTTTGGCTTGGTGATTGAAAACACTGCTTTTAAGCCATTTTATGTGACTTGTGTGCCAAAGTATAATCTGAAGTGACTCCTCAATTACTCCTCCGTCTATCCATCCATCCATTTATTAACACTCAGGAAACACAGTGCATCATGGGGGTTGCTGGGCTGCATTTACAAATCGCAGCTGCGTGTGTGACAGACGTCAACACAAAAACCGTTTCATCACGTTTACGGCGACCGCTGTGCGCATACATATTGGGGATACGTCCTTGTTTTAAATGACTCAAGACATGCATATTTCAACAGAGAGCAGATTCAAATGACTCACTCTCCAAACACAATTGGCTAATTATGGAAATGAGCTCGTCTGATCTAAATTTAACTCATTCGGATTCATTTCATCAGATTTCTTGGCATTTTTTCCCCCCCGCAAGTCTCCGCAGCAATGAGCTTTATTTTCTCATTTATATTAACAAGAAGGGCAAATGTTGAATATTCCGAAAATAATCATTTACAGGCAGAGAATTGGTTTAATGTTAATCAAGACGTGCAGTTGGAATAAAACATTATGAGGTCGTTCATTTCAAGGGAGTTGAAATCGAATGTTAAGGATGTTACACTTGCTAGGCTTCCAAAAAACAAAATACAATCCATGTCTGAGTCAGTGCAATCTATTCAGAGAAGGAGCCGGTGTTCATTAGGTCGCTCAAGGACTTTTCCATACTCTCATAACTCACACAGCTAGATGCAACATCTCCGACTGCTGAAATTGACTGGACTCCCCCAATGTTGTCCAATTATTGGCTCACACCCCTCCGCTCGACTTGAAAGGTGACAGGCATAAGCGGCCATGTAAAAGTGCCATTTATTTGAGGTGAACAGCGTGCTGCGAGTCACGCTCAATGACACAGACGCCTGGGTTTCTGGAACTTGCCGAAACAGGAACGTCTGCACGTGGCATGAAAGGTGCGACGCCGCTGATGTCTCATTTCAGAACCATTTTTTTTTTTCTCTCTTTCACCTCGCGGTTCTTATTATGTTTACCGTGTTCATTTGCTTCATGTTATTATTGAATCTTTGCCCTCTCTCTCTCAGAGCATCCTGAAAGGGCGGGGCGGGGACGAACCTCCCTGTGAGGTTCATCCCAAGGTTTCTTCCGCTTTTTGATTAATGAGGGTTTTGTGCGAGTTTTTTTTTTTTCTCGCTCTCATTAAGCGCTTGAGGTTGGCGGGTCTGAGTTGCGCTTCTCATTTCCATTTATCGTTCCGTAATGTGGGTGTTATGACGGCCTTTGACACCGTACCCGCGATGAGGGCCTGAACAAATAAACCCAACTCGGCTTTCCGTCAGACGCCCAGTAATTGTATTGTACCTAATGCCAACAATCCCCAAACCAAACGAAGCTCAATAACCGCAGCAGCAGAGCACAAACTACCGCCACTCTTTTGTTGTCGACACAACAAAAGAGCTCTGGTGGATGTATGTCTAGCCGAGGCTGGCAAGACGGCATGTGGGTCCACTATTAATGGATGGCTTTGGTACTTTTCACCTCAGCCCCTATTAAAATGTTGATTCCCATCATTTATAACCATACATAGCACAACCTCACCGCTAGTTTAAGTGACAAGAAGCTTCTTCCTGGCTAGAAATATCCTTAGAAACATTAAATCCACTTCTCTACCACCTCAGACAAGAATTTCACACTGCAGGAGACCAAATACCCAAATGGCCTTCCTTCAGTGAACATCAGCTGCGTTTGCTATTGTAAACACATAGTGCACATTTTTCCAAAATGGTAAGGTCTCATCATCCCTTATTTTTCTATCCTGGATTCTGAGACAGCCACCACGGGGAGAGCAGGGCTCCTGTGACGGCTATGTTTGCATTTTATAAAATTAATATATGGGTCAAAATGACACAGGGCTTAACTGAATGCAATTTTCTCTCCAATTAATTGCACAATATAGCAGCCATGGTCCGCCAAGCAAGGTAGCTTTATGCATCATCTGTTAAAGATGCCCTTCGCTTGGAAGATAACCTTATTGTTAACTCATGATAAGGCCTACCAACCAATGTCCTCTCTCACCAACTGCTGCCGCACTTGAATAAAACATAAGGTCACAAATGACTGGATCCATTTTTAATGCCACAAAACAAGTTGGGAAAATAACACACGAGTACATGTTGCTTCCAGCTTACATGATTTGAATAATATCTTTTTGGAATATTTCAACGCTGGGACATTTTTTGTTTTTCTGAAGCATTGCCATGGTCAAGTGAGCTGGTGGATGCAAAAAATTCAAATTCAAATTCTGACTCCACCCTGAAGAATGGCATCAGACAAAATGATTAATTAAACACTTGCCACACACTTTTCTTTTCATTTCTACTTTTTAAAAAAAATTATCACACATCACTTTAGCATCATAATCGGCACCAGTAACCATAAAATCTCTGTATACGCCACCATAGATGAAAAATGTATTCCTGTCAAGCAGTCATTGCCACATGCTATTACACTGGGATAAATGAAATGTTATAAGGGGCATCTCCAGGTGAAGAGCAGCTGCACAGCAAAGGCCGGCTTCAATGGTGTACTGTATATCGCCTCTGCCTAATGCAACTGAGGGATTTCTGTCAGGAATGTGAAGCTAATGCTTTTATCACACACTGTTTGTTTTTGGTACAGCGGTTAAGTCAATATTACTCTGTCGCATCTGGAAGACATAGGGAAAGGGACCCGGGCAGGCTTTGATATCGGCATTGTCTCTCTGTCATCCTTGTTCATTCAGTTCATTTTCTCTTTCTTTCATTTCCTCTTCCTCTCTCTCTCTCTCTCCCCTCCTCCCTCTCCCTATTCTGCCAAGAAATTCAACTCTTTCCCCTTGCAAACAGCTCAATCTAGAGCCGAATAAGAAAAGGCAGAACACCCTCTTTATTCCCTTTCCCTTCCTCCTCCATTCGAGGCCCTGATTTAGTTGAGGCTGACCGCCTTGTTATCAGGGCTCCCATGCATCCACACACATCCAGACCTGTATCCTTTCAATTAAAAGCCTTTTGGAGTCCGGCAGAAGTCTGCTTGCCCATTTTGCAGCCTGTCAGTCTTTTTTTTGGTTCGTCTGCCTCTGTCAGTGCGTTTGATTTTTCTCTCTCAGTATGTCTCTCTGCCTATCTGTTAGTCAGCCAATAAGTTTTTCTATCTCCTGCTTTGTCTGTCTGCCTATCTTACTGTATTTATGTTTGTGTGTGACAATAGCCTTCATATAACTCACCAATATTGAATTATTAATGCAGAGGCATTTTACACAGTCATGATATGTGCAGCACAGCATTAAATAGTGTGTGTGTGAGCATGTATGTCAATAAAAAATGCCCTTTCGCCTGTATCTTTGTCTGCCTGCACACAGGTGATGTAATGCACCCTCTGGCAGTCATAGTGGAAGCCCTTGGCTCTTTCGGCTGTGAAACCGTGATTGCATTTTTTAAATGTATGACTTGGCCGTCTCTGTGGAATTCAGCCGACATGATTAATTTATGTGGTGTTTTCTGAGGTGGAACTGATTTTTTTCCTCCCACTAATAAATCTGATTGATTTTGTGTTATGATAATGTCTGCACGTTAGCTGGCGAATCAGGCAATCTAGTCAGAAAGCAGATACTATCCTGGTAACACGTCTGCAGAGTAGCCCAGAGGCTGGCGGCCGTGGGTTTTGGTTGTATGTAACATTGCTTGCTTGACTATATTAGCATGCTGGCAGTGGGCTCTATAAGCAACAACAACAACTACAACAACAACAAAAAGAAAAAACAGGAGGAAGATGTATTATTGCTTCCTAATGTGCTGGATTGATTGTCACACTGCATGGACTTGCTAGCTGTTAATAACTAAGCCACGTTTATTGAATCATAAATCAGTTCAATCAGTCAATGTTGACGCTGTTCTTTTAATATTTTTTCAATCAACAATTTCTTTCAGCCACCGCCTTAGAAATTGAATGGGCTGAACCGATGTTGGGGCTTTGTGGGTCTTTGCTTCACGGCAAATCAGAGTATTTCCGGGTGGTTCACCTTGCTAAGACAGCTATAGCGTTCACTGATGTTGCCATGTCCGTAAAAGAGTTTGTTTGAATAGTTTTATTGCAATTTCTTGGCGAGGTGAACCACCTGGAGATCTCTGATTTGCCGGTTCGACCCATTCAAATTCTATGTCCACCACCCATTTCATGCTTACAACAGCCGCCACTGGGTTAAGCCACACCTGCTTCCAGTTTAAGCCCATCCCACTCCAAGTATGGATATGGATCCAGATAAAATGTCTCACTAATAGTTACAGATTTAGATAACTGTGTGCTCGCTCACCCCTGGTTAGGACGCATGTTTAGATTTTCCTTGACATGAACGTTATGGATAACCACCATCATGGTTGGAAGGTGTGGTGATGAAATTAGAATTAAAGTTCCTCTTCTTCTTCTTGTTATCATTTAGTTTTTTATGCAAGAGAGGACCAGCAGCTAAACAAGGCAAAAGCAAAGTATCAAATGCATGGTAAAAACTGATAGGATAGCTTTTGAACAGTAATTTAAAAACATGTTGGAGTTTGCACTGGCCATGTGGGTGAACATTGGACAGGAAGACTCCCCTGGGGATGAGGGCACACACACTTGGACAGTGAAGAAAGCGACAAAGTCTTTAACAAGCCAGTCGTCGTGATGGCAGCAACTAGGAAAATAATGCCCTCGCTGAAAATAGCCAGACTAATTCTTTAGCAAAGTCCTATCTGCCTCTCTCATTCTCTTTTTCATTTCTGTGCACTCAATACCCCCCAAAATTCAGGCAACAGTCAGAAGTTGCAGCGCAAGCATAACAAATGTCATAAATCAACATTAAACGCCATCTCCAGTGCACTTCCGTAACTACTTTGCCGGGGTCATTTGTGATCATGTAATTACACAGTGTCCTGCGCATCAACTTTTAAGAATGATTTACAGTACGGGGTTCATCTGGGCACATTAATCATTCTCACGTTAATAGGTTCCACTGCTGATTGTCTTTTTCATGGCCCTGGGTGAACAGAGGAAGATATCAAAGAGCTCAAAATTAATGTTGAACCTTTGCATGCCATTACTCACTGAGGACTGCGTTGCCAATGTGGAGGCTCATTGTGAGCGGAATTTCAATGAAAGTTAGCGATGTGAAGGCCATTATCTTCTACGTATGCGGAATTTATACATCGTTTTATACGATGTACTGAACACAAAGAATGGACATCATAAAATCAGTGGCGTGAAGACTTGCCCGAGCTCTGAAAACGTGTGGCTTGTTTTTATCTGGTGTGCCTTCGGTCCAGTCATCTCCTAAAAGAAAAGGTCAGTGCCATTCATTACTGGCATACAGTAATGATTTTTGGTGCAGATGGGGAGTCCCTTTTTATGACGGCGGTGGAAAACTCTGCCTCTGACATATTTTTCACAGTCTTATGTTATGTGCTCAATTGTGATCATATTTGATGATTCTTTCAGCTGCTGGGTTGTGTCTAATCGATCGCGTCTTTGGTTCCCCCGTAGTTTCCATTGAGCAATATGTTCAGCACAGAGGAACTCAAAAAGGTCATCACTTATGTCGAAGTGATAAGACTTTGCCCTGTCTTTATACAGCTCGATGATTTCAGGAAATGCACAGAGGATGGATTAATAGCCACTTGCGTCATTCTCTTTTTTTCTAGACTAGCAGCAATTCATATTTTAAAGAATATATCAATACAGTCAAAAGTTTGGACACACCTCATTCAATGTTTTTTCCTAATTTGTATTATCTGGTTTAACACTTTTTTGTGTTCTACATAATCCGGTATGTGTTCCTTCATAGTTTTGATGGCTTCAATCTTAATCTACAGTACAATGAAGAAAATCATACAAATAAAGAAAAAAATATTAAATGAGAAGGTGTGTCCAATCTTTTGCCTGGTACTATATATCTTGAAACCATTTATTTTTCCCAGGACTTCCGCAGCATTCGCACGCGCTCCAGACTGAAATAAATAAAAGCTCAAAGTAATTGAAAGTGAGCATAAATTAATCTTGTTTACAGAGCTGTTCTAAATCTCGCAATGCTTTAGTATCGTGACTCTTGATATTCTAAAAGTGATTTGCAATCAGGTTTCACTGTGGTCAAAATAAATAAATACATTAAAAAAATAAATTCTGTGGACAAGAAATGCTTTATGGATGTGTACATGTTGGTATTAAAATGGGTTTCTTGGGCCTCAAGGTCAATGCAATTCAACAAGCCCATTAAGGATGAAGTTCAGTTCAATTCAATAAAAACAAATAAATAACCCAATAAATTAACCCATCAATACAAACACAGCAGACGGATCTAATATGCCAATTGCAGAACAATACTTTTGTGGTCATATTAGTCATAAACTTGGTCTCAAGTTGAGATTAAAGTTAATACTATTAATGCTATTTTTGATGCCTCATTGTAATGCCAGGCTATACAAATTGGCATTGTGTATGAGATCTGAGGGATGATGTGTTCTGGCTTACAGCTAAATCCCCTGATTTGGTGCTTGCCGTACTTAATGAGCACAACTGAGAGCCAGATAGACAAATTCCAACAGTGTTCTTTTTGGAATTAGTAAATGTGACGTCCTGGTGGTTAGGAGGTCTAATCCTTATTTGAAGAAAAAAAAAAAAAAGAAAAATCTATCAGTTTTATATACTTAAATCACATATAAGATAAGAGTAACGCAACACACGCCATAGATTTATCCTATTTGCCCAACAGAGATTCTGCTGTTTGGTATAGATAATTTCCACATGAGGACGTTAGATATCAAAGATGGACTCAACATTTCTTGCCCCCCTCATCCCTTTGATGTCTGTTAGTATAGAAGTGATCACAGATCATATGAGCTGGTAAACATGAGCATGGTACATGCAGTTTACTGACGTCACATGATTTCTGGGTAAGTTCAGCCATTTCAGACTGTGAACTCCTTCCTGCCCTTTTGGAAAGCGGCTTTAACTGCATGCACATGTTGCTGCTCTGACCCCAGACAGATTTATTTGCACCGTTATTGTTCCTCTGTTTTCCCTTTGCCTCTTTTGTAAAATTCAGTTTAAACTTAACCCACAGCACAGTTGTGAAAAACTGGATGTTATATTTCAGTTTCAGCTTTTGCTACTATATATCAGAAATTTGAAGACAACCAGTATGAATGATTTTGCATCTCGGTCAAATTTTTCACCAGTCACATCTTGGTTCGGTTTAGATTCGTGTGTCAGCATAAAAGTTGGCTGGTTCATTTTTACTGTGAGCCCTTTAACATATTCTGGGTTCATGAGATTCGGGTGCACCTCATTATTTTGGCTGCACACTTGTCTCTCCTCCATTTTTCTGCTCTTATTAACCGATGTGGACTACCAGCAATCAGGAAAATAAGTGTTACTCACCAGCACTTCAAGCTAAGCTTGATAGCTGCTGATTTACTGGAGAGTCTTGAAGACGCTACATGCCAGTGAAATGTTTTCTACCAAATTCTAGTGGAATAGGACACACAATCATAATAAATAAAAAAGTACAATGTTATTTTGAAATGTTCCCTATTATGTATTTTCACAGTTCATTTGCATCAAATGATGTGAAAACAAATTTCTAATAATATTGCACAGTTAGTATGCCATATTTTCTCACATTTGCCTTCTGTATATTCAGTAATATACAATATATGGTAAACATTATACCTATATAGTATGATTAACGCAGTGTTAATCATACTATATACATATAACAATACTTTTGTGGTCATATTAGTCATAAACTTGGTCTCAAGTTGAGATTAAAGTTAATACTATTAATGCTATTTTTGATGCCTCATTGTAATGCCAGGCTATACAAATTGGCATTGTGTATGAGATCTGAGGGATGATGTGTTCTGGCTTTCAGTAAACATTATACCTATATAGTATGATTAACACTGCCTCCCACCCTCAAACAATGTTAAAATACTACTACTGCCACTACTACTACTACTAATAATAGAAATAATAATGATCATAATAGACCCAGTACTTGTGACTGCAGACTCCAAAACAAAATGTTGCCTCAATATATATCCCTGCTGCTGACTGAAGGCACCTGTGTGTTATCAGCAGCACGTGGGCCTTAAAATGTAATTCAGTATGCACACAGCTGCTTTGAATTATAAATTATAGGGCAAAGATGTACATTTCAGGAACTAAAAGACAGATCAACCTGATGAGATCAAAGGGAAATAAATTTGGTTTCTGTAGTTACACATAAGCTCCAAATGATTGGATCATACCCGTCTGCTCTCTCCAGGTAGGTCGTCTTTCTGTCCGTCAGGCTCTTCGTCAGCTTCAGGTTTTCCCGTCGAAGAGGAATTTAATGTCCGCTGAAATCCACTGTTTGCTGTTGGGAAGGCAGGGAAGTGTTTTTGTCAGAAGTGCAGCATCCACACAGAGGTTTAATGTAATCGGTAATGTGATCAATGTCCTCACCTTGCGCTGCATGGGGCAAGTTCCAATCAGGGCATTCAAAACAGTCTTCCTTGGAGCCACCATCGATCACAGAGACCACACACACACTCACAGTCCTGGAGGTTGAGCACTTCTGCTGGCACACAGCTGGACGCCAGAGGGATAAGGGCAATGGCAGCTTTGTGCGAGCTTAACATTTGCATAGAGCAAGTCCAGCGTCTTGTTCTTCCAATTCTTATATCTGACATTTCGGGAGAAGCTTAGAAGGAGTCACCAGAGATTTCAAAGGAGGTGCTTAGATGTTGTCGACAATATCCTGACAACTGAGTGGAGCACAGCATGCGATGTACACCATAAAGCATGGGAAAACTCCTGCAGCAGGTAATATGGCTGCAAACCTACAGCCAGTGGTTCTGGACTAGAGACATTACATTTCCCGCTGTAACATCCTCCAAATTACACCATCAAGAATGAGCGGAAATGGCAGGACCCCCTCCCTCTTCTTCTTCCTGCAACCGCTTTGTTTTTCCTCTCGCACCAGTTGAAAGCGCTCCAGCGTGACAATAGAGTCGAGCGCGCTAAGTTGAATCTATGTCTCGGTGAAACATTACACCGCACTGCTTATATTCCCATGGTGTCTTGACCAATGCAGAGAGCTCATCCATCTTGCTAGTCAGAGATTTCACATTCCTCGTGATAACAGATGGAAGGTAGGGTATGAATCTGCTTTCTCTATTTTTCTCACCTCCACCCTCAGCTCATGTGAGGAGGTTCTCTGGACCGGGGGCAGGTGCTGGCTTCAGGGTTCAGCTCCCAAATGTATGATGACATACTGCATAGTTATGCTGCAAAAATGTGGAAAAGGGGTGAAAATGTGCTAAAAATACAAAGAAACATGCTTGTGTGCTCAACAGAACTTAGTCGGGCCTATGTATTCACTGCAGAACATAGGCCACTGATGAAGTTTCCGTTCTCGCCTGTGCAGGGCCATTTTCTCCAGTCATTGCCAGGTCAGTCCATTACCTTGGATCTGAAGACTGTGAAGACATATCCTAAATGAGAAAGAGCAAATGATGACGCACACTGAAAATCACACAGACAACGTATGTCGAAATCTTCTATCTCCTTGGCAACCTGACAACGATGCAACTTTCAATGTCAGGACCGTATATACAGGAGGGAAGACATCACTTCCTGTAGAAAAAGAAAAAAACTAATGATAGGAGATTAATAGTAAAGAATGCAAAAGCCAGTAGCCATCTATTTGTTTGGGGAGAAATCTTTGAAATGTGCTGCTTTTCTTTAACCCTATAAAGCCTGAACTATGAAAGAAATTCCATTTTTTTGAAATTGAACCCTTTATTTAGTCCTATAACAAAATATATATTTAAAAAAAATCTTTTTAAAAACATTTATCATTTAAAAAACTTGAAGTGCCAATGGTATGGTCCAGGGTGAACAGGGGAAGTGTTCAAAGGTATACAACAGTATTTTGGTCAAGTATTGATTAAACTGAAAACGAAAAACGGAATTGAAAATGTGAATCATATATGATGCAAATGGCTTTATAGCGTTAAGAGATGAGTTTTGCAGCTTATCGGGGCAGCACAATTCAACTATTTGCAGGTCAGGAGGGTGTATTCCATCATGGCAGGTTATCACAAGAACTCAGCAGGGTTCTTCAGGTGACGGTCTGTAGGGCAGGACAGTGGGTTAGAGGTATTCACTGGTGCTCCTTTTACAGCCTTGTACTTGGTATGAGCTGGCATTCAGTGGAGAAGTGCAAACAGGGGCTGGCACTGGGAAATTGGAAAAACCCTTGGCAGGGAGCGCTCACAGAAGTCCAAACTTGAGATGATTAGAGCACGGGCGAGGATCTGGGCAGAGTCCCTGGTGAGGAAAACTGGAGGTTTTGTCTGCAAGGAGGATTTATGGCTTCGATGTGGGCCTCGCATGAAAGTTGGCAGCCGAAGACTGCACCAAGATGCTTAGCAGAGCGAACAGGAGTCACTGCGGTGTTTTCATCGGTGATAAGCTTCAAGTTGTGGGCAGACAGTGGTGGGAAAGATATGTCAACTAGTCAAGCGGAGATGTGCACCTGTGTGTAAAAAAAAGACACACAGAAGGAAAAGAAAACTAGAGTTGCACTGCCATTTTAATGTTAATAGAAATTGAAGGGCATGATGGAAGAACCAAGAGATTTATTATAAGGAGAAGAGGAAGGGCACATAAATGAACCCTGGGAAATCGCTGCAGATGGGGTAAGAAGCAAAGACAGAGACCTTCTCCACTATACCTGATAAGAGCGGCTGGTCGCGCAGGAGTTAAACCATCAAAGTGGAGACTGTGAGGTCAGCAGGGGCAAGACGAAACATCTGCTGGTTCACAGTTTTCAAGGTCAGAGGTCTAAAAGGATAGAAGAGACGCGACTCCACCAGCGTGGAGTACTTCATTGAGCGCAAAGAATGAAGCCGCCTGGAAGTCAGACTCTTTGAAGTGCATCCATTTCTGCGAAGGATGAAACAGTTTAAAGTTGATTGGCAGCAGCACATTCAAGAGTTTTACAAAGGCATGAAAGACGAACGCACACACGCGCATGTCCACACACAGAGAACCTACTGACCCAAAGTTTGGGGTCTGAACGAGCAGATGCTTCATGTGCTGCACCCAAGAACGTTCAACCTATAAACAGTAATAAAATCACAAGACATGAGAGCGGAAGACCAAAATGCAACATTAACCAAGATTCTTGCAAGATATTTTATTGTCCAGCAAGAACATGATGTAAACCAGTTTTTCCGATCCATAAGACCACACAGGTCATTTCTCCCAGAGGAGCTCCTAAATTAGAAGCACATACAGTTCACAGGCGCATCTCCAATACAACCCAGAGGACTGTTTCCTGAGCGAGCTACTGGCTGACTAGCTCGCTAACCACTAACTAATACTTGGTTAAGGTCAGGGTGGTTAAGGGAAAGGTTACTGTTAAGGTTAAGGAAGGGCAGCTTGGATTTGAACCCAGGTCATCTGAGTGAAAGGCATGTTGATTTACCCATCCACCACCCGCTTATATTGACTTTGTTGCCCCCTTAATAGGCCCACTAGACACAGTGTCGTTACTTACAGGACCACTAGAGGTCGCTTAAGTTTAAAACGTAACTATAGGTCATAATAAGCTGCTGTCGGGTTGGGGTTTTCTAGTCTCCATGACAAGACAAGCATTTTATCATTTAACATTATAGATAACATGACAACTAGTGCACATACTGGACTATTATTATATTATTAACTACTATATTAATCGTCTACTGTTATTACTATGATGTACTCTGAACACATCCGGTGTGCCTGGGAGCGACATGAATCACTCCCTAAACCGTACCCACACCCTATCCAGCTTCCACTTAAAAAAAAAAAAAAAAAAAAAAAATCATACATCCTGTGTGTGTGGTCTTGTATGCAACATACAGTAATGTGTGACAGGCATTAAGTGGCGTACATTTTCCATGAGCATATATAATCCTTCACAACACAATGTGCTCTGTGCTTCAACTTTATAAATAACACACAGAAACCATGGCCGACAGCAAGCTGGGTCATTCCCATTATATCCTTACATCGTCATCTCCGACTTACAGTGCGTCTGACCTGTGTGAGCACCTTTGGATTATAGCCTACACACAGTTAAACCAGGCATAATGTCAAAAGCAGCTTATTAAATGTATTCATATTTGACATATATGCTGATGTTATTTTGCTGGCATGTATCCTTGTCTTGTCTTATTCTCAGACTATATCCTCATATATAATGTAAAGGTGAGTGCTATCACATCACTGCTGTGTTGTGGAAATCGTACAAATGGCCAGTCTTGCTTTTTTTATTGCAGAAAACGTGGAAGCTGATGCCTGCTTTTGCGGCCGTACTGTAGATCCTAGCCGGAGCGTTGATATTGCACCGTAAATTTCCCCAAATACTTTGGCATCAGTGAGGGAAAATTTTCTTGGTTCCTAAGAAGCTGACATTGGGTACACCATTTTATGTGGTTTTGCAAGCGTTTGCCAGAGCACTGACAACGAGCACTGACAACTACAACAGTTTTCTTGGCGATATTGTGCGTTCTAGCACCCTGAAAATAATTGCATCACTACCAAATGGTGCTGCGTAAGGGTCTTGTTTAGGACCTCCTCAACCTTGTGTGTGTTTTTTCCTTTCTTTTTTGTAAACAGCAGAAATAATTTCTTATTATCCCTGGGCGTCCCCATTATAAAGACATAATATGGCATTATATACTGGCAATGGCATGCTGATTCAGTGGTTAGGCCTATCCCAGCTCAGCAAGGAGCCATCAAAGCAGCACAATCCAGCCCCTATTACATTCCTCCTAATTATCTTGGGCTGGAGTGGACTATAAACTGATTATGCCGACATGGTGTTTGAAACACCCTGGAAAGGAGAAGGCCAAGAAACAAGCAAACACTCTGGTTTCCCATGGAAAAAAATAAATAAATAAATAAAAAAAAATAAAAAAAATCAAGGGCAAGGCACAAAGCTGGTGATTAGGTGTGTGGGTTGATTTTTGTCGATGATTGTTAAGTTTCAAGGTTGCCTCAATGGCAAAGTGAGTGGTGTTTTTACAAGTTTTCCAGTCAACAATGTGATGCATATAAAATAAATCCATATTAATACTTAATAGTTTTTGTTGCTGCTGCTCATGTCTATCCATATTATTATTTTTTATTTATTAAAAAAAAAAAAAACTCATCATCCTAATGATGAGGTTGTCAACTCACAACAGCTGCATAGTGAGTAAGAAAAAAAAAATAGATCAAAATAATCAGTTTCATTACTCTACATCACTGAAGGGCTGTATTTAAAAATCACAAGAATATATGCTCTGTGTAAAAACAAGTATGAATTTTGCATGAAACATTCCTCCTCAGAAATATCTTTCTATAAAAAAAAACTAAACTGATTCATGTGAAAAATGACACAAAAATGACTGATACTTTGCTGAACTCAAATCTAGAGGCGTATATGTCTTTACTTATAAATGCACATCACTGGCACGCAAATCCAACAAGACATACGACTAATATTTTCATGTCAGACCACCAGAGTAGTGTGAGTTTGACAACAACAACAAAAAAAACTTTTCCTTGAGGTATATTTTGGCCATTCCTTCGTTAGATATGTATTGTTTGTACTGACACAACCTGAGGCGCAAAAAAAAAGGAGATTTTCACATCAAAGCCGAGCAGGGGTGGTGGGAACGAGGCCCAGCCAGTTGTTGCGATCTATCTCTTTTACTTTGACTTACATCAGGTGTATTCCCGGGTGACACAAATAAGCAAGGACGCTAACTATTACTTGAATATCTCAAGCCTTATGCCTTGACATGCCGGTTACATGACAGCGTGCTTTAGAGATGTCAGGTGAAGTCACATTTTCTTGTAGAGGAGAGGCAGTGCAGCTGTCAAACGTAATGGCCTTAATTGATCCACCTCAACCGCCGCTGGACATGGCAGTAGTTACCTTCCCTCTCTCTCTCTCTCTCTCCTTCTCTCTCGCTTTCTCACTCTCTGCTGCTCTGCCTTTGGTCTCTCACTTCTTTATAAATTGAATTGGGGGTGTTTGTCAGGATCTGTGAATCCTGGCTGCACTCTGTGTTAACGCTGCTCTGAGGCCGACTATGGAAATAATCGAAACCGTGTCACCAGAGCCGGAAAGGTTAATCTTCACAGACAGAGAGTGGGCAGTGCAGCTGAAGAGATAGACTTTGGAGTTTACTGCCCTGCTATTTGTCATACTAAGCCTTGCTTTAGACAAGGCAACTGGACACCTTGATCCGCTTAAATTAACTGTCAACATAAATGCAGCGCAGGGGAAAAAATAAATAGGAATAAACCCGCACCCCGCCGCACCCCGCACATCCCAAAACAGAAGTGCTCCGGGATGGAAAGGTCGAAACTGTGTTGAACGCGGGAGTTACGACAGCTCGCAGAGATGAGTTTGAGATCCATAACAAGCCCTTAAGGGGTAGAGACCTGCAGAACTTGACCCGAGCCATCACAGACTTCCCTGGCATCTTGCTGACCAGCTCTTGTATGAGGAACATAATTGGAAAAAAAAAAAAAAAAAAAAAAAACTATGCCTGCCAGCACACCAAAAGAGAAGTCCTACACAAGGCAGATTGCTTTTGCACATTTAAAAAAAGATGAAAACCTATGGCGAGTGATGCATGTTTTCATTTAAATAAAGCAGTCTTGGTCAATTTATGCAATTTATGAACAATACAGCATCCCTGGGCAGGTGGTGTTTTCATCCATCATTTTAAAGAGGCAATTAAAAGAGACAAAAACAATAAAAACGTCTACAGGACGTATCATCACAATCTTTTGGCGGTACAAACTGTCTTCGCACATAAAAAAAAAAAAGCCACTGTAGATAATGTAAAAAAAAATAGGCTACATATATTTTAAGATTCATACACAAATGCACACTGCTGCCATTTTGGAGCTCTCGCTGATGTCTCAATGGTGCAGTGATGTCTTCTACATAAAACATAGAGCGTGGTAAGGATTTTAAATGATGAATCGTTAGAAGGGGGTTTGTTGTGATTAATTTAGCATAAAGAAATGCATCTGCACGGATAACATCACAGGAAAGTTGTTGTCATAAAACAGCAGATTATTTTAGCAGTGCGGTTCCTCCAGTATTAATGATACATCGGTTTCACAAATTAAAGCCAAACCGTTTTGTTTTTTAAGAGGACCACACGGTGCGTTTTTAGCTTCTGTCATGTTTGTCTCATTACAGTAGGAAACATAGGACATATCCTGCTTAGGTTACTTAATTTAACAAAATTCAATGGCACATGGATGTTTGAAGGCAAGTTTTGAATTAGTGATTAGATAACTTTACGTTACCACTAGTCATATGACGTTTTCCTTCTTGGGATTTTATAAATTTATGCAACCTTTTGGACAAAATGGGTTCCTAATAAGCAAACTAGATACCAAGGTGTTGGGAAGCCTACTTGCAAGTGATATGCATTAACACCATGTATCTACTGGCTGTATAAAAATGTATTGTAAGAACTTCTTTCTTCTCTCTGAACTCGAAATTTTAAAAGGCCCTTTAGGTCCTGCCTAATTTTCATCACCCTTGAACCCACACAACCCATTCAAAATCACCCACGCGTTTTCTCATTTGCATGGTTTTAATCCCTCCAAAAGACAGGTTTTTGTACATTCTGTCATATTTTCATATTTGCATATTTTCCTGCATGCGTGTGTTTTTGCTTAATCCCTCAGAAGTTTGTGTACATGAAACAATCCAGTCTACCAGAGAAGGAGGTGCATCACAACCACAGCTAAAGCCTTGCTTTTTTTTTTTTTTTTTTTTTATTCCCCAACCCCACTGTGTGTGGTAATCAAGGATGAAAAAAAAAAAAAAAAAAAAACACTCAGATTGTACTCAACTGTCTCCTGACCTGTGACCGTACTCTCTCTTCCACATAAATGCACCACCTCATAGTGGATGCCTGGCTTTTTGATGTGTAGATTTTTGGGCTTCTGCTCGGTTCCCCACAGGCGTTCCGTGCAAACCTCCTGAACTCCCATGCCGTCAAGAGGTTTGGGATCCAACAGCGACTCCGCTCCATCTGCCCAACTCTCTCCAGGTGGACTGCACTGACATTTTGTTCAGTTTCTGGCATATAAAATGGTAAGCGAGCAGAAAAATGTGTGGCTGTGACATGCTGCACCACATCGCGTAGATATTTCATATAACTGTCACCCTAAATACTGTATATTATTCATAAAAAAAACCCCTTTTAATAGAACTGGTTATGATAGGGAATTAGAAAGGATTTAATTTTTGTAAATACTCAACACCTACTTTTAGAGTGTTATATGATAACCCCCACCCCCCCCCCACACACACACATACACATAACTCCTCCTTTCTCTGAGCCCCTGCAATCTCCCAAGCTAAGCCTATGCTTAACGTAAGCCTAGGTCAGACTGTTCAGATCTTGCCCAAAGAGGACAGCTCAGACTAAGATCACACACTACCACAATTTGCTTTTTTTTTTTTAAAATTCAAGTAAATTTATATATATTTAAAAAAAAAAAAAAATCCATGGTACAAAGGGTGCCATTTACATTTACACTACAAATGTATTTTGAAGTGCAGTGATTACAAGGATGGCATTAATTAAGAAGTTTGTGTGAGGCTTCTCTCACTTAACTTTTAATGGCATAGTTATGTAAACAGATTCAGACACGCTGCCTTTTTATATCACGGTACGAGATTTATTCCTCCGGTTTAATGTGTATAGCAACTTATCAAGAGTACATCAGGGAATCTGTGTGGGCTGTGAGTCTTTCTTGTTAAAAGTTACTTCTTGTCTGGTTAATTCACATTTTCTTCCCTCTTGAGCCGAAATTCCCATTGGCTGTTGTCAGGGCCGCTGTCAGTCTTGGGGAGGGAGGGGAAGGGGGGGGCATCTTGGGGCACTGCACACGGGACGGGCGACAAAACGTTGGCGTCAAATGCCTCCAACCTTTTCACACGATGGGACGTCAAAATCCCTTAATCTTAACCCATAATGTGTTGTGAAAATAGCCAAAAATGACCACATACAGTGTGGTCACGGTGACAGTGCTTTTCAGACTATTACATAATCTACAAAATTAATGCTGCCATACCATATAATACTATTTGACATCCACAGCTGACATCCTCTGTGGGTCTGCAGCAATGTAACACTGAGTGTCTGCCTGTATAGTAGGAGATAATCTGGGAAACAACCAAACTTGGCCTTCCTATTGTGCAATAACAGAGTTTGTCATCTATGTTGTATTATACAATGCCTTATTATGACACTGCTATCTGCACCCACCACTGGCTTTTCTTTTTTTTTTTTTTTTTTTTTTTTCCTGGACTCCAGCAATGTGTTTGCCTCTCGCTGTCTGACAAAAAAAAAAAATAAATAAATAAAAATAAAAATAAAAAAAAAAGAGCAGTGCTCCATGTGCGTGACCATTTGGTCAAACTTTTAATATACAGCTTTTGTGTTTGCTTATATTTGCAGAGTGACATTATTGTCTCCCTGCAAATATAAGCAATTACGCAAGCTGACCATTAGACCTAGTGTTAAGAGGAACTGGCTAATGAACTGAAAAATCTCAGCTGACTCAAACCCTAACAAGTGAATAGTCAAACAAGCAACTGAGAGGGAGCAGGGCTGCCACGAAGACCAAGTTGTTTACCCCACAGTGCTCTGGAGAGGAGTAACACACATATACACACTCACATCTGCCCAGAATTATTACAGTCCAGAGGAGCCAAGACAAAAGCTCGGGATTCAAATAGCAACATTTCCATGTGTTTGTTCTCTATTGTCTATTTCTCTGGATTTTTTTTTTTCCTTCTGCGTGAAGCATTTTCGGACAAATATTTGGTCAAAGTGCTTCATACATAAATTTGACTTGACTCAATTTGACTCGAGTCCGCTGAGCCGCTCTGCTCAGCTGGTGATTCAGTGGCTTACTCAAGGCCTGCTGAGGGAAGGGAGAGTGCTTTTCGGTCACTTATCCCAACCGGACCGGTGATCTTCCGGTCACAAGCGCGCATTTTAACCACGAGGCTGCGCGCGGTGCCTCGGGGATCTGCAAACAAGATTTTACTTTCAGCCACCAAGGGCCCGCTTTTGAAAACAGGATGAAAGCAGCTGATGAGCCGCTGGTGTGTGAGAGCCACTGAAACTTTCCTTTGCTGTTCATACAAAGTAAAGTTGGAGAATAATTTTGAATTTTGAACTTTTTCTCTCAGAGGATCCAGAGGGTTTCACTAAATGGACAGCTTTTGCGCGTCTTACTTTTGCTACTCAAGGGGGCTAGATTGGAAAAATAAGAGGGTCAAGGCGATTGACCTCTAGTCGATCAGTAGACGGCCAAGATAAGTTACAATCTTGTAACCCCAGTTCTATAATCACAAGCGGAGCCCTCTACCTTTGGACCCTGCCGCATCGATATTGCTCACTGAAGAGGGTTACTGCTGTTGGTAGCTTGGTACATGGCCCTGATTGGCCGCCTATGCTGATCGGAGGAGAGCGATACCCACAGGATCCAGCAGAGGGCTCCACTCTTTCTTATAGAGCTACACCACCATGCAGGTCCAATTCACATTTTCACACTCGAGCCTCGCTCTGTGTGCGGCGACTGCAAGATGGACGGCGTGAACCTTCCTGTAGTAAATGTTCTTTCGCACCTCGTCGTGAATGAGCACTGTAAAGCTGTGAAAAAAACCATTCTGCCAGCTAAACGCTTCCTAAATAAAACCCTTTAACACATCTTCGAGGGTGCACGGGCTTCAGAGAGAGAGAAACAAAAGTGCAAGAACACCGCGACAGACGGTGCAGATTGCGCATGTGAACGGTTAAAACTCGAGCCGTTTCAGAGTTGCTTGTCTTGAATGTGAAGAGCATTAAACCCCATAAATCCCCATCCTTGTCTCGCTAATGGATTATTAGTAGCACCAAATGCTAACACTCTTTCAAAGGGATCTTTTACAGGGACTTTATCATCGATCTCATGGGGTTTCTTTTAAGTTTTCCATTTATCTATGGTTGGAACCGTATTCATCTTGATTAAAGCCATAGTTCTAAAATCTAAGAGGTGATTTACGTGGTTAGTGGTTGTTCACGTTTGATCATTTATTTATCATCTTCGAGAGCATTGGGGAATACTGAAAGCAAAGAATAACAGATCAGAAACCTCGGTTTTGAATGTCAGATGTATGAAGTGGGAGAAACAAAGTGTGTGGATGCTACTTTTTTTTCTGAGGGTGTGCAGTTTGAAACACTGCAGAGAGAAAGAGGCAAGAAATCTCACTGGATGGAATTGTGACTCGGGCCTCAGTGGTATTTGCTTTGTGTTTTGCATTTTGACAGTAATGTATTGGCAAAACGGGGAAAGAAGAAGAAGAAAAAAAAACACACTGTAGTAGCCTTGATGTTTGTTTGAGTTTGAGTAAAATCCAAGTGTGAATTTAGCCGGACAGATTTTCATTCAGCTGGCGTAAGCAGTAAAATGGAGCACACAGGTTGAGGGGGTCTCAAATTGTATGCGGCAACCTCATAAAAGATGGGAAATTGTGTTGGTTTCTCGGCTGATATGCAGAGCTAAGGTGAAGGACATGGTTTGACTGCAGCCACGAGCGCCGGAAGCAATTGTCTTTATCGTGCCATTGATCGATTTTGCGGTGCTTGCCTTGCGGATTACCATATGTAAAACAAAGTTTACGTTAACAAAACATGTGATTGAAATTCATGGGCTGCATGTATACAGCCCATACAAATATGGATCATGACCTCATACCTGTGTGTTTAGTGTAGCCCTTATTGTGTCCACCTAGAAACCTCCTGTGGCCTGGAAATACTGCAGTTTGTCCGAATGGTGCTGAATGTTTGAGTTGCTATTTCCATAGATTAAATCGAAATCATTTTGAATAAATAAATCCGCCGTTTTGCAAACATGTAGCAGTTTTATCAACTTTGCATTGTTAGAGGGGCTGTAAATAATTAATGAAAAGAAAATTATTTGCCCTTGCCTGTGCCTTCCCATTCAAGTCGACAGCGGCGGCAGATAAAGCCATTTTTTACGACAAAATCAGCACCATGCGAACATAAAACACAGCACATTAAACCACACTGGCAGTCAGGGAAATTCCAAAGGGTGCAGCAGAGAGTGCTGATAAGTTCAACAGAAATTGTTCAATGGACTATTGAATAGTGTCATTAGGAGAGGATTGCACCATTTGCAATGCCTCAAAGCCAGAGACCGGCTTTTAAGGTCACGGGATAAGTGTGACACAGACCTCAGAAGTGTTTGGAGGAGAGGAGGAAGGATGCTATTTCTGTATCACCGCTGCACCACTTAACTCCAAGGAAGCCTACTGTATACATGTGCGTTGCTTTTATTTGAGCTCTGCCTTGACAGGAGAGGAGGATGTAGTCCCAGCGACTGTCTTTATGTACACAAAATATTCTGATTTACATGCATACTCCGACATGTTCGACTGTGCAAAGTCAGCCTCCCGGTTTCATGCGCTCAACCACCGCATTGCAAAGGTCAGCGTTGTGATATTTGCGCATATCCAAAAACCAGCTGATATCCAAGTCTTTCATAATGTTTAAAAGCAGCTGTTTTTTCTCCTTCCGACGAGAAAATGAATGTGTAACCCACATTAAGTGCATAAGTTGGACCAGTAACTACGCTCGTGAGAGGAGTAAGCAATTAAATACCAAATGAGAAGACTGAACACAGAGATAAAATTTAAGAAAAGGCACTGTATTAACATACAAAATACTGATGTAACAAATATTGCCATCCTTTCATTTTGAAATGTCTTTTTAAATTGGGTGCACCCTAAATAATAATAATAAAAAATGTCCCAAACCTTAAATAAATAAATAAATAAATAAATAAAATAAAAAAATAAAAAGTCCAGTTCAAGTTTCTTTTGAGATCCTTCTCCACAGTCCTACCACACTGACAGCAGGGCAGATGATGAGGTGAAAGGACTCCGTAATCCCGGTTCTCAACATGGGTGGCTCGCCATCTCCCTCGTCAGGAAGATAATCCAGATCCAATCCAAGGGTGTTCAAAAACCCAGCCTGTGGAATACAACACGGCTTATACTGTATATCGCATAGGCAGATCTATTCGAAATCTAGTCAAACTCTTCTGACTGTACACTTTTGTTTTATCAATATCAATACACAATGCAATGATTAATAAGAATATAACTGTTACATTGCAATATCAACTTAACTTGCAATATCAAGACCACTTTAATTGTAAAAGTCTGAATAAAACTCTTAAATGGCTATTAAATATTACTTCAAAACCATTCGAGTTGCAAAAAATGATTTGCTAAAGCCACTGACAGTTAAAACATACATTGGCTACTACATTGGAAGAATGTAGAAAATAATAATAAACAAAATAAACCACCTATGAAACTCAAGCTAACCAATTTGTCTGCTTACAAAATGTAAACAACATATACACACACTCACACTGACGTAAAAAACACGTGCACATGTTCATATTACACACAAACATCTTCATTTACCTCTATTAATACAGAAATAATGAATTTTAAGAGCTTAATGCGACAATTCAGTGGTTTAACACCACTGGACTCCGCTAGCTTAGATGCTAGCTCAGAAAGATTTTTGCTTGCGCAGTACTCACCGAGAAATGAGGGAAAAAAAACAAAAAAACAAAAAAACAAAAATAAAAGTACATCCGACAGCCTCAGGATCACTCCAACTGTTGGCTGAACTTGCACTGGCTGGGAAAGTTTCTCCTTTTCACTGAATCAAAGACAAGAATGAAGAAATATCACTTTGAAATAATAATAAGTATCTCTGCTTACTGTACTGGAGAACAGCGCTTCCCTAGCCTGAGTGACAGAGGCGGGACTTGGGCTGTTTTTGCACCAATGGCAATGAGTTATTCCTCTCTTATCCAATGAGATTGTTTGTTATTGTTTTTCCCAGTAAAATAATTCCTGATTAACATTAGATCTCTGAGGTACAATGAATTAAACAGTAAAACAATTTAAATAGAGAGGACAATTAATAATGTTGTAATAATTAAATGAAAGAAATTCTCGATGAATATAATTACACATCATTGTTTTTAGTCACCATTATTTTCAGTGTGTTACAATTGCAAACTGTTGGCTAGTTGGTTTGTTTACAACACACAGAGGTGACCCTAATCAGGCAGCCGTGTGTTGCAAACTGTGGTAAAAACCCCAATTAAGTCACTCCTAATGCAATGTATTCATGTCCAAAGAATGCTCCTAAACCTTAATAATATCAGCTAATCCCAAAATGTCTTAATCGGTAAATGCTGAATTTGGAAAATAGGAATATCCATGGAATATGCTGATTGCATGACCTGTATCAAAAGTGGAATAATGTCCTATTCAGAATAATAGTGGAAAATTTGCATGCATGTAAATGTAGTGAGGGTCTTGTCTCATCTTATTCTCTCTCTCTCTCTTTCACTTGTCTTCTTTTGTCTGGCTTTATGCCTCCAGCTTCCCCTGCGCTCCCCTTCCATCCCTGCTCTCCTCCTCTCTCCCCGGATGAAGGGAAACAACAACAAAGTGTATGACATCACCATTAAACTCGGTCATATCGCGGCCGAAGGGAATACGGTCGAGTCCAAATCCGACTGTGATTAAAAGTTGGAGGACACGTGCATGATAAACAACCTCCCCAGAGTGAACGGCAGACGTCAGATTCGGTGATGACCATATTGTTTTCTAGCTGGCATAATCAAATGTCAACAGCAAAGCTTGGGGATTTGTTGAACGTGCCCTGGGTCTTCCGACCTCCAACAGCGCGCGAGTCTAAAAGCATAATCCGCTCAAGTCTTGTTTATTATTCAAAAACACCCTCAACCAAGGATTTAGAAAATACTTGAGACTAAATTGACACGTTCTGCTTTCGCTACAATCCATTTGCAGTGAAAAGCATAAATATTGGGACAGTAAGCTCAAGCTGGTCTTTTTTCCTCTTTGTTTTAGCATGGTGAACACAGACTCAAATAAAAACCCACAAATAAAAAGTTGGCAGTGTAATTTTGCTGCATATTCATCTCTTGGATTGCAAGAGGAGTATTATTGACAACGCACTTTGTTTTTTTTTTTATGCGAGTAAAACCCTCAAACCTCACAAAAGACCTAGAACTCAAATAACCGCTCCAAACCCAAATCTTCAGCTCTGCGTTAACAATTTCCTGCAATGAGGGTTTAAAAAAATCTGCCTTTCACAGTCCTGTGGCAATGCTAGTTTGTGTATTTCTGCACTTACTGCATGGCAGATTGCGTCAAACCCTTCCTCCAGACGGCCTAATGCGCAGAGACAGCTGATTTGCACATGCATTGCTATATCACTCTCAATCTTTACAGCACCAAGAGGGAAGCTGTATTCTGTTTGGCTGCCAGTTGTTTGGTAGTCACCCACATGCATCATATGCATTGATTTCCATATTGTTTGCTGTTAGGCTTATAAAATGTCAGCTGCAATGCTTCAGGATTTCATGAACGTGCCACTTGTCTGAGGACCTCTAACCACAGAATAGGTTTATAGCATAATCCACTGAAGTCTTGTTTACCATTCAAAAGCACTCTCAACTGAGGGCTTTAGAAAACGGATAGAAGTGAAGCAATGCCTGGGAACATGGCTCTTCAATTGTCACCATAACAGCCTCTGCACAGAATTGTACTGTAAAGTGTATAATTATAATAATTGGTGCTGAACAACAGTGTAAATGTTTGATGACATACAAAATCTGTTGGTGTATGTATATAGGTGTCGTGGCAGCTCATGGCTACATATCAAGGGAAAGGGTAAAGCGAGGACTTGCAAATGCCACAAAGAGAGGAAAAGGTCAGGAGCTTTCCCAACAGTGGTATTTTCAGGGAGAATACAACTCTTTTTTTTTTTTTTTTTTTTTTTTTGTAAGAATGAATGTGTCCATGTAAAATATCCAATAAGCACACAGTCCGTCCTAAAGTAAAGCCAAACCAGACCAAATTGCGATTTCCTAACAATGCACAGCCTGGCGTTGCGAGTTGGAAAGAGTTTGTGGAGTTGCAAAGTGGCTGTGCAAACTTTTACATCAAAATGAGGCTTGTCGTGTTGCAGCGCTAACAATTCACAAGAAGAAATATCCACCCTTATTCCCAGGAAATCACCGGGGGACAAAAGAAAAAAAAAAAAAAAAAAAAAAAAAAACAGAAACGCTGCCGATTACAAAGCTGCCATCTTCTCTGTTTCATCCATTTTATTATCTGAGAAGCTATTCGTTGGTGTGACATAACAGATTTTGGTCGGGTGCAAACTCTTGTTGAGGACTTTGCTTTCCAGTATAGAAAAACTGCTCTAGGGCATGAGAATAATATAATTCAATTTGAAATTCAGCACTATTACCTTTTACATTTGTTCAAATATATCACATCTTCCATTTTTATTTCATAATGGCATTTAACAGGTTAACAAAGGCCCCAAGATCTCTAATTTATCCCTAATTTATTTACAAATAAATGGATAAGAAGTCATCACACACAATGACTGCATATTCTCTTTAATCTCGGCTCTGTATGCATGAACTGGCACTGGATGGGTGGAGATCAGCGCCGCGCGATACGGTGCAACGGGTCGGAGCGCCGTTGATGGAGTGTAGCTCTTGTGTTCAGTTATGGTAGACTCCATTACGTCTCCATATATAGATGAGCCACTAGTGGCAGTGGAGGAGAGGATCCCCGGCAAATTTGATCAGTGAGATTACAAACCCCGGAGTAGTAGATCATTTAAACCTCATCTCTGTTGCCTGCAAGGACCACAATACATTATTCCCTCTGCACAGCGCATCTATCAATCCCAGCTGCAGGTCTCCCAAGATCAGATGAGGGAAGAGGGGAGGATCGCGCTGACCGAACGGGGGTCCTAACCTGACGGGGTCGAGAGAATGTGAAGCGCGACCGACAGCGTTCAAATGACTCTTTGAATGGTTGCAGATTCATCATGCAGGGGTGGCAGTGGGCAGGGAGAGGTGGCCTCGATAGAAGCTATCTGAGATGATAGACGGCCGTACAAGTGTCTCAAAGCCCTCGGAGAGTTTTCTGCCCCGGTCTGCACATTGCAGAAGGACACATAATCTACTGCTGTAATTGGACGCTGGCAAAGGGGAAATCAGCGATGGATCTTGCCAGCAAACAGCACCAGTGGAGATATACTGTATCTAGCAGGAATTATGTGGAATACATTGCTTTTGCTGGATTTTTATTTGATGTATAATTCGTTAATATTACTTTGCCATTGTTAGGTCGGTTACATTGCTCAACACAGGGCCCAAATGGGAATTCTGCACTATCACAATACCAAATTTGCTTTCGTAAGATAACTTAATGAGAGATCTCCGAGAAAACAAAAGGAGGGCCTCTCAAAACACATGCTCGATTCGCCCTCATCTGGCATCCTGACGGTGTTTTGCTTCGACCACCCATCGGCACCTTCTCATTATCTCATTTGCATGTTGGCCCTGTCTCAATGTTAATGTTGCAAAAATGGCCAGGGGGTCAGGGGGTAGGGGATGGGAGTGCGATGCCGGAGAACTGGCCTTAATTATGCATTTATTTACTCAGACGCGTGTCCAGATTTGTAACCGCTTCATCGGCCTGACCCGGCTCTCTTCGCGAAGGCACCTGCTCTAATATTAACAATTTGCCCTGTCAGATCCCTCTGCGGAGTGCAAACCACAGCTCTTGACTTCTGTTCCTCTGCTGCTGCTGCCAAATTGCTTTGAAGGGAGCAACTTTGGCATATACGGCAACACAAAACACAATTTCATTTGCACACACTTGGCTATGCTCCTCCCATCCTCTGGAGTTACAATTATCATTTTTTTACTATGACTTTTAGGAGCTGCTTGAGGGCTCGGCAGACACAATAAGACACAAGTCCTCCTGTTTACATAAATAGCATGTATATGACATTTTGCACCCTGCTGAGAAGTTGGACTATCAGGCGGATTTGCCGGCTACACTCAGCCTTGTTATGCCGCTCTTTTGTTCCCTGCATCTCCGAACATTTTCTTTGCAGCGGTTTGAGTTAATACTATCATTAGACTATTGGATCCTGTAGCCAAATTATAATGTGATCTCCCGCATCATCCATTCTTCTCTTCCCTCTGAGCTGATGAATAGCTTAAGGTCAGACTATCAAATTAGTGGCTCCCATTACTCCCCAGACACTAATGGCATCTTTATGAAAGGAAAGATATGTAATCTCTCCGAAAGCCTTTTGGAGACCAAACAGTTTGTCTGTAGATGAAATGTGAGTGTAGTGCTGGGTGAATTGTAAATGAATTGGGAGGGGGCCTCGTTGTGGTGCATGCCTCCAAGAACCAAACCCAGTCTCTCTCTGTCTCTCCTTAATACACACATACACACACACTTGCTGTGCTGTGTATTCAATTCATCTTACTCTGCCTGTGTGTTTGTCTGTTAATCTGTGTGCGTCACTGTGCCCTCAATTACGGAGCATCTCATTTCATATCTGATGAAGAAAAAACAAAAATCAAAAACAAGGTCAAAAAATATGGCGCGCAGAATAACACAGCCACCGCAAATTGTCATCGTCAAAATGGGCTGACCAGATAATTAAAAAGTGCTTCCGACAACCAGGTCAGACTTAATTTGAGGACAAATTTCAATGGCGCCCTCCGTCTTTCATCCCCCGTCGGCACGGGAGGAAACCTGGAGACCGGCCAAGGACAGCTTGGTTGTGAGTCCCTGACACGGGGTCACAACCTGGATCCACGCCCGTCCAATTGTCTTTGATTTCTCCAACATCAGTCAAGAAGGAGGGCCCGAAATGAGGCATGTCTACGTCTAATTCTGTTCACTTTGTAGAAAAATGACAAAAACACAAGAGCTCAACACCACTGCAGGCTTTTAAAATGTTTCTCGAAACATTTGAACACTATCAATGACAGAAACTTAGCCATATGTGAGCTGTCAAGTATGTTTTTTATTCTTTTTTTATATATATATAGCAGCAGTGTATGGGCTTTATTTGGAATTGCAAAGAAACGCCACATCCTAAATTGACCACATTTCACTTGATTTTCCTGCACCCCGGCACAGAGAGGCTTGATCTCAACCAAGGCTGAAATCCAACAGCTTGAGACCCCCTGGACAGCCGCAATGAAAGTCCATCACTGGGTCACAGCCTCAATCCGTCACTGTCTGCTGCTGCTATCAAGAGCAAGTCCAAGGAGAAGACAGGGATGACGCAGGACTGCAGCTCTTAAGTTCACTTTTCAGGTCAGACAGTTCCGAAGTGTGGACAGGGTCACTTGTGTAGCTCTGACATTTATTTAATGCCAGACGATGGTCTTGTTGTGATAGTATTTTTTTTTTTTTTTTTTTTACACATTGAATGTGCAAACTGGGGGCACTGTCTCCTTTTACTCACACTGACAAAGTGAACATGTCAAATGCATTATCCCTTATTGATTTCCGTTATTAAATCGACTCCAGTCGCACAGGAAGAGATGGAGATAAAGTTAGAGAATGTTTTTTTTAAAAAAGCTTTGAGATGCAGTTTACACAAAAGGGTGTGCAACTCAACATCAGGAAAGCACCTGATTTAACTGTTATCCCACCATGGAATGGACGTTAGTCATAATCTCCCCCACAGGTACGAGTTAGTTGGACCCTACTGCGCCTTTTAGTGGGTCAGAAGGCTACTATCATCTATTCCTATCATCGAAGAGTCAAATGAGGCCCTGGAGTCAGATGTACCATGACCGCCTATGACGTAGCAACATAGGCGGTCATGGAAGAAGGTGGTTGGGGTGCTGGAGGGGTAAATCTCACAGATTTCACTCCAGAGTCCCGGGACGGAGTCCTGACTCAGGCAAGAACCAGGCTAGTTTCCTAATCTTAGCTATCACCATTTCCCAAGCTTAACCATGACAAATAAACCCTTTCCTAACCTTAAACAAGTAGCTAATGAAAGCTAATAAAAATGCGAAAGCTACTGTTTGGATGGTTAAGCGTGAATGATGATAGGAATTGATGATAACAGCCTTCTGTCCCACTAGAGGGCGCAGTAGGGCCCTGATAATGACTGAAAACATCCATTCAGTGGTGTGATGACAGTCGAATTTGGTGAGGAAAATATTTTGTACATATTCTCTATGTCCGTATATTGCTCTTATTTCCTTTGGACTTAAAGTGCAGAGACAATTGACTGGCTGGTATTCGGAGATTGAATCTTCACCAAGGCTGAAATCAAGCTGGCTGGCTTCACTCTGAGCTACCTCCCACTAAAACCCCAGTCCCACACTCCCCCCTCCCCCTCACAGCTGCAACAGAGGTCCGGGTTATCACCTCAATCCCTTCCTCTACCACTCAAGACGGGCTGTGTTCACTTTTCGATTCACGGCACAATTGTAAATAGGAAATTGCATACCAGACATCACCTTGAGATAAACACGCGACGGCTGTGTTAATCCTGACTGCGCTTACCTTCTGCAAAAGTTTCTTACCATGCCTGCCATTTGTTTGCTATGGTCCTATGATTTTTTTTTTGGTAGGTTTTTGTAATTTATAGTTTGTTTTTAAGCCTCAGAGCACTTTAAGCAACTAGTTAAATTGTATTACATTGGCATGCATGATATGGTCTTTCATCAATGTTCTGTTTTCAACCGCCACCCACCACTGTACATCATTAAGGCTCTCGAATAGCAGCCCGGCACTGTATTTCACCACCGGCCAGGTCCACTTGTTATTTTGGCTCTTTAATGATACTTTTCAGCCCAGGGGATGGGATTAGCGGTGACGGGGGTGAATCCAGTTACTTCCACAGGGGAAGTAAGGCTCCTTTTGGATTTAGCAACAGAAATTTGTGCGCCCACGGGCTGACTTCTTTTCTCGGGGGCCCGAGTGCCAATTCTGGCCACACATGGGGTGAAAGCCTCACAACAGGATTGGCAAAAGGGTTTTTATTTATTTTTTTTTCCTAATACCGATAGAATTCTTGCCGCCTGATATTATTGAACTGGTCGAAGAGCGGTTTAGAGATGAAATGGTGTGACGCCAAAATGAGACGTGAAAGTGCCGACCGGCAGCCTGCGGAGTTTTGCGAACACAAATGGACGTCAGGTCGTGTGCGGTAACATTGTTAACCCCAACAAGTCCTACTTTTTTTTTTTTTTTTTCTCCCTTGTTTCTTTTTCTCTGGTGGCCTAGTCCGCTAAGTCACGCCCTGCATGAGGTGCATTGGCTGCATGTGTTTGAGGCTCGGCTCATACCGCGCGGTCACAGCTCTCTACCCTCTTTCCTGCCCCGTTGCTGAGTCCTTTGAAACCCAATAAAGAACGCCTGGTTTGACTGCTGCTGTCCTTTTAACAGTAACAACAACAACTGCAGAGAAGAAAAAAAAAAAAAAAAAGACAGAACAGCAGCAACAACAATAAAACAACAACAACGATAAGATCAACCACAAAATGCCAGTATAATATTCTGGACAAATCCTACAGGCTTTGAACTAGTGGCCGTTATTAAATGATAACAGCCAGTTGTAAATACTCAGGGCATCAAATTCTCTGGGAGGCAATAACTTTCTAAAGGCTGCTGGAAGCCAAAAATTTCATTTAGTCTTTTCTTTTTGTGTTTTGCCCAGAGTGGATAGATGTCGTTAAAGTGGGATGATCTTCGCCAAAAGTGGGGGGGAAAAAAAAGACATTCCAAGCACAGTTGTCTACTTCAGATTCTCGTTGACATGAACGGATATACAGCAACGGAAAGGAGAGAAATACTCCTTTCAGACCCACACTGTTATCATTTTTTTTTTTTTTTTATTAGCCTTTGTCATGGCATTGTCCTTGCCTTTAAATGCTGTCATTCTGCTCCATTCGAGTCGCTGCACTTAAACGTGTGCGCCAGTGACATGAGAAATATTGCACTTCTCGCATATCCTTTGAGCCGGAAGGTTTCTCATCCATAAAGCACTCGGTGTTGGAGTTCAAAATCCAAAGTGTGCCTTCATGATTTAATTAGCGGGCTGCAAACGAGGAGGTCGGCCGGTCTGGAGATGGCAGGCTCATAACTCACCACTCCTGTTGCCCCTCGGTCTTCGGTCCCCAAGACAAATCGAGAGCACACATCACTGTCCCGTGCTGCGAGACGCGGTATATCTCAGAAGTGAGGAGTGACAGATTCCCCTTTGCGGTGCCCATCTCGCATGAAACAGCACTCACACTTTCTATTTTTTGCATGAACCGGTGACTGTATTTTATCACACAGGCCCTTCAACCCTATGTAAAAAAGGCTGCGGTTTTGCCAACAATCCAAAAATAACATTTACATTTGAAAAGACTAACAATTGTGCTATTCATTGCTGTTATAGCACTGATGAAAATTCTTCTGGACCACCCACAGATTATGCAGAAGCCATGTATGATCATCAAAAGCTTGTTACTGCTCATTCTGGAGACACCAGATGATCATTAGTGCCTGATACTGTTGAACTTTTCGACTTATACATGTGTTTGCTGTATTTTACTTTTTTTTTTTTTTATGTATTTAATATGTTTTCTGTGTGCAGTGTGAAAGCAGGCCTGCAATGTAGCGCCAATTACATGGTTTGCCCAAAGGGAAGAGCACTGAGGCTTGCTTGAGCATCTGCTTCTTTTTGACCTCACACTGTTTTCCTTTGGGCAATTATTTATCATTTTGGAGTAAAATAAATAAATGAAAGGAAAACAAGAAACTGCTCGTCCAATAATTAAAAAAAAAAGTGAAGAAAAAAATGTAACTTATGGTTACATTACACAAATAACATTCATTCAGTCATTCATTCATTCATCCACCCAGTCACTTGTTGAGTAATTTAGGTGAGGCTGAAGAATGAAATGACTTTTCTAGCAGAGTAATCAACACCGCCAGTTAGATTACACAACCATAACTGATCTCCAAACACGCACCATTTCCATTTTCACATTATTGCAATTATGTACTTTAGCTAAAGATAATTAAACAAATGCATCACTAAAACTTTACAGTCTGAGTAATTGCCATCCATAGCTTTCCAACCAATATTTCATGTGTGCTTAAAAAGTGCAGGGATTCTCTCAAACCTAAGGGGCATTTGTCTGCAGGCTGACACAGTGGCAAGACAACTCTATCGCTTAAAAAAAAAAAAAAAAAGATCTAGGATTACAAAGGTCAGCCTCGAGAGAGAAACAGTATTTAATCTAGAGTTCGAGCAAGTTTTCGAACTCTTTCAAGATGTATTCCCAACTTACGTAATAATAATAATAATAATCACGAAGCAGTCAATGAATGGAGATGAAAGAAAGAAAGTTTGGAGCTGCAGTCTCGCTTTGTCATTGAATTCCGGCCAAAGGAAACCGAGATAATGATCACTGAACTTGGGGAATTTTCAGTCTTGCCTTTGCCTGTGCCATTATAATGTCAAGGCAGGGTTTTTTTTTTTTTTTTTTTTTTTTTTCACAGTAATCCACTCAAAGAGGCATTTGATTCCAGGATGTCTGTGCTGCCATTATACTGCTGAGCATTGCTAAAATTCTGTAACTTTATCGTTGGAAGTTACGCCGCTTCCAAACTTTCACGACTGCACATGATCTACTGCAGACGCGACTTTTGTAATGCTGAGATTATACCCTCACCATGTCACACTCTGGTTCGGAGTTGTCTGAAGCCTTCAGATAAAGTACCTTTTGAGTTCGATTTTTTTTTTTTTTTTTTTTGATGTTTTCCAAATCTCATTATGTAAAGGCTGCTAGTCACAGTTATAATCCAAATGATTTGGATCAAAGTACAATGGTAAATGCACTTACATGGCTCTGCGGCTGAGTGATTCGGCTGGTGAAGGAGCGCCACGCACCATGCATGTCTGACCTTATTTTCACTCAGTTATACGTTGCATAATCAAAACGGGGCTTGTGGATGATGCTAATGAAGCCGACTGCATTCCGGCACGGGCCTCCCGCTTGGGCAAACAAACATCTGCTCGTCAGCTAAAAGGGAAAAAATCAGCCAGCCAAGGAAGATACCCAGTCTTCTCAGGTCGTGGGCCCGCGTGGTTTCCCCTCAACCCCCGTCCTCTTCGCCGTGGTCTACGCTGAACCGCAACACCCGGTCTTTTACCTTACCTTGCTTATGAGAGTGGCTTATTAATGGATTTAAGATGTGCATCAAGGGGAGGGAACTCTATTACAGCAGCTGTGGTGTTGGAGGTATTCGCTCTGACCCAAACGACCCCATTCACTTAATAGCACATAACATCGGCACATACAGTGCAACCTAATTACATACTGTGGGCACGCACGCGCGCAAATGTATGGACGCACGCACGCACACACACGCGTTCGCCTGAGCTGTTACATTATTTGCGCGTCTTCTCACGCCGACCCCGGTGATAATGCTCAGCTGTATAAATATTTAGCAGGACCAAAATAAGCTGTGATGCTGATTGTGATTTACATTAAGGGCTTTTATGGTGCATTCTGACAAGGGGCCTCGCTGGATGTGATGGATTGGCGTCCTTTCACGCGGTGGCTGCTTGATGGGTGTGTCGTTAAAGTACTGCGGGTGGAGGCCTGACTGATGGTGGACGAGCGCTCCTCCGTCTTCCCGAATATTAAAACCCAGCGGACAGTAGATGCGAATGAACACAGGACGGTTTGCAGAGCTTAGTTGCTTTCATTTATCATGGGCCGAAGGCTGGGCCTGATTGGACGAGGTGTGCTGTCCTTTATTTCTGTGTAGTTTTCAAATGAAGCAAAAAAAAAAATAATCAGAGGCTTTCTCTCATTTCACATTAAAAGTTCACCAAATTCTGCTACTTGATTCATTTTTGATCTACAACAGCTAGTTTATCGCAAGGTTGGTCGCTTTCCATTAGAGCTTAAAGGCCTGACATTGAACATAACACGACCATGGGTGAGGAACTTTTGTCCAAACTGTCCGCCAGAGGAAAATTTATGAATTCAATACAAACTGAAGCCCAAAAAGACACATAAGTCTGAACCTGACCAATAAAACTATACATTTATGTTGTAGAAATGTATCTTTAGGCTACTCATTAGCTGTAGTCGGCCTCCTTCAGAGTGAAATGTGTAGATTAATGGAAAATTCAAATTTAAGAAAAAGGCTTTACTAGTAAATCCATCCAAAAACACAATCCAAACTTATATTGAAAAGCCACAAAACAAATAAGACCATGCTTATTATCCATGCTAAAGGCATATGTAAAATCTAGAGTTATGACAGCAATTAAATTTTTTTCACATTATAAAAAGTTGGCTTTGTTTATCGCAAAATGTCTTGGTATCCTTTTGTTCATGGGTACACAAAACAAAAACGAAGTATCAAGAGTTTTACAAATTACAAATGACAGTAAGAAGTCATGGAGAGGTTTGTGCACAGACCAGAAAACAGGCAGCTGTGGAAGTCCATTCTGAAACTCGGTGATGTTTTTTTTTTTTTTTTTTTTTTTTTTAAGCATGTATTCCACTGGCAGAAGCATTACTTCTATTCAGTGAACTGTAATCCTTCATTTTCCGTGTCGGCACCAAACAGAGACCCACCTGCGAGCTGCGCTGACATGGCGGGACAGTGATGGAGGACGGGGTGGTCGGGGGACACCGAGAGCCCTCTCGGGTCTTAACGCAAACAGGCTCTTTGTGTGCCTTTTGTACCTGCAACAAAAAAAGGATGGAAGCTGTAATTCTGCATCCGCCACTACAAGAACACTGTGATGGAGTTTCAGGGCTCTTTTCAGCCTAAACGGATGGCCTGGCGAGACATTGAGACATCAAGGCCACTGCAAAGACCCGCCAGCTATACACCCTGTGATTTTCACTATCCACTATTTATGATACAGGTTGTTAGATGTGTAAAAAAGAAACCAAGCCCTCTTGATGTGTGTGTCACTTTATCCTGACACCACTTGTGTTCATATGCATTTTAGTATTTGTGTTTTTCCCCGTTTTTCTGGAGTGGACACCCGGCTAACACAACACAACCACCTAGGCTCCTGCTGATTTTTCATACTTCTAAGACAATAATCTGCTATGTAAGTCGGGTAAATGTCGTGCACATCCCGCAGATTTTACAAACGCTCACCTGTCCAAGAGAAGCAACGAGGCAGCCGAGTCGTTCGCTCAGTCCCGTTTCTTCCTTCAGCACTTTGAGGAAAAGCTTCACCATGGGTTATCAGGATTTGTCTTTGCTGTCAGTCGCGTACATTAATCCTTCTTCTGAATGCAGAGTTTCTCCAACTTTAAGACAATGTCCAATGTGCACTGCAAGTTAAAATCGGTTAGAAAAACATAAAATCTCAAATCTAATCTAAGCCTTCGAATGGGACCTTTGTACTTGGAATTTCTGTCCTGTCTGAACCCGACCTGACCAAATGGGGACAGGTGGGTCCCGCTGGATTCCGGTAACCATCCTAAGCTGGACGTAGGACACCCATCATTTCCATAAAATAGACCAAGCAAATGATGATCCTTTGCTTGCTGCCTTCCTTTGAAACCCTCAGCCGCAGCAGACTCAGGTGGCCCGGTAAAATTGTACTCTTTCCTGTTACTCTGAGTTGCGAGGGTTTTTTTTTTTTTTTTTATCATTCCTTTTTTATTTATTTATTTATTTATTTACCCCCATCCATCCAAAGCAAGCCATTTAAATTGAAAAAGACATCAGTACTTTTCCGGCTGAAATATCTCCGTCTCTCAAGTAATGTAATTGCAAGGATTGTTTACTTCCACGGTATTTTCGAGAGTTGCATTCGCTCATTTAATCAAAGCAAAAATGGAGAGGGAAGAAGAAGGGGAAGAGAAAAAAAAAGAATCCAACAGCTGCTTTTCAGGTTGAGGGGAATGATGCGTCTCTATGACAACAAACAGGGGATTATGGGAAATACCATCAATCAAGCGAGAGAGAAGCAGCGAACATCACAGCGGTGCTGCATTTAGAGTTTTCAGTCGACTCTCTTTCTCCCAGTCTCTGTTCAGTTTGGTTGAATGAGGTGCTGATTGAGCTGGGCTAGGTGAATTACGTGATTGTTCCTTTTGATTCACTACAATGACGTGGAATGAAACTTAGATTAAAAAAAACAACAAAAAAAAAAAACAAGGGATAGGAGGCGGACACGACACGGGGTCAGTTTCGCCATTTCTGTCTGCTTGACAGGAGAAGCTGAGTTCAAGATCAAGTTCAAGTTCAAGTTTATTTAAAGCCACATGTCACTGTTTACAACAAACAGGACGACTCCACCTGACTTAATCCACAGTGGATTCAGAAAAACCCAGAGGTAAAAGCGGAAAAAAAGGGGAAAAATCTTGAGAGGGACCACAGAGAGAAAAGACGCCATTCCTGACCAGGCAGGTGTGCAACAGGCGTCGTCCCAAATTACACAACACAGTCTTAATATTAAAGAAAACACATGAGCAGGTAATATGACAAGAGAAGCAATAGAGTAGGGTGATGATGAAGAAGAAGGGATGAAGGGATGAAGAGGACTGGGAGTGGAGGGAGGCGGGTACCTGGGAGGAAAATAGCCACATTCACCCAAGGCATTGATCAAGCAAATGCAACACACACAGAAGATGAGAGAGTGGAAAGGAGGACATTAGGGAGGCACAAGGACTTAGTGAGGCAAACAAATAATAAAGTGCATTAATGCAGCAGAGCTAATGGCTGTGGAAGGCGCAGGAGGAAGCAGGGGGCCAGGGACGGCATGGGGCAACAGAGGAAACAGAGCCAGGCCAGCGACCCGAAGACGGGGGAGCCACATCCGTCCGAAGGGACGTCCGCGCAAATCCACGTAGTAGCGAGCTGCAACCGATGGTAATCGTCTCCTGTTTCCTTTGAGACGGCTCTTTGTCTTAGTGCCTGGAGCAGGTGACCTTGCTGCACTTTTTAAATAACCTTTTCCATCATCAGGCAATGATGAAAAGACCAAAACACTGCAGACTGACAGGGGCAGGCTAATTGATTGTGACATTTTGCACAGTCTCGAAAAGGGTGGTATTTGCACAATCAGGCCTAAACATTACAGTTTTCTCCATCATGTATTTTAATATTTTACTGATCCCACTGATGGAGGAAGGGATGAATCGTCAAAACTAAAGGTGATTATAGTCCGATATTAGTTTTAGTCCATTTTAACCTCATTGTGGTGTTGGAGCAGTCTACCTTCAGCTGTCACTGACTCTGTTCCCGTCTCACTGCTGCATAAGACAAAAAGGAGAGAGAGAGAGATAAAGAGTCGGAGACAGAATCAAAACAGACCTGAAGACGAGCTCGTCTATTGTTGATTAAGGAAATAAAACATCAAGTCCAGATGTCTCAGATCTGAAAATACTGTTGACAGTGTTTTGTTCTGCTGTAACACTGTTTGAAAAAATGCAGCCACTGAGGCAGAAGAAGAAGAAGAAGAAAAAAAAAAACGGTGGATGAAAGAGCTTATAGGTTTTTGAACATTCATGTGGTGAAAAATAATTGGGACATCATCTCCGCATGAAGTTATTTCTTCAGATGACTTCACTATATTTTGAATACATTTCTCATTTGAAATTTGCATTAATAATCCCAGTGCCACAATGAAGGAAAGGATTAACTTTAGCAGAGTAATTGAAGAAATGGATTTTGGGATTGATGTTGCTTAGCAACCCCTTAATTTGAGTTTCTAACGGAAGCTTTAATTTCAGTCAATTAAGTCACTCCAGAATCATACACTGTTAGCACGATCCTCTCTCTCCATCTTGCTGGAGTTAACTCCACACGAGCCAGGGATAATAAGCACTTGATGTGACCGTTTAAATACCAGATGGAAAGTCATGATACCAACAGATACAGATACACACCGGCCAGTCCTGTTATTGTGCAGAACAGCTGACTCAGTCAAAATGCTTCCAGGCTCTTAACATTACAAAGTTATTAAAGTCGCCCGCCAGCCATTTATTAAACACCTGAAGAAAAAAAAAATCTTTGTTCATCAATATTACATACATTAGAGCCATACACACGCACACGCACACACACACACACACACACACACAGACACACACACACAGACACACACACAAATATATATATTTATTTCCCTTAATGTCTTAGAACAGCTTAACAGCTTGCCCTCATTAAAAATGTGTGGATCTATGAATATGCAAATAGTCCCCGCCTACTCCCCTGCCTGCTGGCACACCGGCTCGTAACTTGTGCTCTATTTGATAATCTAACCATGTAATTTTTTTTTTTTTTTTTTAAGTGAAGCCATTTCAAGTTGGTCTTGTTGATCTTATGAAAATAAAACAGCTCTGTGTTCATGCAGGCAGGAATTCCCTATAGTGACATTGACATTGTAGTGTAGTTAATGATCTAGCTGTTAAAGAATATATTTTTTTAAGTAAATCTCTTGGTTACACTCATATTGTTCATGTGAAGCAACCATTTGGAGTTGGTCTGATCTGGCCTGTCTGAACCTGGAGTTTTGATCTTGTCCTCGGCCATGACATTTCCTGCCTATTTCACTCCTAATGTGTCTTGTAGCAAAAGAAAAACACCACATGGACATGTTAACAAGATTAAAAACTTGATTTTCATAGATTTTATGTCCCTCGTTTTTGCTAATTGCCTCTGATAAAAAAAAAAAATATTGTCAATTGCATAATCTGATCTCAACTAAAATTCCTTTTAAAATCTAACTTTGACAGCCTCAGAAGATCTTTTACCCTTTGCAACACCTTTTTTTTTTTGTTCCTTTGCACCTGTCCTGCCCATTTTAGCACTTTAAATCACAAACCAAACATAAAGGTTAATCCCAGATTGCACACCCACTGACAACAGCTCCATGGGCCGGCCCACTTTGGGAGGGACCGCTGTGTCTTTGCTTCATCGTCCCTTGGCTATCATCGCCTGCCCTGAGAGAAACCTTGGTGGGAATGCGCTGGCAAAGGATCAAATGGACTAAAACAGAGCAAATATGAACATTATTCAGCATGCAGCCTTTGGCTAAAAATGTTTTAAAAACCGAGGCTGAGTGTAATGCCCCCTGATGCCACCTTGTGGTGCCGATTCTGATAATTGTCTTGAATAAATATGAATAAACATTTTGCAAGCCTCACTCTTCCTGCACTTCCAGCGAAGTTAGTGCTAAAAGTACAGGCTCGGTAAACACCACAGTGAAGTTAGTTTGATATTGATTATTCAGTTCATGCGTATTTCCTCCCTTCAATAACTTGCAAACAAACAAGAAAAAATACATCGGCGGATAGCTACGTGTGATTGCTAGAAGAGGAGCAAAAGTGCTTTTACTGTTTGAGAAGATGTTTTTCTACAGCATGAACACATTTCCGCATGAATTGAAGGTTGTGTAAGAAAAACACCTTCTAAAATATTTAAAGCCGGCCGGAGATTATTCTTCCTCTTCCAGTAATCACAAATTCAATAATGTGCTTGTACGCGTTTGCTGTGCGAATTACTGCAGGTGTCAAAAATGAATATCCAATAACCGATATCACACAGTCCGACTCCAGTCACAGAAAATGGAGCGGGTCCACGCCCATTATCTGGGCGTTGTCCAAAGGCACACTGGGGGAATATAGGAAATCACTAACAGAGGTAGGAGTTAACAAGACAGTCTGGAGGAAAGTGGGTACAATAAAGTGGTAAATCACAACACTTCATCACAGAATGGCTGCTGGAATGCATCGGACATCTCCGATTGTAGCTGTTGTGTAACAAAGAGGCTGCACGCCACAGTGAGTGCATCAAGTGGCCATCAGCATTGCATCAAATTGATGGCTACACAGGCGCCGAATGCAACGTAGCGTTATTTGGATGGAAGACTGACTGGGGAAGAGGAAAAAAATAAATAACTAAAACACGGCTGTCTGTTTTCTTTTCTTTTCTTTTCTCCAGTCAATCAACTTTTATAAGTAATGTTTGGTATTACAAGTAGAGAAAAATATGAGTGTTCCAATATAGCCTGGGTTGAAACAAATGCATTTTTTTTTTTTTATCATTTTATCATTATTATCAATGTACTGAATTGCCCAACTTAAAATGCCCCTTTAAAGTTTAACTTAAATTTATTTTAGATAGATAGATAGATAGATAGATATACTTTATTGATCCCAACCAGGGAAATTCTGAATTTTCCCATTCACATAATGATGGCATTAACTATTTGGAATTAGTTTTAAGGTGAAATTTGATGGCGGATGCTCTCCAGTTATTGCCATTATGTGTATATTCATTTATATAACACATTATGCATTGAATGCAGCTCAAAGTGTAGAATTTGAAAAATTTGACATAAAATCAAACATATAAATCAGAGTTAGCACAATAAAGAGTAATAAGAGAAATATGAAGTAATGCAATTTTATCAGGGTCATTTTAACCGCTTGAACTCTGATTTTCCCTTAAATTTTCCTTCAAGTAGCATAAAAGTTTGAAATAAACAACATTCTTTTCCATGTATGACAATGCCACACACATATTCTGGATGCAGTACCGAGTGAAATATTCAAAGCCAAGATGCTGTTGATTTATGGCTGTAGCATCACCTCAAAAAGAAAAATATCTAAATGTCTAGTGCATCATTTTACACACATTTCCCTGGAAATCCAGTGGGACATATTTGGTATCTTTGGAAACTTCAGGATCTCCACTAGAATTTAAAATACAGTTCTGTGGGTTTGAGCAAAGCTCGGCCACACAGCGTGCATTTGTAAAGACGAAACCACCGATGGAGCCGGGTTGAAGAGGTTTTAAAAAAAAGCCACGCTCGCTCAGTGGCTGGCAACAAAAATATGTGGCTCAGATTGAAGAAGAAGTCATTTTCGCCTCACCTCTCCATTTGTGTCCGTACGTTTTATTTCCAACATACAAGCCGCCCACGTGTCTTTGTGTCGGCGATGTTTGGCGACTCCACCTGATTTCGTGGCGGAAGGAGAGGCTGCTAAAAATTCAAAGCAAACCGTTTTCATTTCCATGTGTGTGTGCGCGCGTGCCCTCCTTTACAGTTAACCAACACTGATATCAGACTTGTTGTTTGCACAGCTTGAGTGATGTGGCACCAAAGTGACCTACAAAACAGCCGTGGTGGGGCCATAAATCACATTGGGTCTGGAATTAATCACTGTGTAGAGGACATCTTCTGCCACCGCTGTCCTCTCACAATCACTCTCCGCAAAAACGCTTGCCCCCCCCTGCCTCCTCCTCCTCCCGATCCTTCCCTTCCTCCATCGCTCCATCAGCCACCACAGCAACCCGCTATTGGTCTCGAGAGAAAGAGCGAGCGCGCGCCGCGAGAGAGATGTCCTTTCCACCACTCATTTAAAATGCAGGTTAAAGTTTATGGAGTTGCCGGCGTGCCAGCCGTCTGAAACGCCTCACGACAGAGGAGAACGAGAAGACGCTGAAGACTTTGTTCCTGAAATTAACCGCAACACCACTTTTTATTTAGCTCCCCCGCCCCCCCCCCCCGCCACCGCCACCGCCGCCGCCGCCGTCACCATTATGATAACTGTCACTTTTATTCCAGGATGCTGACTACAGGGACCGGGGTGAGAGCGAGCGAGAGAGGGGGTGCGCTTGATTTATTAGACGACACACACAGTGGGGATCCAATCAGTGTTGCATTGGATGCCAACACCGAATCCGTGTGAGGTTTAAGGCACTTCACTTCAAGGGCAATTGTCGTCAAGGCGAAGACAAGCAGCCGCGGTGGCCCATTGTCTTCGCTGTGAAGCTCAAACAATCTCTGTGATTTCTCACCGCCGCCCATATTGTGCTCCAGCAGTCGGCTGCCAACTTGTAGCGCTTACAAGGATTGTCATTTTGATTAGTCAGTCTGTCATAATAACCTGGAAATTAATACGTAGTGCTTTTGTGTCACACCAGGAGACTTTAAAATGAGGACTGTAGTAGACATTTCAATGTACCTTGTGATTCAAATTTCAATTTTTCCCCCTCTGTGGGCAGGGCAAATATCTGAGGCCCTGTATGGATTTGGAGAAACTTAGATGTATAGATCTACTCTTTTTGCACCAACTGAGGTGGCACTTTCTTACCCCTTTTCCACCAAGGAAGAACTGGTACTGCTGTGGCTTATGCACCAAATTTTGAACTGTTCTTTGCATTTGCACCCAACATAGATCGGCTCCCGAACTCAAAATTGGCTCGCAGCACGGACCCAGAAAATAGTTCTCAAATGAGACCCGAGTGGTAAAAAAGTAAAGGCGAGGACAACAACCGGGGAACTTGGTGTTCTGGTTAAAAATAGTGGTAAAAGAATGTTTTTGCCAACACTCACGCTCACACCGGGACACTGTGTCTGTGCGCTGCCAGAGTGTTAAACTCTGTGGCGCATGCTTGCCATCGATCACGCGGTGGCTCCGGTGCAAAAACTGGTCGAAATGCAGGCCAGTTGTTTAGTTTGCACCCCGGATCCAAGAGTCTTGACCCAAACTAGTTCGGGAATCAGAACTTTTTTTGGGTGGAAAAGGCATATCTGAGTTCCTGGTTGCTGTCAGGGGGGAGTTTAACACTGCACATCCCTGATCTGAGCTTCTCTACGTAAAAGCAGCTTCCTCATTTCGGCTCTTCCTCGATCCACAGGCCACAATTCTTCGCCGGTTCCAAATGCAACATCACAGCAACATAATAGAGAATAATCATGCATGGCTTCAGCATCTTCCATATTTACTGTTTTTTTTTTTTTTCCTGTTGGCAGTTGCATGAAGAATGATTCGACACCTCCTCCTTATTTGCATGGAGTTTGGTATTCTTACCGTGCAGAGGAAACACAAACACAAACACACAGGAGTGTCGGGAGCTTGTTTTGCCCCCAGAACCCTCTTCCCCCTCCAAGAGCAAGATGCAGAAACTTTGGCCCTGGAATGTTTTTGTAGAAAAGAGGAAATTGCATGTAGGATTATCACCACAAGAAAAGAGAGGGACTTTTTAAACTTTTACACATTTTTTATTTTTCAAATGGTCACATCAAATGGCCATGGCCGTGCATCCCTACATGAATTTACACCGTTCCACTCACAGGATGAGGCTTCACATGAGAGTGCTGCAGCCTTTTGCCAGCAGCTGTTATTTATTTCTGTTTTCTCCACCGCAGGTCGAGCTCCTTTGTTCACTTTGTTGGTCTCACGCTGACATCACCCCTCCCCATGTGACTGAAGTGCTTCATAAGTCACAACTCAAAGCCAAAAAACTATAAAAATGCTTTCACACTCTGAAACATAAATGTGTGGGCATAAAAAAATTCCTTATTTCTTTTAAAAAAAAAATAAAAATAAATAAATAAATAGAAATCACTACTTTGGTCTGGGCAAATGCATTTTATTTTTGTTGGAAAAATAAAATGGGACCACTGGGAGTGCAAGCTTTCACCTGATAAAATACTATGTATATATATTTCAAATATTCTCTCTCTCTCTCTCTCAAAAAAAAAAAAGAAAAAAGCCACATTTTTTGCTGATGTTGACTGAAAATTTCTCTTTTTTTTTTATTTTATTCTATTTTATGTTTAGTCCTCCAACTCTCCTTCAGACATATGTGTCAAGTTGTTGGCTTGCGTGAATAGAGTTTGGTCTCCATCCATCACTCGCCCTGTAACCTGGCTCCTTTCTCTCATCCCACCCCCCCCACCCCCACCCCCCCGCTCGATCAACCAAGTCTCTCGCTCCCCTCGGTTTCTACAGCTCGTTATGGTTTATGTGACAGGGCCGCTCGCCCCGCGCCCAACCTTCGTCATTTCTGGTTCAGAGAATTTTGCTGTTTGCTGTACTATTCCAACACCCATGTCGTTTGTCCCCCAGGTGGCCTAATGGATTACAATCTCACGCTACAGGAGACTGGACAGGTTCGGGGTGGAAAAGCCGTCTCTATATGTCAAGCTAAATCCACAGCTGGGAGAGAGGAGCATCCCTCACCTCTCACCCGGGTGGGCTGAAACAGATTTGATAGCTGATGATTATCACTGACAGCTGTCCAACATTTTTCTCAGAGGTCATTCGGAGGCCTTGATGTGTGAATAATGTCCAATTTTTTACTGAACTTACTGTTTTCGGAACGGCACATACAGACGTACGTCTTCGTTTAGTGGCTTGGCAAGGCAGTCAGCTGTGAAAAAGTAAAAAAAAAAAGAAAAAAAGAAAAGAAAAAAAGGATCAACACAGGATCAACACTTTCTTGATTTCCCCAAAATGCCTTCTTTACACCAAGACTGCCTTTCTTCTATGATTCACAGACAATGGAACATGAATATTCTTGATGTGAGAACACTTGTGAAATACAACAGATCAGAAGCCGCTTTTGTTCCGCTGAGAACGGCGGTAACTCTAAATCACCGTGTTTTCATGCTTTGTCACCATGTGTACATTGTACCGTTGCCAACCATTCATTCAAAACACTGGTGCAGTCAACATTTTCCTCCTATACACATGGGTGTCCACACATACACACACAAATAAAACTTACACTGTACAGTAAATGAAAAAAAAAAAAAAATCCATTATTTTTGAAAATACCATGTTAACTGCATATAATTAGTCAAAATATCTCATTACACTTAAAATAAGACATGATCACCTTCAAACTTGTTTGAAACAAGTGAAAACCGTCTAAAAACAAGTTATTTCTGAGGTGATCATGTCTTATTTTAAGTGTAATGAGATATTTTGACTGGAAATAAGACATTTTTACTTGAAATAAAGCAAATATTCTTGGTAAGATTTGGACTTTTTGCAGTGTAGCTAAATAAATGAAATGATGGCACTTTCAAACTAACCTCAAGTACATAACTTGATAAATTAATGCATTATAGACCAATCATTTCAAGACTTTACCTTATAAAATTTTGACAAACATGGCCTGGGTAGCCGAGTTGGGCTCCTACCAAAAGAGCTTGCATTGAAAATGATTTGAAGCTACCCTGACTGACATACCAGCAGCACGTGTAATGCTGTTGCCTAAAGTTACGCATCACTGAAACTGACCGCTCTGTGGTCTGAACAATAATTTGAAATGCTTAGTTTCGGCTTTAAGTGGCTTCTGTCAGCAGTATCCGATCCGCACTGCTGCACACACACACATACACATACACACACAGCATCCACAGAGTCCACCCGTGGCACAGAAACACACCTGGCAGTTTAAAATCAAACAGTTGGTACAGGAGTGTTTCATCATTAAACTCCAGGCCACAATCATCATCCACTGCCACCGTGTGATATGAGCTGCTGGAAATTCCTAAAGTTGGTAAACAGCCGCTGTCATAAACTTCCCGGTCCTTGCGCAGGTAAGGTCAACGGTTAGTTAGCGCCCATCATCAGTGAGATAAAGTGAGTACAGAGTGAAGCCTCCAGGCACCCACCCAGGTGTTTTCAGTTCACTTGGCTGATTAGAGCCCAGGACTGTCTGGGTGTGTACTGACTGGGCTTGATTGACATTTAACTGGCTCCCCTGTGACAGTTTTGTTGCACCTGTTAGGACGGGACAGTTTACCTCTCCTTTATGATGGGATATTGAATTGAGCTTGGTCAATCCTGACAGCACTTTGGACCCGGCATAGCTCCCCGCAGCATCCACCTGAGTCCAGCTCTCATCAGCCAGCATGGCTGAAAATGCACAAAAGCTATGAATCCCCTCATATTTCACATTTAGGCGATTTTTTATTGTTGAATCATGCAGAGCTGATAATAACTCACCCCTGATTGGGAAAGTATGCAGTTTGAGTGTGAGGTCCTATATCAGTACATTTACCACCACATACAGTGCATCGGAAACAATGTCAAAATGAGTGGGAACAAAAGTGAACCCTGTGTTATGAGCCACACTGCATGTTGGCCTATTTTAGTTGTCAGCGCTGTTATTGTCCAGCACCAGGTGGTCGGTGAACATAAGTGCATTGCCACTTACGGAAAGCATTACCCTGCTGACCAGTTTGTTTACACTTGATATTTGGAGACTGTCCTCCAGCCAAAAAAAAAAAAAAAAAAAAAAAAAAAACAACCTCCTGGGTTTTTGTACCAGCAGCTTATTTTAAAGTTACATTAAAAAAGTGAAACACAACTTTTTTAAGCTACTATTGTGGGTGATGTCTGGACCAGGCCAAAAAACCAAAAAACAAACAAACAAGCAAAAAAACTATCCATTATTGAAGGCGACAGCTAAATTAATTCATTGTTATGGCACAAAAGGCATCATAAATACCTTAACAGAGTTAAAACATAGCTGTCAGAATCTCCACTGCCTCTGTGTGCTAGTAAAATCCACTAATGCTGCTGAGGCTCCATGTTAGTGGGAAAGAAAGGGGCTACAACTGAAGGACAAGGCCTCCAGCTTCACTCAGGTGAAAGTCAGTCAAGCTTTTATTTGCATTTCCATCTTTTCTTCATCAGTCTCATCCACTGCAACTGCAAACGGCCAAACTCAATCAGTACCCCGTCTCAGTTTTTGGACACAAGGCCGGCAGCTGCTCCTCACATTGGAATGAGAAGTACGCATTTGTAGACACAATACAGCATTATCAAGGATGCTGTATTGTGGAAAATGTGTCGGCATTCTGGTGAGAGAGGCAGGGAAGAGAAATCTAGACATCATGGATATAAGGGTTGGAAACACGTGAACATAGCACGTTATAGAAGTGGAAGCAGCCGAGCTCATTAGATAGCTGAGGAGAAATGCAATAACTACAGAGAATGCGACAAGTCCGACTGTGGCACAATCATCCATCAGCTTGTCAGCACAGAGGGGCGACAAGGTGAGATAACGGAAAGAAACTTAAACTTGACATCGTGCTCACATGTGCAAAACTAGTTATCTTTATGTGGATGCTGAGAAAATGAAGAGGCAAAAAAAAAAAAAAAAAAAAAAATGCTGGCAATTTCCTTGAGCTCTTTAAACTCATTTGCAAGCGTAATCCAGATATACAAAAACGGCTTGCTAAATTCTGCATCCGCTCCTCCGCGATGATGCATGAGGGACTTTGTGTGCAATACTAGCAGACAAACGCAAGGACATATAAAAAAAAAAGGAGTCTGAGATTTGTGTGTGTTGGATCTGCAAGGGAACGAGCAATCGGCCTTGTGGATACAGCTGAGATGACAGCTGAGGCCGTTACCGAAACATAATCGAAGTTGTAGCACCTTTTGAGTCGGATTGAGATTTGATTATGCGTCTGTTATGGCTGGTGGGGTGTTCAAGCCATCCTCAGGAGCACCTTTCAAAATGCAATCTACGTGCACTGTCACTCTCATGGACTGGATCTAGTCCCGGCAGCTGTGGCGGGGACATCGGCTGATGCATCACCTTTCTTCACCACCATCAACTAAGTCAATGGACCACACATTTCCTAGATGCACAGACAAAAGACCCGTTTCCACCAAAATGTTCCTGGTAGGCCCTGTAAAGGTTCAGGAACTCTCTCCTTCGGGTGGTTCCGGCGGGGGAGACACGTGACAACGGTCCCGGCCCCGTAAAATTACCCCGAAGTTCCTGCGGTGGAAACGGTACCCTGATTGGAGACCACTGGATCTGGAGTGAGGATGTGATAATAAATGGAAAGTAAAGTGTTCACTCTTCACGATGTAGTCCTTGAAGCACCATCAGTATGTGCAGAGGAGGCAGGACAGAGTCGTTCTTACAGCAGATGCAAGCAAAGAAATTCATATTTCCCCTGGCACTCTTTAGAGGTCTGTTGAACAAATCAGCCAACCAAAGGCCTACAGTCCATCAACGTACCAGTGACAGACACAGTGGATTTGATTTAAAATCTTAAACAATCGCTGACAGACATCTGCTCCAGAGACAGCTGTAACAGTGACTTCCTGAAAACGCTGGCAATGACGAATGAGATTATGCGGGATAGTAATATTGACAGTTGGGGTACATCTCTGCCCTCCCGCTCATGAAAGCTCCCAAGTCAGTTTGAGGAAAGTATTGTTACATCCTCAATGGGAAAATCAGGGAGGGTCAGGAGTGACAATGACTTGGGAGCGATATTAAACCAGCTATGAGACCGCCAGCTTAATGAATTCACTGCCAGGTTCCACAATGACTCGTACGGCCTGATGAAATCAGCAGCCACTTCATTGGCAACCTCTTGTAACTTGACCGACTTGAGAAAAAGTCTGAATGATGGAGGGAAGCTTGTCCATGTCAGCGTAACGGAGTCAGGGCTTCCAGTGTTTCTCAGGAGGAGAGGGCCAGAGGAGGAACTTTTAGAAGTCTTATGGATGTGATGGACATATGCAATGAGGAAGTCTTCCCTCATGGTCATTGCTTCTGAACTGATTACTCCACTAGTGACATCTGGCACAGTTGAGCGTGTCTTCTCCGGCGTTAAGAGAATAAAAACTCCCAGTAGGCGCTCTGGGCTCGCCGCTCGCCTCGGCTCGCTCTGTCCGTTAACATTTGAGAGAGATCTTACAGCAGCCCTCGACGATGATGAAATTATTAACATATTCAAAGGCAAACCCCGCCGACTCTTCCTGTAGGGAGAAACACAGACAGATGCAAGATGAGAAACCCAGATGAGACCTGTCATATGCACTTCTAATTTAGGAAACGCCCCCGTGGGTCGTATTAGAGGGATGGTGATATTGTTTGGAAGGAATTTTGGAAACTTTAGGTCTGTTACCATCTGACACCTGACACCTACAATGTGATTAATAACGTAATTTAGCAATTGTTTTTAAGTAGTTACCTTCACAGACCTTTACTGCAGTAAACTTAAAGTATATTTTTATCTATGAGCAGCAACTAGTGTGCAATTCAAAAAAGATTTATATGTCTTAGAAAGCCATGCTGACAGTGGAATTTGATGCAGGATGTGGTTTTGCATTTAGTTTCAGAGTGAGGTAGGTCACATCTAATTATAATGTGCTTGTTTGAAGTAGGTCTATTATTAGTTTACTTTTAATATGTAATCTATTAGTTGTTGAGACTAGATTGGCACATGCATTGGATTATTTTTTTTCTGAATCAATATAAACTTGTATTTATATTTTAAAACTGCATAATTCTGACCACTAGAGGGTGTTGAGGGCTCCATTTGTAGATAAACACAGTCATTCCTGCTCCTAGGTTCATGACAGCTTGGTTGTACGAAACTGAAAATAAAGGTGAAAAAATCCATTTTTTTTTTTTTTTTTGTAAGGAGATGAGGGATGCATTTCACTTTATCAGGCTCTTGTTGGATTGCCGGGATTATTTTTTTCTCTGAGCTCCAAATTGAAAATGTGACGCTGCAGACTTTCAGCTACAAGGTAAGCTGCTTTAAAGGAACCTTTTCTGTCACCGCCGTGCTGATTGCAGCGACGGAGGCACTTACACGATTGATCTGAAATTTGGATGCATTTATCTGGAAAATGTGAGGTTTCAGAGAGGGTTTGAAAGGAGCTGCAGCAGTGAGGAGGTGAAGTGGAGGGTGGAGGAAGAGCATATTGAGGCTGACACAGAAATTCAGAAAGTCATAACCAAGAAATAACCCCAGGCTGGCTGAAAATTGTACAGTGGATGGACGACCCAAAGTAATGACTCTCACATGGCATGGTGTCATGTAACTTTAGGTTTTAAATTAATAGGGCAAATGGTCTATCCGGTTTTATTCCTGTATACTCCTACTATAAGTTAATAACTTAAGTATTCTGTAGTATCACACCTTTTGCAAAATTGTAAAAAGTATTCAAGCCGAATTCCATAATTTAATAATGACTATGACTTCCAGTGTGATATAAAAATTAAAACAGAGTTTGTCAGACCAAATCCAATCCATAACTTTAAAGGTTTACACATGTTGCTCAATCCCAGCAGAAACAACACTTCCAGTTGTATTGACTATATCATACTGATTTGCCCCAGTAGAAAAATAGTTCCCCCGTTGTCACAGTAATTCACTGGAAACAGCTAATCAAGATCTATTGAGGGGAATCCACATCAGAACAGAGGAGCTCTCCTCTGATTGGTGGCTGGCAGTAGGAACTGGCTGTTAGAAAATCAATACATTCCAATTAAGTGACCTTCACTCCCAGTGAATAGTGATGTCCCATGGCATGTTCCATCATGTATTGTTTTCAGCCGCACTTCTCTTATTTGTCAGCTGGTTGTTGTGATTTATATTATTTTACATTGTGCTCCTATGGGGAAAAAAAATAATGCAATGAGAATAAAATAAATTTGGATGAACTGACGGATGAGTTGACACCCAAAGTGTACATTCTGAAGGTCAGCGTGCTCAGTTGTAATGTGAAAACAGCGAAAATGTGACACGGACCGGAAAACCCCGACAAGCAAAACACAGAGGAGCACAATGAATTCCCAGCAAATAAAGCAAATAAAAACAGCCGGTGAGAGCGCACAACCGCCTGCCAAAAACACCATCAGCTACAATATGAGCTCGGCGAAACGGCGATGCCACAAGGACGCAATCAGTTTCAAGAGCCCGGCTCGGTTGGAATTGACAGAGTTGGCATTTCATTCAGTCGACTGCACACAAACAACACGGTACGTACACATGGCACCCCCACCATCAACAGCGACCCCCATCAACCCCCACCATCACCGAGGAAATTGGAGGCAGCTAGCTCCCTGAAGCCCGGTACGCAGAGTCAATTACGTTATTGGGTTAGCAGCTGTAATGGCCTCAGAAGGGCAATAGAAATTAGGTGCTGCACTTACACCGAGGTGGGCCAGGACAATCGGTAAATGATTGCAGCATTAGCTTACCCACCTCCCCCCTCCACCTATGGGGCCCACTCATAAAACACATGGAAAAAAAAAATGCGCCCATTCTCACACCGCACAAATGAATGAATGAACTGTACGCCGTGTCCATTAACGTCAAAGCCTGACATACATGTTTCAGGGTTCGCCTATACAGTCTGCACAAAAGGGCCTTTGAGCCATTCTTTTCAACATTAAGTGGATGTATGCATTATTTATGAATAGCAGAGGTTGGTGTTTAATACCCATAAATAATTACACTTGCACAAAACTGTATTTTACAATCTATTTGGAGGAGGTGTGTGTGTGTGTGTGTGTACTCTTCCTCTGTCTCCGATGCTGACCAAAGAGATGATAGTGGAGATCAGATTGCCTGTCCCGAGGCAATTTGCCCACGAGGATTACTTAAAAGATGGTCTCGGCAGAGAAGATGCGCTTTTTTTTTTTCTTTCTTTCAGCTGTCTGCAGACTGTGGACCATCTGTGGCGAGCGTCCCTTCTCAAACATTGGCACACAGTGCATAAATGTATGAAAACACTGAGCTGAACATGATAAAAACTTACACAGATGTCAAAGTAGGTTCATCTCAACTCTTTATATAAGCATATAATAGTCAGAGAGAGAGAGAGAGACGCAAGCATAAGTGGTTATTCATAGCATGTCTTTTACCACAAAGCAGTCTTGATAGGAAAATAACAGGTGATTGTAATAAATTAACATGATTATAATCAAAGGCTCAGCCATAGCCAGTGAGATATGGATAGAGGTAGGAAATGCATGTGACATCATGGGAAAACTATGCACGGCAGAGCAGCCCCCATAACACACATTGTGCAGCGGCTTATTAGTTCAGTCATCTAAGCTAATAATATATAATTCCAATTTTCAACTGAACTGAAATTGAACCGAGACACGGAAATGAGAGGACTCAATCAGAAAGCAGATTATAGGGCATAAAAGCCTCCCGCAGAGTACATAAGTGTTTGATATCAGAACGTCTTCAATGCTCCTTTTCTCTTTTTTTTGTGAATCAATGATTGCGCTTGTCTCTCTTCTTTTTTTTTTTTTTTTTTTTTTTTACGACTGGAGCTCAACAATGCACACGCAGCCAAAATGTCCGCGACTATGCTGATTTATTTGTGGCTCGTTCATTTCATCAGGGATATAAAAACAAAACTGCTTGTCCAAAGTGCCAGAGGACAATTTGACAATTTGTAAAAGCTACATCCATCTTCAAGACAAATTATTGAACCTAGATGCTTGAGGAAATTACCAAACACATTCATTTCTGTCAAGCAAAGCCACTATGGACAAGGGGGGCACATTGCTTATATTTGCCAATAATCAATTTTTAATGAGAACATTTTTTTTTTTTTTTTTTTGGGTTGAAAACAAAATGAATCCATTCTCTGTGGTAGCAAACTTCTTGGGTATCAATAAGTGAATCATATAACATAAAGCATTTGTTTTCCTTACTTATTGCTTTGCACTGTGAAATGGGAACACAAAATCACACTGCAAACAGCCAAAGGATTCATCTTCTCTGTTATGTGTTAATGACGGGCTGTTTAAGGCACTGCAGCCTTGTTGGGAAACTTGCAGTGGTGTGTAGTTATAAGTATTGGGTACATGTATTAGCTTTAATTAATCAAAGTGACTTTCCTTGACACGTTGTGTTGACATCACTCAAGCTCAAGGGTTTTACAGATTTTCATGAATGAGCCTCCTCAGATAGCGCCGACCCTCATATTTACTATTTATTTGAAAAGAAACAGAGGACATAACCATTTCCAATTATGTATCAGCCGCTGTCCAAATGAGGTCAAACAGTACCAGAGACATTTTTTACTGTAAGTCTTGTTTTTGCACCTGAGCACTCTTAGAAACTGGTGTCACCTGTGAGCTCTGCTAATTGAAGAAAGATTAATTTTACCTTGGCCGCTGCAAATACGTGGATTTAACTGAGTGGATGGTGTCTGTTAAAAAGTGCAAGAGCTTAAGTTAACACCAGTAAACACATGGCTACACCAGGCTGACTACTATTTGTATTACATGAAGTTATGAACTCCATTTTTTAAAATACCAATTGCCTCAAATTTGGTGTTACTATTTTCCAGCAATTAATTGTGGCTTAAGGTTAACACCAATCCTGAGGTACCCAAGCCATTTTTATGTAGGAATTTGCTGTATTTAATTCATTTTGTATGTACTTCTTTACCATGTCAGAAGAGCTGGTTGGAATTGGTTAAAGACAACAACGCAAGACATATCAGCGATCTCAGTGTTACATAAAAAGGTGCGTAAAACAGTGTGTGTGTGTGTGTGTGTGTGTGTGTGTGTGTGTGTGTGTGGGATTTCATCTAAGAAACAAGCAGAGCAGACTGTGCTTCTCCTGGTTTGAAAAGGCTGCAGCTCCCTGTCCCCTCTGTGAACCTGGGAGAATATAAAGTGAGAATACATCGCGAAAAGGTTTTGCACTTAAGAAACAGCCACACACACACACCTCTGGTCTGTGTTTGACGTTACCTCATGCAGCCTGTTAGTTCGCAATGAATCACAGGTTGAAGCACAGAATTCAGTGAGTACTCGCAACAATGTGGTTATTCATTAAGGATGTATTTTCTTTCTATTTTGCTAAATGTCTGAAATCATGGTGGTCTTTTTAGGTGCATGTGTCCCATGCGGTGCTTTGATGGTGCTGCCATGGAAAAGAAATACACTTACTTTGATGGCGATGGTTTTTTCTGCTGCTCGTAGGAAACATATGTTGTTCCTACTGCCGTTGCCCTCAGCACCCCGACTGTGCAAGAGTAATGGATGATGGTGACATCTCTGCTGTATATGAAAAGACCCGAGGCCAAGAAATGAAGGGTCACTAAAAGTTTGGGTGGCGTCGGGGAGGCATGGCTCCCTGATCCGCGATTCCAAATTGAGGCTTATTTCTTCCCGTGGAGATAAAATTGCGTGACTTGGCAACTACAGCTATTTTTCACCTCGACCTCTCCGTCTGGCCTCCCCCTGTGAGCTGCAGCCACGTTAGGACACACAATAAATACATAAACAAATAAAAGACGACATGCTTTCACTATGTGTTAAATGCCGTGCACAATCGGAGCTGATGAAATGACTTGTTTAGTAGAAATCTCCGGTTTTGGAGGGATTCATTTGAATGATTTAAGCCCAACTTGGTGACATATCAAGGATACCAGTGTTGCCTAATGTGCTTGTGATTTTTGCAAAGACTCAGCGTCCATTAAGTGTGCACTGAATTTCACTGGGATCTGCAAAGAGCATCAAAAGGCAACTGTCAAACACTCAATATTTACAGAAGATTATATCCTCGCAAATGTGCCCACTTTGTGAGCAAACATTTAAGATAACAAAAAAAAAAAAAAAAACTTTATCTTATTCAGTAATGACCTACTTGCATGCCAGAGATCATTTTGTCAGAGTCGGTGTTTCGCTTCAAACGGTGGATATCTCATTTTGCGGTGAATCTCTTCAATCACAAATCTGATGTTTTATTATAGCTGCAGCTCGGCCCTACATCGACCAAAGGAGCGGAGTGCTGATTTAGAGTCACAGTGGAGGCCCCCTTACCCACCTAAGCCATCAGGATCCCGCAGAGAAAAACGGTTCCTATTTCAGCACTACCACTTTAAGATAAATATCACCTCTTATTCTGACGAGTCATCATTGCGGCGCCATCGGACTGCCTTTTATCAGGGAGATGCAATACACAAACAGCCATTTTTCACGAGAGAACTTTATGACAATCTGACAGAGAGGATATTTCAGAGGTTAACCGGGGTTTTAAGAGTTACCTCCACCACACAGCCCGGCTATGAAAGTGCTCCTAGTTGTTTTAGCCTGTTTAGTCTTTGATGTGCAAGCCTCCAACTGCAAGTCTGTGAAAATGTCCGGGGCTAGGGAAAAAAAAAAAAAAAAAAAAAAAAATGTCTGGACTCTGGCATACAAACATACCCGAGGGACGCCTTGCTCACTTTGTTTAGGAGGGAAATGTTTCCTTGCAACCAAACAAGCATAAACACTCCCTCTCTATCTCTCCCTCTCTCGCTCTCAAACACACACACACACACACACACACATGACTCAGTGGGTACCTGCTTGTGATTGATTCGTCCGTGGGGATTTCAGTCCCACTGACGGTGCCTGATCAGGAAACACACGTGGGCAGGTTAATGACGTGACCTCGCCGTGACCCCTTCCTCTGGGGGGTTTATGCGTACCATCAACGCAGTTAAAACTCGCTGAGTCAGGATCCATGTATGTGTGTGTGTGTGTGTGTGTGTATGCGTCAGAGCACAGATTTTGTTTGCCTGTGTGGTTTGCGTGCACGCATGTAGGTACATTTGCGTATTGCCTCTATGTATGTATGTGCACGTGCATGTGGGGTTTGCAAATGTGCATAAGTGTGCATGCATATTCATATTCAGCTTGTGTTTATCTTGTGTGTGTGAATGCCTGTATATGTGTCTCTACTCTGCCACAGAGCTTTGGCAGAAGGCCTGATGCGTCATTCATCTCTTCCTTGTGGACAAGCGGGAGCCTGGAACATTTGCATGCTCTTTCGGTCACTAGAGGCCCGGGCACTGAGCGTTTCATGCCGCCGGCATGACTGGCTAAATTCAAATGTCTGTTTTCATTTCAAATGTCCACAGTCACAGGAAATGTCCCGGAAATAAAAAATACATTGATTTCTTGAAGTCTGTTTGTGTGCTTTCTCTCCAAATAACTGTTGTCACTTTTTATCATCGCAGACATCCACACCCTGTCCTCAATTACCACATTTTTCCATCCCTGCTTCCATCCGTGTTGCGCAGACAATGCAAATGGTACCTTCATCTCCTTAAAGGCTATTTTTTTCCACTCTCACTTGGATTGACGCAATTGCCACGCAAAGCGGGCATGAAATGATAGCGTGACAGCAAGAAAGGCAATGCAGATAAAGAGTAAGGATGACACTCCATTTGCGGTTCAGTCTTTCAACTTTTGAATTGGAAGCTACAAAGTGCACTTTAAAATCATTTACTCTGGAGCATTGAGCGGGCCGGCAGGCTGAGGCCTACCCGGTGTATTCATACACTTGCAGCACTTGGAGGTCAAATATAGCGCTGATTGTCCTCGACGACGTCCTCCCTCTGTTATCGGAATGAATCATATGTTCCATGACAACAGCTGCAGGAATGCCACTATTTTTGAACCTTTATTTATCCAGGGAGGGGTTACCGAGGATGCATACTCTGTCTCAGTGCCGCCGTGCCTCAAATTCATGCAGTTGGACATGCTCACACCTGAGAGCCGCCTGGCACAACCACAGTCCTCCACTGCTGGCCACTGAGCGGCTCCACAGGAGTAATTGAGGGCTGAGAGCCTTGCCCAAGGGCATCTCAATTGGAGTTGTTGATGGAGTGGAGTGTTTGTCGCTTTTTTTTTTTTTTTTCCCTGACCAGACATTCCCAGCCACTCTGGGGATTCATTTAAATTGATAACAGTGTTGGGCAATATGCGCGGATAATTTTGTCTGGAGCGGTTTGTTTATTCATTCGTTTATATTTTGCGATCCACACTGATTTCGCTGCATTTTCCAATCCCCATCCCTGCCTAGCCACACGGCCTGCCATGCCTGTTTCCTCCAGGAGTTGGTTGACTAAAAATGACTTGATATCATAATGAAAGTCAGCATGACAACATGGATTTTTGACCTTACTATACCTTACTTAATTATTTCCATTTTGGCATTTACATCCTTCAGAGCAGCTTTGTTTTATTGGCTTTAGCACCTCCTAGTGAACAACAGAGCTCCCCATATGGTAATACTGGAACTGGGCTCAATTCATTTTAATGTTGTCCAGGAAGAAGAGAAAAAAATAAAACAGCAATTAAAAAATAAGTGTTTTACATATACGCAAAATGGTCTTTTCTGAATTGAATTGACAGTGAATGCTCCATCTTTAATCAGTGAATTATCATTTGATTTTATATTCTGAATCTGCTAGAAGCCACACCTGATCCCTGCAACTCTCTTTAATGTGATACATAAAGAAACAGCAGCGGGTCAAATAAAACTGGCAGACTGCACCGGTTGACCTTGAGCGTGTGAGAAAGCATATCTGTGTGTCTGCATGAACATTACTGCCGACGCATAACCCTCATAAAAAAAAAAAAAGAAAACACCACAGACCGGCTCGATATCAGACGCATCTCGTACAGCAAAGTGGACATGCCACGTAAGGTCATCCTTCCTCACTCAAGATGAAAAGTGTTGTGCAGCCGGGGCTCGCACAACAGTCACGACATTAATAAAACATAACAATATAACGCAAAATGCATACAGAATAAATGCAGCCGCTTTACGAGAAGTTGCACTTTTCACTGTTTGAATAGTGCCTCCGAGCTGGCACTCGAGTCAAGATTGCATTGCGTGCAGGACATGCATTCACACACCACTGTCTCTCCCTCTCCAAAACACACACACACACACACTGACCGACTGTCTATCTGCATCACACACCGAGGGTCTCTGTTCCGACCGGTGTGCCGCAGTAGCAGGCTGTCAGCTGCCACGAGCTCTTCATTAGACACAGCGGTTTCACAGCCATAGCCGGCCAGATGTAATAGAAATTATAGAATGGTAGTTGAATTACGCCTTTCCCTCCACAAGGCCTCGGCTGAACGGGCGGTAAGAGATACTGGGACCATCCCAAGCCATCAACGGCGCGGCGTAAATTGATTTCAGGCTTTTTTTTTAAATTAGCAGACGAGCAGGTGAAGCGCTGATATTTGGTTGGGACTCTTAAGTTGGAAAACTCATTGAAATTGTCACACGCTATTAGTCAATACCTGGGCGAGGAGACTGAAACCGCTGTTGACAGACGGAGCCCTCGCTGGCGCTGATTAACTTTGCAAGGCGTGTTGTACATTGTTATGTTCAAGATGGGACCAAGTTATCGGAGCAAGATTGAGCCTATTTTTAGCTTGTAATCCCACTAGATTTTGGTCATAATTTGGTTATAGTGATGTATACATTTCTTGGAGGTAGAGCTGCCATGAGGGCTGAAATAATGTCATTGGTTAAGTTAAACCTCAGTGGGTGGAGCCAAATAATCACCCAATGGTAAGTGAAAAGAATAAGAGAGGTAGCTAATATTATGAAGCCTAGCACTTAGGATTAACTGAAAAAAAAAAAAAAAAAAAAAAAAAGTCTATTATGTTAGAATTAGTAATCATATTAGGCTAGTCTTTTAAATATCCATACTATCCTATTACTAACCACTTTTTCTGGTTAGACAGCATGCTGATTTTCCATAAAGGATAATAATGACAGCCATGAAAGGGCTAAAGGGTAAATGTTATATCTGATATGCAATGCATATGGAGTGTTTTGAGCTACTATATGTGTTAAAATGTCAATATCTTTATGAAATTTAAAATTGTAAGCTTTCAGTAAAGCGCAGAGGTTGAAGTAACTAATTACATTTACTCTTGTTACTCTAATTGAGTAGCCTTTTTGTGTACTTGTACTTTTGTGAGTATTTTAAAAAAAAGTCAGTCATTTTACTTTTTTTTTTACTTTAAGCACATTTTTGCTTGAGTGTTGTACTTCACTACATTTTAAATCATGTCCATTGGAGAATAATTGTGGAACCTTTCACAATAAAAGCTCAGTCAGCAACAATGAGAAGAGGAACCAAATTTCACAATAAAAGCTGCACGATGAAAAACGGCAAGGACCTTTTAGACTCCGCTGGCAAAAATTAGAAGTAAGTTTGGAAAAAAGAGAGGATAATGTTAGTGTGTGGAGACACATGCAGACTCTTTTGCGTAATGCCCCTTTAAAAGAATGTAGTTTGAATTGTGTGCTCTCCTCCTTTTCTAACTGCATGGAAAAGACGACAGCTAACACAGTTACTGTACTTCGAAGCTTTCCTAGTTCTCCAGTGAGGATAAGTTTCCACTTTACCTCTTTGGGACTCTCAAACTCTCAAACGATTATTTCCAAAGTACTGATTACACAGAGGGCGAGCGAAAAATAACGTACAGTACTTTTGTGCCAGAGCATGGACTTGACACTAGCCAGTGAATTCTCATAGTCAGCATAATCTTTAACCGGCAAGGCAAATTGGGGGGCCTTGGATTGAGCACTTGGGGGGGATTAGGAGCAAGTGTTCTGCTTATTAGGCAGTCACTCTTGGCCAATCTAAAGTTAACATGACTTTCATTATATGCCCCTTCCTCTGTGAAGGTGGGACATCCCTGCTCGATGAAGATTTATCTCCACACGTCTCTTGGAAATGTAAGAATCTAATAGATATTCATGGTTGGGCTCTTTTTAATCTAGGAGGAGTAGAAACATCTGCGGTGAATTTTGGTTGAATAAGACTTTCAATTTGTCATACACATAAGAGCGCAGGCAGTAAAAGGGTCTCTTCCTGGGAGCAAAGTTGGATGTAAGGGTATTCAAGCGCATACATGACACTCCATCTGACTGACAGAACAATACTGATCGTAATTCTTTGGTGATCACAACCTAAAAGGGCGATTTTTTTTATTTATTTATTTTTTTTTTAAGGGGAGAACAGAAAAAGTTTGCCGTGCATATCTCATCACAGTGACAGCGATGATGACTTTGGATCTCCGGCACTGGCAAATGTAATATCAAGCGATGGCACATGTTTATCCAGTCACTTGTTACAGCCCCAGCGGAAAGATAAAGCCAAGGACTTGGCTCAAACACAGATGCTCATTGCTATCAAATGAATCCACAGTATGTATCATTTATACGACGGGAAAGGATACAGCAGCGTCGCCACAGCGAGGCAGTTTCGTCAACTTTTCATCCTGTGACTCATGTGCTTGCATTGGTTTCTTATAGTGACAACAGCAATTCAGAATATTCACAAAGGACAGTAAAGGAAACAATTTCTACTATAGCACTTGATTGTAAAAGACTATAAAAAAAAAGATATCACCATTACCATCAACAGAAAAGAATCCACATAAAAATGAAAAGCAGCGGTGAAATTGCACAATCCAGGAAATGAATACAAATTACATGCAACAGTGTTTGTCAAAAGAAAATATATATATATATATTAGCAATTTTTTCTGTCCCATCAGTTCATCAGTAAACATCACCCAGTGCTGTTTTCTGTCCAAAGCTAATGACGATACCACTGCTCCTGTAAATAGAAACCTATCACATGTAGATGAATGACATATTGTCCTGGAATTATCTATATGTGGTTTATTCATGCCACTGCGCCATCTGCTCACTTTACTTTCTCAGTATGATAGAATAACATTATTGCAATAAAAATAATCATAATAAACATGCCTTTCAAGGAAGCTGGGCAATATAAATCTGTGTTTTTGTCTAGAAAATAGCACACAATCTACACTGGACACAGACAGCAGCTGATGTAGCCTCTGTATTTACAACCCTACTACAAAATAAAAGACCAGCATTCTGTTTGCAAACATTTCTGTCCGTTCTTACACGCGACTGTCACCTTTAGGCTGCACGGGAAATCACATGAGGTGAGGTCAAACTCTCAAGAAAAAGAAGGCCAAGCTCTATTAGTCCCATTATTAAAATACACAGATTGCTTCCTTCCCATAATAGGAATCTCACACATCTTTCACTGGCGAGGCATATAAATGTGTATTAAGCTTGGCACTAGGTCGGGAAGAATTAGTTTCATTTGCATTATTCATCGACCTAGCAGGCAGACACATCTATCAAGGCTTGGGTGACTTGCCGTTGCAGAATTTTAAATATTACCTGTTAAGATATACACAGGGTATTTACTGAGGCAATTTGCTCCGAGAGCATTTTGTAGAGTGGCCACAACGGTATATATGCACGCGGGACTTTGGGCTGCAGACAACAACCTGATGTGCTAATAATTGGTTTGATTTCTGAACTGCGGCTGAAGTTTGCTGAAAAAACAAACCAAAAAAAAAAGAAAAAAAAAGAGCTGAGTCCATTAAAATTAAGCGCACTGAGTTCTCCCAGGACAACAAAATGGGCAGCGTTGATAAGACTGGCACGCTGCCACCGAATACACTGGTATGGTGTTGCAAACGCAGCATAGATGGCTAATCAATAGCGCGCAGTTCGCTTTCCGATAATCACATCAGTTAGGGTTGATTACTGTCATCAACACTAATTAAGCAAGCTGAGAGTACATCCATCCATATGTAGTTGGGTTGGGTGACACGTTGTGGTCAGTCAACAATTAACTCAAACCGCAAGCCACAATTATAGAATTTCAACGTCAAGGTTTTTATTTTTATGCCAATTAAGACGCTGTTGAAATTTGACGTGGTGTTTTCTATGATGTGTCGTGCTGAGGTTTAATTTTGCCTGCGACTTGCTGAGAAAAAAATGTGAGTTATGCTCCACCGCTGTATACACACATGGGCTCTTTGTGCAGCATTAAAGCGTATGGGGCGATAGGTGAAGCACATTCAGATCCAGAAACAAAGAGAATTCAGCTCGAATTAAAGCTCAAGGATCGAAAACAGTGTTTCTGGGGTGAATGCTTTTTTTTCAAAAGCGTGACAACGGTGTCAGAATGTAACGTTACATAATGAAACGCCGTCAGAAGATGTTCTGATGAATCCATTCCTGCTATTGTGTTTGTTCCTAAAAAAAAAAAAGTCGACAACAAAGTTTAATCAAAAGTGCGTACGGGATTAAAGCCGCAAATGAAACTTCAGTGCAGTTCAGATCAATGCCATTAGCGTATGACATCAATTAAGTGCTCACGTTTACCTGTGATGTTTTTTGCTGCGCGGACATCAAAAAGGATAAGAGGTGTCAAAGATGTAACATCGGGCCTCACGTCCAGCTTTCTCTGCATGCAGCGGCTGCTCGCTGCTGCGTTCACCTTCTCCTTTCACCTTTAAGTTTTAGTTTCATTGCTTCATGTGGATGGAAACGAGAGGACAGGCGACTGCAGTGCAGCTCTAATCCATCATTTTAACTGAGCATCATGTAGGCTACATTTGTTTGCTATGTTGATTGAATGTCCACAGAACTTCCTAATGAAATCATTTTTTTTTTTGGTTTGTTTGTTTCTTTAGTTTCTAAATTGCTCCTCTGTCTGACAGGAGTCAACATCTGGACTATCTCCTTGCTTTCTCCTTAGTTGTTTTTCAGCCCAAAACTGCGCTGCCACTCAAGACAGATTGCATCAGAGCCTCCATATTAGCAGAAAGAACAATAGTGTATAGGGGAAGGTGGGATGGTAATGAGTTCTGGATCACCAACCACATAAACAATACCCTTAACAGATGGGCACCAACAAGTAGCAGCTGCAGAGGCAGTGGAGTGAGGAAGAGACTTGTCGTTGGAGAGGACTAAATAAAACCCACTTGTGTAGGGTTTGGTCTTGCAGGGGACAGTAGCAGCGGTGACATCCTCTGAGGGAAGCCAACCTGTGGCCGGCGATGCAGGGCGGCAGGTGGAATGAGGACGGCGGCAGACATTGTTTCGCCCCCACGAGGATGGCAGCTCCACTTTGATCCAATGCATGATTCATTACAGGCTCACTTGACCAAGGACGGCCAAGGAGATACCATACAAAAAGTTTTCATCAAATTTCATGAAAGTAATACCTGAATAATACCTGAATACCAGAGGAGGACGGGAGTTTAAAGGGATGCTGAACCCGGTTGAAAACGGGGATTTTTGTATTTAGCATTACTTTTGAGGACTATACTCAACAAATGGGATGGAAATGGAGTTTTAGCTGCTGCATTTTCTATAGTAATTCATTCTAGCAAGGCTAAATGGGCATTTCCCTTGATTAACATTATTATTAGTGAAGACCAACCAATTGAATTAAAGTATCTTGCTTGTTGGATGGTCTCTACAGATTCCCACCAAAGACATTTCCATACATAACACAGTTGTAAAGTGTATTTCGGTGGCTTTTAGTAGTAGAGATGATGTTCCGTTCTTTTGCTCCACCATTACATGTGAAAGAAACTTTTTATTCTGTGCAAATGTGCTTGTTTGCGTCAGGAGAAATCAACCGGCAGGCCTCTCTTTCAGATTCTCCCAGTTTCGGGATGATTCGGACGCCCAGCCATGACAATAAAAGGCATTCACTGTCACTGAAAAAGCTGCATGTTGGAGTTCACCATTCCTTCCAGTGTTTTTTTCTGGAAACGTCTTCTGAAATGCACCTAAGAAAGGCCCTACAGAAACATGTTGTCAATATTATGGACTCCCCCCCTCACTGATCATTGACATATTTCACAATAACTGCCAATAGTGATGAAGCTTAAAGACACAGTTGTCCCCCCGCGGTACCACTGATTGATTTTATTTTCTTTTCTTCAATTTGACGTCTTCGGCTGCACTCGGAGCCTTTGGTGCATTCACAATGCAAGAATGAATCGCTCGAGAATCTACTTCTTTTTTTCTCCCCTTTCCTTTTTTTTCCAATAAAAGTATTTTAGATGTCACAAAAATAGACAACCAGGAAACAAAAAAAGATGTTACATTGGTTGCGGCCTTCACAACAGACCAATGACAAACAATTGTGCGCTGGGAAAATATGTATTCATGAGTCATCCTGAGGCTCAAAACAATTGATAACCCTTCTCATGATTCGCTAGTTTGTTCAGAGCAAAACAAACCAGCAATTTTATGATATCTATTCAAATATCTGTCCAAGTGAAAAATCTTTTTATCCCTTCCTCAAATGTTTAACACTGTTCTCTCACACCATTTGTCACTGCCCTGAATAATTTATCAACTAATGCAGTTATCTCATCGGCTGAATCTAATCGTCTCCATCCTCCAAGTGACCTTCAGAGGAGGGGAGCATTCCAGAGGAACACGAAACTTTTGCAGGCTTGCGACTCGGCCAGACCCCGGCCTTCTTGCACGTAATTATCCCGATACAGTGTGGAAAGTGATTGAAAATGCATTTGTCTGATCTATGCTTTTTAGCCGCCACATAAACAGCCAGCAGCATAAACAGAAAAAAGTGCCAGACGCACAGATTGCAAAGGTCCCTTTGATTAAGGTGGCAGATTACTCTCAATAAACAGTCATTAAAAATAATACCCCACTGGCTTTGAAATGCCCAAAAGGAAAATCCTGTGCAGAGAATACAAACCACTCGGGCACAGCCTTGTTTTGATACTGTCGGTTTGATATCTTTGCCTGCGTGCCCACCTGCCGGGTGAAGTATTTGGGCGCACGGAGACAAAAAGCAGCCTGTGAAACACTTAAGTGAGTGCGAGCGTGCGCCTGGAACCGGCCTGTGCGTGTGTGTCTATGCGTGTGTGTGTGTGTGTGTGTGTGTGTGCGTGACACCATACAGTTAAATCACTGCTGGGTGTGACTTGGCAATTTTCAGCCGGTGACCCCCGTGTGCCGGTGTCTGAAAGCGAGTTCACAGTGCTCGGCACCGGGGCGAGGGTACAGCAAGAAGACGAAGGAGAAATTATTACCGCAGAGGAATTACTGAAAAGGTCAAGAGAGGACAACGAAGGATACAAGAGATTCCCTCCGCTGTATAACAGTAATAATAACCACGATAATACCAATACGAATAATGCAATTCAATAATTCAGGCCACTAAAGTGTTTGGCTCACGGAAATGCGTTTTGGTGCCGCAGCGATCCATATTTTAAGAGGAAAACACGCACGCACATGTTCAAACAATAGATAGCTGAGTCTAATTTGCAAATGAAAGGCCTCTAATTGCACATACAGTATCAACAAGGATATGTCTACAATTGTGCACAAATGATGGAATTTATTTTTGCATCGCTGCATATTTTATTTATTATGTGTGTTTGGTAAAGGTCCCACTGAGCTCCCAGTGGTGGGGGTGGGGGGGTGGGGTGGGGGGTTATAATGTAGTGGAAAACAGTAGAATTTAAACAGGCAGGCAGACTAAAAACACACTCTTATTTACAGTAGCGAGGGAAGGTTACACGCATTTGCACACTCACCTGGGAGCTGCCAAGTAAACCTGCAGTCTTTGGCCACTGACCAGCTTGGGAGTATGTTTGCGTGTGTGTGTGTGTGTGTGTGTGTGTGTGTGTGTTTGTGGTGGTCCGAGGGTCTCGTTTCCCCCCCAAACTGGCAATCTTCCAGCCATAGGCGCATGTCTCTAAGATTAGGCTACTGCTCAGTGTTAATAATTTAACGTAGAATTTAATTAATGTTAATAATTTAGCTTGGTGATGTGTACTGACTTAAATAATGAGGAGGATTTCTGCAGCCGAACGCATGATTAAGTGATCCCTGTGAGTTTTTGACCCGCCGCAATTCACTGGACCGGCGTCTATCTACGTATCTGTCTATCTATTGGATCATCTGGGGTTTAAAATGCCTCAAAAATTCATGCAGATTTTTCTAACTACCTTCAAGTTACAAGGCAGCATCACTAACTACTACTGCTATTGCCCCGGTATGAATATCAGTGTGTACTTTAATTAACCTCTCATTAAAAAGGTGCTCTGTCTAATGATCGGAGCGCCGCAAAATTAAAACCATATTTCACGCGAGCCCCGCCGCTTTCCGTCACAATGACAGAGATATTTCCATTTGTCGCCCCCGTCCTTGGTGTTTGTTTTTGAAGAGCGAGAGGAGACACTGAAGCGGATTCGAGCCCTTGAGAACAGCCGGTCTCTATTCAGGCCAGGTGAAGCTGAGACTATGCACTCACAACACTGGAACTGGAATAAACGTGTTATTTGCCAGGTAGAACGGCTGTGGGATTGCACTGTGAAGCGATGGCACACAATGTATAATGTTGGGAGGATCTTTTGCTTGTTTATGGTAATTATGGTAACGTCCCAGGGTGCCAATGCTACACATATCGCCATTAACGAGGAGACGTGTCCATCAAGAAGGAGCCTCTGTTTTGCCTCAATAGACTGATTGAGAGGGGGGCTTAAACACACACACACACACACACACTCATGGGACGAGTCCACTTGAATCATCATTCTGCATTCATTTCGTTTTCTGTGGAAAGTGACTATGAGACTGAACGGAGATTTTTTTTTTGTGCGTCAGAGTTAAAATTTTGTTTTTCTTCAAGCAAGTGCAAAAATCTGCCAGTGGGATGAGATAATCCCATTTCTTACCAATGCCAATTGTGTTATTTTCTTGATACGAGTGCCTTGTTCTGCCTAGTTTCAACATATTTGTTTTTGTCTCCAGAAAAAAAAAAAAAAATTCTGAAAAAAGTCAAACCGCATTGGAGGTAAGTGGAACTGTCTCATCCTGCTGGCAGATTTTTGCACCAGATTTTAAATGATTGAAGATTTTTCGCGGTGTGGCCGGACGTGCGGGGCATTGCGATGATGATGCAACGAGCTCGGAGATGCGGTGTGTCCGTCGGGCCGCTCCGGTGCACACAGAGCAGGAGCCCGGCGTACTTTATCCGAATGACTCACGTCCATTGTGATTCATTGCCTGCAGAAATTAAATCATCAGAATCAGATTTTTATTTGCTGCTTAGAGAAATAGTATAACATCTCTGACCAGGCTGTCATGTTTTTCCATTCTGAGAACCGGCGAGAGAAAACAAGGACTGTCCACGATGTCATGCATTAAGCTAATAATAATACCGCCCGATCATTTTGTTTGCTTTGAGCAGCAACACACTGATCAATCACAGCAAACTCGCTGAGGTTGTCATGCCCAGTAATGGCCAAAACGGTGAAGCAATGCGACTCCTTCTGGCAAATTTTAAAAAACAGTGGACAGGTACTGTCACACACACACACACACACACACACACACACATACACACATACACACACAGCCATTAGTAGCCATGGCTGTGCCTGCCTTCATGCACATATCCTGCATCTGTCTTGCATCAGCACTGCAGACATTTCTGGCACAGTGTAACAAAACTGTAGTGTCTCTGAACAAACTAGTTATGGGACTTTTTCTTGTAACTTGTAACTTCTAACAGCTGAAAAGAGAGCAATATTTTGATTTTCCTTTAGGGAACGGAGCCAAAATGCAGAAGTAGTTCAGCAAACAAGCAGTAAAAAAGTGGGTCTTGGAGAAAGGCAATATCTGTATACTCTCACACATACACACACACACTTGCACAAGCACAAATTTACACCTGGGAGTGAATGCAATGCACCTTAATGCATTACCTTGCTGCTACCACAGTCTTGTGCTGTTGGCCACTGACCAACTCCTCCATTCCTACACACTAAAGTGAATGCGCCCAGCATCCTCTCAGGCTCTCCTCCTGAAGCGACTAATGTTCTGAGATTTGCCTCAGATATTTTTATCAGAAGGAAACAGATAAGTCAGGTTTTACATAATGCAAAGTTTATATCGCCGCTTGCCATCCACATTTCATTGTATGTGGTTTGAAAAACAGGTTTAGGTGCATTTAGGTACGGCACACACCAGGACACAAATAAAGCTTACCTTCCCGCACTTGGTATCTGTGTGTCTATTTGATAGAGGGGTGTTATGTATTCATTGATAACTGTCTCCCTGTTTATCTTTTGTACGAGCTGAACTGAACAAGAGAGAGGCGCAGAGGACAGACACAAAGAGAGATGAGGGAGCAAGAGAATGCAGAGGGGGAGGAGTGAGGAGAGACAGCAACACCGCAATATATCACCGTGGGCCCGGACACACTGCTACCGTTCAAAGGAGCTTCCTTTACACCGGGGATGGGCGGCTTTTACGGGGGCCGCAAATTATTTTAAGTCATCATGAGGGGCTGCAGCGACTCGCAGGGCAGCGTACCCGCAGCCACACTTTTACCCATTCATTGTCCCTCCATTAACGGCTTTTTGGCTTTCGCGAGCTCCGGCGCTACTTGGTAGGATGCATCAAAACAACATTTCAGTGCTGTAGTTTTTTTTTTTTTTCTTCTGGAAAGTCTCTGCTGCTCATTTACTTTTCTTTTAAGATCTCTGAAGTCGGGCAGCACCAGCGTATTTCTCACATTTGTCTCTACGGGAGCCGTTATAGTGCCAGTTAATGTTATATTCTCAACACCCGCTGGTCGAGACTGACCTACAGGCAGTGAAATTAAGCAACATGGCTCCCCCACCCCCTAGTGGGCAAAATAAAAGCGGCGACCTTTAAAGTAAATGAGCGTCAAAGTCAATCATTTATGTTCAAATTCTGAAATTCACCTCGGGGCCCACAAAAATGAAGATCCACGGGCTGCTGCTTGCCCATGTCTGATTTTGACCTTTGTATGTCCACATCAAAGCCCACCCGGCTGACACATTTCGCGGCTGGAACTGGACTCCCACGTCGGCTACAGCTGAGACCGTGGAGCTCTCAGTCACCGCGTGTCGTCTTTCTAGATAGACGCGTGAGTTCCGCAATTTCAACACGCCTCTGCCCACCCATCTTTATTTTTCCATGCCTGAAGCTGACAAAGGAAGCGACGTTCTGGATGTCCTGAAATCAACTTCATACACTGCAAAAACGCAAAATCTTATTTGTCTTATTTCAAGTCAAAAATGTCTTATTTCTAGTCAAAATATCTCATTACACTTAAAATAAGACACTTTTTTCACTTTTTTCAAGTGAAAATTCACTTGAAACAAGTGAAAATTTGCTTGTTTCATTGGCAAAATTTGCCAGTGGAAAAAGCGAAAATTCATTTGAAATAAGTGAAAATTAGCTAGAAACAAGAAACAAATTTTGCCAATGAAACCAGCAAATTTTCACTTGTTTCAAGCGAATTTTCACTTGAAACGAGAGACAATTGTCTAAAAACAAGTTACTTCTGAGGTGATCATGTCTTATTTTAAGTGTAATGAGATATTTTGACTAGTAATAAGACATTTTTGACTTGAAATAAGACAAATAATCTTGGTAAGATTTTGAGTTTTTGCAGTGTATCAGCGTCGCCCAAACTGTAACCCCAGTGAAAGTTTATAATGTTTTTTGATACAAAGTTGAGTATTTGCATTGGACAGGCTGACAGTTACCTACAATCACCCAATTGTGAAACTCAGTCGGCATAATATTGCCACGTAAACAGTCCAAAGAAAGTATGATGTGACCATAAATTTCTCAAAAATAACACCAGCTAGCTGCAGTTAGCTGTTGACACATTGTTAATGTCTATTTGACCGGTTTCCTGCCTCGGTTTTGTTTCCAAGGCGAACACATTTTCCAGTTTTGTGCAGTTTAAGATTCTCAGACTGCAGTAAAGACTCCCACTGGAGCGTTCAAAAGCTGTGGAGGAGGGAGGCTGTTCTGAGAGACTTCCATTTTCCAAACTGTACAATTAGACATTTGGTGACCTTCTGTTTACCGGGTGCTTTTCTCCAACCACCAGGGCATACCGCTGCCCCGAAAATGCCAGTATGACCCGCGGTGCCGCTTGTTCCCTCCTTCCTCAGCTGTCACGACGACAACACCGAGGTCAGATGACCTCAGCGAACAGTCGTCGCTCGTCTCCTTCAAAGGGGCAGGACGGTACTCACTTCAGGGACTGCTTCTTGTGACGGGGGTGAAACTGCTGCAAGTGCTCATCACCCAAAACCATTTCGGAGTTTGTTTTTTTTTTTTTTTCCCCGGCCCATTTGATGAATAACAATTTCGACAACGTTTAGACGGTTCCGCCGTGATGATATGCTTGAATCGTAGCCACGGGCAATGCCACGTCTTATTTATTTTTCAATTAAAAATGACATTCACAACGACGTCCCCGCTTATACTCTGATGTATTTTGGCTTCGTGACAGATTCAACAAGGTGTGGTGCTCATGACAATAAAAAAAAAAATAAATAAATAAAAAAGCCATCTCCCCCCTGCGTCTGCTCGGATCTAGATTTGGGAAAGCTGCCAAACTCTAGCAGCCGCAATCCCGACAGATCAGATAATTCAGGACTCACTCCTTTATCTCCTGCCATCAAAGTGCCTCAGTATCACCTCCACCCATCATCCCATGTTACAATGCATTGCTTACTCTTGCTATCTGATATCTAGTTAAGTCATGAAGGATGCATATCAACTCAATTTGGTATCGATTGCGCTGGTAATTAGGCATAATTTAATTTTACCCCCAACCCCACGGCCCCCCTCCCCGTGATTCCATCTTACTCTTGTGTTTTTAAAACCCAGAGGAAATCAAGATGGCTTTGCCTGTGGAATATGTAATTTCTCTGAATCTGTATTCCCCAGATGAACTCATCCTGTTGGAACACGCCTTCATTTTGGGGGATTGCTCAGGAGGCATACAGCTTTATAAGTGGGGAGTTATGATGAACACATGCTGTGAGCGATGGCGTGTTGTAAGACTGTTTGCTGCAGGCATGTGTCTGACCCGCGGATGAACCTGGATGAGATACGTTAAAAGTGAAGCGTAGATAGTGAAATTAAGTGTAGTGTAAAGTTTGTTGTATGACCTGTGTTTTACCTTTAAGCAATAATAAAAAGAGAAAATATTCATTTTGAGATTTTTGTTTTATGAAATATTTACCACGTTTGAGATGATGTCCAAATTAGGGCTGCGGCGCGATTCATGATATATGCTCTTTCAGATTCAAAGCCCTCCTGTTCATAGAAAAGTTTTAGTTTTTGCATTAAACATTACTTTAACAACATAGAAAAATCCAGACTAAATTAACTACTGCTGTCTCGAAATCATATCCTTTTTTTTTCCTGGCATCACAACCACTTACAGGCAATGTATAGCAATCTGTAACATCATCATCATTATTTCGTCATCATTTCGTGACCCTATGGTACACCTCCAGATCTTTTTTGTGTTTCCAAGTTGGGTTTTTGGATCCTGTAAAGTCAATCTTAGCTTTTTTTTTTAAACACACTGAGTAATATAGTTTGAAAAAACACATTATTTTCATGTATTTTCATGTAAAAATCCACCTCAGTTAATCGAAATATGAATACAAACACAACCGTAAAAAGCTTCACAAATTAATATTAGCGCTGGGCTTAGTTTTAAGGCAAATATTTTAGACCCTATTCATTTTCACATCGGGCTGCAAACCAGATTGGTGCGGAATCCCTTTTTAGGCGTTAAAATTTTCTTCACCCTTTACCGGTCTATGATTGCAGTGAGAAAGACATCCCGCGTGCATCATCTGCTGATATACAGTATAAATTATTACTGTGCTCTTGCATGCCTCTCCAAGGGCATTCCCATTTATTGGAAACAACTATGTCTAGAGGCCGGGGCCCGCAGAGCATTGGTGGAACATATTGTGCGTGGGAGTGCTGATCTAACATCAATGACCACTTCCTTCAAACCATATGATATGTTTTAATATGGATGCCAATCATTTTGTACGCTTGGAGTTTGAAAGATTCATCCTCAGTTTAGTGTGATTTCACTCTCTTATGCAGCGTTATTGTGATTAAATTTTGCATGAACCCTGGCGTGGTAAAACAAGCGAGTTCAATCCGAGGATTTACATTTACCACTCTATGATATTGACTCCAATTGGCTGCTAGCCCTGCTTGCACAAGCGCTCCTCAGCTTTCTTTACCCTCCAGTACATCAGCTCAAACTGGTGCATCTAAATCAGTGTAGAAAACGGTAATGACTGCGCACACCATCCACACTCCACTAAACACAATTCATACACCTTTTAAGCACCTTTCAGGAGCACTATATATCATTTTGACCAGACAAAGGCCCACATTAGATCCAAATTTCGTCAATACTGGGTGTATTAGCGGAGTTCATTTTGCTCTTCTTCTTTGACTAGCGGAGCCTAGCGTTTAACCTTGCACAAGTCAAAAAACATTTTCCCCCGTTCCCCCGGCGGCTGTTTCACAACTGATCAGCTTCACAGTGTTGTGCCTTCGCTGAGGACAGTCAAGTCTCCTCGAAAGAAACTTTTTCCCGGTGCAAGATTCCTGTAGGTTAAAATGCACTCTGCTCTGCATGAATTTGGAGTGATTTAAAAGATGACGGGCATGGCGTTTGTTGTTTTGCCTTATATTTTCATTTAAATTATGAACAAATTGAATGAGCCTCAAGGTGTCACATTGTTGAAACTCACCACATATGTGTTTAAATGTTTTTCTCATTGTGCTCCTTTTTGTATTTAAGGAAGTTTAATTATGTTCAGGCTTTTTTTTTGTTTGTTTGTTTGTTTGTTTGCTATGCCTTTTGCTGTTCTTTCATTTACCTAATTGTGTGTGCTACAAGCCTTATTTTTATGTACCTTTGTTTTTTTTGTTTTTTTTCCCTGGCCACAAACAAACATTTTTCTTCAGGAGCCACTGTACAAGCCGCCGCATTCAAAACACAGCAAGCCGGATCCAGCAGATCAACATTACCATAATGTCTCAAACCACAAAGGCAAGCCAGATTTAGAATCACTTAATTTGCAAAGTACAATGAATGTACAGTAATTTGCTTTGATTGCATTAGTGCAGAACTTTGATAAAGCCGCTGTTTTGTCCTGAAGCACAGCCTCAAGTCACATTTTCCTTTTCATCATGATTTCCGCGTTCCTCGTTGTAATGAGGCCTCTTATGTGCCATATGCGTGACGTATTTGATATGTGACTAATGCCTCTAGTCAGCTCAATCAGTATTTATACACAAGTCAGTCCAGGTAAACATGGATGGCATGAATTTCTTTACCGTTCGGCTTGAAACTTTTAGATTAGCTATCTGAGGCAGTGGAATGCAAACGCAAAACCCTAAGCAAGATTGGGCCCATACAGTTTTAAATGTAAGAAATCACGTGATTAGATTTAGATTTCGCATTAGTTTTACCCCACATGATGTTGAAAATTGACTTTGATGACAGTTCAGAGACGTAAAAACAAGAAACTGCATCCCAACATGTTGCATAATGAAAAAGAGATGTTGCAAAGTTTACGATGGACATCAAATTTGTCCAGACGTATAGATGCATATTTTAATTCGGCAAGTATTTCATGGACGTAAGCTTCTTCAGAAGCAGCGGGATTGGGGGATGGAGTGGCTGGTAAAGCGCCTTGTGCTTTGTGATTGCATCTCCCAAGCCTGTAGACATGCAACATTTTAATTTTGATGATTTCGGCTCACAGTTCATGGAAATCAAGAACCCACTGTCTTGGCATGTTAGAGTATTACGTAAAACCAAGCAAAAAAAAAAAAAAAAAGATTTATAATACAGAAGCATTGACCTTCTGAAAACTATGTTCATTTATGCACTCTATCTATGCTCCTCTTGCATGAATGGCTGCGTCAAAGCGGCGTGGCATGGAGGCGATCAGCCTGTGGCTCTGCTGCGGTGCGATGGAGGCCCGGGCTGCTTTGATAGCGGCCTTCAGCTCGTCTGGACTGAAATAGTTCACTCTCCCTCCCTCAAGGAGCTTCTAAAAGATTTGAGGTTAAATAAGCAATTCAGCAGGGCTGTTCCGGCTCTGGTTTATTATTTATTTTAGTTTATTTTAAACTCTTTAGTGTTTGCTATTTTCATTAAAAAAAAAAACAAAACAAAACAAAAAAAAAATAGCCCTGACATGGCGCTCTTAAATGTGTGCTTGACTGAGTTTACAGATGATGCTACCGTGTTAGTCGAGAGTTCAGAGCAGATTCCTCTGCTTATCAAGAGGAAACAGAGGATTTCTCAAACTTCAGGTGCCATTTCTGACCATCCTCTGATAGATTTGTATCAGATTCCAGTTAAAAAGGAAGTGAAATAGTTAGGAGTGGTTATAACAAACTTTATTTTCAGTTCAGATGAGCTGAAGGCCGCTATCAAAGCAGGCTTGGCTTCCTTAGCACCGCAGCAGTGCTAGGGTCGGCATTGCTGTATCCCAAATAGTTTTTTTTTTTTTTTTTTCTTTGATTGGTTTTATGTAATATTTCAAGATACTGGATGTTCAGATTTTTTTTAGATGTACCTGTATGGTCTGTGCGGGCGGCATGGCAGGGTCGAAGGCCGTTCTGCGCGTGTTGAGTGTGGAGGACATATGCACGGCAGCGTCCGGGTCTACACCCTGTCCGCTCAGGTTCCGTCTCTCGGACATGACAGGGTCCTTTTCAGGGTCTGTGCTTGCTGCGGTGACCCAGGACGTGTGAAACGGAGGTGTGAGTATCAGTTGTTTTTACACCTGACACCGCACCGTGACATGCAGGTGACATTATGCATGTCACGTGGACTCTCCCCGTCCTCCTGGATGACCCCCGGGGCAATGAGGTGGGCGAGCGCATTGCCGCATTTTGACAAATAAAAGCCGGCTCCTATTGGAAACCGGGTTACATCAAACATTCATATCAAAACTCAAAACTGTTTTGTCGCATCAGGCTGTTTTATTCACCACTTGTTGGCAAAGTTCGGAGCAGGGGTCAGCTTTTCCTGCTGGGGGGAGGTGCTGCAGGTTTTCCAATTGCATCCTGTTGGAATAGAATCAGCACATTGGCTAAAGTGTTTTAGAGTTTATAATTTCCAATCTGAATCCCATCAGGCTAATTATGTAATTACGGCATGAGGGGTCGGGCTCTGTGCTGATGTGTGTACAAAAATGTGAAACAGATACAAAGGAGAGCAAAACAAAGCTAAACTCAAGAGGCGTTGGGAGTTTTGCAATATAGTTTCTATACTGTATATTTGAATTATACAGTAATTTAATTTGTAATGCGAAAAGCGATTTTTGAACACTCAATCAAATTCCGTAAATAGCAAAGCTGTGTGTTTCAGGACTTTATTTCCATGTAATAAATATAAAAATGTCAATTAGATGGTCATCTGCAAGAGAAATAAAGAAAAAAAAAAGAATGGCTATGGTAATCATCCGCTTATATTGATCAATTTGGCCGGGACGGACGTGATCACCATAAACGTTTTCCACTGCACTGGACCAAACTGAGTTCCGAGCTCAGTGTCCTTGTAATATAATGAATTGCAAAGAGATGGTTTATGTTTTTATTAAACGCTGACAGACTTGGAAAGCTCATATTGATTGCTATTTTATGCCGTAAAAGTAGAAAGCAGACAAACAAAAGCAACAAAACAGTAGCGTTTGTGTCGTTTAGAAACATACCGCACAATACTCTGGTTAAAATCCGGCAGTCCGACCATAATAACTTATCAAGGTTTGCTAGTTTGCTTAAATGACCTTCCGAATTCAACCTAGCTATCCTTGCCTGTAGCTATGTAGGCAGAGAGCTGTCCTGCTGACCGTCCAAGATTATAAATGCCACGGTCATGAATGATTGAAAAAAGAAGTCATTGCCGTAAATGGCACTTTGGCTTTGCCCACTGAGGATTGAATCGACCGGAGTTTTAAAGTTTTTCAATGAGAGTATTTCACTCCCCAGAGCGGCTGTGCCTCCTAAAAATGTATAACGGAAACTCCATTCTGCAATATATATTCAGCAGTCCATATCGATGTGCTTTGAAGCAGAATGGTATTCAATGACCCCCCTATCCTTCCTGTCTTCCCTTCCTCCCCTGACAGTAACCAGGTTCCCAGCATGAGTATAACTGTAAGAGCTGATTGCCTTGGCGTGGCCAGCCCTTCACTGCCACTTTAGCCCATAAGCCTTCAAAGGGCAGCCAGCCATGGAGAGGCTGTATAAGTGTACAAAGCAGCCTAAGCCCTGCTTTTCCATAGCACTTAACCACAGCGTTATTAGCATGGCTGTATCTGCAACACCCTCTCTTTCCACTCGCTACTTCCATAAAGGGAACAAGGACCAGTGGTTGAAGTGTGATTTTTCCAGTGGAGAAGGCTAGAGAGGGGGAATGGACACTGTGTGTGGACTCTGTGTGCACCACAGCAGAAACTACCCACTTGGCAAACTCAAGGCATACATGCTTGTGTCTCTGCAGGAGTGCATGCAGGAGTAGATCCAGTTATTATCCATGCGTGCCACTCCGCACACGGCATTATCAGCGCACACATGCTCGCACGTATGCGCGCCAATTACTAAATTTCAACCACAAGTACACAAGCGATCCAGATTCGTCCTTAAATGTAAGCAAGCTCAAAGGAATCAGCAGAGGATCGGCGTGGTCTTACATTTCAATGAAGATGGGGGGAAAAACAACACTTTGCTCTGATATGGGGAACAGAGGAAAAACACAATGTGCTGTTAGTGATTAGAATCTACTGATATGTTCAAAGACTTGCGTCTCTCTGAACTCCTCAGCAACGGTGTGGCGAAATTATACAGCTAGTTTGACGTGACAGAGAGTTTTTTTTCCCTCCCTCCTTCTGCTTTGATGTTGATGGCAGTTAATCACTGTAACGTCTCGGGAAAAGAAAAGGTATTACACGAGAAGCTCCCGATTTGCTGTGGCTTGTTGTTTTCGAAGTTTTATTTTATTTCTCCCTCCTCTCTTGTTCTGTCTCTCGCTCTCACTCCCTTTGTGCCGTCTCTCCGTCTGTCTTTTGTGCGCGTGGCGTTTGTCTATCCTCGGTTTGGACACGTTGTTTGTGACCACATCATGAGATATAGATCTCGTTAATTCTTGCCTCGCAGCATGTTTTGAGACATGCAATGTGTGTGTGTGTTTTTTTTTTCTCCCTTTTTCCCTTCCCTTTGCATTCGAGACGGTTCATTATTTTTTATTTGCAAGGCCATGAGAAATAATTAGTAGCAGGAGTTCATGAACCAGGGCAACTAAACTGAATAGTCGTGATTTGTCATCAAAAACTGTTTACTGGAAATGTACATCTAGAACAGGGCAAACAAGAATAATAATGATAATAATAATAATAATAATAATAATAATAATAATAAATGTTTATGGCACTTTTGTTAACATTTCATACAACACAGGCGGGTCAAAAAAAAATTAAAACTATGTTTTTGAAAGTTAATTATTATTACTATTATTATAAACCACCACTAATAATAATGATAATAATGTGAAGATGAGGGAGAAGAAGAAGAAATAATAATAAAGGCATGGTCATCTTTTGCTACTTCATGGGAAAATAATGGAAAATAATCTCATAGTCGCAAGATCACTATAACCTCCCTGTGACATGAATACGGCTGATTATACCTCTCTCATATGCCTTTCAATTGACCATAAGCTCCATAGTAACCCATAGTAACAATATATTCAGAGTAACGCAACGATTAAAATAACTAAGTTGTTTTTCTTTGGCAAATGGAAAACTTTTCTCTCTGACATCTCCCAAGGAAGCAGACCATAAATCATGGTGTTGCATATTCCATCCTTATAAACAATATGGATGCATTTGCTGCCCCGCCACGTGTCCAATCCCCCAAGTCAGTGTATCAACACTAATCCAGTTACCCCCGCTCATTATCTCCCGTCTGCCGATACACGTTGATTGAAATATGATAGTCATCTGAGATTGAATTAGCGACAAGGTCACGGCGGTAACCTTCTAACAAATCAGTACAGGAATGCCTTAAATATCAAAAGTGCGGCTTAGACGTAAGCCTGGCTGGGTATATAATTGCGTATATGTGTTGCCTGGGCTGTGAGCGGCGCACAAAGGCTCTCAAGTTTGTTGTCTGCTCAGAAGATGCGTATCGATCCCCAGATGATTCATATATGCAGACGTTTTCTCGGGTAATGGCTAATGGACACGCAGGGTGCTGTCAGACGCCGAATAAAAACAAGCACAGTGTAGCGCCGCTACGTCCTTGTTAGTCCCGCGCATACATCACAAACAAACACATTGCACCGTAATACTGTGTCCTTGTTGTCAAAGCTCTTTCATCCGGTTAAGAGCACATGTGGACTCATAATTAAACTTATTGTTGCACCATGTGTCCTTGTTGGACATACTTGCATACTCAAGGCCATGCAGACTGTAAAACAGTGTCCTTGGTGCTGATGATTAATGGAATACAAATGGAATAAAACAGAGTAACATAGGGAACAGTGTAGGTGGAGGTCGAAAGAGTACAGAGTAATAGAATAGAATAAAATAGAACCGCAAATCCATATTCATCAGGTCACTAGGATAATTTAGGAGTTTGTTGAGGGGGGTGCAGAGAGAACAAAATAGGGAGTGTAGTAAAATACAGAGAGGTATCTCTGGTGCTGCCTTGGCAGTGGAACAACAAAAGGCAAATTAAAGCTAATTAACATCTGTTTCAGGCTCTTCAGCATGATTTAGGCTGTCAGTTTTCCTTCAGACCAACCAGGCTTGCGGGCACCCAGAGGAGGCAGGAAGGAAGCTGTCGTAACTGCATCACACACACACACACACACACACACACACACACACACACACACACACACACACACACAAATTGCACGCAAATCAACCTGTGCACGTGGTCCAGATGCACACATTCCAGCACAGACACAAGTGTCTTGATGTTCTGCAAAGACACAGAGCACTCACACAGGAGCCTGCTGTGCACATGCTGTAAACACACACACATGCACACACACACACACAAACACTGCACTAAAAAAAGAAGGATTCTTCTCCAGACGGTTCTAGTGTGTTGTGTGGGTGCATAAAGATGGCAGTCCCTGGTTTCACATCAATATATCTTTTCTCAGCACCAAGCCTCCAAAATGTCAAATTCCAAATTCATTCTCATGATGCAGCAGTGAAATGCTCAGTGGGTATTGGACAGTGTTGAATGAGCTGGAAAAAAATGATGTAAACGCAGTAATTAATCAAGGAAGCATAAGGGCTATTGGTTTGGTGCAATAATTCACAGCTTTTTCACATAAATAAATCCCTGCTTTACTCTCCATAGACATTGATGTTGCTTAAATCTATGGGTAATGCTTCATAATAATGTTTCTAAACAACTGATCCATATTCATTCATTCAGATTATTATAAACTAGTTACAAACTTCATAAAATTATGTAACCATTTACACATCATCTTGTATTAATTTTTAAGTTGCTCATAAATAATTAATAAGTAGATAGAAATAATCATTGCTTTATTTACAAATGTTTAAGTTCTTTACCTGAATATTAGTACATGTATTTGTAAATTATTATATTATTATGTCTGCCTTTCTTGGCAAAATCCTCACAGGAAAGGAAAGACATACAAATATGTGAACTCTATCACTTTTGATTGTGTTTTTTTAAATATAGTCTTGGTTAAATATTGCTATATATAGTTAGAATATGCTTACTGACATTACAAATGTGCGGTTAAGAGCCTCAGTATGTACTGAAGTCATGATTAGCACTCACATATTGTCAGTCTTGGTATCAAAAGGTACACAACATTATTTAAATTAAATTAAGAAAAGTACACTACACAGAAAGCCAGTAGTGTTGTATGTTTCAACAAACTCTAAACTCACAAACTCAACAATTGAGCTAGCACATAAGGCTCTGGAAGTAAAATTGCCATCCATATCTGCAATAATGAATGTGATAATTGGGCATAAAATATGAACCATTCAAAGTCCACTGACCAGCAGCCATGAAGCCATTATTTACTCCGATTTACTGATTTACTCTGATTTCAGCTTTATTCCCAAGGCTATCACAGAGGTACTACATTACCCACAATTCTTTTAGCACGCTTTTAGCAGATATTTTTTTTGGTTTTCTTGGGTCTTAGCTCTTAACTTAGCTCTTAGCTATTGAGTCTGCACCTGTACGCTCTGTGTAGATATGAGTGTACCCCGTCCCATCCCTCCAATGCCATGAGTATCATGTTTGCAGATGATACTCTGTGGTTCATCACAGGAGGGGATGAGGCAGCCTACATGGAGGAGGTCCAGTACCTGACGGCGTGGTGTTAAGGCCAACAACCTGCTGCTGGACCAGGTTCCCAAAACCAAGGAGGTCAGCACAGACTTCCGAGGGTTCAGAGCTGACCATGATACATCAACGGGGTAGAGAGGGTGGCAACATTCAAACTCCTGTGAGTCCACATCTCAGAGGAGCTCCCCTGGTCCATGAACACCAAGGCAGTGATGAAGAAGGCCCAGCAGTGGCTGCACTTTCTGGGAATCCTCAAAAATAAACCCCCCTGACAAACTAACAGTTTCTGTCCCTGGGCTGTAAGAACATTCAACAAACAATAATCCCGTGCAGTATCTTCCCTGTGCAATATTCTTAACCACTGTCGTTTATTTGTTTTTATCTATTTTATCATTTGCCACTATAGCTATTCAATCTTTGCTACCATAGCGATTATAAAGCTGTGCATGTGTCGTGCTTTAGCAGGTTGTCATGCTTTATCTGTTTTTAAAGCACTAATGGAGTGGCACCCATTATCTCATTATATTTAATATATATTGACAATAAAGCTTTCTATTCTGTTCTATTCTACTTTATCCTACGAGAGCAGGGTGAATGAAAATGACTATGACTATTTTGTTTTTTGCTTTTGAAATACAATAAATAATGTAACTTTCCCCCTTTTTACATTTATTTATTTATTTATTTTGTTCAAAATCAATTTAAATAGCATCATGATCCATCTCATAGTGGATTGGTGCCAATGAAGCTGCAACATTCTTGAAATACTGTTTTTTTTTTTTTTTTTTTTTTTAAAGGGAAATGGACTTCCAGAATGATCACCGAAAAAATGGGCGATACTGGTCCAGCTCCATTGTATGTTGATTAAATGTTTAAAATATGTCTAAATGGTTTGATGTCTACACTAAAACCCAGCTGCCTAGGGTTTAAACCAGGGTTTAGTGTCTTATGTTTTTTGAGATATGACAAAAAGCCCCGAGCTTTACATTGTACATGAACTTCTCTGGTGCGTGGGCTTGATATTTACAGTTGTTTATGCATCACTGAAATATGTAATATTTTATTTATTTCCTGGTCTAAAGCTGGGGTGCACATGGGCCATAGGAGACCCGAAGCGTATAGATGCAGTGTTTACATGATGTTTAATCCTCAATGGGAAGGCTGCAGTATACAGGGCAACAAGTTAGAAAACTAAAGAGCATGAGCGCTCAAGCAGTTTGTCTTGATTTTCATATAGAAACATTCAGTTTATTTTACTGCGCCCATCAAAATTCGGCAAAAGTGTATTACCCCCAGCTCGGTGGATTAACCTTATTGTTAGTCCTCCAAGCAAAAAGCTGCAGTGCATACTGAATATCCATGAAGATACAACAGACCAAGGCCACACAGGTTGCATCTGTTCAGAGACAGTTGGGCAGAGTATGCAGTGTTCACAGGTGCTGTATCAACAAACTATCCAGACGTTCAAATGCAGGAAAATGAGGACCCGTGTCTCATTCTCTCTGTCAGTCACTCGTTTTTTTTCCTCCTTTGATCATTTCATTTGCATCACAAATGCACGCGTACAAATGAATGAGAACGAGAGCACGGGGGTTCTGGCCGTGCACGCGCGCAGTTACCTTAAGAGGATATTTTAGTAATTTCCTCATGCGCCGCGCTGCTGACTCATGGTCCTCTGAGGGAAACATCCAACTTTTTTTGTTTAGAAATGCAAGGCAAGGCTTCCACGTGGAGTGACTCACCTCGCTTAGAAACATCAAGCCCTTCGAGGGAGCAGCACAATACAAGAAGGCTCGGGTTTGGGTTGCAATAGGTATAGGTGGGGGGGACAACAGAGGGAGATCTCTCACACACACACACACACACACACACATACATACACTCATACACGGACATGCACACACGCTTGCATGCTCACCGACGTGCAAAAACACACACGCAGGAATGCTAATGTAAGCACATGAGCCTGCACACATGCACGCAGAGGCAGGCGGGCACTCACCCCTATTCTCTCATACAAACACACACACACACACTTTCTCTCCCGACTCCACTAGCTTATCAGCGAGGCAGACAATACCGTCCCATATGTAGTGCGATCTATCATTGCGGGCCAGGGACTGCATTACAAGGCCTTAGATTGTGGACTAGATGGGCCTCTCAAGGGGAAGGAGCAGGGTTTGCCAGAACCGTGGAAGCGGGGCAAAGCTGCATAGCCAAGCAGCGGAAATGAAAGGCGGCTTGGGCCTCTTGGATCTCTCTTTTCTCTCTCTCTCTCTGTGTCTCCCTCTCTGCCTCCCTTTCCCTCTCTCTCTCATCCTCCTCCCCACTCGCTTTCTCTCTTGTTCTCTCTGCCGTAGAGGGAAGATCATGCTTGACTGACGAGGTGGTGTTCGAGGGGAAAGTGGATGGGCTCTGTGGATGGCATGATTGAGGGGAGATTTCTGATAAGGATGAAAGGGAAGGGGCGGGAGCGGATAAAAAGAAGCCGGTGTTTGTTGTTTTGCTGTTGTCGCTGCCGAGGATGGCGGCAGCGCGACGGTGGCAATGGACGTGCCTCTAATTAAAAGTTTGTCCTTGATGGAGCCTTCATGTTAAAAAAAAGTTGTAAAGTGATACTCAAAGGAGAGCTGTTCAAAGCGCTGCACAAGTGGCAAACAACACCACGGTCATATGCAGTTGAAGTATATAAAGACAATAAGATGCATGCTCCAAAAAGGCTAATTATAATACAAATTAAGTGTATGAATATCATAAATCACCCCTTCAACTGACAGGATATGGCTTCCTGACCAGTTTATCTACATGACCACGATGTAATTCCCCATTCGTTTTTATTACTACATTTGAATGCATATTCCCTTTAGAAAAGTCAGGCAAGCACAGTGTATACAGACGCTCCCGGGTGAGTAAGGAATAATATATGACAGTGATTTTCAACAAATTATGACAGTGAATGACTATGACAGCTCCCATTCTCAGAGCTAAAACACATTTACATTGAATTGTTCCAATGGCTTATTTCTCATAACCTTAACCCTTAACCGTTTAGTTCAGCTCGAGTTCAATGTACTGATACTCTAATGTAATGTGACAGTGAGACTCTGGATCCGACCGTTGTGTTTTATATGGCATCTGAGCGCACAGTAATTCCATCCTCTCCAGCCCCGAATTTGAAAATGAACAAATTCATATATTTTACATGGGGCTTGGTTTGACAGACTAATTACAAAAAAAAAAAAAAAAAAAAAAAAAAAGAACGGAAAGAAAGAGAGCGAGAGTACATTAAGTCATCATCTGCATATATTTTAATCCTAACCTATTTCTAAGTGCTGAGTAATGCAGAAAGGCATTGGCTTCAGTGCACTAAAGACATGCATAAGCAATATCTGCTTGTGAATAATTGAGGATCGCCTAACGGTCGAAACAATATTATCCCACTTAGGATGTGAGCCTACCTGGTATTATTACAGAAAACATATTAGATCACTGCAGGAAAAAAGGCCCGAGCTAAATCGATTGGCGCCTCTCATTGTGGTAAGACTGTGTGGCGATGGGGAAATGGAGTAGATGGCTGGGAGCGGATGGAAAAGAGCAGGGGAAAACATATTAGAATATGTCCATAACTACTCAGGTGTGATTTTTTTTTTTTTTTTTTTTTTTTTTGCAAGACAGTTTAACAACTCAGAAGTTGGAGTGTCTGACAAAGTGATGAAAATTAATGCAACAGAACCCATTTGAAGGACTGAGACACACTCCAAGATGGAATACAGAAAGGCCACCTTAAAATATTCATAATTGGACCCTGAATAAAATTATGGGGTTTTGTTCATGAAATAAGAATTTTTGAACTAATAACAGATGTACTTCAAAAAAGTAAATCTTGAATTATCCCTGAAATGCCACTGACATGCCACTGACATCAAGAAAGCCTTGTTTTCCCCTTAATTAAAACACAGATTGAGATATCCATTTGTCTTCAATTATGTGAAATTTAAGGGTTCAATGTTGAAATTAAGTGCTTATTAAGGGATGTAATGTGTTTTCGGGTGAAACATTAAGGACATACTAAGGGTTTGTGTTTCATACTTTACTCTCTGTGAAGCCAGATTGTGGGTTATTATTTTTATGTTGGAATATAACTTGAATAGTTGTGCAGTAGGTGAGTGTCAACGCCAAATGTGGAGGGAGAAAAACCGCTGTTTGGGAACAACATTGGCATGTGAATGACTTGATTTGATTACTTGGTGCAATCACATTGCTATTCATTAGCTCTGTGTACTGTATTCATTTCTAGAGATATATTATAGGCTTAATCATGAATATATTTTTATGAACTTTGAGAATATGTATGCGTACACGACTGGGTTTCCGATCAGATCCCACCGCACATTGACATTCAACAAATATGCTGAATTCACTCCGTCTCAGCAGCACAACTCATGCCGTTGCATTCCTAATTGACCAAATGCTTAGCAGAGGGATGCAGCATTGCCACTGTAAAATGGCCGCAGATGGGAGTTATGGCATCATTTGGGAGTAAAGGATACAAAGTATGACACCACATTCCAGAAAATGGACCTAATCCAATCCGAATAATCCGTTTAGAGATTCCTGCCAAGGAGAAATGGGAAAGGAACAGAATCCCCGTCAAGTGCCTCCGTTGGTTTTGTCATTCAGGTCTGAAAACTGCAGTTTGTAAAATCATTTATTTCCCAGATGGATTTAGAGATGAGGAGGAAAAAAATAGATATAGATATATATATGTGCTGGTAGCAATTTAGAAAAAAACAGATTTTTCCTGGAGGTCATTAACCCTAATCATTTTGCCATGAGAAATCAGAGGGGATTTGATTTGAAATTGTTAACAGGTACTGTATATAGGTACGCCTGTTGCATATGCACTTGTGTGTGTGTGTGCATTCCTGTCTGCCTCTGCATGTGTGCATGTGTGTATGCATCAGCAGGTAACACACTCCCAGTCTCTGATTGAGCTCGGTTGCTCCAGGACCTGCCCTTTGCACCTCCCTCAATCCCCATGTTGCAGCTTCTGCTGTCAAGACAGTCTAGAAAAATAGGAAAAGGAAAAAAAAACAAAACTCTTAAGTACCCCTGTTCCTTTTGGGCTTTTTCCACATCCTCATCCTCTCAAATGGTTGCTGTTTTATTAAATTGGTATGCTAATTAGAAAGATGGTTAGAGGGCTACATTATTAAAAAAAATAAGCAAAGGTCTAAAGGTGGCTGATAACTTCGATGGCGCTCTATAATTACTTTTTATTTCATGCTGGAAATCAGAGTAAGCGAGGTTCTTTTTTTTCCACTTATTTTTCAAGTAATACCTTATTTTGACACATTTATTTTTGCATGCAATCAAAATGCTACATCATCATTCTTTTAACCATGAACCATAGAAGCAGGAAGGGATTACATAACTGCATATTTGATCATATACAGTGAAATCTGAAAGACTGAGATATATATAGATCGGGTTATAACCTACCAGTCTATGAGAAATTGCATGTTGGCACATGAAAACAGCACATGATGTAGAATGACATGAAGCAGAAGAGAGAAATGCAACATATACTGCTGTTTTCATCTTTCTTGAAAAATTCTACATTTCATGTCAACCTTTTGCTTTTTTTAATATCATGTTTGCTGGACTAACATGACAAAGCAACAGTCAGTGCAACAGCGAGTCAGCTGGTTTTTCCTTAACATCCAGCAGATTCTACTTAATTTATCATCATTTATCATTAATCATAAATCAGTTTTTAAGAGAAACCTGTTACTTTTTTTTTTTATTATTATTATACATAAATGATAATAATAGATGCAAATGTTTTGATTAAAAATATTATTTTTCTCTCCTATTCCTCCAAAACATGTTGTGGGCTGGATGAGACATGCTCATGGGCCAGATTTGGACAATATCTCTGACATCTGATTTAGTGCTTTAAAACCAGAATACGTTTTGCAGCAGAGTGCTTCACACACACAACAAAAAAGAGAGGAAAAAATGTTCCCTTATGAAAAAATCACATTTGAAATCACCTGTGGAATAACCCAAATGTGGTTTTGGAACATTGCACTGTTTTTAGCTTCATTCCCTGGCACAGATATCTTGAAAATGATCATTTTTCGGATGCTGAACTCTCTTGTGAAGATTCGTGCTAAAGTGCAGGAAGTCTCGTCCACTCAGGATGTGATCATTTGGCTCCAGTGAACTTGGATCATGCTTCAGAAGCTGTAATGTTGTCGTTTTGGCCCGCGGTGGATCCAGAAGTTGTTACATACCGTGGCAAAGGGGTGGCTTGCGGTTTTTGGCAGGGTGGCTTTGGATGTGTTGGGCTGTCAGGCCACCTCAATGTAAATTAGTTTAATTTCCTGAGAATGGAAGAGCAATAGTCGTAATTACCCACAGCTTCTCAGAAGACATGCCCTCAGTGAAAGAGAGAGAGACAGAGATTCCTCAGAGAAGCTCTCGACAGAAACTTGAGTGCAAACGAGGACTGAGAATCGCTGCTATCATCACAAGTCGCAATAAAATCTCTAATTATAATGCTTATCTAATGCTTATCTAATTTACATTATGTTACATACCAACCCAGAGCTTTAATACCCACTATAGCTCTTTTTTTTTTTTTTTTAAACATAAGATCTCTTGCATCTGTGTTCCTACCTATTTACTCACACACCTGTTGCCTCATTACCCCTGAAGTGTTTTGCACCAGCCGATGTCATTTGTTCTTTGTCTGATCGACTCTCTTCACCCCTTTTGGCTACTCTTGGATTCAGCGTTGCTTATGCTCAGTCAGCTGTTTGTTATTCTGCGTGCCAGTTTATTTCTCGTTCCCAGACAGTTCAGTTGTCAGTTTTCTGCTCAGCTCTGTATTCCTGTTACCTGCCAGTCTAACCCGTACAGCTGCATCTTCATCTGTTATCTGCAAGAAAAGACTTTAATTCCATCATCCGCCTCCTGTTTGTGCGATTGGGTCCACCTGCCTGCGTCGCTGTGACAAATAGTGTGGCTCTCCGTTCCTAAAACTTTTTTTTTTTTTTTTTAATCTTTACTTTGCCTGGCAGACTGGTCGTCTCGTCATTTGGTCCTGAAATCAGCAGAATGGAACTGACATGAACTGATGTATTGTACCAGAATCAGAATTACCTTATTCGCATGATGAGCCCATCTTCTTATTTTTTGATGCTGCGTTCATGTGAACTCGGACATTGTAGTTTCGGTCTTGTAAATTTCCAACCAGTGACATTATTTTGTATTTCTTTTTCACTACATTGCCAAGAGTGGCAGCTCAGATAGCATGTTTATTTATTTATTTATTTATTTATTTTATTTTTTATTAGGCAGAGGCATCGGCTGTCTCTTGCCACCACCTACATCCATCATTGCATTTGGCCCTTTTTGCACCTCAAGAAAAAGCGTCAATTGTTTTAGAGAAGACAGCCACAGATTTGTGCCAGCGACCTCCCATTGGGTTGCATGGACAAAGACACTTCCCCTGTGTTACAAGACATCTTCAACACTAAAAGCAAGGATTGCAGTCATTGTAAAAAAAAATTTACCACAAGCATTAATCCAAGTTAATAACAGACACTGTTGCACAAATGATGTTAGGATTCAGTTGAGCTGAGAGCAGTGACAGTAAGCTTCATTATTAAATGGCGGCATGTTCATGCATTTTATATTCTGTCCCACTGTAACTTCTTATGTTTATATCAGCTCAAATACCTTGATTATCAGAGTATATTTGAAGCAGTGATGACAATATTTAATATTGACATGCAGTAATCTAAAATCAGAGTCTCATAATGATCACGATGATACACTGAAATCACCAATAGTTCCTTCATTAAGGCTGAACCTTGTTTTTTTTTTACACTTGAGTGACTCCCCGGAAACGACAACCTGCACAGGAGGGGAAAAAAAAGAAACCTCAACTTTTATGGGGGTGATTCATGTTTAACTGAGCCACACGCGCCGCTCACACAGACAGACCCGCGCACAAACACAAGCAAACGTACACACTCCCGGTGAGTCATGCTTAAGAACAAGTGTGGGTGATAAAAAAAGAAAAACAATGCCTTTAATCTGTTATTGATTTCACCGCCAACCTGCTCGCCGTGCTACTGAGTACCATTTAAAGGGGTGACGTTAGGACAATCATTTGTTCCCACTCCTGGGCGAAGACAGGCTGCCTTCGTCTTTAAAATGACTCCTCTCTGGCAGACTGGAGGATTCCTAATCAGTGGGCTGTTTGCTTAAATTTAATGAGGTGGAATGCTGAGCAGGTAAATGGCTGGTCCTGTTTTGTAATGTTGACTGGGATGCCACTCTCCGCCCCCTCGACCCCCTGCGTCTGTGTCCTTTAAATTGGCCCCGCTGATTATCATCACGCGTCCTTACAGCAGAAAGCATAAATTGCAGCCGCCCACAATAACAGGCTGCCACCACAGTCTCAGATCTGTAAGGTTTTGAATTTAGCCATCTGCTAGAAGCACCGATGGCATTTTCACTGCCTCCTTGCTGCTCGAGTGCATAGTATACATGTTGGTGTGTACATTATAAATGTGATTTGCCCTGTTTGTTGTAGGGAGCTAACTTTGTCTGTTAACCTAAAAAGCAGTGCAAAGCAAAAGAGCCAAGGACAGATTTTTTAAAGAGTGAACTGTTGACACTCATCTGACAAAAAAAAAAAAAGAATAATCATGTAATTTGTAATTCTCTCATCAACTACTCAGAATGATAAATTATGTACTTGTACTTGATTAGGAATATTCCTGATAAGGAATATGAGTCAAATGATTTAAAATTTTATTCCAGCAGGTGCAGGTGGAGGAATGTGACGGCTAGATTATCTTCATTTAACATGTAACATGGTCTGATTAAAATGTATGTTATGAATAACTCCTGACTAACAATTAGTAAAATAGAAGGGGTTGTACCCAACAAATTAGTCACAATCTATCTCAGCTTATCAGCATCCAACAGAGATTTCACTGACTGAAATTTTAGTCGATCTAATCAGTTATGATGCAAAGTGTATCCTACTAATCAGCAAATTAATACAAGTGGACCCCATGGTGACAGAAATTAATCTTTGATCCATTTTTTAACATCGACCTCAAATATCTAACTAATACATATCAAATCAATTTAATTTGTAAAGCACACCAAAGTGCTGTACAATCAAATTATGAATAAATAAATAAACAAAATGTCACAGCAAAAACACAAAGAAAATCCCAGTTAAAAGACATAAAAGTTTAAAAGACCCAAAAAAAAAAAAAAAAAAACATCCAAGGAATGATGTTTTTAGATGGGAATTAAACACGACGGTTACAAAACTGTAACCTTACATCATCACATATCATACATCTGTAACCCCCCTCAGCGAGCGATAATAACACCAGTCATGGTCCCACCGAGTGCTGGGGACCCGGCGGTTTCTGCACTGTGGTGGGAACCAGGCACCCATCGCGGTGTCCTTACCAAGGCACCCAAAGAAGTAAGATACTAATTCTCATTCTCTAATTCCGAAATGTCATTCTCATTACCGCAACAGGTATTTTTTCTGCAAAATTCGTAATTATTAGATAATAATATTTTGCTTGAAAATGTATATACATATTATACAACAGTACTTATGTAAGGTCTGCTTCATAAAAAATGTGTATGTTATTTTTTAGTAAAATGATAAAATAAAAAAGGTTGTACATTATAAGGTATGTTTCGGTAATGAGAAATAATATGGATATTATGAAAAATAATAAAAATGAAAAGATGATCTCTCCAAAGTTATATATAGCTTTCAGCATGACTCATATGAATCTACTTTAGAAATAGCCAAAACTTTTAACCTTATATTATACCTTATATCTATCTATCTATCTATCTATCTATCTATCTATCTATCTATCTATCTATATATGTATGTATCTATCTATCTATCTATCTATCTATCTATATATACATATATATATATATATATATATATACATATATCTATATCTATCTATCTATCTATCTATCTATCTATCTATCTATATATATATATATATATATAGAGAGAGAGAGAGAGAGAGAGAGAGAGAGAGAGAGAGAGAGAGAGAGAGATACATATATATATATATATGTATATGGTAAGTTAAGACCTTAATCTCATATGTAGATAGAAAATTATGTCCAAAATGGCATTTTAATTTTGTGAGAATCACCCATGAGTGCAGGTTGTCACCGACAATCGTGCCGATCATGCCAAGGCGGGACGGACTCTCTCCGATCTACAGCAGGCGACTCCACTCCACCGGACCTGGATCCTCGCCATTTACCGGGTGCGCTGCCGTATAGATGATGAAGACCATGCACACGCCAGGCATGCTGTCCTGACTGGCTGACTGTCTTTATATAAAGTTCACTGAGCTAGTCTGTGCATATGATTGGAGTCCAGTAGGGGCTTCTGCAGGCAGTGTAGGGGCCAGGCTAACATGAAGAGGCAGCTCATTCCAAAGTTCGGAGGCTACAGCTGAAGAGGCACAATCTCCCCCGTGCCTCCACCTCGATTTGGGGACAACCAGCAGCAAGTGCTCAGTGGACCTGAGTGACCTTGATGGGATGTGTGGCTGTAGGAGGTCAGAGAGACAGATTGGAGCTCGCCCGTGCAATGATTTGTAGGCAAACAATAAAATCTGACACACCATGCATTATCTTAGCAATTTACTCACACACACTCCAACACACACATAGTAATCCAGACATTAAGCCTGAGAGTTTATGAATTCATGTGGAGTTGAACTGCAGTGACATTGAATTATGACTTACAGCGCTAATTAGAATTCCATAGTTATTCGCTTATAGGCTGAAAAGCTGCGTTGTATCCTGACAACAACATCCTGTGAATCACATCCTATGCAGGAAGCATAAATGAGAAATGAGTCGCGCTATGAATTCTCCTCTGCTTCAGGAAGCAAGAGATATAATTGGGAGGGAAAAGCTTTTTCTCTCCGTACTTTCAACTTTGTGAATTATGGCTCTGGAATTTTTTTTTATTTTATATTTTTTTTCCAAAGGTTATTTTTATGGCATTTCTGCTACTGAACAGCAAATAGGCCCATGAACATGACATATGTATTTGCCCGCTGAGTCGTGCCCTGACTTCAGGATGGTTATGTGAGAGCAATACATCGATTCAAACATCCTCATACATCCTCCAACATTAATCCTCCAATCCAGCAGAGGGGAAGCCGAATTTCCATTGGCCGACGATTGATCTGGTTGATTAATGAGAGCGATTAAAGCCCAATCATCATTTACTTGGCTGTCGTTTTAACCAACTTCATTTACTAATATCAAAATAGTGTGGTGATGAACGACTCATCTGGAGATGTTTTTTTAAAAGGAGGAAAAGATCACATTAATGTAACATGTAGGCATTTAGGTGACACAAATTGACTTTCAGTGAGTGGAACACCAGTAAAGAACATAATGTGCTCTTTATCCACAGGTTTAGAGGCCATATTGGGACATCATATTGATGTAACATGCCCAAAAATAAATGAATAAACACCTCAACTTTAACGTGAAAATAAAAGTCTGAGTGCAAAACGTTGAGCATATTCAAACAAAGACATCTCTCACACACCACAACAAGAATTAGAGGTGTATTGATTCTGACATTATGCTATGCATATAGCAGGGCTGTCAAACTTAATTAGTAAAGGGGCTGTATTGAAAAAAATCACAACCAATTAAAGGGCCAAACGGGGACTATATATTTATTAAATGCATTCAATCAAATGTGGTCATTCTATAAATAACGATTCATCCAAGTTTGACTTTTACATGAGATGATGCTCCTCAAAAATGTCTTTCTGTAAAACAAAACAATTATATCTCAAACCAAACTGATTACAGCATGGAAAACACTGAAGAGTCCACTGCATAATTCCTTTTTTCTGGCGTAACTTATTATATCTGCAAGCCGACCCTGAATTCTTTCAAATGACAAATAAAATAACCAGAAAACTGATATATATATATTTTTTTTTGCTGAGGAGAAATCTTCAGTCATGTAAAACTAGTAATTTGGTCAAAATAGGCCAAACTATATCAAAAGTCAAACTTCAAAATAAAAGCAGGTTGATTTCTGAGTACTTTTTTCTAGATTTTTCATACAAACTGAAAATTAAATAATGCTGTTTATGCGATGCTATGAACCATGAAGGCCAGGGAGTGCCCGTTTTGCAAGATGATTTGTGGATAATGAACTCGGTCAAACTGTTGTCTTTCAGTGGCACTCGCAGCCATCTCTGGACAAAAGCATCGAGGTTTTGCAGAAATGTGCCCTGGCCCTGCAGCGGCCACGCCGGGAGACAACTACATAATTCCAAACACAGCAACCGCCTTGTCTAGACATTCTTTTGTCAACATAGCAATCATGTTTTTTTCTTTTTCTTTGTGTGTGTGTGTGTGTGTGTGTGTGTGTGTGTGTGCAAACAGTGACGAAGAAATCATTTTATAGACTTCTAAAAATCAATAAACAATAAAAGTTATCAGAGGAGAAGTCAACTATTGATTCCCTCAATCAATTCAGAGAAGTCAAGGCAGACAGCAATCAGGACAGACAGTGCCTGATGTGTAATTTTAAGTTGGAATGGCTTTCAAAATGTAAAGGGATAGTTCACCCAAAATACAAAAAAAAAGTTGCTTTTTTTCTTTTTCTTTTTTTTTTTCTTTTTTTTTTTTTTTACACTTACCCATAGTGTCTATCCTTTCAGATCCCAGTGTCCAGTCTGTCTCCTTTCACCCGAATACAACAGGGCTCAGAGATTACACAAAAGCACACATCAGCAACCACTCTCTCCGAAAACAGTGACACACATAACCAATATAATCCACAGACCTTGGGGGAAAAGAGTTATTTTGGAAACTATTACCTTCTGAAGAAAACTGGTACCTCTCTACCCCCTAATGAATAGGTAATCAAGGCAAATTCTATTATACTACATTTTTTTTAAAGAGAGAGTTTGAGGTAAAGAGAGATAAATACACATACACAGATACAGAAATTGATATCACAGATAGAAATATGTAAAGTTACCAGTCCATGCCTATTCAAAACGTAGACTTTGAAGAGACATGGACATAAACCATAGTGATTATTACAATTACAGAGATATTCACAAGATTATCATGGGGACAACAATGTGAAGTTAAACCAAACTGCACTTATTTTCACATGTTGCATGATGGCTTATCAGAGAAGATGTTGCAGAGCATTTGCTTAATGCTCAGCCATGCAATGAATACCCTTTGGATGAAAGAGCTGTCTCACTGAGTCTCTACCTTTTTGCCTCTTTCAACCACATATAATACAATCTGAGTGCCACTTCCCACATAAATAGATTAATGATAGGATCTACGGAGACTTAAATGGTAGTTATCGCATACAGTTGTAGCTTCCGCGTCCAAAAAACACATCTGAAGTGAGGAACAGTTACTCTGATTAATCTGAGGTTTTCATCATTCTTACACGCAAATTGGTTCATTAAATGCATTTCTTCTTTGTAATGAGAGGCGCGCTGTCTCCGTTTTTTTTAAAGTGAGAAAATTCACACAGTATTGTCCCCGGTGAATAGCATTGTCATTAAGTCAGACAAAAGTGTCAGATTGACCCTATTAAGAAAAAGGAAAAGAGAGGCTTATTCAAGAAAGAAAGAAAGAAAACAAGAAAGAAAACAACCAAAGCACATATTTCACTAGACTTGAACCAACCCCTCCCTCCACTTGTTTTTTTTTTCCCTTTCTTTTGGGGCAATCAAGAGGCAATGGTGTCAGAAAGCCACGCAATGCCACGATGAGCTGTCAACACTTGCTGAAGGTGAGAACCAAGGGAACGTGGATACAGAGTGGGCTATTGATGCACATTAACATTCCACAGGTATAGAGAGCTTACCTGAATCCATTATAGGCCATTAGAAGTTCTGAGACTGCTGTAAAAAAAAAAAAAAAAAAAAAATGTCTTAAGTACCTGCACGTGAACAAAAAAAAAAAAAAAAAAAAAAGAAGCTCTACTGTTTCAAGAGAGAACATCCAAGTTAGGAAGCAATCACTTGATTCTTGTTTTTGTTGTGGGTGACAACCTTGGAATTGGAAGCACTTTAATTTGCCAAGTAAAACAAATGCACAATGGACTTCATCCAGTTAATTGGAGCTGAACCATTATGAGTCAATACACGATACCTGATGCGCAAAGCGGGGCACAATGCAGGACTAAATGTATCAGGACCTCACTTCATCTGTAATAGGGGACGAAAACAGTTCAAGTGCACATTTAAATGCAAGGAAGTGACAGAAATGCCATAGCTGGTAGCGCCACTGGCAGAGTGGCACATGAGCAAAGTACAAATAAGTTGATAAATATGAACCAAAGCATAAATGACAGGGTGAAATGTAACTTCTACCGGGGTTGATGTGCAGATTAGCATTGGTTCAGTCACTCTGTCATCTCGGGGCGGCGTGTGTGTGTGTGCATGTGTGTGAGGAGATGCCTGTGGGGTTGGGTGAGGGCTCAGGAGGGCTGCTTGAGGAGTGTATTTGCCATCGGGTCGACACAGTTGTGGCGGTGGTGGTACAAGCAGTGCTGAACCTGAGGCCTTTTCCACCGTCAGAATGTCAAACAGGTGGTTTCCTGAGTGGGTAGAGTTGGCAGCAATCATCTTTGCCCTTTTCTTTGCTCTGACTTTGTGCAGGTCTTCGATGGCAGCTGGCAGCCGAACACCCTCTAAGCCGCAGTCTTGTCTTGCAGCGGGAGGACCTCGAGCCACACCAGACTGTGATAAATAATCTGAGCGATGGTTCTGTAGGGCTGATCAGGATTGATTGTGACAAGCCGCCTGAGCCGACACAGGACGAACATCCTCAGTTCACCCTCTTGATTAAATGGGAGGTGTTTCCGTCCACATTTAAACACGCTCGGCCTGAGGACATTGCATGACTCTTCTCTGGTCACCGTCGCGCCACTGACCACCAGAGAGAGCTGGACACGCGGGCTATCGCTTCTCTTACGCCACGTTTTTAAGAGTGTGAAACTCAAGGTTGCTGTAGGCACACCAAGACACCAGCTGTGGTAGATTTACTCATCTGATTAGTCCCACTAAGATGCAAATTGGAGTTTAGTCATGCAAGCAGTTCTTATAGGCAAAGCTGTTCTGGAAGCAGTGGTGGCTAAATGAAGCCCAGTGAAAAAAAAAAAAAAAAAAGCAAAAAGGAAGCCTGGCAGTCTGACTTCAAGGAAACCAGCCAATCTTTTAGCCAGGTTAACTGGTTAGCCTGGTTAAGTTTCTTAGCTAGCTTGCTGACCTTTCACGATCATGAATGCCATCGTGAGTTAGTGAATGAAAAAGGCTTTGCGATTTATATATAAACACATATTTTTTTTTAATTCATGTTTTGACCTTGGTCCCCTCTTTGTCAAGATGCCATGGCGGTCATTTGGCTAAGCTGGACTCTGAAATTCAGTTGATGGATGGATTAAATGTTTGTGCAACTTTAATCTGCACTAAGATGGTGTCATCTGCAAACTTGAGCAGCGTGACTAAGGCGTCATCTGAGGTAGAGTCATGGCGGGGGCAGGGTGTACCGTAGAGAATATGCCTACACTCCCCAAAGAGATACCGACAACAGGGAACCCATGTGGGGTTTTCTGATCCGGTTGTTTCCTGTTCTCTGTCTCTAGTTCAATAAACTGAGCACTGCATTTTGATTACAACCACCGTTTCAGAAACATGTAGCATTTTCTATACATGCAGCGCTGATTTATTTAACATTGGTTTTATTTATACTTAAATGCTGGCAAGAGGAAATGTATGCAGCTCGTATGTTTAAGGTGCAAGAACCTTCAGTCGAATTCAATTGATTTTTTTCTTACCTCAGAAGACTTACTCTTGGGATTTTGTTCTCAAGTCTGAGCCCTTTGAAGCTATTTTTGACTTGCTCAACCTACTTTTGAAATGACATTCACATTTTTGCTCTCTTTCCCTTTTGAGCGAGGAATAATCTCACTTGACACAACCTTTGGTCCATTTTTTTTTTTTTTTTTTTTTTTTTAGTTGGGGGGTGGGGGGCTTAAAAATTGACTGCGAAGTGTTGTTGGTGCATGCTCCACTGTTCGAGCGACTATGGAAGCCAAGAGTTTAAACCTCTACATGTTGTGTATGAATCATACCCTAAAAATAAGATTTTTCTTTACTTTTCTGGTCTGATCGTTGCACATGTGTACTTGCGGATTGACTCTGTAGATTGCCGGTGCATTTTCATCTTGGATTACTGCCAGTTAGGAATATTACCAAACATTTTTTTTCATATCTTCAAAGGCCCATGGCTGTCATACCTAAAAAGCTGATAACATATTAAACACGGTGGAAGTAGTTATGTGATATGAATGCATTTGACAAAATGAGCACACTTGGATGAACAAATACATGCCTCCTTTGTGGTCAGCATTCAGTAATTGGCAAAGATGTGAGGATTAAGGGGCTGAAACGCTACAATAGGAGACCATTTCATTTGTGCAAAAAAACAAAAAGTGGCATTTGGCACTGAAAGCAAACAGAGAATAACGATTGAGGAAACTAAAAAAAAAAAAAAGAGAGAGACAGAAAGGTGAGTGAATGTATTCCCATATCATCTCTTTTATACAAACAAAGGCAAACACAGTCGTAGCAAACATGGCTGGCTTTACATTGCTGTCACAATACCCCAGTGTATGGTGTAATAAAGTATCTTAATAATACCATCCATATTGACTCTCAGATAACGCTGCTCAACTAGTTCATTTATACTGAAATATGACAGCTGCTGTCATTATACATTCACTGGAAGTCAATTAAGTCAGTGAATCAATTAGCAAGTAATTAGGAAGATATCACATATGTAGTATTCATTGTGCTAACTTCTGCCCTCGTGCCATGTGGCCCCTCTCTCTGTGCCTCTGTGTGCAGGCTGCCCATTGCTTTGACTCTGGCCATTAGAGGAGGGAGGGGTATCAATGGCAGCAGACTAACCCCAGCTTTGGCTCCGTCCCTCTCTCCCTGCCAGTGGGGAGATCTGAGAGAAAGGGGTCTTGGGACTCCAGTCTGAGCCTCGCACTCACCCTTTAGATCCCCGGCTCCACTCCTCTCCCTCTCTCTCTCTCTCACTCTCTCTCTCTCTCTTTCTCTTTCCTCTCGCCGACGCTCTTTTTTCCAGCGTGTTAGCACTGCCTCACGGACCGCGGCAACGTGCTACGGCCACGTGCTGGCGGCCACCTCACACCATAGACGGGAACCTTGACCTCACAACACCCCCCGCGGGCCCCCCCCCCAAAGCTCCCCTCTCTTCCTTACCCCCCCCCCCCCTCCTGTGCTAGTCCAATTTCTCCTCCTCCTCCTCTCCCACTGGCTGCTTCCCACCCCCTCATTCCCCCAAAATTGTTCCCTCCTCGTCTCCCTTTCTCCCATCGCTTAGCCCACCCTCTTCCCCTCCCTCCTTAACCGTCCCAGTTATTCCTCCCCGGCTCTTTTTGCCTCCCTCTCCCTCTTTTTTCTCCATCCCCTCCCATCCGTCCTTTCTCTAGTCAGAGTGCATCCTGCTCTCCCCGGCAGAGAGAAGTCGGCTGCCTGTGACTGGAATCCCTCATTACGCCGCCGAATGTGACAAATCAACAAAGACACCTCCACCCCGCGCCGCCACCCCACCCCCCCCACCCCCACCCCCCCCTCCGCCCTCCCCTTGAGGCACGACTTGTTGTAGCTGGGGAATTTATTTATCTGTGGTTTCCCCCTCCTGCATTTCCAGAGTCACATGACGCCACACTGAAAACATGTAACATCGCGCCGACTCAGAGATACGGAACACGCAACAACATTACTCCGCATCGGTAAAAGGTATAGATATTTACGAATTGCACATATCAGATATTCACAGAGACTCGGGTGATTATCATACATGCAGAGCAAGCACTTTGTCATCTCAGTCCCTGTTTGGAAAATGAGGGGTCGTCCCGGCTAGATGTATAATTTGCATTCCAATCAATAGAGGGAGGCTTCTAAAAATTGCTCGGGAATCTTTATTCGGTGGCACAAATTAGCATGGCGCAGTCTAGTTTCAAACATCAAATTAGCAGCTATTCCTGCTCTCTCCTCCGACCAGCCACCAATACACTGTGTTTCCTTTGGTTTAATTACCGATATGTCGACTGATGGTTTCATCCGCTCTCTCGTTACCTATCTGCACGCTAATCGCTCGGTCACAGTTGCTGGTAATGGCATACATGTTGTACTATTAAAGCGCCGGATTCCCCGTGTATCACACAAGTAACTGGCTCACAACCATTGTTCGGGCTTTTACGCTCTTGTGATCTTGCCCATAAATTAGTGAAAACCGAGGGAAAAACATGATGTGTTGCCATGGTATTGAATTTTTCATTCCCCAAAAGAAATTACAAAAAAAACTGTTTCATCTCACTGGTTTCCCTTTATAATTTAGTGATACTGGTCTCCCTTATTAGTGAAAACATCAAATGGAGAAAAAAATAAATAAATAAATAAAGAAGAAAATCACAGTTTATCTTGGAGGTAGACATACATACAGAGAAATATTGGGTGATGTTGCCTTTTGAGACAGCTGTTTAATAAATAAGGAATAACTCAGCTGATGTTTCCAGTCTGGAAAGTATTTTTTTTTTTTTTTCCATGTAATGTCCTTGAACATGCACTGGCGGAAACCAGCCTCGCTGATTAGATCTCTTTCCCCAGTTGATGAGTCAAGTGTGAAAGTGTCTGGCGCTACCCCGACAAGCCTACCTGGCCTAGTTTCATCCCAACAAGCTCACCTTAACTCAGCAATGCTACAACACCCAAACCCCAGATGGAATTAAAGATGCATGGGAAGTGACACACTCTGCCTGTCACATATTTGAGCATATTTCCCTGATTGCTCTGTGAGATATCTATAGGCTCAAAGCCCTTTTTTACCCTTCTCTTGCAGCTTAAGCCGGCTGGCAGTCAGCCTGCACGCACGAACACTCACAAAGGCACACGACTGCGCGCACACACACACACACACACAAACACACACACACATGCGCGCATGCACACACACACACACACACGCGCGCACACTTCTAAAGAGCTGCAGGAAAGCAGAGGCTGATCACATCATGCAAATCGCTGGTGCTTGTTGGGACGTGCGCAGCATCAGAAAAGACAAAAAAAAAAAAAAAGAAGAAGAGGGGATGGAGGAGGAGAGAAAAAAAGGCGGGGAGATCGAGATGGAGCAAAAGGCACAGGAATTAGTGGCGGTGGTGGCGGTGGAGGCGGCGCGCGGGCGTTGGCCACGTTTTTTTTTCCCAAAAGCTTTCTCTGTTCTTGACCCCCACCGTTTGCTCTTCACGCTCGCCCGGCTGTGGTGACAGGGCGTGTGACATGCCTTCGGACACCGCAAAGGTCAACAAGATAAACATATGGCCTTTGGGATAATGGAACCAGAGGAAAATATGTACGTCGGCCTGTGTTTGTGTGTATCACCTTAAATTCCCTCCCCTCCGCTGGTCACCGGCTACAGGTGGCCAGCAAGGTGACACAGCATCTTGTTGTCGAAACAGGAGCCCGCCATATGCCTTCACTTATGTGAAAAGCTGTTTTCCCTGTTAGGCAAGCATATGTCTATGCCAAAAGTTGCTGCTACATCGGCGGACTCGTTTACTTTATTGTTGTCAGTGTTTGTTCTGTCTTCATCGGCGGACATCTGGGACGGTGACTGTGCAAAATTAAAGGACGGAGAAAACTTTTTTTTTTATTAATCTTGCGGATCAGTGTAGGATTTGTGGAGTCTGAAGGTAAATAGAGTTGTGCTTTCTTTATTTGTTTCCTCTGAAGGAATGTTTTTCGCCTTGACTTAAACAAAAAAACAAAAACAACAAAAAAAAAGACTTCTCATCTGAAGGAATTATTTAGATTTAGATCTCAAAAAAACACTCCTGCAGTGGTAAAACAGTAAAAAATATACCATCTGCCTCATTCACGGGCAACATACAAAAGCAGTGGAGCTTAGGCAGGCTAATTTATCCAAAACGTTGGTCTAGCAGTAGGGGAATAATATTCACAGCCAAATTATTTCTCCTGCATTGCAGCACTTTCTCCAGTGAGTGATGGTCCTTTAACAAGCTCCTCTAAATAGCATGAAGAATGCCCCAGCTTCCCTAATGATGTCTGCCATCACATTCGCCGCTCAAACAGGTGAGATCAGGATCTTATTTTTGCCTCGATGTGGGTGAACTCTCCTTCGTGATGTATAATTAGTTCTGATTAAATCAAAGAAGTGGGTCCCAAAGTGATCATTGCCAAGAAAGTGAAATAAAAAAAAAAAAGACCTAAGTGAGTTTGGGTGCATAAATAACCAGTTTTGTCTCAAACAAAAAGGTATTTTTGTCAGATGGATTCCAAAACCAACCAAACATGAAAGACCAAGGAAGCCTTAGACCTACTTTTTATAAATAGAAATCTGTCCAAGAATATTTGCAATTATTATTGCGCTAATTACACGTTCTCCTTAAGACACTTTGGTCACGAATGCCGGTCAAATGAACGCAAGAAATAGATTTGTGATCTTTTTTCATTAATTAGCTTTAAACTGAAGCTGCCACCAGCCGATAATTTTTGCGCTGATACTGAATATCTTGAAATTTGAAAATTGCCACCTCCTTTTTAATGAGCTGTTGAATAAACAAAACACAAACAGAGAGAGAGAGAGAGAGAGAGAGAGAGAGAGAGAGCGCTGCAAATGCAAAATAATAATAAAAAAAAGAGATGAGAGACACAGTGTCAAACATTGAAAACAACTAGAAAATAACATCTTATCAAAGAGGGAAAGCAGATATCTGATTTGGAAATATTTACACGTATTGACAGATATCAGGCCAAGAAAGTAGTTAAGTCTGCGTAATATGTTTCTGTGATTAGAGCTGGACTGATGCCATAAGTCCAGTCAAGCAGATTAAAAATAATCATTATTTACAGATGTACAGTAATGGGAAAAAATGTACACATAACACCCAGCTGCTGGCAATTTGAAGCTGTTAATGCATTCCTTATCCAACGACAGCGGTGAGAGCTCCATTTCCTGCGTCATGTGCTTCGGCACCGCATTTCCTGCATATCAACAAACAAATAAGCCCAATCAGTTAATCTCCTCACGCTCCGCAAGTTACTGCAATTAAGCTGATATGCATTTCGGGTCCAGGGGTCCGACCGTTGGCTCAAGTTTGTCGTTGCGAGATAGGGGACTCATTTGTACACACTCCAAGGTCCCGCGTGTGCCCACTGCGAAAAATCTCCATCAGGTGTGCGCACACACCTTGCGCTGTGACATGAATCCACCGCAGCGATTTCACATGCAACACCTCTGGACTCCGCCGAACAGGTTGTGGGGACGAAAAAGGCCCCGCTCAATATTAATTCCTCTTTTTTTTTTTTTTTTTTGTCTTATCATCTCGGCTCCACGTGTGTAACGTTTGGCAGGATGTTGGCCCTGTGCTGGATCAGCCCAGGGGAAGCTGGGGGAGCGAGAGAAACTTGGAACGCATCTCATCACAGGACCCCACCAGATGCTGGAGTTGTTCACCCATCAAGCATGAAATTTTGTCTGCGGGGAGATGATTTATAATTTTACTCTTACAGCCAGGGGAAAAGAGAGAGAGAGAGATGCTGAAAATGAGGAAAAATACATATATCCCTTTTTTCCTTGCAGCAAATTCCTGAATGGTTTCCAGAGTTTGATTATTTTTCATTCTCTGACTCCAATAACTTGGATAGAAAAAAAATAAATATATAAATATTAAAAAAAAAAATAACAGTGATGCAGAGTGCTTGGCATTTAGTTGGGTTGCCGGGTTGGGGGCAATGGTCCTTGGTGATGCTATGTTTGCATGAGTCTACGAAATCATTACTGCACACGAGAAGAGACTGGCACATTATGGAGAACACCACATTAGTCACAGTGCATGGGAGATGCCAGCTATCAGCTATATGCTCCATACAATGTTTTGACAAATTCTAAATTGAAAATGGATGTTTTATGTTTGTTTGCACAGTCACGGGACTGAAAGCAGGAATCCTATAGTGGCCCAAGGACGATAAAAAAACATGATTTCTTCTTTTCTCTTTTTTTTCCTTCAGCCTGGTTGGTTTCAACATCTGCACTGTACTGAATACCAACCATTTCTAGGTTTAATGACGGCAAAATGTACTTTTCGGTGCACAGCGTGGAAAAACAGATAATGGTGCATTGTGAGCTCATGTATTTGTAAATTTTGCAAACTCCTAGCACATGCTGTTTTTGCTCGCAGCATCCAGTGTGACCAAGTAATTAAATCTCCCAAACCACGGCGTTAACTTTGGCCATTTTGCACAGTATGCAAATGCATACACATGCTTGAAGCGTTGCATATACCAATTCCAGAACTGGTTAAATTTCCCCCCTCTTTTTTTTTTTTTTTTTTTTTTTTTTTGATATACACTGTGCTATAGGTCCAAGAGCTCATAATTTCATTCTCCACACTACATCAGTATTTAGAGCACGGCCTAGGGAAACACTGAAATGTGTTTTAAATACTAATTTTGCATCAAGAATTGGGTGTTCCCAGGCTGAACCTACACAGCGTGGGTCACATCCAACCTCTTTCCCTCTATTTTTCAATCTCGCTCTCTCTCTCTCCTCCCTAAGCCATTGCTATTTATACTGTGGCCTAATTAGGCAGGCACCCACCCACTGGCCAAACCTATAACACTAATATGCAAGTAAATAAGCAGCGCGGACCAGCACACTTGGAAAGAAAAAGCACAGCACAAGTGTTTTGACTGTGTACTGTGTATGTTATTGTGTGTGTGTGTGTGTGCATGCAATTGTGTCAGTGTCTGTGTGTGTGGCTGTGGGTGAAAGAGAAAGAAAGAGAGAGAGCAAGAGCGAGAGAGCAAGAGCGAGAGAGAGAGAGAGAGTGATGATAATCTGTGCCATCCCTGAGATGGAAGTGATGTGGCATCCATTTGCTTAACCCTCCTGTCGTGTTCGCGGTCAAATCTGACCGGTGTACAAGTTTTCTCTCCAAAAAATGCAGTTAATTTCATCTGTTTGTCATGAGGTTCCATGACTTTGTTCACACATGGCATCTGAACACATAAAATAAATTTGGAGAATTTTTATTAATTTTTGAATGTTTTATTTAACTTGTATACACCCATTGTGTTCCCGGTCACAAATGACCGGTCATTAGAAATGAATGGGTAAGACTACAATTAGTGTATAAAATAGAGTTAAACACATTCCCACACTCCTTTCCCACACCCCAACATGCAGGTGTCTTTGAGCAGACACAGATGTGTGTGAACACACACACACACACACACACACACCTTATACCCCTTTCTGGCTTCCATGGCAACTCCCACAGGAAAGTATCTCTCTGACTTCTTTCCCACACCCCAACATGTAGGTGTCTTTGAGCAGGCACACACACACACACACACACACACACACACACACACACACCTTATAACCCTTTCTGGCTTCCATGGCAACCCCCACGGGAAAGTATCTCTCAGACTTCTTTCCCACACCCCAACATGTAGGTGTCTTTGAGCAGGCACACACACACACACACACACACACACACACACACACACACCTTATACCCCTTTCTGGCTTCCATGGCAACCCCCACGGGAAAGTATCTCTCAGACTTCTTTCCCACACCCCAACATGTAGGTGTCTTTGAGCAGGCACACATACACACACACACACACACACATACACGTTTATCTTACCAACAGGGGACTATCAGCCCAGACTGACCAAGAGGGGACCTCTATTTCTGGTCATTTTAATAAAACAAAAATAGAATAGAAAATTTTCTTTTAAGGTCTTTTACCATAATGTTACTTCAAATGTGACTTTTAATTTTTTTTAAAGAAATTGCCAAGAGGGGACCTGGATCCTTGAGTGAGGTGTACCTATCTAACAGGGGACCTCCATATAAGGCAGTGGAGCTGTCTGTACCCATTCACACTCCTAATGAGAGCTCGTTTACCACAAAGACTTTCTTGGTTTCTTTCAAGAATGGGTGATTTAACTTAAATGTTATCATTATTTAAACATTTCTCTGTGAGAAAAATCTAACAAAAATAACCAGCAAGGGAGCAAGGGAGTAATAAGTACTTAAAAAGAAAGAAAGAAAGAAAAAGAAAGAAAGAAAGAAAGAAAAACAACCAGAATGAAATTAGATTAAAATTTAAATTATTTCATTTTTGACTAACTGCTAAAAAAACAATTTATTATCAGACTTTGACTAGACTTCTAAAACTGTGATGACAGAAGTTCCCTGTTGGCTGGTAAATACTGACAGGAGTCCCCTCTTAGATAGCATGCAGCGACCTTCACACTCCAGCATGGATGACAAGAAAAAATAAGCAAAATGAGTAAGTAAAATTACAATCTTAACTAGATAATTGTTGTTCAAATATGATTTGTTATGTTTTTTGAGGCACATTACAGAAAAAAAAGGTACTTCTACTGTTTGGAATGACAGAGGTCCCCTGTTGGCTGGGAAACACTGACAGGAGTTCCCTCTTGGATAGCATGGAGCGACAGCCACACTCCAACATGAGTTAGGAAAAAATAAATAAGTAACATGGGTAATTCTTAAAACAAAATAATCTAAATTAAACATAATCCAATCTGTGGTGTTATTCTTCAGCAAAGTTGCACCAGTAATGTTGTCATTGTTGCTTTTTTGAAATGTGGGATGTATTGTGAAAACCACCTATCATGACTTACAGTATGTAAGTATAAAGAAACTAAAATCCTTTAGTACCTAATTTGGATATCAATATTAAGGGTTTGACAGAGAACAACAATTTTACATGGAATGAGAAGGGTTGCCTGTTAGGGAAATAAACTGTTTGGCCCTTTAACTTACTACCTAATAGAGACACACAATACATAAACACTATTTTGCCACAGAGCGTTTAGAGGATATGCCATTGTTTGAAAATAGAAATACAGGTAAATCTGTTTTTGTATATGATAATCAATAATCAATAATCAATAATTGGGTTTAAGTCAGAACTCAGGATTTCCAACTTCCAGTAAATTCCCAGTAAATAATTACTGAGTCCCCTCTTTGCCTGAACAAAATGACACAGGTGCCCTGTTGAATGGTATGGAGCGACGCTCACACTCCTGCATGTATGTAATTAGGACAGAAAAAGATATTATCATTGGCAGTAAGCTGTCACAAAGTTGAACAAAAAACAGCATTGTTACTGTTTGATATGTTTTTGGTTTTCTAAAGATAGTTTTCCCTGCTCTATAGAGGGTGATAAATATTTTGCCACAGAGCTTTTAGAGGATATGCCATTGTTTGCAAATAGAAATACAAGTAAATCTGTTTTTGCATATGATTAAAAAAAAAGTCAAAGTCAAACATTTTAGTGTAATAAATTCAGTAGTTTTTAACAACAGTTAAGTATTCAGTACTGATACATTTTCAAACCATAAACATTAAACTGATATTGTCATGCCTGCCTGTTAGGGAAATAAACTGTTTGGCCCTTTAGCTTACTACCTAATACAGACACCGAATACATAAACACTGCAACACTGCTAAGAGAAGCACATTAAAACATTGAACATTTGGTTTTAAGTCAGAACTCAGGATTTCCAACTTCCAGTAAATTCCCAGTAAATAATTACTGAGTCCCCTCTTTGCCTGAACAAAATGACACAGGTGCCCTGTTGGATGGTATGGAGCGATGCTCACACTCCTGCATGTATGTAATTAGGACAGAAAAAGATGTGATCATTGGCAGTAAGCTGTCACAAAGTTGAACAAAAAGGTAATAGAGGATTTTAAAGATTTTGCCAGAGCCTTTAGTATCACAGAGTATCAGTATCAGTAACACAGAGCTCCAATATTTTCATTTCTATCAGCTCCTCAGATTAAAACTCTAAGCAAGTGGTACATCTGTTATAAAATCAGAGTATGTGTGATATTACATTATCTGCTAATTCAAAGTCAAACATTTTAGTGTAATAAATTCAGTAGTGTTTAACAACAGTTAAGTATTCAGTACTGATACATTTTCAAACCATAAACATTAACTAATATTGTCATGCCTGCCTGTTAGGGAAATAAACTGTTTGGCCCTTTAACTTACTACCTAATACAGACACAGAATACATAAACACTGCAACACTGCTAAGAGAAGCAAGATTAGTGGGTTAACAGTTGTTAACAGTTGTCAATATTATATTACCAAAACATGTCAGTAACCCTTACTGACTACTAGACTAAAGTACTAGGCTATAAGGGACCATACCCACACTTATTTTGAGCCTCAGTCTTATTTTTAATGTTTGGATTTTTAAAAAATATCTATCTATCGATATATATATATATATATATATATATATATATATATATATATATATATATATATATATATATACATACAGTACAGGCCAAAAGTACAGGCCAAAAGTTTGGACACACCTTCTCATTCAATGCGTTTTCTTTATTTTCATGACTATTTACATTGTAGATTCTCACTGAAGGCATCAAAACTATGAATGAACACATGTGGAGTTATGTACTTAACAAAAAAAGGTGAAATAACTGAAAACATGTTTTATATTCTAGTTTCTTCAAAATAGCCACCCTTTGCTCTGATTACTGCTTTGCACACTCTTGGCATTCTCTCGATGAGCTTCAAGAGGTAGTCACCTGAAATGGTTTTCACTTCACAGGTGTGCCTTATATATATATATATATATATATATATATATATATATTCATAAATATATATAAACATTTTAGTTAAATAAAAGTAAAAAACTACCTTTAAATTAAGAAAACTGAAATAATATTGTGTGCTTACAAAATAATCTGAATGAACAAACCAAAAAAGAAAAAAACAAAATGTCTTAGTTCTATATTTTGCCAATTTGGTCAAATTTGTCCACACAAAAACCATGAGGAGGAATTGGTATTTGTGTTTATTGAGACTAGGATGTCAACATGACTGTGAGGCAGTTGCCTTCACAAAGTGTTATTTGTACTGTAATACCTTCCTCAATCTTGCCCCTGACAAATACCCCTATATTACAGTATAATAAAAAGTAAATAAATAAAACTAATACTTAAACTACTAAAAAGTAAATTGAAACTTAAGGGCTTTTAGAGCTTGAAATATTGAGGAGGTGGGGACAATCCAAGGGGACATAAAAGTAAAGATCAGTGATATTGTTTATTGTTTTTGGGGGGTTTTACACACTGAATGTAGCTGTTGACTGACGAACAATATTTGTGGCAGTGGAGATAGTGGAAACCTACAAATAGTTGGACAGTGTGATTGATAACAAGCTGAAATTTAATTTGAACGCAGAAATTATTTGCAAAAAAGGCCAGCAATGTCTCTACTGCCTCCGCAAGATGGCAAAATTCAATGTAGATAAGACTCTTGTTAGCTCACGATTCTTTTGTTGAAAGCCCAAGAGTCAGTCTTCAATTTTCTGATGCAATATTTATTATGGTCACATATAAAGCAAGGCAGCGCTGGTCTCAGTGTGACAGAGCTCCCGCAGGATCTCAGTCAGAATGAGCCCCGATATCAGGAAATGATGTTCTTGGGCTGGGCCTGCCCCGTACATAGGTTGGACTTAAACGCCAGTTACCCAGACATGGACAGGCCAACCACTGTCCATGCCTTGTTTCTGGAATGTGTGATGCTATGTGTGTGAATGTTGACTGGGCGTGTATCTAATGCAACAGACCTAACTAACAAGATAGAGAAAGTACATCTAGCTTTTGCTTTGTCTGTCCTCTGCTTAGCAGTCAAGCTGTCCTGAACTACACTATATTACCAAAAGTATTCGCTCACCCATTCAAATGATCAGAATCAGGTGTCCTAATCACTTGGCCTGGCCACAGGTGTATAAAATCAAGCACTCAGGCATGCAGACTGTGAAACAAGACATTTGTGAAAGAATGGGCCGCTCTCAGGAGCTCAGTGAATTCCAGCGTGGAACTGTCATAGGATGCCACCTGTGCAACAAATCCAGTCGTGAAATTTCCTCGCTCCTAAATATTCCACAGTCAACTGTCAGCTCTATTATAACAAAATGGAAGCGTTTGGGAACAACAGCAACTCAGCCACGAAGTGGTAGGCCACGTAAAGTGACGGAGAGGGGTCAGCGGATGCTGAAGCGCATAGTGCAAAGAGGTCGCCGACTTTCTGCACAGTCAATTGCTACAGAGCTACAAACTTCATGTGACCTTCAGATTAGCCCAAGTACAGTACGCAGAGAGCTTCATGGAATGGGTTTCCATGGCCGAGCAGCTGCAGCCAAGCCACACATCACCAAGTGCAATGCAAAGCGTCGGATGCAATGGTGTAAAGCACGCCGCCACTGGCCTCTAGAGCAGTGGAGACGCGTTCTCTGGAGTGATGAATCACGCTTTTCCATCTGGCAATCTGATGGACGAGTCTGGGTTTGGAGGTTGCCAGGAGAACGGTACATTTCAGACTGCATTGTGCCGACTGTGAAATTTGGTGGAGGAGGAATTATGGTGTGGGGTTGTTTTTCAGGAGCTGGGCTTGGCCCCTTAGTTCCAGTGAAAGGAACTTTGAATGCTTCAGGATACCAAAACATTTTGGACAATTCCATGCTCCCAACCTTGTGGGAACAGTTTGGAGCGGGCCCCTTCCTCTCCAACATGACTGTGCACCAGTGCACAAAGCAAGGTCCATAAAGACATGGATGACAGAGTCTGGTGTGGATGAACTTGACTGGCCTGCACAGAGTCCTGACCTGAAACCCGATAGAACACCTTTGGGATGAATTAGAGCGGAGACTGAGAGCCAGGCCTTCTCGACCAACATCAGTGTGTGACCTCACCAATGCGCTTTTGGAAGAATGGTCAAAAATTCCTATAAACACTCTCCTCAACCTTGTGGACAGTCTTCCCAGAAGAGTTGAAGCTGTAATAGCTGCAGAAGGTGGACCGACATCATATTGAACTCTATGGGTTAGGAATGGGATGGCACTTCAGTTCATAGTATGAGTAAAGGCAGGTGAGCGAATACTTTTGGTAATATAGTGTATGTAATACATTGGATAATGCATGAAACATTGAACTATAAGGCCAATTGTAACACTCTGATGCGTATATTTTATAAATTCTATATCAAGTCTATCATGACATTCTCTATGATCTGCTGGTATGGCAATCTTAGTGCTGATGACAAAACTGCACTTTCCAAAATCGTGAAAGCCAGTGGCAAAATCATAGGTGCTCCACAAAGCAGCTGATCCGACCTGTACGACAGACACATTTTGAAAAAAGCTAACTCCATAGTACACACCCCCTCCATTCTGAGTTTCAGTTACTGCCTTCTGGTTCACATTTAAGGTTTCCCTCAGCGAGGAGCAACAGATATAAGTACTCATTTGTCCCCAGTGCTATCTATCTCCTTAACTCAGGCCAGGGGAAGTGATAGGTAGGCAGTTGGGCTCATGGTAGTGATGTTGCTTTTTTATGCTGTTTTACGGTGGCAGTGCTCTTCTGTGAACCCGTGAAGTGAAATTTTACTGATTGTGATGTTTTTAGTGGTGTATTTTTTTATCCTACTGGAGAAAAAAATTTACTTAATTTATTTGTTTATTTATTTATTAGTTATTGTTGCCTCAGTATTTTCATTTGTTGACAAGGCGCTGTTACAGTTGAGGGTCTGTTCGCCTGTTTGCAGCTGCTACATTCAGTGCCCTATCACCTTCATAACCGCTTGTATTATGTATTATGTCGTTTGTTCTTATGACCTGTCTTTTGTTTTGTCTTTATGACTTGCTGCAATACCAATTGCCTACTCGGGACAATAATAAAGATCTATCTATCTATCTATCTATCTATCTATCTATCTAAATTGACCTGTAGGTACAATTGCATTACTATAGGTTTTAGTTTGTGTTGTAAAATGTGTGTGCAGCACAGAAACTAAAAGCAATTTTACAAAATTTTGTTTACATTTGGAACTTGGAAAATTAGCCAATAAATAGTAAAACATGTAAGTTGCCATTAAGACCTTTAATAAATAAATAGAAACCAATGTTTGGCATATTGTTAGAAATGGCCTCCCAAGCTTTTCATTCAAGATGTTTGTTCATTTGTTCATTTGAGAGTAAAATAACTGCCACCAGTGCTATATCTTAGGGCAGAGTGATACTAAATCTAGTTAGGTACAGTGGTGGAAAAAAGTTTTGAGACACCCCATGCATCTGTCAAATATTGCATTAAGAATCACTCTTAGGTCTTCAAGTGCAATTTCTTTTAGTACAGTCACAGCCAAAATACTAAATACATCCTAAAAAAGCCATTAAAAACTTCAAATTGATTGGTTCCATAAAAATACATAAGAAATTTTGAGTATTGGGTCATTTTGGTACCAGTGATGAAGGTCCTTCTTTTTATTAAAAGACACAATTTTTGTTGCCAAGCTTTGTGTCTATATAAAGCCAGCACATTTGAAAGTTCTTCAGACACAAAAATGGCTAAAACAAGGAACCTAATGCAGGAAACACGCCTGAAGATAAAGATTCTCAGCCAGGAAAGGTACCAGAACCAACAGCTTGGAAGACAAACCAACATCTGGCCGTCCAAGGGTTTCTTCAGCAAGAAATGACCACATCCTGATCCGCATGTGCAGGCATAACCACCGAATGACATCACAGGAGCTTCAGCAGCAGTGGTCAAACCAAACTGGTGTCCAGTGTTCCACCTGCACTGTACGTGGCCGACTTTTAGATCATGGCTTAAGGTCCTACAAGGCTATCAAGAAGCCCCTGATCAATGAGAGACAGAGGCTAGCCCGGCGTCGTTGGGCCCAGGCACACAAGAACTGGACAGCCAGGAACTGGAAGAAGATTCTGTGGTCAGAAGAATTTGTCAAGAATTTAGTTTTGTTAGTTTTTCTTGTAAACAATAAACAAAAAAATATAATTTGTATTTGTTTGTATCTGTCTAATGCAGTCACACCTTTTGAAACACCAAAAAGATTTTTCCACAAATATTTCATGATAATATTTGAGATTGTGTAAAATTTTAAGGGTGTCCGAAAACTTTTTTCCACCACTGTATGTCTATGTCACTATTATTCAAAACAAACAGGAAGGCTTTTTTGTTTGTTTGTTTGTTTTATTTTTTTCATATGCAAGCCATTGTTCACAATATCTCTGCCTCTAGAAAACAGCATATATCTTGTTTGCACTTTTTTAGGTACATAATTTTTAGTTTCAAATTTCTGCCCCCAACCACTAACAATTCCAATGCTCCCCTCCCCCTCGTTACAGCCCCCATTCTCCAGTGAGACTAATTTTCACACTTCCTCTGGCTCTCAGACAAACCCTCTCCAACCTGACGACTTCAGCCCTCCCCCGCCCCTACCTGTAACCTGTACGGCAGGGTTTGTGAACCTTTACAACCTGAGGGCTGCTTTCTTTCCTCAGACATAACCCATCGCCATTAAGTTGACCTTTAAGTACAATTGTGTTACTATAGGTTTTAGTTTGTGTTGTAAAATGTTCCAAGTGTGTGCAGCATGGACACGAAAAGCAGTTTTCCAAAACTGAGTGTTTACATTTAGAACTTCAAGCATTACCCAGTTACTAGCAACACATGTAAGTTGCCATTAAGGGCTTTAATAAATAAATAAAAACCAATGTTTGTCACGTCTTACTGTTAGAAATGGCCTCCCAAGGTTTTCATTCAAGATGTTTGTTCATTTGTTCATTTGAGAGTAAAATAACTGTCACTGGTGGTATATCTTAGGGCAGAGTGATACTGAATCTAGTTAGGTATGTCTATGTCACTATTATTCAAAACAGACAGGAGGGCTTTTTTGTTTATTTTTTTTAATATGCAAGCCATTGTCCACAATATCTCTGCCTCTAGAAAACAGCATATATCTTGTTTGCATTTTTTAGCTGTAAAATTTTTAGTTTCAAATAAAAATAGGCATTCTGCAATTTGTCAAAAGCTTTTTGTAGGCCTCCAGTGGCTGAATGTACAGTATTAGCAAAGCAGTACAAGCCAGGGCCCAATCTTTAACCTTGTGGAACCCCCTTTGACAGTGTTAAAAATACAGAACAATCATTTCCTAAAGTTACACTTTGCTGTCTATGAGAAAGATCATCCCGAAAAATTTTTAGGACTTATAATCAAAAGCAATATCACATAGCCTCTCTAGGAGCATAGCATGATCAACGTTATCAAATGCTTTTGTCAAACTGACAAACAGGGCAGCACAATATTTCCCTTTGTCAGCAGCAGATGCGGTAGCATTTATAACCAAAGTGTTAGCAAAGACAGTACTACAGTGGTGTGAAAAAGTGTTTGCCCCCTCCCTGATTTCTTATTTTTTTGCATGTTTGTCACACTTAAATGTTTCAGATCGTCAAACAAATTTAAATATAAGACAAAGATAACACAAGTAAACACAAAATGCTGTTTTTAAATGAAGGTTTTTATTATTAAGGGGAAAAAAATCCAAACCTACATGGCCCTGTGTGAAAAAGTGTTTGCCCCCCTGTTAAAACATAACTTCACTGTGGTTTATCACAGCTGAGTTCAATTTCTCTAGCCACAACCGGGCCTGATTACTGCGATACCTGTTCTCAATCCAGAAATCACTTAAATAGGACCTCTCTGACAAAGTGAAGTAGACCAAAAGATCCTCAAAAGCTAGACACCATGCTGAGATCCAAAGAAATTCAGGAACAAATGGGAAAGAAAGTTATTGAGATCTATCAGTCTGGAAAAGGTTACAAAGCCATTGCTAAAGCTTTGGCACTCTAGTGAACCACAGTGAGAGCCATTATTCACAAATGGCGAAAACATGGAACAGTGGTGAACCTTCCCAGGAGTGGCCAGCTGACCAAAATTACCCAAGAGTGCAGCTACGACTCATCCAAGAGGTCACAAAAGAAGCCAGAACAACATCTAAAGAACTGCAGGCCTCACTTGCCTCAGTGAAGGTCAGTGTCCATGATTCAACAATAAGAACGAGACTGGGCAAAAATTGCATCCATGGGAGAGTTCCAAGGCGAAAACCACTGCTGAGCAAAAAGAACATAAAGGCTCGTCTCAGTTTTGCCAGAAAACATCTTGATGATCCCCCAGACTTTTGGGAAAATATTCTGTGGACTGACGAGACATAGGTTGAACTTTTTGGAAGGTGTGCATCCTGTTACATCTGGCATAAAACTAACACAGCATTTCATGAAAATAACATCATACCAACAGTCAAACATGGTGGTGGTAGTGTGATGGTCTGGGGCTGCTTTGCTGCTTCAGGACCTGGACGACTTGCCATAATTGATGGAACCATGAATTCTGCTCTCTACCAGAAAATCCTGAAGGACAATGTCCAGCCATCAGTTTATGACCTCAAACTCAATCGCATTTGTGTTATGCAGCAGGACAATGATCCAAAACACACCAGCAAGTCCACCTCTGAATGGCTGAAGGAAAAACAAAATGAAGACTTTGGAGTGGCCTAGTCAAAGTCCTGACCTGAATCCTATTGAGATGCTGTGGCATGACCTTCAAAAGGCAGTTCATGTTTGAAAACCCTCCAATGTAGCTGAATTACAACAATTCTGCAAAGATGAGTGGGCCAAAATTCCTGCACAGCACTGTAAAAGACTCATTACAAGTTATCGCAAACACTTGATTGCAGTTGTTGCTGCTAAGGGTGGCCCAACCACTTATTAGGTTTAGGGGGCAAACACTTTTTCACACAGGGCCATGTAGGTGTGGATTTTTTTTCCGCCTTAATAATAAAAACCTTCATTTAAAAACTGCATTTTGTGTTTACTTGTGTTATCTTTGTCTTATATTTAAATTTGTTTGACGATCTGAAACATTTAAGTGTGACAAACATGCAAAAAAATAAGAAATCAGGGAGGGGGCAAACACTTTTTCACACCACTGTATGTTTAGTTCTAAAACCAGATTGGTGTGGGCTTAAACCCAGACTTTCTTGAGAGGAATGATTTGAGTTGATTGTTAATGTATATAGCCACACCACCGCCTCTTCTGACTCTTTCTGTTCTGTACAAGTTATAGTTATGTAAAGAAACTTCAGAAATATATATGCTCTGTTTAAGACAAGTTTCTGTCAGAATATGGCGATAGATTGCTGCAGTTATGTCTATTGTTTATAATTATTAGAATTGTGTTTGCAGGTGTTGGATTTTTATGACAGGGCAAATTATGAATAGAATATGGATTCACTGACAAATAGATAGTGGTGTCAGATAGTGTTGATTAATATGTTCTTTAAAAAAAAAATGACAAGATGCCTATCAGCCCCTTGACTCATCTGTTTTCTGCCCCCAACCACTAACAACTCCAATGGCCCCTCCCCTTCATTACAGCCCCCATTCCCCAGTGAGACTCATTTTCACACTTCCTCTGGCTCTCAAACAAACCCTCTCCAACCTGACGACTTTACCCCTCCCCCTCCCCCGCCCCTACCTGTAACCTGTACCGCAGAGTTTCTCAACCTTTACAACCTGAGGGCTGACCTTTAAGTACAATTGGGTTACTATAGGTTTTAGTTTGTGTTGTAAAATGTGTGCAGCATGGACACAAAAAGCAGTTTTCCAAAATTTTGTGTTTACATTTAGAACTTTAAGCATTACCCAGTTACTAGCAACACATGTAAGTTGCCGTTAAGGGCTTTAATAAATAAATAGAAACCAATGTTTGCCACATCTTACTGTTAGAAATGGCCTCCCAAGGTTAATATGTTCTTTTAAAAAAATGAAGATGGCCCCTGCCCATCAGCCCTTTGACTCATCTGTTTTCTACCCCCAACCACTAACAACTCCAATACTCCCATCCCCCTCATTACAGCTCCTATTCTGGCTCCTAAACAAACCTTCTCCCCGTCCCCTTACCCTACGCAAATTATGTCTAGTTTAGACTTCCTGAGACATGGGTAAGAAAGTGCCCAATCCACAACAATAGCTTTATGCATCATGTCTGACATGTTCTGATGCACTATTCCAAGAAAATTCACTTTCAAAAACACCAAAGGCAATGGATCAGATAGCCCATGGTGGTAACCCTCAACAAGAAGTTTCAATCAAAGTGAAAATGTCCTCAAACACTGCACATCAGCGAATATATGACAAGAAGAATTACTGCCTCTACTGCGAGAAGCCTTTTGTGAAAATTACGAGACACCTCAAGCAAAAGCATTCTAACATAGCTGAAGTGGCTCAGGCACTTGCACACAAACAAGGATCAGCCATGCGCAATCTTTTTTTGAGCAAAGTAAGGAACAAGGGAAATTACTACCATAATTGTTCAGTACTGTCCTCTGGGAAAGGACAAATCATCCCCAAAAGGCAAGCAACCTACCCGTCAACAGCAACAGACTATCTGCCTTGCAAATTTTGCTTTGCCGTGTACATCAAAACAGACCGCTGTAGATATCATAAGCGCTGCAAGCTGCAGGTAAAAGAGGATGGGCCACTGAAAAGGAAAATTCAGGCCAGACCCTCTCTCTCTCTCAACCCAACCAGTCAAGGCAGATGGCCGCCCACCCAGAGCCTGGTTCTGCTCAAGGTTTCTCCATGTTAAAATGGAGTTTTTCTTCGCCACTGTCACCAAGTGCTTGCTCATGGGGGAATGCTGGGTCCCTGTAAATAACATTGTAAAATTATTAATACTGGGAGCTCGCATTATGGAGCATCGGTGTAAGGGTCACAACGTTGGTAGTTCATGTAAACGGAGCATCAAGGCTGGGGTTGTGCGAAGCTTACGGGGGTTGTGCGAATATTGTAACTATGCGGACCCCACGTAGCCCCCCACTCAGGCCCCCCACTGACAACAAGAGCTATGATTGGTCCGCCAAACTACATCATTTCCAGAGTCACGTCCTGTTGTTGTGCCGGCAGTGTCATTTTTAAAAGAACTGCTGCTGTGATCGCAGAAGAAGTCTTCTTCTTCTTCTTCTTCTTCTTCTTCTGTTGCTATTTCTGCGTTTTCTCCAATCGATATACTCCATGATATTTAAGTCTTTCATTAGCTGAAGGCAGACTGCAGACTCCTGGCTCTTGCTGCAATTCACCATGTCGTTTTCCCCGCTTACAGTAACCATAGCAACAAAGACGACCCAGGATTCATTGTGAATTGAGCATGCACAGATGTAACTGAATATTCCGGTACGGGGCATTTTCAGATTAAGGTGTTTACATGGCACAATATTCCGGATGGAACAGGCACATGCCAGGGGTCTTATTCGAATAATACAGGAATATGGTGTGCATGTACACGTATTCAGTGTAAAGGTTGCAGCAGTAGCTGTTCATGTAACGGCACATCACTGTGCCATAACATTGAAACAATTTTGATAACTTGATTTTAACTTGCTAGAGCCAGTGATATATTTATTAGTTCTATATGTTTGTTATTTTTTGTACTGCTTTCTATTTGTTAACAATATAGCTATACAAAACAAAGCTCTTATCTTGTGCATAAAGATAAATATATTAATTAATTAATTCCTGTCTCCATGTCTTTGGCTGCACTTGATTTTTTCCTGTAATGTGCATCAAAAAACATAACAAATCATATTTGAACAACAATTATCTAGTTAAGATTGTAATTTTCTTATTCATTTTGCTTATTTTTTCTTTTCATCCATGCTAGAGTGTGAATATTTGTAGGTTTCCACTATCTCCACTGCCACAAATATTGTTCGTCAGTCAACAGCTACATTCAGTGTGTAAAACCCCCCAAAAACAATAAACAGTCCCCCAAAACAGAACAATAAACAGGACAGACATGGCTTGCTGCCGGTCGCTGCACGAGCATGCGCCAATTTAAAACCATGATTACAAACTACTCCACTCCCAAATGCAGCTGATTTTAAATGTGTTCTGTTATTTGTTTGTTTGGTTTCTCAACAGTTATTTTGTGTGCGTGTGTGTGTTTAATATCACTGATCTTTACTTTTATGTCCCCTTGGATTGTCCCCGCCTCCTCAATATTTCAAGCTCTAAAAGCCCTTAAGTTTCAATTTACTTTTTAGTAGTTTCAGTATTAGTTTTATTTACTTTTTATTATACTGTAATATAGGGGTATTTGTCAGGGGCAAGATTGAGGAAGTTTAGAATAGGTATTACAGTACAAATAACACTTTGTGAAGGCAACTGCCTCACAGTCATGTTGACATCCTAGTCTCAATAAACATAAATACCAATTCCTCCTCATGGTTTTTGTGTGGACAAATTTGACCAAATTGGCAAAATATAGAACTAAAGACATTTTGTTTTTTTCTTTTTTGGTTTGTTCATTCATTTGTTTTGTTCAGTTTATTTTGTAAGCACACAATATTATTGCAGTTTTCTTAATTTAAAGGTAGGTTTTTATTTTTATTTAACTAAAATGTTTCTTTCAAACCCAGCTTTAGTTTTTACTTTAGTTTTAGTTAACTGTTAAGTCCAATGTGAAATGTAAACATTATTATCGCATAACTTGGACATCGCTTAATAAGCTAGATAGATAGATAGATAGATAGATATTTTTTTAAAAAAATCCAAACATTAAAAATAAGGCTGAGGCTCAAAATAAGTGTGGGTATGGTCCCTTATAGCCTAGTACTTTAGTCTAGTAGTCAGTAAGGGTTACTGACATGTTTTGATACTATAATATTCTGAAGTTAACCGGCTCCAGACCAGGCCATACAGCACAAGTTACCACAGTGATCTACTCAGGTTAAAACTGAGCAGCTTCATGATGGTGCAAAACCTGAGTTAAGCCAAGACAACTGTTAACCCACTAATCCTAATTCTCTTAGCAGTGTTGCAGTGTTTATGTATTTTGTGTTTGTATTAAGTAGTAAGTTAAAGGGCCAAACAGTTTATTTCCCTAACAGGCAGGCATGACAATATCAGTTTAATGTTTACGGTTTGAAAATGTATCAGTACTGAATACTTAACTGTTGTTAAATACTGCTGAATTTATTACACCAAAATGTTTGACTTTGACTTGGACTTTTTTTTTTTTTTTTTTTTTTATCATATGCAAAAACAGATTTACTTGTATTTCTATTTGCAAACAATGGCATATCCTCTAAAAGCTCTGTGGCAAAATATTTATCACCCTCTACAGAGCAGGGAAAACTATCTTTAGAAAACCAAAAACATATCAAACAGTAACAATGCTGTTTTTTGTTCAACTTTGTGACAGCTTACTGCCAATGATAATATCTTTTTCTGTCCTAATTACATACATGCAGGAGTGTGAGCGTCGCTCCATACCATTCAACAGGGCACCTGTGTCATTTTGTTCAGGCAAAGAGGGGACTCAGTAATTATTTACAGTTTATCACAAAGTTTAAAACAAAGAACTACTGTATAATGGTGAAAATCAAAGTGTTTAAAAGTGCATAGTAAAATTATCATGACCAAGAGGATGAGAAAAGTTGCCTTACCTTAAGAGTACTGCAATTTAAGGAACTTCTGCATGCTTTTTACTACTAGGAAGTTGGAAATCCTGAGTTAAATACTACTGAATTTATTACACTAAAATGTTTGACTTTGAATTAGCAGATAATGTAATATCACGCATACTCTGATTTTATAACAGATGTACCACTTGCTTAGAGTTTTAATCTGAGGAGCTGATAGAAATGAAAATATTGGAGCTCTGTGTTACTGATACTGATACTCTGTGATACTAAAGGCTCTGGCAAAATCTTTAAAATCCTCTATTACCTTTCTGTTCAACTTTGTGACAGCTTACTGCCAATGATCACATCTTTTTCTGTCCTAATTACATACATGCAGGAGTGTGAGCATCGCTCCATACCATTCAACAGGGCACCTGTGTCATTTTGTTCAGGCAAAGAGGGGACTCAGTAATTATTTACTGGGAATTTACTGGAAGTTGGAAATCCTGAGTTCTGACTTAAACCCAATCACAGTTTTCTCAAGTTGAGAAAACTGTGATTATCATATGCAAAAACAGATTTACCTGTATTTCTATTTTCAAACAATGGCATATCCTCTAAACGCTCTGTGGCAAAATAGTGTTTATGTATTGTGTGTCTCTATTAGGTAGTAAGTTAAAGGGCCAAACAGTTTATTTCCCTAACAGGCAACCCTTCTCATTCCATGTAAAATTGTTGTTCTCTGTCAAACCCTTAATATTGATATCCAAATTAGGTACTAAAGGATTTTAGTTTCTTTATACTTACATACTGTAAGTCATGATAGGTGGTTTTCACAATACATCCCACATTTCAAAAAAGCAACAATGACAACATTACTGGTGCAACTTTGCTGAAGAATAACACCACAGATTGGATTATGTTTAATTTAGATTATTTTGTTTTAAGAATTACCCATGTTACTTATTTATTTTTTCCTAACTCATGTTGGAGTGTGGCTGTCGCTCCATGCTATCCAAGAGGGAACTCCTGTCAGTGTTTCCCAGCCAACAGGGGACCTCTGTCATTCCAAACAGTAGAAGTACCTTTTTTTTCTGTAATGTGCCTCAAAAAACATAACAAATCATATTTGAACAACAATTATCTAGTTAAGATTGTAATTTTACTTACTCATTTTGCTTATTTTTTCTTGTCATCCATGCTGGAGTGTGAAGGTCGCTGCATGCTATCTAAGAGGGGACTCCTGTCAGTATTTACCAGCCAACAGGGAACTTCTGTCATCACAGTTTTAGAAGTCTAGTCAAAGTCTGATAATAAATTGTTTTTTTAGCAGTTAGTCAAAAATGAAATAATTTAAATTTTAATCTAATTTCATTCTGGTTGTTTTTCTTTCTTTCTTTCTTTCTTTCTTTCTTTCTTTCTTTCTTTCTAAGTACTTATTACTTCCTTGCTCCCTAACCCCCTTAGACCTTTATTTTAATAGTGTTGAGCTTGAAACCTAAGACATCCACTAAAGTTGAGACTTTATATTTTGTTACAAAAACAAAGACAAGTCGTGTTTAAAGAGACAGGTTTCCTGTTTAACGGCCCCTCTACAGTCTGAAAGGCTGCCTTACCTGCAAGCCATTCACACCTTGAAGGAGTGTGTTTAAAACGACGTGTGTTTATGAGACGTTGTAATCCCTGGTCCAGCCTACAGGGGCAGAGCTGAGCATGGACTTAAACACTCACACACCTTCAGGTCCCCACTTGGCAAAAATTAAAAAAACTTCACCAGAGGGTGTTACACTTGATTTTAGCATGATTTAAAGCATGACCAAGAGGGGACCTAAAAAATGTCCCCACTTGGCTATGAGGTCCCCACTTGGTGAATGTGTGACGACGCCGAAGTCCCCTCTTGGATAGGTAGGTAAGTGCACACACACACACACACACACACACACACACACACACACACACCTTATAACCCTTTCTGGCTTCCATGGCAACCCCCACGGGAAAGTATCTCTCAGACTTCTTTCCCACACCCCAACATGTAGGTGTCTTTGAGCAGGCACACACACACACACACACACACACACACACACAAACACACACACACACACACACACACACACACATGGACACAGACACACACAGACACACACAACTTTGCCCCTTTTTGGCTTCCATGGCAACCCTCACGGGAACCTACCACGGGAACTGCCAACACCTGGCACCTGACACCTGACACCTGTCAGGTGTCAGGTGTCAGGTGACAGGAAGAAGACCCAGCTGAAGTTGTGGTCACCTTTCGGTCCAAAAATGGTAATTTTTCCTGGACCTCATCCCCACCTGAGAGGAACGGTCAGCTTCCATGTGAAAATGTCATGAGGATGACTAACTAAATCATAGTGGTCAATGCTGACAGGAACACAAAAGATGCTATTTTTTTGCCACTATTTAGAAAATTGAAATGTTTTCAAAACAGTGTCCTTGGAAAACATTGAAATGAAGTACTCTGTGATAAATACTACAATATGTTTCATCTGAGTATTTGTTATAGTCAAAATAATATCTATATAATGTTTTTTTCCCTAAAAAACGAATGGTATGATCTCAGGTAAATTAGGCCTACAGCACATACATAGCAAATAGAAGTTCAAAACTTGTCATTTTCACAAGAGCAGAAGTTGATAAAAAGATCTAACACAACATTAGGTGATAATATGTATCATAGTGGATTTATAATCAAATACAATGTAACCGGTCACATGTGACCGGGAACCTCATGAGTGTTAGCCCAAAATGAACAGAATAGGAGGGTTAATAAATAATTCCAAATTAAAATGGGAAATTAAATTAAATATTGACAGACAACACTTTTACAGCCGCTGGAGGCTCTTGTGTTTTGGTCTAGTTTCCTTCATACCTAAAAAAAAAAAATATTGAAATGATCATGACAGTTAAAGGGCAAGTACGTATAAATTTTACTATAGCACAAATTGACTATGATATACCTTAATAAGGATTGACAATAAGTATAAATTAATAAAGTACAAATACATTTCACAATAACAGTAATTGCTATAGTCTTGCCATTGGTATTGCTAAGTCTGTTGATTACCCAGATAAATTCTGCTTTTTCTTGCATTTACTGGTGCCTCCATTCTCATAATTTATAATTTATAATCTTATAATTTATATTTATTTTTGTAGAAGACAGTTTGTATCTATATAACGATTCTTTTTGGCTACCTATAGAGGTCTTTAACTTGTGATTTTACCAAAATCGGATATAATTCACCTAAATGGAGCACCTTGCCGGCTGCAATAGGAACTTAACTTTCACCTTTGCCATACCATCGACATTTTTCTGCCCGCGTACATGCAACCAGCGATCACTCGCTTCCCTTATCTCTGATCTGTTACAACTGTGAATTTGCAAAAAAAAAAAAAGAAAAAAAAATACTTTGTAGGGGGTAAAAAAAAAAAAAAAAGGAGATCATTCCGGCTGACACGTATGTTTCAAGTTGCTCGACGTTTAATATTGTATGATCAGTTTGCCCTCTGGCTTTTACCATTCATGTGTCACTCCAAATCACAACTAGTGTCATTCTGAAGCGCACCGCCTCTTCCCTCTCAATGAATGGATCGAGTGCTGCAGTGTGTGAATGTGATTTAACTGACCTTGTAAAAGCTGAAATAAAAAAAAAGAGAGAGAGAGAGAGAGAGTGTCAAGTGAGTTCAACTTTCCTGCAAAACTGCAGTCCATCAATGCTTCCTTTATCTTGAAACAACAGCACAAAATAACCGCGCGGAACCTGATTTATAGAAATGATAGAAATCTTAAAGGGACTGTGCCAGTTATGCTGACTTTTTATGTTCCCGTGTCAAACCCTGACCTTCCCCCAACAACTTTGGTTCCATTCGCTGCCTTGTCAAAAACCTTAAATAGATTTTTCTAACCTTCACTTATCCCAGGAAGGTTCACTGAGCATGCTTCCCTGTTTTTTTTTTTTCCAGCACTACCTTGCTTCACTTTCATACACTTACACACATTCACACCTGGGAGCTGCCCGGTATAACCGCAGTCTTACACCGTATGCCACTGAGGGATTCCACCGGAGCGGCTTGGGATTAATTGTCTCGATCAAGGACGTGTCGATAGGAAAAGTTGGGGGAAGGGAGCGCTTCTCTCATTAACTCTCAGATTTTCCACCCAATGCGTCTTTGCTTTCTCAAATTATTGCACATTATTTTATTTGCATAGGGAAACAATATGACCAATCCTAGACCCTAAATGGCCAAAGAAACCAAAAAGATAAAAGCATTGTGATACCTGAACCAAATACAGCCTCCTAAGTTGGGGAAAACCACTTTAAATTCAACGATACGCCTCTGACCTATAAAGTCCTCCATAGCCTTGCACCTCCTCCACTCAGCTCTTTCAATATACAGAAAACCCAAAGTAATAGCTTCACAAGATCCACCAGATGAGGGGATATCATTGTCTCACGGCTGAGAAGCTCCTTAAGTCAGTCTGCCTTCTCGGCGAGAGCCTCAGACCTAGGAAAAGGGCTAGAGTTACACACGCTGCGCTGTGCTGTACGAATTATGAGGTTTTGTCTGAGCGCGGTGCCATTCTGAGGTATTGAGCATCAAAGATTCGACATGGATCACCAGCTGGCGAAACTCCACTTTCTCTCTCTCTCTCTCTCTCTTTTTTTTTTTTTGCACCGGTAAGTTCTTTAGTCACACTTTATTTGCTGATGCTCAACAATTAGTAGAGAAAATGGCATGGAAAAAGTCTGAGTTTGAGGTGAAACATAACGGAAAAGTATGACGAGGTCCTTTTACTGCTAAGATGTTGTAATCTTAACCGTTACCTTTTACTAACCTTAACCATTATTGGACAGACCTTTCCATTAGCTTAACAATCACCTTTTCCTTACCTTAACCAAGTATTTTTAGTGGCTAGTGGTTGCGGTCGACCTATGTGATCATATGGATTGGAGAACTTGTTGGAAAACTTACTTTTTCTGTTCTTTTGTTTTCTTTTTCAACGCTTATTCATGTGAATTGTCTTTGTGCAAATCAGCAAATGGATGAAGACTATTTTGTTATGAATCCACGCTTCCAATTCGCCGCTCTTTCTCACATAAATGCCTAATTTCGTGCGCTTAAACCCTGGCGCGCAAACAATCAGCCTCATCAGCGCGCACGTTGTTTTCATGTTCACCTGCTTGTAATTACATGTTGCGTGCGAGCTTGCCAAACTGATACTCGCCCATCTATCGTGTTCTGCTTTGATGTTCACGGCCAATACAGTGTGCCCGTGTCTGCTGCATTGTGCATAGGTACCCAACATGCTCGCACAGACACACGGTTTGCTGTGTGTGTGTGTGTGTGTGTGTGTGTGTTGCTGTACGGCGACCTCTCACTCTGCCTGCATTGCTTTGCATGACACGTTGGGTTTCATTGATTTCCATCGCATTTAAACGCAAGGACAGCGGCTAAAAACCTATCTGTTTGGCCAGCACTGGCACATGTTGTACTGTATGTGCTATAATATCAAAATGGGTATTGATGCATAGTTTAATTTCATCCCGGTGCAGCAAATCATCTGTAGCGACCGGTGTGTGTAATGTCAATCAAACCCCTACTTACCAATTTATTTCTTTGCATTGATTAGCTGGATGTTAAAGGGGATGGCACAGCAGCTTTGCAGATAAATCTATGTCTTTATTGATCCCCAAGATACTGCTATGGGTTATTTTTATCCTGTTGGAAAGTACACTGCACATTGTTTTGGCCGCAGTCTTGAATAGAAATCAATTTTCTCTGGTCTCCGTCTCAGTCTTGACCCCCTTTGGACCCGTTCGCGACTTAAACTTAATTGGACCCGGTCTCGAAACGGACTCGGACTCGGACGCGGACCTCGACGCCAGTCCCGGCTTCATCAGTGAAAAGCGCCGGTCCCCCCCCCCCGCTCCCGGCCGATGTGATCCTGTTGAACAGTAATGATGACAAAAGTATCTGTATGACAGAATGCCCACGCAGACATAAACCGAAGACTCCTGAAGGACTTTCATCCTGCGTGGAGGTCAGTGGGAGCTGCTAGAAAAGCACAATTTATTGTCCAAACACTGACTTGTAAATAATGGGCAGAGATGGTAAACAGTGTGCCATCATCTTGGGGAAAAAATGATGAGAAAAACAATGCTGCAGTAGCAGTTTAGTTTATTAGTTAAAAAAAAAAAAAAAAAAAAAAAACTCTATCTAACCTCACCAGCTTGACGTCTCATCTTAGAAACAACAAACTTGTTTTATCCCAATAATTGTACATGAACACGCACAATAACTTTGTGATATTTGCTGACTATTGATTGAATAATTAATAGTCATTAAAACAGCTAAGGGCATTATTTGAGGTTTACTTTATTGTATGCTGACTTGAAAACTTCAATCAAAAAAAATTCAATCATTCATGTGCATTCAGGGAAACTGGAAATCAATTAGCGCCTCCGTCATGTCTATAAAAGCCCATTTGTATGGAGGAACGGTAGCGACTCCTCGCAGTGAAATAAAATCATTCTTCATGCATTGGCAAACACAATAGGTCTATTTGAATTGACTTAGTTGTAGCTGATATTATTAAAACGACAGCCGAGATTAAAGGAGCCTGTGTTGACTTTAAATTGTCAACAGATCGAGGAGTAACGCCGATCGTGTCTCATTGAAAGTTTATGTCGCTGTTTGCCTCCTGGTTAACTTTCATAAACAATTTAGCCCCTATTTTGTCATTGTAAAAAATTTATGATTTTTCTTTTTTTTCTACCCTTCGCCTTCTTCTTTTTCTCCGAATGCCATTAGGCTTTATTCCTGCAATCAATAACCGCAGATATTCATTACGTTACAGATAACATTTTTCCTCAGAATCACTTTGATTTGCCCATTACATTTCAAAAGACTTTTGATTATCTGTTGATGAAGCATGCACATCCTGGTTTCTTGGCAATTTCTCGCTAATTACATAAGATGGGTAGCATGCAGAATGACAGATGGGTCATTCTAGTGATCCGGGAGATGGAGAGAATCATTTCCCAAATGATCCAGACACCAAAAAAAACAGACAACAAAGTGCATCATCTGGACCACATTAGCAGTCTGTCTCATTATTTTGAGGGGGAAAAAAAAAAACATCCAAAAACTGGATCCATATTTGGAGCAGAATCCAAGACTGGAAGTTTGTACAAAGTAAACAGATTTTAATGATGGCAGCACCCAGATTAGACTCTCAAATGTTCTGTCCCTGTCCTTAAGTATTCAACTTTTGTCTGTGGCGAGATTTTATGTAACTAGAGTGAATCGTTTGTGTTAAGGAAAACAGTCCAAGATGAAGAGCAGAGCATTATCTGTCTGAAAACAGTGAATGCGCGCATAGGAAAAATGTGAAACATCTAAAAACATATCTTAAAACATTTCTCTTTTGTTTCTTTGATCTCTCAAAGATATCTCAGGGTCAGTTAGGTTTGTCCGTGCTCAGCTTTTCACACCACGGTGAATTAAGAAAAGAAAAAAAAAAAAAGAGAACATAAAAGAAAGTGCACAAGGTTACAGCGTGACTTGCAATCTTGTACCATAAAGTCTGTAAAGTTGAAAAGCAAAATAACCGAGCAATTGTCAGCTTGTGGTGTATTTTGTACATAGCTTTGTAAACAGCTTTTTTTTTTTGTTGTTGCAAATATGCAAAGCGCGGTTTGCAAATGAAAACATTTGATGTTTTTGAGCTATAATCATTATTTCCTGTGAATCATTAAAAAGTCGACGCTTTCAGGTTGCGACACTGTAAACTTGGTGACTCTTTGACTAAGTTTGCAAGAACAAACAAACTTGTGTAAGGAAGAAGAAAAAAAAAAAGGAGAAAAAGAAGGATTTTTGAAACTCCAGCTTGATCCTGCTAAGTTATGCAGACAGGGGCTCATTGTCCCCCAAAGCTAAAGTCATCCTTCTGCATGACATTTATCCTGGGACAGAGTCAGCGGGTGGCTGACATCTGCAGACGGGTGGGGAGTGGCAGGGGCAGCACCTCCCAACAGGTGCTCATGATTAGCATGAAACCAGCCCTCAAAAAAGTACGGAAAGCGCAGCTAAAGAGAGGGCACAAACGTCAAGGCAGGGCTCGGCTCATGTTTATGTATCTCTCTGAGCGTCCCGATGTTGAGCGGCCTCGCTTTGACGGACACTCAAAGACGCCCAGAAGGCGAGAAAAAAGGTGAAGTCAGAACTTTGTTTGAAAATCGCTTCTCTCGCCGCGCTCTCTGACTGGCCGCTAATGCCTCCGCTTTGTCTCGTTCCTGCGGGTTTATCCCTCTTTTATGCAACAACTCCTCAAAGATATTCATTAATGATCCTCCACCTTTTTTTTTTGAGTCACACAAAGAAATGCTTTTATTTAACAAGAACCTTGAACGATGGCCCCGCATCCCGCCATCTCCACCTCAAATAAAACAAAAAAAAAAAAAAGTGTAATAGTGTGCTGCTTCAATTATCGACAATAAAACATCATGTTCACCCGTTCCATGCCGAGTTTCTTGTTCCAGCTCACGCACCCTGCAGGGTTCATCCGCACGCAAGAAAGCAGCAGTGTGCATAATAGCAACCCAGGGAATGCATTATCATAGGTAAGCAAGCTGGTACTTGATGAACTGATCTCCTGGTTAAGTGTGCACAGACACACACACACACACACACACACACACACGGAAGGGCCGTGCTTGCTTGGCATGAGCCGCTGATTCCCAGAGATCAGAAACCCAGCGGCGCTTTGATTCATCAGATCTCAGGTGTCTGCTCTTTATTCCCTAAAGTCAGGAAAACCGGCAGCCGCTGTGGCTCTAATCCGAGTGGCTGCGAGCGAGACGAACAAGTGGAGTTCAGCTGCAAAAACAGTCATTTCAGGAGTGAAACGGTGTGCGGCAAGTGCAGATTTTTCACTTCCCGGACAAGTGTTTGGTTGTTTGTCCACTCATCGAGCTGCTAAAACTTAAATTAACTCTGACCGCTGTTGGGCTACAGTGCCGACTTTTATATTCTAATCAACCAGGATCTTGCCAGCACCTCAACGCCCAGATATTTTAGATAGGAGATTTTAATTGAGCCAATAATACACCAATATTCCCATTCATATCACACTTCAAAACAGCGCTATAAACTGTTTAACAAAACAATTAAAATCCGGTGCAACAAACACAAGTCAGAAATTAAAATCAGCCGTGCATGATGATGAAACTAATTCAAATATACTCTGAATAAATAAGTTAAAAAAAAACAAAAAAAAAAAAAAAGTGTTTAAAGGACCGTCTGAGCAAACGTGCGCACGATGAAGCGATTTCAAAGATGACTCCGACAAATTAGCAAATTTCCCAGGCAGGACAGATAAGCCCTGTTTTGTGGTCTCGGTATCAAAAAGGTCACCTTCAAAAAGGTCAGATTCACAGGACAGAAATAATGACTGTAACTTGGCAGAATACAGACCTTTTTTTTTTTTTTTTTCTGTATGCAGTCTTGCATACAGAAAAAGAGCACACTCTCCACTATACGTCTATATGAATGTCTGTCTGTTTTTTTCGGTTTCTGTTTGCCTCTATTTTAATAGTTTGCTTTTTTTTTTTTTTTTTTGCCCTGCTCTGTGTGTCCCTCCTGGTACCTGTTGCCCTGCTTGTTTGCTCCTCCACACCTGCTCCTTGTTTGGTCTTATTAGTCCTGACCGGTCTTCTTCTCAGCTCTCCAGCCTCGTCACCTGTGTCTTGTTTGCTAATTACTTCGGTTTGTATACGACGCTGCGTTCAAAACAGCTGGGAAGTCGGAGCTCCAGCCCAGAGATTTCTGATTTCCTTGCGTTCATCCTGCAAGTTAATGCGAGGGGAAAATGTGGACGCCCAAAAGGAAGTTTAGCAGAGACAGTTTTCATTGCACTGCATTGTGTTTTGCTGCTGCCTAGTAGCTGGGGTCAAAAACCCAAGAGAGGCGGTAAAATAGCTGTTAAAATCCACATATTGCGTAAATCACAGCAAAATATACACATAAATTACAGATTGCATACGCACACAAATTCCATTCTTTCCATTAACAGTGAAGGCCACCGTGTTTTATGCCGTCACGGATGTCAAGTCAAGGCCTGTAATTTCCGAGTTTGACACAGTTCAGTTTATTTTTAACAACTTGGAGCTCTACTTTCTTGCATCACATGTGACATTTTTTTTGGTGTTACAGCTTCACTACCAAATGGAATTCAGTCATTGACAATAATCCAGGATGTCTTTTTACATTTTTATTAATTTCTTAAAGATGAGAAAATGAGATGTCTTCCATCAAAAAAGTATTAAAACCCCTTCACACTGACAGTGCAGATTGAGTTAAGAGGTTGCTGCTTTCCTTTGCATCTCCTTCACATGTCTGTGCATTAATATTAATGGAGTCCGCCTGTTGCCAGTGCATCTAATGACACATGATTTGGAATAAAGTACATTGTAAAGAACTTTTTTTTTTTTTTTTTTTTAGTTGTTTGTTTGCTTTCCAGGATTTTAACTTCAGCCGAGGGAGTGAACGCTCCACCACGGGGTGAGAAACTTACTTGGGCTTTTAAAAACACTTTCAAAACTTACAGAAACTGAAAAATGCATGTTTGTCAGTCGAAAAAACTTTTCCTGTTTTTTGCTGACGTGTTGGAAATAAAGCACTCTCGCTCGACAGTGACTGTATGTCTATATACGTTCCTGCAGATGACAGTGCATAGGATAGCAGAGAGTTTACCATGAGGTCCAAGAAGTTTCTATAAAGCAGTGAAAGACGTTACAGTTGAGGAGGCTGAAATCCGGTTCTAAAGCATCGGGAGTTGACAAGAGCACAGTAGGCGCCGTCATTCAGAAATAAAAATTCAATAAAATGAACTAGAAAAACTAAACTAGTCTGAGCAAGGAGGGCAAGAAGGACCTTGGCGGAGGAAGTGGCAAGAACCCAAGGACCAGTGTGACAGGGCGCCACGCTTCTCGGGCTGTGATGGGATATCTAGCCAGAAGGACGCGAGTCAGTGCAGCACTCCATAAATCTGGTTTTCATGGTAGAGTGGCCAGAGGGAAGCCACTCTTGAAAAACACACCACATGACAGCAGCCTGGAGTTTGCACAAAAAAAAAAACAAAAAAAAAAAAGCAGTCTAAGACCCTGAGAGCATGCAGCAAATGATTTTGAGGACAGATAGAGCAAAAATTAAAATCTTAAGCTTGAATAGAGAGAGTCGTGCCCGATGGGAAATGGGCAATTCCTTACAGTGAAGCATGGGCGATGACAGGATGCACCTAAACGCATCATGCAGAACTGGACTGGCCTCCGAGCAAGAATGTGAGAGTCCAGACTTCAATCCCTTTTGAAAAATACGTCTAATGTCTTTGATGAAAAATGTTTGCAGACGTTCCCAATCTAACTGGCCCAAGCTTGAGCAAATATGCAGGGATGAATGGGAGAAAATCCAAAAATCCAGATGTGCCAAGCTGATACAAACATATCCAGGAGGGCCGGGAGCTGTAACGCCGCCAAAAGGTGCTCCTATAAAGTAGTGACTCAGGGGTTTGAATACTTTATTTAAATGAGATATCTCTGTGTTTCGCTTCCAAGAGATTAGTACCGAAAAAAAATCTAAAAACATGTTTTCACTTTGTGATTATAGGGTATTTTGTCTCGCTCGTGTTGACACAAAAAAACCAACAAAATCTCGCTTTCATCCGTCAGCATTCAGGCTGCGACTCCAGAAGAAGTCAATGGGGTTGAATACTTTGTGAAGGCGCTGTTCAAAGGACTGCCAGTGCCTGTTTAGAGAATGAGGAACACTTCTTTTGTCATAGTTAACATGTAACCATCGTACATGATTAGGTCGGACTCGACGCCCTCTCCTGTATCGGATTCCACTCAGCACAACACTTGAGACTTGATGTGTCTATAACTACTTTCACTTCTCCCCGCGCACACTCAGGCACTCGGATAGAAATACACATTCACACACAAGGTTAACCTTATCCTCTGAAGATTAATAAAAGTGACTATGAAAAATAATTGTATGGGAGAACAGAGCCGGGGAGTCCTTGGTCCGCCGCCTTTGCAGTGATCTGCAACTGTATTTATGTTTATGCGGCAGATAATTAACTATTGATTTAAGCTTTTGAAGTCCTCGTTTTCTGATTAGAAGTATAAGGAGGCTGCAAGCGGATAATGTGTAACATTTTTCGGGCTCTGCTATGTTAAGGGCCCATTCCTCTGCTGTATTTCGCAGAGGTCTGAAGGGCGATTGATTACCCGAGCGTTTGTGAGCATCTGTTAGGACTCCGCTGACCTTAATTGACCACAATATATGGCTCGCTTCAGCCCCAATTCATCCCCATACCCCTCCCTTCTTTATTTATTTTTTTTTCTCCCTCCCACCCGATATATCCCTCTGCTGCAGCTTCACTTCAGTTCAAATGAGTTGCCATGTTGGAAAAGTTTTCTCCTTTTCAATTGGTTTTGGGATCAGTGATGGACAGCTCCCATTTCACTTTGGCATGTTGACATGAAGGAGATAGGGCAACACCATTTAAAAGTCAATATCACCGAGACAGATTGGCAATTTGAGTGAGAGAAGTGACACCGTGAGTGTTCAGGGGGGACATATACAGCTCTAAATGTGTGCCAAAGTTTGACAATATGAAGGTAATAACATTTAGAATGCAACGTACAGGGTGTTTGCTGAAATGAGAATCACACCTAGCGAGTAAAATAAAGTTAATTGGCTGCTATACTTCTTTTGACGGACTGTATCAACATAAACTTAGTTTAAACACAAGCCAGAGGGCGTTTTGTCTAAGATAGGTGGATCACACTGAAATTAAAGCGAAGAGCAGCAGCAGAGTGGTGAGGTGATTAGGATGACTGACCCTCAACCATGAAGACTGGGGCATTCACTCTCCCATAATCAATCAATCAGATTTTATTAATATAGCACCTTTCAAACAAATGCATGATATTCAAGGTGCTTTACATCTTATTTGACAAATAAGCATAAAATAAGAAGTGAAAGGACAAGGAGACCGATGCACACATAAAATATGGTTCATTTAAAAAAAAAAAAAAAAAAAAAAAAGATCAAGAAATACAGTAAGAGTGATCATAAAAGAGAGAGAATAAAAAGATTTAAAATAATAAAAACACAGCAATACAAGAAAACAAAACTTATTGTTTTTATATTTTATTCAATAAGATACTGAATAAAATATAAAAACAATATGAAACAATTTAAAACAATAAAGACAAAGTAATAATAATAATAATAATAAAAAAATGGCTAGAAATGGCTAGAAATAAAATAAATAATGTGTATTGAAGAAAAAAAAAATCAATATTACTACTACTACTACTGCTGCAATGCCTAATAATAAATAACCATGATAAGAAGAAGACAATATTCAACATCATGACTTTTATTTTTGCAGTGGAAGTTGATTTAATGTAATTTATGGTGACTAAGGGAAGCCAGGGCAAACTGTTCAGCTGTGTAATCTAAAGCTGCTCCCCGTCACATCGTCTGATACCATGATCCTTTGTTCCAGCATGCCTGGAGCGTGAGGTGGACAGAGTGTGCAGTTTATCTGTTATCCAGTTTGTTCATATGTGCCAGCAAACATCAGTCGAACCCAGTTGTTTTTTTGTTTTTTTTTCCTAGTTGTTTTTAAAGCTATTTGACAAAGGCCCTGTTTTCCAAAAGTGAAAAATCGACCTCTTTGTTCATAGTTTTTCCGTCGAGGTGCTGCAGAGAGCCGCCTGCGATGAACCTGCTCTCGCTCTTTTTGGCACCGGGACCCGCGGCTGATTAGAGGCGGACGGTGATCAGCCGGCGAGCGCGGCAGCCCATCAAACCCCTTCAGACTGGAAGAATAAGTAGATTTTAAAAAGTGCATAACAGGAAAAAAAAAAAAAGCACAGGAGGCAGAAAGAAAGAAACAAATAAATCGGAGCTTTTAGGATTTGGCTGGTGCAGCCTTATGCTGTGAAAGGAGGACACGAGTAGAGTAAGCAAAATGTGTGATGCATTCATGTAATAACACCAGCGAGGATTTAACTACAGCTGGGTTTTATATGTGCACCATTCAAATCATGTATGGATTTATGGATATGGCACAATAAGTATGTCCATCAAGTAAAATGATCTATAAATAACAGACTGTAACACATAATATATGCAGGACAGAGAAGCTTAGAGCATGGCAGGGGTGAGTATTTGCCTCTGATTGGCTGGAGGATGTTCAAACCAGCTTTAAAACTTCAAAGCTATGTGAGTTTAACACCTCCTGCCCCGTTTTAAAGTCCAGATTGATTTAAAACTATTGTTATTTTCCTGCAATTAACATCAACATCATGTTAACACCAATACTGAGGTAGCCAAGCTGTTTTTGTGTAAATATGTGCCATATTTAATTCATTTTGGCAAATTCAAGAAGTCTATGTTGTGGCTCAAATCGGTGTGTCTGACCTGAATGAAAGAGTGTCAGCAGGAAATTTTCATTATCACTCACTAAAGGAATTATCTCTCCTTGTTTTTAATTTGTTGGCAAATGGACTAAGAGGAGGCAGCCACATTTTGTGTCACATTTGGCAAAAATTCCATCTGGATGCGACTTAACCGCATTCTTAATTATGTTTAGGGAGAAATGTGTTTTGTTATGAGCTACATTTTTGTTTCTTGCATATCGCAAATATGTTTCCGATCAGCACATCTTGTATATCGTGTTGGATGGCATTTTAGCCAGTTTTACTCACAAAATGACTTGGTTAAGGTTAGGGAAAGGTTAGGTTTAAGCATAAACAAACACTTGGATATGGTAAAATAATGTAGCATTTGCAACAAAAAACACCATTGGCACTTTACGCTGTACTCAAACTCAGGTCAACTGGGTGAAAGTGTAATTGAGATTGTAAATAAGTTGTATGAAAACATAATTTTTAGGACACGGAGCTCCGTTTGGTGGGTCTTGGGTTTGGTGCACCCCCCTAACATGGATTTTCTTGCACATATATGACAGAAAACAACATGTAACTGCAGGTTTACGGTTATTTTTCTGTCTTTATGTTCCCTCTGTTCTCCTGGCCTCTTTCCTCCTATCCGTTGCCATCTGCGTGGCTCCTCCAGGAGAGCCTGAGAGCTCGGGGTCTTCGGAGATCCCGGCATCCTTCAGCCGATCCCTCACCCGCTGTCAGACGGCTGCAAGGTAAAACAACAATTCATTGGCTCCACTTAAAATCAAAAGTACATTAGCCAGCCGCTCCGGGCCACATCAAGTCAAGTCTGCTTTAAAAAAAAAAAACTCTCATGCGGCTTTTGTTTATCGCCTCAGCTTAGCCTTCACCTGGAGAGCATGAGCGATCCTCACCGACAATGACAGGACCCTGCTTTGGGGATGGGTAATACAGGTTTATGGATTATTTGTTTTGATGTGGCTCTTGCAGATAATTTGTTGTGTCATTACCAGCCTTAAGGTTTAGGGAGGCTTCCTCTATCAACAAAGCAATAACATTTATTATCAGAGGTGAAGTCCAAAGAGGAAGCTTTACTGGAAATGCCACTCACGACTCCAACAATAGCTCGATACGAGTGGAGGAAAATACGTAGAATCATGACTTACAGACTTTTAAAAGTACAACTTTAAAACAGTCCTCAACTGTAAAAAGTTAGTTTCCACTTCTGCTGAGATGTCAGCAAGCCAAAGCCGGCTAGCCAAATAATGAGAGGTCTTACAGATAATTACAAGATCTTGCACGCCAAGAGTCAGCATTTATTCTCCGCCCCACCGTGAGACATGAAGGAAACAAACGCCGAGGCCGCGCGCGCCCGGCCGCTTCATTGTTACCCGTCTGCCTTTGGCCTCTTTTGTGAAACAGATATCAGAACAATAGAGCTCAATATTGCATGAACGTTCTGCATTTTATTTTTCATGGGGCACAGGAAATATTTTATTTAGAATCAATGGCTGTTAACTCGGTATAAATGATTAACAGCTATTGATTCAAAAGGGAGAGAAAAAAAATGCAGTGGTTATATCATTTATGCCGTAGCTTGCAGCCCGCCTGATGAGCCAGATCCAGTCAGCTCCTAAAGACTATGGATCTATAGACTGTGGCTCAAAGAGCGAGGGCGCGGCATGGCTAAATCCGAGCCAAGGCGCTCGATGTAATCTCAAAGTCCAAGCCCACCCTGCCGCCTGATGACCCACATAAACGCACCGCGGTCCAGGTGAATCCTTCAGCTTCAACCTCCCTCTCACTAAATGCACCTTGCCTTTTGGTTTCGAAGCTCTTCCCGCCCGGACAGGCTTTTGTTTTTTTAAAAAGGAACTGCGGAAAGTAATGCGCGACATGTCAGTGAGAGTACTGAAACATTGGCAGCCACTGAACTGACCTCACCACCCATGAGTCAGAGGAGGTTTAACGGAGCCAAGTTGCAAATCATTTTAGTCATAAACAAAACAAAACAAACAAAAAGTCCACCGTTTTATGGAGTCCAGTCTGCCCATCGCACACTTACACACCCATCATATCCAAGTCCTGGCATTTTACAAACAGCCACCATTGAACCGGAAACACTGACCGGTGCATTTACTTATGCAAATGCTGACGGTAATTTGACGGGAAATGAGTGACCGGAATTAGAAGGTATTTTATGCATCGACGTGCACCCACGCAGAATCATGTGCAGCTTCCCTCAGCACAAACTCACTGTGCTGTCAGGGTGCAATAGAATACAATAGAAGAATCCCACATTGCAAACACATACAGGTGGGTGCCAAGCATATTTGGAGGCAAGGCAAGGGAAGGCAAGTTTATTTGTATAGCACATTTCAGCGACAAGGCAATTCAAAGTGCTTTACATAAAGCATAAAGGCATTAAAACAATGTAAAAGCAGCACAAGAAAACATACATAAAAACAATTAATAAAAAGAAGCTAAAAGGAGAATAAGATAGAACAGGAAGTTAAGCCCTTTTTTTGGAGCATTTTTTATTAAAACTCTGGAGTATGTAAAAGAATATTTTCGTTCAACTCAGGTGACACCTCATGCAAGTCTCAGTCCTCGTCTAAATGAACCGCTATGCAGCCGGTGAGGAGCTGGAATGTATTAATGTCAGAGCCAACAACAGGAAATCACCCCGAATCACAAGGTTTCATGGGTATTAGAGGACGGATGCCGGCCTCTGATAGCCAGCAGTTACTCACGCTCGGAAAGCCTAGCGTAACAAAATGAACCGAGGGCAAACCCGCTGCTCATCCTCAGCCCTGTTACTCATGCTCATATTCAGCTACTTCTTCATGTGTTCTTAACTGAAATGAACACCTTGTTGCAAAAGAGCGCAGACATCATGCTTGGTTTGAGTTGCGGGGGCCTGGAAGTGGTTTCTGTTTCTCAAAGGTGAGTCCTGACCTCGCTAAACAGCACTGACAAGTGATTTTAATTTTGCGCTTTGAGGAGGGTAAACAGCTCATCTTGCAATGTGTGGAGTATGTGTGTGTGTGTGTGTGTGTGTGTGTGTGTGACAGGACAGGAGCAAGAAACAGAGAGAGAGAGACAAAGAGAATCTTTGAGTTTATCCCAATTAAATAAATGAATCATTGCAGAGCGATAGCTAAGTAGATCAGAACAACGCTGCCAACGGGTCTCCCACTGTTTCAGCCAGCAGGCCCCGGCCTCCCTCCGAGTTTAATCAAATTCATGAAATGTTTGATTTGCATTTCATTAAAGATTTGGGCAGAAAATTAATGGGAAGGCACTTTTGTTTTTAGAGGACTGACTTTGCTAAAAAAAAATTTCAAACCCAGCCTCGTCCCTGCGTATTGTCTTCGCTTTGCTGTGTCACTCAAGTCACTTTTATTTATTTATTTTTTTTATCAGCGCCGACGTGGTTTTGGGGCGTCTCTCCGGCTGCTCTCTTGGGAACGGAAAGGAATCAGCGCAGTCAGATGTTTATCTGGTCGCTGCGTTCGTGTTTTCATGCAGGGCCCTTTTTTTTTTTTTTTTTATTTCCCCGTGTGTTGTACTTGCTTGTTTTCTACCTACTTTGTAGAAATTGGCACATCTCCAAAGTGTACCATACGCTCCCCTCATTTCCATGCCCCAAATCATACCAGATTATTGAAAGAAGCGAGCGAGGGGGTTTTGTCAGTTGACGCATTTCAATCATGCCGTGCCCTGTAATACAGTGCTTTAATGCATAATGGAAAATTTTAAGGAATATTGGATTTAGCAGTCTGTTCTATTAGAGTTCCCATAAGGCCACAATTCATTTGAATGCATCATGTGTCAGAATCTAAGAATCCACATCGGCAAGAATACTCATCTGTGCCAGTTTCCTCTTTATGAATTTCAAACAGCTGCACATGTACCGGGATGCTCATGAACATATGATACATGCATCGTCCAGTGTACCCCGACAGCTGCATGTTGTGCTTCACATATAGAGAGCCATGTGCACAGATGGGTGAAAATCCTGATCTCTTCTCACTGTCAAAACACATCCCATGTTTCAGTGGCTGTGCAAACGCCGGAACATCTGGGTCATATCAAATTTGTGACATCTGTGTCCTTTTGGACTCATGTCCCTCATATCTAAAACAGCCTCTGACACAAACAATAATACACAGCGTCCAGGGCCACTTATAGAGGGTGTTTTTTTGTTTTATTCGGTTGTATGTCTCCATAATTTTCAACTGAGTTCGCCTTGTTCAAGCCGCCTCAGACAAAACATGTCATGTCATTGTTTTGTTTGCGTTTTTTTTTCCCCTTCTTCTTCTTCTTCTTCTTCTTTATCTATTAAGCCCTCTAGGAGCACTCCAATCTTGAAAAGTTAGCTGAGATGGCACTTTACAGCACATGCTTAATCAGACAAAAAAGCGCATCCTCCCAGAGCAAATTATGGGCAATTACGAACAGTGACAGTAAAACACAATAGTGCAGAGTAATTACGGTTAAAAGCAAAAAATTGTTATTGAGCTGACTCCGTGTACTTTGAACATTGCATGTTTGGCATCCACCCCTTTTTTTGTGTTGCACATTTGGGAGCAATTTGGTGCCAGCTATATTAGTTCCACCATTTGCTGATCAAGGAATTTGAACGGGTGTCAAGCTGTGTTTCCATCCCCGTGGCCTCCGCTTGGAAAAGCCTGTCCATCTGAACGAATCGCATCGATATGAATGGCATGCGCAGATTTAAAACACTGATCCAGAATAGATCAAAAGGCGCAGGTATTGATAATCAATTTCAATGAACCTGCCCAGTGCTGTAAACGCATTCACTTTTACACTCTGGTGATCAATATTATGGAGCTGCTCACTGGCCTACAGCGGTGACATGCTAGGGGGTTGACTCCTGAGGAGAAATTTGCCAATATCTGTGTCATTTTCCCCCTACAACATTTACAGGCAAATTATCTCACAACTGATCATAGTGGAATAAAATATATGAGACAGGAATAATAATCCTAACACTCCGATTACTTTCTTTTTTCTTTTTTTTTTTTTTTTTAATTGCCATTTAATATTATCAGCGTTATCTTTAGCCATTCCAAAATGGAAAGGGACAAAATAGTTTTGGAATTGGAAAATATTTACCACGCGAGAATTGGAGCTCAGCAGTTTTGGACAAGAGCGACCATCAGCTGTGATCGAGGCAGATAGAAACATGCAAACACAATCCGCCCTGCCAATGCTAAGATTTTGGCATACGAGCGTATTTATTTCCATGCTCAAGCAAATCATCCAGATAAAACCAAGATTTTTTCAATAATATCTCAAGCCCAGCACTAAATAAGCCTCATGTACTGCCAATATGGGGACAGATGAAGAATATCTATGCTGGATTGTGGCCCACATGAATAAATGTTGTAAGGAAATTAGATCTAGTGAACGTAGCTCGCTTACTTCAAGCAGGGCATGTCTTCCCAACACACTAACCTCAAAATTCAAAGACACAACCACTGATAATAACCAATATTAATAGCGATTATAGATCTCCAGAGCAGAGGGAGGTTCATTAGCATGAAGAAAATGGAAATCTACACCCTAGAATCTGAAAATGCACTAACAAGGGGAAATAAAGGCAAACTTTGACCGTACAGATACTTAATGCATGTCATAGTTTTTGCATATTTTTATTGATCTGGAAACAGAATTATCATACATTGATTTTTCAAGGAAACAAACACCTCATGTAATGACAGTTCACTGCTAACCTTAGATAATAAAACAGCATGAATATACATATTATGCCCTCCCGGTGGTCTACGGTAATTTTTCCACATCCTTGGAAATGTTCTTTGGATTATGGGGTGTTGTATCCGTGGATACATTCCCATTCCTGGTGCATCAAATCCCACAGCTTGGCCACGCCCCTTTCACGCCTGATAAATTGGTTGATTGGTTAAAGTTAGGGAAAGGTTAGGATAGGCGACAGTCACACTTGAAATTTTTCATAATTTCAATTTGAATGTCCAAAAATAATTACTTATGATTACTCGACAAACAAAGATGCAGTGAATACATGTAAAAGCCATTACTCCTTATTGGTTTTCAGTATTAAATCCTTTTTTGTTGTTGTTGTTGTTTTTGTAAGCCTTGAGATAACTGAGATGTGGATTGGCTGCAACTCAGCATCAGCAGGATGGCCCTATATTTTTACATATTTTTCCATTCAGTGGAAGTTTCTAATGTAACTGAGAACTTATAGCTGCAGGCGATCTAAAGGACTTATCTTACCCAAAACATATTGTTTTTAAGCAGCCCGCCTACAAGCCAACTACTTCATCCACCCTAAATTACATTCCAGTGACTTCGGAAGACCTCGAAAACTTGCCGCACTGCTTTACTTGTTAATAGCCGTCATTATGCTGCAGGACCATTTGAGTGACTTAACCTAAGATGCAGTGTATATAGGGATAGAAAAAAAGGATTATTCTTTATGTGTCGTTTCTCTCTTATGAATGCCGTGCATTGGGAGAAACTCCATCATCTTATAAGTGCACTGCTTTAGCATTACCAGCCTCGCCTATAATAAATATCCAGGCTGTGCTGCCTCTCATCTCATCCTAAAAGGCTGCTGGAAATCTGTTGAAAACGCTTCATAGCGCTACGCTTTGCTTACCCTCCCTCCACTTAACCAGCAACCCCCCCCCCCCCCCCCCCCCCCCCCCGTCCTCCCTCCTCCTCCTCGCTTGCAATTATGTAACATTTGGGGTGTTTGGAGTTCACAAAGTCATTAAATGCTTTTCTAATTATTATTGATTGAGAGGCTAAGGATCAATGCAAATCTGGAGCAGCGGAGAGGCCGAGACAGGAGTGAGGTATGGCGCCTTCAAACCTGCCAAGAGAGAAAGTGACGCATGGGAAACCAACAGCCACCCCTGCCATAACTTTTGGAGACAAGGGGGGATCGTTTGTGGCACCTTTTTCATTTTCAGATTATCTCCTGCTTTGCCGCAGCCAAGGGAATAAAACATAATATAAATTTTCTGTATCAGGTCGGGGGGGTGGGGGAAAAAAAAAAATTGGATAAATAGAAAAACAAAAACAAACAGTGCGTTTGTTGTGTGGTGGCTATTTTCTTTCCGCCAAATCAAGGCGCATTTGCCCGGAGATGCAGCTGAAGATAAGCCGTGCAAAATTCTATCACAGGGGGGGAAAAAAAGAAAAAAAAAAAGTTTTCTTTCTTTATATGACCTTTGCAGTCAACTCACCGGATGGGACTTCTAATAGCTGCCGAAAGTTTCTCCCAAATTAGCGCCCATCCCTGGTATGAGATGGGCTAAGATATGACACAGACAATATTGAATTAGCCACAGCGCATACTAAGCAGTCAATTTGTGAATCGAGTGTCATCTCCTTTCAAACAGTCTATGATAGGAATCAAACGCACTTCTGGAAGCTACGGAGGGGAAAAAGTGTGATATTTGAAATAAAATCATTTAGAATATTTATTGGATTTAACTAATTGAGGACAGCCTTTATTAAAAGAAATGGCCTTTTCGTGGACGTCCCTTATGATTCATGGGAGAGAATAATAAATAGTGCCACCGCCACTATCCACATACTTTTGTGTTTTCTGTCTTGCACTTTTTTTTTTTTTTTTATTCTCCAGGGTCCTCTATGGTGATGTATTTACCTCTAAGACTGTGTCTCTGTGTGCAATCTCTTCTGTTTTTTCTCAATCTGTCAATCAATCAGAGGCATTATTTTGGCCCTAATGAGAAAAAGGATTGGCGGAGGCTCATCCTTCTGCAACCCATCACTCTGCGAGTTGTTTTGCCCCAGTTTCTCAGAGTCGGGCTGCCACGCCGTACTGTAAGATTGCAGATCGAAGCCCAAACTCTTCCGCCGCTTCCGATTCCTGTCCCTTCGAATTGCATAAAATCACAGTAACTGGAGCATATCTATCTATCAGGACCTGTCACAAAGAGCCAATGGAAACTCATTAGGCGGAAGCATCAGAGGTGAAACTCATTTTAGATTCAGGGGTGGATACGCGTGTTCACGTGTGTAAGTGCGCGTGGATGCGCATGTCTGTGTCTCGCCCGCTCGTTCGGGTTTCTGTCATCTGTCTTTTTGCCAAGCCGCCTGTTTGTGTGTTTGTTTGTCGAGCTTTGTGCTCTCAAACACTTTAGAAAAAGAGAGAGAGAGAGAGAGCGTCGGTGATGATGGAAAAAAAGGCTTATTAAACCATTATGATAAGATCATGTTTTCTTGTTTAAATGCTAATTTGTGTAAGCATATGATACAGTCTCTTTGTCTGGAGTTCTTTTTTTTTCCCCTAGCTGTCTGTCTACCCGTCTCTCTTTCTGTCACACACACACACACACTCACACACACAGACACACAGAGATACTATGAATCATCTCTGTTAGAGCCGTGCTGATTATTCTTTTTTTTTTTCTGATATGCATACAATTTTCACTGAGCTCATTTGCCACAGCATCAGAACTGTTGAAGATTGTTGCCACATCATGGCGAAGTGAAGATTGTCTCATATTCTCACAAGGGTGGGAGAGGAGGGGGGGGGACAATAACTCTGAGAAAAAGATGAATGGACGGCAATAACTTCTGGTGAATTTATGGTGATTTTCCTCACATCCACATAGACGGTATCTTTGCTCACATCTCATATGTTCGGGATGATGTCGAAGCAATATACCGTGACTGAGGCTTCCCAGTGGCTGCAGACTACAATAAACATCACACACAAAGCCAAATTATTCTAATAATCTCAGAGTGGTTATCTCCAAGATCTGCGTTTTTTTTTGTTGTTGTTGTTTTGATCTCCGGTGCTCATTGCTGTTGTATTTTTTTTTTTTTTTTTTTTTTTTTTTTTGCGGTAGATCTCCAAGACATCACCTTGCAATCAAACAAATGTGGCCGGTATTCCAGTCTTTCAAGACAGGCGGGTAGCTTCCACGAATTCCAGATGTTTCTGCCTACATGTCGGAAGCCAATACAGGAAGTGATATCCAGTCGTTCCTAAGCCCCCGGGAAGTTCAGGCGCCAATTTGACATAGTGGCCAAACAGTGTAATTACAACTTCCAGGTACATCACGTGATGCACAGCGGCCAAACAAGACCATTTCCCATAGACACTGTGAAAGAAACGTGTGTAAATTAGCAATTTAAATGATAATGCCGCAAAAATTTTAATTTTCACCAACAGCCGAACCCAGGCTCGTCGACTGCGCCACCCCGCGTTCATTCACGACATTCCCGTTCCACTGGCTTACTGCCGGCTGTCTGCAGCCTGTTAATCATGGACGTGTTGGCTGCAATCCATCAACTTTATCATCTTAAACATACTTCCATCGGCTGTGTGCTGTAAAACCGGTATCATGGATGCATTTACATATCTCTTCCCAAAGAACCAGTTGTCGTCTGGTAGCATGATATAAATGGAATTTAACATGGAAACGTTATGAGTGATGTTACTGTATATTATATTATTAGTTAATTACATTAAAATGTTGGGTAAAGGCACACGGTGCAACTTCATATATATCTATGGGAACAACACATTTTGATTTTTTTTTTTTTTTTTTTTTTTTTTAAATTCTGATTATGATATGTAGCTTTTTTTTATATACCTAAGCTGAGCACCGGCCCTGCATCCTATACTGTACCCAGCTCTCCATATACATCCATGGTGGCTCCTCACATCAGCATCTCCGTTTATTCCCATCTATCAGTGTCTTGTTTAATTGGTCTCACTCCCATTCCATCACGGTTTGGAGCATTGCTAATAAATTCCCGCATATTTCTGCATTGGCTTTGTTTCCATGGGGAAGGCGTTTTCACGAACACTGTGTCCTGACAGCTTCCTTTTTTTTTTTTTTTTTTTTCCCACACGTACTCAGATTTGAGCTGGCTGCAGCACAGCTCTGCACTCTCTGGAATAATCAGATTGTGGAAGAAAGAGGCTGGCTTGAGAGACAACCAGCACCAGAATGTCTGGGTTTTTTTTGATGAATTTTGTCTTTTTGTCTGTTAAGTCACGGTGGCTGTAGCACTAACAGCTACGACGTTACAGGAAGAATATGCACCTGCAATAGAGAGATGGAAAACCGACATTTATTTAGATGAAGATGCTTCAAATCTCACTTGCCTGGTGTCCGGTGGGAAACATTTTGCTTCACAAAGCCAACAGAGGAGCCGGTTGAGCTACATATGCTTTTTCACATTTTGTAATGCATTATCAATGCTTTGGCCCCAGCTGAGGTTGACTGTTTTGGGCTTGGTCCCGTGGGATATTTCCTCCAAATGGGAGACTGCCTGTCTGCTGTCAATAACAATAAAACGCCGTGTCCCTCAGGAGGCTTGTGCAGGAAAGTAGCGATACTTTGTCCGCAGCTCTGCTCGGGGCCTGCCTGGGAGACTGCGGCGGCCTTTCTCTCTTGTGCCACTTAGTCCATTCCTGTATGCTCTGGGAATGTGTTTCCTCTCCACCCCGGGAGCACATGAGCGCAGATAGTGGGGGTCGTAATCCACTTGCCATCGCTGGTGATTGATTGTTTGCACAGCCGTGAGACCCAGCAGCTCACTCTTCCTTCGAGGCAAGCTGGACTCGGGGCATCGGACGCCTCAGAGACATTGTAATAATAGAGTACTATGTGGAAAAAAAACTTTAAGCAGTTCACCCAAAATATAAAAAAGGCCATATCTGACCACTCCCAATAAGTATCTACCAGTTAGAGGAGGATAGACACGGTTTGCAGGCGTTTTCCTGCAGGAAGTAGTTCCCAACAAAACTACATCTCCTCATGGACTGTGGATTATGTTGCGTATCGGTGTCATTGTTTCGTGAAAGAACTGTTGCTGAACAATTTTGACAGTTTGAGCTCACTGCATTGAGGTGAAGGGAGCCAGACTGGAAACCTCACCAAATCACACACATTGCTGGATGGATAAATTGCACTAGGGATAAGTGGGGGGAAATATCTTTTGGGTGAACTGTTCCTTTAAAATGTTCTGGGTGTGTGGTTGAAATGCAACGGGGATGTTTAATTACTTCAGTAATGAGCTGATTATTTGAATATCACTGAGTATATTCCTTCAGATTGAGGAAGTAGACACACTCGTTATATTTTCTGTGACATTTATTTTGCACTGTTCCAGCTAAATTGGGTTTCTTTTTCTATAGTTTGTAATTGCCTATAATTTAGAACTCTGTGGGTGTGTGTTTTGACTAGTTTTGGATAATCAGTGCAGACAATTTCCAAATCACGGATATTTCATAGTGGCACAAACACTTTGATCTGTGCCAAGAAGCGCACATCCGCACCAAACAAATGCTTTCAAAGTTAAAATGCGAAGATGTGTACTGACAAATGTTTACATTTTCTCACTTGATTATTTATTGCAGACTTTCTTTTTTTGTTTGTAGTCGCACTCGAAACGACATTCACAAGCAGATGCCCATAAAATAATAAGAGGCTACAAACTGGTGTGTGATCTTCTCCTTGCCTGAGCAACTTTTGCTTACATTCACCAGTTTTTCTTCATGAATATGGAACGAGCCAGTAGTATCCTTCTTTTCATTCACAGCCGTCCTCTGACCCACAATGCATCCTGCTGATGTTTGGAAAACCTGAACGAGGGGTCACGTCTCACACACACACGCACAAAAAAAAATGTACCCGGCCCATCTCACCCATGGGGAGTACAACAGTACAGGTGTACATTCAGAGAGGACATTGATTTTACAAAGCGTTCAGTGACATAGACATAGACTCCCCAGTTGCAAAGGGCATTTGAAGAATTTTTCTCCGAGATAGGGAAAACAGAGCACGAATTTATCTCGACTGCTGGCAAGAGAGCAAAACTCATTATTGATAGCACTGTTACTGTACTGTAGCCTTCATTTTCCCCACTGTGTGTGTGTTTTTTTTAATGACATAGCTTTCATATGTCAGTTGCATGCAAAACAGAACCATGGAAATGGTGTCAAAAAGAGAAAATCAGATTTTTTTTTTTTTTTTTTATTCACTCTGGTCTCATGGCATTCAGCTTTCTGATCATACTTGCTTCCTCATGAAAAGCAGTTTTTATTAATGTTTTTACTGGCATATGCACTTATGATTTTTCTCTGGAATCGTGCAAAACAGATCTCGCCTAAGATCCAGTGTGTGTACTTCAGGATTTGAGATTAACTTTATTACAGCGTGTGCTTGGCTTAAGATATCCACTCTAACTTTGGACGTAAACATACAAAAAGACATATTAGGTGACCATCCATTGCACTTTATAAAATTTTATAAAATAAAGGTGATTCTGAGTTAAGCAGCGCTATTGAATTGGACCTTTTCCCCCTCCTATATAATATGTAAACATTACAAAACAGCCATCAATGTTAATTTCACTCTGAGGGCGTATGTGCATGTCAACTCTCCGACGGCACAAACAAATCTCAAATCAACACTTGTCATATTCATAGAACTGTTTACAAAAATCAGCACTTTCCGACACTGACACGTTGACATAATGCTGAAAAATATAATATGTTGAGCTGTTGCCAATTAAAATAATAGCCCCTGATAAAGTTGTGAAAAGGCATGGATGACGCTGACTAAGTAGTTGTCAGTATTTTATGAGAGTAGCATTTGTGGATTTTTTTTTTTCTCTCCCTCAAAATATATTGTTTTATTCGCCACTCCTTATCAGCAGCAATGAAATAGATAAGGAATTAATACAGAAGTATAAAGAAGATCTGTGCTGACTGACTACAGGGGGCAAATGAGTGCCATCTGAATGGGTTCAGACTGGATGGTTATTGTAATGGTCCATGGCCAAAGTTATTATTATATGGAATTTTAACTTATACAATCGCCTGAGAGAATAATCACATCTGGTTAGCTGGAGGGTGTCCTTTTTAAATGCTACTATTATCATCAACTTTAATGGACAGTGAATCTGGACACTGTGCTGACTTGATTATGTCCTGAAATCATGAGCCAGGCAAGATGATTGTTTCCATTTCAGCCACAAGCTGGTTGTGTTTTTCAAGCTTCAAAAATGATTTTGTTAGGAATGCAGCTCGCGAGAAGAGCAATATTGCCGATGTTTGTTTGACGCTCCGTTGCGACCATAAAATCTCCATCCTGTCGCTCTTGCAGCAAAAACCCTCGCTGATCTCATCAACCAGTGTGCGTTTTCGAAAGTTTTAGACTTCCACATCAGTCGGCCGGCCGTAGGGAATCAGCTTGTACCTGCTTTGGACTGGAAAGCTCCTCCGTTGCCAGTTTATCACTAGCATGCATCCTGTTTATGTGGATAGCGAGGTGAGTTAATTATAAAAGTGCTTGGCCAAAAAAAAAAAAAAAAACTTTTAATTTGTTGAGAAGCTGTGGCATAAACAGAGATGTGCACTAAACAACTGGAATGGATTCTTCTGAGGCGATCGCTTTTGCATTCAAATCATTTCACACAGACATCTGATGTATTTTAATCATTAGTAAGTCTTAAATCATTCTAGTCTATGTAACTTGTGTGGGATTTCCCTTATTTATTCTGTACTCGCTGTCAATATTTTGTGGTGACAGCCATTACCTTCAATGGCTCATCTAAGCATCATTGTATTTGTTTCATTGCCCTCCCTGCTCCTTTCAATGCGCACCTTACCATTTTAATGTAATGGTTAGATTGCATGGAGAATCAAGCACAGGAACTCTCAAATTGGATTAATGTGAGCACAAAGCAGATTATTTCTACTGTTTATGAGGGTGACAGACCTCTTTTTTTAGTAGCACTGGCAAGTGTCATCACAACTAATTTCACAGTGATGCATTAATAAGAAAATCCAGCATACAGTACCGAAATTAGCATTTTGAAAGTTCACCTCAGTTGCACTGAGGAGTGCAACAGCGAAACATGACAAATCAAGTTGCCTGTGACAGGCCGCTCTTTGCTACGCCTTAATGACAACCAGCAAGTCGTGTGTAATTTCTGCATGGCATGAAGCCAGTGGTAATGGTGAGTGGAAAATGTTGCATCTCCTCAGCAATCCTCTATCACAGCAGCGCCCCACTGCAAGTCAATATCTTCAAATAATTTGTATTGTCTCTCTCCCCTGTGGTGTAATTCAAGCCATGCTGCAGCCTTTGTCTCGCCGGCGAACGCAGAAGAGGAAATCAATAGTTTTCCAAAAGATAACAATGGATGGTGAATATCTACCCCGCTCTATTTCCCAAGATGCATTTACAGTGACTGATGCAACGGCAGAATGTCTATCATTAGGCCGCCGTCACCGAGTATACTGGTATTACTGTTGGCTTAATTGATCTCAAACATTATAATAGGCACATTTCAAGCCTTTGTAAAATCTGATTTTGGGGTATTGTCTGTGATATGAGAGATGAGGATGGCTGTAGTTAGCGAAGCCGGCTTGTGTCTGGAAGGTCAGTGGTTTGGATTCCGGGGTCTGCTGGGGACCCATGGGCGGGGAAAGTGAATGAACAACACTCCCTAGAGAGAGAGAGAGAGAGAGAGAGAGAGGGAGGGACAGGGACAGAGGAAGAGATAGATAAACGACCTCGGTCTCTGAAACTAAATGTCCCCGCGCATCGAAGAACCCATTAGAAGTTTCTCCCCATTCCTCTCTTGGCTGTATATCCACCTCATCCCTCCTACAATTTTGATCACACAGAGGCTGAGGCGGAGTTTGGACTTCCCCTCTGTCCTTTGGGAAAAAAGACAAAACACCCGTGACTGACTGGGGGAGTATCCACATTCGATTCCGCGGTAAATGAATGGGTCCTCATGAGGCATCACCGATCCGACTCTTACCCATTATGATGTATAGATTCCTGACTCCATAGCGGATTGGGCAAAAGGCGAAAATAAAACTTCGGGGAATCGGCTGGGTCACGGTGACACATTTCGACTGCCAGCATTGCTTAAAGTGCTTTTTCCCCAGTCGCTATTGATGGGCATAATGATGTAATTTGCTGGTAATGAGCAACGCTGGTCAAACCCAGAAATTCAATGTAGTACTTAACAAAAAAAAAAAAAAAAAAAGTATAAATACATGTGTGAAGTAATGCGAGCCCACCACATTGCATTCCCTTGTGTTTTGTGACTGAGCAAGAATGTAACACAGAATCTAGTAGTATTGAGCGATCCATTATGGGGTCTAAATTGTGTTTGTAATTTATTGAAAAATCTCCATTCTTTCTGTGCAGGCTCAACAGGTCCTTCATCCGTAATTATTAATCATATTTGTGATGATAATAATAATAATAGTAATCTAATTATGCTCTCCAAAAGACTGATTCTTCAGCTCTTCAACATTCACCCCATTTTCCAAAGCAATTTTAACACAGAATACTCGGAGCAAACTAGAAATGCAGCAAACTACCTTGGACGTGTTGTATATTGGCTGGCCCAGCGAGCGAAAGGAGGTAACTATTTGAATAATTTGCACTTACATTCCCAGCAATCATGCAACACGATGCCAGTCCACTGCACACACCGCATTTATGTGAAGCTTTCTCCGGACGGAGCGCTCGCCCCGCTGCTGTCACTTTGTTTGACCATCAGCGTGATCACACCTGACACCATAATTTCATATGGGCAAATAGAGCCAATGTATGGACTCCCAATCAGGGGGAACGGGATGCTTGTCACGGCTGCAGCCACACTTTATGATTTTACCCAATAAAACAGGCATATTCTACTGTGAAAGTCCTAGTGTAGCGAAGGAAAGCTACACCCTAAAAGCACATGAATAAAAACAGGGATTGCATTGTGTTTCTGCTGCCGTTTTGTTGTTTCATGATGTATTTCTGTGGGTAAAATTTGCCACAAACACAATGCACACTAATGGGGGTATGAAGTGTGCTCTCCCTTTTCGGTGCTGGATTTCTCCTTATATATTTGTTTACGTTTGCTGCAAACTGGCAAGCCTACAAATAAGCTCCAGCTGTTTTCATTTTAGGAAAACACTGAAACCTGACTGCAAACACTTCTGTTTCAGATGGCTTTTTTTTTTTTTTTTTTCCCCCAGTTGAACGAGAGAATATCTCCAGGTGATGTCAGTGGGTTCACTCTTGGCTGGTTTTGCCGTGGAAAAGCAGAGCTACATCATAAAACGGCAAAAAACACCGCCAGAAACACAATGTAAATCAACGCTCCCACATTTTAAATGGAGTTTTAGGCCGGAATTTTCCCTGAAGGTGCCTTCCGCCTGCACTGATCCTAAATGAGTTCTACAGGATTTTCCCAAACACTTTCTCTTGGGCACGGTGAGACAGTGCAGAGGCAGCAAGCATGTACAAATCGAATTACCGCAGTATATGTTTCTCGCGTCCCCAGCTATATATTGCACCGCAGTCCAGCGCAAAAACACAGTCAGAAATCCCGTTGGGCCGTGTTCTTAAGTGCACTTGTCACTTTGTGCCGTACACCCCGGGCCTGTCAGAGCGTGACGCACATGTTCATCAAAAATGCAGACGGTGCACTTTGATCACAAACTAGCGGGACCCGGAGAGCCAGCACACAGGTGTTCGCTACCTTGACAATGTCACTGCCTCCGTCCCATCTGGTTCTACTGTAACATCCATATGCATAGTGTTTTCAGCCTGCCATCTCGCTACACTTCACCCCTCTGTCTTCCCCCCCGCCCCCCCACTCGTCACAGAGATAGGCGCCGCTGAGTGGTGTTTCTGTCTCAAGAGCACCTTCATATATCCTTCCAGGGTCTTTGCGCGGCTCCGTGATAAAGCAGGAGACTCTATCTGTTCATTTATTCAGGAGCTGTGCATGGAGTATTGTCAAAGTGTTTGTAGAAGTGTAAAGCAGGAGAAAGCGAGGAGAAAAAAAAACAAGTATTTAAAACTGCACAAGGCAACTTTGCATGTTGGCAACTCCAAAATTGCGGTGAGAGGTAGCTGGCTGCAAAGGAAACTTCGATAGCCAAAAATCCCGCTATGTGACAGTAGCACTCGTGGCGCTTTCCGCCAAAGTTAAAGAGGCATAATTTCGAAAGTTGGTGAGCTTTCAACGCATCGCTGGTCACTGCTGTTACGACACAGCTTGATTTAACTCCTCAGCTTTGATTTGTCACTTCCTATGGGCGGCTGGGCAGAGGCGGGGGGCACAGGCATCCTCCAGGATTCCATTTTGGCAAAGAGGGCCAATCTATGAAGTCTTAATCAGTGAAAATGAGACGCTCTTCTATCATAGTTCCACTCGGTGATGTAGACTGATAAGATGGGTGTATTTTGCATAAAAGTCTTGGCAGCTTTCACAGTGTGTGTTTTTAAAAAGTGACAGCTAGAACCCCTTCCATTTGGTGTGTTAATTCCCGATATTGGAGCACCTCGGACGCACTTAGGCTTATACCATGGCCTGCACTATTTAACTTAGTTTTTCAGTATAACTTCAATTAAGATGAGAATGTTTCGGACTTTTAAGCTCAACCACTAAAACAAATCTCAAGTCTGCAGACACACAACCACCAACAAACCGCCTTGATGTGGTCGGCTGGTCGTACAGCGACGTGCGCTGATTTGACTGGCAGACGAGAGGCGCCGTAAATTCAAACAAGCGAATCAGTCAAAACCAAACGCTCCGACTTTGAGTGCACGCTGCCAAATGAACGGAGCCTGTCTAGACGCAGAGACAGCTCCGTGATGGAGTTGCACTCAGATTCGTCCCGACGGCTTTGTTGTCTGGAAATCTGCCAAAAGAAGAGATCCCTGCGTGGCTAAAAAGATGCAAATCAACAGAGTGAACGTTACAGTCTACATATGAGCTTTTATACCAAGAAGTACATATTCAGATGTAAACACCAACATTTTGATTAGTAAATGAAATTTAATTACATTTATTTTTCTGATTACAGTGCCATTTATTTTGCAGTTGAATTACATTTAACTAGTTATTCCCTAACACAGGTAGTCAGTGTAGCTGTTTATTGTTTATTGTTGTTATAGTCATGTATAATATCTTTTAATATGACTTGGATGTGTTATTGAGCATACAGAGCAGTGAACAGGGGCTGTGTCTGAGGAATCCTGATCCACTGTTTTAGCACCAGTCATACTCAAGTATTCATGATGGCAATAATATCAGTATAAAGTCTCAATGTATTTTAAGGCCGTATAACAAATGAGGGAACCTTTATGACTATGGATAATAATTTCATGCATTCATCCCTGAAGAAAATGTCTTGCCTAGCATGACACGTAACGCCTAATGAAACTAAAGTCCGGGGATAATCTGCTCAGCCCTCGTGGGGGCAAATGGAGGCACCCTTTACCTGAAATAAATATGACACATCGCTGCGTCACCGGCCACTCGGTCCAAAGAACTGCTCGGCTCCTCGCCGCTTCACCTGGTGGGAGTGTGAGCGGTGTGCAGAGTCGCTCCTGTTTCCAGGGCACAGCTCACAGTGTGGGAGTGGGAGAAAGCAATATAGCTTTCCAGAGACATAATGCATCAGGGCTGTTTTTCAAAACTGCAATCGCTCGGACGCCTTTGGACACAATGCCAAGTCGGGTGCAATTGTGTCACCGGCAAATAGTAAACACTCCGTGGCGACCTTGGAGAACGCCGCACCGTGTTGTGATTGCGTCCATCCCGAAACATAATTTCACCTTTTGTATTTGCATTGTCGTGCATCTGGCGGGAAAAAAAAAAAAAAAAAAAATCACAGAAAATAAAGATCACAAAGAAGAATATAATGCCCCGCACTGTTATTTGTTCAGATTAAATAGGGCTATTAGTTTTGATATTCAAATGAATTGCTGAGGCTGAGAAGTAAACGAGCTGGCGTAGTGTTTTGTCCACGAGAGCAAGACGTGATACAGTATGTTTAATTGCGTTCCTGGACCAGTCTGGCAAATCTTTTGGCACCGAAATCGGATTAACGGTGATTGTTACATTATCCACCAGACTCGCAGTCAGTCATATAGACCCAACAAGTTGTGGAAATTTAATTAGAACACCTAGCTATTAATATGAAGCAGTTGGAGGTTGGTGGCTGATTATTCATTACCTCTTGTCTACACACTCGCACAGCTGCCTGAGCAGTGTGTCGCTGTCACTGTCGCCCCATCTGTTTGGTGCTGGTGGTTAAAATAAACCAATAAATGAATGAGAGTGGGAAAAACGGGGGAAGGATTTTCGTTAAGGGTTGGGGTAGGCCAGGAAAAGGAAAATGCAAAGGTAGAGAGAGGCTGGGAGAAAGTTGGAGTCCTTTTTAAATGATAAATAATTAAGACTACAACATGCACCAGCGCTATAATTATTTGCACTAATGTTTCTTAAATGACGGGTCTGCACCCAAATTGGTGTTGTTTCCAGCGGGTCACTGCATGTTAACAATCCTGGTAAATTAATCAGGAGGCTGGATTGTGGAGCGGGACAACATTATGATTCAATTTAAGGCCCATGGCTAAAAAAAAAAAAAAAAAAAATTAGGAACCCTTTATAATCGACATTGTCCTTTGGATGTATTAAAAAAATGATATTTTGAGGGCTCTATCACTCAATTAATCAGTCTGAATTTTGCTTTTCAGAAATTAATGAGCTTTCATCATTAGGATTTGATTGAGTAATTAATTTCATTGAGCACGTCTGACAGCTTTATGTCATGCACAGTAAAACTTGAAATTGCGTGTTAATGCCCAAAGAGGCCCAAGGAATGAAATAATAATAATAAAGAGAAAGATAACACCGATGACGCTGAGGTAAGGGCACTTTATCAGAAGGCGGTGGCATTTTATGGACTGGGAAACTCGTCATTTGGGAAGATAAACATAAGGTCAATTTAGAAATTTGTTCTGTAAGCTGAGAGATAACCATCCGTAGCGTTGCCACTCAGCTAAACCGGTGGTGAGGAAATGTCAACAGGAAGAGAAACACCGGCGTGCAAACCCAACACAGCGACGAACAGCTCAGTCTCTACGCTCGAGAGTCATTATTTATGTGGTTTCTCCCGGGACCGACGTGAGCTATGAGAAGCAGTAATGTGCTAGTTACACCGGATACAATATGGTGATGGAGCGCAGCGAATTCCCTCATTATTGAGTTCAGCTGAGCTCTTGCATTGTCCAACTTTAGGCGAGCCTCCAAAGAGCAGCACAGGATATGACAAGTCATTTCAAGTTTTATTTTAAGTATCAAATTAAAATCCTTTTCTCTGCACTTAATGGAAAAATGCTGTGTTTGTTTTTTTTTTTTTTTTTTGTCTTATGCTGTACAGGTACACAGAAAAACTCCAGATATCATCAGATAAAACTGCCTCACTCTCTCACCGATTTTCCCATTGCTTTGTACTTTTGACTGATCTGTTTCGAGTTGCGTCCCGCCCCGACGTCCTCCTCCAACAGCAAGTGCACCGCATAAAGCATCAAGCCGAAATCCGCGGCGAAGCTGAAATTGAGAAATGTCCAAAGTATCAATCAACTTGTCGGGTCACACCCTGCCCTGGCTGACAGCGCCGGCAAAGTCTGCTCGCTCTGTTTTGGACCGATTAATCAACCGATTGCAGACTCAGATGCGCGCAGACACACGGAGAGATTAGCCGGCGCTGCCTGAGTGGAAAGCGGTGCTCGTTCCTGCCCACCCACTGTCACATCATCATATTTTACATCATCCCGTGCTATATTTGAAAATCCACCTCGGTATATATAATACACCCACATCACCTGGTCGGTTGGTGTTTTCATTCAGCTTCGTGGAAACAAGAGTCTTTCAAAATCCCGACTCGTTGCGGCTTTAAAGGCAACACGACTGCATGCAATGTGTGTGCAGACACTCGAATAAATAGGAAGCATTGTGTCCCAGGGAGTTCACTTCTATCAGGATAAGAGATCGCTACTTGAGCAACCAGGCGGCGTGTCGTGGTGAAGACTGAGGTACTTCCAGGTGAAGTGCGGCGCAGTCCATATGTGGCCTTGTGTGTATATAAAATCACCTTGAATGTCGGACATCGTGCCCGGTCCAGGTCACGCCGGCTTGCATTGCACCCGCTTATTTACAATAGTTACATCTGGATATATTGTATTTATCAACATAATTTGTAGTGGCTACTGTATGAATAAAAAGTGAGGTACAGCTGAGGAATACACTAACAAGCAAAATGAATATTGCATAAGCTTCTATCTTTGTAGTTAAAGGTTATCTGGGAAAAAAAAAGAAGCAATAAGAAGGTAGAAAACAATGAGGAGATGACCTGCTTTGGCACTTAGACGTCAGAATAACCGGATCGGGGGAATATAATTCCTTACATCTTGGGAGTTCGGATACCCTCACTCAGAGAAGCTGTTTTGTTTTTCTCTCGCTCTTTCATATCAAATTCTCTCATTTTTAATTAATCTCCAGGTTTAAGCTTGGGAAGTCTCACAAACCCATTAAATACACTGAGTCCTCTGCCTCGAGTTGTTCATCAACTCAGAGCCTCAGATACGCCGCCTGTAAAAAAGCAGGGTGTGTGTGTGTGTGTGTGTGCGTGTGCTCCAGTTCTGCTTCAGCCTCCTGGAACCTTCAAAGGAATAAAATGCATGAAAATCCATCTTGCTTAAAAATCCTCATCCACCGCAGAGGGGCAGAGATACTGGCACAGTTCCATAAGAGGCAAGGCCAGATATGATCGGCCATAGCCCGGTCTTTGTGTGAGCCTCCACCATTTTAATCCATCATTGGACATAATTTCCAATGCTGTTGACTAGGGACCGACTTTCGCTGCAATCTACATCACTGGACGATGCACTTTGCGGAATATCATTGTTGAATTACCTAATGGTTCCTGCAGAGAATTGAAACCTTGACCTTTGTCAGTTTGAGGAAAATGACTGCATGCATTTCAGGCCTCGAGCAGCACTCAAGGCCACCCATATTTAAAAAAATTATTCCTTTATTGATGAAGCGATGTGTTCCGAGAACATGTGCTTCACTGACGACGAGAAAAACCTTTCTATTGTGTTGTTTTTTTTTTTGTCGTGTGTGTGTGTATTTTTTTTAGTCCCGTGCACGCACGCACGCGCATGCACACCCGCATCCAAGTAAAAAGCGGCAGTGCATATACCTTATTAAAATGTGACTCGTGATTAATCTTTATGCCCCAGCACATCACCTTTTTGCTGACCCATATTTATGATGCCGCATTCACGATATGGTTCATATATTGGCGAAATTGCTCTGAAAGTTAATAACACATCATTATGCATTTAAGGTAACACAATTAAACATCTTGTTATTGTCATCGGCCAAATAGTATGCTATTTTCCGCTCCCATTGCCTTCTGAAATGTGCTTAAGTGAGAATGGCTAATGAGATTTAATGGGGAAACTCAGCTTTAGGTGTGTTTGCATGCAGGACGTTTGAGTTAATAAGACTCTCAAATGGCAAATATATATATATAGATATAAATACAGAGATATAGATATGTAGATATGGTAGCCACACATATCATAACAGCCAATGGATTAAGCTACAGTAAGACCACCAGTGCAAAAAAAAAAAAAATCAAGCAACGTCCCTTATTACAGTAACACTGATACTGTAGCAAAGATGGAGCTAAGGCATGGACACAAATTTGATGTGAACTGTATTTGATGGCTCGCTGACAGCTTTCAACTTGCACTTGGCCATTCCCTCTCTTTTTTTCCTTTCTTTGTTTTTTTCTTTTTTTTTCCCCTCATTGTCAGAAAGTATCTTGTCTCCTCTTGACTCAGTGTTGGGAGCTCTCGGCTTCTGGTTGAAGGCTGTGATAGGATTTGGGGAATAACTGCTACTCCAGATTAAGGATGGAGATGAGGATGACTAGTGACTGACAAAACACTACTACTACTGGGAGGACTTAGTTACCATCCGCTACGTCAAGGTCAGGCAGTGGTGAGGGGAAAGACAGTAGGCAGCAAGTGCTGTAAGTACTGACATGCTGAATGTGCAGAAACCTGCCCATAACGCCTTGAAAAATGGGTGTGATGGCGGTGAAAGGCAGGTTTAGGGCATCGCCTGCAGACTCTGCCGTGGTTTCACCTGATTTGATCTGACAGACACACAAACAGCCTCAAAAGTATCGCAGCCACATGGACGGCAAGACAAGCCGACGACTGCTCACCCTCGCTCCTCCGTTAGAAGTCTGACTTCTGAAGTATTAGTCACATTTTAATTGGAAGTGGGGAATGAATTATATAGCTTTATAAAAGCAGAGGAATAGCTTTAGTGTACTGTACCTGCTGAGGACACACACACACACACACACACACACACACACACTGCAATCCATGTGTAGGAGAATGCCCACTGTATCCCTCCAATGGTTTACATAACTGAAATGATGTGCTTCAGCTCCTCTCTGCTTATCACCACAAGCCACACTTTATTGCCAGGGCCACCTCAAAGAAAATTAAATGCAGCCTCATCCTTTTGATACCCCCCGAGCACATTTTGTGAGGTTCTATTGCTGCTGAGATATTGTTGTGCTGTTGTATTTTTCAAACACTCCCACAAAGATCCAGCTAAACACCATATTTTCTTTCTGTTTTCTTTTCCCCGCAATCATAATGGCCCACATTAGCGTTCGAGTCCTTTCTGCACCACAATATGTCTGACAACGTCCTCCTGGGCGCTGAAAACAATGAACCGTTAATCACAAAGAATAGTATTCTGTTGTGAGGCCACATTCTATTCTATTCTATTCTATTCTATTCTATTCTATTCTATGAAAACATTCCATGAAAGAGCCATTACATGAACTCATTGCCCCACAAAAAAAGCCATGCAGTTTATAGAAGATAGATATGCAACATGATTGAATGCTGACCAAATTAGTCACTATAGGCTTTTTAAAGTTATTAATCTTCCTGCTCATAAAATATATATTATATATTGAGGGTGGTAGGGGGGTGAGGGGGATGCAGTTTTCATTCAAATAAGTATTCTTGAATGGCCGTCTGCCTCGTGCGCTAATGATGTCAGCCAAAGAACTTTGTAATGAAGTTTTTAATCTTGTCATGGGAATAGGGAATGTCACAGTGGGAGTAAAAAAAAAAAAAGGATAGAAATAGCATTCCTTCTTAACAGCCTTGTCTGGTTGCCCTGCCGCCATATCAAACATTTGATTATGCTAACAAAGAAATGGCACAGGGAAAAATGTGCAAAAAATGAAAAAAAAAAAAAAAAAAGAGAGAAATGATTGCGTTTTTTCATGTTGAAGTGGATGTGTGGATTGGATTGCAATGTTGAACTTTCCTGTGTTCTGGGTCTCATTCACAGTACAGATTTAAGAAACTCTTTTTTTTTCATGAAATTATGAGAATTCTGTGGCCTCCATGTTAGATCACCAGTGATGACCGGTGAACTGTCCCTGCAGCAAACCAACAAATCAATGATTCAATCAGACAACTGCTTGATCAGTCCATTCTTCTATTTCTACTCCAGCAGAAATATATTCCAAAATATAGTTTTTCATGGCCACCACATGCCTGTCTTTTGTATTGCTTTTATTAAAAATAGCGAGGGCAGCTGTGGAAGTACAATTAAGGCACAGCCCTCCTCTGTCTCCCTCGGTAGTAATGGACCAGTGCTTGCTGAGCGCATCTGGACAAGTGGTGCACATTTTAACTCGACTGCAGAGCAACAAAGATGACTTATATCTCTGAAAGTTATTTTTTTCTGAGCTTGTGTATAACGCCAGGTTCAGAACATGAAGAAGGTTTTAAACATACATGCATGCGAAAGCAGCTAAAGTAATTAAGAATGTGGTCAGGCCTTTGCCTCATTTAAAAAAAAAAAAAAAAAGAAAAAAAGAAATATTGCGGAATTTAATTTAAAGTCCCCTCCAGCCATTTATTAAGCCCCTAAAATTCATCTGATCATCAACATTACATATTCAGTTTTTTTTTTCCATAAAAAAGCATCCCGTAGTGCCTTAAAATGCCTTAAATGCAACTCTAAGCCTCGCCTTCATTAAGAATATGTGGATCTATGAATATGCAAATAGTCCCCACCCACCCACCCCCTGCCTGCTGGCACGTCGGCTCACAACCAGAGCTCTGTGTTCACAGCTTCGTCCCATGATACTTGTGAAACTTGTGCCATATTTGAGAATCTTACCATGTAAAAAAATAAATAAAATGAAAACACTCGAGCAACCAGTGGAGCAGGTGCTGTCAGTTTTGTGATGTATTAAATATGTATTAAAGATATGTTTAAATCTCTCATTTTAGGGAAGTGCACAGAAATCTCCTTCAGTAGAGGAATATGAACACACCTCTGACAAACTTAGTGCAGACACCAGTCACAGTCTGCTATTGTAAGAGACATAAAAGTAAGAAAAAACACATTTCTGAGTGTAATGCAGAGTGAGAGTGTAATGCAGATACAATATCTGTAATATCTGCATTCTCTTTTCAGCTGGAAAATGCACTGAGTGACCTGCCTGACACACACTTCACAGGTGGCTTTTTGATATAAGTCTAGCAAGAAAGACGGACCACCCACTGGGATCATGCATTATTGGAGGAAGACTGCATCAACCCGGCCTCATCAGTTTGTGTGCAACTAACACGAGTTTTGCACTTTGAAATTACATGCAAAAGTCCGGTTTTACATGCAGTTGATACACCAGTCTTTATAATTAATTTCTGTGGATGGCAGAGGTGCAACATTTGAACATGCGTGAATGTTTCTTAAGTTTAGGAAAAGGGGTTAGGGTTTGGGGTTGGGGTTAGGAAAAGGTTGATTAAGGTTACAGCCTACAAGCTAACATTAAAAACAAACACTGGTCTCGGAAGGCGGGATGGAACCAGGGTTTAACCACAGGAATGTTGTTTGTATTTGTATGCAAATTGAAGAAACAGGACGGCTTTACACAGTAAACAGTTTTCCACATGGGTAACCAAGAGTAGAAAAATAAAAAAAAACATCAAAAGAACTATAAATAATACAAAATATCTGTGATTTTTGTTGGCCGAATAATGGTCAGACGCTGAGCCTGCTGCAAACAAGCAAATCAAATATTTGAGAAAGTATTGACTCCTCTCGCCGCTCTGAGAATAGACAACTGATTTCTCGTGGAATCCATGTACTTCCACCCTCAAACCCATAATTTTTGCCTGCGCTGGTGATTATTAGATATTCCTATGAGGACAGAAGTGAACATTTTAGCCAATCTGCAATTACCTGCAATTGATTTTTAGTGAAAAGCCCCCCCCCTTGTAATTTATCCATCTCTCAGTCTATCATTAGTTTTATATTACATATCATATAAAGACTATGATTCAAAGCTGGATATTTTCCCTCTACATCTTCTTCCTGCCACGGTGCACCGCCCACTCCTGTTACATAAGCGTGACCGTATGATTGAATGCAGCTACACATTCCCAGTTTTCAATATACCTGGTCTTCAGGAGTCAAACCTGAAGTAACTTGCGCACACCTTTTCTGGCTGATTTTCTTTCAGAGAATAATGATGCAACCGCCCTTGCAATGAATGCAACTTCACACATTTCATTTCAAAGATTCTGTGCTGAAAAACTGACGTTGTACCTGGCAGGACATAGTGATGCAAATTCATGTTAGGTATGTTCTTTTAACTTGATTTTCCTTGATATTGGTTTGGACTTTGGAACCGAACCTTGGAAGCTGCTAAAATAGTTCAGGGTGTCTTGCAGTGATTATGATTGTGCACAGCCATAGAAAACGAAAAGAAATAGAAAATTTACGAGCAGACATTTCTGAATAACTCAATTTCTGAATTCCTGTGCGGGAAAGTAAAGGCTGTGGTTGCATTACAATCCACAGAAAAATGTAGAAAACATTTATTCAGTTGGTAAAATAATATTTAATAAATGTATTTAAAAAAATTGTGTAGGTATTTTAAAGACGCGACCTCAGTTTTGAGCATCATGTTTTTTGAAGACGGTGGTTTGTAGATGGAAGGACTTTGAAACTTTTGTAAAACTTAAAATAAAAAGTCAGCTTTGTTGCAGTTCACACAGAATAAATGTGAACCAACCTCATAACCTTAAAATGCATGTAAAATACATTCAAAGTGGTCACAATCTGCCCAGGCAGCCAACAACAAATCATTTTTAAGGGAAACTGGCGGGTTTCTAGGGGGTCATTATTTCAGCAGGGGGAACCATTCAGTGTTTGTATTATATTTACCGTTTAAGCATTAGGTGCTACTTTTATGCAGAGTGATTTCACTATGACTATAATAGTACAATAAACTTAAATTCCTAGAGTAAATACAATCAATAGTAGTGACTGTAAAATTAAGGGTCTTTGTACTCTGACATTTTTCATGTAACCATTTATAATTTAAGTGAGAAACTCTAGGGCAAAAAAGTAAAATGAGCTAAGCATAGGGAGAAAGATATTTTGAGAACAAGTAGACGGGGGAAAGTGATTCAGTGAGGAGAAGGAGACGTAAGGGACTTCTTGAAAAGACCCAATTTTGTTGGTTAGAGTTTGAAGTTCATTCCACCATCAAAAACTCTGAGAGACAAGACTCAACACTAGCCAATGACAAGATCAGCAAAGGAACAGGAGAGTTAAGTGTCTACTTTTGGCAAAATGCAGAGGATGCGCTCGTGTGCAAAGCTAAGCCATGGTTTGTAACTATGGTGATGAGAAACCATTCATTGCCGAGTACTGTGCACCAGCACCAGGGTTTGAATTGGATGCAACCTGCCAGGAATGAATGTAGGAGGGAAGTGACATGGGAGAATTGGGGATGTTGAAGATTACGTAGGCTCCAGCTCTCTGAACTTTTTGTTTTGAGTGTCTCTAAGAAAAGGTAGGAGGAAATTTCAGCAGCTCAGATGGGAGATGACTATAGCTTGAACAAGCTGCTCACCATCCATGGTGAGGAAGATTTCGAGCCAATCGATATTGCGGAGTCGCCCGTGGTCTAGTCTATAGTGATGTAGAAATCCTGTTGAGGGCAGGGTTTTCCGAAGATAAAGAGCAGCTCAGTCTCAACAAGACTGCGCTGCGGAGGTGAGGAGGTGGTGGGCAGATATCCAACTGGAAATGTCAGTAAGGCAAGCGGAGAGGTGCGTCTCTCCCTGTGTGTCAGAGGATAGAAAAGAAAGGTAGAGCAGCGTGTTGTCAGCATATCAATGGCAGGAGAAGTTGTGAAATGTTATCACAGGGTTTGAGCCCAGAGGGAGAAGAGGGGGGGGGGCCCAGGACTGAGCCCTGAGGGACCCTTAATGAGTGCTATAATGAATTTATATTTTAAACACCATTGCTGGACTCAAATATGCAGCAAAGGACCCATAAAGTATAATTTAGGACCCACAGAGACTCACAGGATATTAGAGTATTACCAACATGTAGTATTAGCACTGTGTCAGTCACTGGAATCAGTATTCTCAAGAGCTGAGCTAAAGTTGAGAGGATAGACCAGTTTCTTAAGTTGTAGAGAATATCACTGTATAGTAAAAGATTCATCATATACTGTATATGTTAAGTATAATCCACCAGTAATACTCCAATTACTCCCTGCTAATTTTGCACTTAACCAGACAGACATTCCCACTGGCTTTGCCTCAAGATAAACTTTCATGCGCTTCCATTTGACTGATAGGAAGTTGCTGGAAAAAAAGGATACCTGCAGCAGAGATGATGGCAGTCCCGCCATCAAAGAAACTCTGTTTTCAAAGAACAAAAATAAGATGGCCTCTCACAGGGAATTTCAGGCAAGTTTACCTTTCAGGATGCAATGCATGGCTGCAGGTTGAAGTAATTATATACTGTTAAATGTGTCCCCCATGGCTTATGCGAGAACCGGTGAGAGTGAGAGGAATGTGTGCTTTTGAATTATTATATTCCTCTGAGAAGCACTCCATGTTTTTTTTTTTTTTTTTTTTTTTTTTTTTTTTTTTTTGTATTATTTAATAATTTATTTTTTTCCATCCCAGAGTGGTTCAACTTCAAAGGGCTGATACATTCCTCGAGTATCCAGGTTTCTATGTCTAATTAAGGATTCGAGAGGTGCTGCTTCTTGCAACCATGTGTTCTTGTAAACAATCAATATTACCCTGCTTGAAACAGGTACTTCAGGAGCAAATATGATGGGACTCTCAATCTGCAATATTCACACAAACCCAAAGCACCATCTTAGGTAATCAACTAATTGAAATTAGTCTGAATTATGCTGATATGAAGCATGATGCTTGACACATGTACAGCTTGCTGAACACTGTGGTATCAATCACGATTTACTTTGCCTAATAGTAATATGGAAGTGTGTTTTGCCAGCTGGTGGTTTGAGCTTTTATGGAATGAATCATGATTATGTTATATACAGTGGAATAAATGTACTATATCCAACAGCTGACCTGCCAGATGAATCAATCTTTGACAGAACAAATATTAAAAAAAATCTTGAGTGCAAAGCCTTAAGCATTTTATACAGCATCTTCGTGATACATTTATTATTAGCATCTTTAATGAGATGCTTTTCATGATTTGTTTAGTTGCAGCATTTTCCTGCATACATAACATAAAAAACTTCAACTTTCAATTCACTGAGATTGCAGTGTCAGATAAAATGACCCCATTCATTTGCACAAGCTAAAAGCAGCAGGTTAGCCTGTGTAACTCATGGTGTGAGTGGGAGGCGTTGGATGGGGTACCTGTAAAAGAGAGTTTTATTGGCCTACAATTTTGCCAACAAAAATCACCCACAATAATGTGGTGCCCGGGCACTTAGTTCAACTGAGAAATTAGCATAATCTTCTGGTGAAATATAGCTATCACTTAGCATAATCATGGGACATCAGAGAGAATCTTTTTTTTTTCTTCTTATGAATCTCATCAAGAGGGAAATGGAAAAAGTCTAGGGAGCCTTTCTAAGATCTGAACACTTGGTTAATGGATGTGTGCATGCTTTCAATTTCGGTTTCAGGTGATAAAAAAAGGTTTTGTTCATAAGGAATCGAACAGACTGTCTGCAGACTTCTATTTAAAGTGCCCTGCCCTGATGATGATCGCATATCTATCTCTAGGCATCATTATCTAGATGAATAAATAGTTTGTGTTATTTAGACATTCATGCCAAATTCTCAAAGCTGAAGGCTCTCTGAGACTTTTGTTTCAGAAATTCAAAGTTTAAAACCCCAGCCTCCATGGGAGTGTGAGAGGCTCCCTTGCAGGGTATGTTCATACATGTTTTTGAGGTCAAAAGCAAAACGGAAACGCTTAGTGGATGCCACCTTCAAAGTGTTCCAGAGACCCCTGTCATCATCTTACAGGAATAACATGCCAAGAGCAACAGACACAAATGAGCTGGCACAAAAGAAAACACTTTGGTGTTGACTCAGTCATCCAGTGCCTAAAGCTCAGATGGCAGGCAGCCCAATGCATACAGATACCTTATTGTGGCTCAATGGCATTTATTACACAGGTCCTTGATGCAGGGCTTGGTGCTGAGGAGAGGAATGGAAAGCAGCATCTCAATATTCAAGCTGGATGCAAGGAAAGAATTAATATAGGTAATAAGCCAGCCACTGAGGCTCCTTCTCACTCATTCAAACAGATGTAAAGAAAAAAGGGCAACTACCGCCAGAGGTAAAGATGCATAACTTGTTCACAAACAGTATAATTCTGAAATATTTGTTTTATCATTAGCAAAAAAAAATCCCAAATGGTAAATCGTGATAGCAGTAGCACCAAAGGAAAGTTTTGAAAGTTATGTGCATATTATCAAGGGCAAGACATGTGGCTTGATATCAAAATAATATCTAAGGATGCATGATATTGGATTTTTACCGATATCCAATACGCCAATATTTTCCAACACTTTTGGCCAGTTGCTGATGCCGACACCGATACACATATACTGATATTCCAGAGAAGATCAAGTCTCTCCTGTTGTGGAATTAGCATCATCATGTCTGCTCTTATTGTGTTTCCCCACTGGCAGATGCAGACATGCAGCACAATACAAAATGCACACATTCACTGGGAAAAATATGAAAACAACGTCAATTTAGGTCATGAAAAAATATGCCATATTTATTTTTATACAACATTTTTCTTTCAAGCAAAACTGCAAAAATTAATCCTAATTAAAAAAAAAAAAATGCTAAAAAAAAAGGCGAAAATAATGCTTGATCTGAGACAATCCTGACAGCAGCCACAAGCAGGGCAAATTTGACCTATTTCACATATCAGCACCGGCAAAAATTGTCTTTTCGGGCTGATACTGATATTGAATTGTTCAGCCAATATTAACCGATACTGATGACATGCCGATATTGTGCATTCCATCATGTTCAACCAACAGCTGACTTTAACTCTAAGAAAACCTTGAATAAAGTTAGGGAAAGGCTTTCATGATGTTTAAAAGTTGAAAATGGAAGCTTGACTCATATCAACAAATTCATTTCAGCATGAGTTTGGAGTTCAACCAGGAGATGAAATGAAACCATCCACCATCCGGACCCCCAAACCCTTGCTTTGCATCTCAATAAATTTAAACTACCGCCTGTTTTAGCCCTGGCTCCTTAACCCTAAACCTTTTCATCACAGGGAAACATATTTTTTTCTCACTTTTCATGCACGGCGCGTGTACATTTTGAGAGTTCATGCTTGCTTCATGAAATTCATGAGACCGGCCTGTTTCTGCAGAAACATTTTAATAAGGAATGAGAACCAAGGAACAGCAAAGTATACATGAACAGTGTAATGACTTTGATAAATCAAATAACATCTCAAATATACTCAGATTAATCAAAATTGGTTGATTTATGATCTGACATTTTAAAAAAAAAATGAAATTCATAAGATATTAGGTTATCTCATGGCATGCCAGTAAGATCAGGTAAATTTTTTTAACATCTATACCAATCTTTACATGGAAGAAATGCAGTTTTTTTTATTTTGTATTTTCCGTTCCTAGATATTGCTCCAGCCGTCAGTTTAACCTGCACTAACAGCTTTGCCATTTCAGCCACCGAGAAATACAAAATCTAGGGCCAAAATAGATTGAATGTTTTCCTCCTCAGTCATCTGTGTCTTTACTTCACCTTTAAACCACTTTAACAAGAAGTCATTTGAGTTGAATCGCCGTCTTCTTTGCTGACGGATAAGGGCAGGTGTAGAGGCAGACAGTTCATGGGCGCCATTGTACCAAAAAGGATAATACAGGAAGGAGAGAGAAAGAGAGGAGGGTAATACAGAGGGAGGGGGGGGGAGAAAAAAGCAAAGCGGTACGGATGGGAGGTTGAATCATCAAGTCTAGTGGAATTTCAGCAGCTGCAGAGTGAGAGAGAGCAACACATTGTTAAGGAGATTAGAGGAATAGTCAGAGGAGAGAATCCCCTTTACTTTAATCCCATATGGGTTTAAATGGAGAGGAGAAGACACTGTTTGAACGTTTGTGCAACCAGGGCAACAGCTTTTTTTTTTTTTTTTTTTTTTTTTTTTTTGCTTGCAGCAGAAACATCCAACTGGCAGAAACAAGTAGCCACTACAGTCCCAAACCCACTGGAAAGTGTAAACGGCAAAAAAAAAAAAAAAAAAAAAAAAACACCACTTTGAGGTTGTTTCTTTGCTATTCGTACCATGAAAATAGCAGTGGAGGTTTTTCTACAGGTAAGGTGACTGACGTTGCTAGTTTGATCCCCAGAACTGACATGAAGTTTGACACGGAGCCACTTCAGCAGCACTGCACTTGTCAGGAGAAAACCATGCACTCATCAAGTAGTAAGAGGAAAAAAAATGCTTTTATTTTAGCTTGAATGACATGCATTTTTTAGTGCATCTAACTGGTTTTGAAAAGGCCTCATCAGCCAATGGGTGTGCAATTTTCCCGAACTGGTTAATCAAGAAACTCTGTGTCTATATGTGCACGTAAGATATATTGTATGTGCCATTACCCGGTGTAAAACGGCCACCAGGAGATATTCAACAAATGTTGTTTTTTGATAACAATATTCAAACTATTCTCAAATTTATTTCTATACCCTCAGGTAGAGTGAATGTCAGTTTTCAGCTTACAGGAAAAAAAAAATAAAGAAATAAATAAAGAAATAAAACGTCTGAAGTGAGAGTAACTGGAAGAATGCAGATTGCAAACCTGAAACAGATGCCACTCAGGGCTGTGATTGTTATGGCCGCGCCGCACACCTCCAAAATGGGAAGGAAAATAATTTCATGCCACTGGACGCCGCGAACTGCATTCACACTCAAGATGCGGCAGCTAATGTCGGGCGCATATTCACTTTGAAGTGGAACATTTGGCACATACAGGAATGAAATGTGTGGCCTTGGCGAAGTGGAAAGACAAAGGCCCGCATCCATCAGGGAGAAACTAAGGGCTTCAGTTAATGGGAGTTTTACGGTGCAAAATAGCTACCTGAGACAGTAGGAAGTAGTCCCGCACATGAATATAACCGGCAATGACGATTTGGGTTTGGACTCAGAAAGCTGTTTCATAATACAAGCTGGAAGTAGTCGTGATGGCCACTTCTCTACATGCTGCTGTTTCACAGTCTGAGCCGGTGGTTGTTGCCTTTCCCGGTAATATCCCTCCAACTAATTATTGCTGTGCTAATTATTGCAATGTTAATTGTTGCCAGAGGCTATGAGCACAGAAAAAAATACTTCCAGGACCTGAGAGGGTTGCACTTCAGAGCCTGTATGATCCTGTGACATGTTTCTTTGTCGTCTTGTGGTAATGTTTCCTTAACTTATAATCAGGAATCTGCCACCATATGGAATAAAAAAAAAATACAGGATTAACTCTTACATGTAGGAATTTTCAGAGCACACAGGTCAGCCCTATCCAACCTGAATGGAGTGCTATCTTTTCTTAAAATCGGTTGACCATATCTGTTGTCCAGCTTCCCCTTCCTGAATTGGCTGAAAGGATATTGATTTCAAGTCTGACACCGAGACTGAAGTGAATCGCCTCCTGATGTGTTGCCATCTCTCCACCCCCCATCTTTCTTCTCCAGCCTTGAAAACTTCCACCACCAGTCATCACATGAAATTACGACAGACTGATTGTGCTCCATTCACGTTAGACCGGGAGCATCAGTCAAACCAGAGAGTGACCTCCAAAACCACTCATATATTATATTATTTTTCCCACATTCCACCGAGCATCCCATAGGTATTTCGGTTTCAAAAGGCCGACATGACTGAAATAAAAGTGATGACACTCAAAGGGTTGTGGACCTATAGCCTGACGCAAAGATGTGTAACGCTCCATATGGCGCTTGTTATCATCCCGCCATGTTTGCACAAGACTCCCACCAACAGCCACCGCATCAAGTCATGGATGGACAGATGGTGAATCACTCATGGGCGCATCTATTAGTTCAGTTTTCCCAAATGCAAAAACACAGCGTATAGAAAATGTAAGTCCACTCTTTGCAAAACAATCATGTTTTACCATGGCCCTGTTTATAATGCACCATCTCTCTGTCACACACACATGTGTTTGAATCCCTGTGTATCACAGCAGTGAGTATGCCACAGTGCTGGGTAGATTAAATCCAAGTGATGAATTAGAGCAATAAATTATACCAGACATCCACAATTTTAAATGTAAAAGTTGCCACTTTAGTGAGGAATGAAGAAAATAATAAAAATAATTAGACACAAATCCTGATATATATTTCTGCAGATAACCACAGGAAACTATAATTCACTTTTTGATAGTTATTTACCTCAATTATAGAGTAGTTTACTTTTGTTTGAGTAGTTCAGATAACAAATTGAAGTTTATTTCAAGTACAAGGCAGATTATGTTAAACTAGATCAGGTTAGGCTAGACTAAGTCTTTGTTCTCCGTTTAATATCTTCCTTTTAGGCATCCAGGTTGTAGGTGCTTTTGACAAATGCTTTTTGCAGAAACACTGAGTTTTTCTACTGGCTCTGTTTAAAGATTGGAAAAGAATAATAAAAAGAAGAGAGACGGAGCAAAGCTGTTTTGGAGTATTTCCACCTTCCTATAAGTTAGGTTTATAGGTTAGACTTATTTTGGTTAGTTGTTTCCTGACTGAGTTTCTTTTCACAGATGAAAAAGGAAAGGAGCCGTTAATAGCATTCTGTTAGGAAACTCCATTTTATTGTCAACATGCCTTGCAAAACCAGACAACCTCTGAATGCCCTCAGTGTCTAGTTTGAATTTATAAAGTTTCACAAGGCTGTGATTATCCTAGAGGTCACAACAGGTCACTTTACACAGTGACATCAAGTTTCAAAACGTGGGCTCAATATAATGAAATGGCCACTTTGAGAGCTGACATCATCACACATGAATAACATAGGATTTCGATGGCTGCAAAAACCATGTAGCAAAAAGCTGCATGGCTTTTGCACCAACATTGGATTAGCATAAGGTGGGCATGTCAATTTAGATTCAAGTCAAGTCAAAAATTTGCTGAATTTTTGTGATGTTTAGCCCCCTTGTTGACAACCTAGCACGACATGTCTGGTGCCAATGGATTCCTGAGGTCGTCTAGTTTCATGATCCTTCTGCATATGATACATATCATCTAGCTTTGAGACTGAGCCCGCTTAAGCCTCTTACAGACAGTGTGTCGGCCAAGGATGCCAGCGTCCCTGTCAGAGTTTAAGAGGTTACACTAAGACCTTGTTGTGACCAGGCCCCACCAGAGGCTGATATGCTACCACCCTGACACAGTAATGAACACCCCTAGAAAAAATTACGTTCCTTGAAAAACACACCGAGAATGTCAGAGTTGAGAACAAGCAAGATCTTACAAAAAAAATAGTGCAAGGAATATGGATTCTAACAATATTCTGCAGTGCTGATCCTATCAGGCCATTTACCTGCGTCTGTTCAACAGCCTGACTCAGCCTTTGAAATGTTAGCCTGTGTGGCAATGGCTGTTGTGACAGAGCTCAATAGAAGAGACCAATCATCAGAGCCATCCCATTTTGCCGATCAGCCTTGGCGATACAGAAAAAAAACACCGGTTTCAGATTCTCAGAGGAACTTGAAAAAGGCGTATAAAGCCCCTGACGTTAAGTGTATTGATGCCAAATCCGGCAGAGAGCTGTAATTCTGCTGCTCCGGCGCCGTCCCGCCATCTTCCTCTTGCCTCTTGGACGGGAAGGCTCCAACCACCAACCTCCACCCTCCACGTCGAGGCACAGACGGCGAGACTGACACGGCGCTCCCGCAACACAGTGCTCAGCGTGACATGTAGAAACAAGGCCTCTTGTCAGAGGAGCCGAGGGCGACTGGGACCTCAATCGAAAGGTGCTGACAGGAAAAGCCATTTGTAACAGACTTAAGGTAGCCCCGGACGGGCCGCGAGCTGTGAGTGAGCCAAGCAGCCGGCTGCCACGGCGCCAGCCAACAAGCTGAAGTGAAAGGCAAGCTCTGGAACTGTCTGGGAGAGGAGAGTCAACCCCTGCCAGCTACTGTAAGCTTTGAAGGCTCCACTGTGTCGACTCTCTTTCTTTCTTTTTTTTTCCCCCCCTAGTGTTGTTCCTGGAATAAGCCGCTGAAGGAATCACAAAACTACAAATCAAAACCGCATTAAAGACCGTCCAGTGCGTTTCGTCACGATTTTTGAACGTGAATCGGCGTTTCGCGCAGCAAAAAGCGCCTCTCACGCCCGCTCGCAAATAAAATAGCGGTATGCATAATGAAACGCGGCGCACACCTAACGTGATTTGACGTAATGTGGAATAATGTGGCCGCCTTCCTCGTGGTGTACATGTAAGCCTGTACACTGCAAATACCAGCAAAGCTAAGCAGCTGCTGTGCCTTGTCGCGCCTTTTGAAGGCTTCTCCTTCTGAGCAATCAAACGCCCAAAACATTTTAGCTTCCCCCTATTCTGGCACAAGCCTGTCTGTCTCATCCTTCAAAGCCAATCCTCAAAGCCGAGGCCATGGATTATCTTCCAATTTTTCCTCGAAAAGAAGGAGGGGAGGGGGGAGGGCGAGAGAGGAGGGGGGGGGGGAAAGAGAGGGGGAAAGAGAAAAGATGAGGACAAGGTGGTAAATTATTCGTTTGACTGTGGCTCTGTTGCTCTCCACTTTCCTGGCTGCTGCTGTGCTGTCTTTTTTTTTTCTTTTTTTGATTTTCTTTTTTATTCATTCCCTCACTCTCCTCTCTTCTTCCCCCCGCCTCCTCTTTCTCTCTGCCTCAACAAAGCCCTACTCAGCATCCTTGACGGGGGGACATCACAGGAGTAGAGAGTAATGAGACTAGGGCTCTCTCTCTCTGGCTCTGTCTGTCTTGCTCACTTCCACTGTCTCTCACTGTACTCTCTCTCCCTCTCTCTCTCTCTCTCTCTTTCCCTGGCTCGCTCCACCCTGGCTCCCCTCGCCACACACAGTCAGTCATTGTCTAGATCTCTGCTACCTGGTATGAGCCAGGCTGTAATTCATTAGCGAGTGAGGCTGGGAGAGCTGTCTCCCTGGCTGGGAAAAAAAACAGCCTATGGGAAGGAAGAGGTGATGAAATCAAAACACTGGCATTGATAGGTGAAGCCCACCCCCTTCTTCTTTTTTTTCTTTGTTTTATCACACTCTTTCTCCTCTATTTTTCCCCTCTTTGTCTCCCTTTCTCTCTCTCTCTCTCTCTCTCTCTCTGTCGCTCATCCACTTTGAAATCTTTTTTGCTCTTCGGCGAGGAGAGACTGACTCAGCAGCCGGCCTCGCCTCTGTGAGAGTGAGGTGAGCGGGACCAATGTCAAACAACCTTGACAAAGAGCTACGGCGAGCGCATGCACTTTGTCCACGCCGTGCACATCGGCAGCTCATACATACTGTATCGCCCCTATTCAAACAGAAAAGTGCATGCGGCGGACAAAGTTACACATGGATGCACAGATATACATGCGCCCGACACGTGTTCGCACTCGCAACGAGCACACGCGGGCGGACGGACGGACGGACGATGCGGGGCGGGAGGTAATTCTGCCGCGCTGAATGACAACGACATGGCAACAGGATTGCGTCAGAGGCCCACCGCTGGAAGATAGGGAGAGAGAGAGAGAGAGAGAGAGAGAGGGAGAGAGGAGGCAGGAGCGGTAAAAAATGATTGAGGTAAAAGATGATTGAGGTGAGGCCGAGGCCATAAGTTATGCATTCACATCTGCTGTTTTCTCCTTCTGTATTTATGAGTCTCTGTCCACTCTAAAAGTCAAGGATCAAAGGAAAGAATCAAAGGCCCTCGGTGAATGGGGGGGCAGGGATCCAAGGAGATGTGTACTCCGCGAGAGGACCAGAGGCTCACTCCTCTCCTCCTCCTGTCCTTTTCTCTTTTCTTCGCCGGCAAGTCTGCTCATAATCTGCAAAGCCCCACACCGTAATGTCTCTGTCTGTCTTTCTGCCTTCAGCCAGAGACAGTTGTGTTGTGTTGTTTTTTTCCGATGGGAAGCAAACCCAGTCAAAACGTGGATTCCTATCTTCACCATCCACCAAGATGTGACAGTTCCTAAACATAAATAACTGTAATTAAATGGTGTTTTTTTTAGCGGTTGCATTTTCTATAGTAATGCATGCAAGCAGGGCTGGGTGGGCTTTAGTTCCCCTTGTGGGGTAATAATATCGTCTGGACGCTGAAGACCAACCAGCCATCCATCAAAGTGAAATCCTCCTGCTTGTTGGACGGGTCTTACTTTTCCGCAAATATTTTTCTTTTCCTTACTTGTTCGCGAACACTTTGGAGGTTTGCGCTGGAGGAAATGTGTGAAAATGCGTGTTTTGCAAGCTAAAGCCGTGTATTAGATTGAAGCGCTCCTTTGCTTTATGTAAGCAAGTCGTGCTTTATGTAAGCAAGTTTTAATGTTGTACATTTTATGTGCGTTTATGGCTGTTTTATTGTTTTAATGTACGTACACCATGCTGCTTCCCTCTGGCCAGGTCTCCCTTGAAAAAGAGATCTTTGATCTCAATGGGACTAACCTGGTTAAATAAAGGCTATAATAATAATAATAATAATAATAATTGCACCCTTACATGTGAAAGTAGCTTTTAATCCGCCCCAGTCTTGCAGTTTCATTATGTTTTCTTTTCTTTTTTTGATGATAATATAAAGCTGGAAAACGACACCTTTTTGCTTAAAAGTCCTTTAAAGTCCAAATCCAAAAATTGGAAAGTTGCAATTATGACCTTTGTGTCTCAGTGGGATGATCTTGGAATAACCAGGGATGTAACAAGGTCTCCCAGTTATGTCACGACACGTCTGCATCTGTAAATAAAACTTCAATCAAACACTCAACCGTTTAATCACACGCTGCAGTAGAAAGACTAAAACCAAAACTAAATTACATGTGGCGTAAATTGCAGCTGCCCTGTTTGTGGGTTGAAATGCCCCAATCAGGGGAGCCGGAGCAGGTGGTTGGACAGCTGATGTGAGACACCTGTGTTGACATCACTGATTGGGGTGTTTCAACCCACAGACAGCAGTGCAGCGGCAATTTTCTGCCCATATGATTTACTATTGATTTTCTCTTAAAGGGCATGCGACGCTGAAGATCAAACTTGTGTGTGTGTGTGTTTTTTGGGGGGCTAGAAACATGATAAAAGTAATGTTGTATGGTGTTTAGACGACGTGTCACCGCCTTGACAGGTAGCGGTGCCTTCTCTGGCGTCTCTTAAACACGGTGCGTGCGAGATGCATGTTGATCATTCCCCCGTAAGTCACGCCAGTGTAACCGTCTCAGCATCTAGCAGAGAAGATGGAGCCTTTTTTTTGGGGGGGCACCAGAAGGAATAAATAATCCTGTTTCGGTGCTGTCATTACAGCCCTGTTGGTGTTAAACCAGCCACTTTAGTTTTTTGCCTCTTATTAGATATTAAATTATAAGCAAAATAAATGACACCCATATGTAATGAACATTTTTGCTCTATTTGCCACAAAATCATAAAGCAATGGGCCTCATATCATACATATACATTCCTAAACTAGTGCATATGTCTGTGCAACATAATGCAAACTAAATAGTTATGTTATTTATTCACACGATATTCTTTATTTGATTATTTAAGACTTCACAGCATATTAGACCTTTAATTAATCTCTCTAAAGGATATTGCTCTGTCATAGCATCAACAGCATCTGACAAATAAGTTTGTGAAATAATAGATAAGGTCGCATATATTCAAAGCTGCACATAAGCCATCCACTTTCATTTATTAAAGTTAAAGTCTTGAGGTAGAATAAAGTTTGTGTGGGCGCAGGCTGTAACGTCAGGTGTATGAAAATGCTTGTAAAACCCGATTTTTTCCACGCGTGAACGTGGATATGAAGGATTTCCAAACAAATCGTGTGGAAATTGCTTGATGTACGAGCCCCATTGTTCTTGTTTTTTGCCCAAAGCAGTAATTCTGAAACCAATCGACGATGCCAGACAGCAGCCATATTGTGGCAGTTTCGTCTCCAAACGAACCAGAGTGGCAATCGATCGTTCAGGGCCCCGAGGCGGGCAGAGTAACAGTACCAGCTATCAATTTCAAAGCATCTTTAACTGTGGGCAAATGGCGAGTGAGAGAAAATGAAGGAGAGAAAATAAAGCGAGAAGGAGAGAGAGAGAAAAAGAAAAGATCTGTAGGGCAATCAGAGGCTGGTTTTCCACTTCCATGGTAGTATTTTTTTCCCCTCTCATTGTGCAGAGAGACAGATTTGATCTTGCCATTGGTGGATGAATTTTGAAAAAAAAAAAAAAAAAAAAAAAGTTACCATCTCCCACTTTCCTGTGAAAAAATGTTACAAGAGCAAGCACCTAAGATTGAGTTGCAACCCCTGTTACATGATCCACATCTCACACATCTTTTTTTTTATCTTTATTATTATTATTATTATTATTTTTTAACTTGCCACCCTCATCTACACTCATTAAAATTGGACTTCGTAGGAGAAATCAATAGGGAATCATAGCTTTCACCCTCTGATCTGTTTCACAGAGAGAAAAGGTTATCCTCATGCACTGTGCACTTAATTTCAATACGATTCAAACAGGGAGTGCGCAATAAATCTACATCAATTATCAGAAGCTTTTTACTTATTCAAAACCCACAATAGACTGGCATCGCTTAAACACAGCTTTATTTGCCCAAGCTGTTTCTCTGTTCGTCTACATTGATATAAATGTAGTTCAGCTATTCCTATCACAAAGAATTTAATCTCTTTGGTGGTCAAACAGCCGCCGTTTCCACAGTGTCTCCACGCCGCCGTTGAGGAAACTATATATAGAGCTGGGTACATCATTAAAGGGAGAGCATATGCTCAGCAACACCCTTTCCCTTAATCATTATTGTTAAATTATTGTCAGCTTTGTCCTTGGGAGCTCATTTGTCCTGACTTTTCAGACTGAACAAAAAGACAAAGGGTGAATTCAAATATAACTTTTTGAGGACATTTGGGGTAAAAATAAAATAAAAAAACAAAGAAACAAGCATTTTTTTTTTTTTTTTTTAGCTGAGATTTTCCACTTGATATCATCACCCGAGTTTGGCTGGGAGATAAACTTCAGCGGGGAGTTTATCAGTTTGATGGGAGCAGCTGAGTACAAGCATCGCGAGCATCAAGTGAGGGTTGGTTTTCAGCAACGCCAGACGTCATGTTGACTACCCAAATGTCAAATATCAGATTAAACACGTTTTACATTTTTTCCCAGCGTTCTCACATAATCATCCCCTGCCGCACTCTGTGATTTCAAATGTGGGAAACATGGACATTTCTCTTTTTAAACGGGCCTGGCTCTGCTGAAATCTCCTGGCCCTTTCCAACCCTGATAATTATTTCTGCCACAGTTAAATTTGTGGCTTGCCATTCTATGACTGGCATTTACATATAGAATCATTCTAGCTTGCTACTGAGCCAGAAAAATGTTTTGTTAGCGACTTACCCTGTCCATTTCTTTTGGTTTATCTATATTCTTTGCTCAAGGATGATAGGAAGATATTCGGAGGAGGGAAGTCACTACATCTCGTAGGCCTTGTAAGAGTCCAAATGTCAAATTATTTTGAAAACTGGTAAAATTCCATTAATTCCTCCCATGGTTTATGATCTATAAGTTTGAACTTTTCTGCACACACACAAAAAAATTCAATAATTCTTGTAGGTGTTTTCGGTTTGGACGACATTTCTGCCAATGCATTCTGCCTCTTCACTCCCACATGGACTCTTTACCTTTGTGTGTGTGTGTGTGTGTGTGTGTAACAACAGCTCTGCCATAAATTCTACCTTTTAACAAAGTTTATAATGTTCAGTTTTTGTGGAAGAATGTGTAAATTTAATTCTATGTTCATTATTACGTCGTGGTTTGCAGAGATCTTGTAGTAGACTACATTATAGAGAGAGCTGTTTCTAGTTTTTTGTTCGTCCTTATTTATATACAATATGGGGGGTCAGAATATTGGAAACACCTCTGAATAAAATGCAGTCCGGTCCAACAGCAGCACGAACTATGAGCTTGATACCAAACATAGAAGTGAATGAACACCTCTATTACTGTGACAAAAGAAAACCTGAGCATTATAGGCAGCAGAAAGGGAAACTTTATGGCACAACAGTTATACCTGGCACATATATCTATCTATACTAATCAATCTATCTATCTATTTAGATATACAGATACATAGATATAGATAGATATGGATAGATGTTTGTAGAAATGAACAAGGTCAGTGACAAATGACATCACTTGTGAGGCCTGTGCCAGCGTGTACACACACTTGTACCTCCCACACAAACAGAGTAAAAAGCTCCCAGCAGCTTTGTCTCATGGAGCGTAAGCAACTGTTTCCAAAGAGCGAGGTGACGCTGTGCCTCGCGTCAAACTGCGCCTCTCCTTTATTCCCTTCCCATTAATTTCTGGCTTCGTTTGGCGTCTTTTTGAGAGGTCCGCTCAACCAGTCCAAAACCGCCCCTGCGGATGGACGCTGCGTGTCCCCTTCCCCAGTGTTCCTCAGTTCACTTTCCATTTACGGTACGGCGGAGGGACGGGAGTGGGGAAGGAAAAAAACAACAAAAAAACAAACAAAACAAAAAAACATTGTCCACCAGCTGTGCTGCAAAAGTAGACATCACCGTTCCCCCATGAAACATCCGTCGAGTCATTCCATCCAAAGTCACTCTGCGTGTCATGCAGAGAGGAAGTATTGGAGCTGGACGGCGAGGGCTCATTTCTCCTGCCAAAATGCAACAGGGCACAATGGGCAGTCAACAAAGAGACATCACAACTGAGCACATGCTTTTTCGCATGGAGGGCGAGCAGCCGCTATAAAGACACAGCTGATGAACATTACTTCCCTTTGCCAGCTTCTGCCATAATGTCACAGTTTGCCTTTCTCACAGTGTGCAGGAGAGAGACAATCAGCCACCGCAACAGCAGTGGCCCACCTGTTTTCATTTAAAAATGACAGCAAGATTAAAAGTCACACGCCCGGCAAAATATTCAAAGTCTCACAATGGGCTTAAAAACAAAAACACACAAAAGGTAGATCCATTTCCAGAATCAGCTTGCGAGCGCTGCGTCTCGTTGCCAAATTGAAAACAATCCCGCTGTCTTTCCCCGTCTATCTTTTGTGCACACGCCGGAGATTCGGCGAGCCGCGGAGGCAAATACAATCTAGACGGGTCTCGTGGCCGGAACTTAACGTCTACCGGCGTGTCCCCGGGGTGCCAAATGCCACGTGGAGCCTTTTGCTCATAACAAGCCGACGAGAGCGTAAATCACAGCCGCCTTATCCGCCTACGTGCACAGGAATTTGTTTTGGAGACGACGAAGTACATCGTGTCAAACGGTACAACAATCATATGACTGCACATCCAGAGCAGACGGGCAGCACAACAGTATACGTTCAGTCAAGGGTGAGCGGAAGAGATTTTGAGATTGGATGAGAAAAACATTAGCACTGTGTTTGTGTGTGTGTGTGTGTGTGTGTGTGTGTGCACAGCCATATCTTCTAAAAACTACATTCTCATACAACTAAACTGCATTTGTCAATTACATTTTGAGGCCAGTGTACTTTTATCGTGAATTACATTTGTGACGTATTAGATACATTTGTAATCACGCAGTTTAAAGGGGTAAATGCAACTAAAAAAGCAGCTTAGTTAGTGTGTGTGTGTGTGTGTGTCTACCAAGGTGCACAAACAGTCAAAAAAAACAAGTAAAGAAAATCTCCTCTCTTGCAGATAGAGAGAATATTGTTATTTCTTAAATCTGTTTTTTGGGCAAATTGCCTTCGCCAGGCTTACAGAGCAACAAAATCATCCCCGTGAGGCAAAAATGAGCATCCGATTGCCAATCAGCCAATCAGGAAACAGGTCAAAAGTTCACACTTGACTGCCACTGATGATTCCATTAACCAATTGGAAACAGTTCAAGATGAGCATCGAAGGGTCTCGTGACCTTTTTAACACTTTGCTGATTGGTTAAGAGGGTGTCCTTATGACACCTGTGGTAGTCAGGTGTGAAAGGAGCAACCTGCTCTGTGATTGGTTAATTGGTAATGGGGATGGCCATTTTGCCTTACACAGGTGTTTATTGTTCTGCAACCCTGGAGACAAGATTTTGACCTGCAAGAGTGGCAGAACCTTTTCCCCCCTCTTGAGTAAATATCATATAATGTCGAAATAAACTCCATGTGCACTCACACTGAAATTGCACTGTAGCTTCCATCGTGTCATTAAAATGTTTTGGAGAGACGATCATGCTATTTCACCGCATCTCGCATCTCCTCTCTTGTCCCTCGCTGGGCCCATTTCTGGGGCGCCAGTCACTGAATGTGAAGAGGAGGCAGCCTCCAGCCTGCATTAAACCAACAAAATAAAACAGTGCTCCTTGTTCGTCATTTTCTTACATGCCGCGCAGGTGGAGGATGATTGATTTTGACCAACTAATGCCTGGAATCTGGACAAGCAGTACACTCTTACCTGCTGCCTTGCGTCATCCCTCCCTCTCTGTGGTTTCATTGAGGCTGAGGACAGTGTCTGCATAAATTGAGAGCGCTGACTCTTGGGTTTGGGTCTCTCTCCATTAAAGCCACACCATGCAGGTTCGTTTACTAATGCCACGGATGAGCGAGGAAGGATAAAACCCGTCTTGTTCATGACAAGACTAATAACCCGTAGAATCAATTTACATTTTGATATCAAATGTACACAAGCACATCAACCACTGAGTGAAATCATCTGACTTGGTCACAAACTCGGAGCTCATTTATTTACTTTGCTGCTTTTCTATTTGGTCTCAACTCCCCTGTGTCGCCGACAAATGGCTTTTCTGAGTTAATTTTTCAATTTTTTTGGGGTCATTATTTTTCCGAGTTAGTTTGTTAGCAGCGAGAGGCCACCAAACAGCGACTCACTGAGCTGACAGCGGATGCCGGCGCCAGCAGCGTCTACAGATCCATGTGCTGCAAGAATGTTAAGAGACAGATGACAGAGATCCGAAATCAATGAACTTATCCTTTTTTTTAATGATTTTCCAAATATTTGTGCTTTGAAAGCCGACATTTTTCAGAGTTCTATTAAAACTCGGAAAAATATAAACGGTTTTATGGCAATTTCCTCTCGTCAAAATAACACATTTGCTCCAGGAAAATAAGGGTTTGTAGCCTGGCGTGAACATCTGTCCCTCTTCTGCACAGCAAGTCAACACTTAAAGGCTGGCACATGCTCACACTAAGCCACATGACATGATATGATATGATATGATATGATGTGATATGGTTGCTCACATTTTGGCATGTGCTCAAAGTAACAATGTGTTCTTTTTTTTTTTTTTTTTGTCAAAATGTAGTCACATATGTCGACTATGTATGTGGATTTTTCTTGCCAACGTTGTGACATGACACACTGGAAGAAAACATGGAGGCAGATGAGCTGCAACAAATCCAATGCACATATCTTGTGTCACGAAGCGAAGAGAATAAGAGGCAGATGAGTAACTCCCGGGTTTCTCTCAGCCAAGGTGCCGTGCAGGACTGAGTGCCATCCCGGGCCCACACTGACAAGTAAGGGCAGCGCAACCAGCGATATGCCGAAAAGAGTCGCACAAGGAACACTGCTTCCCCATGCTGAAAACACAAGTTGCTGTCATACGTGTCATGTTGTCACGGCAGACCTCTTACTCAGCGTGCACGCAAGGAAAAAAAAGAGCAGCCCTGACAGCAATGAGGAGTAAAGGTTGATGTATGGAGAGTAACATGAGAGAGCCGCATGCGTCAGTCTCGCTTCCCCCTCGCCGGCGAATCGCAACTGCCCATGGAGGTGCCACCTATGTGACAATGAAGTGAGGAGTGTGTGTCGCTGTGTGTGTGTGTTGAGGAGGAAGAAGGGGGGCTGCCTGAGGGCTTAACATGAGAGGGAATAACAGGCACACGCGAGCGATGTGCTACACATTCAGGAAAACATAATGAGCATCCCCTGGCCATTGAGCAAACGTGGGAGGACGGTTAGGGGATGGGCGGAGGGGCAAAGAAAGACACGGAGAACTGTTGCACTGAGCCGCTGTTTCCAGGATTTCTGCCTTTTTGTTATGTAACGGAAAGGAGACAAAAAAAAAAAAAAAAAAGTTATGTGACACTACAGCAACTGAGCTCAGAGGCAAATCGCTCGCATGCAAACTTGCAAAATCAATGGTTTTTCATTTAATCTTGAGGAATGACATTCGCCAATGGACACTTAAGAGATCAGTGGCTGTGAACCTTTTTATTTTTACTGTTATATTGTAATTTATATTATTATAAGATATGTAATTTTTTCCCCGCTTGGCATTCCAAGTCATGTCACTTTTTCTACTTGCTGTACACAAATAAGCCTCGATCGATAAATACTTGACAAATTTACTTTGTAGAGTCAAAGTCAAGCTTCCCCACTGGGACAATAATCTGTCTACTTGGAATACCAGATGACACATGTTAAGTAATGTAATATAATATAAACTTGTTACATCTGACCTTTGATCACAACAGGAAAAAAAAAGGCTGACAGCCACTGCCGCTGTACCTGTCCATGCATAAGTGTCGCAAATGTGATAATGAATGAAGGTGTGTGGAGGTTTGCTTGGGATGTAGCAGTGAGCATGAGTGGATTGAATTGCTTCAGATCTACCAGAAGCTCCCGTATACATGTACACATCATGTGGCAAGAGGAAGTGCTAATCAACACACGCATTCAACAGGTTCATTTATATTTCTTGTATATTGTATTCTTTTCTACTATTATTATTGTATTTTTTTTTTTTTTACTGTTATTCTTATTGTACAACTGGCATTGCAAAGTAAGAATTTCATTGGGCAGGGAACTTGTTTCTTTCTGTGCACATGACAATAAATACTTTGACTTTGACTTTTGACTTTGACTTCAACATGTTCTGTTGTTGCATAAAATAAAATACCTCTCCATACCAAGAGGGGGCAGTAGTCTCAGAATCTTTCCAGGTGCATCTGGATCATTTAAAGAAAATTATTATTATTTCCACACCACTCTGAATGTGTTCAGTCGATTTCATTACACAAAACAAGATTCCTGTTGGCAATATGCAACTGGCTCTGACTGAAGGTTTTTCGTTAGATGGAAAAAAAAAAAAAAAAAAAAAAAAAAAGTTTGAATACCACAACTAGATCTCTGGTTAGCGACCTTCCTTGCAAATTAGATCAATATCAACACAAGTGGATCTTCTTCATGCTTTGATTTGCTGAGGGTGATGATGGCCTCCACTGTTGAATTGGCCCCGGACGATGATGAGGAGGAGGAGGAGGTGCTGGACACACACACACACACACACACACACACACCACAGATGATCCTCATTGCCCACAATGGATCCAACAAGGGCTTGAGGCTGACCATCGGCTTGGTGTGTCAGGGGCTTCACCTGTGCTGCCAGGCCTGCAGCCACAGCCGAGCAGAGAGGCAAACCGATGCACGGTCATAAAAGATGCACATGCCACACTTGTTTATGGTTTATGGAGAAGAAAACCACTGGTATACTGTTATATCAGACCTTTGTTCACACGAGGAGAAGAGACACAGGCACAGAGAAGAGAAGAGAAAAGTTGCAGCATCTCCTGACAGTAGAGCAAAGGCAGAAAACAGAGACCACTGGCGCAAAACCGGCACTGCCAAGACCCAGAGCTTCAAGGCCAGTGCCTTCAGATGGGTGAAAAAGAGGAATGTGACTGAACACAAAGAGAATTATTAACAAGATAATAAAGAGAGAGATGGAGAAAGGAAACTATGTGGAAGGAGGCGAGGTATAATGGGGAAAAGGAGTCAAAAGAAAGAGTCCAAGTGAAGAGCCAAGGAGGGAGCAGTAATTGTAAGGAGCAGGAGGTGTGAAGAAATAGACAAGGACTGATGACGCTGGAAATGTGACAGGTACAATAGCAGGGAAGGGTGGCAGAGATGATGGATTGATGAAGGGGGAGTAAGGGACAAAGAAACAAGGGCATAATGTGTGATAAGGCTCAACCAACTTCATGTTTCAAGAAGGCGTGGTGGTCACGTCACTTTTTTTTTTTTTTTTCTTCTTTATTTCAGCCAGCGGCTTTTATCGAGAAACTTAACTTCCTGTCACAGTTAAAAAGTTAAAAAAAGACTATTTATGGCCAGCAACATCAGCTACACAGGAAAAGCAAGGTACAGTAGGCTAAAATACAGCCTGAAAAATCACTATAATATTTCTACAGTATTACTATAGGGACTACTCATATGCTCAATACTAAATCTATAGTATTTATCATCACTTTGGTTTGATAAATACTAAATAGCATAAATAAATCTTGTGTTGAGGATTTTTAGCTGCAACAGAGAGTAGACAAAACTTTGCCGTGATCACGGGATCTTGGAGTGTCATCTGTAAAATTCCGACAACACGGCATTTATGTTGTCAACGCAGGAAAACAGATGCTCTCCTCCTTGGCGTACCCCATGTAGGGAAATTCAGAGTTCCTTCTCGTTGAGGGCATTCATTCCTACCAAGGTTACACCGTGAACGCTGTGTCATCACAGCTCGGAAATTTACGAGACTGATATTCCAAGGTCCGACTTCCTGTGAAGGCAGCACAGCCTGGAAGTAAACAAAGCAAGGTGCATGATAGTGAAGAAAACTTGTGAGAACATTTTGCAAACATTTTAACTGCATTTACTATTTGCACTATTGCGCTATTTTGGGGGGGTTACTGAGTTGAAAGTTGGTTGTTTGACCCAGCTGCCGCCACTAAACATGTGGCCTGGAAACGAAGGGATTACAAATATTCTTGCGTTACAAACGAACATAAAGCATGACTGAAAAATATGAAATATGAAACATTATAGAGAAGGTACTTTTCAGGAGACGGCGCTCAACTGTCAGGCAGCAGTCAGTCGGAAAAAAAAAAATAAAATAAAAAAATATCTATAACGGACTATCCAGCTTACCACTAATTAGTGTCACTAATGCTACTAATTATACTGCCATTCCTTCAGTTTAGGCATGATTCATCTTAAGGGTAACAAGTAAAAACCCACCTGTAAACCAATAAGAAAAGTGCCTCCTCTTACACAATGGGTGTAGCCAAATCATTATAATAAGATAAGATAAGATAAGATAAGATAAGATATTCCTTTTATTAGTCCCACGGTGGGGAAATTTCACGCATTACAGCAGCAAAGTGGATAGCCAAATATAGCCAGTATAAACAGATAATAAATAGCAAAAAGCAATATAAACATTATAAACAGATAATAAATAGCAAAAAGCAATATAAACATTATAAACAAGGAATATAGAAAAAAAAAAGAAATATGAACAATTTAAACAACAGAAGAAAATAACCTAAACCTGAGGCAAATCTACAGAGGGACATAACTATTATTTGAAGTATAGTCCTATAGTATTTCGAACAGCTTCTGTTCTGCGCTGTTTGAATTAGGTATCAAACAGCACATACATAGAATATATTAGACGTCATCAATCTGGTGTTTGGAGGACCTTTTGGTTTGCAGGCTCCACACGCTGCGGTCGGGCGTGTTGTGCAGCTGGTTTACAGCTTTCCAGGGAAGGCTGGCGGCCAGAGCGCGTGGAAGTTACAGTAACGGCAGCGGCGGCAGAAAGCAGTAAGAAAAGAAAGGCCAGCAAAGTGCGTGGTAAACAAGGCCCATTAAACAAGATAGGTGGACATCAACTCTGTGTTATTTTATTGCAAATTGCCTGGGTTTGCTGGCTGCTCCTTCGGTGCCTGTGTGGTGGCTTTATGGAGGCCGGTAACCTCCAGCCTAAGGCATTTCAAGGTGGACAGGTCATCAGGAAGAGTGACAAGTGCTGCGGCATGTGTGTGTGTGTGTGTGTGTGTGTGTGTGTGTGTGTGACCACCAGGAGAAGAGCCTGGGAGTTAACAGTACACTTGCTGACTCAAGGCGAAAATGTGCAACTTTAAGCTGCATCGGGAAACTTTGTAGACTGGCAACCTCATGTGACAGCGAGAGGTGGATTGATTTTTCAAAGACTGGAGGAATGCATGTTATATAACCTGATATTTTTTTTTTTTTTACAGTCAGTGGACTCTCTTCTCCTCTTAGTGGCTGTAGGAATGGAGATGATGAAAACTTATTTGTGCTGCCGAGTCCATTTGTTCTCTGCTGTTTCGTGTTTTGCGTTTGGGTTATGATATGTCACCAAGGGATGGACTGAAGATGATCATGCTGGGAGGTTGTGGATGAGGTGTGTGCGAGGTGAGGTACACAGGTGTGTCTCTATAAGCGATCAAGTGCACGTGCGCACATTGATCTGCAGGTATTTGAGCGTGCGGCTGCGTGGCTGCATTCCTTATCCATCATACTCCTGAAGTTCACACCAAGGATTTCAGAATGTGTGAGGGAAAATATCTCATTTTATATCCTGTCTGATAAAGCACACACACACAAAAAAGCAAAGTCTGTGCATGTGTGTGTGTGTGTGTGTTTTGCTTTAGAAATGTCCTAAATTCCCCCAAACATATCAAAGCCTCAGACTGGAGTGACACATCTAGCAGACATATCTTAATGCGAGGAATGTGTCTATGTATGATATTCCACTTGCTCCAGATAGATGTGCTTAAATGATATATGTGACATTTCCCCAAGGAGAACCGTTTTAAAAGAGTAATCCATTTTTTTTGTCACAAACCACCAGGACCAAACACAATGAAAAGCACTCACTCATTGTCTTTCACCTTAATTAAGCCATCCATCACTGGCTGTCTGATGCGAGGGAATAGTCCAGGGGAGAGGCAGGGGAGAGACAGTGGGAGTAAACTCCCACCAAGCTCCCTAATATGAGCATCATTAAAAGTAAAACAAACCCTGGGAGATGCTATTTTCGAAGAAATTCCAAGGGAGTATTTGTTGTCCTGCGTACTAGGAGCCTTTTGTAAGAATGACAAACAGTCCGACGGGGATCTAAACAAACAAGCTGACAACCAAATGGGGGAGAAAAAAAAAAAAAAAAAAAAAAAAAGGATGGAAGAAATGAACCTGGATCTGGCTGCCACAGAAGAGGACTGTGCCATCGCTCGTTTGTTCCAAGCTGTTTCTCTCCCTGTCTGTCAGCTGGAGGGCTGCAGCAGGGGGCGACGTGGGGGCCTCCCGCTGCGATGGGACGGACCGAGCCGTCTCGCTGCGGACAGGAGCGGCGTCACGTCACACGCGCTCAAAGATGCAATTATAATACAGAGAGAGAAACAGCACACCTACTATACGTGGACACACACACATACACGCGCCGCGGTGTCTCAGCTTTGTTGTGCACACTGCCTCCCGAGAGACTTCAGCGCGGTTTCCCAGGCGGGACGGCTCTCGGCGTCTATCAGCGCATTGATCAAAGTACCCCAGAATAGTTTTCGCTGAAGTCGGGTCTCAAATTTGCCGAATTGCTGTTTCCAAACGTTCATGTCTCTCTTACCCCCTTTGAACCGTGTCACTTGCTAACAATACGGAGCGATAAAATCCAGACAAAACACAGCAGAGGCAAGTATAGAGGTGGGTTGGCGCTTAAGGTAAAAAAAAAAATCAGCGTCTGTGTGTGTGTGTCGACTGAGGGAAGCTTTCTCGAAACTTTTGCCACGTCAAGGTCTGAATATCAGGCCCAGCCATCCATCTTCCCCCTGAACATGTGTCAGCTGTCACTCTGTCACCGCGGCGCCGACTGAAGACAAAATCACTGATGAATTGAGACGGCAAACATGTTGAAAATAGGCTGTGCTTGGAGGTCAAAAAAAAAAAAAAAAAAAAAGGTTTCAAGCCTGTCTTCCTCGACGTTTTCCTCTCTTTCACTTGACACACTGTTTGCTTGGGAGCGATCAGAGGATAACTCATAATGTTAGACAGAGCTCATGAGGGAGTGCACGATAGTACAACCCACTCATTTGGCCTTAAATATGCAACACATACTAACAATCACACTGGAAAAAAAATCAATGCTATTGCAGTTGTGATAGAAGCGTGTCTTTTTTTTTTTTCTTTTTTAAATTTTTGCTTCATTCCTTCATTCCACATTTTGCATTTTGAGTCTGACGCTCTTGTAAAAATGTCAAAAGGGGCCATTGGAAAAGCACGCCACGTTGCAAATGTGCCAGAGAAAGCACACAAATCGTGTCCAGGACGGAGCCTCGGCGTCTCTCATCATGAACCGTCCCGGGCTTTGAAGACATGACGCAGCACGGAGCCATTAATTAAGGGAGCGGTATCTATTATCAATCTATTTCCCCCCGCCCTCGCCCTGAGAGACTCGAAAATCAATTAGCAATAACAATAAGCCTGTTTTGCCGTCATGCTAAATACTCCATAGTGCCCTGAGTTTTTGATTTCCCCACAGAGTTGCGCTTCATTGGACTGCGGCGCTATATATGGGCATCGAGCCATATGCACACCTATGACCGTATTAACCTAGCCAAGTGTTCACTAGCCACCGGAGTGAGATTATACCGCCCGGCTCTCTCACTTCCAAAGCTTAGCACTTATGGGATCATCTGGAACGGCAAACCCATATACGCACTGATCCGCGGACAATATGGGAGGCAGAGAGGAGGTGGATGTAAGGGGCAAAGGTCGCACGTTATCAATTTGTTATCCTGTAAGTAACACTGCTGGTGTGTGTTCATGCACATAGCGGTGGGCCTTTCTCTGTCTGCCACGGTGCCTGTTACGTCTCTTTGTCTCCCTCACACACACACACACATGCAACATACACTTTAACATACAGTATGGAGATTTTTACTCCGGTCCATTAACCTTGACTAGGGATTTATACAGTGAATTTCCCCCACTGAATGCATACATACTCAAAGTAACAGAGACATAAGCAGTCACTTAACACAGTTACTGTTTCGAAAACTTTAAATGAGCTACTTTTTACTTTTACTTCATTAGATTTTTACATCAGTACATCTACTTCTACTGTAGTAAAATACCATCAAAGTAACAATACTTCCACTTGAGATGCAATTTCTAGTACTCTGTCCACCACTGCAGATAGGTGCACGGAGATTTTCCAATTTTTTCAAAGGTCACTGGGTTTTTAGGGATTTTTGCACACGCCATGCATGCACGCTGCTATTCCCCTTATATCGAGGATTATTATGTATTGCATTTGTATTGCTTGTTCGTGTAAACATTGTTTTTGTGATCACCTGGATTAGCTCTTTCTCCAGCTGTGAGAAACATGAATAATGTACCTGTCACATTCCCGTGCTATCTGGGATACTGATGCATGTAAACTTGTTATCCTATTTACGGGCAGTCTTTCACGGTGTGTGTTATAACAGTGTGTCTTTTTGCCAGCTTAACTTTGCTTGCTCATGTCTTGTTTTAGCACATTTCAACACGGGGACGGGCGTTTACACAGGGATCGGAGCTGCCGGGGTGGCCTTCCACGCAGCAGACGTCCGAACCCAAACCACCTGGCAGAATAACACCGGCACAGTGAGCCTTTAAGAACAAGCAGAGATCATAAACAGCCTCCGGAAGTTCGATAAGATTTGACAGTTTCCTCTGAAATACTCATATGACCGATGGGAATTGCCTGTGATTTGCTTGGCAGCTCTCAAAAATGGGTAGCCTATATGAGAGCATTTCATGAATTCAGACAGAAACTTTCTAACCTTTATATTGGCTGTTTTAGAGATTTAGCCCAATCGAGAACAAAATAGCTCTGCTAAGAACCGCCTGACGGAAGGTATTAATCTTATTTCCGCTGTTTTTCCTCCTGCGTCCTATCAAGCATCTTCGCGAACAAGGACACCAATACCCACACCGCTGCATTTCCACTGGTAAGGATATCCTTAACATTTTCCTGGAGGATACAATTACCATACAATTACTGCTCCACCGGCACGGCGCTCTGTAGGTGCCACTTGTTTGGATCAGTATTCAGTGCGCTCATGAGTGGATCTGGATATGAGGCCATTGTCGAGTGTTGCCCAATAAATTGCCTCAATGTCATGAATTCAAACGTTCTCAACTCAAAGGATTTGCATGAAATTACCCAACTGACAGACACGGGATTGTCTCTGACAATAGAGGGTATTTGACCAATGCTGTTAAGAAGATATTTGATAATCTGGCACCAGTTAGCTTTGCTGGATACATCACCAAGGAAACGTATGAGTGAGTGAGATTGAATGAGGTTCCTGAACCTCGCCATTGTCTCCCACTAAGCTGAGGCCAAGGCTTTATTGGAAGCTCTATTCAAAGATATAGCAAAGGGAGAAGATGAATTTCTCAAAACACATGTAAGGATAATTAACCCTTACATAACCGGGCAAGCTCACCGAGAATACATGTGATTTTTTTTTTTTTTTTTTTTTTTTTTTTTTTTTGGTGACAGCTGCAGCACTGGAGATTAGTTGCACTGCTGCACTTAGTCTGGATTTACACTTGTACAATCACACTGACCTGTGGCCACACATGTGATACAGATTTTTATTGAGTGATTCACTTATTCTGTTCATTGAAGTCTAAGCAGATGGAAGGTGGCACTTTTGGTAAGGATCTCAAATCCTAATACATCCGGTCCAATGTTGTTATTGCGTAACACCTGACATTTTCTCACCCACATCACATATTTTCTGATCATTTTCTGTTTATGACTGGGTTGCAGGGAGATAGTTAGACTTGTTTTGATGTACAGTGTGTTGTTTGTGGCAGCATCCATGTGGTAAAAGACTGTTATGTTCTACCTGAGGAGGCAGTGGCGGCAGGATACAGAGGGCCAGGCTTGAGTCCTTTGACATTCCTGTCACCAGCGATGGCAGTCTGTGTTAAATCACCCAGAGCCTGCGACTCTGCATATGTAGTCTGATGGCAACCGGATGGTGGATGCGATGAATATAAAGTTGAGTGACACCTAGTGTGATTAATCATGACTTAATCACATTTGCATATGTTAATGACAGGTATGAAGGACTAACATCCTGCCAAACATGACTCGGTGGTGTCCTTATTTCACCAAAGACAAAACACTCAGAGGCCTGGAGTTTAAGTCACTGGATTTCCACTTATTATTAGGCCTAATATTAATTGTTTTGTATTTGTGACCAATCTGATTGATAAATCACAATAAACACAAGTTAATAAAGCAATGCAACATCCATATACATGTGCCTCAAAACTTATAAATTACACAGGTGAGAGGATTAATTACTACAGTACTTAATCACTAACTTTGTGCTTTCTATATGCAACTGAATCAGTGTAGATGCTTCATTTCATATCATTCTGTCCAATGTAAACATTCAACTATAAGTAGTAGACATTTAATTTAATATCAAATTTGTAGTTGGGAGCAAAGTTGAATATTAAAGGCAGACTGAGTCGGTTATGGTTTGTAAATACAAATTCCTCTCTGGCGAAGTTAACCAGCAGTTTTTGTGTCCTAGGATGGCAACGGAATGGGATGCCTGCAGAAATTGTAACTTCGCCATCCCAGGAAAAAAAAATGATACTTGCTGTTTCACCTTGCTAGAGTTCATTTTTTCCATGGTCCAGGTCCAGGATGTTTGTAGCCTCCTATTGGATGTTGTGCTATCGATCTGGCACCGTGCGCTGTGATTGGCTGGGAGCTACACACCCACTGCCCAAAAGGCCGACACCCAGAAGAGTCCCGAGCTCAGGAAAACAAGTAAATCCAGGAAGAGGGCAGATACACACACCGACACACACTTCTAGTGGCTCATAAGTGATGATTCAGAGGGATTAGTCTATACATTGTTTTTTAGGAAAATCTTACTCACTCTGCCTTCAACATTGGATGGTCCAAATCAAGTGTTTTTGCTATTTGGAGCTGTAGAAGTGCTCTTGAAAAGGTCCAGTGTCTGTCATCATACACTCAACCATATTGTAAAGATGACTGCTCGACTTTTACTAGACTTCCACTATTTCTAAACTCTGCTGTAACTTTAGCACCCGATGATTTACCCACACATAGTGACCTGATACATACCAATGGCAGCTGCTAAATTCCATCATTTCTGTGGCTGCAGCATCTTCTGCAGTTAAATCACAACCATAATTATGGCTATGTCTGCAGCCTTTCCCTATCTATTTCCCCCCAAGTCTCAAGAGATACTGCTCATCATTTTCCCCTGCGGATTAAATCTATCTGCGACTCTCTGGGGGGAGAAAAAAAAGTAACAAAACAGACACATTCCTCTTTGAGTCAAAGTGTTAATCTGCCACTTTAAGGGTGGTCTTTTTAACTTTACGGGGCAACAGTTCAAGTCAATAAATCGTCTCAATAATTCAGGAAGTTGCACATAAAGAGGATGGAGCGTATATGATTTGGACGTTATGCAACATGCTTTTAGGATGTGGCGGCGGCCATCTTAATGAGTTTGCAGCTTATCATCACTCACAAGAGAAAGCAAATCAATCACTTCCCTTGCATAGTGATGGGTGGAGAGGGAGAGAGAGCGAGGGAGAGAGAGAGAGGGAGGTGGAGATGTGACAAGAGAGAAAGCTCGTCAGTCCATGAGCGTTGTTTACCACAACAACCCTCTGCCAAGGATTTTCCTGAGGGACACTTGTTTTAATAAAAACGGGACCCATATTAAATTCTAATCCATTAGCGAGGCTGGCGAGCGCCGCCGCCGCTTTATCAAACCATTGGAATAGATGAATGTTCCTTCATTAACACGGCTGGATCGTTTCAATAAACAGGATCCATTCCCGTCTCATGCCAGGGTCACGTTGGAATTCACCGCGCACCTTCCCCCTGCAAAACAACTGAGCTGTTTGTCACGAGAGCCCCTGCCAATTGACTGCTCCAAAGGGTGGCGTCTAGGACATTGGGGCCATATGTGCCTTTATACCTACGAGGCACTCTGGCGTCCGAAATCAATCACGTCTTTGCCGTCTGTAGTGACAATCCATTCTAACTTTTCCGACAGTCATATTTTTCCATGGCTCAGTTTCAGAAAGTCACATTAAGAATTAATAAGAACAGATGATTTAGGTGGATAATACACAGCAGCCACTCTCTATCTATCTATCTATCTATTGTTAATCTTAAATTAAGCATCAGTGTATTATAAATATATTTATGAAGTGTCCCAGCATAGGAGAGCTAATCTGGGAGAACGCTGTCACTCACGCCATGATGCATGAGACAGCCACGTTCTCCCTTATCATTAATTGCAGGTCAGAACCCCCATTTTGAGACGTTGTCGAGATAACCGCGAGCCCAGCCGCATATTAGTCACCTAACACCCGAAATTTGTCGGCCCCGCGTTCCCAACATCGCCGAGCGAAATCAAATTAAAACCGGAGCCGCACCGTCCTGCGCTGGATATCAAATGCTAAATTATGAAGGTGCACGACGGGGGCGAGGGGTTCCGGCTCCGGTTCAGAGGGCGCCGGGGTAATGGCCAAAGAGGCTCCTTTTTCCTCCGGGGCGGATAACCATCAGAAGAGTTTTTAAGAGTTTGCAGTTGCCATCGGTGCAATGAGCAGGGATGAAGAGCAGGACATCAATAACAGGAACTGGTGGTAGTGTGGCTAATTAGCCTTAAAAAGGGACAAAGGATCAATAACCCCCACCCCACCCCTTTTTCCGAGAGTTTGCTCAGAGGTAAAACGAGTTCAGGCGTCCAGTGAAGTACCGTCATGTTCGAAGGGTAACACAAGGACACAAGGGAGATTAATCTCCCCGGTTCAGATACAGACACAGATATACTTTGTTCCATTTTTTGCTGCCCAGCTGCTGCACGTACAGTGTAGGGCAAACGGATGGAGGTGGTAACTGGAGCTTTATTTTTACAAAGAGCGCTCCAAAAACTCCACTTTTAAAATGCACCATACAATCAAAACGTGTTATTTTGAAGTAAAAGCTTTGTATTCCCTCACCATCCTCAAATCCTGGCAATCACATTGAGCCGTTTTTGCTGTTCTTTACTTGTTCTTGTGTGTTTTTTTTTTTTTTTTTTTTTTTTGCCTGTTGTGCCAGATGTAGACTTTCTGCGTAGGACAGTTCTACGAAATCCGCCAAGCGAAATCACAGAAAAAAAAAAACATTTGGACATGGGTTTTAGGATGAGGTTGCCAACTCACCTGACATGATCCGAGCTGTCCTGACGTGGCAGACTTCAGCCATCTGGTTAAAACAAATGTCATGAATTATTTAGAGACGCTCCTCCATCCAGGTCTGAGCATCCCACAGCACCTCATTTCCACTTAAACTCAACGATCGAGACGGCTCTCCTGAAATGCAATCTTTTACGGATTATACATCCATTCATTCATTATAATGGAATAGAGTTGCGTGTTTGAAACTCCATTTTCACCCCCCCCAAAAAAATGTGTTTAAAGTGTTACCGGATTAAATATGTTGCAACAAAAGGAAACAATGTGTTCCTCCTCACGAACCACAAGAATAAACTTCTAATAATGACTCATCCTTTTTCTACAATACAGTGATTCTGAGGCGTCTTCTGCAGTGCAACAGTCTCAATATTTCAGTTTCTGATGCAACCAAAATGATTTGCATTAACCCGTCGCTCCCGTAATTACAATGTGAAACCTCCAAAGACCCTTCTGTTACCCATCGGTAAAAAGGCATTACTGGCAGTTGCTTATTAGCCATAAAAATAGGTCTGATCTCTTCCTTTCCCATGAGTTTGTTTGGGAATCCTTTTGAAGTGCTGAGACGACTTGACACAGACAGCTCAGTGCATTTATTTCTCTGATGAATCATATGCACTCCTGTCTATACGGGTTATGTTCACTTATAGCCCAAAATTGGATTTTTATTAGGAAAAAAAATCAGATACTGGTCACTCATGTTTCCCATAGTCCGATATGACGAGTTTCCTTCATCCTGCTCAACCCAGTCACCTAAAAATTACGGTTTTATACGTCTAAATCGCATTATTATTTATGTTTTGAGGGGAAATTATTGTGTTGTGGCTTACATTTGTTTGTATTGTATCACAAGAGCGTTTGTAATTATGCTACATCATGGTAGCACCTGACACTGAACCGCAGAAATAAAACAAAAATAATCCACAACAACATATTTCCTCCCCGAAATGTAATTAAGAATGTAGTTCACCAGCATGGGAGCATAATTTTTTAGGACACAGGGTTGTGCAGCTACATGGCTACACACCTCCCTGTGTCTGCTGTTATTAATCAACACAAAATCTACTGGTGCAAAAGAAAAGGAAGACACATTCACATCGCTCTTCATCATCGTTTTTCAACTTGCTTCTCATCCTGGGAGGGCAATGACGCTGTTCACACCAATGCTCTGTATTAAAGCAGCTTGTTTTCCTTTTTTAGCATGCATGCCTCCCTCCGAGTGATTAATCAGCTGCTGTCTTGGCTTTTCTGTTGAAAATTGTGTTTCAGTGTTTCAGTTCAATTGTGCCGTTTCTTCTGTTTATTCCAAACAGACCACAGTTGCTGCGTCCCTAAATGTAAAATGCATCACTTTCTGTGTGGAACAGGATTTTCCCTGGCAAGAGGTACACATATACAGGAAAAGGGTAAAGCTTTAACCCTCCTGTTATGTTCCAATTTACTAACATCTTTTATGTTTGGGGCCAATTTCACCCCAGCAGTTTAAACCTCCACAAAATTATTGTAATTAAAATTGTTACCAAAGTTTATGTGTCAGGTACTTTATGTTTCTTTGTTGACTTCCTAAACAGCCCTTTAAATAAAACATAACCCCCCCCCACCCCCCCCCCCCCCCCCCCCCCCCCCCCCACTTATACATCCAGCATTCCTATTACGTGACTATGGGAAAATATGCAAATCACCATAAAATCTCACTGATTGACCTAAAATTGGAAAGAAATATATTTTTGGTGTTGTAATGCTTAATATTATTTCTAAGTGCAGATTTTTGTTATATATAACCGATGCGTACAAAGTGTGTACAGGACATTGAAAACATATCATCATGTGAATTTCATGTTTACCTGATAGTAGCCATTAAATTAGGAAAAGTCATTAAATATGAAGCAAAAAAAATGATGTTAATCATTTATTGAGAGACGGTAAACACTGAATGGGAGGGTTGATGAACCAGGTGTACGTTGAATCTCTTATCTGGTGTCCGGTGTGTGTGTGTGTGTGTGTAAAGGTGTCACCCTGGATCACAAAAAATTCATTAGTCTGGGTTTAAATCAAGGGTGTCTGGAGTTGGAGCTGGAGTCTGGAACTGGAGTTGAAAATGGTCAAATTTAAATCAACACACACACACAAAAAAAACAACGATAACTTCATAACAAAGATATTTGAATCAGCATGAACTTTGGAAACCCCTGCTGTGTGTTATTGTGTTATTCATCTAAGTAAACATAACCAAGGTCACACCCTTTTTCAGAGCATTCCTGGATGGACTGCGGTTGTTTATGGTTTCATAAGCAATGGCAGCGGTGGCCCAAAGGCTAGAGCATCAGCTTTACGATCAGCATGCAGCCTTATTGAATCCCAAGGTCTGGTCGAGGCAGGGCACTTGACCCCCAGCCGCCCCAGTGGAGCTCCTCAGAGGCCAGCAGCGGTTGACTGTGGACCTGCATGAATGTAAAACAGGACTTTGTCTGGAAAAAGTGACTTGACAAGGGTGGAGCACACCATTTAAGATGAGTGTGGGTGGCGGCTGTGGTTGCTATTGACTCGCGAGAAAGCTGCTGCAAGCGTTATGATCATAATCCAATGACAATCTCACCATGATTTAGCTAGAATATGCGCCATCAGGTCAAGGCTGCAAAACCAACATGTGCTGCTTGGGTTTCGGAGCACACATCTAAATATGCAGCTAAAATTGCACTATTTAATTGACCGCATGCACTGATGTTTGGTAATCTTAAGTTATCTTCTCAGTTATTATTTATGCCTCTGCTCATTTCGTTAGCAGCATATGCGCTAACTGGAGGGGCTTGGACTTGACCGTGACAAACCGAGAGCCTGCATTTTATTTCACGTTTCAGTTTTGCTGTATGCAGAGAATGCTCATTTATTAATTACTTGACGTGATGTTAACTAATTGAGTGATTTTATTTTGGCTTTCAGATTTGTTTTATGCAAAAACATGCACCGGGACTTCCAGTAGAAGTTTGTGCATGACACTCCGCCTCCCACTGAATGTCACACAAATGCCACCGTCGCAGTAATTAAAATGCAAAAATGTAGCCGCATGGATTATGTCTTCCTCACCAATCTACCTGATCATTTCACTAAAGATCCATGTTCACACAGTGTATACATACAGACCTGCAGTGTCCTCTTTTCACTGATGAATCTGTGAAATGTTACATGAATTATGTGCATCTTGGCAACTTGAGTGTGACGTGGGTCCAAAATGGCTGCCAGTGGACTAATGTCTTTTGCATGAACGGGTGAAGATGACAGCATGCTTCAAATAACACAATAAATAGCGATATGTGTCTTTCAGCTGCAGCCCTCTTGCAGAAAGAATCCTCCCATCCAAGCCAAGGCACCGAGTTTTATTCCAGATGAAAGGTCTTGATTAGATTATTCTTCTGGAAACGGCCTACGGAGAGAGGAGTTTCTGCCGAGGTGCGGCTTCCAAACAGGTTCAAAGAAAACTTACTGCAAAAAAAAAAAAAAAAAAAATGTATGTTACATACTGAGACAAGGAATCAAATCTAGGTCTGTAAGATAAAACCTGGAGCTACAACCGTGGGTTCTGTGTTTATAATAGCTTTCCTGGGTTTAATTATTAGCGCATAAGTAATCTCTGAGGGACAAATTGAATATTTGCATTTTCACATTAACTTTAAACCTCCGGGGACCCTAATTCCAACAGCATTTGAATGTTATCCTCTTTTGAAATCAAGTTTTCATTTAAAAGCTATTAACAGGTTTCAAAACACAGATGGATGTTTAAAGCACAGTAGTATCTAATTATCTAAATATGAATTATTAATTTCATCACACTATGATTGAATAAACGCAATAAGCACTTTGATAGTAATAGTGGAAAGATTTCCTCTCTTTTTAGGGCAAAGAAGAAGAGAAAAGCAATTACTAGTGTATGGCACCTACATCTGTTTTGTCTATAAAAAAAATAAATATATAAAAAACGCAGACTAAACACATACCAGTGAATTGTTGCCCAATAAACCAAGAGTGAAAAAATCACACTGTGAGCAGTTTGACAGTGGTAAGTAAACATTCCCATCCACAATATGAACATTTTATTTATACAGTCGTGTTGTCCACTTGTTTTCAGCAGAATTCAATTCTGATGTCAACAGTACTGCGTATGAATGTACCGGCATATTATTATAAACAGTATTTTTCTCACGTTGTCTGTTTCTTACCTGACACCATACAGTAACAATCATCTGGTTATATGTTATTTTTTTGGGGTGGAAGACATTAATTAAAATTCCAATTAACTGAGTAAACATGCTTTTGTTTCATGTCTGCACTAAAATATTGTTCATTGTTACACATGACCTTCTCTTACTTTCATGTTTACTACATTTTTTCCCCTTGGTGTCAATTTCTCAATTTAAACCTCCAGAAAATTAGTATAATAACAATTGTTATCTAAGATTATGCGTCAGGTATTTTATGTTTCTTGTTTACTACCTAAATAGCCATTTAAATAAAATATAATCCACCACACCCACCCCTGTTCTGCATCAAAGTTCTCATGGGAATTATGTTTCTCACTCCCTGGTGTCATCCAGAACAACTAAAACAAATGTGCGTAAAATGTTGGGATTTCTTATGTGTTGCATATGGATGAAAATGTCTGTAGTCAAATAGATCCCAGTGAAACCCCAATGGGCACCAAATGTGTCCAGTTGTTCCTTAAATTAAATTAGGAAAAGTCATTAAATTTGAAGCAATAAAGGTATTAATCATGTATTGAGGGTTAAATTGCATCGTTTAATCGGCTGACAGCTCTAAACCTCCGTTCTGAAACTGTTGAGTCACCAGCAGTGGACACTCAGTCAGCAGAAAAGAGGACAATAATCCACAGGTGGCAAATAAAGTACATTCCTACATGTACTTTGTTTCAGTAGGTTAGTGATGTACTGGCACTTTAGTCTTGCCATTTTGTGAGACTTTATGCTATTTCTTTACCCCATTCAGAGGGAAGTATTGCACTTTCATTGCTTAAGTGTTTATATGTAGTTCCTTACTTTGCAGAAGAGGGTTTTAAATGCAAAACATACATTAAGTTCACAAAATCGAATGCATTGTTAGAGTGTAAACTAGGCAACAGTATAGGCAGCAGCCAGAGCTTCAACATTAAAATACTTCTTGCAGGTTAAAGCAACATTAATACTTTAACTTTTCATCCTTAAGTTCATTTTACTGATAATATCTCTATATGTTTTATTTATGTTTTCATTTTATTGGCTGATGGTGGTATAAATTTTCTAAAATTAACATAACCTTGTCCATCCTGTGCCACAGGTCATTATAGAGCAATGTGGATCTTATTTGTGTAAAAGGTAACTTACGAGTTCATTTTGAATAAGCAGATTTTGAGCCAATTGAAAGTAATCATCCACAGCTTCTTCCTGTTTTGCTATTGCCAGCTGATCGAGTAAAACAGTGATGCAGCCTGGGTCTCCGTCCATATGTTTGCTACACAGACACTGCTACATGTGTTTTACTTCCACAGAGGCAGCAACAGCTTTGTTTGGAGGAAATATTAGAAGGTTGACATAACTCAAGCCGCCGTCTGCTTCACTGTGCATTTAGTGTTATAGCACATTTGGGCCAGTGCCTACATTAGGTGTAAAAACATTAACATAACAAAACTAATAAAAACACCATTCAAATTATAACTTTAAGTAGATTTAAACACCACTATATTTCCTTCTTCTTAAGTAAAAGTTTTTTTTTTTTTTTTTCAGTACCCTCTTCTTTCCTGTTAATTTAATAACAGTATAGTTTAAGCATCAGCAAACAGAAAAAATGCATATATTGGGCATGTGTGACCCACATCCTGGTCTTTGAATAAATAGCTGGATTAGGACTGGTTTCCATGGCGCCCATGCTGACTGACAGTGTCAGACATGCTGAGCCTTTAACACTTGCTCGCAACAAAAACACGGCATAAAAATGAGAATGTCAGCCTTCAGTGCAAGCCTGGGCTGACTTTTAACACCGGCCAATTAAATCCCTCTTTATACTCTTTGGAGGATTTTTAAGAGGAAATATGGCCTTGCTAAGGTTATATCTGCAGAGTGCAAAATTGTTTGCACCCATGGAATGTAACTGTATGGCAAGTCACTGTGAAAAGCAATCTTATATAGGCTATTGAGTCTGTTTCTTACATGTTGTCAAGAATGAAAAAAAAAAAAAATCAGATTGAATTGGTTGACATTACAGTATCCCCTACTGAGTGGCTTGCTGCTTTCAGTTGGTTAGATAGATTCCTCCCCGCTAATGGTTTAATTTTGGCGTAATTCAATAACCACATTCTCCCAGGATACCTTGCACATTTATGTGGAAGCTATAATAACGCCTTGACAGTTAGATGAGTCGAAAATCTCTGGTGGTTTAATTTGGTGCTAATTTATCCTGGTTAACACACTTAACATGCCAAATGAGATCCAGCGCACAGCACTGATTCCGACTGACTGTTTACATTATTCCTTGCATTGGACCAGGTGTGTGAAGATGTAGGCCACCTGGAATGATATTACTGTTGGTGCCGAACCGAAGTAAAGGTTGGAAGTGAGGGTGTTGGTTTGAATTCCAGGCTTTGGTTACACTGGAGGTGAGGGTTAAAGGAAGACTAGGCATTGCTTCTGCCTGATGGGGCCTACAGACTCTGAGATTTCAGCAATCTTATACCTTTATTGCAAGCCACACTGTGCAACATGGATCTAATAAACTTAGGTACAACATCAAGTTTGATGTATGTAGACTGTGTGATGATCAAACCAACTGAATCCTGTCGGCTACAATGCAAGTCAATATAAAACAAAACATCATCAGCGTACATCATCCATCTGTGCCGCTGTAGTGGTAAACAATGAAGCTTGGCAAAAATGGAGCCCTTGGAATAGTGGTGGTAGTGTGTTTGGATAAAAATCCGACGAAAAGGAGGAGGAGAATGTGGACCTGGTTGTTTTCTTCTTAGCTGGAATCCCAAGCTTTTCATTTTGCTCGTTGTACCTCCTTCACTTCGGTTTAGCTCCAGCGTCGTGTTGATCGGCGCATCATTTTGTGTTGCATCCCTATTGGGTGGTTAGCACACACCGGGTCAGCAGTCACATTGTGAGATGTTTATCCTAAATTTCTTACAATGTCAGAATTTGTCCCAGGTTATCTTTAGTCCTCCATGTCCTCCAAAATTGCACAGACTATGCTCAGCTTAACAACAGAAGACTGGCTCTCTGGGTAGCAGGTGAGAAAAAGCATTTGTTTGAATAGGAACGAGGACATTGCTAAGATATAAATAACAGGAGAGAAAGCTGTAGGGTGAATAAACAACATTCCTTCATCAGCCCATCCAACAATGCAGCACGCGTCAAGCATGTCTGAACTGACGTGGAGTGGACCGTGACCTTTGGATGCTTTGCACTATGGGACGGGTCAAATCAAAATGCCATCATCTTTATACACAAAGTCCATTCAGGTGAGAGTCTGCTCCTCTTCTTGCAGCGTGAATGGTTTTGTTCTTGTGAAAACGTATGGCTGTGTAAACTCCAGGCTTTCACAGTTGAAGGTCAAACCGCGTATACAAGGAAAAACAAACCGACTGGCTGCGGTAACCAGCGCCGGAGACCTCACTGCAGTCAAAAGACAAAGAGTCAGAATTAAAGCAATTTCAGCCTTTAGCAATGTTTAGCCTCAACCTGCACCCAAATGAGAAATATTCATATTGGTATTTCCTCATGAGTGCCACACAGCGTCTTCCTGCAGCAACATGGTGTTATTATAATTTCTCCACAGTGTATGGATCAGTGTCAGTGCAGTTAAGAGCCAATTTGTCACATTGTGAACAAATTAGCCTGACACATCAGACACGTGGATGCGTGAGCTGGTCTCAGCACCTGCTGGGTCGCAAACAAAAAAACAAAAAAAAAAAGCACTTTGGATGTTTACTGCACTGCAGACGCAGAACTTACTGTACAAATCCAACTTAGTTCATAGCAGTGTTAGCAGCGCAGCAGCTTCTTTTTAAACAGTCAGTGTGCTCCTTTTTTACAAAATAACAATGGCTTCATGCTGCATTCTCTTGTTTGCTATTGTTCGGTTTTTGAACTCAAGCGTTTGACCATTTGGGAGATTATTACTCTGCTTGCTATCTGTCTCTCTCTCTCTCTCTCTCTCTCTCTACTGATTCCTGTCTCACACACGTGCAGTGCAGGACGCATCACAAGTAGCTGACGTCAGTGCAGCTCTATGAGTTCTGAGAGCCCCTCCACAGGAGCCATTTTTTAACAAGCACGCCCACACTCTGCCAACTTGAGCCTGCCTATTGTCCAAACACAAGCAAACTGTCACTCATTGCGCTCCAGGAGGAGGACGCAGTCGGAGAACAATAGTTTTCCCATTATAACGAGCCCATTTTCTGTGGTTAAATCCAGCACCGAACTTTATCCATTTAGCAAGTCCATATCTCATGAGCCGAAATCAAATAAGCCCAAACACTGCTGGATTTTGGAATTGTCTTTTTTTTTTTTTTTTCTTTTCAGTACTATTCAGTGCTGTTTTCAATAGCCACATTAGTATGTCTCTCTCACGAGTGAGAAAATGAGTTTTTCTACCTCCCACCATTTCATTATCTGAGCAATCTCCCAGCACGCAGTCTAATTCCTTTAGCAAGGCCCCCGTTTCTGTATTAAGCCAGACTCCTCACTACACTTTGAAAGCCACGGAGATGGAAACGAAATGGGGACAAGAGAGAGAGAGAGAGAAAGGGAGAAAATGAGAGAGGGAGAGGGAGAGAGAGAGAGAGAGTTCATGAGTGGAATTTTACTGTAAATCAGGAGCCAATTAAAGTGCACATATAGGCACACGGGCACAGAGACGGACCCACAAAGGCACACGCCGCCCACATACGATTCCTATCTGGCTCTTTCTATCGCTCCTTTTCTCACTCACGCGTGTCCTTTCAAACATCCAGTCTTAGAAACACACACACACACACACACACAAGAGCACCTCGAGAGAGATAGAAGCAGCAATTTGCCAACAATAGGCCTTCTAATTCCAAACCCAACTGATATCAAGTAAACACATTTTCCTTTTAAGGGAATTGAAAAATACCTGCTGGGGCAAACAATGTTGTACAGTACATTCATGTGCTGGAGGACAGCACAAAATCTTTGCAGAGGTTTTGGTAAACAGGCACCCAGGTCTAAGAGAAATACATTTGGTGAATCACAGCTGTAATGGTCCAATTATAATGATCCCCCAGCATTTGTGTTACCACACTCAGAATGAGAAAATCGTTTATGGAATGTATGTTTGAATTAACATCATGGAGCCTTGAATCAACCTCAAAACTGGAGAAAACGAATCCCTTCATACCCCATACATCCCTAATACTGACAGCGACATTCCCCTTGACCTTGTAATACAGCTGTCTCTCGCACCACCATTCAGAAACAACATCATCTCTCAACAATAAGCTGCATTACATACTGCTCTGCATTGTTCATGAATCATTGACCGCTGATTTAGTTATTTCGTCCCATTCGCTCTGCGGCTCAATGACGCACACAGGGAGGGGCAGGACAGGGCAGGGCTCCAAGAGCGCGCACATACACACACACCCATGCGCACACACACATTCTGCAGGACAGGCTGTAGTTAAATGACTTGACACTCTGAAGGAAGCCATACATCAACCTGTTGTTTTTTTGGCCGGGCATCACCAGGCCCGGCTGGGGAGTCAGTAATGCTATGGTTGCCATTTATCAAACGACAGGGTTACTGTGGCTCCGGATCAACGGGTGCAGCCGCCATAAACAAACAAACAAAACGGGAGGCCTGATGAATACAACCAGGCTGCCCGGTGGGAGCAAAGAGGGAGAACAGAGCAGGGGAGGAACACAGAGGGAAAATACATGCGCGCTGCTGAGGAACATAGACGGAAAGCGAGACGGCAACAACCGAGGGGAAAAAAAAAATACTGTACTCTAGCATCACCTTGCCTTTCTTTGTGCCTAGGCATTGACATAACCATCATATATCTCTATAAAAGCCTTGGTCTCCATGTGCACATACTCGATATGCAGGCTGACCCACACATAAAATGTAAATTCCCTACATAAAAACACATATACAGTATAACATCTACAGTAAGGTGATATAACTGGCATCCATTTTGCAGACTTTCCATCATCCACCATTCAAAATCTGGCAGGAAAAAAGGGGCACTCATGCAAATAACAAGTTAGCAGGTATCCGAAATTTCCATATTTTTCACCCCTGGCAGTAAATAATTGAGAAGGTCTGTTTCTCAAAAAGAAAATAATCAAGGAGAAAGGAAAAGAAAAAAAAAATACAGTTTCCAAGTTTTGCTTTCATTACATATTTCAGTGGAGGCAAAAATAACGTCAGCAATGAGTAAGAGGGTTGCTCCCTTCAGTGGAATGGAAATGAATGAAATGTCAAAATTGAACAAGATTACACATCAGCATATCAGCACCACGTTTCATCATTACCTCACTGATCTGCTATCGTGCTAAAATATTGTTTTCTTGTTTTTCTTTCAGGGGAAAAAAAACAGATAACAAAATTATACATGTGCATACATTACTTTGGGTAAACAAAAAGGACCATCTTGGTAGAACCTGTGAAAAACTGGATTGGAGAGATTTAGAGAATTGTTTTGCCAGATCGTATAATTTGCCTAAATATGCATGTGTTTTTAGATGTTTTTTTAGGTATATCAGTTATTGTAGATGAACGGGTTCTTGAACAATAGGCCGTAATGATGGAAAATAATCTCGAGGCAGCATTTAGATATGAAAGCACATGCTTTTTGGACACATGTTGGTGTGAAATAAAAATTTTTCACACATTGAATAAACACTGTCAGATGTAACAGCGGGTTAAAAAAAGAACAAAACGAAGAACAAACTGTGATGCCAGAATACACCATGAGGATAACAAGAAGAAGAAGAAGAGGAAGAGGAAAACCAGCATGTGTCCATATATGTGCTTTGAATTCACATGCATTTACATAACATCGTAATGGAAACTAATTCCAAAAATATACAAATTAATTTCAGCTCATAATCAGCATATTCAGCATTTGAAGCACAAATTGTGATGTTAGAATACAATAAAGTCAGTATGCAACGTGAAAAAATAAATACAAAGCTTACATGTGTCCACATACAGTATAAGCTTTGAACATGTGCTTGCATTTTCCTGGCTTTTTTTGTTTTTTTGAAAAGCATAGACACACAAACACATTTGAACTCATATTTCGCTGCCATGCCCTGTCCCGCTGTGTATCACAAAGTGTGAAAAAGTTCCTCAAACCAAATCAAAGGAACACAATAAAGTCAGCAAGCAGGCAGTTCTTCATACAGCAGATGGCATTAGAGTGTGGTACCAGTGTGGCTCCAGACTGGGCCTTTTTTAAATGCAGAGTCAACGGCTGATTTCTTGAAATTAATTCAACACAGGCTGGACAGTGATACTGTGACTGAGAGGCTGACGAGACTTGAAAGTTGACCGGAGTTTTGTGTTCGATTGCCAAGTTGCCGGTTTGAATTGCCCAAGCAAAGACGCTGAGCAAGAACCGACTTTGTGCGAACAAAATTGAACCCAGAGCTGCTGCAGTGTAGCTGCTCATTGGTCAACAGTGAAGACCGACTGAACTAGATTGCGTCCTGGTCACATCACCCATGGGTCATATGCCCCATCACTTTGCTTGGCTAAATAAAAATATAAACATTTCTGATGATCATGCTCTTAATTGACACACATTCATGACTCAAACATATGCTTGACTTTGAGTGCTTGAACATGGGAACATTACATCCATCTTCCACCCCCCCCTCCCACCCTTAAATATGTCAAACATTGTGTTTTAATCTGGCACCTGTTCTGACATTGAAAGTTTATAGTGTATGTGGGTTTCGAACATCATCATCCAAGGACATGACAGCCATTCCCATGCCTCCTTATATCTTAGAAGTTGGTGCAGCACGTTTGATATCTGATGCAGAATTTGTGCATTTTTGACCATTTGACCATTGATAAATATGCTAAAAAATACATTCAAAATACCATATAAGGACACCAAGTACTTGACCAACACCATAAAAAAAAAAAAAAATCAGTGCTGAGATTTGGTAAAAACAATGCTTATTCATGCTTATTGTCAATAAAACTAGGAAAACCACACATCCTCTGAATGCCTCAGATCTCTCGTTTGTGGCTAGTTTCTAGTTTCATGAGGCTGTGATTATCCTATAGGTCATTTTATACAGTGAGGTCAAGTTTCAAAAAAATGGTCTCACTACAATGAAATGGCTATTATGGAGTCTAACATCATCACACATGAATAAAATTGTGCTCATTACACCCACAAGAGTCTCAGCTTTCCAGTCAAACCCAATTTATGCGCCTCCAAGGGCCAGCGGTATGCAGAAATACTCAGATACACCATTTTAGAACAGGTGAAAATAACAAATCGGTGCTGCATGCCAAACACTGCATGGTTTGTGCACCATGCTATTTTCCCCTGGCAAAATTTAGCCGAACTTTACTTAGTCCCCTTGCCAGCATGACAAACTTGGTACCAACCGATTCTTTGGTTCGTCTAGTTTCAAATAATACCAGTATCTTCACTCTAGCTTTAAGGCTGAGCTACAGCCACTACAGCATCTGTCTGTCATGGATGGTGACGCCCATGGCAGCGTTTAAGAGGTTAAATGTTAACAGGCCGGCTATGACACCTCATGATCAAAACATTTCATACATAATGCATAATCGGATCATAACGCACATCCATCGTCAACTGGACAGAATAATGACTCACTTTGGGAATCACAGAGGACCACGGGAGTAAACAAATCACCAGTTGCAGAGTATTATGAAGAAACGGAAAGCATAAAAGGGAAAGAAAACTGATCAGTAATTACAGAGTAGGGAGGTGTTGAAAGGTGGGTGGGTGGATGGGTTGGAGGGAGGGGGGGGGGTAAAGAATCGGTTCAGTGCTGATGAACATTTGAGCATTTCTACATGCCTGAAGGAATTCCATTAACCACTCTGATTAAAGTAATCATTGGAGCCATCGGTGCCTGTCAGATGCCATCCCTGCCCTCTCAATTACCCAAATCTCCTTGAACTCAATTGCTCACATCATCATGAGGACTGGGTGGCAGGCAGGCAGGGAGGCTGCGTGGAAGAAGAGGCATCTCCAGTGGGGGGTAAGTGAGGCAGCCCACAAGCATATGGAAAATGTCCACCCCCCTTCTCTCTATCTAAGTATACAGAGGATGACCACATATTAGCCTAATTATCAATGGTATAGTTATAGAGGGTGGCACATGTAAAGGGGAAAAAAGGGATGTGTAAATTATTTTAAACTGCAGGTAGAAGCAGATGGGTGAGGTTTCCGGTATCTGGAGGAAGTTGACACAAAATTAAATTGATGTCCAAGAGCTTTACTGTGTTTAAAGAGGGCTAGTAGTAAAAATACAACAACAAAACAAACATTTTTTTGCCCTTGGTTTGGGATGGAAGTGGCAGTTTGGGAAATAATGTTGCCAAAGCCAATCACAACAGGGCTTCATCAGAATCAACCAATCATTCAGAGTTTTTTTTTTTTTTTTTTTTTTTTTTTTTTATTATTATTATTTGCATTAGCCCGCTCATGGGAGGAGGGCAGGGCAACAATAGTGCCAGCCAATCAGCAGCTAGTGGCCCACTAGCTGCCAGTAGAACACAACTGGATTTCATTTAATTGTCACAGCTGAGTTTTTTTTTAGGCAAATTCATTATATAAAATTGCCAAAAAGTGATGAAAATAACCCACTTTAAGCTTTACAAAAATAAGTCTGTGGTAAACACATCAGTCTCTATTTGGCATCATTGAAACTTACAAAAAAAAAAAAAAAAAAAAAAAGCCCAGTATAGAATCTGAATATGACTTAATCACCATCACCTTCATCTTCCTACTATCTGTACAGCACAGTGCTACATCTGAATCCTGCACAGTACATACAGCATCTTATCGGCGCATTCAGCACACTTGGCAGTGGAGTACACAGCATGTGCAACATCAACATGACACACTGAGCTTTGAACATGCTACATTAAAAACAGACTGAAGGCGAAAGGCTGACGCATGCGGGCTATCAAGTTGATTTCCTTTGCCGCAGCCATATAATTTTACAACCCCTTTATTTTATTTATTTATTTTTTTCTCCACAGCTGATATGCTGTTAGATTTTAGCAGATGTCTGCTCAGTCAAATCCAGAAAATATGAAACTATCCTGGCATTTTCAGTACGCTGATGTTGGAAAAATAATTGCCTGCCAATTTAAACTCTGTGCGCTGAAATAGCCAACTGATGAGCCAGTGCTACATGCAACTTGGACTGGATCTCCAGCGCGGTGCCACTCCACACCGATTAATTCTCAAATGGTGTACGAGAGGACGTGAACGGGAGCACTGGAATGCACACAACCTCCATCTCTCCCTTCCATCTCCTGATCTAATAGACGCCAGATTATTTGTTGTGCTCCCTCAGCTGAGCAGAGAACAAAGCTGTATCTGTCCAAACAGGTTTTTTTTATTATTATTATTATTATTATTATTTTTTAAAGCTTCATCGCTGCATGCAGCACATATGGCGCAGAGAGAGAGAGACTTTTTTGACAGCTGACATCTGTACCTACTTCACGCTGCGCATTGCATCACTCCACATTAGATTCACACATTAAGGTTAGGCATAAGTCGGGGCCTCTTGTGTAGCATGAGGCAACACACTTTGAAATGTTTCACCATGCAACTTCCTGTGGTGAATACAGATGCAGCCGTCGCAGAAGTCCCACTTTTTGCAATGCGTTTTTTTTTTCTTTTCTTCTTTTTTTATTCAGCATTTGTGCAGGATAGATGCACAATGGTTACCACTATAGTAGCAAGACTCCTTGGTAACATAACATTACAGCATGACTGATGGAGTGAACCTAATGTTACCCACACAGATGCTGTGTAAAGCTGTAAGTGGAGTAATACAGGAAGGCATATTAAACTCTGTGCCCTTCATTGATGCTTCTGTATATTTAAAGGCCTTAAGAACCCACGGGCTGATTAAAAGCATCATTTGACCAGCAAGAGAGTCTCTCTCTCTCTCTCTATGTCTCTCTCATACACACACACACACACACACAAACATGCACACACATATACATACACAGAGGCCATAACTTCTAGCAGTGGCTACGTCATAGCAATGATCGAGCTTCCACACTAGAGGTTTTAGGAGGAAAGCAGAATTGCACACACACACATACATTCACAGCCCAGCAAACACACACACACACATACACACATACAGTAATCACAAGCCCATTTGGAATGCATGATTCAATGATTATGTAATTGTATTCAAGGGTTTTTTTTTCCTACCACAGTACTGTGAACTGAGTAAAATCACCCTCAAAAATATAATTCTAGGAAATTCATGAAAAATAAAGAAAGAAAAATAGCAGATTGCCATCTGGGCCACATTGTAAACATTTTGCTATGTTAGGTCTGCACAAAAAAGATCAGTTTTTGGCTTCACAATGGTTCAGGATGCTTCCTTGAGGCACCTCGAGAATGCATGAGTCATTTTCATTTTCATAATATCAGAAATATAAATCAACATCTGTGTTTTAAAAAAAAAAAAAGAAAGAAAGAAAGAAGCTGTCAACATTGTGTCGTCGTCCCATAGGCTTCCAATGCCGGTCGACCACACACACACACACTCACATACACACATACACACATACACACTCACACACACACTTCTTGGCTATGATTCACATCCCCTGCTACATGTATGACACATCCACAGTTACACTCCGTTCCAGGACTCCTCATCTCCCAAATGGTGCCTTCTGTTCTCATTCTGGGCCTCTATGAAAAGATCCAACAAAAAATGAACGACCCTGAACAGCCCATTTTTTTTTTAAACCATTAAGGAAAGGCAGCTCCCAACTCAGTGAAAAAAAGAATGAAAACCATTGTCTATTACAACACTTTGAAATGGCACATCTTTAACATTTTATGCCTAACAACTGGCCATGGAGTAATATTAAGTTGTATCTCAGTAAATACAAATGACTAGACAGACAAATAAGCAACAGATTATGGTGTCTGAGATGGACTTCTTTTTTTTCTTTGCCTCCTCTCTAGAGAGATAGCTGTCTATCTCGGTTATGGAACATTGAATTCATAAATGGTGATGCTCGCTGCACAGTGAAAATGGTGGCACAGTGCATCATTTGCATTTTTTATAGACCTACTTTGCATATCAGATATTAAGTGGGTCAAGTGACTGGTAAACTTAACAAAATCAAAACATCCACAGCAAAGATTTGAGAACCCAAACAGCATCCTCGGTCTCATTTCGTTGATGCTGGAGGTACGCACGTATGTTTATGGTTTTTGTTTAAATAGATCTAAAGGATCCGAGCAGCTTACCAGCCAATTACAGAAGATGAAATTAGTGTTGAATTAGTTTGGAGACATCAAACCCTTAATCCAGCTTTACTTCTTAATCAGTGTCAAAGTTTGCACACGTTGCCTTTATTAGACTGCTAAAATAGCATTTAATTTCAAATCAGCTCCAGTGATGTTTATATAAATTACCCAGTCGTTGCTGGCCGGGCAGTAATGCTGATGCTGTTGTCATGGTATAATTGCAAAGGGACAGCCTCAGATAATGCTCATTGATTGAAACGCATTGATTACAATCCTCGCTGAAACACTAACCACCCCTTTGAGCAAAGCATGTACTGTGTCTTTATCTGCTTTGATGAAGTCCACAGCATGGTCAGGATCAATTCAATTTCTTTTCGGCAAAATGGATTTTCATTTGATCACCAAAAAAAAAAAAAAAAAAAAAAAAAAAGTTACTTCAACCATTAAGTATTCAGACTGAGCCCTGGCATAACTGAGACACTGGCCTCCATTCATATCATCAACAACAGCCTCAAGTTCCTCAAAAGCACATTATATGAACCTGACATCATGTTTATTTGATGACAATAACATAGTTTGGTCAATATAGTGCAATAAGTGCAAAGCAATCAAAACAAATAAAATTGATAAGGGATAGAGAATTTGCGAATGCTTGTATAAAAATAGGTGTTACATTGATTAAAATATCAGTATTACACAACATAATTATTACTTCAAATATCATTTATGAATTTTGTTTTGATAACATATCAATTCTACATATTAAGAATGAATACCCATATTCATTTTTAATATAATAATCTCCTTTATGAGAGCTCATGAAGGCTAACTTGCCTTCTAATTCCAAAAAGTGCAGAAAGCATACAAAGACACTTTTTTCTTCTTCTTCTTCTTCTTCTTCTGCTGCTGCTTCTTCAAATGACGCAGTCTTTTTTGAACATTGGGGGTGTGCCACTTTCAAAAAAAGCCACTTTTACAATGCAGAGCTACAGTAAATGAAACTACGAACATAAGCCTTTTCAGAGGATCATGGAGTATGATGACACAGGTAATATTGATGTAGAATCAAAAGTTTTGAAAAGACATGGCAGATTATATCAATAAATACTTACTTACAGACTACAGCAGAAAATAGTCCTACACAGTTTTGATGATCTGCTGTACAGTGTTTTTTTTTTTTTTTTGTTTTGTTTTGTTTTTGTTTTTTTGTTTTTTTGTCCAGGAACAGTTTTATAAACATTTTTTTTTTCTTTCTGATTCACAATATACCTTATGTATGGTTATATTCCTGAAAATGAAGCTGGGTAAGATTTACCTGTACACTTACATTTTGTGTGTAATTCGATCTTCACCATAGAAAAATAGATTTTGCATCATCAGTTAAGTAGAGCAATTTTGTTCATCCATTTTTGTTTCAGAAAGCTGTATCCATTCCTGTTAATGTCATGTTCAGAAATAAGAATAAGACTGTTCGGCACACCCCGTTTCAACTGCTTCTCTTTTGTTTGTTTGTGTTGTGCCAAGGCACCCTATAAACTGAGCCACTGTTTTAAGGAGGGTAAGAGAGAAAAATGCTTCATTACATTTACGGTTCTGTTGCTCAGAACTGACTAAAGGTGGTCTGTTTCTCAAGAACTTCGAGGTAATCGGGCTCAGACTGCAGTTTAGCTTTAAGCTCCAAATATTCATTTCTGTTGGGCTCAACATAAACAGTACTGGGCGCTGTGCCATAGAGCACCGTTTCTCTTATCCTCTCCGGGTGCAAGAACTGACGTCTGACATCAAAGTTTGGGTTGTACGTGTATGACACAGGCCCTGTGTACTTGTACTCTAAATTGGCACCTGCTGGGATGGATGGGATGGATTGATGGGGGGACTGCTTATCGGGCTCGAGAATTCCTCTGAAGAAATGATCTGCATCCTGGACAGGGGAGGGGTTCTCACGTGGCTCGATGGTGCTAACACTGTACGTGGGGCTCCTCATTGTATTGCTATCCCTCTCCTCATCTGGGTTACTCCTGTATGTCACCTTGAGCTCATGGAGGTCACGGTAATCCTCCACAGTGTTTCCTTCCCTTGACCTGTAAATGGGATTTTTGCACATATGGCCCATGGGATGCGGGATATACTCATAGACGTGGCCAGCTGGGGCTTTCACTTTTGGACCAGAGCGGTTGCTGTAGAGGCTGTACTGCAAGTTAAATGAACTGACGTCTGAATTGTTGGTGCTAGTGCGGTCACTCTGTGACTTTTTGCGCTTTTTCATCACCACAACAAAAAGCCCTGCTGCCACAAAGACAGACATGATGAAAACAAGCAGGAGGCTGAGGATGAGGACAGAGAGAGGGACAGAGCTGCTAGGGGTGTTGAACCTCTGTGGGGTGTCTGTGGTAGTGGCCCTGTCATCCACGGGCTCGTCCGTAGGGGGAGCTGTTGACACAGGAACGTCAGAGTAATCTGGGCACAGCTGCTCCGACTGGATGGAGCGCAGGTCCATTCCGCTGTGGCGTTTCGGCGTCTCACACACAACCTCGTTAACCACGGTGCCTGCACTGAGCTGCTCAAGCCATATCTTCATCCCCACTATGTCACAGGAGCAGTCCCACGGGTTCTCGAACAGATCTATTTGCACCAGCAGCTTCAGCTGATCTAAAACACCACTCACAGGCAGGTTTTGGAAATGGTTGCTGCGGAGATTAAGCCTAGACAAGGAAAGGCTGGCAAAGATGCCCCCTGGTAATGTTTTCAGGAGGTTATTGTTGAGGAAAAGCAGCTGTAGGTTAGGAAGGTACTGGAAAGTGCCCATATCAACCTCTCTGATTTTGTTATACTCTAAATAAAGATACTGTAGGTTCTGCAAACCAAAAAACATTTCTGCTGTAAGTCTGTCCATAAGATTACCATTTAAATACAGCCTACGCAGGTTGGTTAAATCCCCAAAAGCTCGGTCGTGGATCAGGGTTATCCTGTTGTTTCCCAGGTGAAGCAAATCCAATCCAGTGGCATCGACAAAATCTGATCTCCGCACCACAGGGATGTAATTTCCCGTCAGATACATTTTTTTAGGATTGTATGGCTTGGGTTTAAGATCAGAAATACTCTCAATCTTTCTCTCTTGGCAGTTGACATTTAGCCCAAGGTCAGATATCTGCAAATTACATGTACAGGCAGTGGGGCAGTCCAAAGGCACAGGAGATTTGGTCTGAAAAGCAATGATGGGGCCATAGTTGTAAGGGTTGCCACCTGATATTCGGGAGGTGGGCTTTGGCCTCATTTTGTTAACTTGGCGTGTGCCCTTGGTGGGTCTAGAGGAGGACCTCAAAACAGCCGAGGAGGTGGCGGAGGCTGTGACAGCAGCAGGCGTGGTCTGGTAATATCCATTGGTGCTGAGAGGCGGCGCAGGCCTCACCGTGTCTTCCAAGGGTCTTCTCGGGCAGAGTTCCTGCTTGGATACCTCATCCAAATCTCTGCCGTGGAGCCTGAACGGCGTCTCACACACCACCTCCCCCACCAGGGCTGTATAGGCTATGCTCTCCAGCCAAGCCTTCAGAGCAATGAGCTCGCAGGAGCAATTCCACGGATTCTCCTCCAGTTGTAATTCCACCACTTTGTCCATGTGCTCCAGGAGGCCGATGTAAGGGAACATTTTTAACCGGTTCCCCCTCAGGTCCAAGTGCGTCAGGGGAACATTCCGGAAGATATTCGGAGGCATGGCAGACAGCAAGTTGTCGTTCAAAATCATCACCGTCAGTTGGTGCAGTTTGCTCAAGGCGTTGGGCTCGATGATGCTGATGTAATTGTAATCAATCTGAAGGTATTCCAAACTCTCCAATCCCGCAAACGTATCATCCCTCAGAATGTCAATCTTGTTGTTATTCAGGTGCAATCTTTTTAATCCCTGGAGTCCGTTGAAGGCACCTGACTCTATCTCAGAGATGTCATTGTTCCCCAAGTGCAGGATGGTCACCCCAGTGTAATTGATGAAATCATTGACTGACAGCTTCTTCAGGAGGTTCCCCGTCAGCAGGAGGTGGTACATGGAGAAATGGACCGGGCTGATCTCTGTCAGTCTGACAATCCCCCGATTCTCGCAGCTCACCGTCAGGATCCCTTCCTTCTCCTCACACGTACACAGGTTCCGACAGATCTCCCCATAATTGTCATACATCTCGACCAGCCTCAGAGATGATGCAATCAGAAGGATTATTTTTAGGATCCAGATATGCATTTTTCGTGGGAGAGGGTGCCCCAGCTCACTCAAGTGCAGTACCAGTATGAGGTGTCATCTAAGGAGGAAAAGAAAAGGACGGGTTGTGTTTTATACACCATGACATAGACAGATGGAAAATATTTACAAATGCATACAGCAATGGACTAGTAAAATGACTGCTGAGATTTTAAGATGAACCAGATATCAGGCATTCATAACAAACACATTCAGAGAAAGACAAGTAGGCCCACTAACGCTTGTTCATTATGCAGATGTGTCATGTCGGCATCATTTGGGATTTTAGAATTGCAGAGCACAAGCGCCACAGATGATTCTTTTAGAAATACATACTTTCACGATATAATAATCAAGTGGATAATGCAACTACCCGCGGTGGATGGCCACTGCGCATTTTGATAGCTCGCCTGAATTCCAATCTATATTACAAATAAGAGAAAAAGAAAAAAAGGGAACTGAGAATCGCCATCCACGGTGTACAGGCAAAGGGATCTTGTCATTTACTAATTCAATCCCCAGAGAATTTCAACAAAGAAGCGCACTATCCAAAAAAAAATCAGACCACACACATCTGACATCCAGCTTATTTTTTTTAAGATTCACCCTTTCTCTGTCCCCCCCGAAGTAACATTAAAATCTCGAAGAGGCAAGCAACTATCCCCTAACCACAAAGATTTCTCACTCACCCCGCATACCCGACGACTTGAACACAGTGGAAAAACTGTCGGATTCCTTCTCCCCACGTCCGTCCAACGACATGAGGACGGAGAATTTAATCGCCTGGTATGACTAAAACAATCTTGGGGAGGGAAAAAAAATGCAAGCTCTCATAAACGAATCGGCTGAGAGAAGCGTTCAGTGTTCATCTTAAAATCCGGCCTGCGATAGAAATTGTGAATATCAGCCTACAAGGCGACAGTCACAGCCCTTCTTCTGCCCACGGGCGAAAAAAAAGAAATGAAGGGAGTTGATCAAAGGCAAATGAGCAAGTGTCGTTGATCTCATAGTGGATCCTTGTTTGAAATTGCATTTTTATGGGTAGTAAATAATTCTATATTCTCTATGGCATCCGGTATAGAGAAGGTTATCGTGTGTTCTCTCTCTCTCTCGCTCGCTCGCTCTCTCTCTCTCTCTCTCCTTCTCTCTCTCTCTCTCTCTCTCTCTCTCTCTCTCTCTCTCTCTCTCCTCCACAGACGCTTGAATGCGCGCGCACGAACGCACGCACGCACCCAAACACACACACAGACACAAGCGCACACAAACACACACACAAGCACGCATGTTGGGTCCGTGTGCGCTGCGAAAAAAAAACAAACAAACACACACACACACACACACACACACACACACACACACACACACACACACACACATCGGCCCAGAAAATCTTCTCAATCTAGGTATTTTCAGATATCGGGGCATGTTTTCACTGTACCGACGATTTGGTTGGCATGATGGAGCGGTGCACATACTTTCCTCTCATTTGTTTCCCTGGCAGTCGAGTTGATTTTATTGCAACCTCAAGAAAACGACCACTGCCAGCAGACATTATATAGATAACTTGAACGCCAGTGCGTCTATCACTTATGCTCGCCGGGTATCCTTGCGCTGAAGCATTATTTGGAACGAGTTAAACTGTGAGGATATGTCTGGGCACGAAAAAAAATGCAGGCTATATGCTTGTTATTTCCACACCAGCCGCAGACACCCTTGCTTAATAGCGTCTTAAATCCGGATCAACTTCAACACAGCAATGCAACTGAGGGGGGGAAACAGAGATTTCAGCACCACGGACAGATCCCCAAAATGTAAGCATACGCCTCATCACAGACGAGCAATAGAGAGAAAATGCATTGTCTTCTTACCGTGCTGATCCCGGTAAACGCCAAAGCATCCCGAAAAATCACGACTGTGCCCCTTCTTTTTCCCTCAATCCTCAGTGAAAACATGGATTTCGAGATTTTCGCCGCCGTCCGCCCTTTCGTCGGCTGTGAAAAAAAAAATCAGAAGGAAAAAAAAAAGAAAAGAAAGAAAAAAAAAAAAGAAAATCCTTAAAGTCAAGTCTTCTCTGTGTTTAGCTCCATATACCAGGCATTGGAGAGCACATACAGTCTCATTCACGCCAATAACGTGACAAGCGGCGCTGCAAAACGGGGTCTTGTATTCTTCCAGGTGTAGAAATTAGCAGTCTCATCTCGGAGAAAAAGCCGTAAACAAAGTTCATGCATGGTCAGGAAACGGGAGCGAATAAAAACGCGGTAATCCCACATCAGACAAGACTTGCTGCATGCATTTTAACTGTGACTTTCATCCATGCGCACTGACGAAGCGGAGGAGAGAAGCACGAATCCCCTTGTCTACTGCCAGTGGTACGGCTTGTACCAGTTTATGTATAGATCTGCCAAAGGTCTCTTTATTTCAAATGCCCACCGTCCAAATCGACCGGAGATATTATTTCACCTTTTCAGCCTTTGGTGAAAGAATCCGATACCCCTTTCCCAGCAATCGTTAAGTCAGGCTATGCATATACATTCTTAACCTCCCACCAACGTTTCAACTAGTGGAACTTGATCTTGGTTGGTGCAAACCAGCGCATCCCCTACAGCAACGGACGTATTATGAAACAATTATCATATTATGACAGCCGAAATAACTATGTAAAAATGCATAAATCCCCCCCTCAATCTCAAGACTGTCACAGCCAGGAAATGAAAAGCAATTTCATGCGTACAATACTCTTTGTGGGATATGGCAACGTGGAAGAAGGAGGGGTGGTGGGTAAGGGTGGTGGAGGGGAGGGAAAAGCAGAGGGAGGCTGGAAGAAGACCCGTAGAGGGCAGCACAATAATGAAAAACGCATCTTGGCCATCTCCATGCTTGCAGTTTGAGGTTGCACTGCACTGGGGAAGTCAGTGTGTTTTTAATTCAGCAGCAACAGTCATTTGATTTGTCACTCAGAGCTACAGCTGCATTGTACTGTGCAGCACATCTTATTTCCATGCTTTTGAAGGTCAGAATTGGGTAGCTCTATAGCTCTTTTTATTATAATTCCAAGATACTTTGATTTTATACCATCCAGCCTTTGATTTTCTTGGGGAGAAGTGGTAAGCGGAAATATATTGGCCTGACACTCATCCTGGATTCAGCATGTCACTTCATTATTCCTTCATATTTCATATCCCTTCATATTTCATTATTCTGAAACTGCCGTCCTTGAGGCAGCTGTCACATCATTCCAAAATACTGGGTATTGTTCAAATTCGCCAGTCATTGCAAGGATCTTGCCAAATCTATCAGTGAGGCTTAGCAGCTGAAAAGTCAGAATACCTGCTTTATCCATATGGCTGAGCCAAAACCATAATTTGAGAAAAGGCAGTGAGTTGAATTCCATCATGATTTCCTCTGATCAGCTAGTGGATCCAGACAGACTTGGATCTAAAGAATCTGAAGTCTTGAAACTGGGTGGAGTCAGTGTCATGGCTGTAGACACAACTCAGCCAACCAAAGTCGAGGAAACAAGCTTATATTGTTTTATCGTGTAAGGGATGGTTTTGATGACACGGATTATGCCTATAGCCCTAGAAAACATGAATTTATAACAGAGATCTCCATTGAAAAAAGATGAATTTACTATTGGATTAGGCTTAATCCATTTTTGCACCCAATACTGTAGCTTGCTAATGCTGATATTGCTCTAAGCACTCCATATTTTACCAAATCATGGCTTATTTGCCCCTTGTTGAAAGAGCAAATCAAGTCAAAGCCACAGCTGCCCTCTTACCCTCTTATTGCTTTAGGACAGGAAACTTTAGAACCACTTAACTAAAGCCTGAACAGAAAATCGAATTAAATCTAGCATATGGTGGGCCGCCATGTCCAAAGAGATTTCCCACTTAGTCAGTATTGTGCGGAAATAAGTCAACTCTTACGCTCTCTTTAGCGGGCCGGGAACGACAATAAGCGGATGTGGCATCCATGCCGCTTTTCCAAAATTAGCCGTGGAGATGCATTAAATTATCTTTAAGTCTCTGGCTCTGTAATCGTATTAACAGTGGTCTGTCCTGTGGGGATGGACAAATCAGTATCTATGAAGCCTCGGCTGGGATACAGCTATGGAGAAAGTTGTGCTAATGCAGCGGGGTGTTTGCTTCCTCCCCCTGGAAGGGACTTTGGCTGGCTCCCCTGAGAGGCATGGTGGCATTAAAGAGAGGAGAGCAGAGCTGTCCTAACTCTCTTTTTTTTTTTTTTTTTTTTTTTTTACCCTAAATGACTTTTGCGCCTGCTGATCGTAGAGGTAGATACCCTTGATGAGATAGTGTGTAGCTGGTGATGGTGGGGAGGTGTGTTTATCTGTCTGTGTAGGTGTTTGTGTGCCTGTATCAGTTTGCTGTATGCCAGTATAAGTTTCCTGTGTGTCTGTATGTGTTTAGGTTACGTTTCGTTCACACAACTCCATGCATATCCCTGTCTGTGCATGCTGCAAGTGTGTGTATATGTGTGTGTATGCATGCTTGCATACAGCTGAATGTATGTGAAGGTGGGTGTATGCATGCACATGTACTCTCTCCCCCACAAAGGCTAATGGGTTTATGCAAACATGCAAATAACTATCACAGTTTATGTGCAAAGAACACATACTATTATAATCAGGGCAGGGACAAACAATTAAGTAATTAAATGCAAATGTAATTGCACGCTACAGTGCACTTAACATGCATCTTTTGCATGAGCCAAGGTTGTTTTTTTTTTTTTTTTTTTTTTTTTTTTCTTAATTGAGCTATGCAGGATGTATTTTCTGATATGCTCATCATCATTACCATACTAGCACTTAAGTAAATGCAAAGCATGTCGAGCTGGGGTCACACAGTTGAAATCCATTCAATTATTCTTAGTGTTTAATTTGGCCTGCCTTGCTGGCATGTTGGCACGGTTTGGCACTGCTGGCACCGCCAATGGTTGGCTTGATCGTGCCAGACAAGCACTAGAAATCAGAAAGGTTTAGTCCAGGTCCGGTACTTACACAACCTGTTTACACATTATATCAACTCAAAATATTAGGCAAGGCACAATAAATCATATCTACCCACTTAGGACTAGGGTTAGAGCAAGCTGTCACCACACAAATAAGCTTTTCAGGAATCAAAAAATGCATTCGTCTGTCTGATTAAGGCTTGCAACAATGCCGTGCGCTTTGAATATTGCGACCCAGGACCAGGAACTTTCCTCAGCGCATGGATAACCACTTAAACTTTAATGCGCTGATGTGAAATTAGTTGTGATGGCATTCTAATGCAAGTTGGGACTTCTCGTCTCAGTTGTCGGCAGTATCAAAAGAAACCCCTTCTGGTTGTCAGGCTATGCGCCAAAAGCAGTGGGCAGGGGGAATAATGAAATGTGTCTAAAAGAAAACATCTCAGGGGGATGTACAATGTTGCACCATTGGTTGTTTTTGTAATTTATTTGACAATGATATATTTAGAACACAAGTTACCTTTTCTTTCTGCAGTTATCCCTTGATGAATGCAGCTCTGTGCGGGGCTTACTGCACTGACATGTGCTTTAATCTCATAATGGTGACAAAAACAGTCAACTATGTAAAAGCTGACACGGCTAATGTCACGGCAAACTGGGTGTTTTCAAAACAATGTCAGAGACCCGGATTTGACTTTTATCCATGTCACTCGAGGCAGAAAACGAGGTCAACCAGGCTGGTGAGATATTGCAGGTTTACACACATCTAGCCTGGCTTTGCAGCACAAGGCATGGGAAGCAGGTCTGGTAAAAAACATAGTGTAGTCCATTCTGGAGGCTCATTTTTTAATCAGTATTTGTTAAGGTTGCAACCATTTGGCCTCTATAATGGCAGCTACAAATTGCCATAATGATACAGTTGCACCAATGCAAACACAGCAGTCAGGATTGCGAAGCTGAAGGGCCTAATGGATTAAAAACAGGTTGTCTTTGAAAACGAATATAAAATGAGAAAAATCATAGACCAACATGTTAGCGAGGTGTCTACACTCGCTACAAGCCAGACAAAAGCCACCTCAGTGGTTACATAACCTTTATTTCATTTTCTTGCAGTGATAGTTTTGACAGCTTTGATCCAAATAAAGCAGCAATGCCTGTGGTGATTTTATTTTTTTAATTTTATTTTTATTTATTTCTTGTCAGGAGAGGGCCAGACATTAATTGCGCTGTGATTAACTTGCAATGGTCTCATCTGGCGTGCGGGTCTAGAGGCCAACTGGTGCTGTTAGCAATTTCTGTCATAGCCACACTCCCACAGCAGGGTCTTGCAGAGGTCTTCGGGGCCAGGAATCAGCGCCACTTCTGGTTTGGACTGTCCAATCCAACTGGCACATCTTCTCCACTGATAACAAGGTGCAAAAAAATGCAGGAAAAAAAAATGCAGGAGGAAATGCTTTACATCAACAGTGACTAAACCCTGGAAGCCCTCTTTGGCCTTGTAGTGGAATGAAGGCTAATTAGACAGCCTAGGATGGATAGAGTGCAGAACTGTAAGCTCTGCTTTGCTACTGACACTCCACCGGTCGTGCCACTAAACCGATTTAATCTTTACAGCATCACCACCATCAGGGTCACAATCCATGCACACTGTCACACAAAGAAATACAAGATTACAGATCAAATTTCATTTTGAGGAACATTACAAGCAAATGAATTTCATCAGTGAGATGATATCCATTGACATAATTGATTTGGGGCTCTAATAGTGATTCATCCTGTACTCTGGTCATGAAAGTGTGTGCGTTTGCATTTGCTGTGGCACACAGAAAGTGAGATTTTTTTTATGTTGCAACCTGCAGTTTGTTTGGGATAGACAGATTGAGAACTGTGCAGCCAGCATGGGCAACAATATGGCTCAACGGACAAAGGAAAGAGTGCCACTTGCAGAAATGTAAACTTCATTGGCAGAAACAGCAAAACACATTGTTGTGACAAGTCGACACTTGACATGTGCTCTCTTTGAAGTGCAGAGCGAAAAATGATCGCACCAAAGATGCTGATAAAATCAAAGGAAAGGATTACCGGATTAACACTTGAAACCATGCCTTTGTCACATAATGAGCCTCCATCTTCCAAAAAGGAAGGAAAAAATGCTCTAATTGTTGCTAAATCAAGAAAAATGTGCCTGTAACTGCGCCGGCGTTTCTTCAGGTTTGTAGATCAACCCTATCTTGACACCTCATATTCATGGCTTTGGCTGCAGTGTTACCTGTCAGCGCCGCGGCTTCTAATCAAAAACATCACAGCTGAAGCCCCTGCATTCATCACAGCAGCGGTGATGTAATGCTTTGGTGTGGGCTCCCACCAAAGACCGAGAGCACATCTGCTCTGACAGCCGTGATTGATGGTCAAAGCAGGAATAGGGCTGCACAGGGAGGCCTTCCCTTTGTTTTCCCAGTGACTTGGCTCGGGCCGGGCGAGCGAGGTAATTTAAAAATGTTGAATCGGTAACATGCAAACTTACCGGGGGCTCTAATGAAAAGAGCTGCTGACAATGCGATAAGTGCATCCTCACTCTATGAAGGAGTGAATGGGATTGACTTATTAGCTCCCCGAAGAGAGGAACAAAAGCAGTGAACCACAACCAAACCCACCCATTTAACTGTAGTCAGCGAGCACGGAGGCTTTTAAGGTTATGAGCAAACTGTTGGCCTTGATGCACAGGCAACAAAATGACACCACAGTAAACGTGTGCAAATTAACGGCAAATTTAGTCCTGTTTCGATTATAGCTGCACCGTTTTGTACTGAACAGTTTAGCCAAAAAAAAAAAAAAAAAAAAAAAAATGCCAGTGTTGTAGCCGTCTGAAAACATGCAAGTGCCATTTGTAAGGTACTGGAAAGACAGAAAACGAAAAAAAAAAAAGGGAGCAAAAACATCAGCAATACTGCAACCACCAAGTAAATGGATATGATATGGATATGATTTGAATCACAGCAAAGCAAGCGTGACGGAAAATGTGCCTCGAAACCTGGACTGGTGACCTGGCGGTGAAATTTCAATGCGATGTTACAAGATTGTGGCTAGATAGGGACTCTGGGGTATGGTGAAACGTAAATGTACTTGAACCCCAAATCGACTGGAGCCAGACTTTTTTCTACAAGAGCTGATGGAAATTCAGTGTCCAGTCTATCTCCCTATGTGCACATTATTGAAGGAATAGTAAACTAAAACATGCAGTTTTTCTTTATAATGATTTTTATTGCCACCACAATGCAGAAGGTGGCCTATCGCTTGAGTCCAGCTGAGTCAAATGATCAGTTTTGCTGCAGATTAGAAGTTTCTTTCACATGAAACTGTGGAGCGATCCAATCAGGTCATGACCTCAGATTGTATTCCTCCCGCTTCCGTTTGATTGGCTGTCCAGCTGCACCTGTTATTTAATATTGCATCAGTAGAGGCAAGGGGCTTGCAAAGTGCTCCAATACTTCACAAGTAATGGTGTCATTTGTGGACTCTCTCACATCAACTTTCCTACCACACGCCTCCAAAAGTAAATTTTTTTGCATGTGAGCCATACAGTAATACCAGCTATGAAATCATTTGCTAATTGTTGCAGTGCTGGTAAGAGCTATAGCTATTTAAGTCCCGACAAGTGAGATATTTTCACTTTGCTGGCCAGCTGGTGGGTCTAAAGCCCAACCAGTCCTGCTGGAATGGATTACTGTGGAAAATGCAGACTATAAAACTCCATTTTATTGCAGTTATTGACTTCTAGGAACTCTCAAACCCTGGTGGATGATGAAGATAGTCCTCAGGAATAATATTAAAAAGAGAATCCACGTTTTTAACTGAGTTTACCATTCCTTTAATGTGGCTATCTCCCCTAGTTAAATTCGTGTATATATATCTTTAATATGAGGTATTAATGTGAGGGTGTAAACAGGGTAACATCCATCTTTTGATTAGGAGCACTTCTGGACATATTTAGGCAGCGTTTATTCGATTGTTGTGAGTAAGCTTCTTTCCAAATCCCCAAGCTGGGGATGCCGCCCGGGGGAATAGGAGAGGATCATTGAATAATAGCGGCCCTTGATGCTGGTGGCAATAGGAAGGAAGACGCTGCTTCCATCCACATGGAAAAACAAGTGAAGGCTATACGGCAGGTGAAATACACTCCACACTCAGAGCTGCCGGCGGATGAGAAAAGTAAGGACCACTTGATTTGCATTCACTTGACAGTCAAAGAAGGTTTTTGCAGAGCCATCACGATGAATCTGTTCTCGGCCAACCATGAATTCAGGCCTCGAGAGCGGAAAGGCAGAGCAAAGTAGACGTACGGCCGGAGAAGTGCACAATCTCCCAATCAAGCTGCGTTTTTGGTGTGCCGCGCGCCGCTGTGGAGAGCTTCCGCGAAGTCTAAACGAGCGCCGCGTCTCGCCACTTCACGGAAGCCCCCTCAGGGCAGAAATCAACCACAGGTGAGAGAAGTGGACACCAAGTCACACTGTGACCGAAAACAGCCGGCAGCCACTTTTGAGCCCTATTCATCGACACACTCGTAGTGTGGAAAGAGACTCTCAAAAATAATTAGGAAAAAAAATAAATAAAAAATAATATAAATAAATAAATAAATAAATAGGGGGAAAAAATGAAAAAAAGGGTGAAAAAATCCTATATGGTCCACATTTATATCCCCAAAATAAATAAATAAGTAAATAAATAAATATATTTACTTAAATAATAAATGAATAAAAATCTAATTAAATAAAAAAAAAAAAAATTAAAACATTCTACTCATGATGGATGTGGACATTTGTGGATTTTTTTTTTTTTTTTTTTTTTTTTTAATGATTATTATTTTTCAGTTTCATGTCATGTTTCTGTGCTCCATCCCTGACAAACCTTTACCTTCCTGAAATTTTTACTGTTGCAGAAAATACATGTCCTTAATAATCCAGGACAGCTATGAAATAAACTCCTAAAGGTCAATGATTTTTAGTTTGAGGGAGAAAAAGAGAAAGAAGAAATAAAAAAAAAAAAGAGAGTTATTTGAAAAGCACAAGGCTCGGTCGGTTTTTAGAGCTGCATGGATCACAGATTTTTATTGGTAAACAATCTAATGAACTTTGTCATATCCTGCTCCGTCGGGGGCAAAGTCCATTGATGTACATTGTCTGCTGTGCAACGCTTAAATAAGATTTTACCTTTGTTTGCTTTTGGCAAGTCTCTCTTTTTTGTTTTTTTTTTTTTTACTGTACTTTCTCCCATTTCAAATTAAAATCACTGCTGGATTTTAATCTCTGAGAGACGGAGCAAGGGAAGGAGGGGGCGAGGCTTGCCAAGCCAATTAGCTAGGCAATAATGGATTTCCAAATCACTAGAGGAACCATTTGCCCTCTATTTAAATAGTCAAGATAATTACAGTATATTCAAAAAATATGAATGAGAACATCAGCATGTACAAATCAATTCAGCTAGCCTTCTGTTTTTTTTTTTATTTTTTTTTATTCCTCGCTCCAAATTATAAATCTTCATAACGGCAGAAACGTCTTTTCCTTTCCGTCTCTATCTACGTATCGGCGCCCTTGATTATTAACTTGCTTTTCTCTAACCAGACAAACACAAAAAAAAGTGAACCTCTCCTAGGCTCCTCTGTCACAACAACTCAACAACTTCATTTCCCTAACAATTAGCAGTAGTTACATGTTCCAATACGCCATGTAACCGCCAGAACTCCTCCAAACAAGCAACATTATTTGTTGAATCTGAATAAGCTTCGGGTGCCAAAAAATAATTTCAGCATCCTTGTTCATTAAGCAGTGGGATTTTCCACCAAATGCAGTCTTTGTCGCTCGTTCTACCTTTGGGGGTTGGATGTTGATTACTTCACGCACGTTCCACCGGCTTTCCATGACAATCCGTGTGCATGTGTGTGTGTGTGTCCATATTTGAGTGTCTTCTAAGCAGAGAAGGAAAAAGAGGCCAAGTGGTAGCCTTTTTCCTCTTTTTTTCCTTTTTTTTTTTTTTTTTTTATTCAAGCCTGTATTCGTCTTACAGACACAGTGTGAAGTACTGTCGGCTTCACAGTGGCGAGTGAAGGTTGAAAGATTGTGAAGCGGCTGGGCAGGGCCTGACAGTCTGGGCACTGGATCAGTCAGTGGATTTGGGGGCTGGTGGCTGGTGGCTAAAGCTATCCCCTAGGTGGACTGACAGGCTGACTCGCTTCATACTGGACCCACACGTGTGTTTGTGTGAGAGCATGTGTGTGTGTGTGTGTGTGTGTGTCTATCAGCCTGTCTGCATATCTGGAATCAGGATTTCACTAGCCCCTAGTGGACTCCCTCATGGCCTAGATGGAGAGCCCGACTCAACTGAAGACTTGTATGCCCTAGAAAAATAGGTTGCACACCATGAAGTAAAGATGACATTCATACAGCAGCATATTATTACATCTATTATACGCCTACAAATTCTTGAGATGTAGCAGAGGGGGTTAATGCCTCTCTCAGATGACACCTTTTTTGGTGCAATTTCAAATAACTAAAAATACATGTGCAAAAATTAGGGTTGAAATGGTTCAATAAACCCATTTTTTTTTTTTTTTGGGTCACAATTTCAGTTTTGAGCTTGTTTTGTGCATCAGGGAGGAGAAAAGAGAGAGATTTGGGATAACAAGCATCATCAAATATTCTTTCAAAAGGCAAAAGTGCTATTTAGACTATTCAACAGACATAATAAATACTTTCAGGATATTCATCTATGCATCAGGTCAGTGTGCGGTCAGATGGCTCTCATGCAGAGGACTGCACTTTGTAGGGTGTATTGTGTACTGAATGGCTCATTTTTTGTATTTAGTGTAGTTACATAAGACATTCAGATTAATTATGAGTGAATAATTAAATTCTTAGTGGAAAAAGGTGAAATGAGGTGTGTTTCCATAATCTGTAAGTCTGTTTATGTGAACAAAACGATGTTATCATTTGACCGTCGCTTCAGGAAACCAGTTTGTTTACTGGGAACATCTCCATTCTGTTTTTTGCATATGTCATATCTTGATTCATCCGTCCATCTCTACCTGTCAGTGTTCCCACCATCCACCGTGACAGTGAACTCTGTCTGCAGTCATGTGATTAAATCCTGTGCACATGTCCTGCTTTTATTCGGTAAATGTGTTGCCATCAGAAAATAACTGCATTTCTTATAATTGAATGAAAAGTTTATCCAAATTGCAGGACTTTTTAGCATTTTTCATTTAATAAGGCAAAGTATGCATAAAAAAGCAATCATGGAAATACGGTTAATGATTGTCTATATCATATAAAATGATTTTGTTTATATATTTTTTGAGATAGAGGTTTAATTGTCAGACTTCCAATTACATTTTCATAGCAGCGAGTATTGGTTTTTCTGGTTTACTGTTCATTAAACACACACAATGAGGGGATTTTATGTGAAATGCATGAGGAATGAAAAGTTCATATACAATACCGAATTGAAATAAATATTGTTCAATGCACATGACCATACAATCAGCCATAAGATATGACGGCACTGTGGCTGTGTGTCTCTGCGCTGGTCGATATGATGATAAATACTCCACATGCTAATTTTCTTACTTATTAATCAAATGGTAAACAATCAATGAACGCATGTAACACATTTTGTGAGTGGATCAGATCTCCAGCTGGAGCCTTGCAGTTGTTATGTGCTTTAATTCCACGCGGTTCTGGGCTTCAATTGGATTTACAGAATATGAATATCGATTCATATCTTCCTGAATCTTTCCATTTTCTGAAAGTTAATGCAAGCACGGATAAATCTGCACACACTCAGCACATTTGTTTGCCTCTTGCTGGAAGTAAACAATCAGCTTGTCCTTAAAAAAATAAATAAATAAAATAAAAAAATAATAAAAGCAGGAAGCCTGAGAAAACTACATCAACTTTCGGTGTCGGAGTGAATGTACGTTTTTGGAGCTGCCGTGCTTTGTTTGGATTTCCTGTATATGAGTCTTCTCGGTTCCGATGCCACTGACACACTTATTTGACAAATGTGTTGAATAATTAATACAGTTTTGTCGAAATGTGTCACGGCGCATTTCCTATACATAAACCTCGACAAACAATGAATTATTTTTAGGTTATTTTTTTATAATCGTAACATCGGTTGCGGTGCTGGTTAGAGACAAGCGGCGTTGTGTTTTTTTTTTTTTTTCCTTGTGACTCACTCTTGCATTGTTCCTTCCAAAGTGGTAGTGAGGTTGACATGAACCCTTTTCCCCAAGAGACTCTATTAGCATAAAATTACTCTTTCCTTCCCTTTCATGCCTGTGCCGCTTCATTTTTCGAGTGACTCATGAGAAAAAAAAAAAGAGTAATATGACTTATAAATTGACGTCAAGTTCAGTCTTTCAGAGAAGGATCCAAGGAGAGACTGCGGTTCATGTTGAGTGTTTGAATGTCATGTTATCTGACATATGAAAGGAAAGCAAAGTAAGAGAGAGAGAGAGAGAAAGAGATAAAGAAAGAGAGAGAGAGACAGATGGGGGAGACCCCTCCGATAACTCCCAAACAATGCTGACAAAAGTTGTGCATTATTTATAGGAGAGAGGCTGCAGGAAGCTTTTGTGACGCAAACGGAAATGTGTCACAAAGGAAAGTTTGTTTGGGTGCGTGAAATATTAAAAATAAAGTCAGCTGGGTTTCGGCCACCTGAAAACGATGACGTATTATTGTGGGCATAACAACAAAAGGCTTAAAAGACAATATCACTTTGGGCAAAATATTGATTGAAAAATATGGACATGGCAGTTTTACTCCACTTCAGGCTTTATTTATGTTTATATATATATATATATATATATATATATATTTATGTATATATATTTTAAGGTCGCCAGCTTAGGTCCTGTAAGATGTGGTGATACCCATGGGTATCACATCATCACATCACATCATCATGGGTGTGTGAAAAATGACCTGTATTTTGACTTCAGAATACACCCCTTTATTTTCCACTGAAAGTTTTATAAGCAGCTATGTCTTTTTTTTTTTTCTTTTTTTTTTTTTTTTTTACCTCAAATCAAATCCTTGATGAAACATATGAATGAAAAGCATCTGGGGGCCACGGTGGTTTTGTCTGACATCCTTTCATAAAAATGTTTCATTTCCAGTGACTGCAACACTGCTCATAATGTGACTTTCTTTGTTGGTGTGCATGCCGCCCAAGCCTGTGAAAGAACATCGCCCCTCCTGGGTCGAATTAGACAAAGCGTCTTTCTCATTATCAAATTGGGATCTCCTGAAATCCATTCTTACATTATTGCGACGGGAAAAAAAAGCTTGCCGCCTCTGCTTGCACTCCCTCCATTTTGCCTGTCTGTCTTGGAGAAGGCAACAATGAAATGAACGAGTGAATGCACAGTATATGTCCATTGGGGAGAGTGTCATCTTGGACGCACTATAGACGAAGTATGTAGCTTTCAGTCCCCGTTGACAGGACACAATCAGGCCAGAGCAGCTGTTTATTCTGGAAGCTAGGTGGAGGACGGGGCTGTCATGACGTTCCAAGACCAGTAGCTGGTTTGACTATTTGCTGTCACACACAATGTGTGTTCAGACAAAGAGACAGGAAAAAAATACAATGACCCCTGGATCGCTGCTTGGCGGCAAAAAGGATCATGCAAATTCCACTTCTAAGCGGAGAGTGTGGTCGGAGTCACTGGGGGTTTTTGAGTGACCGCGGGTCGGGTACTGTAAGCCGTGTAGGGCCAGCATGGAAAACACAGACCCAAAACTAAAGCGAGCGAATGCAAAGTCCAGGCTTGGGCTTGTTGAAGACTGAAAACAAACAGACTCCACAATGCTGTTTGTGTTGTGATTTCCGCAAAATGATGGTGATGCACTGTAATGGACTTTGCTCACATGCCGAATGCAATCACATTTTGACTGAACATCAGCATGAACAGCGTATGGCCAAATTCTTTAAATCAGGCCTGCAGAAAAAGAGAGCGCATATGCAGCCACAGCCTTTGGGAGTAATTGCGGTCGATGCGAGCCGTAGAAATCAAGAAAAAACCTGCCCTTTTTCAGTGACCCGAGAACCAGAGGGAAGCTCACCATTCACCTCCCCAGAATCATCTCAGAGAATTTCAATGCAGTGCAAAGAGTTTAAAGCTTTAGGCCAAACAGTTCAGGCACTCTAGCTGAAAAATGAACTCATAACAATAAATTTCTTAGGGGAAAAAAAATGACCTTAGATTACCCCCCTTAGATTACCCTTTCCTAAACTTGATGATAAACCCCTTTGAAACCTTAACTAAGACTATTTCCTGACTTTAACTAAGACCCTTTCCTAACCTTAACCAAGTAGCCAATGAAAGCCAAGTTGATAAAAGTTACCAAAGTTAATATATGAGTGGTTCAGAGCCAGCAATGACAGGTTAATTGCCTTTTTACCTACTAGAGATTGCAGTAGGGACCCTAACCCATTACCTATTAGGGTAATTATGGCTGATCACGTCCATTCATTGGTGTAATATTAGCTGAACGAACTAGAGACCACCCATTCACAAGCCTACAAATCTTCCCTTCAGGCGACTGCTAACTCCCCCCGTCCGGTTTATCTTGAGCAAGACACACTAACACGCCCAGAGCCGGCTAAATGAATTGTGCCCGAGCTGTTTCAAATAGTTAATTGTAATATAACTACACCTGTTGCCCGGTTTGGACAGTCTGTATCACTGCAGTTTTGTTTCCCCTCACCTCTCTCTGGAAATAAAGAGGGGTTAAAGAGAGAGTAAAGAGATGGAAAGAAGAGGTGTTTCTTCCTCCAGGAGGTAATTACATATTGATCCAAGTCACTGAAGATCTAAACTGTGACGCTGCATTCACTTTCATCTCAAAGGAACTTGTCTGTGGTTTTTTTCCCTCTTTGTCCCCTTAAACTCTACAGTGGCTGGGAGTGAAGAGAGATGATATTCCTCTAATTACGTTTTCATGGAGCAGTCCTTCTTCCCTTGTCTCCCGCTTTCAGGTCTCTGTTGTTATGGACTTTACAATTACTTGATAATTAAATGGTGGAGGTCTTTGTACTATACTGTCTGCAGAGTCCTTTATTCGTTCTATGAGGGAGACTTTTTAAATTACCCAGTCACTCCCTTTCTCCTCCTCTCTCGCTCTCTCCCTCTCCCTCTGTCTTTCAGACTTCAGACGCTGTCTGTCCAATGATCCAGAACAGCCTTCAGTGTCCCCCGCTGATGAATTAAAAGTGTTCCTTTGGCATTCGAGGCCTTGGTGGAGGATTCAAAGGCAGAAGGCAAATAAAAAAATCCCTCTTTCTCTGACAAAGAGAGAGAGTTACTCTATGGAATGCACTTATCAAACTAAACTTGAGATTTCTTTCATAAAGTGACAATATCAACAAAAAGTTTACACAAATAACATCTCAAGGCCTCTGGTTTGTGTGGGACAATGCAGGGAGATGGTAATCAAACAATCCAACCTGACAAATATTTATAATATATTACACCGAGGCTATCGAGCTTTCATTTCGTCAATCACACTTTGTGGCTGCTGCTTCGCTCACAGTGCTATCAGCTGAGGAGGAGAGAGAAACCAAATGAAAGGGAATTCTTTTTTAGTTCTGCCAATAAAGCGCGCCCCGGCTGACCCTCGATTATTGTAAAATCTCACTTCTGCCTTTTATCTCATGCGCTTTGCCACACTCTCCGCCGAGTCTGATTCACAGTCTCCACACATGTCTGACTCACTCAAAGTTTCCCCATTGAGCTGATTGAGAGGTTGCGTCACAAAGCCGTGAAGTCTAGATAAGCGGCAAAGCGTTTATCCGTCCGATTCTGACCCCGAACCACTTTTAAAACTCCGAGGTAGGTCAAACTCCCCCAAGTAAATAATGATAAATCCCAGTCTGGTCTTGTCTGGTGTGGTCTGGTCCTCCTTGCTGCAATATAAATTATTAATTCCCCCAGTCAATGACACATTTGAGGAAAAATATGAGAATGTGAGAATATGACTTTGTTGCTCGCTGCCTCCATGTGAGATTTAAATCCACCTGCAGTACCTATTAGATTAAAGTAATGAAACATGATTTTTTATTTTATTTTTCCAGTGAATATTAAAAGTAATCCATTTCTTTACCGCCACCTCCATGAGGATATGGATTTCGAGCACAACAGAGGTTGAGCGCCTCAAATATTTAATATAAAGACGAGGATTCGACTCATGTACTCCGGCGCTATTTTGTGCAGGATCAATTTGCTGCCAAGTTAAATCAGCTAAATTAAAAAGAACTCGAGCATCGGGTTACACTTGCAGTCAAACTTTTTGCCGTGTCTGGGAACCTCGGAGACCATGTGCACTTTGGTGCGCCTTTGATAGCGATCCCATGATGCTGCGCTTTTACTCTGAATTCTCTACTGGTTCAGCTCCGATTCATTGAAATGTACATATCATATTTCCTTATCTTTCCATTGCCCTAGCCAAGCCCTAAGCCTTCTCTCCGTTTCAATCTCTTTCTCTTTTGCTCAACCTCAACCCCCAACACCCACACACTCTTTCTGAAAAGGGATTGAATTTTTTCTCTTCTCCTTTTTTTTTCTAAAACACTCTTATATCATTCTGCCTCACTTTTCTGCTCGGTACCTAGCCTGTCATCTCCAGGACTTAAGGGCCAAAATGGGCAACATTCAGTTGTATTCAAGTAAATGAAACCCGGCATAATTTCCTAGAAAATTTGCCATTTTTCTGTATCACAGAGGTCTTAAATGACTGAAATAGCCGGGACATCCAATCATCTCCGGCGGAAATAGCAAGAACATATTTTTATGGCACCACAAGACATCATTTGTTGATCGAACCCCCGGATAAAATCATTTCCAGTGTGGTATCATGTCCGGCTCACAGTTTCCAAATTGGTGCCGGGCACCTCTACAGATAGCTCTAACCAAGGGAAAATTGAATCAAATGAATTCTTATTTAGTATTTTACCATTCCTCAATAGGCTGCAGATCTCAGTGTAAAATTAGTCATGAGGACACTTTACTCAGGTTAGACTGCTCTGACAAGGAATTATTTCCCATTTTCCCAATTTTGCATTAAAAATGTTAATGCAAAATTGACAAACAACCTCCTCATGAATGATGTCTTTGAACACTGTACCTGGCAGGCTGTTTAAGGTGAGTTTGGAACAAAGGTAGGCTGCACAGCTGCCTCTTGTTTCCACATAACAAGAGAGCTAATGCATTTTAACAAGACTTGGTCCCAGGGTGAGTCTCAGCCATTGGTTTAAGGCACTGGGGGGACCTTGTGTATTAAAAAAGCAGAAATAAGTGTTTTATGTATGTATATATGTGTGTGTGTTTGTGTGTGTGCACATGCATGACATGAAACTGTTTTTTTCACCACTCTTTTCTCTTAACATACTGTTGGCCACAGCAGAAAAATCAAAGTAACCCACCGACCTTCACAAACTCTGAACGCAACACAAAATTCCAGCATAATACAAACATTTTTAAATAAAGACCTTGTAAGGCTGACAGCAAAGGGAGCGTAAATGCAGTCCCTCATATCCTCGGTGTCTAATTTCCCACAAAAGGAACAAATGGAACGCTGCGCTCCGGAGCAAAAATCATCCAAAGCCCTTTTTTTTTTCGTTTATTTGGAACTGTAACCTAAGTGACAAATAATCTCTGCCAATGAGAAACGAAGGTGTCAAAGTGACGGTGTTTTGAGGGAAATGAATGGTGGAAATAATGAATACACTCTGGTTAGACTTGTTCGTTCACAGTGGATGGCGCTTGTCCAAAATTTGCAACAGAACTGATAGGCAAGGTGCTCATTTGACTTAACCCTCATAATAAACACTTCCCTCTAACATCCAAACCAGCTTTCTACACGGTGTACAGCCGCTGCTCGATCTGGTGTAACAGTTACATCAAATTGGTAAATGCAGCGAGGCACGGAGAAGACATTTTGTTTGATTTTTTTCCCACCTTTGTGACACATACATGAATAACCTCAAAATCCCACGGCAATTGCCGCATTTGATATAAACGCCGCTCCAGCCTCGGAGGTGTCAGCCCCCTTGAAAAGGAGCTCCTGTGCCTCGCCGTGGCAACAGGAGAGGAAGTGTAAGGCCCTCTTCGCCGTCTGAGTTATGGCACAATGGAGCAACTGTTCACAACTGCCATAATTTTGCCTGTGAGGACAGCGATGACACCGCGGAGGTTAGCATGACATTTTTATCAAGCGTGGTAATTTTCGCAGGTTTCTGAGGCATTTTCAGATACGCTGACAGCTCATGCTGCAGCAGTGATGAATCAGCACAAAATGCCAAGTAAGTCCAACTAAGGCAAAGATGACAAAGGGCTCTCATGATAAAACACTAGTAGTCCCTTTTAGAGCATACTATAAATCAGTACAACTCCAGTCAAGTAAAAAGGACTGAGCGTTTTCCAATGCTTTGATACCTTAAGCTACACATTGGCTCTTGCTTTTGCTGCAAACTCAGCATGAGCAGCCCTTTCACCCCTTAGCATAGAGATAGCAGATGCATAAGAAAAGAGTCAAGTAAGCCTTCCTGGAGCCAGAATGGCCCATCGGGCAGGGATCTATCTGCGGTTTCCGTACCATGAGCCAGTTTGGCGTACAGGAGGTGCAAACCCGCAATCCCTGGGTGAGACACGAGTGGGCGGACCGAGGGAGCTGGAGAACAAGCGACGGATTCACAACATAATACGCGAGAGGCTGATTGATTTGTGTCACCGGTGCTCCCCAGCCCATGAAGAGGTTAAGAGCATCGCGGAGATTATGTGCCATTTAGGAAAGTTGAGGAGGAGCCGGTGCTAAATTTGCTTTTGCCAGGCAGGGGATGGAGATGTATGCACAGAGCCAGCGAGCAGTGATCTGTGCTCATCGGCCTGACCTTCCCTCACCTCGCTTTGATGAATGAGAATAAAAGTGTAATTCAAGGCTCGGGCACCAAGAACACTCTGCATAATATATTGAGCAGTGTTTTATTATGACTGTGCAATTCTATAGATTAAAAAAAGTTGGGAATAAAACAAGATGTGCAGTGTACAGGGGAAAAAATGGACACTTATAATTCATCTAATGAATCAGCATCATCCGTTTCACCCGGGTGAAGATGTAGAAACAGTCTTAATATGATATTAGATATAATCTGGGATATTGGATACTACAAATAGCATGATATGGTTCAAGTCAGGAGTTTCCAAACTTTTACATGTCCCCATATTGATATTCAATAAGCCACCGATGCTCATTTGAAGTGATTTTGCCCCGATTGGGACCCCTAAGGTAATGTGGTGAAGATAATTTGAAAACAATAGATAATAAGTTTGATAATGATACATAAACAAGGTTTTGTCAAATACTAAATGCTTGTGAAAGGCATCTGAACACAGCATGAACACAAGAAATCTGACATCATCACAGCATCACTGATATATAATTTTAAGAATTACAAATATAGTTTTCTTATCTCATTTATTTGTTTATTTGCTTATTTTCTGGTCAGAAATCAAGTTAATTTGCACGTTTCTAATATTTAAACTGTTTACTGTCATGCTTGAACCCTGACAAATAGCGATGGGATTAAACCAGTGAAATTAAACTATTCCCTCTTGGCTGAGGACCCCCTGGAGGCCTCTCTGGGGGTCCCCGATCCTCACAAACTACCGCTATAATTGTCTCCTCCTGGTTTGGAAGGCAGCAGGAAAGTAAAGGGATGCACAAATCCAACTACTTTAACTGTTATATTATTTGCCTCTACCTGCATGGTCATTATATCCACATTGCTAATGATTGCTCAATACCAATAATCGTTCCAGCAGTATTGTCACAATATTGACATTGAGGTATTTCGTCACAGATAGTGTGATTTTCAGTCTTTTCCATGTCGCCAAGCCCTAAAAAAAAAACAAACAAAAAAAAAAACGAGCCATTGAAGGTTCTCCTTTCATGTTCTGCTGCTGTTGCGGTCACTGCAGCTCGGTTTTTCTCTCAAACAAAAATGGAAGAAAAGTCATTTGCTGGCACGTAGCAAGCATGCACTAAAAAAAAATTAAATTAAATTAAAAAAAAAGGGGTTTTCACACTAGCTATATTTGTAATGACTGAATTCAAATCTCGGTCTCCCATATGGGAAATCCACTAAGCCAACGAGGATTCAGTTTAAGAGATTCCAGGCGGGCGCTGGTTTGTCCTGCTTTGACCTCCCACCCCAAGCCATCCAGCGTCGTCCCCCATCAAAACAAATTTAAACACAGGTTTCCAATGTGGGAAATCAGACGCCACGCAGTTGGCCCGAGGGGAATACCCCCGGCCAAATGAGACATGTATGTTCACAAACCTTCAGGAAGGGCCACTCTGCTATACACTGATAAGGGAGGCGAAGAAATGATGTGAAGCAATGGGCGTGAGAAGTGCTAATCCTTCCCAAACGCTGTATGCTATTCTAGAAAATGTCTCTCAATATCCTGTCAAGATCCTCAAATGCAGTTAATTATGCCCACTGTGAAACATTGATTCACTTTAAATCCTTCATGTCCTCAGTGCAGCTCCTCCAAGCTGACCAGCAAGCAAACGATATTACTCTGCAAGTCTGCATACAGCCTAAATCTGTCAAGAAAGGTTTGATAAGGGCCTCCTTGTATTTTGTCTTCTTTTTTTCTCGTCTTTCTCCCCACCAGCCCTTGTCTGTGGAGGGCTCTAAAATAAGAAATCCCTTTCCGCAGATATAATTAATCACTCTGGGAGAACAGGGCGTGTAATTATTTAGGTTACCACAGAACTCTTCGAACCTCCCTCCCTTCACTCCGCATCGAAGCGGGGCTTTTAGGAGAGACATAACCAAACCAAACAAGGCAGCGAACAACAGCAGCATTTTGCTAAGCTCTGTCTTATTTAAAGGCCAGATCCACGGTAGCCAACTCGGAGAAATCCAAAACAACACGTTCTCTTAACAGAATGTGACGGCTGAATGTGTGCGGCTGTATGCGTTTTGTAGCGCAGCTTCGCGTTCATGTCAGAGCATTTTAAACGGTCAGTTCTCCTGCTGACCAAGAACAGAGCCTGAGATGAAGATACGGAGGCACAGATTGAGGCGAGACTTTCGAAATGTGTCATAATGACGCTATCGGGGCTGATGACGATGATGACGTCCGGTGATAAATGTGATAAGTGGCTGTCCAGTGATCATTTTCTCTTTTGCACAGGAGAAAAAAAAAGCTGGCAAAAAAAAAAAAAAACAGCAGCACGATATTTGTGGAGCCGGGCTGAAACACTGAAGGAGGGAGGTGGGATCGCCTTGCCTCGCCTTTCCTCTCCAGCCTCTCTCCCCGGCAATTATACGCCCTCCCCCTTGCTGATAAAGAGTTCAGCATCAGTTCACCGAAAGATTAATACACCACGATGAACACACCCTTTGGAATGGTCCTGGCTGATTCAGAATTAGCCCGATTAGAGGGGACCTCAGCTGAAATCCCCCTGCAGACGAGTCCGCAACCCCATAGAAAAGTTGCCATTGTGCAGCGTCAGCGGCTTGCATCAAGCAGCCAGAAAAAAGGGGAGGCCGGCCAGTAATGTGAGCCCTGCCAATTGGATAACGCCGGTGTCTAAATGAGAGATGGCAGCACTTGTCAGGATGGTGATTGAGCCATGCTTTCTGAGGGAGAGAGAGGGAGAGAGCAGTGGAAAGCGTACCCTCTCCGCACGGCGCGCCGCCTCTCGAACGGCGTCAACAGAGGCGGCGTTGTCGAGCACGGGCCGCCGGCTCCGCACCAAGTCAGCAGAACCTCGGCGCACACCTCGCTAACTCCTCTGATGAGATGCATTATTAAGGATGCGTCATGTCGCCGCTCCGTTTCTGATCTGAGCTAATCGTGATTCTAATTGATCTGAAGCCCTCAGCGAGAGACTGCTAATTCAAATGATGGTACTTGTTAAGGAAGGCAGTGTCGCAGTGCTTGACGTGCACTGCGGGGAATCTAAAACAAGCATATCTGAAAAGACAAGAAAGTGAAGATGAAGAGAAATGAGAAGAAGAGTTTCACCGGCAAGCTGATCATGTTTCCTGGTGTAACTGGTGGTGATGTTACACCAGGATTAAATGGCGCCTTTACAATGTTTGCCTCACATTCTCACACACACACACACACACACACACACACACACACACACTGATGGCAGAGGGTACCATGCAAGGTGGCAAGCCGCCCATCATGAGCGGTTATAGGGCTCCGTGTGTCTTGCTCAAGGACACTTCAGCACACTCTTTAGAGGAGCCAGAGATAGAACCAGGGACCCTTCAATTACCAGACGACCGCCCTTCCTCCTGAGCCACGCCACCCCATAATTATCAACACTACGGTACACAGTGAGGTCAAAAATGGAGGCGACACTGGCATTCATGTAGTGAGCGGGATTTTAGGTCTAAATAAGGGAAATTGATAGATAGATAGATAGATAAATAGATAGATAGATAGATACTTTATTCATCCCGAAGGAAATTCCCAGTTTTCAGCAGTATCCACAGATTACAAGATTAAATAAAATAAATAAATAAATAAATAAATAAAGAATAAGAGATCACACTAGAGATCTAAGTACAACAATGTGCAAAAAATGTGCAAAATACCATGTGCATAGGTGTATACAATGTGCATAGATGTAGGTCAATGTGCAAATTTAGAAGAATTGTTAGGAAATGAACCGACTACAATGGCAGGAAAAGAGTTATTTTCAGTTTTATTCATTTCTATAAATCATGTTTTGTTGTTATTTTTTTGTGCAATATTGGATTTTGCAAAATGTTCAATTTAGAGTCAGGGAATATGTGAAGCACTATATACAGCGGTCAGTTCTTTTTTCCTGCTTTTGCAAACAAACCCCTCAAATATTGTGTCAAGCGTATTTGCACACATGCTGCATGCACAAAATCAACGTGCCGCACATTCTGACAGGACGTCTTCATCAAAGCCCTCTGCGTGACGAAGACGTGCTGTCACAACGCGTCGTGTGTGTTTCTGCCTCAGTGGGCTGACCGGTTTCTTTTTTCTTGCTTTAAGACTTGAACATCACGGTCATGATCAAGATGTGGGATGGCTTTCCAGAATGTTGCATAAACTCTGATTTGGAATGGGATGGAATTATTACAAAAAAAAAAAAAAAAAAAAGAGTTGGCATTAGTCTTTCTGTTCAGGCAAACGGCGAAGTGCTATTTTTTTTTTTGTTTGTTTTTTTTTGTTTTTTTTTTGCAGTTGTCAGATAAAATAACCACCCGTTGTACTTGATGGCTGATTTTTTTTTTTACACAGTTCGACCTAATATCTGGCGTGTGAAATAGTATGTGGATAATTTTAATAAACGCTATATTCATCAGAGTACGTTTTCTTTTGTCTCATGCCTGTGTGTTATAGAAACACAGATGCGAACCCACGCAGCCCTCCCTCTCCTCCCATCTTTGTCTTTCATTTTTCTCCCACACACTGTCTCTGCTACAGCACTGACTTTGAAGTGACTAATACTTAAAAAAAAAAAAAAAAAAAAAAAAAGTTACTGTAGCCAGGGGATAGACTGTCAAGCAAAATTATATGTTGAAAATATCTTTCATCATCGTGAATGTTGTCGTTTGCCTTCGCTCGGCAAGTGACACGAGCTTGAAATTGAAAGCAAACTATAACGTTTAAGCGCGGAATAATAAGAGAAGTCGCTCTATTGTGATTCAAATAAAGCTCCGGGCTGCGTTAAGTGAATCTAAAGTTATTTTCATTGTGTTCAACCTGTTTACTGATTCATTACGTAGCACCGGAGCCTTTCAGAGTGAAGAAACAATGATGTGATGTGACGAGACGGTGCGAATTGGAGAACTTATATCTGGCAGCTGTCATTCATCGTCTTTTATTTTTTTTTGTTTTTTGACCTTTAGTTTACGGGGGAAGGCTTGCCGATGCATCGCATGCATGCACCTTCTTACCGTCACCTTGCCTCACCTTCATATGTTTACACACATTCATACCGCTTGCTATTAGTCAATGCAAGAGTTAGGGGTTAGGGGACATCCTTGTTATGAGCTTTTCTAATTCTTTCAGGTCTTAAGTTGACAATTATCCTGCAGCCTCTCAGAATATGCCTCCATAGGGATATTTATTTTGTCTTAGGATTTCACGTGGACTGCTCTGAATTCAGATCACGATCATGCAACCCTGGTGGCTCCCGCGTGAACCTCAGTAATTCAGCCGAAGCTATGTAGCATTAGCGAGGCAAGTGCTGTGATGTTTGATCAATGTGTTGCCCACGCAGCATTCAAGTGACACCTTGACATTTTGGATTTCATGCTTTAGATGCTTTCTTTATTTCTTTATTTCTTGCTTTTTTCCTCCTGTTGTTGTTGTTGTTGTTGTTTCGTCTTCACCTTCCTCTTCCTCTTCCGCAGGCGTATGTCAAATCGTGGTGAAAAGGTTTTCTGCATTCGGCGCTTGTTATCACTGGAAAAAAAAAAAAATGTCTGGTTAGCATTGTTAGCATTCTTCATCAAAGCAAATTAAAGCTTAATTATTGCCTTTGATTTTAATGGGGATTGCTAACAATGGCTGTGAGATGTGAGGCTTTTTGCACCGTAGTGCAACAAATTTCTAGTATTACTTTTTGTGCTATTGCTTTTTTGCACACAATTTGACATTATCATAAGTGGTGTTCAAATATGTAATCCACCCATCCTTCATGAGTCATTTGAGCCCACCATTTGTGTTTTGTGAAATTTCCTTAAATCTGCAGTAACTCGTGCTGATCAACAAAGGAGAGAAACTGTCATCTAGGTTAATTTAAATGTAATTTTTCTAGAAAAGAGGAAAAACTTCCCAAAATATGTGCACTGGCATTGCATTCCAGTGTCAATTTTTCACCTCGCACAAAACAGTAAAGTTCAATTCCTGTCCATCTTTACTGGAAAAAAGAGGAAAGTCAGTATGTCCGGCTTTTCTTCTTCTTCTTCTTTTTTTTTTTTTTTGCAGATCTAACTTTGGAGAGTGATTTACATCTCACTGATCCCATCCATGTTAGAGGCTGCAAGCATGCAACTGCTCAGTCTATCATAGAGGCAGCTCAATGGACTCGGGTTGCGAACACGATCAATGCGCTTCATCGAGTAGGCGCCATGCATCGGCGTCCGCGGTCATGTAAGCCATGCAAGAGATAGCAGGGCACGGCGGGGGTGACGCCGGGACACCGAAGTGAAAGAAAGGCAGAGGTGACAGGGAGGAGAGAGAGAGAGAGAGAGAGAGAAAGTGTGAGAAAGGATGTCCAAAGGCAAAATGGTAAAAGAGAAGAGTAGAAAAAGAGCGAGAAGAGGAGGGGGCTTGGGCAAGGACAGCAGGATGACAGGGCAAACTTGACTAAAAGAAGTGTCATCTTACAGAGATGGAGATGGAGAGACAGAGAGATGGAGGAGGCGAGGATAAGGGCAGACAAAACAACAAAGTGCTCCACACTCTGTTTTCTTTCTTGAGGGTGAGAAAGGTAAACCGACTGTAGTGCCATATAGGGAGGCGAATGTTCATTCAATACCCCACCGATGTTATTTTTAAGGTCTTGGCCTCGGTATCCGTGGATTATTTTACAGGTGAACAAGCAGAAGTTGGAAAATGAGATTTAAGGTCATCAAAAAGAATGCACACTCATTCTTACAATAAACTCCAGCTGCAAATGAAACTGGGCTGCGGACAGATCTCAGGGGGAGAGAATAAGGGTATGACTATAATGTTACAATTACAGATACGGATTGAAAAAAAATAAATAAAAAAAAAAGGGGGGGCCAGAGAAACTAATCTATAAAGATCAGTATCACTGTTTCATTTCATCGACTTTTCGTGTTTCATCGACTTTGACTCGAGTCTTAAAAAAAAAAGAAAAAGAAAAAAAAAAAACAACTTCCAAAAGCTGCAGTCTTAAAATAGGAATGGCTTTGCACACCGAGTTCAAGGCCACACAAACCTGCATTCAAGAGGACAACTGAGGGGAACTTGCCTCAACCAGGAAACAGTGTCGAGTGGAGAAAGACTTTTTTTTTTTTTTAAACGAAAACCCCCGCTGGTTGCTATTATCAATGTGTGGCATGTCAGGATTTTAATTAGGAATTCATTTCAAAGAAGGCTTAAGAACCCCGTCGTAATGCTGTTGGGGATTTCTTTGAGCAACGACCCTTTTTCTCCGCCGCAGCGTTCATCCCCCGACCTCGCCTGCGGGCACTTAATGGCGATGTCAGGCGAAAAAGTTAAGCGGGGTTTAAGGCAGGTTTGCACGCCGCCACCTGTACGGCGGCTCTTTGGCCAGTGCCGCGTGAATTGCTGGCCCGGATGTGGCGGTCCAATCAAAAGCACCGGGCAGGCTCTATGCTTTTTGGGCAGCCGCCGCCACTTTAACGGACAGGGAACCGAAGACTCTTTGGCATGTCCACTCACCCATCCACAGCAGTACTCAGACAGTCGACAGCCCGGGAAACAAAATTGCTGTATTGCCTTCTGAAGATAAGAACCAAATCACATCAGAATAGAGAGGGGAGGCTGATTGTGCTTTTCTCCAGTTGCTTGTGATTATTTCCCTTCTGTACATTTTCTTTGTTGTATCATATTCCGGGGGCTATTTTAAGAGGAAGAAGGAAAAAGGCAGAGGGGAGAGTAGTACAATGATAGGATTGGAAGTTTTTTTTTTTTTTTTTTTCTGCAGAAGAAAGGTTCAGGAGGGCCTCTTAATGTCTTCTCCTTTTTCAACATTCATCCCCCACCCTGCTCTCTCGCTCACTTTCTCCCTTCTCAAAAAGGCTCATTTATAGACCATTAGAAAAATATTCGTGCCATCTTTTAATTATGAGGTCAATTCATTCTCCGTGTAGAGATGGGGGAATTTTTTTTTTTTTTTTTTTTTTTTTTTTTTGAGCAGTAAAAAGCTTGTGGTAGAAAGGAGCGAAGATGTGTTGGATACTGTGTTACAAAATTGATTTATCCCAAGTCTCAGTGGGATTTCATTGAATTGTTCTATTTAGAAAGAACAGGGAGAGAGAGCAAGAGAGGGAGAGAGACAGAGAGAGAGAGGGATATTATGAAACAAGGCTTTTGCTGAGATTTATCCCTCCTTTCTGTAGCACTCCCTCTGAGTTTTCTTTTAACGCATTGGAAGAGTTTGTTCATTTATGGAGCATGCGTTCTTTCTCTCTCTCTCTCTCTCTCTCTCTCTCTCTCTCTCTCTCTCTTTCTCTCTCTTTCACTCTCTCTCTCTTTCTCACCCCCTAATGCTCCAGCTCCGGGTGATTAGCATCCACATTCTATCGGAATACTAATCGAGCAAGTAAATGGTAACACGTTACTCAGAGTGAAGTTCAAGACCTCCACTAATTTGGTTTAGCATCCGAGTGGAACAGAGTTTAATAGGTCTCGAGTACAACAGCTCATACACAAAATTAAAATAGACGCAGTGGTTATGCCAAGCCCACGGACTGACATCTATCAGGGCTTGAAATGTTTTTGTCCGCGGGCTCAGGACACGGGGACGTCACATCCTCCTTGAATTAGCAAAAGTTTGCAATGTCATCATCACTTTCAAACACGGGGCATTCACCTGGAAAATGCCTGCTGTAATTACGGAGCTAAACTGAACGCCACATACAAGCCGGCTGCATTTGCATGTGGTTTGTTTGCACTGTTGAAATTGTTCAGTGGGCTCTTCCAATGCACAGCCGCTCTGACAAAATTCTCAAAAGCCTGTTCCAGATCATGAGATGATTTTAAGATCACTTATTTACCACAGAATATATTAGCCAACACCTTAATGACATGACAGACAAGAGCTTTATGCCCTTTTCAAAACAATTCAATAATTCAAGTTTTTGTACATGGCTCACAACATGTGATACCTTTTATTTTTGTTCTTCATATCTCAAAATTTGGTCACCCTAATCCTGGCCCATAGCACAAAATGCTATAACTATTTTTCAACGCCTCTTTTAACACTTTAAGCTGACACCTGCATGCATTTGGTTCACCAAACCTGTGTCAAAATCTTTAAGGCTTATAGTTGGTTAATTTTATTTCTCACTTTATTGCATTTTAGACATCAAAAATATTCCAAACACCTTATCACTGTCCACAGCAGCAAGCTCTATAGGAGTCCACCATGTGGTCCCCAGATGGGTAATTTGCAGCTGCGGGGTTATTCTTGGATATTATTTGACATTTGATTGTGATATTCACCACAACAGATCATCCTGATATGATGAGATTTCCTCCATCATAAACTGGTGGATGATGGAGACTTGAAAGGACATTCCCTGAAAAAAGACATTTCCTCCCGCTCGTGTGAAACCCCCTTTGGCTGTAGTCACCGGTGGATATCAAAATGCCGCGGACCGTATTGCGCCCAGTGTCATTCCGTGGGAGGGCAGGTGAAGATTTTTAATTATGGATCGGCCTCTGAAAATCAAAAGATCTCAGATCTGGTACAGTAGTGGGGAATAATTCTAGCCTCGAGCAATAAAAAAAGGCATTAAAGCATTCTCTCAGGCCTGGAGTGTGCCCACGGCCTGATTCAGCACTGCAAAAACTGCAACTGGCATAACACGCAAAGGCCTATGGAAGGACAGAGACAAGGAGAATATAGTGCCCTCCAAACATTTATGATTTGGAAACATTCACTTGAATCACAATGTGTTAATCACAGAGTCTACCACTGATGGCAGAATTGTTTTCAGCTGTTTGTCAAACTTCACTGAAACACTCAGCCTATCAAAAACCGATGTTTGTGCAAATGTTCAGAAAATTTTCCCAGGTGTTGATGCCCTACTTATGTTATTCAGTGCCAATTTATGAAAGTGTTTAATTACTCAAGTTACCCGTTCCAAAACAGAGCATATCAGCTCTTGACACAGACACCTTGCCATTTACCAGAAAATAATCCTGGTTGTTTCAGCTCTGATTTCTAGTGGGGCTTTGTGCTGCCAGAGATTTGAAAAGCTCACAGGTGTGATTGCGTCGTGTTGAGAGCACACTCCTCACTTGTGCAAAGGAGACAAAGCGAGAGGCTCCTGGCATGGATGCCTTCCCACTCAGAGCGCCCTCTGAGGCTGTGCTGTTTGGCACATTCGGGTGTTACCGCTCCCCACCTGTATTGTCCTCTCTGTGTGAGTGGGAACAATAGCCGCCTGTAAACAGCGTCCCCATGCTGCTTTGTGCCCTTGGCGCTCCCCACTGACTGACAGCACACTGGCCATGTCATCGTTGCATGGCTACAGCGACCAGCGAGCACTGGCTATGGCTTCAGGGGAGCAACTGGTTTCTCACTGGTTGATAGAACAGAATATCATCCACATTTGCCTTGTTTTTAAATTTTCAGTAGCCAATAGAAGCCTCTGTAGACTCATAGCAAAATGTAAAGCTCCATGTATGGTGGGGAATGAACAGGAGACGAAATGTGAGGTCGTCTGTCAACTGGTAACCAGCCACTGACATCTTATTCTGAAAATTATGAAGGCTTTTCAGACTCTGGTTGCTACTGCCTTAATATTCCTTACACTTTGTTAACCTCTTCAACCCTGCCGGTCCCATTGGTTGGGTTTGTCATCTCTGCACAGCTGAGCTTTGTTCAAACCCAAAGAACTTTATGTTAAAAATCTAGAGGAGATCCCAAGGTTTCCAAAGACACTAAATATGTCTCGTTGAATTACAGGGAAAAAATCTATAAAATGATACGCACGCCATGTAGATATTTTCTGTTTGATGTAATGCTGCGGCTATAAAACAATGGCTCCAAAGCGTTAAATATTTCACTCAATGTAAGCATGATGTAGCTTCAATGAGGCACTGAAGCCAGCAGATACAGAGCATGGATGTGACCTTATTGTGCAGTATGGATTTTTTTTTTCCCCACTTTTGAAGCTACTTATAGGGAAATGTAAGAGAAATCATAGTTCAAGGGGTTAATAAATAAATAAATAAATAAATAAGTTAGTGTGTAATGGGGTAGTTATGACCACTGCAAGTGGAAACAACCTTTGATGAAATACTTAAAGCAACTGGCTTCTCGCCGGCTGATATAATTGGACAGAATACGAGACTTTTTTCCACACATTCAAAGGCTGTGGTGCATATACTTTAAAAGAAAACTCCTTTAATCAAATCGATAAAGAATATACTTAATTTTGTTTCTGCTTAGCACCACAATTTGATTTTGATTCATTAACCCATCCATCTGTTAATAAATCAGCCAGGGCCAAGTAAGGGAAATGTGCAGGATTCGGTTGGTGAGTAATGTGACTTTTTCCCCCAGTGCTCCTGCACCACACTTTCAAAATCTGCAAGTACCCCGAAAATAACTGGTTAATAAATCAAAATCAAAAGAGGAGCCAAGTCAATGCAGTGTGCAAGATTTAGAGATAAGTACTTTTTTTCCCCAACTGTTTTGAATTTCAGGGTCAGAAACTGTGTTAAGTCAAAATATCATACATTATCCATGGACGCTGGTGGAGGAACTTGACAATGGAGTGACTGCCTCAGAGTGTAATTTGAGACACAAACTGAATATTGTGAAGAATTTTAACCCAATATTTAAGGATACTGCACATGATTAGCTTTGTTATCACATTAGGTGGCAAAGTAATATCAAATATTTTATCCACAACTTCACCGTCCATCCATTCATCCATCCATTAGAGTCACAGTGGCAACGAATGAGCAGAAAAACTGGACATTCCCATAGCCCAGCAACTTCCTCCTTACCTTGCGAGGCAGCTGGATTCACAAGGAATTTTGGGCCCCATGAAAAAAAAAATCTCTCTCTATATATATTTACTCAATGATGGTTTAATAAGTTTAATTAGTTTTTACCTAATTTTTGCAAACCCTGTCAGGCAAAGGCCCTTGGAATTGTCCTAACTTTTTTAATAGGTCTCGAGTACAACAGCTCATACACAAAATTAAAATAGACGCAGTGGTTATGCCAAGCCCACGGACTGACATCTATCAGGGCTTGAAATGTTTTTGTCCGCGGGCTCGGGACACGGGGACGTCACATCCTCCTTGACTTAGCAAAAGTTTGCAATGTCATCATCACTTTCAAACACGGGGCGTTCACCTGGAAAATGCCTGCTGTAATTAAATTATTAAAAATTACTTGTGAATCCAGCTGCCTCGCAAGGTAAGGAGGAAGTTGCTAGGCTATGGGAATGTCCAGTTTTTCTGCTCATTCGTTGCCACTGTGACTCTAATGGATGGATGAATGGATGGACGGTTAAGTTGTGGATAAAATATTTGATATTACTTTGCCACCTAATGTGATAACAATGCTAATCATGTGCAGTATCCTTAAATGTTGGGTTAAAATGCTTCACAATATTCAGTTTGTGTCTCAAATTACACTCTGAGGCAGTCACTCCATTGTCAAGTTCCCCCATATACAGCCCCCCTGTCACGATAACACGGGAATCCATCATGTCAGGCTTCAAGTGATGTGCTTGTGATTGACTGACAGTGGTTCGGACCAATCAGCACCCTGCTGGCAGCTACAGGCGTGGTTTATGTATGACGAAAGCGAAAAACAACAACGGTAGCAGCTCCTGAAGAGGTTAACGCTCATGCTGCTGTAGCATCAGTTATATCAGAACTGGACACTTGGATTGGATTACTTCATTGAGTTTTCATTGATTTCATAGGTAGCTACATTGATTTGCATGCTCGCTGGCAATGTTCCTAGACTGTGGCTGCCTCTTTGCTGCCTTCCGACTGTGTTTTAAGATTTGTTGATCTGATGCGTTGATGTTAGCCTGTGATAGACGGTGACAGACAGATGGTCCATCCAGTCACCTGCCAAGCATTTTTTGAAAGTCCAAACAGCTTCCAATGACGAATTCTCAGATGGGTCGGTGTAACAAACCATCTGGCGCGTCAGCTGAGAGATGTAGTCCCTCCTGTGAATGCTGGGTCTGGCCCAAAGTCTTCTCCCTATCGGCTGCGCCCAGAACACCTTGAAATCGAGATACCCGGGGGGCGTCTTTAGCAAGCGCTCAAATCATCTTAACAGGCTCCTCTCATTGTGGAGGAGCTGCAGCTTGATACCAACGTCCTCTTGGATCGCTGAGCTCCTTCATTTGCGTTGAGTGAGGCCAGCCACCCTGCACAGGGATCCCATCTCACCCCATGGATTCATGCTCTCATTCTTTTGGTTGCTACCCTGCCCTGGTGACTACAGCCCAGCCAGTAAATCACAAGGTGCTGGAACAACAGCTGTATATTAATCATAAGTCTCATAAAATGGGCCATCAATTTGCAATTTTAATTAGTAATTAAATTTTCAAATATTAATAGTTTCTCACTTGACATGGAAAGTATATTTCAAAGAGTCATTTTCCACAGTCTCCAATGTCCAAGGTGTATCTGCTTATATTGTCTCTGTCCTTTCCCCAGTAGGCTTTGGCGCTGAATGCCTGTCCTCAAGGTGCACTGCTTTTTAAAGGCTGTGGCATGACAAGCTTTCATTCTTACTGCACCAGACATTGGAGTTTTCTTTAATCGCTATTTGTCTGGCCCTTCCGCAGAGACCAGTTTGCCCTGGGTATCCCTTCCAGCCAAACTCTGCATCACAATACAGCTGCAGTCCCAGAGGAGGCCAAACTTTGCTCATACAACAAATAGAAAATCACTTGTTGAAAAGTTCTTGGTTGTTACTTGCCTCCATGAGGGGCCTAAGGGCATTTTGCATTGCTAATCAGCAAAACAAAGTCTGAGCAATGTCACTGCAACTGTGAAAAGTAGTGTTGTTTGCCCCATGAAATCTTAAAATGAGAATTGAGACAACACAAAACAGGTTGTACTTGGTGTCCGTCGATGCGTGCTTAAAGTAATCAGAGCGATTGCATGAAAATAACCCTGAAGTTTGCCAGCAAGGCTTTCCACTGATTAGGAATATCTAAACATAACAAGAAGTTGTTTTGCTGGTGCAAAAACAACCTGTTGCTGACAACAGAAGCTGAATGACTTTCCAAAACTGTTGCCATGGCAATTTTACAATGGTGACAATGCAATTGTGAGAACTCAGAGAGGTGAAAATTACAGTTAGGGGCAATGTGGACCGGGACACAAAAAAGCAGACCTGAAAGCTACATTGCTTCCCTTTTGTATCATCTCTGTTCAAGTCTCACATCAAGGTGAGATGACGCAATCTGTTTCCTAGGGCCGTTCTGTTCTCAACCTTCGTTGTGCTTTTTATGGAAAACTTATTGTTCCCTTAAGGTTAGCCATGAGCAAAATGACTTCGCTTGATGCTAAGTATTCTCCTTCTGGAAATATACCAGAGTGCTGGCAAGCAAAAGGTAATTTTAGATGCTATGGAAATGCAAATGAATGAATATAATATTGCAAGCGTCCTGAAACTCTACTGAAATGTATACGATTACTCTCCCCTATTGTATTGCTTCCATTCTTTCATACCGCACCTCCTCCTTGCACATCAGTGACCTTTCTGTACATGTTGGACACACAGCAAATCATCCCACAGCTAAAGTCGACAGTCTTTCATCTTTTATCATCATCTGAATTGACTCTGGTGAAATCAAAACTGCTCAATCAAAATGCAATCTCCTCTCCTATCTTAGAGTTTCCTCTGGATTTAATTTCTGAAAAGTTTACTCTCATCCCTCCGCTATTTCCAAGCTTTACTTCAAGTGCGTGTCAAAAATACATCAAAAGTCCAACTTGAAGTGTTTAAGCTTGACACCGGTTATATCACAAATGCTTCATTTTCCCCATTACCTATGCTGGTAATGCCTGTTCTGTTCAGAGATGCACTGAGATGACTAAAGCTTGCTCCCTCAAAAGACATCTGGAACATCTGTTTGAATGTGCGTCCTCATCAGTATCATTGGGTGACAACTAAATCTCAGGGATGAGTGTATGTGTGTGTGTGTGTGTGCAAGTGTACGTGACTGTGTGAACAAAGGACATCCAGAAAAAAAAAAAAAATACAGCCCATTAAACTTCCACTGAACTTTATATGAAAAGCAATAAAAGACTCTTGGATTTGCAGTAGCACTATTGGTCAAAAATAATTGCCGTGTTGCTTTGCATATACTCACTGCTAGCACAATCTCTGTCAAATATCTGAGTGCCAGAATTGGGGCAATAATTTGTACTTCACATAGATGGAAATACAGGAAATAATAGCAGATTTCTGAGAGGTGGACAGATCAAACCTGAGGCTGATTCAATGAGACTTTTATTTCTAAAAACCATAATAATCATTCAGGATAAAGCCAAATTCTATAAATAGGGTGCTCCTAATTATTTTTACTGCATTTATTTATTTTTTTTTCCAAGGAGGACCTTTGCTGAGCTTTGTGGGGTTTTTGTTTTTGTTTTTAAGTAAAATGTCTTGTGTCATTCTCCATTGCCGAGAAACCTAAAGTTATTTTGGTATGGTGCAATTTGCTGTCATTCACACTGCGGCTATATTTGATTTAGGTCAGTCTGGAATGCCATTCATCATATGGCTTACTTAGAAACTGCAATATGCTCCAACCCTGTAAATACAGAGCAACCTTTGGAAAAGATGGCATTTGTTGCCATGCTTAAATGTGTTTGATAATAGGTTTGTTTTGGTGAGGGTTATTTTACGCACGGCAGCGGAGCAGAGCTTATTATCTGTTTGCGAGGAGATTGACTGTGGCATGATCCACTGGAAATGGTTATTAATGAAGGCTTTGGTTGATAACATGCGTGCACGCCGACTGTTTTCATGTTTGGGCACTCCTTTAGAGCGGGGGAAGCTCATGCCTATCTGCTGTGTAAAATTGGAGGCATTCTGTGCATGCATTACGGCTGGCGACTTGTTTCATGCGCAGTCAAGACCGGGGGGATGGGATGAGGGTTACGGGGATAATTTTGTCCCGGGAATTACACACAGCAGCACTAACAGCCCCCTTTTTTCCTCTAGTCAGTTCATTTCCAAAAGGACTTGTCCTTCACAGTCAATTCTTTTTTGTAAATAAACAAATTGTGTAGTTAATGGTAATGCCCCATTGCTATTTGGGAAAAATATCATGTCGGTTTGTCAAGGATGACTGAAAACTTCTCAAAATGGGTTTTTGGCTCCCTGTTATTATCTGCCCCTTTTATATCCATGAGATGTTGACATTGAGGCTCACCTTTTAATTTAATTTATTATTTCTCTATAAAGTTAAAGCCTGCACTGAAAAAGCTAATTTGTTTAACTTAATGCGGCAGTTTAATGTCAGCTTCATTTCCTTGTTATCACCTATAATCTTATTTCTTCGACTGTTGTGTGGGCAAGTCCCGCACACAAATCAGCGTTGCCCTTCAAGCTGTTGTTCATACAGTTATTAGCCGTGTCAGGCATGTGAAATCAGCCTCACAACGTTAAGTGAAAGGACCAAAGTTTTCGCACGCCGCCTGTCTGCTCAATCCAAACGATTATCATATCGCGCTGAAATAATTGCAACACCTACAATTAATCATCCCTGTGATCCCGCAGAGAGGCAGACACATTCATCGTTCCACTTAATAACACACGGCCTGATGGAAATACATACAGACGTGAAATATAGGATGTCGAGACTCGCCTCCCTGTTGCTCGCTACACAGAATACACTTTTTCAGCAGGCGAGAAATAGATTACATTGACAAAAATGACTTCTTTAAATGAGTTGAAGTGAATGCAATCCGTGCACTGACTGCCGCATTTGCAAATAAAACAAAGAAAATATTCAAATGTGACTCATACCCATTTTATGTAAAACAACTGACAGCAGCAGGATACAATTTATGAAGTTTCCTACTTTTTATCACATTAGTAGTTGTATTAATATTTTATTTTTACCAAAAAAGTAAGGGATCTACTTGTGTAGAAGTGTAGTAACATACTGCTATTTAACACATTTTAATTTAGTAAGAGGTGTCTTTAGGTTGTGTCTATGGAGTCCACAGCTAATTTGCATATCCATGATGCGAGTGCTCTTCGTGCAACAAAAAGTGAACCGCTAACATCCAAACATGGATGGGTGACTAAAACGATCATCGCTGACATGATCTAACAAAAATAATTTAAGGTTTGAGAGGTAAAGTTAATACGCCACTGGTTGTCAGATGATACCTGTGTGTGTGTGTGTGTGTGTGTGTGTGTGTGTGTGTGTGTGTGTGTGTGTGTGTGTGTGTGTATGAGTGCGGCCATGAAAGGGATCTCCCCCGCTGAGCGATTCAAACGCATCACAATGGAACGCACGTTTCCCTAATGCCTGTAGAAAGTAAATTGTGTTTAAATGCACCCACAGCCGCGTTTAAAGCACCCCACAAATCCCAAAGGAAGTTTTATTATTATTATTATTATCATCATCATTATTAGAATTTCCAGTAAAAGGGAGCTACTGCTATATATCCAAAAAGCCTATTTCCATTCTCTGAACACGTGAAGGTATTACCTGTTTCAGAAAAAAAAAAAAAAATAGCCAGGAAAATAGATGGAACAAATTATCTTCCGCTTTGTTTGACAGTGCCAACAAAACTGCACCGAAGTGTGCGGCTTTTGTAATACTCTCTGTCACATTCTCAAGGTTGATGGCATAGAAACCGAAAGCAATTACACACACATACAGAGGACGCCCCGTGTAAAATGAAGTAATGAGGACATTGTCTCAATAATTACAATCATAAAGGTATTTTTAGCGTTTTTTTGATTAGGATTTGTTGCTCCTTGCTGCAAAAGAAACACAGAGGATGCAGTTATTCTCGTCAAATTGCATCTGCTAATGTCTATTTCTGTTTGCAAAGGAAAAGCGGTGAAAGTGTTCAGCTAAAGAGAACAAATGGCTTCTTTTTTGTGCAAGAATACTCACTATAGTGTAATATAATAAAGTAGAAAGTTGTAGTATACACTGATTTTGGAAGCTGTTGCAGCATATGGTCTCTGTTCATAATTCATGTGAACCTACAAGAGTGGCCATGCCATCTTTAGTTTTACGTTTTTTAATGGTATCTTATCTTATACGGTCCCTTTATCTGAAACTACACAGCGGAGAAAGACGGAGAAAAATGCAAGATAATGCCTTAAAAACGTCATTGATCCTCATAATCATCCTCATTTTCCTTAATCTCCTCTCTAATCTCATTTTTATTAAAACAACGGAAAAATTCTGCCAGTGGAGCTGGATAATCCCGCTCATTTACGATGCGGTTTTACTTTTTGGAACTGTCTTCAAGCAACTGCCGATATCCTGCGTCGGGCCAAATCAGAGCACGGGTATCAGGAAAATGATAAATGGGGAAATGGCAGCGTTGGAGTTAGAAAAGCAGACTGGTGAACAGAAGGAGTCGGGATATCTTCGAGTCAGCTGGGAAAATGTATGGTGCATGGAAAGGTTACTTTTCAAATGTGATCAGTTACAGACTAAAAATGTAACAGGTAATTTAACTATACTTTATTTGTTATTACACTAAATTAATGTTACATGTGAATACTTTTTGCTTACATTTCCGACAAAAGTTTCAAACCAGGCAAAGTTGAAAACTCCAACGTATTTAAACCAGACAGTGTAAAACTCAGTTTATTAAGTTATTCAATAAAACATGGATTATAATTGCACTGTTTTTAATTTTGCAGCACAGCCAAAGATTTAGGCTTTCTCAGCTATATTTGCCAGTTCACTGTTTCGTAGGTCATATGCATTCTACACGTATTTTTTAAATTTAGATTTCTGACAGCACTTGAAGGCAGCATCAGCCGTCTTGACATGGATAGCGGGGTAAACACGGGTGCCGCTCGGGACATTAATTGAGGTTTCGTTCAGTTTAAAGGGGGAGCCAACGCAGGCTGAGAACGTCTGCTGCGCTGCCCCCTAGGGGTTGAAACTTTCAGGCATGTTGCACATCTGGCCACCAATCAGTGATGTAGTTTACAGGTACTTTGTGATTGATAGCTGCTAAAAATACCTGATGCAAAAACAAAAAAAAAAACAAAAAAAAAAAAAACAAAACAAAACAAAAAAATTATATATATATATATATATATATATATATATATACATATATAAATTTAAAAAAATAAATAATAATAATAATAATAATTTAAATGCATGATGATAAAATTCTAATAATAATAATAAATTAAAAATAAAATAAATGGAATTAAATAAAATTAAATAATTTAAAAAAATTGTTTTAGATAGAGATTTTTTTTTTTTCTGTGTGCAGTGAGGTACAGAAGAGACACAAGCAACGCAGGTCACAAGTCCGTTGCATCACTAATGTGCTGCATTCACCTCAGCCCACCGAGCCACCTGTAGTGTTTTCCCATTCCATTACACCCTGCATGTGGGTACATCCTTATCTGAATGACTCACACACACACATGGAATCCACATGCACACACAACCATATTCGTCCTATTACTCTCTCTCGCACACACACACACACACACACACACACACACAGTGAGTGGCAGGTCAAGCATAAGGTGACCCAGCAAAGCAATAGGATGAAATTACGGTTCTTACACAGCCCTTGGCCCTGTGCCTGGTCAAAGCGATTGTCCCTGACATTGTGTGTGTATGCGCATGTGTATGTGTGTGTATGGGAGGGCGATTGCGTGTGTTTATGAGAGGAAGAGAGACTAAAATAGAGAGAGAAAGTGAGCGAGATTTGCCTGCATTGAATAACAAGTAAATGAATTATTTTTCCATGGAGGAGAGGGAAGAGAGATGCTGAAATTAATCTGAGGTGCCAGCTGTCTTTGTACCCTGTGCACTTCGCTGATGATGTATTCTCCTGTCTGAAAGAAGATGAGATGAATAAGTGAGAGGCTCCTTCTTAATGTTATCCACAACAAAATGATCTGCAGAGAGGACACTCGCCTGGAAGGTTAGAGGGTCAAAACGCTTCGCTTACTTCACAAAACTACGTTGAAATGTGAGGGAAGTGGAGTTTTTTGCAAGTTTGCTGGGGATTCATTTTCACTGTATTGCAGCCATATCACTTGCTCACTTTGCTTCTGTATCACTTTGCCACAATAACGAATCCCGTGTTGTTGTGCATCCTCACAAAAATATACCTTTTTTTCCTTCAGTTTTGGGGTCGGCGTTTTAAATTGAGTTGTTTATCGGGCCACATTTTCGGAGAAGAAAGTGCTCGCTGACCTTTTCCACAGCAGCCGTTTTTGACATGAAATTGCAGGTAAACACAGATGTTACTGATGGCATTAATTAAGGCTGGGTTCCATTTAGGTGTAGCAGAGGTAGGACCCTGGTGTTGTGCACGCCGGCTCGCTGCAAAGGCTCTCGTTGTGTTTGACTCCTACATGGCAACGGCTGACTGCCTTGACTTATTTATTTAATGGAACTTATTTATTATATAATGTCCCTGATCATTTCCACCTTGTATTCTAATGCACTGTAATGTGTACTCAAAAGGGAAAACAACAACATATAATTTATGTATTCCCAGGAGTTTGTCAAAGGGTTTTTAGAGTGGTGCACTTACCTTTTTTCGATTCCCAAATGTGGAGTAATGTAGACAAAATCCAAATTCCCATGTTGATTTTCCAACATTTAGTGGAAATTAGACAACATTTGCAGCCTCAGAAGGGCGTTATTTGGATATAAAATGGTTTAATAGGTGAGGACAAACAATTTAAGCAATGATTTGTGAACATTCAACAAGCACATGGAACATCATCCTCCAAAGCGGCTTCACTGGTAAGTGCTGTTTCGGAAACACCACATAGGGGGCACTACAGGGCCTCCTTGGCTTTTGCTCAATTGGCACCATATTAGGTTTCTTCCAGCGTGACAAATCAGATAAGTATGCACATTTTTTACACTACGATGAGAAAGTGACCCGTTCTTTCGACTGGACTATTTGTAAAAAAGAAAAAAAAAACATGTTAAATAATTTGCAGACAGCATGATATCACACAGAGGCCCACACTCCAATAATTAGTGCAAAAGCTTCTACTTAATCATTTATTCAAGGCGGGCACGTCTCGGCTCGCGCTGCCCTCAACGCCATTATGGTAATGGCATTGAGGACGGCATGAGAAGCTTTTGTACTAATTATTAGAGGCCTGTGCGTCGTTTGACTCTATCAGGGTGATTTTTGAAGGCTGATGCACCGCGGACAGACAAAGCACAAGGTAAATGCTCCATTGTTGGTTAAATAACTAACATTAAGTAATTTGGCGCTTTGAAAAGAAAAAAAATCAAAGGGCAAGTGAAGTCTCGCAAGATAACCTTGTAGTTCAAGCATTTAATGTTTGCTCCATGCATAGAAGCTCACACAGACAAAGTGTCTCTTCAGTAAATACTTCTGATTCTCTCCCTCATTCAAACGTTTGGCTGTTTGAACCTCCTCTTATCTGCGAATAACAATGCCAAGCTTGTGGTAACTCCGTTTTGGCAAACATCTGTGCTTTCATTTGTGCTACGGCCTGCTGGTCTGTTTTTGTCTTGTTGTTCTTGGCAACATCTTTGGCACAAAGCAGGCATTCGCTGCGGTGCTTATGCACTGCTGTTTAGCCACAACTGTAGTGACTGGTCTCGGATTTCCTCTTTGCAAAGTGCGAGCTCAGGTGATGGTGCAAGATCCCAGCGTTGGCCAAACAAAACATATTTTTACCACTATTTAAAATTACAATGAAGTGAAGTCCCGCCCTAGCATCCTGTTTCTGCAGGAAATGGATCAATTTAAAGAAGGAAGAAGCTCTCAAAGTGTCACTGGACTGTTTTAAAGTCCTGTATGAAGGATTTAGCGCTGGACGGAGCAATCTAGAGACGACGCCCATCCTTTCATCACGCATGACCCTCATTTTAAATATAAACGGAGTCATCTCTGTCTGTCTGTGGTCCGAATCCCCTCCGCAACCGCTCATGCGATCGGCGTCACACTTGGCAGGTTTATTGCGGCGGACCCGAGGAAGTGCAGTGTCGAGTGTGAAGCTGTTTGGATGAGCAGTTCGCCACAAAGGCCAAGTAATCGGCCCGTTCCAAACAGGCGCATTGTGAGTAGCCGCTGCACTAATTTGCCCAATGGACCAATCTCCCAGAAAGTCAGTGTAGTCCTTTTAAGCTTTTTCACCTTCCAACAACAAAGTCCAGACTGTATACCGCCTGGCCGGTGGCGACAGTGAGATACGGCTGACAGAAGTCTTCGTTTTTTGTTTTTTTTTTCTTGTTATCCCTAAGCAAAGCAATCTTATGGCTGGGGTTACGGGCCGGTGCAGCGAGCGCCGACTTCTCATCCTGAGTCAAAGAGCACTCCAGAAAATGTTTTCAGAAAAAAAAAAATGTCCAGGAATAGCGCTGTCTATGCTCCCATAATTCATTTCATAAGGGCATTCAAGTACTTGACGGGATTAATCTCGCACAACTCCAATATTTCATGCACTTTTATCCAGATTTCATATAGCCCTCGGAAATGTTGGTTATATCGGGTGATAACAAATGGATGAGAATAATTATTATCTTGGTTCTCGATTCCATGCGGGTATCACATTGTACATTCCAAATTGTTTACAACAGACTCTCCTTCTTTCTCTCTTCCTCTCTCCCCTTCTACTTCTATCGGTCATGCATCTTTAATCATCTGTCCAACTCATCCAAAGCGCCAAAGTCTTTATTAGATAAATGAGTTTTTAATTCAATTCTCAGCCGCCACCGACAAAGTCGAAGTGTTTGCCGTTGTAGGACTTGTTCAATCAGTGCAATCAGCTCGCCGCAGTGGCATTGCATTGCGTGCATGTTTGGGTGGTGCTAGTCGTGGGGGGTGGGATGTCTCATGCATGTGCAACACCCCACGCCGCAAACGCTCTATTTTATTCCGTTTTGCAGTAATGACCAGCTCTTGTCACAAGCGGGTGATTTTTAATCTTAGAGCTCCATTTTCGCTCCAGTAGGTTCACTTGAATGGCAAATTAGAACAGGAGAGTTGCAGCACCTCGCCGCCGTACTTCCCCCTTGAAAGCTGGTAATTTTACGTATGTCACAGGCATGGGTACTTTCCCGCTGCAAGCCAAAATTAAAGGTAAGACGTGTGAGACCGATAGGCAGAGTCAAAGGAAGGGAAGGATTATTCATAGAAACATTTCTGAAGACCAATTAAAAGCAGTTTCTGAACTCGGGGAAAAAAAGAAGTCCATTGTTATGAAGCCTGCTGACAAAGGAGGCCCGCTTGTTGTCATGGATAAGAGCATTTATGACACTGCACTCCTACAACTTTCTCCACTACTTTGTTTTTTTGTTTTTTTGATGAAAAGTTGCAGCACGCCTCCACCAACGATTTTCCTCATGAGTCTGCCTCTTGACGCCGCCGGTTTAATTGAAATGTATCCCAAAAAGACATCGGGTTTCGCTTTGATTAATATCCTTGTGCGGCTTTAGATATTTTACACACATGCACCCCAAAAAAAAAAAAACAAACAAAAAGAGGGAAAAAAAAGGAATCCATGGCTCTATTGTCTCTGGGACTGCAAGCTTAACAGAAACAATATCCCATTTTGAGGTTTATCTTTCTGTGAAATATTACAGTGAAAGTCAGTTTCTGTTTTTTTTCTCCATAAACTTCCACCTTGACTTCACGTGCACCTTAGATACTGAATAAACACTCCTCAGCTTTGCTTTTTGTTGGTAAATTACAAGATTATGTTTTTAATAAGCCAGCAAGAGCTCCTTTCATTTCTCACTGAAATTATACAATGATAGTGCTTGTATATATTTGCTCTTTTTGCTATGGAAGCATTCAATTACCACTCAATTTGGCTTTTACATGTTTTTAAGATATTAATGTCTTTTGGTTAAGATTACTCCAAAATAGCTTTTATCAGATACTCTGATTATCTTTCTTGACATAAACAGATGTGAAAACAGTCACACAGGACTCAAAATTCAGAATTTATTGCATATTGGCATCATATTGACAGTTGCTTGGAATTTGCATTACAAGCACTACTTTTGAACAATTTTTGAGCAAACTATTGTTTGGGTATGCTTGTTTCTCTCTCTCTCTCGCTCTCTTTTTTTTTGTGTTGGCACTGGGTAGTGATTCCACCCCTCCCCCTCTCCCTTCCTTCCACTCCTCTTTTTTTTACTGGCTGGTTTCATAATGACCTCACACCTGATTTGAGTTTATTAATCAGGTGAGAGGAGATGAATATCGGCTTTAGGCACTTAACATTCAGACCTCTGACAAACACAGGACGTCGAAACAAGCCAAGGCTATATCCTGTTTTTCATCCCTCTTTTAATCAATTTTTTTTTTTATTTTCATCAATGAACAAGAGCTTTCATTTCATAAGTGGAAGAAACTGTTGTTTTCTCGAAGATTTCCATTGTCTTGCAACAGTGCCAAAGCATCACTGTGCATGTTTACTGACACACTTTATGCACCACGATGCTGGTAACTTCAAAATATACAACCCACACAACTGTAAGGGTTTGATTTATTGTGATAAAGCAATTAGTTTGTTTACAGGTTTGAATAATGGGATGTCTAAGGCAACAGGGAGCCGGTGCATGCAATGGAATGAACATCTTTAATTCATATAGCTCACATTATTATCTTTGTTTACGAGGTACAAGGACAAACATATCAGAGATCATGATTTATGTTGTCCTTTAAGCCTACTTTTTATTTAATTTCCCCGCAAACTATGTGTGAACATGGTAAAGATGAATGGGCTGCACTTAACACTCTGATGTCAAGTTTGCTCTTAAAAAAACACCAAACTGCATTTAAAGTGCTTATGCTTCCTTTTTCTGCATATTTATTTATTTATTTATTTAATACACACACAAATAGTTGATACGTGAGCACACAGGGCTGATAAAATTGTCCAAACTGAATAAAAAAAACAGGCTTTGTTTAGTCCTAGTCTAGACAAAAACCGAGATCAAATCCATACAAAGAAGGTCTTATGCATATTTTAAAAAATAAATAAATAAAATAAATAAAACAAATCTTCATACTGAATTTTTAAGTTTTTTTTTTTTTTTTTTTCTCTCCCCCTCAAAACATGGCAACACAATAAAGCCGACAAGGCAACTGAAAAATTCAGTGTGGATATTTTCTTTGAACTCCTTCCTCAAAGATGAAAATAAAACAAAAATAACACAAGTGTCAACATCCAAAAAGCCAAGAGTGGATAAATCTAAACCTATATCACCGTGTTCAACCCCATACCACACGGAAAATAATAATAATAATAAAAAAAGTCTGTGAGAAAATATCTATCAAGTCATTCAGAAAATAAAGACGATTATGATGATGATCCACATATTAGATTTGAGTTCAATATGAGCTTTTCAAAACAGTCTTGAACACTATCATCTGTCTTTTCTTAATTTATGTTCTTACATTTTGTTTGCCAAGTCTTTTTTTTTTACAATCAGCAATTAAAAATCTCATTAAAAATGTCTAAACACCATGTTTGATTCAGAATTTAAAAGCGCCTTCTTTTTAAAAATTTGATGCAACCCCCGGACACGTTGTTATTTCCAATCGAGCCTCGCTGTCGTTTTTCTGGGGCAGATCTTTTTTGCCTCCTCCTGGAATGAAACCGCATTTGGAGCAGACTGTCCCTTTAAAGGCCTGTAGCTCATTTGCATTGACCTGCTCCTCTGTGAGCGCGCTCAGTGGGGAGTCGGCAGGAAGCACAGATGAGCCAAAGGAGGCAGTCATTTGAATGGCTGCATGAAATTAGTCAGGTGTTGGCACTGCATGGGGCATATCAATAGCACCCCCTCCCCGCTCCCCACCCCCGGCCTCCCTCTCCCCAGCAATATGAAGGAAACAAATGCATCTCGCTAAAGACTCATCACTCTACCCCGATGATGTTTGCTGAAAGCCTAATGACTGTGTCGGCGAGCGCATGCGCCGCGCCGTGTGTCTGTGTCAAATTCAACCTGTCTAATTTTAGTTGGCTCCTTTCAAAACCTTTTCACATGTGCCGTGCCAAACACAGTGCAGGCTCTTTTTTCCTTTTTTTTTTTTTTTTTTCTTTCTTTCTCCACATCCTCCAGGGCACATTTCAACGTATTAGCTACACTCTAAAAAAAAAAAAAAAAAATTCCATTGGCACCTTCTTGTGTTCTACGGCTTCTCCCCGTAGGTGAACCCACATAACTGTTTGAAGTGAATCTCTTTTATCCTCCATGTTCAGTTGCATGTGCGTGTTTGTACCGCGAATCCTAAGCGGAAAAAAAAAAAAAAAGTTACCATCATCGCATGTGTGTAGGCTGATCGAGAATTAGCGTGTTTCCTCGTAACAATTAATGTGACGCGCCTTCACTTCAGTTCTCCAGCCCAGGGTTTGAATTATAACCTCCGAAGCGCCGATGCACTTTCATATCCAGCGATAGACTAACTTACCAAAACTCTGCATGCAAACGGATAGACGATCACCTCAGTTACCTTAAAGCAACTCTTAGAGAAACTGGTTCTCCTCCTTCAAGAATCCCCCTTAGAGATGATGTGAATCATGCGCCGCAATTTGTACGCATGCACTCGATGCCGCAACGCTGCACCTCAAGCGAACCTTGAGTGAAAAAAACAAAAAAAAATCCATCTCAGATCAAATTTTTCCAAATCACACAGTATCTTCACGTCTCTGAGTAGACATTTAGGCCTCTCCCTTTGGTTTTGTAGGTGCAGAGAACACCGTGCGGGGGCATTCCCCTTGAATAAAAAGAGAGAGAAATTGATTAAAGGAGAACAGAGAGAGAGAGAGGTGGTGAAGGTGGAGAGATAGAAAAGGTTGTTGAGAACAGCTGGCAGACAACCATGCATCTCCTGAAAGTCTTCATCTCAAGCGTGATGGATGATGGTGGGAGGAGGGGTGGTGGTGGGGGGGTCGACCGGCGAGGCGTTCTCCATTTTTATCTTTGTCATGAGAAACTCAATTTTCTTTACACGGCTCCATTTGTTGGTTTCCCCAGCAGTGAATTCAGTGCTTGATTCACTGCGGATAGTTTTTTTTTTTTTTTTTCGGCTTTCAAGAGGGATATTCCACAGGTAGACCCTGCTTGTAGGTCGAGAGAGTGGAAAATAAATATTTTGATGCGCGTCTTGCGATGACTTTTGTCACAGCATCGGCCTGGTTTTAGTCTCCTCACCGCCGCTTTCATCTCCCTGTCTGTTCCTGTCTGTCTCCTCCCATAAAGATGAAAGGTTTGATTAAAGGACAAGCCTGATTGACTGTGACACATTGGTTAAGGTGGCCCTTTGGTCACCTGAAACAATGGATGTGCGCTCTGCCCGGGGGACTTTCCCCTCAGTGCAGCCTGGCAGGCAGCAGCCCTCGACGCTGCCAATCATCCGCACGCCGCCTCTTTGTGCAGGGAGGCAGCCGCTATCGAGCGCTGCACCACGTGATAGTCATGTTCACTTGCAAGCCGGCCTTTGAGTTGCATTTAATCTGCATGGTGAACCAAAATATGTACGTTTTTCCCTTAATGGCTGTTATTGTCATCATTGGGTGCAGAAAACATGAAACTGAGATTCCTAGGTGTTTTCTATGCAGAGAGGCCTGTTGATTTGAGTGAGAGTGAAGCGATCCAATCAGAACACAACCTCAGTTTTTACTCCATCTAACGTCCTCGTGATTGACTCTTCAGCTGCACCAGTTATCCTCAAAAGCCTCAAAAAACCATTGCTTTGGAGAAATGCTTTGACCTCCATGCATTGCAGTGAAACATTGCGACTCCGTATGCTCTTCCAGTGCATGGGAACACTGCGGCACAGCTGTGGATTTTTCATCGTGGGTTTCAAATATCTCTGCGGTTGAGGAGAAGCAGTGCAGAAAATACAGCGGCCAGCCAATCAGTGACACGCCCAATTTGTGCTGTATAAATACTGGAATCTAATATGGAGCTTTAGCTGGCGATGGCCGGCTTTTCACATCAACTTTACTCCAACAAACCTCCAATTTGTGCATTTTTAGCAAATGAGCTATACAGCAATATCAGCTCAACCATTTACTAACATATTACTAGCATGATTTTTTTTTTTTTTCTTTTATGCTGTGCGGGCAGTGCATTTTATATTATTTTATTCTATTAAAATTATAATTGTATTTTCATTTTATTTTATTTTATTATTTTATTTTAATATTTTTATATATTTTATTTATTCTATCCTATTTTGTTTTATTATTTTATTATTATTATTATTATTTACTTTATCTGATTTTATTTTAATTGATCTTATCTTATTTTATCGTGTTATCCTACTGTGTTTTTTACCTTTTTATTCTGCTTTTGTTGTGTTATTTTGTGGTGTTTTATCTTGCTGTGCAGCACTTTGGAAAACCTTGTGTTTGTTAAATTGTGCTATATAAATAAAGTGGATTGGATTGGATTGGATATTGTTGCAGCACTAAGATATTTTCTCTTTCCTGGACAACTGGTTGGTCTTGTCACCCTACAAGGGGAACCAAAGCCCACCCGGCCCGGCTGGAATGCATCACTGTCGAAAAAGCGGCCCATAAAACTCCATAATGACTCTTAGAAACTCTCAGATCCTGGTGAATGATGAAAAATAATACTTGAGCAATGCTAAATAAGAAAATCCGTATTTTTAACACGTTTACCATCCCTTTTTTTAATCAAAAAGGCCACGCTATATCCCTAACTAGCCGACTAATAATAAATAGCCCTCGAGACTATCCCTGAATTATTATTTTGTTCTTGCTGCCCAACAGGCTGCTTTGTTTCATATTAGCATCTGGCATTGGTAAGCACCCTACAGGGCAATTGAGTACGACTTATCCAGTATTAATGTGTGTGTTTTGTTGTTTTTTTTTTGTTTTGTTTTGTTTTAATAATTTCTCCTTTTTATTTATTTGTTTTGTTCTTTGGTTTATGTATGCATTTATTTCTCGTTGTAGGCTATTGTATCTGTTACCCTCCCCCGAACAGATTTGTGATGATGATGATCCAATATGTGGGAGCAGAATGCACAAGTCGCATGATTTGAACTCGCTGTCACGGGACATCTGATTAGTCAGTGAGAAGCTGGTGTTTGCTTGACTAGTTTGTGCAGCAAATCATGATAAAACGGACCGTTTCTTTGTGGGAGGCCTGTAATGCTGAGCGATGTTTTATTCATAACATTATATTAAGCCACTATTAGGCCAAGTGGTGCTATATTTTGTCACTGTGGTTGATGGCTAACTGCATTCATAGCTCCTTGTTCAAATTATAAGCACAGTCAGAGCTCATTCACTGATTCTCTCCCTCTGGCTGCCTTTTATTCCCTTGGTATGGCTTTATTTGGCTGTTTTAAATTATTTGGACAGGCTTGCCTGCGTGGACTGGTTAATTTATGTGCTGGAAGGTTGCTGGTGCATTGGTTGAACCATGATGAACTTAGAGTGGACATTTTGTGATCTCTTGTGTATTTTTTGGGTGGTTCAAGTGCGCACGCTTGTGGTTGCCGCTCGCCGTGTGCACCGAGTTGGTGAGCTGTGACAGTTTGCAGGATTATGATTCGAAAACTTGCTTGGAGATTATTGTCTGCATGAGAGCTAATTATGCACTGTAAAAACTCAAAATCTGACCTGGAATATTTGTCTTATTTCAAGTCAAAATTTCTTATTTCTAGTCAAAATATCTCATTACACTTAAAATAAGATAACTTGTTTTTAGCATAGGCAGAGTTTGCAGGGGGGGGGGGGGGGGGGGGGGGCAGGGGGGGCATTGCCCCCTCTAGCGTCTGAAATGTGTCACTACATTGAGTCAAAAATAGGTCCAATTTTTTTTTTTCCTGTATACATATCTATAAACATTTAAGCAATGCAATAAAATAAGATTATTTTCAGAAATAAATCTGAATTACATTATGTTTGGTATTGTAATAAATAAAATAATAATTTAAAAAAATGTTTGCCCCCCCAGCGCAAATTTCAAACTCCGCCTATGGTTTTTAGACAATTTTCACTTGTTTCAAGTGAAATTTCACATGTTCCACTGGCAAATTTTTCCAATGAAACAAGCAAACTTTCTGAAAACAAGTTACTTCTGGGGTGATCATGTCTTATTATAAGTTTAATGAGATATTTTGACAAGAAATATGACATTTTGACTTGAAATAAGACAAATATTCTTGGTAAGATTTTGAGATTTTGCAGTGGCACTTCTCATTTTGGAGCGGTGTTTGTCGTCGGCGTATGTGCGAAGTAAAACCGGCTTCCCAGCGCTGCTTGTGTGCATCTGGCCTCAGAAACGAATGCCTTCTTAGAAATGCTGGAGCACCCTCGTTGAATAATCGAGCAGGCAAAAGCAAGAAAAAACATCTGACATGGTGACATCTAATGACATCTTCTTTTTACTCAACTTGCTCAAGTGCGTCGCTCATTGTGCTAAAACTCATGAAAGACTCTTACGGGCGTGACTGCATGACGGTTCAACTGAATCTACATGGAATTTCTCTTATCTTGTTCCTTTTAAATTTACTCTTGTGCACTGCAATGGTGACATGCATTAAAAAAAATGACATTTGGAGAACGCACAACTTCAGGGAATTCGTCTGTGATTGGGTGTTTCTGTGCATCGGTGGCCCACTTTTGTGCATCTGCTCGCAGCCATTAGGAGCCGCAGCCCTGGCTCACCCATCTGGCCCAATGCAGCGTGCCACTAAAATGTAAAGGGGCATGTTACCTCGAATGACACTGGAGCGATGCCGCCACAGCTCGCCGATAGACGCCACCCTGTCCGTGCGCCGGGCATCTGTTACCCCGAGCACATTTAAATTAGCTCTTGGCATGCTCCAAGTGTCCCGCCAGTGCCGTCTGCTTTGATGATCCCTTAAAAACATAAGCACATAAATGGCAGGGCACGTCTTGATTGCCTAGTCGTGGAGGCTCATAAAACTGCCTTTAAAAAGCATTTTGATTATTCAGGCACTAATCAACAGCACTGCACAGTCTAATTAATTTCCTTCAAGTGTTTGTGGTTCAACAAATCAAGCCATGCATTGGCTGTTTATTAGCGTGCATTTTTCTTGTTTCACCTCGAGACACCAAAACTCAATAGACCCTGGTTTTGCAAGTGTAATACAACAAGAAAAATATATATATGCAAATATCTGTTACAAAAACTAATGTGGTGAAAAAAATAGATGTTTTGCCTTTTTTTTCTTAAGTCATGCCCCAACAACATAAATACTTGAAAAAAATCATGTTAAGAATATGACACTCCAACTTTAAAGCTGAATGTATACACCTGTAATGCACTTTATGATTATGCTAGATGCATAAAAATGAGTGTGAAATCAATACAAGAGTGTATCCTGCAAACATAATGGTTCAGGCTTCGACTCCCCGAACTTTGCATTCATTATTTAATCCTTTTTTTTGTTTGTTTGTTTGTTTGTTTGTTTTCCCTGGCAGTTGAGCCTTTATTCCAGCAGCTAAAAAAAGACTTTTCTTCCGAAAATAAGACGTAGCTTACACTCTGGTCCTGGTCTTGACCCTGAAGTGGACTAAAGAGACCTTGACTTGACACATGGTCCCTATCTGTCTTGTCTGCAGTCCTCCAAACGGTGTATAGTGAATGGTGCTGCCTCGTGTTTGTCCCCCGCTCTCCTCCTCTGTCCTTGTAATTACCTCTCCACCATGATCCCTTAATACCTCCAAGTGGGCAGAGACTCCTCCAGGGGTGTGTGTGTGTGTGTGTGTGTGTGGCTGCATGTGGGTTTGTGCTTGAGCGTATATGTGTACGTGTGTCTGATTGCCCAATCCCATGTGAGTGTAGCTGTATTTCTGTCTATATACAGTATATGTGAATGTGTTGGTGTGTGTGTATGTGTGTGTATGTGTGTGTGTGTGTGTGTGTGTGTGTGTGTGTGTGAGTCCTCCAGGGCCTTTTGCGCACTGGATAAATAATGATGAATTACAGACTGATTACCCAGGAGTGAAAGCTCTGGTATTAAACTTATTATGAAAGGCTGCAACCTGTGAGCCGAGTGTGTATGTGTATATGTGCATGTGTGTGTGTGTGTGTGTATGTATGCCTGTGTGTGAGCGAGCGCCTCAGCTACTGCTTTGCTCATAATTAGGGGAATATTATTTCTGGGTCATAAACATACAGATTGGCAGCATGTTTTTTTTTTTTTTTTTTTTTTACTCCACATTGATCAGATCGAGCCTGTGTGCTCAGGGAAAGGCAGGCAGCTTTGCAAAGCATCAATATTTTACCTATGTGCTTAAGATAGAAACATCGAGTGGGTTGCCAAATTGATGTAGCTTTTACAGCCGATAGACAGCAATAACCTGATTTGACCTGTATTTTTGCAGAATGAAAAATGTGCTCGTTTTAGCGCCGAGACACATGATTGGATTGCACAATTGAGCTCTTAAGAGTCGGTTTAAAGTAACGTGATGATACATTTCAATAGAGCGGGGAGGGAGCGCTGGTGAGAAATGCCCTATCTCGCTCTGATCTCGCACTGCCAGCAACCACAGTGCCACGCTAATGCATTTTTCACAAGCTGACTGGGGTTTGCTGATTCCCGGCTGCTTGCACCGAGCGCGCTTCCCCGGCTTGATTTAAAATTCCATAATGAATTTCCGAAACAAAGTTGGAAAACCTCCCTGACCTAAAAACAATATTCCGCCCCGGATAGTGAATATTGATTTTTTTTTTTTTTTTTTTTTTTTTACAGCTTGTAAAAGTTCTCGACAGTGTAGTTGCTGATGGATTCGGGCTTGTACACTTGAAAATTGGTGTCTAATGTGATGAATGATTTAGCAAATACAGATGAGTGACAAATTTAAAGGGAAACCCAAAGCCTTGGCATGGATCAAGTCTCTGCACTCTGCTGGAGGGATGGAGCTCCATTCAGCCAAATGATGTAACTGGGTGTTTCGATGATGTTGGTAGAGCACTGTTACTCCACAATCTCTCATTAGTGTTACTCTGAAGCAGTGATGGGAACAACGGCGTTAAATTAAACGGCGTTACTAACAGCGTTATTTTTTTCCAGTAACAGGTAATCTAACTAATTACTATTTCCATTACTGGCGCGTTACTGAAGCTACTCATTGTCACCTGACTTGGCTCTCAGACACCCGGCCACAGGAGCTGCAAAGGTGTTTTTCTTCTTTGGTGAGGGAGGAGGGGCGGGGCGAGACATCCGCATAAGTGGTGATGATTGGCTAAAGTAGAGTAAGATTTCATGGTAAGCCAATCAGAGGCAGTGTTCAGTTTACACACAAACCACACACGCGGACAGCAGCCACACACACACTCAAACTATCAGAGGTAGGTTGCAGCAATGGCGAGTCTGGAGCTTCCAGAGGGAAAGTTGGCGTTTTCAAAGTGGAAGTACAGACACTACTTTACTCTCCTTGAGGTAAAAGGCAAGAACGTACATGTTTAGTGTACATTATGTCCCAGAGCGAAGTGTTTGTCCACGTCCGTCCGTCTGTGCTGTTCTAGTCTATGCAACTGGCTTGTGAAACCCGCTCAGAAAAAAATCCTTATTCTTAGACATATTTAAACTTTTTTTTAAAAAAAGTAACACAATAGTTACTTTCCCTGGTAACTAGTTACTTTTATAGTGGAGTAATTCAGTTACTAACTCAGTTACTTTTTGGGAGAAGTAACTAGTAACTATAACTAATTACTTTTTTAAAGTAACGTGCCCAACACTGCTCTGAACGCTGTAGCACATGACTGACATCATTTTCATCCTCGTCAAACCCTTCATGGAGCCCTCCTGCCCTGTGGATGGGGGCATGATCGTGCTGGAAGATACCACTCCCATCATGGACAGAAATGTTTCAACAACATGTTTCAACACTCAACGTGCTTGATCGCCTCACATTCACACACTGGTGGCAGAGGCTGGCAGTGTAATGTGCCAAGCTGCCCATCAGGAGCCAGGTAAAGGTTCAGTGTCTTACTCAAGGACACTTCGGCACACTCTCAGGAGGAGCCAGGCATTGAATCAGAAACTCCCCAAGTGCCAGACTACCATTAGATTACTTTTCTCTATGCATATTTACATACATAGAGAAATGCACTTTTATATAAAGCGAGAGCTGCTAGTCCTACAACTGATTGCATTGGTAATTTTGTCATTGGATTGTACACCGTGCTTTGAAATGCAAGTATATTTGGGCAAAGTGGCTGATCTCTGTCATCGAGGTATTTGATACTGTGCAAAAATGCAGAAATGGTTTTTAAATTGCTTTAAACTCTGTGACCCCTCCTCTAAAACTGTGTCTCTCCCCACCTTTCAGACTGAAGTTGCGCCCCTCGCTGATGAAACGGGGCAATGATTCGTCTTTCTCTTCTCTCTGGTGTTAGAATAGAATCAGTTTCTGGCGACTGGCGCTTTCTTGCGGTTTTGAATACTGTGGACAAACTGCCGTAATGCTGGGACATAGCGAGACATCGCTCGAGGATTTCCTGGTGTTAGAGTGAATTTTCAAGTGTTAATAACTGTTGATTTTTTGTGAGGTTGGCAAGTGTTGACTGGAGTGTTTGTTCAGTCGCGGCGCCGAGACAACTCTGGGCGGCTGTTCAAAGCGATCTGGAAACGTTAAAGTAACTGTGATGGGCGGCAAAACTGGCATGGTTGATGTGTAACACTGACACAAGTAAATGAGCACTGAAGATTTAGCGGTGCCGTAAAAGTCCATTCCAAAGAAATACCTCTTTTACTTGAACATCATTAAAATTGATTCTGATGACCTTAAAATCATCCTCTCTCTGTCCAAGCTGCTGCCTCTGAGTCTTGTCCAGAAGGCTTTCGGATCCAATGGCCTCTTGTGAGATTATGCTCGTCTTTTTTTTTTTTTTTTTTTTTTTTACGTGACATTTCCAAGCAATCAATTTAATGTGCACAGTTAAACAGTCAATTATTTGCTATGCATTCCAATTTTATGTCTCAAGTTTATGAATGATTGACTAAATTACACTTTTTTTATTTTCTTGTCACACAACACAGGTGTCCCGTCTCACTTGAGATTACATGGTCCATTATACTGTAAACATAAAAAGTGAGCAATACCAAAGGCTTGGCAGAGGAAGCAGCTCCAAATGACCCAAGGTATGCTGGGAGATGGCCTGACCAATGCTGTATGTCTTGATCTTTTTTCCCCTGTACCTGGACAACCGGTCGTCTCAACCAAAAACTACTAAGAGCAACGCAATATTCAGCATTTGTGGTATTAATTTTGCACCGTCAGGCGCCAGAGGGAGAGATAATACAAAATCAGAGAGATTTATGTAACTTATTCTGTGCACCTACTCTCATTTCTCATGTCTTTCTTCACTAATCAGTAATCTTTAATTCTCACAGTTACATACGTTTTTGAGAGTCTTTCACTGTATATAGTATAGTAAAACAATGAAAAAATGACAATACAGAGGAAAATTAACTGCATATTTGATGCATTTTATTGGTACATATAATAAACTTATACAGCACTTTTCAGTAATGCTGTTGTGGGGCGCTTTGCAAAGGATAAAAAAAAAAAAAATGCATAAAATAAACAGCAAAGGCCAATAAAAAACAAGGGCAGAAACAGAGGAGGGCAAGAGTCATAAAGGGGGAAGTCAAAACAATAAAAAAATAGTCATTAAATAAAATCAAGACCATAAAATAGTTTCAAGAAGTGTTTCAAATGACGATGGAGATTTAACTAGCCCGAGCTAATGATGCATCGACAGAAAATGATAGTCCATTCTCCTCAGCCGTAACAATATCGAGCTCGCTTTCAACGTACAGAGGCAGCATTCTTTTGAGTGCAAACAATTGATTAATTTAAGACGAATTAAATTGCAGCTCCTTTTTTAGTACAGACTATTGCTATTTCTGAATTTTCACGAATAAGTTACATTAATGTCTTCTTTTTCCTTAAAATTAACCATGATTATCACTTACCTCGCTGCCTGAAAAGCTTGGTCTTCATGTCTGTCACATCATATCTTGCATGGTATATTTTCATGCATAATTAATCCATTCCACAGCTGTGGTGTGTGTGTGTGTGTGTGTGTGTGTGTGTGTGTGTGTGTGTGTAAGCCTCACACACACTCACACACGGCTCCCATCCCATAACCAGCAGTGGATCATTTTTGGTGCAAGTTTGTCCACCATAAGAAAATATCTTAATGCCCTTTTGTTGTTGGCAATCCCTCCATTAGCTTTATGAAATTCATTTCTTCATCTAAATGAAACCCAAGGTGATATGAACACTTTTGGAAGGAATTGTTTTTTTTTTTCTTTCCTCCAAAAACAGAATGGAAAACCGCCATTATCCTCTGATGGGTTTTATAAAACGCATGATCCCATTATCTTATTTTAATGATCATCGATGGAGGGCATCTACTTACACCGGGCATTAGTACGCTACATTTCGCAGACCCTATTTTCCCATCCATTAGAATATCATCTTTATACAAAAAGCCACTTATGCTCCCCTCGCTGCGTCTTACTCAAGACTTCATACGTTTAATCCAGTTAGCCCAAACAAAGATGTACATGGCTAACAATCGATGTGTCTGAGTGGAATGAGGTTTAACCCTGCTATTATCTTTTGAGCTCAGTGTGACCCCATCCAATGGTTAACGTCTCTAAATACAGTTTAATGTAACGGGGGACAAGTGGGTAAGCATGAAATTAACACGAGGATGCCTGTAGGTGTTTCTTTAGGGTCTGTTCATCAAGAAACATGAAGTACCTGACACGTGGGTGACACATTTTTATTATATCATTTTCTGGAGGTTTGAATTACGGGGTCAACTTGGCCCTAATTGATGCAAAAATGTAAATTTGATGGTGACAGGAGGGTTAACGAAGTCTAATTAATAAGTAGAGGACCCCCTCTGCCTCCTCTTTAGCCATCAGTCGGCAACGCAGCCTTGTTACGTTCATGCTATTTCCCCGCGCCTTCTTTGTTTATGCCTCACGCTGGTTTCCGTCAGCCTGCATCCAATCATTGCTCCATCGTGTGTTATTTGTCGACTCGCAACCCCCTGCTTTTGCCCCCGGCGCCCTGTTATGACAAGAAAATTATTGTAGTGCAATATTCGACCATTTTTCAGGAGTGAAAGTTCCTTTTTGAAGGATGAAGCAGGTGGAAATCTGGCTCCCCTGAAGGTTCAGCGAGGTTCAGATCTGGAGACCGGGGAAGTCATGAGCGGAGTTTGACTTTACTCCGGTGCTCATTAAAACACTATTTGTTTAGCGCTGTTGCACGGCGGCACGGTTGCCATTATATTATGAGCTCTCAGCCTACTCCTGCAAAATGGGCTAATTTTCCTCGCCTGTTACACGACCGTGCATTCCTCTAAACATGAACCCATCCAGATGGAGGAAAATTGGTGAAAAATGACTCATTAGGCCACATTAATTTTTCCATTGCTCCAGAGGTGAAAGTTTTGTGCGTCTTACACCGGGTTATACATCTTTGTGCACTGCCCTTGGATACAAGCGGTCTCCAAATGGCAGCCCCGCCATAAATACCAGCCTTGTGAATCTGCTCACGTACAGCCATTGTTGAGGCTGTGTCACAGAGTTGCTGATTATAGTCTGTGGTAATTTTTAGAGGCTGTAATTTTGCGCCGTTTATCAATTATCCTCATAAGTGTCCGTCTATCCATCTATCCTCGTCGGTGTTTGGCTCGTGGCCGTCGTTTCTCTTCGCTGGTACAGTTTGGCATACTGTATGTTACCATGTTTTCATCCGGCCGCCTTGCCAAATTAAATAATTTTGCAGTTTTTTTTTGGCCAGTGCACCTGCAATTTGGGCACCACAGTGTTTGGCCTCTTTGGATCTGTCTGCACCTTATGCTGCTTTGAAAACTCACATAAAAGCAGCGCTTGTTAGACCTCGTTTTAAAGCTAACCCATACTGCTCACTGGCATTCGGCTTAATATGACTTGCCTGTGTAGCCGTCTTTGCAATTGGGATTTGCTCACTTCAAAGTGTAAGTCATTTTTCATGTGGAATTTCCCTATTTTTTGCCACCCCTTGCATGCTAATACTGCACACCACCCTTGTATTTTACATGTGTGCTCGTGGTTTACAACATGTGCATTTATGCCCTTCACGCTCAATAAGGCAGCAAGTCAATTTTCTCCAATAAATGCTGTTATTCACTGAAGCCAGCGATGTTATTCCTTACTGGACAAATGACAACAGGGAAACAGTGGTGCAGAAACAATAATAAAAAAAAAAAAAAAAAAAGAGAGAGAAATAGAAAAACAGAAAAAGAAATGAGACAATATCCTCTAAGAGCAGAATGATGTGCAGACGTGACTGGCAGATGCCCAGGGGTCCAAGGCACATGAGAGCCTGCAGACTCTCTGGGAGGCGATGATCACCACGTAGATGATGGGGTCTGCGATTATTCCATTTATTTTTATCCTAGGACAGTAACAGATAGCTCAGCTGAAATCAGACACCCTAAAGTTTCTGAAAATAGCCTTTTCTACCTTACTGGTCAGGGGCCTCTGGTGTGACAACCTTATTATCATAGAGCGGTTGAGTGATGAATTGTCATTTGTCGCTTAACGGACACATTAAAAGAGGATTTAGAAAGCACTTAAATTACCTCCAAGCTACTGCCAGCGCAATATGAAACTTGATGACTTTTGTGACCCCTTAAGCCAGTTTTTCACCGCCGAAAATACAAATGAAGTAAAGCTCAAAGTGAGTCTTTTCCCTGTTTTGGTTGAGGCTGTCTCAGTAACTCATACTAGAGGAAAAAAACAGAATGAGCACATCAGGAATAACACATGCAATTGCCACACAAATGGTCTCATTTTTCTTTAGCATATATACTATGCGATCCAAATTAATTTGAAAATAATATAGGACCCTGAGGCAAATATGCCATATGGAGATGCTTTTAATTTATGCAAGTCATTACACTGCTGAGGACAATTTACAAAATAAATAGTCATCCCGCAATAAATTACTTCATTTATGAATCATATATATTTATATTAATAATACACATTTTTTTAAAAAATCCATGTACCCAGACAAACACTCAAATGAGGTGTGGCCTCGCAAATCACATGCTTGTTCAAAATAAATTAGTGCAGTAATCAGCACACAGACATTTTCCACCACGGAGGCACTAGCGAGGATGCCATTGGGTTAGAAATTCAGGTACAGCCTGGCAAAATGGTTGGGGAAAAAGAAATCTTACATGTATAGATCAACAGTGACACAGTTTTAAAAAGTTGTGACTGTGACACTCGCGAGTGCTTGCCACCTGTAAGCGGCGACCGGCGGGGTTTCACTGTAATTACTGTCTTTCACCTTTTTGGTATCTGCTCAACTCACTTGGATCCGTGACCGAGGTGCTTCCAAAAATAGCATCTGGTACTAAATACTGTCCCAAACGTGTAGAGTCAAGGTGAGCAGAGCCGAAGCCATGTGATGGAAAGGCGCCATTCGACCCTCTGTGCTTAGAGATACAGCTGACTCAGTGAAATCAATATACATTTTATATACAGCTAAAGAACAAAATGACTTCTATAGAGTACTCAAGTAAAATAAGAACATATTTTCATGTCATTTCCAATTACAGAATAAGATATAAAGACATTCATGAATTTCAAAAGACGTTGAAATAGCAGTTACAGGGGCGAAAAATCGATTTCTTCGTTTAATCCAGGGAATTCATGTGGCCTTAGGGGTATAAATCCTATAAGTGGCAATTTCTTCAACCTGCAACCCACCCAGACCCCTCCTACATGAAATCACAATATGCTCAACACCAAATACCTCTTCCCATAATTTACTGCAGTGCCATATCTTGAATACCCTATAGGCTATTGAGGATGCGTAGACAGCGTTTTTGTGTTCTCCACACTCACTTTAAACTTTCTCTTTGTTCTCCCAAACACAGGGGCACTCCAGTCTGCAGACAACAAAATGAAGTATTGCAATTGATGAAAAAAAGCTATATATATACTGCACAATTTTTTTTTTTTAATCAGGCTCCTCTCCTGAAGCTTACACGAGTCGCACCTTCAAAGATCTCTCCGAAGGCACTGTCACTTTTCAAAATGTCTCAATTTTGTTTTATTAGGTAGGCTGATTGAAAACATCCAATTTGGTCAGTTTCTGAGGCTAAAAAGAATCTGTGACTCAGGGGAGGATTCTGAGAATAAATAAAGCACAAGAAATACACCAGGGACTGTGGATTCTCAGAGTATGAACCTGAAACTATAAGAAAAGCTGACAACGTAAAGCCGAAGCCATTACCAGAATCCTACTAACAAGGTTTGTTTTATCCCAAATCTGTCACACTTTAGGAATCACTGCAGAAATGCGGTAACAGATAAATCCACTGACATCAAATTTGGGAAAAAATCATTATTCCCCTCTAACCTAAAAAAAAAACAAGCGTGAAGACAACAAACCACACCAGAAAAGCACTGCTCATAACTTTGCATTTAAATTTTACTTTCTCTTATTGCCTTTAATGTGTTTTCCCATGAATTTTCCATCTCACATTCCACTTGTCGCTCGCTGATTTAGTATTGTAAACCTCCTGCTCGGGCCAAATGATAATTAGAGGCCATGCAATGAGGCTGCCAAGCAGAGAACTATACAAAGTCAACTCATCCCGTGCCATTGCCATCTTCCCTCAACCTTTCAAACAGCAATAGAGTAAATCTAGTGGACAGCCAGGATTAACTTCAGCCGCTACCAGCAATTAGCTCGCAACCTGTCGAGCTGTATAAAGTATAAATAGTGAGCGAAGCCCAGTTTTTCACGGAATTGTTAATAAGATCATTTCATCTGGCTTACAACAGGTCCGACTGAAGTTACTGCAACTAGGTTTTGGGAAGCGGAGTTGTTCAGTATGCTTGTACCGTCATAGTTTGCAAGTTTATCACAGATGGTAACGTTAGCCCCTAACCGCTCAAGGGATGGAGAGGAAAACGGATGTCAAACCGAGCTGTTTCCATTGGAAACTGGTCATTAAAAGGAAAAGACTGGTTTGGACATTTGAAATTAGGTGTATACCATTGGGACATTCCTTGGATTTGATGCTTTGTCCCTAAAAACATCCCCGATTTGGACTTTTTACCTCAGGACCACAAGAAGGTCCAAGGTTCAAGGCTATTTCTACTGTCCCTGTAGGGGAAATTTGTTCTGCAGCCAGGGTCCACATAAAAACACAACACAAAAGGACAACATCAGCGCAAGGAAATGGAAATTCATACCACGTGTAACTGTGCAAGAGTGCAGCCAGAGTGCTATTTGCCATTAAGCATATCAATAGCACTTGGGATAAAGGAGACGTGGAGTCTTTAAGTCGTGCAAACAGGTGCCCTGAAACCACGACCTGAGGGCAATAGCTCAAATTCCCGTGGAGTGGATGGTCCTGGCAGTGCAATTTAGCATTAGCCCTTTTAAGAACCAGCCTGTTGTAAATGTCTAAAAGCTTGGCCTGACTTTTCCCTGTGATCTTACTGGCCAGTTTAACAAGACCTCCAAGTCTATTCTTACTGGAGAGATTTAGATTCCCACAGCGAGCAATAATACAAAAGACTTACATGATTGTGAATGAGGGCATGCTGCCTAAAGTGTAAACCTTCCCTCTTGGTTCATAACTGGCTCATATATTCCACTATACAGCGAAGGTAAGCTGTGCGTGTTGCTGCCAGGGGAAACAAAAGTTACATGCTTTCTTCTGTTCTATAAATTGCAAGTGCTTCACACCGATTTTTAAATTGCAGACTTCAGAGAAAGCTAATAAGGTTAACCGGGTATTGCCCCAAAGTTAGCTGGAAATTAGCTGCGTTGGCAAATCTGGCCCTTGAGCGCTAATGGAGTCTCCCTGGTATCTTTGGTTCAGACTTGCTGGGGAGGTTGGAGCTGCCTGGCTCTCTGGATGGGGTCAGCATTGCAGGGCAGTGTCGGTATCCAAGCACATTTCCCATCAATGCAATCTGAATAGACTGTAGCCAAGGTATTACTTTATTTTCGGCGTAAATTATTAAGGGAGTGCATCATTTGTCAGCATGTCTGTGTTAAGTTTGACCCCTGATTCACTCCCAGAACCGAGGTCACCTTAGATTACACCTTTTTATATATCACATGGAATTGATTAGTATGTGTTATGTGCATCGGGTAGAATTAAAATCTGAATTAAGATTTTTTCCAATAAAGCCTGTTGCCCGGATGATTTCACTTTCCAAACTCACTCCGATGCAAACATTTGCGCATTCTTAAGTGATATGCAATGAATAAATACAAGAAAGTAAAAGGAAAAATAATGATTTAGATGAATAAAAATAGGAATAAATACATAAAATCCCCCCCGAACCGATGCTGTTTCATCTCATTCAGCGATGATGAGCCTTCATGTCAGGAAATAACCAACAGATATAGGGACACTGTCCCTGGCCATTGACTCTGCCAGTGTTTGATGGCTTGGAGGAGGATTGTTATGGCACACAGTCAGCTTGGCTCTGCATTTGCTCTGTCATAGCAGTGTAAAGTATTAGGAGAGCCCGCCATCCCTGACACCGTGCTGGCTTGCATAGCGCGAGCGGGATGCCACAGCCTGTGCAGATGAGGTGTGCCAGGTGACCGGCGAGGGCTCCCTTTACTTCACTGTGGCTTGAACTTTTGTTATTTTTAGCCTGGCGCATTCACTGAATGGCGTCTAATTAAAAAGAGTCGCCTGGCCCGGGCGGAAAGTGTAAATAGTGAAGCAAAATGTGATGCAAGTGAAATGTGAGAGGGATAACGAAAAGGACAACACGCCGCATAAACCAAATAATACAAAAAAAAAGTACAATTTGAATCATTTAACAAATCACTGAACAAATTAAATTGAGCTTATTGCTTAAAGACAGACTTATGAAATGGAGTCGCTAACTGATGTGTTCAGTGACCTTGCTCTTGTTTTATTAACATGATCAAATCGGTAAATTAAAAGCGACTTTAATCACTTTATATGTTTTGCACAGTGTTTACCAATTCATTCATATCAACTAATTACTGACCTTGTGTGCGTGTGTGTGTGTGGGTGTGTGTGTGATAATGGGATTGCCAGTTTATGCACACACTAGCTCCTTTTGTGTGTGCATAAATGTGTACGAAAAGAAATGGGCCACATCATGAAAATATTTTATGATTTTTATGATATTTGCCCAGTTCCTGAACATCCTACAGAAAATAAAATTATATCTTCTGACACAATATTTGTCTTTTTAACCTCTTAAGTTCAAGTTCACCCAAACCCATTTCTTGAGGGAGCTATTAATATCTGGCAAGGATGAAGCCCCGGCCCCCGCTCTGTCTCTTTTTTTTCCTCCAATGATACTATTCAAAACACACCCGAAAGCCAGATTACCCGATTTATATTTGCTAAAACAGCCAGCCACGCTTCGCAGAGTCCCTTGTGGCAGTTTGCAGTCAACCACTACAGTATGATCTGAATGCAGAAACCATGACACCGAGGGAAGAATGAACATGGTGTTATTGGCAGAAAAAAAAAAAAAAAAACCCTGTCAGTATGATTCTTCTGTCAGACCGAATGTCTTTCTGCCAAGTCAAAGTTCTGCCAACTGAAGCAGCGTCGCAAACGTCGCTACTCTCTTTGAATTAACATCCAGGGGCAAATTAATTCTGATATTGTCTGTTCTGTTTTTGTTTTGTGGTTGTCTTTTTGTTTTGAGGGATTTTTTTATTATTTTTTTTGTTTTTTAATTAAAAAAAAGCCTACAAACATCCTTCCAGTAATTTCACTTTTCACCACACATTGCCCAATCTCACTTTCATTGTTAATTTGGCTCTCAGCTTGGCGGCGATGCTTTGCGATTAGCCATCATGGTTATGTTAATGCTTTTCCCTTTTCTTCCTGGCCAGTGTTGCTTTTTGCCCAGAACTAAACTATTAGTCAGGTTATTGAATTGACTTAATTGGTAAAAAGCAATCACAGTGCATTGCAGAGCAACAGGCGGAATCTTTTTATTACAATCTTTTTTTTTTTTTTTTTTTAATATAAACAACAAATTAAATAGCCAATTTTTCAGGTAAATTTTTATACTATTCCACCCTTTGGTTATTATTTTTTTTTAATTATTATTATTTTATTTTATTTATTCTGTTTCATGTGGTGTTCTGCTACCTTCCCAGGACTTTTTTTTTAAATTTTTTTTTTTTGCGAAAAGAAACCGAGCTCTGTTTGTTCTTGACTTAAAGGTGCAGTATGCAAAATTTAGTAAGACGTCTGTGTAAGATGTTTTTGTCAAATGACTCAAATCATCAAAATTCATGGTTAATCCATGTTTTTTGGCCAGCTGAGTCTTAAGTCACCTCATTTCAAACTAGTTTTACATTATAAAAAAGATTAGTATTTACTATAACGGGACACTGAGCATTTAAATACATGTAAACATGAGTGTCATTTAAAGTGAATCAGCCAATTTTCAATATTCATCTGCAGACTTATTATACATCATAAGAGTATTCTAGTTCTGTATTTTTGGACTTTGTCTTAATGGACTTCTGTTGAACTCGTGGTTTCTTGTGTTCCCCCCGGACTCTGTGTTTGTGAGCTCCTAGTGTTAGCTTCTTGTCTCAGTTATTAAATATACTTGTACTCCTGAAGTCTGCTTGCCTGCCTGCGTTCGGGTCCCACCTGCCTCCACATGTAACAGAGAGGGAGAATATTCCTCGGTGAAATAAACTGCCTCAAACTGCCGATGCTGTCCTGATGACAGACTGACAACCGAGCTGGAAACATCCCATCAGCTGACCGGAAGGCAGAAAATTCACATTTGACATTTGTAGCAGGTTTCAGTGCAGATAAATACACAGATGCACCAGCACACATTCCCTAAACGTGCCCCCCACACTCCCCCTCTCTCTCTCTCACACACACACACACACACACACACACGTCTGTCGCATGGCTCTATCCCCGGGGAGACATCCACTGTCTCCTTGAAGTCTGCTGCACCACCAATCGCAATCTTCCAAGGCTCTAAGAACAGAGCGGCTGCACCCAGCTGTATCTAAATATCTCTGCCGACAGCCACTGGTGGAGCGTGTGTGTGTGTGTGTGTGTGTGTGTGTGTGTGTGTGCATGCGCGTGTCCGTTAAGTGTGTGTTTTTTAGTCATACAAATCCCTCCCTGCAATCCAGCTGACGAAAGATTAATTCTTTCCCCCACACGTTGGCCGGTTCATCTCATTAACACCACTCATGACATCACAGATAAACCAAATTAAGCGTATTGCATGCCCAGCTGCTCTCGAGACAGTCAGATGGATATGTGTGCACTGTGCGGCGGGTATCAAAATACACGTGCGCGTATCATAAGCAGCCGCAGTGAGGCATGCTGACATCATCTCCCATGATCAGATCAAAACAGGAGAGATTCCTATTACGGGGAACGAGAGGAGAAAGGAACAGGAGGGGGGAGAAAAAAAAAAAAAGTAGAAAATGAGGTGATATAGATACAGAAGAGGAGCAGTGAAAGAAGAGAGTGGCAGGAGAGGGGGGTGGAAAACATGAAAGCGAGAGAGGAGAGAGTGAGAGGAGGAATGGAGATGGAAGGAGGGAGAGAGAGAGAGAGGGGGAGAGGGAGGCTAAGAGGGGAAAGAGGCAGAGTCTGACTAAGCAAGATGAGCCTGTTATGAAACAGCAATAGGCTGCATACCGGCCGGCCTCTCAGATTGATTTGTAAATGCGAACTGACAGCTGAAGACGAGCGAAAACAAACTTTCTGGTTTCGCTGCCAACGGTCGCCGGAGGCTCGCGGGCATATTATTCACTGTCATGTGATGCGCTGCCGTAAAAATGATCCAGGGTCTCCGGGAAACCACGATGAGTTTATTGAAAGGGCTTCTTGAACTTTTTCCCCGATAATGCCGGTGAGGACTCATTTGAAATTCTGAACTTTTGGCCTGGGATGTGGCAGGGAAAAAAAAAAAAAAAAAAAAAAAATGTTGCCCCACTTAGCTCTGGTGCAATGTAAGAACTGCCGCTAGGAGCATGTCTTCAGGGCGGAGAGATACAGTGTTCTTCGGCAGGAAATAGTACCCAACCAATCTCTCCGCCCCGAGAGCAGCGGATTACGCCGTGTGTCTGTGTCACTGTTTTTGGAAATAACTGTGGCTGTTGAGTTTTTCATGATTATTTTATTTTTATTATTTTTTTGATGATTTGAGTTCAACAAAATAATACCCCTCCACCTCTACTGTACTGAGGTGACAGGATAGATCACGGCAGACTGGAAATGGGCCAAATCACACAGAAACTGTGTGATTGTGAACTGGATAGACTGCATTAGGGGTAAATGGAATAAATATTTTTTATTTTTATTATTATTTTTTTTTAAATCGTGAATAAAAAATACATCTTATCCAATTACACTGCCTTGCATAATAATTTCAGGATGTGGTATCGGGTCTAATCCAGATGTAATTCATGGATCTACCAGTGCATGGATCGGTACTGATCCATGATAGACACACACACACACACACACACACACACACACACACACACACACACACACACACACACACTGCCACCTGTAGTTTACTGCCTCCACAACAGTCTGTTATCCAGGCTGTAGCTAGAAAACACAGGGATTTTCTTCTTCTTCGGCAGTGCCTTCCCAGATGCATTGTACTGATTGCGGTACAGCGCCACAGTGGCTTGAGCCGGTACTGCAGTCAAATTGGAAAATTCTGCTTTCTAATTAGTGGCAGTGGGTGAGTGAAATCTACTTACTTGTAGGTGAACATGCATTGTGTTGCATTTGATTTGTTCAGGTTTTTCCAAAACATTAAAAGGAGGGTGCTAGAGCAATTTGCACTCCTACGCCTGTTTGTATGTGAAGCCTACTTAACCTACAGTTCAAATAAATTGCGTTGGAATGCATGTAAATTTAATGCATTTTTGTGTATTTTTGCTTTTTGAATATGATGCATTGTTTGGTTACTACAGCCTCATGTGACCTTGCGGATCATAACCCCAACAAAAAACAATTATAATAAGAATAATCAAGAAAAAAGAGCTCTGGTATCGAATCCACCAGAGGGTCAGAACTGGAAAAAGTGGATTGGTGCATCTCTAATATTAACATGTGGAAAACGCCCAAGGCCCAAATTGATTCTGAAATGTCTGCATGATTTGACAGAAAACTAGTAAAAAACGCATTTGACAGACTGTGTCTACGCTGCACGTATTGCACATGCAACACTACACGGCAAATCCGACTTCATTTCGACCTCGGCTGTGATTTCAGCCAGCAAAAGTGAAATCAGCTCCCTGCAGAGTATTTCAATGAGAATTTAGATGCACACGGTTGCGAAAAGATGCATACCGAGGAATGTATGGGTTTTCTTTTGGATGGTCATGATGCCTAATTTATGAGACATCAAATCCCCCGACTGACTTTCATGGTAAAGCTAGACGAGACGTTCATGAAAAATCCAACGCCCCCGATGATGGGGAAATTTGACAGCACATGTTGCTGCGGAGGAGAATCGCCGAACTTAACGAAGCAAGGAAACAAACAAACGCTAACTTTGTGCTCGGCAAACATTTCAGATCTTGCTCTCCTCAGCCAGATTACTAGGCATTCATGCTTGGCCAAACAAACGTCAACCGCCTTTACTCTGTCTCTCTGCTATCACCCCCCAACACACACACACACACACACAGTCACACATGCACACACTATTTCTCTGGCTTTCGCACCCTCTCTTTCTCTCGCTCCCTGGGAGACGGATGCAGTGGCTGATTGTGTGGGAAGTTCCTCTGTCATCGTTAGCAGGGTTGGAGGCGCTTGTCAGAGGCCACATTAGGAGTTTCTTATGAACTCCCCTTCGCCTCGCCAGTCACGGACAAGCACCGGGCAGGGTCAGCGGCACACTCATCTCATTGAAAGAATACGTCAGTGAAGGTCAAAGACAGCTACCGGGACGCGGCGATGACTACTCTCTTAAAAAAGGATGTGTCATTTTTTCAACGCGGACAATGCAGCTTGCGTCCCGGGTTCACACACAACATGTAATAAGAAGCATGAAGAAAAAAAGCCAATAATAATTATTTTACCAGCCAAAATAGTTGATATACATTTTCACAAAAGCAGAGACAGTGCCTAATGCTGAGCTGAGTCAATGTTGGAAAGAGCTGCATCATTTTATTAACCAAGGGCAGATTTCACTGCCATCAGTGCTTGATGGATACCTTTTAATATGGGCACCAATTTTCCATTTATGATGCTGATGTATATATTTCTGTGTAATTGCTTGTGTTTTTTATTAATCCTGTATTTCTAGGTCATGTGATTGCCTCTTATTGGTTGTTGCAGCTATAGGGGAGAGTGGGGTAATTTGTGCCAAGGGGCAAGTAGTGCCACCCCTGTTATCTAGAAAACCATAGAAGAAGTTGGTCATGTGACCACATATTTTTGAAGAGGCATCCATTTCACTCACCCTGCAAAGAAGGGAGACACATGGCTTGAGAGGTAAGCACATTTCAGTTCAAAAAACATTTTTTTTGCCCTCCAAAGTAAAATTTCTATGATTAAGGTTTTTTGATTGCTGTGTTTGAACAATTATAGAAAACTTTGAAAACAGTTCACACAGGTTTTAGTACCTTAGTAAGCTGCACCATGAGTCTATACAGTTAGCATGATGTTAGCTCAAAACAGCTGGGGGATACTTTTTTTTTTTTTTTTTTCAAAATGGTGGGCTTGGGGTAATTTGTGCCAAAGGGCCTGGGGTAAGTTGTGCCAGTGGCACAACTTGTGATTATATACTATATATTACTTTATTGTATTTTATTGTGAGATTAAAATGATCTGTTTTACTTCAATTATCAATGGCACAATTTACCCCAGTGTATTCTCTCTAATGGCACAATTTACCCCACACCGGGGGCAAGTTGTGCCACAAAACCACTTTTTTTTTGAAAGCTATATTTCTCAAACAGTTTATATAAGATCCAAAGTGATTGTTCCCAGGGATGCACAACATCCTAAACTATATGTGCATATTTTAGTTGGAGGCATTACTGTAATCCCCTCGCTTTAAAGGCACTTTAAGTAAAAATTGGCACTACTTACCCCACTCTCCCCTATAGGTGAGGCTGCACCCGTATTGTCTGTTTCGAAAACCCTGATGGAGACCAGTTGGCTTTTTATGATTTAGCCACTATAGTAAAGGATCGCCCTCCTAATTGCTTGATGGATGCTATGATTTCCTTTGTTTGCCATTTTTTTGTCCATATAATCAATTTAATCATCCTGGAAGTCACTTGTTTGAAGCCTTGCCTTGCTTGGGAGCGACTGACAGCTCCTTTCAGGTGCCCTTGAGCAAGACACCAAACCTAAGTCGGTGGCTGTAGCTGTCCACGGCAGCTCCGAGGCATGACTGCAAATCAGGGTGTTGCTGAAAGACAACGGCAAACATCCCCCCGGTAGATAAGAGGGCCAGACAGTGTGAAACCATCTGAGGGACGGCAGAAGAAAAGCAATGAGAGCCAGAGCAACGACCTGCTGATCTGAGCGATACAACATCAAACCATCAGATCGGGAACTGTTCATGCCTTTCAGAGCCGCGACGCCAACCTCAGATCATACCTCAGTCCAAAGGAAAAAGGGCCTCTGCACAAACATCACTCACCCGTCCTGCCCATTTTGTGCAGACATCATTATCTACTTCCGTGGAAAAGCCAAGCCCTTGTCTTGGCCCGTGCATGTGGATTTCCAAGGTATAAAATAACTCCAGCTGTCCTTTTGCAATGTTGTTTGCCGGTTGCAAGCGATGTGTCATTGTCCAAAAGAAAATTAAAAAGCAGCCGAGAAAGGGAAAAAAAAAAAAAAAAAATGTCAACAGTAACCAAATACCTTGCTATTTGGGAAGATATGAATATGAGCTTCACAGGGGCAGAAAAAGATGATTACATATCATATCACAAAAACCTGCATATGTCATGTTGCAATATTGAGATGAAGTTGTGCGGCATAATATTTGAAGGAAAAATACACAGCCGGATAAAGGGCACTGGCAGACTGATCTTATTGAGCTGGTAGTGACAATCGGCTTCAATACTGTGAAGGTCAAAAAAAAAAAAAAAAAGAGGAAGATATCAATTGTCAATCGCAATTTACTTGGCTGTCGATATGCAGATGCAGTATAAAGGTATGACAGCGTTTATGCATGCGTGCACATAAGCACACACCCATTTTGAAGGTTGGTTTTCAACCATTTTCAACTCCCAATTGACTTTTGGAGGCAAAAATTCAGTGTCTCAATGTCACATTAGCTCAAGTGTTTGTTGATGAAAATGAGATTTCTAAATTAATCCCTATTGCAAATGAATGTCTTCCCAAACAAGGATCAGTCACATCAATACAGGGCTCAAATATTGCCAGTGAGACACCTTGTGTGTGTGTGTGTGTGTCATTGCACAGACACACACACACACACACACACACACACACACAGTCTTCGCTTGTGTGTGTGTGTGCATGCATACATTCATGCAACCTATTTTCTGCAGGTGTATGTGAGCATGCATGTGTGCACTTACGTGATTTTGCCTTCAGGGGTGTGTAAACCCGTACGAGTGCATTTGGCCAAGCATGTTTATGTGTGTGTGTCTGTGTGTGTGTGTAACTGAGCTCTAATGTGGTTGTAGGAGAGTATAGCTTTAGATAGATAGAGGGCCTCTGAATGGGGGGAAGTGAGTGTTTTAAAGCCAAAGCTCGGCACGTCCTGTCAAGGAGATTAATGCGCTGCTATTGTCTCCAGCTCTCATCAGAACACTTTTATCTCCAGAAAATGACAGAGCTTGCACTTTTCATTATGTACGTTAGCTAGCGAGCCGCGCTCCACGCCCCTCTCAGCCCCCCACTTTCCCTTACAAAAAAGGATTGCTTTCGGGGGTGAATGTAAATTTGTGCGCGCGCGTGTGTGCGTGTGTGTGTGTGTATGTGTGCGGACGAGCCGGCGTGTTTGTGTATGTCGGTGTTTAAGACCTGGAGAAGAAAAGGACAGACAGACGGGGTGAGGGAGAGAGTGATGCAATGTGTGCATGACCATCCGTGTGTGCGCGTGCGTGTGTGTGTGTGTGTGTGTCCAGGGCCGTCTCATTTGTATGCCCTGCATGTCGCTCTTGACTTCTGAATAGAATTTGACACAATAATTGATGTTTTATGTCTTGCAAACACGGATATGGAGAATATGGATTACTCTGGAGACGGCATTGATTGTCTAAAGTGTCTCTGATAAATGGGATGACAACTGCAGAACCAGAGTGTGTACATCCGTCTTTGTGCTTTACATCCAAAAGACGCTCAACTCTTGAGTGTGTGTGTGTGTGTGTGTGCTTCTGTGTGTATTTGTGTACCTGTCTGTGTAAAATTACTGGAATAGCACTCCAGGGTTTGTGCTATTTTTGAGGCGCAATCAAAAAGATGAAAGTGGTGCTACATACATATCCAATGTATACAACACAGCAGCGTGCTTTTGCCGCAATTTGAAAGCGTAATAGGCTCGGTTAAACTATTAGAGCACGTTTACACCAAGTGTGTGTGTGTGTGTGTGTGTGTGTGTGTGTGTGTGTGTGTGGAGCGCTCTATTAAAACTCACGAGGGTTTATTCCTGTCGGCTGTCCGGGCAGATGAGAACAGTGATGGATGCAACCCGGTTTGTTAGGAGTGAGAGTGTAATCAACCCAACTACAGGAAGCAGCCCCAAAATAACTTTTGCCCATATTCAGCTGTTTCTTCATGTTTTCTTAAAGGGACAGTTCACCCATTTTTGAAAGATCAGGCATTACTTGACTGTGTATACCCTCTGAGCGGTATGTAGGGCAGCAGCATGGAGCATGAACCGGGTAGAATCCACATTATTCTACCCATTCTAGTGTCTCCACTGGATCTACTGTCATCTATCTGTGATGAACCGATTGAATATCTTTATCGTCATCGGTGCATCTATCTTTATCAAAGCAACGACAAAGGGGTAAGTTCTAGTTGTTTGGAGTCAAAATCAAGAGCCCCAAGGATATTTTCATAATTCTTTCATTCGTTTTCTTGTGAGACCAGAAGCCATTAGCTGTGCACGCGGTTTCCACGGGCTCAGCTCTTCTGCTGACGCGGTGACATCGACCGAATGCCACAGCTATTGTCTCGACAAGGGGAACCGGCCAGAAACACTCTGATTTGCTCGGGACCAAAGGCCCGTGCTGATTCTAACCGATTCACTTTAGTGATGCACTCCTCCCCTCACTGTTCTTGCTGCCTGCACGGCCCCAGCGCTAACAATTTACCTCTTTTCACTGGTAGTTTTCTTTAGAAATAACTCTCATTTTCAGCTAAGAAAATGTCTTACAAAAAATAACCACTCAAATACAGCTTTAACAGCACTATTACATGTCGTTTCAAGTGTTGTTGACCGAAGAGAAAATGCCCATATATGGTTTCTGATGCGTTACGCTCGCTCAGATAATCAGAAAATAAGACTTTGGATTTCCGGGTTTGGCTTTCCAAAATAAAAGTGAGGGCTTTTATTTTGATTCATGTGTATTTATTATCAAAAGCAGTGATTTTGACATGTCACATATGCTTTATTGTAAAGAAAGGTAGCCTGTGCAGTTTTCTATGTAGACTATAGTTGCATTCTAAGCTAAAATAATATGATTGCATTTTTCATTATTATTATTACATCAAGGAATTGTTGTAATATTTATTGTGATCTAATTTTTGTCCAATAAACAAATTAGTAATGTGAATTTTGTTTGCAAGCCCTGGTTTGCTTGTTATTGTGCAATGTGAACCTATGACCCAAATACAAAAAAAAAAATAAATTAACCAGTGAATTTCTCCACTCTGGTTCATACCAGAGAAAAAGAAAAGAATCACAGCTGTGGTTATGCTCTCAGACTGACTAAAGGTGACAAAAGAAGTTCAGGAGTGCTGTCGACTGCAGGTCCAGATCGGTCTGGACTGAGCCGCCGTTTCGGTCTGCCGCACTGCTGGAGCACCGCAGCCCCACGTGCCGAAAAAAAAAGAAATGTTTTGGTAGTTTCGGTGTGCGGCGCGAGCTCTTTGATGGTTTACTCGAGCAGAAAAGACATCCTCGCGTGCATCTTGTGTGCAGCTGGAAAGGAGGTCAAGAAGCCAGTTGAGGACGTGAACAAAACAAGCACTCGGTGGTGGTGAGACATCCATTTGATCAAAGGTTTGGAGTTTAATAGCTGACAACTTTGAAGCCGCGGCGATAGCTAAGCAGCCGATCAATCTTTCTGGCAATTATCATCAAACTTTATCTCTGCTGCCCAATTTAGAGAAAGCGAGTACACTTATGGCAGCAATGTTTTTTTTTTTTTTTTTTTTTTTGCAATGAGAAAATAAAAAATCAGTGGATCATAAACTACCTTCACCAGGTTGCCCCATCTTTGTGTGCAGCTACGCTTCTTTGTTTGAGAACAAAGAAATCCCTAAAAAAAAAAATAAAACGGTGCTTTTGTGATGCACGCCGTCCCTCGAGCATTACACCTGCAGCAGAATGCATCACTTTCCCGTAGAGACTGGCAGTTCAGTTAATGTTTTGCTGAGCCCAGGCCGGTAATAGATTCATTTAAGTAATTATTTAGAGATGGAGAGAGATGGAGATGGAGAGAGAGAGGGAGAGGGGGGAGGCGGCGGGGGAAAGAGAGAGGGAATGGGAGACAGAGAGAGTAAGAGAGGCGAAGAGGGAAGCAGGGAGGCGGGAGTGGACTTGGGTTGTAAATCCGTTGATAATTACATGTTACTCCCCACCACACACACACACACACACACAAAAAAGAGAATAGAGAAAAAAATCCTTAAGGGATGCAATAGAAAGCTATTGGTTGGAGGGTGGAAAGAATAAACGCGAGTGAGGAAGAGGAAGAGCAACAGCGCCATCATTACCACTATCTCAAAGACAAAGTAATCCACTTACGAGGGAGGGAGAGAGAGAGAGAGAGAGAGAGAGAGAGAGAGAGAGACAGAGGGAGAGCTGGCCGGTGATATGTGCTAAAGTTATCCGCCATCCACCGTGTGGTAAATGCAAGAGCAGGGTTTCACAGAGCAGAGAGAGAAAGAAAGAGAGGGAGAGGGGGAGAGGGAGAGCGTGCACATCACAGAGATGAAGACGCTGCACGCTGACACACAAACACCACTGGCGGCGCCATTAAGGCCAGCCTGAATACCAACGAGCATAACGGGTGCAGAGCCCGAGACTTGATTAGATTTGGTATTGACAGTACATATGTCTTCCTCCTTGCCGAGGAGCGACTTCAAAGAGCGTCTGGGTGGAGAGGCACACTAAACAGTAATGGTATTGGCAGTGGGAGGGTCTGGGTGGGAGGCAGACTTAACAAAACTGGACTCTGGGGTCAACATGAAACGTCTTCAAAGTATGCATGGGCTTCAAGTTTCTGTGAGCTGCTATTTTTATTATTATTTTTTCTTTTTGTGTTTTATCACACAGGGATTGATACAATGTACATCGACAAACTGGAAACGGCTATCTCACAAGTGCCCTAGTGTTTGTAGCAGATGCTAATATGAAGTCACCGTCCCTAGTAGGGCTTTTGTAAACATGAGAGATTAAAATTAAAAAGCATATAAGGTGAACTGATTACAGCAAGATGCAATGAAGCACAGATTTAGCCGTCACATAACTCCGGAAAATCAGGTAATTATCATTATTATTGGCTAAGATTACCCTGTAGACTCAATGTTAGTCTTTGTTTTTATAACAATGTTTTTTCAAACATATATTAAAATAATAATGTGGAACCAGTGCAAAGGACTACATAAAAACATGTTTATTTTTTTATTTTTATTTTTTTTATTAATTTATTGATTTATTTAGTTATTTTTTTTTTCTGAATGTAGATAGAGAAAGAGCATGAAAGATTATATGAAAATCTCTATGGATTAATTATATGGAACTAATATCCCAGGGTAAGGCTGAATGAAAATATGTGTCATTTTTTTTTTTTTTTTTTTTGTATTTTTCAGTAGATATGGATCATCCTATAAAATGTAAAAATGTGAAGCATAAATCAGAGTTTTTTTTTTTCTTTTTTTTCTGATGTGAAACAAAGTGAACATAAAAATAACGGAAGCCAAAAAAAAAAAAAAAAAAAAAAATCCCTTGTGGATCCGTATGTGCCTCGGCTCTGTCCCTATAAAACAAACATAAATTCCGGGGCTTGTGTGTGGCCACGCTTTGTAAGTTCAATAATTCCTTTACAAGCGCGTTTGCTGTTGTACAGGTATTAACAACTGCCCCCTCTTTGTTGCATTATTTGTTCACTTTGATTTGAAGTTCTATTAACTTTCATTTGTTTGTGTGTTTTTTTTTTTTTTTTTTTTTTTTTTCCTTCATCCCACCTTAGAATAAACCCTGTGCTGGAGCTTCAGCGATATAATAGAGTTTTTTTTTTTTTTTTTTTTTGGTTCAATTTAACTTCACCACGCTGTTTTCCTCGAGATCAGGGAAGTTCGTTTCACTTGGGGGACGAGGTTTCCTTTCATAGCTGGTGGCATTGTGCTGCATGCTATAGTGCTGTATCCTTTGTGAGACACAGAAAAGAAAAATCTTACTTATTTGCACCTGCCTTTGAATAAATATTTGCGTGTGTGTGTGTGTGTGTGTGTGTGTGAAGACCACAAAATTCAGTCGATTGTGTTGGATTCTGCAGTAAGGTCATCTTTGCTTTTTTAACCCACCAGTGTACTGGATCAAACTGAAGATTTATTTATTGATTTGCATGTTTTTGGCTTAGCTCCACTGCTAACCTTTTTCTCAAGTTCAGCAGTCAGTTACTACATTCAGTTGAAGGACTTGGCTTTCTGTCATTCATCTTATAATTCCATAAACACTCTACAAACAGCAAATGTACAAAGTATGCACAAACGTGCAAAGTAAATGTGCATTCTGGAGAATCCGTATATTTTGGTCGGCTTCACATTCAAGGATGTGCATGCTTTGAAGCGAAACAGTACTTACAGTGCACGGTGGAGTAAACGCTCAAAGATCATTTGCAACACGTGACTGGAGAGGGAAACTGATAAGAAACTACGCACTGTCGCGTGAAGCTCATCAGCTTATCCACTGCCGCTTTAATTGTCCTCAAATATTTTGTGCAAAAAAAAAAAAAAAAAAAAAGAAAGAAAAGTGTCATACAGAGCGGTAATGTCAGTAATTGAAACTAGGGAAATTGACTGAATAGACAAGCTTTACGAGGACATACATTTCTCGGCCGCCCGGATGAGCGCTTTCGCAAGAGCCGGCGAACCCTGAAATGGGATTTCAACACAGAACATTTCAGATGCTCACCCCGACAACGTTCGAACGCCGGGGCTACATTCAGCGCCGCGCAAATGCCTCCTCAGTGCTCGGCTCCGGAGCATTTGCGGGATAATATGCAGGAGCGCATTTCAAATAAAATACAAATCGCACCGAGGTGGATTGCGGCATGGGCTCCGCTTATTGCCCGACCGGTTATAGACATACATTTTCAATCCTGTTTCACACAGGAGGAGCATTGGGATATAAAGTGGGGAAATTCATCAAATCCTATGCCTTTTTGGAGGGCTGCAACTGTATATTCATGCCCATGTTACCCATCCTCTGCCTGTGAAGCACTTTGCTTGGCTATCTGTAAAGTAGCACATGCAGCATATTTCCTTCTTGCTGGTGCATTGCACTCTGGGCCCGCTTCAGCCTGATCCTGAATGGTTGTATCAGCTGGCTCGATCAAAGACAGTTTGCATGGAACAAGTGTGTCTAATCCCCACTACGAATTGGATCCACTTGAAGATATAAGGGCAGCCGTTCGTTAATCGTTTCTCCCAAAAAAAGCCCGTCGCGCTCCCGCCACCGCAGCGGATCCCTCAGCGGAGAGACATCGAGAGCCGGCCAAATTAAGATTCAGGACGTGAGCAACTTGTCCCTCATTGGACGGAGGGAGTTCACTCTGGGACCTCGGCGAGGTAGCCGGATTACAGCCTTGCCAGTCTTTTTCCTAGGTGCCACCGGATGCCATGGGGACCTCCATTTAAGGAAAACCATTCAGGGCAGCACTTCTGAGATTGAGCAAGAGGGAGAGGGGAGAGGGAGAGAGGGAGGGGAGGGAGGATCATACATGCACAGAATACAGAGAGACGGAGAGAGACAAAGTAACAGCAGGGGCGGGTGCAAAGACATGAAAACGATCCAGAAACTAAGTTCCTTTGGAGCGCGCGCGGGGAGAATTCCCCACACGTTCGCACACGAGCGTCCCCCTGACAAAGAGAATAAAAAGGCCACGCTCGGGATCACACCTGAGCAAAACACAACTTGAATATGTTTTAAATACTTGGGGAAAAAAAGAAAAATCAAAAAAAAAAAGAAAACAAGCAGTTAAAATTCATTTTGCTTTGAGCTGCTCAGGGCCCCTTTTTTTTTTTTTCCTCAATGGTGCAAGGAATCCTGGTTAAGTATGTTGGTGTCTTTGTCTTTGAAATTTTTATGGTGAAGGGAGTCTTAAATGCTCGAGTGGCTGTGTGTCTATGATAAACGATTTGTATAGGTCTCCTCTCTGAATTTGGAGAGGCTGGCTGCTGCACATGCTAAGTCAAACTCGGTGTTTGTGTGCTTTCGGGCCCACTTGCTCTTATCTGAAATGCTATATGGAAATACTTGAATCTCCTACGGTTGGAGAAAAAGGGTCCACATGCTCCGAGGAACTAAGTACAGTTCATTACAGTTAAATAACACCACCAAAGGAGCTGATACAAAGCAAAGGCTGCACCATGGCTCTTTCTGTAAAGTCGACAATCTTGACTGCAGTTTGTCTCCTTGCTGCTTTTAATCAGCCTTAGATCAGAGAGGCAATTTATAAGATGAGAGCGCGCAAATGATTGTTGGCATTTTCGATCATGGAATGCCATTTCGGTATAAACAATTTGGGATGAAAGAACTTTTGATTATTCACGCAACGCATCCAAACAAAGGAGGGGAAAAAAAAAGGCAGGTTCTTTAATGATAAATCCTCCTCTGCGTCTTGCACTGTATGCGTGGACTCGCTCAAGGCTGGCCTAAAACTGTAAACAGAATGCAATAACTTGGAAAGTCCCCAAGTTGGGATGAAAGAAAACTAAGACTGTAAAAAAAAAAAAAAAAAAAAGGAAAGGAAAAAAAAAAAGTGTGATTTCAGCTGACTTTGCATCCGCTTTTGAATTATTCAGCCAGGGATTAATTTAGTGTGATCATAGGGTATCTCATCTTTGCTTTGAGCTTGGCATTGAGCATAAAACTTATCAGAGGAGCACAGTGGAATTCAGTGAAGCTCGAGAAAAAGCGACCTTTCCCCCTCCTTACGTCTCTCTCGGCATGATCTTGCTTAAACCACAAAGCATTTGTCAGCTTACTGTCATCCGGGAATGTAAAAACATTACAACAGTGTGACGGAGCTAGATATCAGTTAATGTACAGCATTGTAGAAAAAAAAAATAAAAAAAAAATCCAAGTGTTTGATTGTGATTTTAACCCTGCTTTGAAAAAATAAAAGTCCTCTGCCAAAAAAAAAAAAAAAAAAATAAATCTGAAAAGGTCATTTAATCTCAGATAACACTGGGTATACCAATCGTAGATATAGCCAAATTGCTTCAGTATTATTGAGTATCAAAAAAAATGCCAAGGTAGTGAATGACATAAGGAGTAAAGCTCATCAGCGTCCGTGAGCCAATCAGCATGCAGCATGCTTCTACCAAGATCTAACAATGCTGGTGATTGGCTGTCTAATGTTAAGTATCGTTTTGGAGCTGGTATCGTCGTCAAGGTATTAGCTGCGGTATCGGTATCTCAAAAAACACCCAGCCCAAGTCTCGGAAATCTCATTTTTCTGAAAACGAGATAAAAAATCTGCCAGTGGGATGAGATAATCCCACTTGTTTCCGATGCTTATCAACGTGTTTCCAGAATATTCGTCAGTGAAGTGCCATTTTCTCTATCAGCGGGCTGATCTGCCTTATTCTGCCTTGTTTATGCATATTTATACCTTTACAGTGCAGTTTCACTTACTGAAAGATTTTTATTCTAAGAACAAGTGGGATTATCTCATCCCATAGGCATATTTTTTTCACCTCTTTTAAGAAAAACAAGATTTTCAACACTGAATATGTGACTAAATGACTTGTTAAACTGTAGATTATTTGCAGCAACAATCACACATGACGAGAAACATAATCAGGGGAATTATTCTATGCTTGTTTGTTTTTTGTTTTTGTTCTTTTAATATCCTATAATAATAATAATAATAATAATAATAATAATAATAAAATTATAACATATAATATTCCAACCCACAGGAACATTATTCTGCCAGCAAAAATAATAATAATAATAATAATAATAATAATAATAATAATAATAATAATAAAATTATAACATATAATATTCCAACCCACAGGAAGATTATTCTGCCAGCAAAAATAATAATAATAATAATAATAACAATAACAATAACAATAATAATAATAATAATAATAATAATAATAATAATAATAATAAATGAATTAAAAATGACAGTGTGCTTTGAACAATAGATATTTACCTTTTCAAAATGACGATCCCTGTCGTAATAATAAGTGCGACACATGCTTTTTGATGACATGAGATTGTTCCCACCCCCAGTCTCAGATTCTTAGTCTCAGAGTTTTCCTGCAGGGATTAATCAAGTTTTTTTTCCGAGTCTGAATGTGTTTACATGCCACAGTAACATGTTAAAAGCTGCAATATACATATACTGATAATGTATAATATCTGAAATTAGCTTTTCAGTGAGGTGTGGGGTGTTTTCACATGTACGTCACTTGCTGTAGCCATGTCTTATTGGTGTGGTCAGGCAAGAACTGATATGTGGCTTTTAAAGGGACATTCCACCCATTTAAAACAATGTAACGGTATTTCACTTACACTGTCCGTGGTATATGTAGGGCAGTGGTGATGCTGGTTTCCTCTTACTGTTCAAACGTTAGCCTCCTGTCATTGGGCAGATATGCCTGCGGTAAGGCGGTTATCAAATGCACAACAGCAGCTCAAATTACTGTTTATGATTCAGTTGTGGCTATGTTTGCATGTGTTGCGCTGGCTCAAATAAACATACAATAGGCCTTCCTGTGTGGGCGTCTAACCTTCACAATGAAAGAACGTCCATTTTTTTTGTTTATTTTTTTTTTTTTTTCAGTGCAGATTCCCTCTGTTACCTCTTCAAATCTGGTGGCTGATTTACAGATGCCAGCTACCTCAGTCTGTGGCTGGATGCCATTTCAAGGTAGACAGCTCATCAAAATGAGTGACAAGTGTTGAATCTGACTAACTGAGGAGGGAGGAGGGTGGGGACCGATAAACACTGTGCTCCCACGAGGCAAAACGTTGCATATTGTTGCTTTAATATTGAGGGAAGCCAGGCATATTAACCATTTTACTCACAACTGAAGTAAAAGCTCAGCCGGGCGGTCCCTAACCCAGGTTTGATGTTTACATTTCCCAACTTGAAAATTGGTGACTTAAGTCGGCAGGGATGCAATTCTGTACATGATGCTGGGAAATGGGCTTTCAAATGAAAAGTGTGTGTGTGTGTGTGTGTGTTGTGGGTGTGTTCCTCGGGGCTTCCAAAAATGTGGTGGCAGCCCTGCCCACACCTGTGGCTTATTTGTGTCTGGGACTTGGATCAAAATCGCAAGTTAATCAGACAGAAGTAATTAGGAATTGTTTGCACAGGCGGAGAGCAATTGTTTACCCAGATGGAGCGCTCATACCTCCCAAAAGTGTTACCTGCGTAACGTCACACCGCATGCTTGGAAATTCCATCACAAATTAAATCTCAGTTTAGTTTGTGATATCTCATTCCTCTGACTCATCTTATCTCTTGTTCCCACTTAAGAAGTTGCCTCAGAGCAGCGATAAGCGCCAGAGAGAGAGAGGAGCGCTGAGATCCTGCTCCTGACAGATTAATTCATAGGGGGAAAAATGATGTCTTTCTGCTAACGCGGTGGCTAGGCGTGTGATAATGTCTGTGATAATGGGGAAAAGAAAGATGGAAATGTGCCATAGGCAATTGACTTGTGCATGTACATACTGTATGTGCTGAATGGAACAAAGGGGAGCGACTTTGCCAGCGTGGCAGTGCTGTGAAGACTGTGGTGGAGACAAAGCAACGTCTGGAAGTGTCTTGGGAGCTGCCAAAGGCAACTAACCAATATGAAAACTTGACAAGAATATAATTTGCATTTGAAAACGGAATGAGCTCCTTGCTTAATAGTAAGTTTCTCTATTACTAACATAGTGAGCCCATGACAGGGCATTCTGTTTGGGACTAATTTGGGGCAAATTATGCAGTGTGTAGGACACACAGCATCGTGTATAATTGTAGTCTGATGACCTCTCTGATTGCAGCTCACCAAAGAAGTTATTATATTTTTAAATTGCCTCGCCGTGACAGCATTGCCCCATTCTTTATGTAAAGCAATTTATTTACAACTCATTTTCCATTTTAAGCGCAAAAAAAAATCCTAAAGGGGAAAAAAAAAAAAGATCATTAAAATCCAAATGGAATGAAAAACAAATGCTAAGCAGTGGAGTACAAAGAGGTGATAGGGTATTGGCTAAGATGCAGATCTATTTTCTGTGGTGGAAGGATTGTTTATCAAGGTTGTGTCTGCATTTCATCTCTCTTTTAAATTACTTTCAGCCGCTTGAAACTTTTCAAAAGATCTCGACAGTGTCTTTTGTTTCGCAGGATGTGGAAGGCGTCCTCGTCTTGCCGTCTGTAGTGCATTTTGATGTTTTGATTTTTGATGTATTGCCAATATTGGAGATGTTATTTTTCAACCCTCGACAGGCATTATACCCTAAGGTGTAAAAAAATATATATATATAAAAAAAAAATCGAAACTGTTTCTCTACTGCGTTAACAGGTAAACCACCACCCCCCCTCTCTCTTTCCCTCTCTCTCTTTCTCTCTGCCCTCCATCCAGATATTATTGAGCTTTTGGTAATTCCTGTTTCTATGGCAACGTGAGTCAAGTCATTCTGTGGATGGTGGGGGAATGGAGAAAGAAAACTAGCAGCTAAGTGTCTGAACGTACAGGCGGTTCAAGGACTTCACTTTTTGTCACTGCAAAACTGTGATATCTCGACTTTTTGGAATACCAATTCGCTCCTTTCTCCTTGGTAGCCTTTACCCTCACCCTGATGGACCGGGTCCACAATAAATTAATTGTATAAATAAACCGATCGCTCCAAAAAACTAAGTATAACAGTATTATGCTGCATGAAAAAAAAAAAACTTGGCTTTCTGGAAACCTCAGCACAGTTCAGTCCCTGTTGTGATACATTGCCCCCTGTGCAGGAATCCTTTTCCAAGATAATTACTCAATTAAAATCAAAGCAGTTTATCAATTAACAGTTCAATCAAATAATCCCCTGATGCATTAGCGCCGTCTTCCTTTACTACAGTGCAATCATGACCTACAAACAACCGGTTATTGATAGAACCCCAATAGTCTGATGGAAATGGAACGGGACAAAACTGGCTCCTGCAGGAAATAACGCGCCTCCTATGAACTTGTTCGACCTTTCATGAGTAATTTATATGTCTTAGTAAAGATTATGCCGCCGCATCTCATTGGTTCCCCTTTGATTAAGACGTGCGGCCGCAATTTATTGTTTTCAAAAGACTGATTCGGCTCCAAAAAAAAAAGTGGGGCACAGGAAGAAACGAGCCCCCCCAACTTATTCCGAGGAAATTAGTAATCAGAGCTTCCAAGGCATCTAAGGCGAGCTTAATAAGTGAGGAGCGAATTTTGTAATGGGTCCCACAAAATAGCTTGCGCAATCAGTTCTGTGCTGCAAACACAGTGTTTCGACAAAGTGCCCCACCGTGGAAATGCTGCGTGTGCCTTGGTGAAAAGCACTGCGGCAGCCGACCGATCCAGCCAATCCGAACTGTGTGATTCACGGTGGTGTGTGTGTGTGTGTCATCCCGGTATAACCTGGTGTTTTCATTGTGTGTTTTTTTTTTTTTTTTTTTTTTTTTTTTTTTTTTTCAATTTGTGTTGTTAAATCACCTTGGAGCTCTGCAAGGCTGTACAGTAGCGGTGTGTTTTGACTCTCCCTCCTGTCTTCAAATAACGTGACACAGATACACATGCTTCCACAAGCGCCGCTGTCACCGAGCGCTCACCGTCTCGTGGTCCTGCTCCGTCTTCCCAAAGGGAATAATTCATAATCGAGTTGGGTTCTGCTGAGCAGGGAGGGGAAACACTCCAAAAACAGGCACACGTGCACTCACACACATGCACTCGGGACGCACACGCACAGGAAAGCGTTCAAACGCGAGCGTGCGTGCAGCCACGTAAGCGTCGGATGGTGTTAATACGGCGGAATCAAGGTATCACAATTAACAAAAAGACCTAAATAACAGTGTTATTATCGCGAGTCAACTCATTTCAGCCGAGCAACAACACTCTGACATTTTAAAACATGACTCAGCCCTGTCATCACAACCACATAATTCGGTTTCAACCATTTAAAATACAGAAATCTGCTGATGCTGTCATGTGAAAACCTCCTATCTAATCCTTTAAAAGCTGCTTACATGGCCCCTGGGCCCAGTGAGTTTCTTCACAACCAACTGTATATCATCAAAATATGTCAGCAGTAATGTTAATTAAAAGACAGCTTTTTTTCCTCCCCTCAATTCTTAAAAAACTGAATTTTGGAGATTTAAGGTTTTCATCCGAGAGCACTGAATGTATTCCTCTGCGCCTGAAGAGCAGCACGGCCCTGACGGCGCCCGATCACACATCACGGCATAATGGCTTTCATAGTAACTGTTAAGGGAGCGGGTTCTGCATAAAGCCTGGCCGAGTACCGCATGTCGGGCCGGGGCGCTTTTCATGGACCGCAATTATGTACTTCAGGAAATTTCCATTTGTTAGCTCAAATTGTTTAATATTGTTTCCCACCAGAATGGAAATCTATTCATGAAGGGACACGGGGAAAACAGGCCTGTGATGAATGTAGGGTCACAGCTCACTTAGCCTATTGTCATGTCACTGATGTTTGTGCCATGATGGTGGGCTTTATCTTTTCTTTTTTTATGTGTGTGTGTGTGTGTGTGTGTGTGTGTGCGTGTGTGTGTGTTGTTTAAAGCCCCATTCAGTCCTCATGCTTTTTTCAATCCTGTTCCATCTCATGTCGTCGCACAAGGAGCATGTTAAAGGCAGAATGAGCGGGATTTGTTGGTTGTAAACACGACATTCAAAGTTGGCCCTTCCAGTGTGTCTTTGTTTCCTAGGATGGCGATGGAATGAAATGGCCACCCAAAATGTAATCACTGTCCTTGAGGAAAAAAAAAAAAAAAAAAAAAAAACTGGTCCTGAAAGCCGACCCCAGGAATAAAAATTTTTTGAAGCTTCCTATTGGATGTTTTGGTATCAGTCTGGCACTGTGCGCTGTGATTGGCTGGGAGCTGCACACCCACTGCACAAAAGCTGACGCCCATACGAGTCCCGAGCTCGGGAAAACAATAAAATCCAGGCAGCGGAGAGGGTCTCTGCAGACACGCACACACTAACACACACTTCTAGTGGCTCATAAATGATGATGAGAGGGATTATTTTTGCATGAGTCAATACATTGTTTTTTTTTTTTTTTTAAAGGAAAATCCTCTCATTCTGCCTTTTTAAACAATGCCATTGTATACCACGGTTTATTTAAAGAATAAGATGCTTCTCTGCACAAAATAAAAAAAATGAGTAAGAAATTACTTAAAGTGCTTTGCTATTTGCAGTGCTCCTTATCAGTCTGATGTGTCCTGCATTCAGTGTGCTGTGCATTTTATTTGCCTCCAAATGTAGTAGAAGAAGAAGTCACCGTCTGTACGGTATGCTACAGTCTTTGTTATGATACACAGCGTGGCACCATGGAGGTCACGCCACACCAGAGGGCACGTCTTTAGATAATGTCCAACTTGGAAGCGGTTCCAGCCGTGCGACCCAGCGGACAAAAGTGACACGGACTTTAATGGCGGCGCTAATGAACATAGATGATGCATAAGAAGAGGACCTTGTCTCCGAGCGTCCTGGGATCCCGAGTCGCAGACAACAAAGGACAAACTTGGCAAAGACCGAGAAAGCCAAAGGAAATGGATGTTCCTCATTTGTTGTGATACTTGGCACCGCTTTCAAACCACCTTTCAATACCCTTCATGCCCACTACGCCGCTCATACAGTATATTTCTGTATATAATCCATTGATTCATGATAAGTCTCATTATCACATTGCAATGTAACTACTTACAATGCCTGGTTGCTGTTTTGTTCTTATAACAGGAGACAGAGGCGTTATACCATACAGTGTTTGATTTCCCTAGTAAATGGAATTTGTCATTTTGCTCCTCACGTATTACAGCTATTTTGGTTCCTGACAAAAATGCTGCATGATTAATGCCATTTGAATTTTTTATGAGGTGATGGTAGTGTTTTTGTCGGAGATGAAAAAACAGCAGGGGTATGTCAGGCTTAAAATCTTAAAATGTTAATCCAGTTTCTTGCCAATTGTAGCAGCGGCTAATTCCCTAAGTAGTTTAAAATCTACCAGCTGACCATGACCAATGCTGCACACCCAAAAATGCTTAGTCACCATAAAAAAAAATCCTCCAATTATTTAACTGTTGAGATTAATCACATTGTCTCATAATGGGCATAACTTTTTTTTTTTTTTTTTTTTTTTTTTTTTTCTTGCGTGTCCCTATAACAAAACAGGAAATAAATTTACAGTGGAGTGGTTATTCTTGGTGCACTGACTTGAGGCTGTGATTTGCATGATAGTACGTTTACATAAGTGTCTGTACCCTAAAATCCCTACATGATATGCATTTATCCTCTTATCTCCCTTCTCCCCCTCCCTCTCTTTTTTGTCCTCATCATCTGCTGTCACTTTTTTCTCCCCTCACTCGCTCTTTCTCTCTTGCACCGCTCTGTCCTCTCTCTAACTTTCTTTTTCTTTCATTTTGCCCCCTTCTTTGGTGCTGACTGGTCTTTGTTGTGGCGTGTCTGCTCCGCGCTTCTCAGAGATCACCTGTCAATCTTAACGGGGTGCCCAGTATTGTGACTGCATTTTTTTTTTTTGTTGATGAAGCTTTAGTTTCGTATGTGGCGCATTTCTCTTTGTCTGACAAAACCAGAAGCTGGAAGAAAATGCATTCCCCTTGGAAACAAAATAGATCCAGGAGACTGCACCACTGGCTGAATGGCTGATTCATTGGCAACACCCAAATATCACCAAAACCACTAAAACAAGACGATGTAAGACATAAATATGGTGATCAGACGTCCTGTCGGTGTCCCTGTTTGTCTGTGACTGTCACGGTTTCAAGCTGGGCGTCCCAAACCCCAACAAATATCCGCAAAATGTCAAAATGTCCCGGTTTTCAACATTCACAGCCAAATTATCTTGGTTTTTTTTTTGCTATTCACATCCACAGTCAAACATATAATAAATCAAAAATATTCAGTGTATCTGCTTAATCGAATGATGCCAGGCTCAGAGCAATCTGACTTCTTCTTTTGATGCTACAACTCTCGGTACCTGGTGACAATCAACACAAATCTTAGAGGCTATACACCAATGCGATCTTTGTTTTGGCTTAATAGTATTATTATACAATTTTCAATTAATCTATGTTTTGAGAGGCAAAATAATTTTTCGTCAGGCTTACGAAAGTCTGGTGTTTCGCTATGCTGACGACATCGCCCTGTTCATTTTGGCTGGACGTCCACCTCTTTTCTCCCTTCACCCTCACTGGCCAGATTGATACCAAAACATCCAATAGAACAAGAACTCCTTGAATCAAACTGTGAAATGGTCAAGTTAGCTGATCGGCGAGTCCCAGCTGACTAAACAGTTACAGCAGATAGCCATGACCATTTTAAATGACAGTTCGCATCCCCTGCACAGTGAGTTCCAGCTTCTTCCCTCTGGACGGAGGTTTTTAGTCCCAAGCTGTAGAACAAAACGGTACAAGAACAGCTTTGTTCCAGCTGCAATCACACTGGTGAACAAGATGTAGTTGCACAAAATTGCACAAGTCACTTTGGAGCAAGTATCTCACTTTATTTATTTATTCATTGACTGATTGATCCTTATCTCATGTTATATTCTTAATTTATTGAATTGTTTTTATTCTTTTAACCCATATCTGTAGGAATTTGCTCTTGGTGTCTTTTAATTATTACCTTAATTATTTGCTTTTATTTTGTTTTTATTTCATGGATTGCAGCACTTTCATTTCTAAATTTGTCTCTTGTTCTGTGTCTCTTGTTTTATGTCTTGTTTTGACTGTTCAAATTGTGATGGTTGTCTCGACTCTCGACTGCAAAACTAGTTTACCCTTGGGTATCAATAAAGTAACCTGAACCTGAACCTGACCAGATTTCCACTTTCACTTTCCGTATCACGCAAACATATAGTGCAGGTGGGAGCGTTCAGATATTGCATCTGTCCTGAGAGAATATGCATTTTCTAACTACCCGGTTCGTCTGTTTATTCTAAACAAACTGCCGCTGCAAACGGAAATGGTAATGGTGCACCAGAGGATTTTTCCCAGGGAAGGCACTGTATGATTCAAGAGCAGTAAATGTATACGCGATAGGTTGAGTCACGACTGTATTATGTCAGTAAACAGCACAGAATGGGAAAACAGACATTCACAGGAAATGTTACTGATTATTATTTGAAACATCATGTCCTCCACTTCCCATTCTTTTCCTCTTCTTCTTACCCCCTGTTCCTCTCTCTCATCCTCATTGTCATTGTTGCCCTCTTGTTTCCTCTCTCACCCCCTCCCCCCTTTCCCCTGCTCCTCCCCTGCATCCTTCCTCCCTCTAATGTGCAATAAGCACAGGCTCTGTAGCGTCTTCACACAGAACATCCTCTGTTTGGTGAGCTCCCGTTGTACCCAAAATAGTTGTTGTTCTTCTCCACAGCATCCGATTGTCAAGGCTTTGAATCATATCTCGGTTCCTCCAAAAAACAGAAGGCGCAGCGGCGTCTTAAAGCATTTTTCCCCCCTAACTCAAACATCAAGCAGGCAGCAGTGTCCTACATAAAGAAAAAAAAAAAAAAACAAAGCGACATGAAAACCCAAACGGCCTCCCAGGGGAAAGAACAACAAGAGGGAGAAGATGGAAGATGCAGGCAGGCGGACCCCCGCACGCAGTTGCACGCATACACTGAGGCACGCATGCACACACACACACACACACACATTCTCACAGATACAAATGTACAGGAACAGACACATCAGCCAACAGTATTTTTTTTTTTTTGCAAGAAAAAATTCAATCCATGAGAGCGAGAGGGGGGAGGCTCATGGGCCTGAGATGAACCAGAGTTCACACGTGCACACGCACACACACACACACACACACTGTGCACACTCACACTGACACAAAAACAGGCAGGAACATGTAAACACACACATTCAGAGACCCGCACACCACTGCGCACAATACCCATCTCTGTTAATTATGATACAATTTGCCAACAGGATTGTCTCTCAGTAGAAATTATACACCGGAGCCATGTCTGCGTTCTGTACTTAGTGGGTGTGAGAGTGGGCTCCGGGTGCTGGGAAAATTATTCACGTATTTATTCAAGTATGCAATTGTTGCACTCATTACAAGGTAGCATTATGGGATGGAGAAATGAGATAAGGTTCAATTAAGATAAGGTAAAATAGACTTAATTTTTCCAAAAGGGCATTTGTGATGCATGTAATGCTTGTTGTGTAACACAGTATAACGTAACACATTATCTGCTACCTACAATTGCCGATTTTTTCCGAGGGCACACTGTGTGAAACAGAACGTACCATGGGCCTGATTCTGGTGGTGTTCTGTGTTAGTGATGACTAATGGCTCATGCGGTCAGCTTAGATGAAAGAAAAACAGCTTTAGTGGAAACAATCCGAAGGACGTGACACTATCTGTTGTCAGGCTAACGATGATACTGCGGCTATTTCCTCTGTTACTGCTTCCCCCACGCAGACAGGCGAGAATTTGCATGGATGTGACACGCATGCAGAACGCTGTTTTATCAATTTGTCCACATATCAACACGGACAGACGCACAAAAAAATAACCAAAATGTGAAAAAGGAGCATGGTTTTCAGCCTGATGAGAATTCATTTTTCTTATGCAAAGAGGTAAAAGAATTGTTTTTAGACCCATTTAAGATAACCACACGATCCTTCCTTTGATGTGAATACATGAGAATCTAATTCTAATTTGGTATTATATATGTTAATATCCATATGAGCGAATAGAAAAATCCTGAAACAAAAATAAGAACTTACTCAAGGTTACTGCTCACCACAACCGCAACTCTCTTTACGCCTTTGACCTTTCCAAGAGCGAAAGTTTTCCCTCTTCTTCAAGCTTAGTGAAGAGTTATCTTCAGAGGCGACCCACTCGACAGTCACAATTACAATGGCTCATCTTTGATAGCGTGAATGAAGGACTCTTCTTAGGGCTGCATCAGGGTCAACTTGAGCTATAATGGTAAATCAATACCTCACAACTCCCACCCACTCGCTTTTCTCTCCCTCTTTCTCTGTCTTACTTACACAGTCCGAGTCATCTCTCAAACTCCAAAGACGGCCTCTGAGGAGCAAAGTCAAAAACAACTTTATTCTTTCCCCGGGAACGCTGATGATCTTTAAAAGCGCGCAAGCGAGGGCCAGACAACGCCGTGATTGATATTGTGCACACAGCAATGTTTGTCTCCCTCGTAATGGGGATTTCAATTGAATCCTTTGGTTGCTGTCCAATAAATTCACCTGCAAAGAGAGCTGTAAAAGTCGTGCTGTTCTGATAAAACAGTGAGAAAGAAAAGCCAACACAGCACAACCGCCCACTGATATTCTGCACAAAGACTTTGAATTAACCACGTTGAATAGTAATAGATAGATAGATAGATGGATATTGGATTTACGAACAGGCTTATCTTGTGGTATCCCCATCTGAAAGGTGAACAAACAAACAAATTTATTCAGATTTCACATTATAAGGAGACTGCAGAAACTGGATTAGATTAGTTTAGATTAGAAAACGTCAAGCGGAGTGATTTGAAACGCAGCCAAGTAGATAAAAAACCAGTCCGAGTGAGTGGGAGTGAGGCGAGTCTATAGGCTGAAGGAATGTGCGTTTGACAGCTACAAGTTTAAAAGTGGCAGTCAAACTTGTTAAACCAATTAGAGCATCTTGTCCTGCCTGACAGGGGAGGACGCGGCTGCACGAGGAGCTAAAGACCGCCAGCCGGTCTCTCATTGGACCGAGCAAACAAGGACGCAGGGCGATCAGCTGTTTCCAAGAAAGTAGCAGTGAAAGTACGCTCGAATCAATCAAGTGCATTAAGAAAGTTACCGCGCTGGTTCCCGTTATGCAAGAGAAACGTCAAAGTGTCTGATTAACTTTGATATGCACAGACATGCGGGCGCCACTTTGTCCATCTTACTTTGAGGCTTGATGAGTAGGGGCCATATACATATATACATATATAGAAATAGCATGCTCCAACCAGTGGTGTGTACCGATGTCTCATATACTTTAAAGCTACTTTTAACTAACTAACTAACTCCAGCTCTGCCATAGTAATGCAGGCTTTGACTTATGCACAGCGGCGGCCTGCACAAAAGTCACATTTACGGCGTTTATCCTGTGTTAATGCTGCAACATTTCTTTTTTTGAATGTTACACAGTGGGACACGGTTATTATATTATGTAATATCATATCAAGATACAAACAAAAATTCTCACCCTCTCGTGTCTCAGCCAGCTGTAGTTTCCGGGCCATTCCTTTCGAACTTCTGACAGCTGAAAAGAGACCACCGGCTCCCCTGTGTGGGGAAATTTCCGACTTCAAATGCTTTATTTATTTATTTATTTATTTATTTTTATGCTGTCTCTTGTTTTCATTTCAGTATTTTTTTTTTTTTTTTTTGAGTTAATTGGGATTTTAGTAGCAATGAAAAGCCAACTGAAGAAGAGGGAAGGTGAACCTAAAGGCACTCTGATTATGCAATAAGACTTCATTATTAGAGTCAGATTAGATTAGATCAGATTAAATTAGAGGAGGTTAGATTGACAACTTAACCGTCTTGGTGATTTGAGGATTTGTAGATGGCTTAAAGTTGCACTAGATTATTTTAAATTATATTAGGTTGGACTGGATAGAAAACTGAAGCGCCTTGTTGATTTGAGGATTTGTCGCTCTACTGAAGTTGTACTCAGTTAGATTATATTAGATCGGATTAGATTACCTTTGATTTGATTACATTAGATTACATTAAAAACTTTCCATGAGGCGATTTTAAATGCAGGAGAGCAGATTAACAAAAACAGCCCTTTGTGAGGTGGATCGGAGAGCCAAAGTTTACATGCAGGTGGAATGAATGTGTGACTGCTAAAATTTTAAAACTGCCGCTCGTAACGATTCCTCCTGAGGGGAACCCCAGACTCCAGCGGAGGTTCAGCAAGCGTGCAGCGAAAGCTTCTGGTGAGCCATCGATTCTCCATGGGAATATTTCTGACTTCTGACTGCTTTAATTTTTCATGTTCCCTCTGGTTTTCGCTTCATTTTTCAGCGAGAGCCGGTTGAGGAAGAACCTTTGATTAATCAATAAGACATCATTATGTTCCTGCATCTTGACTCGCCAGAAGATGCTAGTAATCCATGCCTCCTGCGGGTATCTAACCTGCATCATGGATAATTGTTGTATTATATGAGTTTTAGCTGCATATTATAGTTGTGACACATTTTACGAGTCATACATCACCACAAAAGGAAAAAAAATAAAATAAATGTAGGCTCATCAGATAGCAATGACAGTGAGGAAAATGTGGAAGATGATTGGCCAGATACTGGACCTTTGGACTTCCAGTGCATTCATTGGCTACCAAAAATGTGGATTATGCTACACAAGCTGTTTGGAAAATTTTTATTGACAGTTGATGCTTTTACTCCACCAATAGATTGGGAGAAGTCAGATGAATTTGTGGCACATTAAATTGTATTGTGTTTGGATATCTTCCAAACTTCAGTGGAGTTTTGACTGATAATGAATGAAGGTTCCATTTTTGGGGTGTACTGCTCCTTTAACAAAGCATGTCTTGAGGAAATTTGGTCAATGTCAAAGTGGGGTGGGGGGGTGGGGTGAGCAGACTTTGTGTTTCAAGGGTTTGTTTTGCACACAGATTAATATATCATGAACACACCACAGCGCTGAATCTAACTTTCCACACCAGGTCAGGAAACGTATAAATAATTAAAACAATCATGCCGTTGTGCACTTTTCAACTGTGCTGACAGTGCGCCGACATATTTCAAAACTATTGCTGGCTCCATTTATTCAGATTAAGACAGTAGCTATTGATGAAACATCAAATGGCTTTCAGGAGCTTCCAGTGGAGAGCTGTCCAATTAGGCTGACACTGGGCTCCATCCAACATTGCAATTCAGTGGCGTGCGCTGGTACTTATTACGCATTTCCATTGGGACTTTCAAAAGAAAAGCTTCATCTGCCCCATATGTGGTCATCATCAAGGCTAAGGACCATTTATTACATTTCGCGGGGAAGTGTTAATCTACTGGAGAATCATTTTCACCTTTTCAGTCATGACTCATGAGCTAGTCAAGAAGGCTTGACTAATTTGCGCAAGATGATGAATTTTATCCCTTTTATCCTTCCATTTTTGGTAGTGTACTCTGACTGAGAGAGGGAAGGGAGGCAGGAGGAAACAAAGGGAATCAGTCAGTCAGTCAATCAAAAACCAGTCAGTCAGTCAGTGAAGTGTCCCCACATACTTCACGAATGTAGTCATACAGGAGGTGTCCCACTTTTTTTCTTTCTTTTTTTTTTTTTTTAACTGCTCTGTCTCTGAAATTGGGCTTGCTGCCTTGTAACTTTCTCATTGGAGGAGAGCAAAGTTATTTCCAGCTCGTAGGAGGTGCGACGAATGACAGCGTCTGACAACCCTTCATTTCAGATCATCCACTTTTGTGCCACAATTTGCATTTTCAGTTTTATTCACGCCATTAGCAAAAGATGCAACATATAAATGTCAACACTCGCGCGGGTCAGACAGCGGACATCTGCGTTGCCTGCCATTATATCTGCTTGCCTTTGCCTATACCTCTGTCCCTCTGTTTTACCATTCCAGTCTGTCAAGTGTCTCCATGAAAAATAACTACATCATATCCATTAACCATTAACTGGCGACCAACATAACCCATGAACAGTAATTCAAGTCTCACAAAAAAAATCCCCTTTCCCAACAATCCCTGTTCCCGCTCCCTCATTAATCTTCTCAAAGGGGCCTGTCAGCCGTGATAGTACATTATCCATTCATCAATGCGTCATACTCAGGCAGCACCACATATTGGCAACAAGAAAAGGTCAAACAACAAAATTTTATTATTTGCTACCTAAAGTGTGCCATTCAGTGTTTTAATTAACAAGCCAGGCCCAATGAAAAATGAATAAGCCAAGAGTAGTAAAACAAAAAAAAAAAAAGGCCCTTTGTATAGCCTTGAGGAATACAGTACAGAGACATAATGATAATGTACCAAGCCCCCAAGTACAATGCAGCAGCTAGCTGGGGATACCGGCGAGGGCGGATGAATGGCACCACATTTTTGTATTATAACATTTTTAAAAGGCTTTGTGAACGTTACACCTTATTACCGCCTGTCACACGAGATGAATGATTTTCCTGCTCTTATACCCAACATTGGGAGTATTTTTTTCAAACATTACAAAACTAAATTAGGACTGTTTTTTTTTTTTTTTGACACTGATACTGAACTGGGAGCAAACGTCTAATGAGGATGGGAACGACACTCACTTACACAGGGAAAATGCATACAGTGCACTGTAGCTACACTGCATAGTGGCGGTGCGTGAATGTGTGATGAAATCGAGTGAAAAGACATGGAGGCCAATGTGGGGTCGCAGTCAGAAGCCTCAAATTCACCTTTTGATATGACTTCTACACTAAAATAACTCGAGATCACCGTGGCAGTGCTTTTGCCTGAAATTGATTAATTGCATGGAATGATTAACTTCTACTTTTTTAAGGGTCATTTGATAGCGATTTAGCCCTCCTATTATCTTTCGGGTCAGTTTGACCCCAGTCAATGTGAAACATCTCTAAATACATGATTAACATTGTTTTTTTGTTGTTGTTTTTTTTTTTTGCTTCATATTTAATGGGTTCTAATTTAATGGGAACAAGTTAAGTGTGTAAACATAAAATTAACATGATGAGAAGTTTTCAGTGTCCTGTACACATTTGGTGTTTCATTGGGGCTGGGAGGAGAAAACATGATTATGATAATCATGTTTAAGACTTTGATGTATAATGTGGGGGCTACTTAGGTAATCAACATGAAACATAATGTATCTGACACATAAACTTGGGGAACAATTTTTTCTGTAATCATTTTCTGCAGGTTTAAATTGCTGGGGTCAAATTAACCCTAACTGGTTTAAAAAAGAAAGAAAGAAAGAAAGAAAGAAAAGGAAGAAAGAAATGCTGCTAAATTTGGAGGTAACTGGAGGGTTTATTTCATGACATCCACAAAACTTTAAGATTGACACATAATACAAATGTTGACTGTCCTTTTTTACAGTATATGTCGCCCCGGTGGACATTCCAGCAAATGGCACGTAACGAACACAAAGTGAGACATTTTGCATCATAAATTATCATCACATCGATGCTAGATGGCTCTCAGCACACTGCTCTGGCAAATCCACTTGACTTCAGTTTAAGAAACACACACTCGCTGACCTTTTGGAAACCGCCGGTCTCTTCTGCAGAAAGTAATCCTCTCACTTTGCAGGGCATGTTATATAAAAATCTAAGCCTAACCCCTACCTGTTCGAGCGAAGGGTGCACTAATTAAATGTCACTTCCCATAGAATTTGCTTGCATTATATACAACGCTAAGAAATGAATAATAACAAACAGAATGAAAGCACTGGATCTTCAATCACAGTCAAGTGGATTTGCAAGAGCACTGAGATTGATTTGCCACGTTTTTATGTATTTCTTTAGGCACCTGAAACAAACTGGGATGTGGAAATAACTATACATTTCAACACGAGCGCATGGTGAAAGCGGCACCTGAAGTGTACTGACGGGTGCATTCACATGTCAGCCAGAGGGCAGAGTCCTTTAACATCCCCCTCGCCGGCTGAGGCATAAGCTGCCCTATATAGAAACATTGTCTGATGGCACCGAGGACCAAGAAAAGCCTCGACTGCTCCTTGGCAAAGTCGCCTCTCTCCGAGGACAGCTCACTGTGGAGTGGGTGTGAAGTGTCGTCCATGATGGCATGTACCACTGCCTCCAGTTCCAACCCAGTAACGGCACAGAGTGCAGACTAAAGCACGGAGCTGACAGGGAGTACAGACTGCAGAGTATAACCTCAAATCACTGAGGCTGATCAACATTTTTCCCCTCGCAGAGCCTTTAGTCAGGATGGAATCCAAGCGTTCATTAATTTTCTTCACCCACTTATTCCCTCTCAGGGTCACAGGGGAGCGGAGCCTGTCCCGGCATGCATCGGGCGGAAAGCGGGGATACACCCTTGACAGGTCGCCCGTCCATCACCGCGCTAATGCAGCCAGACAGACAATCCCTCCCACCCACATTCATAACTATGGGCAGTCTCCTGTTCAGATGATTTGCATGTCTTTGGATTGCGGCAGGAAACCAGGGGGCACCCGGCGGAAACCCAGACCGGGGTCAAATAAATAAATGAATGGGATACATCACACATTATCAGCCAGTGTCAGGGTTCTGAGTCACAGATCAGAAAAGTCAAAGCGGTGTTAAAATAAAAGCAAAATAATAATAAAAAAAAAAGCACATGAATATTGTCTTAAATTTCCCATATAACCTACTGGCAAATGAAGGAGAGGCAGTGCAGAGCCGGATTGTGCATTGCCTCAAGTTTATTTGCCATTTATATTAAAATGTATTGGATTCCATGGCCACAAGCTTATTGTTGTTCGGGCAAAAAACACAAGAGACAGGGCAGATGTGATAAAACATACTCTATAAGGGATGACGGCGCCCCGAATAAATTGCAAGTTGTCTGCGGTTTGTGTGCCGTCCTTTGCAGGGGCCGTGCGGATCATGGCTGGACAGGTGGGATGTTAGCCAGCTTGATACATTTCCTATGCAAGCTGCAGCAGGAGCGCTGGATTATCCCACCGAGTTCACCAGGTTCATCACGCAGCTCGGCAAGATGAATAACAAATTAGGGGGTGAACCTGTCAGCCGAGGGAGAGGAAGACAGGACTAGCTAAAAGGGGAAAAGTTGAATCGTGGAGCTTGAAGTGTTTCTCTGTGATTGCGTTGAGGCGTCCCGTTTTTGTCCCCGGGTCGTCAAACGCCGCATCAGATTCCTGCACCAAAGGCACCCTGAGAGACAAAAGGCGCCCATTAGAAGCCAAAGGCACCCTTTGACATCAACATGATTTGCGGGAGATCCAGTATAAAGAGCGAGACGGTCCAAGACGGGACGGCGTGTGTGTGTGTGTGTGTGTGTAAGCCACCGGACCTTCACGCACAAGATCGATTCCCATTTCCAGCAAGACCTTCCGAGACCACGTCCCGTTTCAGTTTTGTTGCCTAAAGCCACCCTTTCTGTAACCTTAACCAAAAGGGTTTTTTATGCCTTAACTTAACCTTTCCCTAACCTTAACCGATGACACACAATAAAAGCAAGAAAGCCCGATGTGTCTCATCCTGAGGCAGCGCATGTGTTGGTTGATGGACTACACTGACATTTTGGGATATTGGAGTTTTAGCCCACCGGTCAATTTATCCAGGATGTGAGGATGAGAGGATAGAACCACATCACATAGAGAGATGCTAACATGACTATTATCCTAAAAGTGAAAAAAATGAAACCATGCAGCCGCTCTGTGTGTATGTGGTTAGTTCATTTTAATGACACACACTGGAATCTGTCAGGTTTGCCAAAGGTGTTGTTAAAATAGACAAAAATATGCACTTTCAACAGCAGAAAACCTTCTTGCAAGACTTAACAAATGCTGAAAATTGATATTTTGTGTTAGACAACCCTTTTTTCAGGTATCAGTTAAGATGACCGTGCTCCCAAAAAGCTGGTGCAATCCTTGATCTTTCTGGTGCCGGTGTATGTGTCAAATATTCCTTCCTTGGTTGTGTGAGAAAGGGGGTGCCAGACTGTTTAAATGTTCCTGAAAAAAGCAGTGAATGCCCACCTGCTGCAGGCGCCATGTGCTCAGCTCCCCTGCAAGCACAGTCGTGTGAGCGTCTCAAAGAGGCCGTGCGTCTGTGTATCGGAGCGGAACATGTGGGGGGAAAATAATAATTTAATTTGCTCTACAAAAGATAAATATCTCATTTACCTTTTTATTTCGCGGCAACAATGCAATTCTGTTCGAAATGCTAGTCGGTGACGGAGGAAATGTTAGCAGTGGAACCGGGGCTTTGTGAATAATTACTGACACCATACGGAGTCGCAGCGGTGGCGCCCAGACGGAGAGACACTCACGGTTGACAAATGATCAGATCAGTCTTTCACCGCAAATGAAAAGTGACAAGAATTCAGATCAGAGTGGAGCTGCAGCAACCGAGTCCCCCACTGACAGTTAATCTGAGGAAGTGTTCCTGGGTTTGATGTGATGGAAAGACCTTTTTCTGTCCTTTTTTTTTTTTTTTTTTTTTTTCTGCTAACCTTTCTTGACCATGGGTGGTTTGCTGAGCAGGCATGCTCTTTTTCCCAGCAATGTCCTTTCCATTCATGCCGTCGCACACATTCACACCTCGGAGCCGGCTGGTGCAACCTCAGTTTTGTGCTCTTGCTGAATGAGCAGCTCCAGTGGAGTGGCTGTTTAACTGCTGGGCTGAGTATTTAAGTGTCTGAATGTGGAGCAGAGCAGTGCTAAAAATGTCCATGGATGGGGAAAAAAAAGGCAAACCAAATGTCAAAGTACACCGATGTTGCAGTGAGATACAGCTCGGTTACAGGACGGCAAGAAAAATAACATTATCATGTCATTACCTATAGAATCATGTCTTTCTGAAAGCAGAGTTACATGTTTAGTTTGTTTTCTTTCCATTGCTTGAGGGAACAGCGGTTTATAACCTGGGCAAAGAGTTAAGTGCATATACTGTGGCCTTAACATGTAAGACAAGAGCCATGAGACCACATAATAATAAAAAAAAAAAAAAAAAAAAAATGAAGGACGTAGGAATTAGCGACCCCAAAGAGCTCTCCTTTTCTGAACTTGTTTCCCGAGAACTATATTTGGCTCTGCCTGCTGTTAACCTTTAGTCAGTGATATCATTTGGGTAAGTGGTAGGGCCTTTTAATTGCTAGCCTTAATTTTAGAATAGCACTCAGTAATTGAAACCATAAAAACGTCCTCAGGTGGCTCCGGCCAGTCATAAAGGCACAGCGCGCATACAGTCGAGTTACAGCCTCGGAATCGGGGCCAGCTGGGTCTCGCTCGGGCTGATTCAAGAAGTATGCCGCTCGAGTTGTGGAGTTTGTTCACCTCCGGCCCCGTTCGGACAGGATACGTTTTCAGGACAACGTCTGGACTGAAATAATCACCACATGACCTCTGGAATGCATTTGGCCTGTTTTCACAGAATAAAGCATCTTCATATTAACAAGGGATGCACCCGAATCCGAATCCATAATCAGCAATTAATAAATAATAGCTTTCTGCCGTGTATATTATCCTTCCAAAAATTTCTGTGGAAATAGTTTTTTCACTAATTGAGTTTACTTTAGAAGGGTGACGCTACTTTCTTTGTCTTTGACATCCAGCCCTTTAATTTGAAGTTTAATTTGAAGCATAAACCAAGCAACATCTCATCCAGCATAGTGGATGGAAATAGACCAAAAGAATAGACAATAACAGTCACGGTGCATAAAAAATGTGGGTTATATTATATTTTTTGGTTTGCATACTACATAGTCATTAGAGTGGGTTTCCAAAACCTATATAGTTTCAATAAGCAGGAATTTCATTCATTTTATATTTATTTGTGGTTAAAATCCAACGATTAAAAAAAATAAATTACTTCTGGTTTAAGCCACGCCCACAAATCCGAATTATTTTGACCCAAAACAAATAGTGGTACCTCTGCATTGCCTTAGTGTTAACCTTCAGCAAAAACAGGAATGGGCATCTCAACTCTATCTACGTATTGTCGTCACACCAAAAAATTTCATAGTTTCTGCCCAATGATAAATAAAACAGTTACAACAATTCATACAAATATGTAGATAAGGAATGCTGCATAGTCCCAATATGCAGATAATAAGCCTATTGCCTATTACAAAAAAAATGTTTTCACCTAAAGCTGTCACCAGCATCACCCCTCTGATAACTTGATTGATTTTTGATCATCTCTTGCTTGCTTTGATTTTGTCGTCTACATGCAGCTGGAGAATAAATTCGCTGTGAACTTGGGCGGAAAAAAGAACTTTATTCATTATCAATCGACTCAGAACAAAGACTAAAACTTATTTCTGACAAGAAGTGGCACAATAGTTTAAGAGGATTTGAATTTGCACGGGATTAGAGTTACCTGCGGTCATTTTTCCAGAGCATTTCACGGTGGGTAAAAGACGCCAGAGACTTTGCTGACACGGGAGCGTGTAGTCCGTGAAAGTTACTGAGATGGCGAATTCGGACCAGACCAAAACAGCGGAGATGCTCCGGTAATTATCACATCACTCCACTTCACCCAGTTCAACTAATCCTGTCCGAACAGGGCTTAAGAATTATTTATTTAATGGAAAAAAATGTACAAAAGTTTAAGTTTTTATCCCTGAATTGATTGCATGCAAAGTCCAAATGATTGTAATGCTATAGACACAAAAAAAAAGACAAAGAGCATTTTTTTTTTGTCTCTATGGGAAAAAAGAGAACATGACAGTTTTATTACAATATAAATGCATGAATCTCCGTCCATAGACATGTAACCTTTTAGAAACTTGCGCCTAACTGCAATTTATGCTCATTAACTTGCTTGAAACCACTAAAATAAAATAAAAGCTTGTAATTTCTCCTACCTCTGCAAACTTTACTTTGCTATATTCCACTTTTTTCCCACTGAGCCGACAATGATAGACAGATTATGTTGCGTAATACTCGTCGGCGAGGCACATGGAAAACCAACAGAGCACAAACACAAAGAAGGCGGGGCTGAAAAAGTAAAGAGGAAAAGCGTGAGGAACTAACATCTGTGCAACAGGTGTTATGTAACATTAGCATCCAGCGGCATAAGGATGCACTGTAATATTCTGTCATTATCCTGTTTCTACAATTACGCTGCCTTTCAGTGCTGATGGATGTATGCATTGGGTCAGTCATGATGGAAACATACTTTGAGTTGTGCACTGCAGGCCTATACTTAACAGAAAATTACAATGAGGCGGTAAATGTGACAGCCATGGTTTTCTATAACCCCTTGAACTCCCTTAAATATCCCCTTAAGTAGCTTCAATATTTAAAAAAAAAAAAAAAAAAAAAAATCCTATCCTATATATCCTATACTGCACAGCAATATCACGCACTGTATCTACTGGTTCATTGAAGCAGATTCCATTGCTTTATGGCTGCACCATTTCATTAAATAGAAAATATCTAGGTGTTTGTAATTTTACACACATTACCCTGTAGTTCAGCAGGAAATATTTGGTATCTTTAATAACCTTGTAATTTCGCCAGAATATAAATAAACAAAGCCGCATACATTTGTAATGACGAATCCAATGATGAGTTACTGAAAAGTGACGTTACTATGACTTCATGCTTTTTCCTGCAGATCACACATGTAAAACTTAGGGATAGAAAATGATTTAAAACTCTGTTGCAGGCCTCATGCTGCGTTTTCTTTCCCTGCACTGGTAACTTTGTGTGCCTTCATTTTTTTCCCCCTTAAAGCCACCGCATATCTGCTCTCGTTACAGCATAATGTTATTATTTCTGACCAAAAGCACTCGAATGTGCAGTAAATCCTGTTTTACGACTTCTGAACTTGGAAGCAGAAGCTTATGTGAGGTGTACTTCAGGTCGGCGTAATGCCACTTCAGTTTTACCCCAGGCTTTCTACTGTAAGATGATGAGATACAGAATAATTCATCCAAAAGCTGAATTTTTAATCAAAAATTATCAAGCCATATGTAAAATGCCAAATTCACTTTAAATATTCTATTTTTTTAAAAAAGACTACATCTTAATTAAAACTTTTTTAATGACCTGTTTGGTTGTTTGCATGGATCATTTGTTTGTTCAAACTCATTTTCCCTTAAATTTTCCCTTAAGCTTAAAAGTTACAAAAAGCATTTTTTACATATTGTAGAACAATGTCACACCCATATTCTGTGTCAATGAAAAGATGCCGTTGTTTAATGGCTGCAGCTTATATCAAATGTAAACTATGAACATGTCTTGTGCATCATTTTAAACACATTTCCCTGGAATTCAGCAGGACACGTTTGTTGTCTTTAGAAACTTCGGGATCTCGACTAAAGTTTAAAATAAAGTTTTGCGGGTTTCAGCAAAGCTCGGCCGTGCAGCGATAACAAACCTACCGATGGGACGAGCGGGGTTGAAGAGGGGCGTCGTTATCTTCACCACAGTACATTCAAAGTTTGCGAGCACGGTACATAAACCAACAACCCAGCCGGGTCTTATTTCCAACCAAATGCAATTTTCTCCTAGGTGATTCAGCACGGGGCTACCGCAGGCTACTTCAGCTGGAAAAACCTGGCAACCTCACTTTGACAGCACCCGCGTCGATTTTCTGCAGATATGAGTGTATTTCCCATATCCTGCATTGCATATTGTAATATCTCCTCTGGTAATGTGACTGGAATGAAGTGCATGCACCACACCTTCAGTGCATTATAGCCTCGGCTCTGCAGCTTCGACTGTAGCGTTGCTCATGTCGTTCGTCGTTACAAACCCTGATTGAAATGCGGGCAGGCGGAGGACGAGTTGTTAACACCGACACGCGCTCAGTAAATTGATGCACGTATGGAATCCACCTCACATCTCTAAAAGAGCAGCCGTCTGTGATTGCAGATGATAATTCAATCAACCACTGCAACCGCAAATATTGTTAACCGTTCTGTAAATACAGGTAAGTGCAAGTAAGCATATTGCACACGTCTATGGATCACACACGCTAAATTAATAACCGTCTGGTGAGAGGCTTAGTATGTCGTAATATATTTGGCAGGACCAGTAATTATAAAACTAGGCCATATTGCAATGGGAGATAATTAACGTTAGCCCGTCCCTGGGAGGTTTTCGCGGGGGGGAGGGGAGGCTTTGACACAGCCTATTCAATTATGTCCTTCCCTGTGGGTCCGGAAACCCAGAATATAGAATATCTAAATTAGGCACATGACAAATCTCTCACTGAGTCAGATAGAGCAGGTCATGCATGGCAAGGTGGCCGGCAAGCTGTGAGAGTGAAACGTGTTTGCCAGTTACATGTGGCCGGATAGCAGCATGTTAGAAAGTTTGGACACTGTTGATTGGTGAGAAATACACCTAGCTGTTTGTTTTTTTTTTTTCTTTTTTTGTTTTTAATTTGCAAAATAATGAGACACTTTTGTGTTTAAACATCAAGTCTGTTTTCTAGGTATGTCAGGTCTTTGCAATAATCTCCGCCTGTGATTGGCTCTCATATTCAGTGTTAAAATTTGAAAAAAAAAAAAAAATGCTCATCAACTTTTTACTTGAACCAAATGGCATTTTCTTGTTTGAACATATTTATAGTTTTTCCAGATTTAAAAAAAAAAAAAAAAAATCCTGCCACAGGTGACATGGCATTGGAAATGAGTGGGATTATCTCATCCCACTGGCATATTTTTTCACTTGGTTTAGGATTTTAATGCGGAATATGAAACAAAATGACTTGTTAAGATGGATTTTTTTTTTTTTTTTTGCAGTGCACTTAGTCACCTCCAATTAAAATGCCCATGTCCCCTGTGAGCCGGGGTCATAACACATCCCACAAATTCTATCTTCTCAGATAACATTCATGTCAAGTTATCATTATTACATGGAGAAAAAAGGCTCCGGCAATAACAAGGTGCTGGAAGAACCTTTTGAAAATTGTCTATTGATATCCTACCACATGTGCGGCGCTGATTACATAGAAAATCTGTACATATGCAACGCTCCGATTGTAAGTTTGTGTGATTTAATTTCAAAACGAGCTCCCAAACGATGCTCATCCACTGATGGAATCTAATAAGGCTGTAATTACGGACAAGATGCGAGCTATGGCACTTCTACCTGATAATGTTGGCGCTGCGATGATTGTGGTTAAATTGCATTTTAAATGGGCAAAAAGTGCGATACAGTGAGGTCCAGAGGGAGGAACAAAAAATAGATTAAAAACTTCAAAATCATTCCGAGTTTGTGAGGACAGTGGTTTGATGGAGGGGAATGTATTGATATCCTTTTTTATATCCAGCAAAGTCGATATCTATTTATTAAGGTGAGTGAAAATGCCTTAACGTACTTAATGATAAAGTCGATTTAAATTCTCCCCCTGGATCTCATGAAAGTGTGCCTCGTGCCATTAAACCAGGGTGCGCGTCGATGCAGAAACCGGGATTGGATGTATAAAGAAAGACAGGTGGGGTTATCAAGTGGGCACCTCTTGCACGTCTGCCTCGCTTGAATTAGTCCCGTTTCATCCTTTTCGTCATAAAGGGGGGAGCCGAATTCACCGTAGCTGCGTCTCGGCGGGGGCATAAACGCCCGCAAATCAAGCAATCCTGTTTTTCTAACGAGCTGCGGGGACTCTGCAACAAAAAAAACGCGCCCTACCTCCCGTATCTAGCACATCACGGGGAAAGAAATGGGCCACGTATATCGACATGGGAATTCAAGACATCACATTTGACCCCCCGTGCATCGTCCTTTCAACACCTGCACGTTGGATACCTTGGCTAAAAATAATAACCATGTCACGGTGCAAGGCTGTGGTGGGAGAGGCTCTGCATTCGACAGACACATAAACACCAAAATAGGTTAGACACTATGTTACATGGACGCTAAAAATACCTGCTATATGTTTGCTGTGAGATTTGTAATGTCATTAAGGAGCAGCTGAAGGAAAATGGCACAGGATGGAACGAGCTCAAAGTGTAATACATAATGGCCATTAATTCACAACACACAATCCCTGTCACAATGCATAGGGAATACCACTGAAATGATAAACACCTCCCTGACACACGCACACACACACTCTTTCTATAATGATCAACAGAGCTGCAGATCTATATGCTCTGTATGTCACTAATTAAAGTCACAGTGGAGCGAAAAAAAACGACTTTCTCACCTCGTTAGCTAATGTGTCCTGCAATAATATGCATCAATTTAACAATGTAGTGCAAAAAAAAAAAAAAAAAAAAAAAAAAGAGGACGCTTTCATATTTGTCTATTTTTATATCATAACAGCAGGACATCTGCTTCTTGGAAAACAGTTAATCCTCAATAATTAACTTGTTATGTACCAATGGGTTTTCAAACAGTGGCCTGATAATGGTTTGAAGGATGATTTTTGGAACAATGCACCATGTCACCACTCTTAACTGGTTTCCCATTGGCTGCATTCTGATTGGACTGGTTGGATTTTGTTTGTCACGTTATGGCCGGCCTCAATTTCCCATTTCAGCAGGAAATACATTAAATTAAGGAGGTAAGTTTGTCCCAAAATTGGGATTTTAAAGGTGGTTTCAAGACTAAACTCAAGCTCTACAACACCGCTACTGGGTACTGAGTCGTTTCTTCCTTTACTTCGTGATTATTTATTTATAAGCCGGTCTTTTCCATTGGATCACAGATGGCAGACGTTCTTGGAATCCGGGTTTACCATTTAGGCTTGTGAGTGAAACTTTCCTCCTCAGAGGCTGGAGGCGGCACATAGTGAGCCCTCGACATAAAAATGAGGCATTATGGTTCGAGTTTCCCTTTAAGGCCTGTGATGTGAACACAGCCCTCGTCTCTATTAACGCCCGAGACGAACCAAGCAAGATTCCAGTGTGCAATGATTTGTGTCTGTAAATGACTGCGGACCTTTTGGGGTTCAAAATATCTATTTGTCACAATTTTTATCCGACTAGTAGCGCTGTCATCCCCACAAACAAGAAATAATGCAGCCTTATCCTCTGAAACCGTGTCCTGGCTGGTGTCGCAGCCACTTTCCCTAAATCAATTGGAGCTGTACATCACTCTGACATCGCAAAATATTCATTAAACTCCTCTCTTCTGTGACTAATGAGATGGCAGTGGATTTCCATTTGCACAGAACTGTTTCGAGACACAGAAAGGGAAAAAAAAAAAACACATTTCAAAGATAAAGTTCAGTGATATTCTCTGAATCCCCGCTCTAAATTTCAATTGTTTAAATCGACCGTCCCGTCTTGAAAGGGAGGAGGAATCCTGACCATTAAACATATGGCGGCACGCTTCTTTCCGCTTTGTACTCCGGCAAAGCAAACATAAAAGCGCTGCCCACAAGTGCTATTTGGGCTGTGAAGTTATTGTTATTGCCGCCGCATATTTTTTGTGGAGCATGACTGCTTTATTTAGACCATTAATCTTGTTACTTAACGCCATTATTTATGCCGTTGTTCATCTAAAGTTAATCTCCTAAAAGGTGAGATTTACACCTATGGAAGGCAACCATTATCCATGTGTGAATTAAGCAGAATAGGCGTGTATTTCATCTGTGTGACACTTAACACTTAGCACCTTTCTCAGGCGCTGAATGTATAGCAGCGATGGACCATAAAAATGGTAGTTAATATATTCTGCTTGGGTTTTTGTAATGCGTCGAGTGAGCACGAAAAAAACTTGGCAAACGGTGAAATATTAAATCACGTTTGTTTTTTCCCCCGTGACCTTGGGATGCTCCAAATCCGCCCGACAATCAAGAGTTGATGTGGATTCAAAGGGCGCAAATCCACTTTTTGGGCCGTCGCCGTGCACGTCCTACATTGGCTGTGAATCGGAGATGAGATGCGGTGGACGCGGCCGCGGCGGCACCCGGGGTGATTTTCCTTCCGATTCAAGCGCGTGCTCCGGTTCAGATCTGGTTCACGCCGCTCTTGATGTGAAGCCCGTTTTGAGCACGAAGCTCAAAGAAGCACAGATTCGCTCTTGTATTCATTACCTCGCGCGCAGCCCCCGGGTTTTATCTGCCGACAACACGCACGACGAGTGTCAATCCCGCGGTGAGGGCATGATTGCACTGTCCCATTTCATTTTCAATGCCATGTTGTTGTTGTTTTTTTTATTTTTTCACTCTGAGCATTTCAACCAGGGGTCACGGAACAACTAGGACAACTGCCAGTCATGCAATCAAGCATTTACCCTCCTTCTCATGTCTGCTCGTCTTTGGATTGCAACTCACAAATCCTTTGCTTGTCAGTGCTAGCAACGGCTTTACCAACCCTTCATGCCACTTCAAAAGCTACCATCGTTTGAAGCCGGCGTGCAGTGGCATATTGAAGCTGAAGAGTTAGTTTATCCGCCATTCGTAACCCGTCACATCTACAGCACAAGGCTATTTGATTAAGCTAATGTCATTGATTATGACGAGTGGAGTGATTTATAAGGGGGTAAAAAAAAAAAAATAAGTGATACAGCTGAGGAGTGGTGAAAAAAATCTCTGTCAGGGCATTAGAGCGTAGCCTTTGATTCCTGTGGCGCCCTGGTCTTTGAACACCCCACGTGGCTCTTTTTACCCCCCCCAAACAGAAATACAAAAAAAGTCGGTGAACAAGGTGGCAGGGAATATGCAAACAGGCGATTGTTTTTCATGAAGCTGGGTGAAATAGGGCCATGCACTGTAGTGAGAATAAGCTCCGGTACTGTAAACATCATAGCATTTTTTTTTTTATTTTTTTTTTGCCACACAAAGACTCAAGTTTTTTGCTTGCATTTGGCAAGCGGCAGGTGGTGGGCGGTGAGAAACGGGGAAGGTGGGAAGAAAAGAAGAGGCGCAGTGAAAAGTCTCTGTCAGAACATTAGAACGCCGCCTTTGAATCCTGCCGTGCCCGGGCCTTTTAACCCCCCCTCGCAGGATAAATCAGAACGATGGGAAACGAATGAATGAGGTGACAGAAAACACGTGGGAAGGCCTGCGGCTTGCCATCGCCGGGTGTGCGCGCGCATGTGTGTGTGTGAGAGTGAGTGTGTGTTGGCAAGAGGAACGAGGTCGAGCGTCCGTGGCTGCCTTCCCTCCTGTGACAGCTCTCTGCTCGCTCTCCTATGAGTCACTCCGCTATGCTCTGGGCACAGTGACACACACACGCGCACACACTCGTACACCGTGTCTCTCATTCTGACATACTCTCCGCTCACACTCTCAAACGCACGCACACACACTCTACTGTATCTCTATTTCCCCTCGCACATGCACACACACTCACACACACAGCGGTGATGGGTGACTGAGACAGCACAGGGGCTCAGCGGGAGTCACAGAGGCGGTGTGCCAAGTCATAGCCTCGACTCTGTTCCACCCCAGTAGTGTGCCTTGAGAGGGCCCCGCTGACACACTGTTCACCATAGATTATATATGACTTGCTATGTGATACTAGCAAATGAGTACATTATGTCTCTGCCAGTGCCACACAGCTGAGGATCACAGTGATGCTGTCAATCGGCGGATGATAAAAATAAACGCGCGCTTAGCATCTCCACACATACACTGTACACACAGCTGAATATCAAGTATACACACAAACAGGATATCCAAACAAATACATATCATCTATTTGCCCCCCCGACCCTACAAATGCATAGTGCACACACACACACATACACACTGTACTGCAGCCTCATGCATTCACACACAGTGCATGTAAACTGTAATTACATGCACGAGCAAGCACATGCAGACACCTGCACCGAGGAACACAGACACATACAAACGCCACAGTTTTGAGTACGCCGAGCCAAATATAGGCCTACCCTAAACCCCCCCCGGTTTGAAGCGAGGCGGCTTTGCAACGCTGGCAGCGAAAAAAAAAGAAGAAGAAGAAGAAGAAATTTGAAATTCAGAAATCCAGAAGTGGTGTAACTTGATCACACGCGTGTTTACCGGTGCAGCTCGTCTGTGATCGCTTCATCTCGGATGGATGAGAGAGGTAAAGAAGAGCTGACACCGGCTCAGGTTTCTCTGGATGGAGCGCTCGCTGGCTGCGGCTTTAAGGTGAAGTCGGTGGTTGTTGATATTTCAAATCGGCTAATTCAGCGCATATCTCCTACCAATCAGCAACAGGGGGCGCTCATGCAAGGCAACAGGGTGAGCAAGCAGGACAGTAAATCTTTATAGTGTATTTATATTTATCTTATTTATTGTTTGATTGAATTGCACTGATCTCCTTGCACTGGTTGACGTGTGAAACATAATTTCGTTTTTTATGTGACACATAAAAATGACAAATAAAGAAATCTAATCTAAATCTAATCTAATCTGGCGGTTTATGACTCTGCTTTTAAGACACAGAAATGTAACACACATATGTCATACTGTCATATATGGCATATGCTGTATGCCCATATTAAACAACCATACATGAAATCTATTTGAATTTGGATGTATATGTAGGCATGCATTCTTACATTTTTTTTTTTGTAATCACCATGAGCAGGTATAGGTTCACATATCACAATATCTTCCATTTGCAAGACATACTGTATATTCAACTTATATGGTTTACACATCACTGTTTTCACAAGAGGATTTATGTTTGGTTTACGTCTCTATGCAGAATATTTAAGATATAGACATAACTCTGATTTAGGGCATATTTGTTCGTAGAATAGATTTGTATTATGGGACAATCTGTATTTCATTCTTAAGATGTGATTCAAACATGACAAATCTACAGTGTCTCAATTAGAAAGGCTGGGACCCCCCTCGAGTATATATATATATTTTTTTATTAAATTAAGCCAAACATATGAATGAAGTGATTCTAAACAGAATCAGAAACACTTTATTGATCCCTGAGGGGAAATTGGGTTAGTTGCAGTTGCTCAATTCTCAAGAGAAAAGTCAAATTACAAGAAATAGAAAAGAAATGAGAAATATAAAAATATGTGCCTTACAACTTTGTAAAAAAGTATGTGCATTATGTATTAAGTATGTGCATTATGTGAATTAAGTCTTAAAATTTGCATGAATCCTACAGAATATTACAACAATGAATACAGAAATAAGAAAATGAGCATTTGTAAAAAACCCTTACATAGACTTTACATAGGCCTCAGCTTATTTTGGTCCTAAGTCTAAGTTCAAGACCAAATTTAAGCAACTTTTCAAAGTTTTATACACACGGGCCCCGGCTTGGACTTCACTTGAACCGCTTTGCACCGAAGTTTAGATGCTCGCGCTCAGTCCACAAAATCCCGGCCATACTTAACATGATGTCAACAATAGGGTAATGGGATGGCTGACCCTGCTGGATTGAAATGACCCGCTCACCAAATGTATCTAAGCAATACCTAATGCTCTGTTTTCACTGTTCATTCTCTGTCGGTGCCAGAACCCCCCCGCCCCTCCCGACGGCTGAAACGAGAGGAGGCTTATGGGAAGAGGCGCTGCTGTGTGGCCAGTGCATGAGTCCGAGCAACAGCGGCTCTTTGAGGGAGCACGCTTTGAGGGACTGTAAACATGGAGATGACAGACGATATGTTCACAGCGCTGTCTTTCGCCGGGTTTGAGCTGCAGCCACTTCATCCAGGCGTAATTCGGGGCTGTTTAGTTTCGGGGGTCCCGCCGTGGCTTACGTGGCCTGTGTGTGTACCTGCACTCGACCAGCGTCCTCCCGCCCTGCCCTGCAGGAAAATACGATTCCCCCTGCAGAAAATTTCCTGAAATGAGCACGACGTCTTGCACCATGCGTACGCGCCCCGTGCGCCGAAAGTGGGAGAAATGTGTTTTTCCCATCATGAAAGGATAACGTGACAGAAACACACCTCGGAACAGAGAGTCGCCTCACTTCAGTTCTGGCAACCTGGGTGGTGATTTAACAAGCAACTTTTACGGTTTGGCCTGTAACTCCTCAGCTGTAAGGCCTAAAATCCCCCCCCCTTCCCTCTCTCTTTCTCTCAGATTTATCGGTTCAAGCTAAATCCATTGCACACAGAGGTTTACCTTTTCATCATAATAGTCTTTCGGCCCATTTCTGAATTTTATGCAAATCAGATTTCTCACAATTTCCCTGCAAAGCTGAGCCAATCTCAGCGTCATTTTGCACACAGTGTATATATGGCCGTCCTCGATTATGGCTACGACCCGGACCGCGGTGTGCAAATGAAGTTGATGACACAGACGCACAAAAAACGAGGGGAGATATACTTCCTAAAGCAATCAAACTTCAGACACCCCCGATATATGACGGAGTGCATTTAGCGGGGGGTCCAAAAGAGCTACCCATCAGGCCGGCCCTGCAGTAGCAACTATTTTATTCTAATATGCTTCTCATACAAAGTTGCCTAAGCGTCTGGCAAATGTGTTTGATAGAAACTGGCCTTGATATATGAATGAGGCTGATGACAAAGATGCAAACAAAGAGGAAAGGAGGCATTTGTAAATGTGCTATAGCAGAACATTCAAACTTGATGAATGGCTTTTTGAAGATTTCAATAATTTTTTTTTAAATTTTTTGCTCGCTCTAGATTCATTTTGCCATATTCTGAATAATTTTTTCAATCTGGCCTCCACAAAATGTGAATGCAGATTTTTGAAATTTCAAATAGCTCGATTGTAACATACCAAGGTGACAAAAAAGATGCACAAAATGGAAGGGAGGTATAATTATTATAAGCTTAAAGCCAGGGCAGCCAAAGATCACAGACCTTCTGCAACAGGCCCCCCAAAGTGTGTCAAAGCCCTGCATGGCTGCACTCCCTACTGCCACCATCAGGCCACCTGTGACATTACACTTCTCTTTTATGACTCCTGCAAAGTTGGCTCGCTTTATACATATTCATATGTACACATCACAGCTATTTCAGAGAATTTTAGATACATTTAAGCATCTGGCAAAGACACAAAAACACATTTGACAGCAGACGATGTTTAACTTGATGCCAGAGCAATTAACCTTTGCATACATATTCGTGAAAGGCTTCCAATGAATGTGTCAGATCACATTTGCTCATGTCATATAATGGAGCTGTGAGAAAATTGTGATATCTTTTTTTTGTTGTTTGTTTGTTTTTTTCTTTCATGTTTGGCCTGTGGGCTTGGGATCCGCTAATGGCTGCTTGCAGCTATATTTTTGGTTTTGTTTTCTGGCAATAACTTCAAAACGTTGCAGCTGAGTTCCCAGAAGAGTGGCATTTAAATGGATGCAGTCACAGAATGAGCGGTATAGTTTGCATGTAAACTTGTATTCCACACATGTTGTATAGACGGATACCACTGAGCCTGTCCTGTAGCAGCAGAGGAGGCCAGGCTGTGCTGTGACAATTACTCCCTCTCATTCAAGTTGCTATAAATTGAGAACTGCTCTACTTTCTTAAACTTCTATTTTCTACATCTGATTGCTATTTTTATTTGCTCCTACTTTTTTTTTTTTTTTAAATCAAAACAGTGCATCAGATCTAATGTTTTCAGTCTCTCTATAGACCAAGCCCTCCATAACTGATGCTTTAGCTTTGGTTTTCCTAAAAAAAAAAAAAAAAAAAAAAAAAAGCTCCATCTCCAATCCTTAGGCCCACTAAATTCTTGAGTATTTGTCGAGACTTGCTCTTGTAGTTTAGCAGTAATTCTGTGGACTTGTACTGTCATTCACTGTCAGTGCTGGCATCAGTCGCAAGTAGCCTTTCAAACGGCCTGGAAACGGAAGCGCAGCCGAGGTGAAACGGAGGTAAGATGAAGGAAATGTTCCAGAAAGCTAACTGTCAGTATTCCCCTCCAAGGCAAGTCACATTTGGATCTGCGTTTACTGTACACTTTGTTCCAAAGCGGCTAAGAAATGAGAGCTGGGGTTGATGATACATGGAGCTGCATGAAATTTAGTCATATTTCAGCTTTGTAATGTTTTTTTTTGAGCAGGTATTTTCCGCATGAACACTCCAAGATGCACACCTGCACACACCGGCTTGGTGGAGCAACACCTACTCCCGCCTTCCCCCCGTTTCAGGTGGAGGTTGTGAGATTAATTTGAATCCCATTGTTTTAGGGCACGATGGCGATTGCGCTGCTTTGTACGCACTCCCTTTCAACGCCGGTGCCGTAACTGTTTCGGCACTGTGCGTAGGAAGACTAGGAGAGTGGTTCGGCAGAAAATTGGGACACCAGTATCAACACCAGAGAGCTCAGGCTATTGTTTCTCTCGCTAAATATACAGAATTCAGCTTCCTGAGGTTGAGCAGAGAGAGAGAGAGAGAGGAAGAGAGAGAGAGAGAGAAAATGACATAACCATCCCTTGGTGGGTCTGGTCTGTTTTCCCCTGCTTGTTGTCTCAAGCTTTTAATGCCCTCTTGCTGCCAGAAAGGAAACTACACCCCAAAGTGGAGGATGCACTTGAGCCATTCTCACCATATTATTAGACATGAGTACAGCATTATTGAATTATATTAGAAAGGGCAGCATGCTGGCTCAGTGAGGAAGGTCTCAGGTTGGATGCTTTTGTCCCTTTTCCTGTGGAGTTTGCATGCTCCGTGTGTGTTTACGCGGGTTCCCCCTCCACATTGCATAGAGATAAGAGGAATCTAAATGGTCCACAGGTGTGAATATGACTGTGTGTGTGATTGATTGAGTGATCAGCTCTGTGATTGGCTGGCGGATTGACTTTAAGCTGGATCGTCTCTCGCTCCGTCAACCTCCTGTCCAAAAAAACAATAAAAAATCAGACTTCCCAATCTTGGTTTAGTATATCTTACTAAGCGCCCAAAATATGGAAGTCTTCTTTAATTCTTTATCTCCATAGCAGTTTAAAAGAGCCCTCAAATCACTTCTCCCCCAAAAAATCTATATTTTCCATATGGACTGCCAATTTAAGAACATTTTACAACTCCAAATCTTTTTTTTTTTTTTTTCTTGTAGTTTTCTGCTTATTTTCTTTTGTCTCTCTTGTCTTATGGAAACTATAAGCAAAGTGTACAAACTCTGTCTGTTAATAGGATTTTTGTATGCCTGCATGTAGTGTGAGTGTGTTCTTGATGTGTGTGTGCATGTGTGTTAGTGTGTATTAACGATGACTCAATTCATTATACTTTTATGGGGTGCATTTTTGTCAAAGTGCTACGGTAGATTTTGTTTTCTCTTTTCTTTTACTTCACCTGTCATTGGTGTGACACATTGAAATTGTGTAAACTTCATTGACAAAATCATTTCCAGTAATACGCTGCCTGGAGAGCGCCACTTTTTTAAGCCCCTTGAGGGTTTTTATGCAATTCTCCCTCACATTTATTGGCTAATTTTATTTTGTATCTTTTATGAAGTTGTATATGCGTAAACAACCAAACCAAACCATAAATGAATGAATGAAAATAATAATAAAAAAAGAGATAAGATTGCCCTCACCAAGAGTATGAGCTCAGCAGTGAATATTAGGACAGTTAGTTATTTTCATGAAGTACACTTAGGAGGTGACTCCAGGGAAAAGCTATTATCCCGGAGTCTATAAACACAAAGGACGAGATATAAATATCGATGTGTCACTTTTAAGCTTTGAGACAACTGAGATGTGGATTGTAAAAAAAAAAAAAAAAAAAAAGGGCCTGCAGCTCAATAACAGGAAGATGTCCCTCATACTTTGTGCATTCAACTTATTTTAAATTCGCGCTGGAGAAAGGTCACAAAACTCTTTCTCACCCCGCGCACCAAAGTGTGCAGATAGTCCCATCGCGCCACATTCATTTCCACTGAAAAAAAAAAAAAAAAAAAAAAAAAAAACGTGCGAAAGCCATAAAGCATTTTGCATTTATGGTAAACTTTGGCCTGCCTATCTGGATGGCCAGCAAATAGAAATACTCCTATGGGCCTGTGCAAGAAAATCCAACATGGCAGAGTCTAATTGAGGCCTGTGTCAAATATCATCCAATTTTAGATAACGCTGCTCGGGCAGAGTAGACCAAAAAGCGAAAGGGAGGGAAAAAAAAAAAAAAAAAAAAGCTGCAGAGTTGCTTGTCGCCAGCCATGAGGCAGTCCTAAACGCCACATTAAGGCGCGCTGATTGATAGGTGTTTTCGCCTTTTCCCATAGTGATACTGGCTCACTAGCACGCTACTAGCTGACAGCTAAATAGCCACCACTTTAGCATTCAGTGCCACGGCTGAGCACTTAATTGAAAGGTATTGCGACCAAACATCGCCGTGACCCAAGAAAAGCACACATGCATACGCAAATCATCATTTTTTTTTTTTTTTTTTTTTTAGTGGTGCAGAGAACAATATCCTCCTCACACACCCGCCCTACATGTGGCATTTTCCTTTCTCGTCCTGCAAAGCAAAGAGGGCCGGGCGGCGTGGGCCTCAACACACCTGTTAAGATTAAGATCTCACACCCCGTGATGAATCATTACAATAAGATTACCGCCTAAATACACTGATAGGAAGAAGAAACAGGCAGCGGGCAGCGGACAAATCAGTCCCTGAGTAATACAATCGCACTTGTGACTCATCTGTGGGATTATGTATCGAGCGGAACGGGCACCTGATATCTGGGAAGACATAAAAGTTTACAAAAATAGGGACTGCGTCGCTTCCGCCCGGCCTCGACAACAGGTGACGCACAATCCGCCTGCATCACGCGCCGCGGCTCGGCTGTCTCTGCGGAGAAGGGATCACGATCCTGAGTCACAGGCCGTCCCCGCTGACCGGGTATTAAGATAGCGAGATCCAATTTGTGGCCTCTCCGGCGTTTGTCGGCGTCGCAATTGATTGAGAGACCGGGAGTGTGTTAGGAGAGGCCTGCTCAGGTCCACATTACAAATACTGAGAGGGAAATACAGTGCGTGGAGGGGGTAGATGGATGATAGGTGCATGCAGAGGAGGTACAGTGTGTGATTGTGGATTTGGAAATAACATCTGCCGTGTAAACAGATGTTCCCTCAGGGCAAGGGACCATGAGGATCCAAATTTTTCCCCCACAAAAAAAGCATACGATATCAAAAACGTCCAATTTTTTATTGCACAAGTCAAACGCTGATACTTCTTGCAGGTGTTTTACATCCTTTGCCGCTTTTGCACCCCACGCGGACTGTTTACCTCCACAAAAACCACGCGGATTACAAGCCACTTGGACTATATGCAGAGATTAACTCCACATTGCGGCGCGGTGCGGATGAGTTTTCAATTTCCATGTTCCTCCCGGGCTTCCTGAGCCATCTCGAGACTTTTGCCCTGAGTAATGGCTTTTTCCAACCGCCGAGGTAACATGTAGACACAATTTACAACCTCCGCTGTCTTCAGAATGCACTATGGAATACACAAGAGTCAATAGCTGTATTGAAATGGCCACGGGGAGGGTTATAATAAAACTGGCAGCTACACTTTCTTTGCAATGCGGTGTGAAGTGCGCTTTAATATTTTGCATGCCAATAGCGATTCCGCACATCCTCGGAGACATGAGAAATGTGTTTTTTCGAATTCATATTTATACTCCAGGTGCTTTAAAACAAACTATCAATAGCCATGCCTGCAGAAAAAAAAAGAATATTTCCATATATTACAAGGCTTTCTTCGTGGGCAGGTCCACCTCAAAAGACCTTCCCTTACACATTTTCACCTCATATAGTGAAGATGTTTTTTTTTTTTTTTATAAGATTTTAATTAGGACACACAGGACTAAACCCAACTCTTATGTAGCTGCAGATAAATGTGAAATATGTAACTGACAGTAGAGCATATTTCAAAGTGGAAGAGGCTACGACAAGAGGTGGTGGGAGACAGGAGATACGCAAATGGTGTTATTTCATAAATTCATGAGACAGGACTAAATAACAGAATATAAAGTAGCTGATATTAAATTGTGATGCTACACAGTGGGGTCGGTATGCATGTTTGGAGAGACCAGGTGCTGCGAATTACCTGCTGATGGGAACAAAACAACAAATAAAAAATAAATTAAAAAAAAAAAATGATCTGATAATACTTATGGGAGTGACTTTACACTTTGGCTCCAGTTGTTAAGGTGTGTTGTTCGTTTATTGTCTATATAACCTGGTGGCTGTTTCTTGGCTGCAGGGAAGAAACTGCATAAAGCCATCACCCCGCAGCTTAGGACTCTCAGGAGCCGCACTCCCTGCCAGGCCTGTGGCTCCAAAGCAGCGTTTAACACGGCGACTCGGCTTTCGAGTCCTGCCAGCCTCCTCTGATGTCCGGGCTGACGCGTTGCCCCGCCTATCAAAGCCCGCCTCTGAAATGACGGCCTTGCAGCTTAAAAGCGCTAAAATAGTCCATCTTGTTCTTCAGTGTGGACTTGTCTGATTTGTGCATGTTTAAAAAAAAAAAAAAAAAAAAAAAACTGTCCACTGCCTCATTGTAGTCCAAATTTAGGATCAACTGCGCAAGTGCAAAGAGGAATTAGGGCAGAGGGTCCCTTGCGCTTATGCCGTCCCTAAATTCTTCTTTGTGCAGCTGGTTAGAGCTCCTATTTAAAGCCATGAAGCAATTTGATATATTTACCTGGGCTCCTCGATGGTGATTTTTTTTTTTTTTTTTTTTTTTAAATAAGGCCGAGATCCTAAACTTTTTTTTCCTTTTTTTTTTTTCATACTAAGAAAACCACGTCTCCGCCCTCTTCCTTGTGAGGAAAAATCAAAACAGCACCACACTGCTCGAACTCTTCAGGTGAGACCCCCTGACGAATAATCAACCTCGTCCTCCTTCACAGTGACACAAATGTTAAATAGCTGCTTTGCAAGTCATTTTATTAAAACAGCACAAAACAATAAACATAACTGCATTGGTTAACAAGCGCCGTGAAGTTCTTGTTGTTTAATTTGCAGCACATTTTCATTACACTTTTTTTTTTTTTTCATAGCAAATACACACATTAGAGCACAATACAATAAATATTTTACATATAGTCAATACTCCAGTAGTGTGTTTTTTAATGCATACCAATAGACATAGCAAACTAACCACTGGTGGAAGCGTTCATGACAAAATGTGAACATAGAATATGCATGAATAAGGAAAATGGAATAAAAGTGCCTGATTTTAGTGGTAAACATAAGTAGATGTATGATTATTGGACATAAGTGCATAATGGGATTCAACACGCAGCTCGGTTTAAAAGTGTTAGATTTGGACTCATGTGGGTGCTGAGTTCAGTGTCGCTGCAGCCACCGCGCCCACTTAGTGCGAATGCAGTGCACATGCAGACAGACCACAGGCCACCCAGTGGGGGGGGCGGGGGGGGTGGCCGTGGTCCGTGCCACCACATGCACTCAACCCCGCGCCACCGGCTGTCACCCATCTGCTCCCCAATAGCCCAAGGTGGCCGTGCACTCACCATAAACGCTATACGCTCGCATTACACACGCCTCATGGGGCTTGCAGTGTTCCTAGATCTAACCGTCACCCTGACTCACTTAAAAAAAAAAAAAAAAAAATCTTGATTTTGATTGCGTTGCCAGTGCTTTCGTTTCTCCACTGATGCCTCAAGAAGCTCTTAAAACACACAGCGTTTCCAACTGTTGCATTACTTTTGTTAAAATTTAAATGCTTTCCCCATCATAAAGATTATATTATCCTCCGCCACTACTGTTCTTCCACTTCTTCCAAATATTGCATGTGGAGGACAACTATAAAATTAATGTTGTGCCCGAGAATTTACTTTGCTGCGGTTTCAAAAGGGATGAAGTGATGACTCTTCCCCCTCCTCGCAAAATCTGCATAGATCAAATTGTTGAATGCCCCATTTACTAAGCATTTTCCTTTGTTGGGAGATAATTATGTATTAGCTTAAATTGGACAGCCCTGATGGATAGATCATTTGTTGCTGTACATATGCATGAGACAACTTTTTCCCGAAGAATAGTTTATCAGGCCAGTCTCCCAACTTCGACCGGATAGCCGTGATGCTAATACATTTAAAAGAGATTAATCTTGCCGCTATTTTTCTTTGCAGCACTCAAGTTGCAGATTTTTTTTTTTGAGTTCTCCTCCATGCTTCTGGCTGCAAAATTAAGTTTGCTGAGCATAAATATCACCATGTATTTTTTATTTATTTTTTTTTTAAGATATCATGCACTATAATATTACATTTTAAGTTCAAAGGCTCATATAAAAACAGGACCTCTTTATCTAATATTGCACCTAAGGTTTTCTCGTTGATTAATATTCCCGTCATACCTCAACATTTGATTTCTTCGGGGGTTTCAGGGTGATGATATTGCCGCTGTAACCACCTATTGCATCCTGCAGGACGCCCGGCAGACATCTGAAGATATGGGAAGAGACCTTTACTGAACACCGAGTGAACAGACTTTGATGAAACCCACCGCCGATCTGAAAGAGGCTCAGCGATTAGAGACGCCTTAATTGTAAAATTTAACGCCTTTTTGATTCGATAGTATATTGCCCATACTTTGGTAATCATTACAGCCGATATTAATAGCCCTGTGCTCTTTCAATCTTATCTGGTTCACCATTCCACATAAATTAAAAACTTTTTTAGTTCACTCTTTTTTTTTTTTTTTTTTTTTTAATTAAATCATCTTCTGTTGGAATTTATGACAAAAGCATTCATGTGAAATTAAGGAATTACTAATGACTTGAGTTCTGCTAAGGCTACTGCTTTGTAATCTTCCATCAAAGTTTACCCCGGCGAGATAATCTGTGTTCTCATATTTCAGCAGGTATTTGGACATGAGTTTGGATGTAGCCCATCTGTTATCCATTGCGTCTTGTTCCTTAAATACTCCTTCTTTTCCATTTGTTTCCTGTGACATATTCTCGCACATATCAGTCCTTTGCCATCATTTATCTCCCTGTTTCCTTGAGCTAAGCTAAATGCGGTGACCCGGTAAGGTACATCTGAAAGCACCCTAATCATCACATAGCAGATTAGTCATGTCCTTTTGTATTAAAAAAAAAAAAAAAAAAAAAAAAAAAAAAAATGCCATAATACAATCATTGTCTTCAAACCAGCAATTATCTGAATTTCTGGGGGACAATGTAAGTGAGGCTGGTGAAATGCATCCATTTGAGCCTGTTTCCATTTGTATCATGTTTAGGACGAACATTATCCAAATGCTAATTAGTTCGGGGAAGTCCTTTATACTGGAAAGCTCCATTACATGCTCTTGGGTGCTAATTATTCATTTGTGTACCTTTTTATGATTTATGACAATCAAGCATGTTATTATAATCACCTGCCATTATTATTATTGTAAGGATTATCCAAAAGAAATCTACATTTTGGAAAATGTCAGACATGTGGATCATCAGAATTAGGTCTGCAAAAACTTGTGGGTGAAAATTTTGAGGAATGGCTGCAAGCCCCATGTGTAATTTATCTACCTGCTGATGGGCTGTGTCGTTTTCAACATGACGTCTGCATCTTGTTTCGGCGTTGTTATCACCCCTTTAGCGTTTGCCTGCTCAAAAGCATCTCCTCTTCCCCATTTTTCCTCCCATTTTCCTCCATCAGATCATATTGAGTGAGTTTCTTGGAGGCGGTAAATGTCATAATCTTTCTCCCTCAGACTGGCGAAGACTTATCTGCTCCTGTTTAATATCAGATATATATTTTTTTAAAAGAATTAAAATAGAAATTAAATCTCTGTATTAGTAACTTAGGAACCACCCACGGACTCATTGCCCCATCCTCCTCATCTGCAAAAGTACAATTCAACTTACAATAACAATACTGGGAGATTGAATAAACCCACAGATAAACGACACAATCTCCGGCAGAACTTGCCCTTTGGTAGCTGTGTGGGTGATTTTCGTTCTTGTTACAGCAAATAACCTCAACTGCAGGAGCGATGGGCTTAAAAAATCCCTCATTTACTCTTGTGTTTCAAACTGTGCCTCTTCCTCCTGACGGTGTGCACTCTGAGCTGGTGCGGTGTTGGCTTCAATAATATTTTACTGTATAATTTCCTACATAAATGACCTGCGGGGCTCCAGGTGTCATTAGAAACATACTTTCGCAGTATGTGTTTTATTGCCACTGTTAATTTTACGAGGGCCGTTAAGTTAAGTGGAGGTGTATGCTGCCAGCGACCATGCTGCTTGAATCAGCGGTTTATTAATCCCCCCCAAAAAGAGAAAGTTTGCTTTAGCAGCGCTCCCCGAAGGCCTGTGAAAGTGCCGCTTGTGCCGCACTCGTCTGTCAGTGTTGCTTTAGATCCAGGGGTGGCATTGAAATGCATGACCACAGGCTGCATCACCACTTCACCTCCCACTAAACCTCCTTGACTGGCTCTATTTAGAGGGGCGATAAGTCAGATTTTACTGGCCCTTAGCACAAAATGACCACAATAGATCATTAGGGGATCACTGACCAACATCAGTGGCCCAGCGATTACTTCCGCAGGTGCAACCGGTACCAACCCGTACTTTTTTCATCTTCTTCTTCTTCTTCTTTTTTTTTTTTTTTTTTTTTTTGTTGTTGTTGTTGGAACAAAAACTTTCCGCCCTTTGGAATTACAAGACACTCACATTCTCCACTCCCGGACTATTGGCATCCCCCAAATGCTCAGTAATGATGGATGGTGTTAAAAGCATGCAATGTTGTTGCAATTCCTTCTGGTCGCCTATAGAGGTCGCTAACAGTCATGCATTACTTAATGCCTCTTTAACTTTTGGTGTAATTCATAAAAGAGACAAAAAAGGGTTCACCCTATTGTTTACCCTCCTATTATCTTTGGGGTCACTTTGATCCCATTCAGTGTTTAACATCTCTAAATATATGATTAACATCATTTTTTTATATATATAATAACGTTTCCGAATTTAATGGAGACAACTGGGTAAATATGCAGTTATTGCAGGGGTAATTTCCTCAAACCACATCATTTATGAGTTTAGGTATACCTTTCACTGGTAATAAAAGCCTTTCATTACTTAAGAATTTAACTCAAATCCATATGCACAAATTCAGCGGTAACAATCATAATCTGTAGAGCTGACATTCTCCTGTAAATGGTCTCTCCCCAGTATGAACCAGCGCTCGCTCTCAAAGCTCTCCTGGGCTCTGAGAATCACTTCAGATGAAGGTGACACGCAACATTTAACCCCTTCCTCTTGATTTAAGGATTAACACGCAGATCCCTTGCCAATGGCACTTTTTCATGGAGTGACTTTGGCCGCCGTCTGCCCTGAGCACTTGAAAACGCTGAGCATTAACCCATTTATGCCCAAATTTTTTTCAAAGGTTTCATGCATATAATTATGTCAGTTCAGTCACTAACAATCATGTTATGTATGTATTTTTTCCATTTTGTACTCTGCTTGGAAGAAAATAGCAGTTTAATGACTGGCAACTATAGTTGCCGGTGGGCACATACCTTGTATCAAGGTCTAAACCAGTAAATCAATGGCTGGTAAGCTGCCACTGTATCTCCTCAGTTTGGCTTGAGCAATTGATCTAAAACTGTGCATGGATATGAATTATTGGCCCAGGCAGATAGTGATGGGGTCACCCAATGATCATAGGGTTGCCGGTTCGAATCCTGTTTCCTCTAAGCTACATGTTAAACAATGGTCAAATCAAATCATGAAATAAAAAAAAATATTCCAGCAATTTTCTTTATGATAAACAATCTTTATGCTGGAGCTACATGTAAGCTCAAATCTGTGTTAGCACAAAATTGAAGATTAAAATATCAATTCAAAGGTTTAAAACATTAAATAACACTTTGTCAATCCAAAACTGACAAAAATGTGGGAACAAGTTGGATACATCAAAGCACCAATTGCAGCAAATGTAAACTAATTACAAGAATTTCATAAAGGGTCATTAACATTTTTTAAAAGTCCATAACAAGTTTAAAAAGCACTTAAAAAGTTAGAAATGATAAAGTGCATGTGAAATAGATAAACATCGTATAACACATAAACATTATGAATTGTAGTTCATGTAAAAACAGTATGGACTTTTCATTTTTCAAACATGACCCAAAACCTCTAAAAACTGATTTTCCTTTTATGTCATCCATGGATATATACATGATTATTCATTTGGTACCTGATTATTATATGAAAAGTGCTAACATATAGCAGAGGAGGAGATTGGGGGGGACTGGGGAGAGGTCCTGGGGAGTGTGTGTGTGTGTGTGTGTTAGCTACCAAATGGGGGGATTGGGTCGGGGGGTGGAGGCATTGGTTGGGGTTAGTACTTGTGTATGAAGGGAAAAGCATCTCCAATTGGACAACAGTCTTTTTTTTTTTGCCTCAGTTCAATACTAAAGCAAAGTAGGCTCGATTATGTTAGCAGCGAGCAAGATGAGGTGTGTGAATGTGTCAAAATCTAGGGACATGTGGCTTTTGAACACCAGTGTCCTTATATAGTTAGAAAAGGTAATCTAAGAGGCTTAAAATGAGCCATTGTACATCATTCTACAATTTAAAATAAGTAATTCATGAGCAATATTGCAAACAGTGTTTTCCCATGGTAGTTACAAGCTATGTGCCCACCGGCAACTATAGTTGCCGCTTGCACAAATTTGCCCATAAACAAAAAACTGTTCATCCCAGGTACAAAATTCTTTTTTTGGGTTATTCAAGAGACTTGTATGATTAAATACATATATACATATCAGGGTTGAAAACATCATAATTTAAAGAAAATGAGCTCTTTCTGCGAGGGTTTGCTGCCGCCATGTTCTCGGGAGGAAGGGGCAGGAACTCGATGATGTCATTTGACAGGAAGCACTTGCAAACTTATTTTTTTTTCTTAAAACCTTTGTCTAAGTTGTCTACTATCATATAATTGAAGAAAACTATATGAGTAACATATAGATTTTTTATTTTGAGTAGAAAATGACAGGCATAGACTTCGGCAACTATAGTTGCCGGTGGGCTTAAATGGGTTAACCCACGCCCCCTGGCACATGATCAATAAAGCCCGGGAGACACGTGCACGTACACAGACACGTGCACACACGCACAAACAAGAGTCATGCCTTCCATCATTGAAACTATTAACACCATGCCAAGATCGATCAGTCACCCTTGGCTCTCCTCTTGCACATCTCCCCATCATCCCCTGCCCATCAAGGGTATGTGTGTGCGTGTGCATGCACGTGTGCAGGCGTGCAAATACATGTGTGTGTGTGTGTGTGTATGAGTATGTTCATGCAATTATGTGCACATATGTGTGCATATAAGCATGTTTGCAGATTGCCTACATGTGATGTCCACATGTAGGCATGTAGGTGAAGTGCACATGTTGCAAGCTAATCAACGTAAATTTGCTCAGTGGGTCGCTGCAATGCAAAACCCCCACATCTCATGTTTTTTTTTTTCTTTTAATCTGACTTGACAGCTGACATTGCCCCCATCAAGTACAAAACATCTCCCAGCTGCAGAACCAAGCCAGACAATTGACACTGCATGATAAAAACGTGCAGCAATTGGGAGGGGGGGGGGTAAAAAGAATAAAAAAATACAGTCCGTTTTTCTCCATTTCTGAATAGCTGACCTTTCGGAGAGAGGAGGAGGTTTCTGCAGCACCCTGATGGCAGGGATTCAAGTGCAGGTTCACAGCATAGCACTCAGCAGCCGTCTCCTCCCCGGCGATGTCATTAATAATGGGAGGCAATCTGCCTCACAGTGACGTGGGAAATGTAGTCATCTGTAGCACAGTGGTGTGACCAGCTAAGTGCTGCTAATTGATATGGACGACAGGAGTTTCTCTGTGTGTGGGATTAGAGGGTGGTGGGGGTGGAGAGCTCCATGGTAGCTCTACATATTTCAGGCAGCGATGAGAGTCTGTGTGTGTGAAAGGGGGGGTGGAGGAAAATTAATTTTTCTTCTTTCTTTCTGTTCTTTCTGTTCTTTCTTTCAATCCCTCTTGCACATTTTCTTTCTCTTCCTTCCTTCGGTCTGTTTTTTTTTTTTTTTCTTTTTTTTTTTCCCCACTTGCAGACGACACGTCTTGCAAAACGCGCCTGGAGTTAACGGACACATCTGTATTCAACCAAGCCTATCTATTTTTACCCCTGTCCAATGATTGATGTATCCTTTCAGCATGTACACCCTCGCTATCCGCAGGGATGAATAAACCACAGATGAGCAGCTATCTGCAGGGAGCACACACACACACACACACACACACACACAGAGGCACACAGTTACACACATCCACATGGACACAGGCGTACAGTAAAAGTACACATGCATGTCAGCATGCACAGATGGACGCCAGCACACACACGGAGCCACACAGGCACACCACCTATAGACATACATGTACTGTACATTCATTTGCACAACGCCGTAAATACACTTGTGAGCACACGCACTCAGTGTACCTCTTATTCTTTCCCATCATTCACTCTGTTGCCTCTGTCACGGATGTTCACTCGAATGGGGGTCGAGTGGAGAGGGGCTGGAGTGTTTGCTGGGAGGGGTTGTGGTGGGTAGGGAGGTGGCGGGGGGGTGTGGGAAGAGAGGGGGGGGCGGGAACTACTCTTTCATCTCCACGCCCGGCGACTCGGCGCGAGACGGCCCCGCGCCTTTTCATCCGCCACACTTTGGGGAAACGCAGGCAGAGGCTGAGACGGACAGCCATGACCGGCGAGATGCATGTCTCCTCCAAAAAAAAAAAAAAAAAAAAAAAATGGGGGGCGCTTGTCTGCTCGGTGAACTTGACAAGCTAATAGGGACAGTACGTGAGTGATAGAGGGCTGCATCACCTGCGCGATGACCAGCCAGAGGTGAGTTATGATGTTGATGTGCCCCTTCTGTTGTAAGGGTAAAGACACAAACAGGAACAAAGAATTAGAATCGAGGGTCAGGTCCTGGCTGCGCTGCAGACGGGAGTGACATAAGGTCTCAATCTTTTTCAGTCTCAATGACAGACCTAATTGTGAGGCCTTTTACTCACGGACAGGCAATTTATAGGATATTCACCTTGAGGGACTATTTATATATGAACAAGCGCCAGAGAATAGGCTACTTACTCCAGGGGGCATTGCAGCATGATTGACTTGCCTGTTTGCCTCACTGTGAGCACTGCAGAGAGTCACCAGTGCCCTCTTGTGTCCAGAGTCGGCACCGCAGCTGCAAACTTGAATACCACAAAGTGCAAATGTTTATTTGGGGTTTTATTGAAGACATATGGGCAAATGAAGTCCACACTTTGGGGCGTAAGCTTTTGAGTCCTGGAAATCCTTAATGTCTTCGGTGATATTAAGGAGGATGCGGTGAAATCCGTCCCAAGTGGCCCGTTGACCCGCAGGAGTCGGCCTCTAAAGCTGGAGCCACCGAGGCAGATTTGGCGAGAGCGCTCTTCAGATTCACCCGGTGACATTATCGCGTGGAACAAGCTGTCACACAAAAGGGGAGGGCGGCGGCAACTCAAGCTGCGCTTTAAAGCCGCGTTACGGGGGCGACCCGGTGAGTCAGCGAGCCACAGCACATGCGCCGGTGAAGTCATAGGTTCAGATCTGATTCTTTGACCTTTGTCCCATTTCATTCCCTCTCACACTCTCTCCCACACTGCAAAAAAATAGAAAAAAAAAAACATCTTAACAAGCTATTTGGCCCTTTGTTTAGTGTTTAAATCCTGTTTTTCTTCAAACAGGTGAAAAAAAAAAAAATCAGTCGTGGGATGAGATAATCACACTTGCTTCACATGCAGGATTTTTTTTTTTTTCTGGGAACAAGCATAAAAATATTGAAATAAGGCAGATCAGCCCACTTGCATCAAATAAAATAACACTTGATTCAAGAGAACTGTGGAAACAAGTTGATTAGCATTCACTTGTTTGAAGAAAAACAAGATTTTGACAGTGAATCAGAGACTCATTGGGTCTTTTTTACAGTGTATCTCTCCTTCCCTAAGAAAAGACAGTTTTAACAAGCCAATTTGGCTTTGTATTGAGTCTTAACAGCTTATTTACTTAACACAAGTTATCGCTTTGGATGATTCCACTTGCAAAAAAAAAAAAAAAAAAAAAAGTGCAAGTATCCTGAAACAAAGCATTAAAACAGGATTTCTGGACTAATATTAGGGAAATTACATTTTATCACTTGCTTGAAGGAAATCAACTTGATTAAATGGCTTGTACACATCATAAAAAAATAAAAAAAAATACCTTATAAATGTTTCCAAAAGTGCCACACACTGGCCCTCCTTGCACTTAAACACCGCAATAATGTGATATCATAGTTTTACGTGCGACACCTGCAGTTACAGCCAACACTTGCGCCGCATCCACTTGCAGGCGGTGACCTTGTGGAAGAGTCAGAGCCGCTCGTTGAGAAAGATAAAAATGTGTCTAATCATAAGCAGACTAATTAGTAGTGACAACACTCGCAACCGCATACTGTACAACCATAAACCGACTTTACTACACAGCGAACCCCTGCCGTATCTCTTGCATAAATAACAGTAACTGAAATAATGATGCTGTAAAAAGTGAAACTCTTAAAAAACCCCACTACATCTGTACTGCAGTGCAAAACCACGAGGCTGTATTCCACGAGGCTGTATTGTTCCAATTACAACATTTGTTTTCCCAACTCGGCAACAATAACTAACGAGAGTCAAACCATATTCAGCGTTAACAGTTGACAGTCTAAGACTTTATTCAGGGATAATTAGCTCTGAGGTGGCGGCTGAAAGTAAACAGATAAACTAATACAAAGATAAACAGCAGCTATAAAGAGCTCCACTCTGACTGATCCGGACGGCGGCGGGGGAAAAGCGGGCGACTCGAGCGCTCTCCTCAAACAGAGGTTGTACATTATGTTTTGCTTGCTGGGTAATTAGGTGGCAGATTTTGGTGTTTGAAGTGCCTGTTTGTGTGTGTGTGTGTGTGAGTGTGTGCGTGCATCTCCGTGTCCATAGATGCTCACTTGTGTTCCTGCATGCCTTGTGCTTTGTATGCATGCTGCATGGGCTTTCCCGTGTTCATACCTGTGCTCATCTGTCTGCACGCATGTAAGTGTGCATGTGTCTGATTACGTGTGTGTGTGTTTGTGTGTGTTTTTGGCAAATCACCTTCATTATAAATGTGTCTCATTACAGTAATGAGACGATTTCATTATCACTTAGTCGACCTTGTCCCTGGTGCTAAACAAGGCCCGGCTGTTACAAACCCAGTGGGCTTCTTGGGTTGAGTCGCGGCGGGGGGGGGCCCGGCAGGTGCTGCGAGCTGTAATTTGAATGGAGACATCCAAATTAAGCGTGTGACTGCATGTGAACACGTATGTGCAAACTCACATTGTGTCAGCACGGAACCATTAATGCAAACAAGCACTGGCTCAACTTTGAAATATATTAGCATATAATTGCATCAGTAGGCGAGGGATGAGAGTTTGGTATCGGAAGCATTCTGGTTTCCATTTCCTTTTTCGATTTGTAGTCTGAATAGTTTCGGAGAGAGAGAGAGAGAGAGAGAGGCGGAACGCATTAGCAGAAATGTTTTCGGGACCTAAGTCACCTGCAAAAAGTATTAGTGTTTGTGGATTGTGAGGAGAAATGTTCGACTTGTGTAATAAAAGAAATAGAGACAGTTACCGGCTTGTTTCCTGCTGCACCCCAAAACGACAAATTGGTCATCTCCCCTGAGGCTAAATTATTGTCAGATGATAGCCAAAGGGTTCCAAGACTGTATTAAGTCCACACTGGAATAAATTATGACTCAACATCAGTTTTGCACTCTGAATTAACAGCGATACGCTACTGGAAAAGGATCGATATGGACATAAAAATCCATATTCATTTTTACAGTGATTGCTGGCAAGCGGCGTAGAAGTGTATGATGACCTTCTGATTGTCAGGTTGTTGGTTCAAGTCCAAGCTTACATGGGTTTTCCTTTTTTCCCCAAGAATCGGCAACACGAATTCAATTTTGCAACTGAAATTGTCTGTTTTGTCCATTCATTAAAACACTGTGCTGGCACCGCCGTGGAATAAGAGAGAGAAGTTTCACAGCTTGACCCGCCACAAGAAAAACTTCTGCAACTTCCGATGACCTGAATACAGAGCAGGATGAGCCGAGAGACGGTTCACACAGATAAAGAGGTGGCTATTATGAACCAGTATGTGGGATCAAAACTGAGGTGCTTGTACCTTTTTTTTTTTTAGAAATATTACTTGATTGTAAGGTATTATATTGCCTCCAACTTACCTTACCCGGCAAAGTAAATATAGTGTTCTTGAAGCAAAAAGCGTCCAATCACTTCACTCATCAGCAATTTCAACGCTTAGATAAATAGCACAGATAATCATCAGCAGTTTCAATGCGCAGATAAATAACATAGATTAGATGAATATGCCCTTGGCTATAGCTCAGCGAGATAATCAGCTGCTGCTCATGTCACGGTTACTGGTTCAAACTCCACTCCTGTCAGTTCTTTATGTGTAACTGATGTCTTCAGCGTGAGGACTTGCAGAAGTAGGATGATGAATACAGCTGTCTCGCCGCTGAGAAACAGCTCAGCATGATACGCAGCTGCCTTATCTGTCCCTTCCTGACATCTTTGAGAGTTGGTTCAATCCCTGATGGGACAGAAGCGTTATTGTTAAGACCAGACAGCGCTGACTTTAAACATGTCTGGGAAGGAATTGTGCATACTGGCTCCGATGGGCCAAAGAAGTACATGATAAGAGAGAGATAGGAACCGAATGCTTCCTGCAGTGACATCGGCAAGTACCAGCTGTGACTGACACAATATGTAGGCAATGCCACTTCTAAAGCTGGCTATACACTGTGCAGTTTTGGGCTGTCCCAGATGAAAGATGATCAACATGGAGGAAATGTTGCAATGTCTTTGGTTGTGGCTCCAAATCGGTGATCAAAGATGGCCATTGTCACTTTCTTGAGACCAAAGATAGTCTGACAGGGTCTTAAATTTAGGATAATCATCTAACAATGTGACTTGCTGCTATGACCTACATCTACAAACCAACCAGAATGCAGTATAAAATGATGCACTGAACAATACAACACTGGCACTGAACCCAATGATGGAGGTAAGAGGAGCAAAATGAAATGTTTCGGATTCCAGCAGAGAATAAAATGAAATGTGTCCGTACATAATGTGGTTCTGTCTAGACTTCCATTAAAAATAAGGGGAATATGGCAATATTCTACTGGCTACCATGCAACTAACATTACTTCATTTTCAAAACTTCAGCGCAACTTCTTGTGTCAGTAAAACTTAAAATACAGCTGGATATGGTGGGGTAGCTAAGTAACATAAAAAAGCTGTGTCTCATGTTAGAGGTTGATAGGTCAAACGCCACTGTTTCCAGCTCTTTCTATGTCTGTCCAAGTCTCACAGTTTGTGTTCACGGTACAACGATTAACGTTAGTTAACGTTAGTTAATGCCATAATGGTTAATTAACTGTTAGTTAATGATTATTATGGCATTTACTAATGTTAATAATATCTACAATAACCCTTAAATAACATATAAATTAATACCTTAGCATGAACAGCATTAGTTAATGATTCTTAGACACATTAGTTAACGGTTAGTTAACTGTTACTTAATGTATATTACCTGTTACTTAATGTATATTACGGCATTAACTAACGTAAATTGTTGTACTCTTATTGTAAAGTGTTACTGGGTTCATTCCTCAGACTGCACAGAGGTGTTCTGAATTGACTTTAGCACGAGTGGAAAAGAGATTAGCTTCCAGAACCAATTTAGACAGAATAAAACATAGATATAAACGTAGCCAAACTGACACACACAGATTGTTTGTGTATTTATTTGTGACACAATATGTGGAGAGGTGACCACCAAATGCAATATGTAATGCATACACACATGCAGTATGAAGTTAGAGTCACTATAATGAGGGCTAATGAAGGATACTCACTGTAGGTGAGTCAAGACACTTCCAACATTTTAAAGTCAGCTGGGTGGGGATTTGTGACAACCACCTAACACTGTGAGCCAGAGGGTCTCACGACTTCAAGGTGCTCCTCAGTGCTGCTCAGTCTTCACTTACATTGTTGGAATTGAACATTTTGAGTTTTGCTCAGGCTTCAATCCAAACCTCCAAGCCCTCACGCGGCCACCCAGCACTCCCAGCCACTGCGTCACATCACAGCTGGATGTTTCTCGGGCCTTTTTCAGTTTTCCTTTGGATCGTTCACCTTTACTCTCATCAGACCTGAGCCCACAAACTCTAAATGTTCTTGCAGCCACCGAAACACTGTGAGCGACCGGGTCAGACTGCATCAGATTGCATCAAAGAGCTTTTCAGTCTTCACTCGGAATGGTGGCTTTCAAAACGTTCGGTTTTACTCCGAGTTGAGCGCACAACCTCGAAACCATCATGCAGCCGCCTATCACTCTGTGCTGCCGGGTCAGACTGTGCCAAGGTAGATGTTTTCCATCTTCACCGTGATTATTGGCTTTCAAAAGCCAACAATAACGAAACAGTTAGTCCCACTCGGGCTTGAATCCATAAATCTCTAAATTTGCATGAGGCGACCTCTCTCTCTCTCAGCCACTGGGTTTTTCAGTCTCTACCTGGGATGCTGGTTTTCAAAATTCACCGACTGACTCAGGCTTAAACCAAAAGTCAACTCTCCAGCCGCGCGGCACTTTGAGTCACGGGTCATGGCGCTTCTTTACTGTTTTGTCAGGGCTCTTCAATCTTTAGTCAGAATTTTGGCTTTAGAAAAAAAAAATCTAACTGAGTCCAAGCTGCAAACAACAAACTCGACAATTTCATGCACCTGGCCGAACACTCGGAGCCACTGGGTCATTTTGCTTCACAGAACCTTTTGACTGAGTTTTTTGTTTTTTTCCTCAGCACGGGGGCTTCATTTGCTCCGAGTGACTCAGACTTGAACCTGCTACCTGTCTGTCTCCATGCATGACTAGCACCTTGAGCCACTGAGTCATACTGACGCTGTAGGGTGTTTGTCACTGTTTTTTCTTTTCTTTTCTTTTTTTTTAATCTTCACTGCATATTTTGGCTTTCAAAATGAACTCACACACTCAAGTTTGACTCCATTACCTTAAAGTGTTGATACAGCCGTTCAGTGTAACAAGCCACTGGCTCATCTTCACTTGGGTAGTTGGGTTTCCAAATTTCCAGGCAAATTGAGTGGAAACTGGGCCCGGGCCTGAAGCCACAGCCTCGAAACCTTCAAATATCTATTTTTGAGCTGCTGAGTTGTTTTTCTCAAGAAAAAAAAAAAAAAAACTCCTTTTCTGAGAATAAAAAATGCAAGCTTCAGAGTGGAAAGTTGGTGTAACTCTTAAACCCAGAAATTAAAAATACACAAAGAGCTTGTTGCTTTTTCAATACTGAAAAAAAAGCATTAGTTGGATGCAGACAGAAATTACTTTTGAAACCTCACCCTAACAATCTTAGTATGTTTTACCACCAAACGTGTCATATTGCAGGACAACTCAAAACACATTGGACTTATGATGGTCTTAACCTTTTGTTAATGATTTCTCGTGATCATTTATTCACTCGTAAATATTTCCCGAGACAAATCGGATGCTTTTAACTTTCAATATGTCTTTTCAAATTCGCTGACATCGTGACTTGTTTTTCAGACCTGGTGAGCGCAATTTGCACAAAAATGTATTTTTTTCTGGTGGAATCTGAACTGATTTCTTCATAAAAAATTGTGCAAATATTCATTCAAGGACAGGCCTCATCAGTGCCGGTAGCTGCGTTGTCTGAACTTGTCCGTTCCATGCTGCGCGCCCGGCGCTGTTAAACCCCGGCCTCGGGTGCCGTAAAACAGCGCGTGAGCTCACGTGCACGTTCGTTAATTGCAAAGTGATGTGCACCGTTCAGCTGACGCATTCATGCACAACACTGACATAAGAATCAGAATACATGGGCATGAGAATCAGTGATATTAAAAATGGTACACAGGTATGTCTTCCTCCACTGGAGTGAACAGACTGAGGAGCTGCAGCTTGTGTGTGTGTGTGTGTGTGTGGGGAGAGTGGGGGCAGCAGTGTTGACCCCATGTGAAATGAGTTGAAGTTGTGGCATCTTGCTTCTGACCCATCTCTAGTTCAAGAGCGTGCTAACATGAGCAATCAGACATTCACACACACACTCACACTCACACACACACACACATACATCCGCCCTCTTTGCCGAGCCCCACCTGCCACTAAGATCTCCTCTCATCCTTGATAAGCACTCAATCTGTTTGGTGAGTGACCTTTAGCTGCTGGAGAGCTTATCTTGTGTTTTTAAAGTGCCCCGCGCCCCTGAACTAATCCTTCGACCTAAACACCGCCGCCCTAATCCCCGCTCCCCCAGGTCTTCATTCACTTTTTGCTTTCACTCTAATTGTCTTCAAGACACTTCAAGGCTGACCCACCATGCTGGTCTTCCGCTGTGTGCGTGTGCGTGTGTGTGTGTGTGTAACTGTGTGTGTGTGTGGACGCAGTGTGAATGAGTGTGCTTGTCGTCATCTCAGTCCCTGTGGTCCCAGGCCGCAGGTTAGCCGGGACCCGGCGTGAGTGTGTGTGCATGTCTTTATGGGCTTGACCGGCCCGGTCCACCGGAGACTGGTGGCCACGCGGCGATCAGGGTGCATTTAGGAGGATTGTGACTGTGTAGGAGGGGATCAGGACCAGATTCAGAACCAAAGCTGTGCAGCCAGAAGCCTGGAATTAGCATTCAACAGGTTTGTGGTGTGTGTGTGTGTGTGTGTGTGTGTGTGTGTGTGTGTCTGCATGCGTGAGTGTGTGCTAAAAGAGACACAGAGGACAAGCAAATGAGAGTGTGCATGTTTGTGCATATGCAGGTGTGTGTGTGTGTGTGTGTGTGCGTGTGTGTGTGCATGCCCACCCCTGAGGGGAACAGTTCATGGTCACAGTCTGTGGATGAAAGTAATTGCCAGTGGAGGGCTACCTGCAGCTGAGGCCCAAAGATGGTGTGTGTGTGTGTGTGTGTGAGAGAGAGAGAGAGAGAGAGAGAGAGAGAGCTATTATTGTCTTGCTGTTTTATTTTTATTTATTTTACTGTTTATGTTGTGACAGTAACTTTATTGTCTTTATCTGTAATTTGTTTTGGCAATATAAGCGCCATCTTGTCATGCCAATAAAATTGAAACAGTGAGAGAGACAGAGAGAGAGAGAGAGAGAGAGAGAGAGAGAGAGAGAGAGAGAGAGTCTGCTGCAGTCCAGTGACCCAATACTCCAAACACATTGTGCATTTGCTCTTCAACAAAGGCATACATAGACATAATGCACACACACACACACACACACACACACACACACACACACCAACAGACGACTTCACCAGGAGATAAATCATGTAAAACACTTTTTGTTCTCCACTGGCCTGCCTCCAGCAATGAAAGACTGGATCAATCAAATCCTTTAGAGTCAAGTTCATTGCTTTTCTTTCTTTCTTTCTTTCTTTCTTTGTATCATTTGTACCATAGACTTAATTTTGTATATATTCAACCACACACTGCCAGTGTTTTCTTTTGATAACACAGTACCTTAACCGTCTGAATGATTTAAATCAGAGTCGTCGGAGATGAGGGAAAACATGTTTTGCATCAAAATGTTACGTCTTAATTGCAATATGGGCCTCCAATTGTTACCAACTATGTGTAATAAGAAGAGATCAATTGATAAATTAATGATTAAGTATGATAAATGAATTCTCAGCTGGAAGCCGAATCAGCCAGGGGTAAAATGGAAAAAACCAGCAGGCCAGTTGTTGCACTGACCGTTGCTACAGTATTTTAGTTTAGCAAATTTTCATTTTCTTCTGGGAGGTAAATAGCAAACTTGTATGCTATATTTTTGGTTTATGGTTGTGTTTTTGGTCATGCAATTCGACATTATGTGTTCTGTTCCCGTGCAGATTCTCACTGATCGGTATAGGCTGAAATTTATGGACTTAAAATAATAAATTAAGAAAGCAGCCTAAAATATCCATGTGTCGACTGTCATATTGATGTCAGAGAAAATAATGAAATGATAAACTACCTAATGTGAGTCTGACACCCCTGATTTAAATGAAGCATAAGAAAGAGTAAGTATTTCACTGAGGTAAAGAAAAGGTGTGTGAGAGTCAGTGTTCATATGAGGCTCAAGGAGCAAATATCGGCCCAGTGCACATTAATAAAAACAGGCTCCATTCGACTGCCAGAATCAATCAACTGAGCATCCAGTGCAGTACCTGCTTGTGGAGGTCCATTCATTCCAGGCAGCCACACCGTGACCCCCTCCCCTTTCACTACAATTCATTTCTTATGGGAGGGGGCACACTTTTACTTTAGTGAGTGTGTGGGTGTCTCTCTGCGTTGTAGATCACATTTATGCATATTGGTGTGATATGATAAATCCCAGTGGCATTTTGTCTGCCTCAAGGTGAGTCACTTGGCCTCAGTTCAACATCAGATGCTGTTATGGAGAACCGCCAGCAGAGGGCGGTGCAAACTAAGAAAAAAAATACAATACAGGCTACAACAACAGCAAGCCAAACCACATCCAGTCATGGTTTCATTGGTTTGAAGTCAGAGCCAGTTGGTTGGGGGTTTGGGGAAAAGAAGTGAATTTAACCTCTTTTGCTTTTCATGAAAATCCCAAGACAAAACAATGCGTTTAATAATTTCTGTGTACGAATCTCCTTCCTCATTTCACTCTCCAAGAAGTCTGAAAAGAACTGAATCATGCGAAAACCTCACAGGTAAATCACATCTAAATTCAGAGTATAACTGTCTCAAATGCCTGATTCTGCGCGAGTGCGTGTGCAAGAGAGCTGCTGAGAGGGGCTCAGAGGGAGAGAGAGACTCGGCAATTAACACAACACTCCAGCTTACAATCTGTTCACTGCTGAGAGCAGTGAACCAAAATGGCCACCAATTACACAATGACCAGAACGGCCTGCATGTGGCTCCCCGCAAAATGTAGAATGGAGGGGGAGGATGGAAGAGAGACAGAGAGAGAGAGCGAGAGGTAGCGGGAAAACAGAAATAAGTGAGCAATAGACGGAGGCACCATGTGGCAGAGGGATTGCACCCCGAGGCCCTTCCCATCTCCCTCTCAAAGCTACTCCATCACCAAAACAAGCTGTCCTCTTTTTCGCCCGGAATATGCGTCAGCTGCCCCGATAGGTCGGCGCAGGTCATCGCTTCCCGTGTTCCCGGGGAAGACGACAATAGGCGAACAAGAAGAGTCGATAAACAAAGCAGGGGTGTACAAAAGACAAAAAGAAAAGGCGTGGGGGCCGCCCGGGCTGATTACAATGGCACCGGCTGCATTGTTGAAAATACACAAAAGGGGGTGTGCGGTTTTAATTAAAAGTCATCCCAAGTGCACAATAAACAGGATATTGCCCAGGTAGTCATCTTTTGTGGTGCTCCGCGGAGAGGTGTTGTGGAGGAGGGGTGGGGGGGGGCGAAACGGGGGGTCCTCACATGGCGATGACTAGAGCGGTGTCAAATGAACATCTCTCGGGAGGTGAGCGCAGACAGGTGTTCGCGGGACGGAAAATTACAAGGTTATCAGTATCGTTCATATTGCGCTCATGACTCACAGGTAAAAAAAAAAAAAAAAAAGAGACGTGACGCCGGGGGGAAGGGCACTGTATGACAAACGGGATTGGATTGCTTAATAAGATTTTGGCTCAATAATAGATCAATGGGGCTCAGCCGGCGTGAGTAATGTATGTGCGAGATGAGTTTGCTCGACTTCGACTCAAGGACAGAGGGCTCCTGTGCACTGTGTAATTTATGTGGGCTTTTTTTATTATTATTATTATTTTTTTGCTTTTGCTTTCTTTGACATAATAAAAGCAGGTGGGCAGATATAAGAGTTGTACCTGGAGGAGTGTTGGCCTTGATCAAAGGTTAACATTAATCTAATCAGCGCTGTGTGAAGGTTAGGACGATTGGAAAGGTCCTAAACAGAAGCTATGGCATTTTAAAGGTTAGTCAGTCCCGTCAGTCTATGAAAAACTGTGTCTTAACAAGCCAGTTAATCTCATATTTGGGTTTAAACTCTTGTTTTTCTTCAAAGATGGTAAAAAATCTGCCATTGGGATGAGATAATCCCACTTCTTTCCAATGCTAATCAACTTGTTCCAGGCTTTTCTTGAATCAAATGTTAGTTTCTTGAGCTGATCGGCCTCATTTGTATGTATTTACACTCAGAAAAATTGGAAACAAGCGGGATTATCTCATCCCACTGGCACATTTGAACACTGAATATGAGGCTAATTGACTTGTTTAGATGGGGATTTTTTCTTTCTTTTTTTTTTTTTTCTTGCAGTGCACCGAGTTCGTTTCACATCGCGCGGGGGGGGAAACAAGTTCGTGCACCGGCGCTTTACTTAACAGTGACTCTTCCCGACAAAACAGATTTTGATTTGCTGTCGCGGCACCCGGGAAGAGTGAAACCAAACTGTCAGGAGGCAAGAGGAATCACTGATCTCCCGAAAGCACAGGACATATTTCAGGAACAGAGACAACCTAGTTAATTTTTCCAGCGGCGCTCGACTTTCTTCCCCACATTTACAATTCGTCACCAATCAATAAACCCGGTTCCGGGATCCTGGAACATTTTTGACACCGTATAGGGAATTCCCTGCTTTCAATTAAAGCATAAAAATAGATATGTTAGATACAAATGGCTAATAATAAATAGACTTAAGTCAGGATTCAGCACAACAAGAAGATGTGTGGGACAGGTCGCCCTAGTATGTCATACCTCATGCCGCTTATAGGAATTAATGCATGATTTCTGCTTTTTTTGTCCTTTCCTGTCAGATCTTTGTACTGGCCAAGGTAGCCAATGGCACCTTTTTTACCCTCCATTATTCACATGAAGTTTGTCGCCCTCAGGGGAAAGGGATCAAACCCAACACCTGCCATGTTTTCCGCCTTGCTGTGTCTTTGCATCTAAATGCGGTGTGTTCAACTTTGCCCTCTGTCAAAACACAGAAGAAGAAAAAAAAAAAACTGAAGAAGAAGGCAGGGAGGATGGAAAACAGAGCACCCACCCACACTCTGAGAATTACAAATCGCCTCCAAAAAGGAGTCCTCCTCAAAACCGACTCAACCTTTGACCAGAGATAAGTGCCGTGTCTTCAGTTTTTGCCCCTTATCAGTCAAACTGGGCCAAGTGTGCGAGCTCATCATTAAGATGCTGTTAAGGAAAGCTGGAATCCTGCCTGTGAGTTTGGACTTGTCTTGTCTACATGTGCACAAATTCCACCAAGCTGCATCTGCGTGCAAAAAAAAAAAAAAAAAAAACGGCCACATTTGGGGCTCAGCACAAAAGGATGTGTTACAGGGAGAAGCGCGATAAAATATGAACAAAGAGGGCGAAATTAAAGCACGTTGCTCTTTCCTGTGGTGCTCAAAGCAGTTAAGGTTCACTGGCCTGCAGCGCTGCTCTATTATGTCTTTGAATTTTTTTTTTTTTTTTTTTTTTTTTTTTTTTGCGGTGGTTACTCGAACAAACAACCGCGCTACAGTTGCAAAGTATCTAATTACAAACCATAAATCATTGCTAACCACAGGGAGAGAACCAAGGTAGGAAAACAAACCCGTCAATGAAGGTTAAAATAGTGCACATGTTTCCTTGAGGGGAAATAATTGTCTGTATGTCTTTAATCAGTCATGTATATAGAAGATATAGGCTTTCACGCTCCATCATGCATAATATAAAATTGACAAGCCGTGCATGTGCAGTTTTAATAAGGACAGCAAGTGTTGGAGTTTTTACCTTAGATGTTTAGCCTTTCTATCATTGAAAACCTTTTGTTTTCAGGCGCAGGCACTTTATATCATCTTTGTCTAGCATTTAGGATTGGGACCTGTTCCTTGTTGCACAAAACAACAAACACAAGTTGGACTACCAGAGACTGGCAATCAAATATCTCACAAGTCTGGACCAGTCAACCAGGGAAATTAACCTGCTCCTCTCTCTACGCATGTCATGCTCACGTTTGACAGGGCACGGTTTGGGAGCCCGGCGGGCGAAAGCGCTTTTTGTCGTGACACCGGCGAGTGGATTGCCTAACAAAACTGCAAAACACATCCTGTAGCGCTAGCGGACCCGGCGAAAGGAGCTGTCATCAGATGCTTTAAGTCTTAGCGGGTGCAAATATCAACCAAGTCTCGTGTCGCTTTACCTGAATATTTACAGGTGTTAGTTTTCGCTGGTGCTGTTTGCACACAGGATTTAAATGTCACCCAGGTGGTTTTACCTGCAAAGGAGAGCGTCATTCTAAGCCTGAATCCTGTCTTTGATTTACGTCCTTCTCTCTCTGTGTTTTTCCTCTTTTTTCTCTTTTCTGTAACCCAACAGGTTCGACCTGAAACTGTGCGGGGAAAACTCCAGACTTGTTGTTGATGGTTACGAAACCACGGCGCACTGCGAGGAATACAGCAAAGTTCGGGGAATTTGATCACCTTGTTATGAGAAGATAAACAGCAAAATCATCCAGGTGACCCTGGTAGATGGTTTGCTCTGATGCTCTGAAGACTTCAGCAAACACTGTGTTGACTTACAGTGGACAAACGAGCATTATGCAGGGAAAGAAAACTTTAGCGAGACACAGTATCCCACCAGCTTGACTTCCCACAAAAAACAGGGAAAGTAGCCCCTAGTTTTTCCAAACCATTGTTATTTTTTCCGCAACTTGTCAAATAAATTTTAACAATCTCCTACTCCAAAATGCAGACTTGGTTATGACACCAAGTCTGCATAGGAGACTGTAGGAGATTGTTTAAGATGATGCTCTCATTTTCTCACTTGTATAAGGCACATGTTCTCAAACTTTTCGCATTAATGCACCCCCTTTGCAATGTTTTTTTTTTTTTTTTTTTTTTTTTTTTTCCTTCAGCCAAGTACACCCTGACCAGTGCAAGAAAAAATGTTTTGGTAGGGAAAAAAAAAAAAAAAATCCTATAAGAAGAGGTACAACCCACCTCCATCGGTGTCTGAGTTTTTGCTTCTTTTTCACTTCTTTCTCCTCACTGCAAAAACTCAAAATCTTACCAAGATTATTTGTCTTATTTCAAGTCAAAAATGTCTTATTACTAGTCAAAATATCTCATTACACTTGCTTGAAACAAGTGAAAATTTGTTTGTTTCATTGGCAAAATTTGTTTCTTGTTTCTAGCTAATTTTCACTTATTTCAAGGGAATTTTCACTTTTTCCACTGGCAAATTTTGCCAATGAAACAAGCAAATTTTCACGTGTTTCAAGTGAAATTTCACTTGAAACAAGTGAAAATTGTCTAAAAACAAGTTACTTCTGAGGTGATCATGTCTTATTTTAAGTGTAATGAGATATTTTGACTAGAAATAAGACATTTTTGACTTGAAATAAGACAAATAATCTTGGTAAGATTTGGCGTTTTTGCAGTGCTCATTTTCCGCTGTATCGCTGCTACAACAACAAATCATTTTCTGGGTCAGTTTTCTACAATTTTATTGAACTTATTATTGCATAAGCTAATTATTCTAGGTTAAAAAGTACTCCAACGTACCCCTAGGGGAGAACAAACACCCCCATTTGAAAACCAGTGGTGTAAAGTCATAGCATCAAGTCTACTATCAATCAACACGGTGCATGCAAGTGTTAGCATGAGGTATCAGCACAAATGATCTATCAGGGTCACATGTTTGATTTTGGTGCCAGTTTTAATCATACAACATTAAAAAATGGCTGTATTTTCTTTAAGCTCATCAATGTAAAGTGCAAAGTTTGTGAAAATGTGTTGCAGAGGCAGGCCTCCTGCAGCACTCCAATGTAGAAATCTTTTAAACCCTTTAATATTGAAATGTTGTGATCTAACCGCATGTCGTGCTGACGTCTCATCTCTCCCGGGGGTTTCGGGAATCTCGCTTGTCAACAGCTCCCTGACACGGATGATGTGCAGTATCCTGGAAATCAGCAAATCTTGGCCTGTTTTTTTTTTTTTTCTTTTTTTTTTTTCAATAGAGAGAAGAACTCATCCCAAAGGTATGCGCGAGAGCCTTCTATTGCTCATAATGGTTATATAATTGCAAAAGAAGAGACACAACAGTTTCATATTTCACTTCAAGGTTTCATGTCACGCCTGCAGCAGTGATCATTAAACCATCTCGTATTTTTTTTTTTTCCTAGCATGGCGATGGAAGATGGAATTGGCATGCATGCATCGTCTACAGCTTTTCCCCAATGTTCACCATAACCACCTCATGCCTAACGCCTAACCTTAACCAACAAGCCAAAATGACCACTCAAAGTGTTTAAAAAATTCCTTCACCTACCTGGGAAAAAAATCTTTTACGTAACATATTTAAACAGCACACAAAGAAGATAAAAAGAACCGTCAATATATGATTTACCTAAGGCAGATATAATGATAGCAGGTGCTCAACATTGAAAAATAAAAAAAAAAAGTTCTCCAGACATTCACTCAATCCACTGCTTTGTAAAACGGTGAATAGATAGTGAGTGGGGCAATAAGGATTAAGTAGTTTTCTGATATGGGATATTGATTATTCTTTTTATTATTATTTTTTTTTCCTTCAGAGAAGTGGATAGCGGCCTTAGACATACCTGTAAGAAATAGTAAAATAGGCTAGATAGAATATGATACTAAAAAAAAAAAAAAAAAGGCTCTCAATCCACTGTCCCTCAGCCTGGCCTCGGCTACCAACAGTGACTAAGCAGATGATGGAACATAATTATTGCTGTGTTATAAATGCTAGTGCTAGACTACAGGTCAGGGGAGGAGGATGGCGCCGGATTCACTTTTGCCGGGGTGGGATGTCCGTGTTGTGACAGACGGCGCGCGAGACTGCAGACAGCTGACCGGTGGATGTTTCGATAATTGGGTGTGATAATTGAGTGCGATCACATTAAACTGTGTTCCTGCGGTTCCTGTGGTTGGGACCCCAAGTGGCTGGCAGCTCCGTTTCTGATGGCTCCCCTTTTGGCAGCAGAAGCCGCCACGAGCGAGGCTAAATTTACTTTCTCCGGGGCCCTGGCGAGGCGTTTTTTTTTTTTTTTTTTTTTTTTTTTTTTTTTCTTAAGAACCCCCTCATGCAGGCAGTGTGAGCCATCCAAGACTGTAGCACATAAATTCTGCAGCATATGACTGTTGAGTAGACTTCATCGGGTCAAAACTGAGACAACACAAACTAGCAAACGCACACACTCATAGACACACACGCACACTCAACGTCCATTATTATGGAAGGGAGTCTCATCGGAGACAAGCCAAAGTGGCCTTGTCTCGCAAATCTCATCACCCGGCGCTGCTGCACTCCTTTGGCTACTTTGGGTAAGCGTGTGCTGCGTCGGTGAAGATGACTGATAGTGACATCAGAATCACTAAAAGTAGGAGTAGCAGGGGTTCATGACACTATGGGGAGTGAGCTGAAAAAAAAAAATAAATAAATAAATAAAAAGAAGAGGAAAAAAAATCTTTGAAGGAAGACAATGCCTTCGGGTCAAAACAAAGGCAAGAACACACGCGCAACTTGCATGACTTTGTTTCCTAAAATGCAGAACAGAAAATGACCTTCAGACAAAAAATAGAAAAAAAAAAAAAAAACAACAATGGATGACAAACAGCTGTGGACTGCTTTGATGATAATTTTGCATATTGTTACCAAGTCATTATGCAAAATATGTAAAAAAAAAAAAAAAACTATTTTGCTGGGGATTCTTTAGATCACACTCAACGTTCAGAGAGAGAGAAAGATCTTAATTTATGCCAAAAAAAAAAAAAACTATCTTGAATGAATGAATGAATACATACATACATACATACATCGGCCTCACTGCATCATATATTTGAGAGTACATATTTCAAATTCTACATGAAATACAGACATTCTATTCGCATTTGAATAGCGGGCAGAAGTGGATTGAGGATTTGTGAAGTTTTTTTTTCGAATAAAAGGCCCTTGGTCAGGTAAATCCTGCCTCTTATTGTTAACGATAATGCCATCCCGCCCTGTTGTACCATCGCCGGGCTCTCTCTATTCAAACAAGGCTATTTGCCACTTTATCAGGGGAGTGGGAGGCACATAATTGTCTTGATGCAACAGCGCCCGGGTCCCTCTTAATACCGAGGTAACACAGAGGTAACACCACACTCATTACCAGTGGACCACTGTGAGAAAAGCACAGAAGCCGGGCAGCAGTGTGGATGTGAGATTTTTTTTTTTTTTTTTTTTTTTTTTGCTCTTAAGTATATGATGAATATGTTGAAAAATAGGACAGATGTGTCTGAACAGTTGCCAAGAGACGGTTCCTCTGTGAGTGCCACCCTACTTTCCGGTCCGCTCGCGCCGCACCGGCACCATTTTAATGATGGTGTTCAGTATACAATTATGTTGGACCCAGATGGCTGCCTCCAACTTTCGACTCCATACCGTAGACTCTACGGACCGTGGGATGCAAAGTCGTAAATCGTACAGATCTCATGATGAAAAACAAACAGACAACAAGCATCATTTCACACTCCTGGTAATTATGTGTTATCATAAAGGCAGACTCGACTGCCAGTATGGCTTCAACATACAGCATGCATCACTTAGTTTCAGCAAATTCAAAAGCAAAAGAACAATACCACATGGGATATAAAATGAGCAATATAAGATTAATTCTGATCATGCAGCAGTCTGAATATTGGTGTTCCCTACAGTGGGAAAATAATTTTTCATGTCCAGGTTGTTTTCCGAGTGCAAATCCAAGTCTTGCTCTTTGCCAGCTTTTCACAAAGTTTGGCTTGATCTACCAAACCCCCCCACCCCTTCATTTCATCTGAGTGAATGTTGCATAAAGCTGTGTAAATAATGTCCATTGATGTGCTGACTGCATATCAGGACGGGTGACATGGCAAATGACGATGAAAAATTGTGCCTCATAATTACCCAGTTCAAACACATACACACACACACACACACACATGCACACACACGTGCACACATCAGCGTTATCGCCAGCTCCGAGCTGACAGCCACATCAACACAGAGAAGCTCCCCACACCGGTTCCCGTCCCAGTCTAGATAGGAGTTAATAAAAAAAACACAAAAACGACCCGCCTCAGATATGCATCTTATCTCTACATTTTATCTGTTATGAACCTATCACGATGCGATAAAGCATGTGGGCTTCTTGGGAAGTTGATTCATAGAGGAGGTACTGACAAAAGCTTCTTTTATGTGTTTTCCGGCTGATGAAAGCAGTGAAAAGAGCACAAGGTGCCAGTGAAAGGATACAGTGTGCTTAGCTCTAAAGCCGATCCAGACATTAGCTCGGGGAGTTGTTCGGAGACTGGCACTGCAAAATAAGATTCCCACCATTTCAAATATGTGCTGCGCGCTCTTGAAAAAATTATCACTGGCATTAAAGTAAAATAAACCATTAAATATTAAGCATTTAGCTAAATATGGGCCTTTGATGAACATTTTAGATCGCTTCTATTTATTTGAACCACTGGCACATTGCGTCGCTGTGCATGCTGTGATAAGGACATTTCGGGACAATAAACTCATCACGCAGTACTTTAATTTTCTTTTTAAATGCATTATTTGTGGATATCACCTCACTTCTTCCTTCTTAAATCTCCAATCCCCACATTTCCTACAGCAGTCACTGTCATTAGGCTGAGTCAGGCCACCTGCGCCAAGTCGGATCCAAGGTGGAGCCACTAATTAGTTCGTTTCTTGCTAATTTAAGCAAAAGGGAAATAAATGAAAGAGCTTTTCCTTAATCAGGTTCATGTGCTTGTCTGCGTGGCGTGTCTCGACATCGGTGACGTTTGCTCATTTTGATTTTTCCATTTTCCCAGTGTCATTGCGGTCATTGGTAATCTGGGCCGACGTGAGGGGCGGGACCCTCTTTCTGTGTGACCAGACACGGTGTGCTAATTAAGGCTGGGGGAGCATAAATTCATCCAAGGTCAAAGAGTTAATTATAATAAAAATATTGTCCGTATTTAAATGTTTGCTATGCTGATGTTTGGATCAGACGTCAGCGGGGATTATCCCTCTCTTGTTTATCTGTCCCCTTTGCAATGGTTTAGTCCAATTAGGGTTGGAAGAGGAAGGCAGGAGACTATAAAGCCAAGTAGTCATTGAATGAGGTAGTAGTTGTCGCTGGTAGCAGTTTTCTGTTGGGCTGTGTTACTTAAGTTATTCATTTATTTTGGAGTTTGTTTGCTCCTTGTCAATTTTCCTGGGAATTTTGTTTCTCTCCTCTGTTTGATTGTTGTTTTTGGTGAATAAAACCACTATCTTTTTTGCATGGACTTGTTTCAGTTTTTTTTTTTTTTTTTTTTTTTTGACTCCCATCCAGTACCAGACATCCAAACTAGAACCCCTCATGTATGTATAATTCCTACCAGTACTGCTACAGACTGTAGTATTTGGCAAGTTAGTGTTTCACCATCTAATTTGAAATGGTCTACATGAGCTAGTTCACCAGTGAGGTCAAGCACAGACTTGCACCACATGAGTTAAATTCACACTAATCCCGCGACCAAGTGCACTTGGCTTTCCTGCTGCAGACACATAACGCCGCAACGTGGCGGAGACATTCCAGACCCATCTGAAAATGATCAACCAGCGGGCTACGAGCGCATTAAACCCAGGGTTCAGACTCGGATGAACCGGTCGCCATCTCAAGGTTATGTACACTAATTGGGTATTTCAAAGCGTCTGGCTTCTTGGGCGGCTGATCCCTTGTGTATCGTTTGCAGACCACATCCACAGCAGGAGCACGGGCTGAGATAATGTAATCACTCCCCATGTGGAAATGTGGAAATTCTGTTTTCGATCTGCTCCACCGCGGGGAAGTCAGAGGTCAGCTGCAGAGAGGCGCTCCTGGAAGTGATAGCACATCAGGGTCTTGCTCAAGGACTCCTCAGCAGAATTGATGAATGCCAATATAGCGGCTCAAACCTGCATTCTCTGGTTGAGGAAGGGTCTCTTTTCTCTAGAGGACCAAAAATAAGCATCAGACAACTTTCTTCTCGACTGATTTCCTGTGTTGCAAGCAATAACTCTCCTATCTGCATGTTTTGCATTATGAAAGCTGGAGAGTGAAGCCTTATTCAAATAAGAGTGGCTTCAAAAAGCTGTTTTTGGACACATTATTCCTACCTGTTTTTATTATAGCAACATTTTCATCTGTAGGGCTGGGTGCTGTAGCCAAGCTATTTAAAGCTCATCAATGCATGTATTTGTTCCCTGGTGTCCTCCAGGGGGAGGAGCGCTGCACAACTGATGCGGAGGCTCCCTGAGCTGCGTCAAGCCGGCCAGACACAGACAGGAAGCTGGTGCATTTCTCCTTCAAGATAAAACGAGAAAACGTTGCCATTTTTTTGCAGGGAATACAACAATCGCGCATAGGGTGGGGAATGAGCAACTATCAAAATAATTAGTGGATTCCTATCATTACATAAGAGGTAAACACACTATATGGTGCATTGCATTGTTGCAGCTATGAATATATGTTGTTAAACAGGAAATTTAGGGACGAGTGACGTTTTAATTTCATATATATCCTATATGTTTTTCCCCTTTTTCCACCTTATTAACTTTGTGCCGCTTGCAACGCATTAATAAACGAGGCTCTTTATTTTGTGAGACATCACAGGAAGTCACGCTCTCCATTCTGGTTAACTTAACACTGGTGCTTCCCTGTTAGTCCACCTCTAGAGCATGCAAATTACAGAGCAACTCTAATATATCGCAGATTGCTTAACTACGCCGAGCGCACGGCGCAGCAGAGGAGCGGAGCCGGTGCGCCCTTTCTCCACGTCGGAAAGAGCTGCCAAAGAAGACAACATAGACTTTACCCGCAACAACTGCATTTTATTCTTGTGGCATACACCTGCAACTTAATTCTAATTAATCCGGGGGGAAAACTGGAGAAGGGATACTTAAAGTGGGAACATCCCGGGACCAGAGCCAATATCGCCTCGCCGTCAGCGCCACTTGCAATGGAATAATCTGACAGGGTTATAAGACTTGAAAAAAATCAAACTGTGGAGCCGAGTGGACAAAAGGGGGGCTGAGGTAGCCCGTGAAGTTTCTCTGTGTGTCAGTCCTTTTTTTTTTTTTTTTTTTTTCTAAGGAGCCAAGCAGACCAGAGAAAGTGTTTGTGGAGGATAGTCCCTGTTCAATGCGTCGGATCCCCGCAGCTCCTGATGGACTGAGCACGGTGGCATTTGGAATAGCCTGCCCGTTTTTCACCACTTTCAACCGGTAAGCACAGCAAGCACAGTGTGACTTAGTTCATGTGTGTGTGTGTGTGGTATCTGTGTCTTAAACATGAATTGCAACTTGTTTTATGTTGCAGTGCTGGATCAGGTAGGCATTATGGAGGATTTCACTGTATCTGCGCCTCTATGGGAGAACAGCTTACTGTAACTACCAGGGAGCCAGGTGTCCGTCACAGGCATGTTCCAACTGGCCGGAAAGTATGCTGTCAATTAGTTAACCTGGCAGCCCGAGTGGTTATATCGATCGCTGCCACATTTAAAATGCACAGGCTCGTGTTTTGCGGATGGGATCCCCGCTGTTTAAGCCAACATCGTGATAGTTGTGATGTGCGCCCACTTGCCACAAGCACAAGCCGCACGTCAGCTGTGCGCAAATCACCACCAGGGAACATATTCCTCACTTCAGCCGGAGTGACAGGCACGGTTTTACAAGAAGCAAAGGAGGGGAGGGGAAAAAAAGAAGAAGTGCCCGGACTTGAAATGAAGGGAAGAGTGAGAGTGTGAGAGAGAGAGAGGGCGAAGGGGAGTTTTCCTGAGGGACTCCTTTACCTTGAGCGCACCTGGCGGCTTTCCACACGCAGCCGCGGTATCGGCCCGGCGCAGGGTTATGTTAAACAAGCTCCGTGTCGTGCCTAACAACACCTCCGACCTGCTGTAAAAATTACTGTAAGCCACCAGCTTGTTTGGCTTATTAGTTCCTCCAAATGCCTCTTAACAGGCCATTATAATTAATGAAGAATCCTAGTACACCATAATTATTTCACTTTTTTTGTTAATAGTCCCTTAAGAGAAGCGTAGTGGCGTGGTTGCTAAGCGACAATAAATACCGATAATGAGATTTTCGGGAAGCGCATTAATATTTAAATCATCTGTCATGCGGTCACAGGTGTGTTTACAGGGAATGTGACGAACAATACAGTCCCAGTTCTCGATTCTGATTGGCTGATTTTTTCCCCCTCTTTTTATAATAAGAATAATTCATCCATCACTGCAGTTTTGAACTGTATTAAACTTAAACTGTGGGTCTGTCATGTGCTTAACAAGCAGTAGCTGGTGTGCCCGCTCCTTGTAATCCGTGCAGCTCCATAAAATGATTGCCACGCTTTTATCTTTGCCTTTTTTTTTTAATCGCCTGCCTGGCCACACTGCAGATGATGACTGATTTTAAGAAATTGTTTAGAGGAGTCACGCTTAATTTAATCGCCGAGTGCTTTTTTTCCTGCACAACTGCAGCTCTCATTTGTACTGGAGGGTAAGGTTGCACATTTGTAGATAAGCTCCATTTTAGTTGCAACTTAATGAAGAAAAAGAAGTCTCTAATTAGTTTCATATGTGAATTCTCTAATTGAGTCTGGATCCCAATTTTTTGCTTGGTTGAATCAATGGCTGATAATTTATTAGCTTTAGTGTATTCGCTCCATATGATGAGGGTGTGAACTGCCATCACCTGGGGAAAAATGCTTTAACTGGGCTAAATATTGTTGATTACTTTATGATGAATGATTACAGGGGCTTTGCGGTGACACATCATACTTTCTGAACCACAATGCAAAACCCAGGTGGTGATTTTTCATAACATTTCACAAGGAGGATGGTTTTTCAAGTACTTTGTCACTGGTTCCACCATTTGTCCTCCAAAATATATTATGGTAAACAAGACATCTGCATTTAAATAATTGAAGTCATGAATATGGATGCCGCCTGGCTTAAGCACAGTCACACAAAATCCCCCCACAAGATTGGTGTGTTTACTTGGAAATAATATTGGTTAGACCACCATGAAACAATATGTACTTAGCCTGACAGGGAAGGAAAATGCATAATGAGTGCACTGTAATGTGTGAAATACCCTGCAGAAATTGGATTTATCTTGTCTGACCAGTGGTGTTAGCCAGCAGTGTTAGAGTGCCAACATGAGGGGTGAAGGGGTCAAAAAAAGGAAAGGAAGAAAAAAATATATATATCACAGTGAAACTTTACTCAGCAACAATGTATTTTCAGATGGGGATACCCTGCAAATAAATTGGCAAGACGATATTTCTCTAAGACATGGAGGAAAATAGGCAGTGCACGCCCACAGAATATTGAATCAGTTGAAAAAGGGCTGGAACAAGGGGCAAGGGAGTCGAACTATCTCTTGCCTCTCGAGTAGGCGGATGTCATAATTATCATTCTCTGGGACTGCGGTGGAGGGCCGAGGGCGCTGGCAGAATCTCTGCAGATATGTGGGTGTAGTGGTGGTGTCGACCCTGTAGGGCAAGCCACATCACTTCTAATACAGTGGAAAAAGGGACAAGTCCCACTATAATTGGGGCCTGGGAACATTGCAGGGCACTCGCGATGGGCCGCGGAAGTACATAGAGCATGCACACACACACTCGTGGACTCACAAACACACAAAGACACGCATGCATGTGCACAAAAACACACACAGACACACATGCACGCGCGCACACAAAAGCAATAGAGTGCGGGGGGCTCTAATCTGGTATCCTGTGTCAAGCTGAAATGAAACAAGCCCGGATGCAACAAGTCTCTTGCAGTCGCCCTCTCTTTCTCATTCTCCCTCTTTGAGCCCCCAAGCCAAAGCAGTCTGACTATACCTCTCAATGGTGGCACTCAGCTGTAGGTTGGTGACCTCCGAGTGAATAAAGGGGTGGCTCTCCTCCGCCGCTCAACCAAATCCGCTGTATTTTATGCCTCGCGTTTTGCAGTAATCCGGCGCTAGTGTATTGGAAGTAAATCAGTAGGTAGGGCTAGTCCTGTGAGGAGCACTCCATGTAAAACACTTTCTATGTAATTGTCAGACCGGGGCATCCTCTATTATTAAAGCATAGCTCTTGCCTGTTTGTGCTTAGTCACTCCTTGTATTGCTATTGTCCAGGAGTGTGTTATCTCAAACACCTGGTAGAGAATAGCCTCTTTCACTAAAAGCCCTCCTCGCTGTAAACTCCTCTGTCAAGGGAGATATAGGAGTTTGGAGCTGCAGGCTAGTGGATCTTAACACAGTCTGATGAGACAAAGGAGTCCCTTAGGGTGTTATCTTTAGAAAATAGAGGCTAGTTAATGTATCTGTTGTTTCATTTCCAGCTGGAGAGCCTCTCTATTTGTCGAGGTGCCTCTTTTTCTCCTCATGTATCCACCTATCCATCTATGTTTAAACACCGTGGAAGTAGCCCGTGCAATATCAGGGGCGAGCATTACGATGAAAGGCTTAGTGCAGAAACCAACAAATGTGAGATCCATAAACACTGCACTGACTTTGTTTGAAATGCAGCACTCCCTTTTTTTTCTGTTGTTGCACTAATGTCACGTGTGCTGTGTACACATTTCTCATACCAGACATGCGGCACTTGTTGTCTGTAAATGCATTAATCTGCAGCTTCTGTTATGATTCTCAACATTTTTCAAGGTGTCGGGTAGAAACCCATCCCAAAAAACAAATATTGAATTAAGGGTGTTGAAGGAGTAGCTGTGCTTTTAACAGGAGCTTTAGAATGCTGTCAGGCTTTTCTGTTTCCAGCTGTCCACTGTGGTATTTAATTGGTCTTAAAAGGTCTTGCTCAAGAAGACAGTGCAGGTCAACTCAAGTCTCTGTAGTTGTTAAGTCATGAGACACTTAATTAACTCAGGCACGTTACCTGACCTAGAAAAGGCAAACTCTAAAAGCAGAACAGCACAACAAGGTGCTATCTTGAACTAATTCCATACCAAAGTTGCTGTCCTCACCACATTTTCAACATCAAGGTGTTTCAACAAAACTTTTTTTGGGGGTGAAATAAATAAATAAATAAAAAAGCACACAACTTGGGCATTTCATTTTAATTATCTAAATTTGTTTTTGAGGACACAATTGGAGCTACATCTGCATATAATCTTCAAGTCTGCATTGACCTTAATGAGAATTTCTTAAAGCTGCGCCAGGCAAGGTGTTTTATGCAAAAAATACCACCTGTATTATCAACCTACATCACAAAGCAGGACTGCAAATGGAGAAGGAAATCATATTCTTCTAATTGAGATGCCATACATTTACTCTGTTGGCGCAGTTGAAATTCTGATGTTGGGTATGGACACCCCTCGGCCCACAGGAAGCAACAAATCAAATCTTAAGAGTGGAATCCAAACTGGCTCATAAACAGCTGTGGATGAGGGACCTATCCAGTTCTGTTATGAAGCATCACAGATTGGCCAGTTTGGTAAAAAATGATGTAGTTTGTGCAATCAACTGATGTCTGATTACATGTTTTCTGGGTTTTGAAGCTCCCTTTTTTTTCACAGTTACAAATTTGGAGACACCAGCGTGCAAGGTTACTTAGTGCTGCTTTAGTTTACTTTCTTTTGTTCCATTTGTTTTGGCAAACCATAATGAGTGCAAGGACTCTCACACATATCATTTAGACTTGCAGAGTGCAAATGCAGAGTAACACACACATTCCAGCAGTGTATAAGTATGCTGTCTGCCAATCAAGTAGGAAGCACTGCATTTTGTCTTTGGACTGTTCCAGTCTGACAATAAAAATTCCAAGAAATCTTGCTTTCCCCCCATTTGTCTCGGGCTGGATTAACTTTGCTCATTTGCATCGGTCTGCTCAGTGCAGTTTCGTTCTGCTGGCTCCACCATATCAAGCTAGACAAACCAACCCCCAGTATATTTTTCACCCACAAATAAATTATACAAGAGCCAAGACGATAAATAGGGAGAGGACAACACTGAGGAAGAGTCAGAGTACTGCATGATCCAGTCAATGATTTTCTGTCTTGCAGGGTAAAACTTGCCCATGCACGTTTCTCAAACAGTAAGATATACCGTGCCTGACTTTCTGTGACACCACTGTCCTCCTCTGCTATTTTCCTTCAAGTGCCTGGGGAGCTTTGGATACCATATCCTTGAGTTTTTTCCGACAACTCTTTTATGTTACTTTTTTCTTTTATCAGGCCGTTCACAATGGAAGGGGACAGATGAAAGAGAAGCTCGGTGACGTGAAGCATTCATGAACCACATAAATCCATGACACTTTATATACACGCTTTGCCTTTGGGCTCTGTTGTACCTACACCACAGCAAGTTCTCGGTGGTACCATTTACATTGTTTATCCCAATCCAGCAGGTTCGTCGAGCTGTAATCTATGGCTCCTTTCAGGCTGGTTTGTGTATCACACAGCAGATCTACACCTATTTATAGAGTGAATCATGAGACTGTCATTACCATTACCCTGTAGCCATTCTTGAACAGTCTAATCATTCAACTGAAGCTGGGCACTCCATTGCAAGGGGCAATTCAAAGAGATGAGGACAGATGAAAGCTGAGGAGAGACTTTGGTTGATCATGTAGGACATCCTCGCTTGGGCTGGGTGATGAAATTCTGGCAGTATTCGTATAAATCAAATGAACCCAACTAGTAAACAGAGCCTCTCGTCTGGCGTTAAACTCCAGTGTGGTGTTTCAACTGGTTAAAACACTGTGCAGCAATTCTGGGCAAAACTACTATACATCAATATGGTTTCATATATTTCAACTACTTGAGGTATACTGGGCTTACATCCCCAGGCACAGCTTCAAGAAATCAGCCGGTCATCATTTATTCTGTATTCTGAATGTATTCATCTATAATTTAGCCAGTCCTGCTGGGCCCCAATGAGTCATTACTAAACAGAAAGAGCCTGGCTCTGCGAAAGGGACAATAATCTGCACGTAAAATATACATCTGTTAGGTGCAGATGTCTTCCTTTTTGCAAAACGTAACTTGATGCCACTATACACTGGTGTAATCTGCCGGCTCATTTCTGGAGAACTAATTACTGCGCATTAGTTAAACAGACCATTTGAAATGCAAGCCTGCTAAATCACGCTTGCCAAGGGAGCTCAGCTACACCCCACCACCCCCCACCCTCGTTTGTGCTTCTATTATTAGTTCTATCATGCATATGCTCGCTATCAGAAATTAGGGCCCACCAGCTGAGAAGAATGGTAAGGTAAGTAAGGAGGATATGCACTACAGTGTGTAGTGTTTTGTGTATGGCTGAAAGAAACTGTGTCTGTCTGTGCACCGCTGTGGGTTGATATTCATATGGATGTATAAGCGTCCCAGTGTGTGAAGCTGTTCAGTGCATCGGGGCCTAATGCAGATATCTTACTGTATGATCAGATGCCAGCTGTTAGAGCTGCTGCATGACCTGAGCAGATTCACGGCTGATCTAGCTTTTCAACGGACCACTGATGATGCCGCTAAAGACTCATCCTTTGTAGCACCCGGCTGGAGCTGGGGGGGGGGGGCATGATCCTCACCACCCCGGTCACCAAGTCAATGCGCTAACCCCGCTGCTAAGAGGATCTTCCTTGGCAGAGTGGTTGGTGGGGAAACTGTGGGTCACTACCCCCACCTCCCACTCCCCAACCACCGACACAGACACACACACTCACACACTCTCTACCATCCCCTCGAGATGGAGAGTGTGGAGCAGACTGAATAGTGAATGGCACCGGGGAGATGTGCAAGTTCAGTCCAATCGGTCAACTTGATTAGATTTAACTGAGTTTCTTTGAACTGCAAATGCTCCATGTGCATTGATATTCATGACTTGTGGGCGTACTCGCGGGTCAGCGTTACAAGGAGGCAAGGAGCTCGGACTGAGATATCATGAATATCTCCAAGGGGCAGCAATCAAATTGGGGAAAAAAAACATATATACATATATAGGCAATTTTGGAAATTTTCAACCGAATTTCCCTCTGACGCCAGCGCTGGGTATTCTGCGTGGATGGATTGGAAGCCACGCTGCCCCCGTTTCTAACCGACACGCGCTGCACCCAGACATAATTCAGCGGAAACTGTGAGGTCATTTCATAGCCGAATCCCAGTGCCTCTAAAAACAGTATCCAGTTCCTTCCTGCTTGGCACTCAGCATCAAAGAGTTGGATTCGACTAGTAAGGCCCTTTGGTGTACCAGCATCCTTTCTCTGGAGTGCAGATTGCATTTCTATTTTAACTAGTGTACATCTAGCTAATGCACTTGGTGGACCTCAGACCCTATTAAATTAAGAATTCCCTCTCCAACCTCCGTGTTTGCAACATTCATAAGTCACCAGACTTAAATTGCGAGCAGTGTAATAACAAAGAGCTATAAAGTCATTAAAAATGCTAAGAACCAGGATTAAAGAGTGGCTTTTTAAGACAGAAGGGAAACGAAGAAAAATCCAGTAGTGGAATAGAGGGAGGCTGTGTGGAGGCGGTGAGGTGTATCCAGAAGATATGTGTTTTAAAACCAAAGATGTGGAGTGACTTTTATCAGTCTTGACGGAGGTGGGAGAATCGTTCTATGAGTTGGGAGCCACAAGGGATAACAAGCCTTTCATAGATGTACATCAAGTTGCCTCACGCTACAGGAACAGGAATTAGGCTCCTGCCTTATGGGCTATTTGTGGCTCCCGCATGCTTTACTTACTTTGACAGTGATGAGGACAGAACATGACTAGAGCTGTGTTCATATTATCTAAAAATAATGTCCTTGGCTGTCAACCGGCTAGTGCGCACGCTACTTGGTGCAGTTCGAATCCCAGCTCATACTGTGTTGTCACACATCCGTCTTTCCTGTCACTCCATCGTGTTCTGTCACAAAACTAATGGAAGAGGATGCTGTTGATGCTGCCTATCCCACCTGTGCAGAGTTTCTTACTGAAGTCAGATTTGGACCGCAGTCGCTGACTATTCCTGGAAAGATCCCGGAAAAAGTTCTACCAAATAGGACAGGAGGCATTTTGGACAGTTTCAGCAGATCCTTGGCATTACAGTGAGCGTTTAAATGCCACATGTCACAATCTGGGATCATTAGTAGACTTTTGTCTCGCGCTATCCAGCAGCATTGCTGATTCACAGACAGCTGCCACCAGATAATGGCTTAAGGATTTAGCTCAGACGGGGTACACAAAGCAAGATCAGTCAGTCTCGCTGTGCCAGTTATTGGCACATCAGCGGACAACAAAGAGGAAAAGGTGGTGGAAATAAAGTATAAGTGCCAAACTCCATTTGAAATACAGCATTGAGGCTAGTGGTGCAGCATACTGGGCAGTTTAAACTGGGGTGAAGGCAACATGAGTCAGAGTAGCGTATTGTATCATCTATCTACAGCTATAGGGAGACAACTTTTACACTGCTGATACAGAGTAATGTTGTGGTTAGAGAGGCTGTCCATCAAGTGGGGCCCCATGCCAGCTGCCCCGCTGAAGTAACCTTGAACAAGAGTCTGAATCCCCTACCAGCTCATGGACTGCCGCACTGACCTCTGACCTCACCGTGGAGAGGTGGCGAAGAGAAAAGAGAATTTCCCTGCAGGGATCAATAAAGTACACCATAATTTATCTTTTGACCAACTGCGTGTCACTGTGATTGATGTCCCGGCTCCTGAAGCACTCGTCCATTGCTTGTGACGTAGCGGGGTTGACTGTCTTTTTTTTTTTTTTTTAAAGGACGTGAATATCGGTACCATCTCCTTTTGCATAGTGCGTGAAGAGTATTACATGCATCCATCACCTCAAATCGGATTAATTTGAAGAGACAAAACGGCGTGCAGAGAAAGGAGTTGTCTGTCTGTTATCTGTGTAGCAGATGGAGTGCGTGCACATACGTGAATATTTTCTGTATTGAACGTGAACGGGGTGTGTATGCCTCATGTCTGTGCGCGGAGGGCTTGCGAGATGAATCCGGACCGCTGTGATGGTGTGGTATTGTGCTCCTCTGTGTTGCATTCAGTGCTGCACTAGGCGGGGGCGGAGGATGTCCCATGATCCTGTGTAGCACTCCACTGCACTGGAACAATACAATAGACAGTCGCCCCAAATAACGTGTGAACACCCTATTTGCTTGGCTGTAAATGGGCAAAGTCTATTGTATATATTACAATGCCAGTAGCAGGGCTGAGTGAGTCATAAATTCCATCACTGGATGATTTTTCTTTTTACTATAGAGCATCTCTGCCACACTTCCCCTCTGCTCTCTCTCCCTCTCTCTCTCTCTCTCGCTCTGTCTCTCTCGCCTCCATTTTTCCCCGGCTACTTCTCACTCATCTCGGTCAATGTTAGATGATGAGTTGGCTTTGCTCACATGCATGAGAGAAGCTCTTGGGCTTCGGTAGATCTCTAATTGAATTGTCTGAGCGGCAAGACATGCACATTTGAATCCGGAAGCGGGGAAACAAAAGTGCAGCGAAAGCCAGGCGCTGCGAGAGTCTTTCATCTCTTTGGGCCCGGCGCGCTGAGCTCCGTGCAATATGGATTGTTTAAAAAATGGATCACTTTCCGGCGCCTGTTTGAAAGAGGGCAGGAGGCTAATGTCTTTTCATATCTTTCCCAACATGTTATCGTGCAGCATTCAAAAATCTGAATAGTCTCGGTTTCGTTTTACATCGTCTTATAAACCATTAGGGTCACTTGGGTGCACAAGGGCCTCTCTCGCCCACCAGGAGGTCCCTGCGCAAGCAAATAAAAATGAAATCCTGATTAAAGTAACACAATGAAAAATTGCCTAACACATCTTTGGGAGCGGGTTGTGTGGAGCCTTTTTCTGAACTTTATCACTGTCCAAATGGCATGTTTTAATACCTTTTTTTGACAAATTAGATTCTTGTGTTTCATGTAATTCCCCCATTTCCTTTCATGGATAAACACACGGGTAACTGAAGTTCAAAGGAATTCGTTTCTTCCCATTTTTCTGCCTGTTTATGTCTAAACATGGTAATTTATCTGTGTGCTGTGATGTCTACGAATTGAGAACCAAGATATTCCAAATGTGGGACATTCCCAAGCCTGCAACTTGTTCATAGAAAGTACAGTGTCGCATTTTAGATCAATCTTTTACGAGAATAAATACATAAATAAATATTGTTTTTCCCACTTGTGACTCGACTAGCAATGTTAAAGTGCAGATAAAGCAGTTAGAGCAGAACAAAACGTGTTTAATGTATACATATAGTTGTAAAAATGATGTAAGTAATATTACAGGCAACATCTATTTGAAATGCATTTATGTTGGAGTCAGGGACAGATTCATGCTGTCTTGTCCAAGGGAGTATTCACTAAGTCCTGTTTTATTCAAGGCTGTAAAGTGTGCATCACTAAGAGGTGCACATTACAATTCTGAATATGTAGTGGATGGGCGCACTGAACTACTCTTTCATGTCCCCATGGGTATTTTCATTTCTCTCAGCTATCTAGATTCTGTAAAAAAAAAAAAATATATGAAGACGAGATGAAAGCTTTAATTCCAAAAATGATACAATTTCATAGTGGACAAAAAGTTACCTGAAAATTAATTGCTTATCATCAGAGAAATACATACGATTTCACTATTTCCTAAGAGCAGTACAATTTGCAATGAGCTGTCAATCATTGTTGCAAGATTTTTTCAAATGGCTGGACTTTTTTTTTTTTTTTTTTTTTTTTTGAGTGAAACTCTTCACATGATGATTAGGATTCGGCAGCAGTAATGAGTGTGCCTTCATTTCATCTTTCCCTTCTTAGCTCTTGCCGAATTTCATTAGTTAAAGATTGATATCTCGTCCTCCTTGATAGTTTAGAGTTGCCTTTAATTACTTTCCAGCGGTCCCGTAAAAAAATGAGTGACAACCTGAAGTCTTGGGTACGGTGGAATATTTGTCAAATTGTCGTGACGAAGACTTGAAAGAGAGGCCGCCCTGTCATAATCAAAACATGTCAATATTTCCTTTGCCATTCAATACTCAAGATGAGCGAACCTTGTTTTGATGTTTGCATTATTAGGATTTGGTTGTGGACATTTCAGTGGCCAGTATTGTCTGTATGCTGAGGATACAATATTATAGAAAAAAACTTGAAGTCTGCTGGAACAACATGAGCAAATCTCCAGGGAAATCAGTGATGGACTGCCATTTTCTGAATGCAGATGGTTTTGCGCTGATGTATGAATATGGGCTCGGCTTGTGGTCAGCACGCTTTCAATTCAGTCAAGTGAGAAAGTAAATTGAACCGACAAAATTAAATGTTTTTAAAGGTTAAATTAAAAGGTTCACTCGCAAGAGCATTCATTTGCAATTCTTTGTCAAAGATGCCCATTTGTAAAATACTGTCTGGAAGGTTTCTCTGAAATTGACTGAATAGACCTCTGCTCTGCTGTGACTCACGCTGAGTGGAAGGGGGGAAAAAATTCTGTCAAATGAGAGATGAAAGCTATCTTCCTGAATAGACCTTGACCTTATTGTGACTCACTGGAGGAGGAAGTCTTACTCTTGTTGCTCAGCTTGAGAGATGGAGTTGCTCATTGGCATACTGCTGCAGTGTATGAATGGAAATTGTGAATTCTGATGACCGCTTTAGTTTGATGATTAGGATCCTCATTAGCCGCTGGACATGACATCAGTTGCCATTGTGCAAGTCCAGACAGGACATTCCTGCATTGCCAATATGCACAAAGGCAAGATGGGGACAAAATACACATAAGGAGAATGTGCAACTCTATGATAAAGGGTGTATTTACAATAGACCATTATTTTTACACATCCTCAGTAATGTAGATTGGTGGTCATATAGTGTTTTCCTGTTATGTATATGGTAAAGACAAGGACTTTTTCATTCAAAATGAATGTCAGTTGCCTTCATGCATATGATGCACCCCTAAATGTCACTTTATGCTGTTACACAGACTACAACAAAGTTCATATATAGTAACATTTAAAATTTGTATGAAGTTCATATCGTCTGGGATTGTCATTTCATGGTCCCATTTTAAATATTAACATTTATATATTATTGTTATGAAGTACTATGCATATTTATTTTGTGTTGGGATTTATGACTAAAAAATTGAAACTTAATACAACTTTTTTCTCCCCCCCAACCCTTTCTATCCACTTCTATCCTTTCTTTACAGATATCTCAGACCGAAATGCTGCCCTGTGTAATTTTCATCGGCTTGTTTCTTACTGCGGCCAGATCCCAAGATATCCATCCCTCAGAGGCATCATCCTCTATTAGTGAGTCCTGTGACTCCTTGTGCTCCTGTGAGGTGAAAGATGGCATCCTTCATCTTAACTGCGAGCAGAGAAACATCAGCAAAATCTCCCAAATCAAAGTCCCGTCAGGTGTGCCTTTCCACCTGAACCTTTACAAGAATGACTTGGTTGAGCTCCGTGCCGAGGAAATGGAGGGGCTTAGGAATGCCCTGTCACTGCACATCGGGGCTAATAGCATACAAGAGTTGGAGCCAGGGGTCTTTAGCACTCTTGGTTCGCTGAAAAAACTCCACATAAATAGCAATTTCCTCGTCACTCTGAAAGAGGACACCTTTCACGGCCTGGTGAATTTAGAGTTTCTCCAAGCCGACACAAATTTCATTCGGGTCATTGAGCCTGGGGCCTTCAACAAGCTGATCCGCCTCAAGGTCCTTATCCTCAATGATAATTCCATTGAGTTTTTACCCAGCAACATCTTTCGGTTCGTGCCCCTCACCCACCTAGACCTGCGTGGCAATCAGCTTCAGACACTCCCTTATGTTGGGTTTCTGGAGCACATTGGACGGATAATGGAGCTTCTTTTGGAGGACAATGATTGGGTCTGTGACTGTGATATTTTACACTTAAAAATCTGGATGGAGAACATGAGGGCCCAGTCGGCGATTGGCGAGGTGGTGTGCAGCAGCCCTCACCACCTCAGGGGAACCATTCTGGCCAAAGTCAAGCGGGATGTTCTCTGTCCATCCCATGCAGATATTAACCTGGAGGAGCCATCAAAGTCACTGGATATGGTTGTTACTCCCTCATCCAAAGTGGCTCAGATTCCCAAGCTGATGGACGCCAAGGATGACGCCAAGATACCGACTCCCTCTCAGATTCCCAGCAGTCCTTGTGTGGAACAATGTTCCTGCCACAATCACCCTGTGGCTGGATTTTTGATGCATTGTCAGGACAGGGGGATTCAAAAGGTATCAGATATCGGAATACTTCAGCAGAGCCCCACCAAGCTGGTCATGACAGGAAATATGATTCAGAAACTGTTGAAATACGATTTTGTCACATACGATAGTTTAGAACTGCTGAACCTGGCGAACAACAGAATTGATTACATTGATAACGAAACGTTCCTCAGCCTGAGCAGTTTGAAGAAACTTTATTTGAACGGCAACAGAATCGAAAAGTTGGTATCCACAATGTTTGTGGGGCTTCACAACCTTGAATACCTGTATCTGGAATACAATCTTATCAAAGAGATTGCTCCCGGCACATTTAATCCCTTGCCAAACCTCAAGCTGTTGTCACTGAATAACAACCTGCTCAGCTCTCTTCCAGCGCAGATATTTCGCAATGTGCCCCTCACCAAATTAAACCTGAGGAAAAATCTACTTATGCACCTGCCAGTGAGCAACGTGCTTGATCAACTTGACTCACTAGAGCAGATTTATTTAGAGGACAACCCCTGGGACTGCAGCTGTGACTTGCTCAGCCTCAAACAATGGGTGGAAAAACTGAGGAAGGACACAGTTGTGGGCTCCATTTTGTGTCACACCCCAAAGAAAGTGGTGCAGGCTGAGCTGAGGAGCCTTCGTCATGAGTTGCTCTGTCCTGGTTTAGTGACTTTTTACTCCTTGGCCCCAGGTGGAGAGGAGAGCGTCACAGCCACACTGGGGCCCGATGATTCTAGCAGGGGCTTGCTCAGCTCACTGACTGACACCATCCCACTCTCTGTGCTTATCTTGAGCCTTCTCATTTTCTTCCTCATGATTATATTCTGCTCAGCGGGGATGGTGGTGTTTGTGGTGCACCGGAGGCGGCGGAGGGCAAAGAAAAAGGCAGCGGAGGAGCAGCCAAGAGAAAACAACAGCAGCAGTCCCATTCACTTGCACTACAGCATGTACGGGCAGAAAACCACGCACCACACGCTCACGCAAAGAGCGGGGTCCGCCACTCTGTACGAAGAGAGATCGCACAGTCCGATCGTGCAGATCTGCCGCAACCCCACCTACTGCGCCCAGCACAAGGAGCACGAAGCAGACTTGGATTACAACCTGGACGAACCCACCGCCAAGCATCACCTCTGCCGGAGTATCATGGAGAAGGAGAACACGTCTCCTCTCACGGGGAACCCCAACCCGAAAATCAGACCCATGCCTGGAGAGTGCCCCGCGGAGTTTGTCACTCTCGGGAACCCCAACTCCCTATATAGGAACATTCTAGAGAGGGAGAAGGAACTCCAGCAGCTTGGAATAACAGAGTACCTTAGGAAAAACATGCCTCAGCTTCAGTCCGCTGTGGAGATGCAGGTCCCGGGGCACCAGGAGGAGTTGAAGCTCATGGAGACAATTATGTACTCGAGACCGCGCAAGGTCATGCTCGAGCAAACTAAGAACGAGTACTTTGAACTAAAGGCTAACTTGCACACTGAGCCAGACTACCTGGAGGTTCTGGAGCATCAAACTGCATTTAACTGAACTTGGGGAAGAAAACAAAAAAAAAAAAAATAATGTTATGTTCTCAAACAAGTGCCTTGTCTAATTTGCCCTCTTGTACTTTCCACAGTATGAAATATATACCACGGACACATCACATAGCAGTGTAATTGTAGCACAGAATGTAACTGCTTTATTCTCCTATTGTTTTTTTTTTGGTTTTGTTTTGTTTTGTTTTGTTTTTTTTCTGTTGACAGCCATGTTATGTAGCCGGTGACAGGTATAACATTTTGGCCAAATGTAACTTCAAGAAACTATTGCAGGGTGTCGAGAGCACTCTTGGGGGTTGAGAAGCTCTTTGAAATCCATTCAATCATCTTTCTGTGATTGATTAAACTTAGATGGCCCATTGCTGCCAAACGAATTGATCCTCAAAGTGTGAGCCCATCCGTCTGACACATTGGCAGGATAAAGCAGACGTTCCAAAAATAAGTGAGCGAATTTCAACCACCGCTTGACCCAGAATTGCTGTTTTTTTTAATCAGTCGATCTCGGCTCTTTGGATATGACCTGATTACTCCCTCTGTCGATACAAGCCAGTCTGTTAGGCCGCAGTGCTGTAGCTACTATGCTCATTGTGCCGTAGAGTCAGCGAAATGCCAACTGGACTTTGGACAACACGGATGGGAGTTTTGCATATCCATGGTTCCTGTGCTGTTCTCCCGTTAGTGCTTTTGACCAGTCGGACACTGCGCATCCATTTCCGTTGTTGGACATTTATTTATTTTCCATTAAGCTAGTGGTAATCACAAAAAGGATGTTAATACAGTTTTTATTTTAATTAGTATATAGAGCACTTAAAGTATATTATATACAACTGTAATCTTGTATAAAAAAAAATGCATTGCACTAATCAAATGCCATAAGGTGGTGCATGACAATCAACACAACGTCCTGCTGATACATTTTTTTTGTTGTTGTTGTTTTTCTTTCTGCCATAAAGAGCCACAAATGTGTGTTTATAGTCTGTGTGCATATGAGCCACAAATGTGTGTACTCTGTGTGTGTGTGTGTGTGTTGTTTGTTTGTGTATGTGTGAATGCGTGTGAGGTTGTGGCTCATTTCGCAATTTTATGTCTGACAAAATAATGTGTGCTCAAACGTCACTCGGCAACATCGCTCATTCGTTGGGGCGATGTGTTTTGAGCGGTGTATTTTTCAGTGATTTTCGAGGCAGGGTGTTTTTTTTTTTTTTTTTTCGTTTTTTTTTTGATGATGAGCGATGTTGCCCAAAAGTTAAGTCGCAGCTTTTCCACGGCGGAGACACGCTGCCAGCTGACAAAGGCCAACTTCTCTCAGTTCCCCAGCTCATAGCGAACCGATGGACTGATGGCGGCTGAGGTGGCTTGCGATACGGGACACTGTCATCATTCAGGATTTATATGCACTCCATTCATATTCTTGGAGATCCATATTCCAACTTTGAAATGGTTCATGTAAGCACACACACACTCTGTAGCTTTTGTACCTATTTAGATCGAATTATTTATTCTGTATATTTTGTATATACTTACGTTTCATTATCTTTGTTTTTTGTGTGCCTTCAGTGCTGTACAGAATATAAACAGAAGTTGTAACTGATGAACAGAAAATAAAGAAATGCAATATTACATAACTTGGAAAATAAGGCAGACTCAACTGTGACAATTGTTTCGGTTTATGACAAGCTCAAGCGAACTGGGAGGAGAGCAGAATCAACGCAGAATCTGAATTGTTATCGCATCATGATGTCGAATATGTGCAATATGTGAGCCATATTGTAAATGTCAAGCTGACAATTAGCACAGTGACGATTGGCTCTTTTGCATATGCCGCAGGAGTACATCGAATCGCCGGCATCATTTTTAAAAGCTCCCGTATCAAAGTGGAACAAAGAAATCTGTCATAGTTTTTTTTTTTTTTTTCCTGCACAAACACACATACCGCCGCTCTTGTCACAATGTCAGAGTCAACATTAAGTTTGCCTTTGTTGTGCTTCACCTACCAAGAGCCATCTGTCTCAAACGAGTTCTGCCACTCAGCCGCCAAATCACAAACACCGCCGAAAAATTGTCAATCTTCCTAAGACAAAGTTTAATAATCTGTTTCTGCCATATTTCCGCTGAGCCAGTGAGAAATTCCAGCTGATTTTGCTCAGTAACAAAATCCAATTCCTGGAAGCAAATAAAGAAAATAACAATAATTGGAGAGGCTTCAAATAATTCCACAACCCTGGATGTTACACCTTTTTTTTTTAATAGATACAAGGCTTTGGACCTGCGGTAGAGCTCTGCAGAAGTCGTGCGCACAGCTAATTGGCACGTCACAGCCATCCGACGCTGTATCAACGGCTCAAAAGAATGCCAGTTATTTTCTCACGATGCTTTATCAGGCCTGCATGTGTGTGCGCGCATACACTCAACGTGCGCACAATTGGGTTGTTTTCGCCTTCATGTGTGAATTATTTAGCCCCCATGACGGCTCATCCTCAGCCCTTAATCACACAACAATGACTGCAGGGCTTCTTCGCCACCGATGCTTTTCTGCGTGACTTCCATTCTTCGTTTCTCTCCAGCGAAACCGTGGACCTTCCCGTTCTTTCCCATTCCCCGTCGTAATTGATATACCCAAAGCATGCACGGACACAGTCCCACAACCGCACACACACATCCTTGCACACAGACGTGCAGTTGTGGGGTGTGACCTCTGTAGGCTCGGTAACAACGCACACAGAGGCTGGTAGACACACATTAGCACACAAAAGCAGCAGGGAAGGTGAGGGGTCCTCTGCAGCTCGATCCTATCAGCCTGTGAGGCATTATGCTCTTCCTGAGGTGTGACATCAGGAGAGTGCTCAGCATTTTTTATTTCAAAGGCAAAAATGGCTAAAAGAAACAAAAAAAAGAACTTAGTACGTGATGTGGCGTTAAGTAAAGCTGTCCGCGGTGCCCATTTTGTGCCAAAAAGGCCGTTGCTGAAATGATGACAAGCCCTGATTGGGTTACAAAACATCCAAAATCTCAGAAGAATCAGGGTACAAAGTGTTCTGCCACGACTGCAAAGCTAGTCAAAGGGCTATTATGCTGCGGTTCAATACGCTTAATCGACACCAGCGAAACCTCGTGCTGAGGCTGTTGTCGGGACCCAAAGCGATTCATTTCATTTCATAATCTTTTTGCTCATTTTAGAGCATTTTAGAGTATTTTAACATGCACATACCCATTAACCAAGCATTTCAGACAATCTGAACCAAAAGGAGCAGGAAGAAAGTCTTATATTAGGCTACATGCCCCTTTCTTAAAAACAGAATAACACAGCTTGAGTAACTGATGCCTTTTCTTTGCGAGAAATAATAAGTGCGATTTATCTCACAAGAAAAATGAATTCCAGGTTTTCTGAATGGTTATCCGTCTTTACGTTTACACAATGTGACTATTCTAATATTTCTTCTTGAGCTGGTTCATATTAGAACCACAGTACCTGAGTGAATTACATACACATGTGGTTCAAAGCGGGGTGTGAACTACAGGGGAGCTCACCTAAAAACATAATTTTCAGAAATTTTGGATGATCCCTAAACTGTGAATTGACAATATGCAGGGTTTTTCTTCCATATAATATTTGGAGGCAGCTGCCTTTCTTAAATTTGGTGCCCTGGCACGATTTAAACACATTGTTTTGTCTTCCTAGTTGGTCCCCAACTTCAAGATGATTTGCAGAAAAAATTAAAACCATGCAAAATTCATCATATAGCCTAATTATTTTGGCATTGTTAACATTTTTGCAGGGGCAAAAGAGCACATAAGCTCCAGAATGGCACACGACAGTCTTTTCACATGTCAGAGAGAGATGAGTCTGTCATGGCGATGACTGCTTCCTGCTTCAGGTGGTGAGCGACAAGGGGTTTGTCAGGGTTTATGTTTCATACCCTTCACTTGATAAACTTAAAGTGCTCATGGGTGAGGGCCTTGTTTGGACAAGAGAGACACACTCTGGTTGTTTTTTTAACCAACTGGTCACTGGTTACCTAGCTAGTTGGCTTGTAAATAATTTCCCCAATCCTCCAGTCCTTAAATGCATCACTTCTCCTGCACCAGTTGTCACTGTACACACTGGATTTGCATATTTATTTTTTGCTATACTGCAAAATGCAGAGAGCTTTACGGGCCGGTAATAGGCTTAATCAACATTGCATGAACGCATTCGGCAAGAGCTTTAAAATAACATATGCATTTATGTGTGTATGTTCCAAACTACTGCTTAAAATTCAATCATTCAGTCAATTCAAAACATTTGCATTGCATTGATAAAATGATCCATACATTTTATGTTATTCACAGATTGTGTTGCCCCACAACTCTACAGGAAAATATAGAAATATAGCAAAATATGAAGTACTTTGTAGTAAAATATGTACTTTGCTGCACCATATTGCTGAACTTTTTTTGCCAGTTTTGCTCAAATATGGTCATATATTAGACTTCCAAGAAACTTTATAGTCTATTACACTCAATATATATCCTTTTCATTATTTATAGACATTGTGCTGTGAGCATCCTTATTTTTTGATTACCAAATACTTAACACTTAGTTTTGCTAAATTTCAGATATGATTTCATATTTTTCAGTGGAGCTCAGTGTGCAGTGTTGGAGCATCAGCAGCAGCGGCGATGACACATGGTCTCTATCTGGTGCATTACACACTGAGTATTAGAAGCATGCTTGAGTTAATCACTGAGTGAAATATAGGGTGTGACAAAAGCTTGAGAAATCCTCACCACATGGTGTGCAAGGCAAGATATTCAGATATATTTCATTTTCATACAACCATTTATCAAAGACATATCAGTTCTAAATAATGCATCCTTAAATATGAAACATTAACTGAGAAGGAGGGGGAAAAAATATTTTTCATGGATAATAAAACAAACTGCTCTCCCACTGTACATGACAGTAACTGCTACTTCAGGTATTTGCAATAAAGTAGATTATCTGATTAGATTTTAGAGCACCTTGCTGCATAAATTTGCATAGTAATGAGGAAAAATGGTAGGGCATTAGGCAGTTTCGAGTGCCTCTTATTCAGGATGAGTTGTAGAAATATGTAAAACTCAATTGACGATGATAGTTCATGTTCGGAGGCAACTGATGCCAAGTAACCCCACGGTTCACACCAAACTTAATTGTTCATCACATGAAATACTGTTATGTGGAGACAATGAACAGTCAACTAAAGGACTTACAAGGAGCCTGGAATCCGACTGTTTACAGGATGAATGGTGAGAAAGTATACAGATGGTACCTTCTGCGCACACACACACACATACATACTTCACTTTCCTCGCAGATGTGCCACAAATGAGAACCAAATGGAACCCATAAGCCGGATTCGCAGAGCCAAAACACACTCTTGTTCAAACACAACACCAGTTACCAACTGTGACTATTTACAGTTCATTTCGAGTGCTGCCTACATTTGTCTTGCACCTCAGCCAGAAGAGACTGAAATCTTGTGACCTGAAATGTGATTATCTTGTCTCAACAGAAAAGCGTTTTTACACTTGAGCACTCAGGAAAATCGGCGTTAAAAAAACATAAATGATGCTTTTAGTATGCCAAATTACATGGCGTATCATTATAATGTTAATATGCCTCCGTCAGTATAGCAGTAAGTAGTAATGTGATCTAACAGTGGTGCCCTGTGCCTTGTTTGTACAGCATTATGATGTATTTTTTTTGATTAGCGAGAAGCTTTCCAAAAGTGATTTGAAAAATCTATATCATCCAACCCAAAGTTATTAGCTGCTCAAGTGGACTATTTTTAAAGTGTCCCCAAGCACAGGCCATTAGTATTCATATCTGGAGCAAAACAACAGAGCATCTCTTCTGGGGAACATTATTGATCCATCTTTTGAGCCCAATGGTTTCGCCAGGGCCTGTGTACGTATTAAGCTGCAGTCAATTAATGTCCCATGCATCACATTATGCAGAGTACTCTTTGTTCTTGGCCTTTATTGTTCCTGACATTTAATGTACTTTAAGCTGCCAACAAACAAAAAAAAAAGTTAGTGGATATAATCGCCTTACGGAGTGAGGACATAAAAGCGTTTAGTACATGGACAAGGTTGAAAGGTGGAGGTATGAAGTTGAAAGTGGCTGCTCTTCCAGCAAAATGGATTCCAAGCCTGGATGTTGCTTGCAGTCAGACCAGGGACACAGCGAGCCCACCTCGAAAAGAAGCAGTGCTGACCGAAGCCGACTGTCAGATTGCTTTGCGTCACCTCATGTCGCTGGCGAATAATTGTCCATGAACACCCTGCACCGACTACAGCTGGCAACTGACATGCATGCACCTTCCTGTGGAAATAACTCTCCATACCAGCAGGGGGCAGCAGTCTTTATTTGCAAATTCGTAAAGCTGAAACTCGGGGATTGTGGAAAGATAAACACTCCAGCAGTTGCCCATCTTTTTCATGTCGCTGTGAATCCCCTCCGGCGGATTCACTTGAACACATTCAGAGTTGGAATAATCAGAATCCACAGATGAAGTGAAGCTGAAAATCAAGCAGTGCCTCCTCCGCGGGCCCTGTTGACAGTGCTGTTTGCTTTGCTTTTGCTCACTCTGTTTCTTTTCTTGTCTTGATTTGCTTAGGCTGAACAGCCAATCAGAGCGCTCTGCGGCCGACAGCTCCCACTGCCGGCCTGCTGTACAGTATTTGATACTGTTGGTTCATTTTCCATTTGGTCCAGTCGGGTTTCACATTACACAAATTTAAGCAGACCAGGAAGTAGGAGACATTTGCCGAGGGGCATGTGGTAAGAGGCAGGACTGGAAACATGTTTGCAAATGTCTTTGAATCATTGGTTTAACCCACCTGTCAGATTAAAATGGTTGCTATTTTACATCCAAACAAACAAACACATAAAAATGTCAGCGTCTATCAACCAAAAATATGCTGCATATCAACATTTAGACTCATTGGCAACTTGATGAAGCCTCCATCAACACCATGCGACCGTTAATGCGTGTGCATGCATGAACGGTACCAAACATTAACTTGTTTACTACTTTGTTTGGCTTCATTGGCCAACATAGCTTCTTGGTTGAGGTTAGCAGAAGGTCGTGGTTAACAATACCAAAGCTTAGCTAAATTTTGCCAATGTTAACCATCCCGTGTTGGGTAAAAGCAAACATCACTCTTGCTTGACACGGGACACCATAGGCTTTAGTGGGTCTCCAGCAAAATGAGTAATTTCACAATAATTTGCCAGAAATAATCAAATGCATGAAGACGATAATTCTAATGTTGCCTTTCTCTGCCTATGTAGACAGTTACGCATTTCAATACTGAATCAATAACAAAAACCTTGCCATACATGGGTCAACAGGTTGGAAATTGATTAGAGGAGGTTAACTGGCTGGTTAATCTGTGTGTGTGGAGTCTGTAATATTTAGCGTTTGAGAAGTGAGGGCTTAAAAACACTTCTTGGAGTACCACACACTGTGTTCCAAAAATAATAACCATCCCCTTGGCATTTTCCGCATTTTGTGGTTTTTCAGCGTAAATTTGAATTTAATTTGTCATTAATCTACACACAATGTATCACGCTTACTGTCATCCTGCTTATTTGTTTTTTTTAACAAGTTAATGAATGGAGTTATGAGTCTGTAACTGTAGCACTGGATAGAAACTTGGATTGCATCCACCTGTGACATGATTAAAATGAACTACATATGCCTGCGTACAAGTCGTACAATTAATAGGGCATGTTCGTGCAGGAAATTTTTGACTGAAGTCCAAGAAACTGTCTGGGGAAACAGTAATCGCTGCCAAAGGTGTTTCCAAAAGCATTCACCAGCTTTAATACTTATGTGTTTCACTTTCAATGCATGCACAAAAAAAAAAAAAAAAAAAAAAAAAAAACCTCTGAAAAAGTTCTGTTTTTGTTTTGTCCTTTTGGGGCATGTTTTGCACAGCAGACTAAAAAAAAACTTAGCCCTGTTTTGAAATCAAGCTGCAGCTCCACAAAATGCAGAAGGAAATCAAGGGGGCTGAACGCACCCCCAAGGCACTGGAGCTATAAAAGTGAAGACATTCATCCTTATCAAGTGTCCACATGCTATGTGGTGTGATTGGGAGCTCCAACCATGAATGAACCACCATTGTGAGGGATGGCTTTGTGTTTGGGCATAACCCCAGTTCCTGATTGAACTGTCTGCTGTCTGTTACATGGCCTTAGCCTTGGGGCAATCTTATGATGTTGATTGCCAAGTAGAGCAGCCTGGTATGAATCCGTGACCATTGAACCTCCAGCCTGTTGTTCTCTCTGCAAACCATTTGAGCACAGAGCCACTAACCCATTTTTGCATCTGAACATCAGAACTTTTTCAGTCACTGAACCTTTGTTTTGGTCACAGCAACCCTCAGGTACTGGGAAATAAAAAATTGTGCATTAAAGGAAACATCCACCCTTAAACGCTTTAAGTTAAAAACGGCTATTGGTGACCATTTTTGTTGTTCAGGTTTGTGTTTTTCATAACCTCGTGAATAACTGGCCAAAGTGTGGACAATATTAATGTCTTATTGAGATGCTGCAATGGAAAAGTCAGGTTTTTGTTTCTTGAAATCAAAGTAAGGGCTTCTTTCTTAATTTTGCACTGATGTTCAGCAGTCATACAGGGAGAAATCAAATGAAGATGCAAAGATACAATTTTTTCTATTATCCTCCTCAGGTCAGAATGCAATTCAACCACAAGATGTGTTGTGTTTTGAGCAAGGGTCGATTTTCACTTTTTCCTTGCTGGAGAAATTTTCTGTCCTATTCTTGCTATTGCTTTCACTACGGCGCTCTGCAGCTTCTGAAACAACGTGAGGAATGTTCTCTGAGGACTGTCGGAAGGCTCTCTGAGAAATGCAAGAAAGCACTAACTTTCTTTCTATCTAGCCTCGCTCACAAAGAGGCAACTGAGGCCGGTTGAGGGAAAGCACAAGGCGCACAAAAGTAAATTACAACACTTCATCACAAAATAACCTCTGGAATGCATTGAACATCGCAGATGATATATCTCAAGGTGGATTTTTTCCTTTAATGGAGTGTATGCAGTCCGCCTTCACCCAGCGTTTTATGGGGTATCACGTATAGTATAGTGAAAATGGATGGGAAATAATAGAGGGAAATGTGTTGCCTCATACTGTGAGCGAGATCAGAACCAATTCAGGCTCTAAGCTGTGAGTTGCAGCGGGGCACGGCAAACAAATCCAAGTGCAAAAATAGATTACACTTTCAAAATAGTATCGATTTGTTCCATTCTCTTGAAAGGACCTTAATTTCATCTCACATCAGTTGGAGACTTTCACCAATGTATTCACTAAATTCACAAAATATGAGGAACATGAGGTGAATCCAGGCACAAGCCATATTGATTTCTCTTAAAAACATCGACACCAACCACAAAGATATACAGCAAGAAAAAAAAAGGCATAGAAATGGGTGAGCATCAGCTAGTAGACATGAACCGCACGTGTTTTGTGAAAAAAAAAAAAAAAAAATTGAATTCATTAACTCAATCATCTTAATTATGAGGGTGCAACACTGCACTTTGAATGCAGCGCTCTCTCGCCCTCTTTTTTTTTTTTTTTTTTTTTTCCCGTTCGCCCCCCTGCACATGTTGTGCCTCAAGTGGAGCATGAAGTGAGCATGGTTCAGATATACCACAGCAACTGACACAGACATAACACATGCAATATCCCACACATGACCCTGCCCCTGCTGTTTATCTATGGCAGTTTTGCATGTGCTGTGCGACTACGTAAATAATTAAATAAAAGAATGAGCTCCATAGACGCCCCCCCGTCCCATGAGAGCCTCCTCCTTCGATGCATTCAGTGAAGTGAAGGGATAAGCAGGGCTATTATAGGCGTTGAAAAGCGTATTTTTGCGAGCCCTGACGTGCATGCAACATGCATGTATATGCACGCTTTAAGAGATTACTCTTTGTTACGTCTTGGAAACACAGTGCAATATCCGGCTTGTTGAGTGAAGGGAGGTCGGATGCATGGTCGTTTGTGGTCAGGACGGAGAGAGAGAGAGGAAGAGGGGGACAGAGATTGACACTATCCAAGATAAGGAGTCACAAGTCACACTTGTGCTCCCGACATTAGAACAAATTTCCTCATATGATCACACTGCAGAAATATGAGATGGTCGCCCAAAGTGTTTCTAATAATATTACAGGCTAATGACCCACTTACAAAAGTGCCAGGCCCGGCCCACTTGGATCACTCAAATGATCACTGATGGGCTTTCATGGCTCCAGAAGCCGTGCAGAGGGAGCAGGACAATCCATCCATTCCTCCGCTGAATGATGATGCAATTAAATGTTTCATAGTGTGCCAACATATTACCACTGCAGTGGCTCCAGTCATCATGTTTTTTTTTTTTTCTTCTTCTTCTCATTGTGCTGTCATGTGAAGCACAAAGACATGGGATGAGCCTTTCTTGTTTTCCTCTCTCTTTCAATGTGTTGGTCCCGTTTCATCTGCCACTAGCGTCCCCCTCTCTCGACTGAGCGCTCCATCTCTCCCCCGTCCTTTCCATCTCCTTTCTTTCACGCCTGTGCGGCATATCAACATGAGTAAACTTTAAAACCTCCGCTGTCAAAATAATATCCGTGACGCTTATGCACAATGCACATGAAGTCTTTATCCCCCCTCTGTGCTTTGTTCCCTCTCATCTGCATTCCATAAGGTGTGGATGTAAACATCAACAGTATAGGGGAAATGGGATCCATCACACTGAAGGGGAAAAAAAAACTCCATCACCAGTTAGACACCATTCCTCAGTGTCCTGTGGGGAAAAAAAGAAAGAAAAATATGGCAACATTTTTGAATTATTGATTAAAGGTATCTGTAGGAAAGTCAATTCCTGAACCAACAGTTTAGGATTCCAGCACAGCCAATGATCTGAGGAGATTAAAGAAGAAAAAAATAAATTAAAAAATCACCAAGCATGCCAAACAAAACCCCACATGCACCAATTTCTTGTTAAAATTGGCCATTACTCGGTAAATGTGCATACATAAGTATATGTACATATACATATACAGTGCTTATGTATGTTTGCTTTGCACATTATGCTCTATTATACCACCTTAGGCTGTTTGTACTTGCTATTATAATTAATTCATCTCTGTAAGTGAAAGACAAATATAAGTCATGTGCTCGTGAGAACCTCCAATGACTTGATGCGGTTCCACAGCCTCCCATCTCCAAGTATATTTCTCATAAAAGATTATAGTATAGTATTTCTCACAAATGACTATTTTGAGATCAGCACAAGTCCATGTTGGATACATGTGTTGTATATTACAAATTGCATATGACATGAGGCCTCGAAGGATTTAAGTAATAACCAAGTTCCCATCTATTTTGTCGATATGTCATCTGATTGGTAACAGATTGGAGGCATTTGCTTTGGTATATGTCTCAAAATGTCACTTCTTTGGCCTATGGGACTGTATGAAACCTGTGGACTTTTACACTGAAATGACTCAAAGTTACTCAAAGTTGAAGTGAAGCCGCTCGATTCAGCGGGCGCGATGCATCAACACTGGAATGATGACAGTGTTAGTTTTGTTCAATTATTGAGAGAAAATACCAAGCAAGCACTGTGAATGTGCTCAAGCACCATGTCACCCCGACTATTCACAAACACATCATCGCTTTGGAAGGAGATTTGGATTAGCACGGAAGACTGTTGTACCAGAGTTACAGCCGGGATCGAAATGCTTTAATAAATGCAACAAGGAGCCAAAAGGGGGTGAAAACAAAAAGCGCTGCTGGTGCTCACTTTTCAAACTGACTGCTGCATATTATCACTCTCTTTTTAATCTGCCACACAGTTGGGCCGCTGTCTGCTCCCAGATCTCCCTTAATTAAATCACTCACTGGTCAAAACGCTAATCTTGTCAAAAACTTTAAATGAGTGATTTAAAGTTGTCTGGCACCCAGAAGCGGACCTGATCCAGAAGCCTGTCCAACACATTTGAATCAAATGTGACTCATAGGTCATGTCCCAAACGGCTGGACTTCCCCGGCCTCTCCCAGACTAAGAGGCGCACTTCCACCAAAGTCTGCGGGGAGCTTAGGGCCGTCCGTGGTGAAATCACTAACTCCCCAAAGTCTCTTATGGGGATTTTTAGAGCCTCTTATATGGAATTACAGTCAATCTTCAGTCTTATGGCTTTAAAGCGGAGGATTGCTCACAATTCAAAGTGAAAATGCAGCACTTAAAAGGGAAATAATTCACGTCAAAAATGGATACTAATGGACTGAAAAGTCCCCATTGATGGACTTTTCCTGAAAGCATGAAGCAGCGTCCAACATCTTGAAACGCGAAACTGCAAGTTGAAGTGGTAAGACAGAGCCTACAGATTTATTTACCAATTTTTAAGCCCTTTTTTCCATTCATTCCCGTTATCTCGGTGCTAATATATTCCAGATATGTCACTCGGGGTGCAGCATTTGAGCAGCAGATGTTCGTTCTTTTGAAGATTTAGATCAAGCCCCCGTCCCAGCTTTCACCTTTGACCCCACTTTGATCCCTGAACTGGAGGACTTGCAAAAATACAGTATGTGAGCTGAGTCTCCAGCAGTCTGGACTGGATCATCTCTTTTGGAGGATGACTAACCTTAAATGCATACAAACACGACTCACGTCTGATGGAGCGGCCGTGGCTTTGGGCTTCATGTGTTCCTGTTGCCGCATTCTTGATGTTCAAAGTCAAAACAATTAAGTCATTCATCACCCGTGGGCCTGCGCCGCGCGGCCGCTCCAAGAGCCGAGCGAGGAGCCAACTGTACGCGGGGAGAGGCGACTTTATTTAGACACACACTTTCACACATCAAATAAAAATTCAAGGTGCTTCGCAGAGAGAGAGAGAGAGAGAGAGAGACACGAAACAAAGCAATTTACAGAAAAAAGTTACCCCCCCCCCAAAAAAAAGGCAATTTACAAAGAGAGCAAACACAAGGACATTAAGTAAAAACGGCACTACAGAAAATGTTTTGAGCTGCTTATTAAAAATGCGTCGTGTATTTACAGCCCAAATGTGCTCCGGTAGAGCTCCAGAGCTTATTTTGATCAGGATTATAATTATTAAGATTATTGTCATGATTATTTTTAGTGTGTTTGTTTTTAATTTTGTGATTATTATAATTGTTGTTACTATTGTTGTAATTTTTTTTTTTTTTTAATTATTATTATTGTCTTTTTCACTAGTGCAAACCTTGGTGTGTTTGTGTGTGTGTGCATGCATCTGTGTGTATGTGTGTGTGTGCCCCCTGAGGAAAAAATAATAATTAAAAAAAATGGGTGCATAATGTCTGTGTATGATGAGCACACAAACAAATGTGCAGCCACACGTGCTGCACATTTATCTTGCTTGTTTTTTTTTATTTTTTTTTTTTATTATTTTAAATTCAAAGATCTGGAAAATATCATATTGAAAAAAAAAAAAACATAATTAGCAATAGGTTTAAATAGAAATAATACCCTGATGTTGCTCTACTTGGATGATCAATATGACAAGGATGCACACACACACACGCACACACACACACACACACACACACACACACACACACTGATTTTGTTTGCAGTCTCCCGGGGGATGGAGGATGTAATCAAGGCCGTTTTTCATAGCGCTGTGATTTACAAACGCACCTACACCTGTAATGGATGTCAGCTACTCCCGGGGAGCAGAGTAAACACTGATGTCACCGCGGCGCGTGTGTGTGTGTGTGTGTGTGTGCGCACGTGCATGCACACGCACACACACAAACGAGAGCATGAGGGGGGTTGTCGGTTTAGTTTACATTGGGGCTCCTCAGCTGAGCCGCAGACCCACACACACACACACACACACACACACACACACACACACACTCAGATATGCATACTGTACATACACACTGCGCACAGGAAAACACACACGCAGACACACACACGAGTCTCAGCTTGTTTAGGAATGGATTGCTGGGACTTAGCGCTACATGGGCCAGTACACATGGCTGCATATAGTGGGAGCAGGATGGCAGCAGGACGATATGAGTGTGTGTGTGTGTGTGTGTGTGTGTGGCCCCCAAGAGTTTGGCGTAATATGCTCATTGAAGCTGGCATGTGCTTTTCTATACCACCCCCCCACACACAAATCTCACAGCATGGGCTAATTTGTTCCTGATGACAACATCACACACTCCCACATGCCCACACTCTCACTCACTCTCTCTCACACACACACACACACACACACACACACACACTTCCCCAGACCTGTTAGAGAGTGCGATGATGAAGCAAAGGCATACTGCTTGGCTGCCTGCGCAGACAGGATTTGAGGCCCGTCATGAATCAACGTGTCTTGGCATGTTCTACTTGACTGTGTGTGTGTGTGTGTGTGTGTGTGTGCGCGTGTGTGTGTGTGTGTGCAATGCAGTTGAACTTGAGTTGCTCTCGAGGGCACGGCGGCAGCGGAGTAGTTAAGCGCGTACGTCACACTGGTTTCGGACGTGAGCGTCACCGGTCACGTTGCTATTTTACAACTCACTCGTAAATTATTTTTGCTATCGGCTCCTGGATTATGTATTTTAATACAATCTTATAATTAATTTTCTTAAAGTCCCTCTCAAAAGGATCTGAGCATTTTCTTTGGTGTTACGCCGGCACAATTAGGATCTAAAAACTAAAATCCCAGCACAGCCCTCGCTTGTTCAGGGCTCTTGCTCTCCAGCTCTGCTTACATAACCGAGCTGTTTGCTTACTTGCAATCTGAATCACCTTTTAACCACGGAGTCCCTCAGCAATATCCTGTTTTTTAAAAGGATGACACGAGGCATTTCTCAGAGGGGCAAAAAGTCATTACAAGCCGGGACATGCGGAGGAATTCGTGTGTTTTAAGAGTCAAACCGCTGGCCGGCTCCGATGTCGCAATGTCTCACGTCGTCCGAGTGACCCTGACCGCGCCCGGAGGGGACGTGCATATTTTATGAAAAAAAAAAGGACTACAAAGACGACTGAAATCTTAAAGGAAGATTCAACCATAAAACACATTTACTCTGTTTAAATACAAAAACAAGTTGTGTCTTGAGGTTGCAGTGCTGTTATTATTTTAAATACTGGTGCACGAGAATTATGATTATTTTGAGGAAGGAGAATTTACAAGAATTTACAAGGCAGGGCATGGAGAGGAAGGACTCTGGTAACAAAAATAATCGATGACACTTTACAATAAGAGTACAACAATTAACGTTAGTTAATGCCGTAATAAACATTAAGTAACAGGTAATAAACATTAAGTAACAGTTAACTAACCATTAACTAATGTGTCTAAGAATCATGTACTAATGCTGTTCATGCTAAGGTATTAATTTATGTTATTTAAGGGTTATTGTAGATATTATTAACCTTTAAATGTCATAATAATCATTAACTAACAGTTAATTAACCATTACGACATTAACTAACGTTAAGTAACATTAATTGTTGTACTCTTATTGTAAAGTGTTACCTAATAAGGTTTACCGTCTTGTGTTAGATGGTGCATTTTTTTTTGCATTTGTTGAATGCTTATTGTGATCCGTATGGTTATGTCTACCTAAGCCTGGAAAGCTATCAGGGTTGATGTTTCTGTAACTTCCAGCTCCACCGGTCCCATTGGCGGGTTTGCCATTACAAATGCACGCTGCACTGCTACACTGAGGTTTGCTCCATCCCACAGAAATGCACGTTAAATTCCAGCGGAGACCCCGGGATGCAAAATATGTCCTGCTGGAATACAGTTTACAGGGAGACGTGTGTGAAACGATGCAAAAGACATCGAGATATTTTCTGTGATATAACGCTGCAGCCATAAAAAACAATGGGTTGGAATATTTCACCAAGTCTACGTGTGACGCGGCTCCAGTGAAGTGCTGCGGCTTAAAGGGGGAATTTAAATTAAAAATCTGAAGGGGCTGCAGTGCATTTTTCAAACCGCTGGAACGCTGAATGAGACCAGATTTATTCTCAGATGATGCGGGCTAATCTCTTGAAACGCGGCCGGCGTCGAGCTCACCGGCGAGGACGTCCCCGCTTTTCCTGCTCATGCATCAGTTATGAATGTGAGTGGTGAACTTTTGCCTCCCGCGTGTGATTCGCTGGACACGTGTGAACTCGCACTTTCAAAAACTTCCCTCGCCCTTTGCACTTTGCACACACCCGTGTCGACACACACACACAAATGGAAGCCTACCCCACACGGTGAATCACTCCCAAATCCCTTACAGCCTTTATTTTTTTTTTTGTTTTTTGTTTTTTGTTTTTTTTTTTCCCCCTCATCGGATGTGTAATTAAATGTGTGCTAGGGGTGAACGGGACACTGTTCAAGCTTTTGACACTGCACTTCCATCCACCGCGGTGCTACTGGGCTCCAGTTCCTCTCCTGTCCAGTCATATCTGCTGTGAGCCAGGCCACACGGCTCAGCAGGAGCCACACACACACACAGACACAAGGTGCACAAACATGTTGTGCAACTGGATACACACACACACACACAGGTTTGTGCACACACGCACACACCCACACCTTAAATGCCCTCTTCTCTGCAGGAGTTCAAGCCTGCTGTCAGTTTGGTGAAAGTGGCTTCGAGCCCCTGGAGTTTGGCCTCTTCTCTCCTCTCCTGTGCCCGATTCTCCCTCTCTCTCTCTCTCTCTCTCTCTCTCCCTCTCCCCCTCTCTGTTTAACACACACAGTCAATCGCTCCCTCTCCTTTTCTGTCACTTTCGCCCCCTTTTCCTAACTCTCTTCCCCTCCCACGCAGGCTCCCTTTCTTGCTCATTCTCTTTCTCTGCCATCCCTCCACAAAGTAGTCCACATGCAGCCACACACACTCACACACTCATATACACACACACACATACATAAACGCAGATTCACACGCCACTACCTATGTCCCATGAGTTACAAGCGTTCAGAGGCACCAGGCTGTTTTGCTCCATCACCCTCCCGGCTATTTTTAGCTGCCTCGCTGTGCCTCCACAAATGAGCCAGAGTCCCCACTCCAACTTAACCAGAATGTGATTATGCGTTGTGTGCATCACCCTTGGAAAAGTTTCACTGGGGGAGGGGGGGCAAAGGCGGGTTTGCTTTGAGATGGCCAGGTTTGTGTTGCAAAACTGGCCCCCCGAATGTGCAGGGGGAGATAATACGGAGGTGACTGTGCTCCTCGGGGCTCAGATTCCTGTCATTTGATGGGAGCTTGTTTTGCTTGTCTGTGCATCGCTCCATACCGAAATTATTTAGGCGTTTAAACTGTCCTCTGAGCCTCTCGGGCTGTCTATCACCGCGCGAGTGTAACCTTGAGAAGCCGCAAACCCGCGGGGCATTTCTCTCTCTCACGGTTAAACACTCTTCTCTCATGGCAACGTTGTTTTTCCGCCGCTCAGATATGAGGCTGTTTTTGACATATATTAGGTGAACATGAGCACCTGAGAGCATAAACGAGAGGACGACCTTTTTATTTCCGTCTCAATTTTATTTAACGTTTGTCTGTCTCTCAGGCGTATGTATTTTTGGACGAGCTCTCCCCTCACTCTCTCTTTCTCAACAAGAGATGTGAGTCACATCCAAAAAGAGAAAAGCGGCATTGTGTCGCCTCTGGAAAACGGAGGAAAAAAAACAAAAAACACATACAGCCTATATTTTACTTAGCCGCGCGTTCACTTGCCTTGCAAAAAACAAAATGCTAAGCAGATTCCACTGATGAATTAACGTGACCTAAAATCACATCACAACACCAAAAGAGGACACGGCGCAAAAAATAGGCCTCCCTCAACAAACACTGGACAAAAATCCCACACCACAGGAATAAATATTCCCTCAGTTTTCTCCCCTGGCGTATTTTTTACTGGTGCTGGCATTGGTAAACAGCCTTTTAATGCAGGGCGCTGTAAAAAGGTGTCAACTGTGGTGGTTAGGTTAATTTTTCACAGGTGTGGCTCAAATGACAGCATCGGCAGTTGCCATTTTGGGCGGACACAAAGCGCCTCGCCCCGTGGGGAAACCTCAGATACAGTCACCTAGCGCCAAGAGATACTTTTTTAATTTAGCCGATCTACAGATGCGATAAAGTAATTTCACTTTTAGTGCAAAGTAATGTGAGATAAATGCAGAGATAGCCTGGGACTTTGCTGCTGAGGGCCAGATTTGCATTTATCATACAAAAATTTGCATATGATTGGTATAAGATACAGGGATTTAGCAACACAGTCTCCTAAAAACTACGTTCCCATACAGCTAAACTGCATTCTTAATTAGATTTAGGGGGGGGGAAATGTATTTTTGTTTGTTTCTGATGTTTCACAAATACTTTTCTAATAAACATATCTTGTATGTCCTGTCTGGTGGCATTTTAACCACTTGGTTAATCTTAGGTGTAGCAATAAAAACTGCTTTGTTACAGTGACATAAACATAAGGTGTGTCACATATGGCAAAAATGAATATCACGCCAGGGTGAAAGTCACAGTTATGACAAATATTCTTGCGATACCTTATAAACAAACATAATCTGTGACAAACTACACTCCTCCTGAAATATAATTGAGAATGCAGTTTAATTGTATGAGAATGTCATTTGTTGGAGACAGGGTTGGAATTTATAAGTGCCTTCACAAAAGGAAACATAACAAAATTATACAATTACCAAACCATAACAATAAACATTTAGCGAGGCTTACACTACATCCTCAACATATGGATTAGTAATCCAACTGAGATAACAGTGGATTGACTACAACTCTCCAACCCCCTGCTCATTATCATTGTAATTTCATCATTACAATTTCATATTTTAGTGTAAATATTGCGAAATAGATCCTTAAAGTGACATGACACACCTTTACCAGGAAAGCGAGGGAGCTCACATGAAGTTATGCAAATAAAGTAGCTGACAATTGAAATGGTTGAGTGGAAAAAAAGTAGCATTACAAAGCGACTGTGCTGAAGAACAGTGCACATGTCTGACAAACTCTTGATGAGCCTTTGTGGACTTTGTGAAATGCAGGGTCAGCGGCAGCAGGATGTGTACATGCTCGCCGTTTTGCCAGGCATAAAAATGGCTCGCTTGACTTTGCAAATGACCAGGATGCTGCCTGGAAAAAAAAAAAAAAAAAAACATTGACTGTATAATACCCTTGAGAAAATGGGTATTTATCCTTAAACAAACGTACAGAACACCGCTCTACTGTATTCTCCTTGCATGAGGTTACACTGAAGGACTCAGCAATAATTACATACATCTGAAGTGTATTATACATAACAAGAGCCACAGGTAGGGAGCAGCCAGTGTGACTTCACGGCGGCTTTGTGCCAAATCGTCGGATAAAATATGGAATACAGTGACAAGCCCTGTTCGCTTTTGTGTCAAGATAATGAGGTTTTGGTATTCACTGCAAGGTTATGCATATGATTACTTTAATAACACTGAAGGTGTTTTCGTATTGCTGCTCTGCAGAAACCCATCCCTGAAAAAAAAAGTACTTTTTCAGAAACTTTGAAAAACTCGGGTTAGACCTTCTGTTGATGCCGCTGAAGATTTTTACGGCAAACCTACAAAGGTTTGGGACATGAAACATTTTGTGGCGCCGCTTATCAGTGTCGGCTGTCAGTTACAATGGGAAACGGAGATATTGCTGTTGTGTGTGGCTTCCTGAGGGGTCAGTCGATACTCACTTAAGACGTGCAAGGCATGAAAGGAGAGAGAACGATGCCAGCTGCAGGGTAAAACACAATTAAGGACTTCAGGGTTGATGCCAAAATATAAAAATGACAGCTTTAATGTAATTGCAGTGTTGCTGGAGCCAAAACATCCCAAACCGGGTCCTAAGCTCCTAATTAGTGAGCTACATCCCTCTTTGTAGTAACATACCGCAGACTTTAAGGCTTAATGGTGTGTTTATCTCATTGTCAACTTCTACACTTTCACTTTTCTTAATTTGACCTTGTTTTGAATTAATATAGCCCGGTATACTTCTTTATTGCACTTTGATTTTTGTTGTGTCTGCATTTACTGTATGCACCCAGGCACCGCTGAAAACGCGGGTTCTCCTTCAGTGTGTTTTTCGAGGTTTTGAATGAATGAAATGATGCTGATGATATGTGGTTTTACTGGTGGAGAAGCAACATTATTTCACATAAGGCCAAGAATCAGCTGGACAAGAGGGTTTTATTTGCACAGTGAATAAAGGTCTTTCTGTCGATGAGTTAGATTTAGTTGAAAGGGCATTTTTTTTTGGTGTAAAGCAATTTATTTCCTTTCATGAGACGCTTTAGGAGCTCGATGATGCTGGTATGGAAATAAGCACATGAATTTTCCAACATTCAACACAACTGCTGCTGGGAATGTCAGCCCAGCCATGCCTCAGTGATGATAAAATGTCAACTTTGCATCCATTCTATGTTGTATCCATGCTTAAAAACATGAATATGAACAAATATGCTATGGCACACAACGTAAAGGTGGAATAGCAGGGCCGTTCAGAGTGTTTTTACAGCCGATTTCCATTGGGTGCACCTAGTTGTCCACCAAACATTGCCCAATGCATGCCATTTGATTGACTGTACATTTAATTATTTATTCACATCTACTCTTTTTTTCATCGTTTCTTAAGCACACACTTTACAGCGTAACACAAAGCTCGAATTTAGCTGCCGTCCCAGCTAAGACATGCCAAATAAGAAGACATCAATGTGACAATAACATTTGTAAAACTGACATGTTTTGAAGGATTATTCCTTGGAGGAGACTTCCATTTCTTGTTGTGGGTGTCAGGTGAGTGACAGTAAGCAGAGCGTAATCGCGCGCTGATATGAAAATAAATTGTGTTGTGATTGTTTTCATATTTCATAAAACTGAGTGACAGTAAATCTTTTCCGTGAGAGGTAGGGAAGCGAGCCGGGATATCGAGCATCCGGCTGAATCTCAGCCTCCTACTGACTGAGTGTGTACAGACAACACCGGGGATAACGTAAAGCACAGGGGCAACCCAGGCAATTAACTTAATGGAAAAAAGTCATTATCTTTACACCTGCAGGCCCCATGATTGATCTGAATGGGATTTCTTTTCTAATGCTGTGCTAACAGAGGCTTTGTCCCCAAATCACCAACTAACAGCCCAGGCTCACAAGTCATAAAGCATGTAGTATTTACACCAACGAAGAAATAAGTGGCTTTCATCAGTGCTTGTGATGGAGATCATTACTCACTCCATCCTCAGAGGCAGCCAAGCTAAAGTAAGATGATTAGCACAAGAGCGAGCCGGTTATTCCAGTTCGATGAAGACCTCGTGCAGGTGCCGAGGAGCCACTCTTAAATGAAGAGAGTCACTGTCCCGGGCGTCCAGACCCCCTTTCTTCAACAAGAGGGGATTAGGCTGCGGTTTTATCTAAAAAGGCCTGTGTGAAGAGCCCGCTGAGGGTTTTCCGAGGACATCGCTTCCTTTCTTCCGCCCCCCCCCCACGTCCCCCATCATCTGATGGATAATGTAGCCCCTAGCTATGGTCTGAGTGACTCCAGGAGGGGGTCCTTTACTTTAACAAGATCTAGTGAGATTACGGCTCAATGGGGATCCATTCTCTTTATTCATCCTGTTTGCTCAAGCAATTGCCCAGCACTTCAGATGCTTATTCAAGGGGAAAAAAATGCCTGAAATATTCAGGACCACTCACTTGGAGTGGAGTCAGAGTGGACAGCATGACCGACATTGTTTTTTTTTTTTTTTTTCTTGAGTGTGGTTTTTACTGAGAGTCGATCTCTTCGTGCACGTTTGACAACTCTGAAAAAAAGAGAAACATCAGTTGAAATATATAATAAAACACAGCTGAAAGGGTATATATCTTGTATCAAATGACATATCTTATGAATCTGTTCTGCCATAATTAGGGAACTGACCAATTTAACATCTTTCTGACAACGCATATGAGACATAAAGTAATTTCTGATCTTTATCAGCAGCTCGTAAAAATTGCAATAACCTTAATTAGAACTTCATTCTTGCTACACAAGTTTCTTCCACAATTCCAACCATCCACTCCCCTTGAATCGGCCTCCAGTTGACAAAAATAATAAAATATTCACAATAGAGGCAATTAACCTGTTCAAATAACTATTTCCAGCAGTTCTGTTTAATTCCCACCTCCCCCCCTTAGTTACTGTGCTATGTCTGACAAATGTTGACAATGAATGCTGCAGCAAATGCTACTATTTTGTACTATCTTATGTCTTGTCGAGTGTCCAACCTCTGCAACAAAAGCAGTACTTCAGCATTCTCAGGTCCTAATCACACGAAGCGAGGTGAATTTGAAAGCACTGTTTTTTCGGTGTTACATCCACACTACATCATACTTGCATTTAAATGCCTGAAAGCTGTCCAACCACTGCAGGCGATGTGCGTATGCCTGCGCGTGCTCGATACCAGACTACAACTTAGATCATATGACAATCCTGCATCAGCATTTTCAAAGAGCTCCTTTTTCCCCCTGCAGACTACAGCGTCAAACCGGTATTTTTAGATTTACACACTTTGGAGACTGTTTTTCAAAGAGCCCAGATGGAAAACATTGGCTTAGTGTGAACACGAGGCCAAAATGGAGAAAAACAGGAATATTCAAAAATGCATGATTTAATGTGGACATGGATCAGTGTTGGAGACTATGTCGGATGTAGTACCTAGAGCAGGTGTGGGGGCTCTCTGGCCTCTGGGCTGCATGTAGCCTATGAAGCCCAGGCAGCTCATAAATACAGCTTGTGTGCATAGTTTGTGGCGACACACTCACAGTGATGAAAAGGTCAATTGCAAGCACCATTATGGCTTGAAACGTGCTTAACTGGATGAGTTTCAAGCACAAATGCATTTGGACAAAGTTAATGGTCTTCGGCAGTGTTTGAGCTCCCAGCAAGACTGCATTCTGACTGAGACAATATTACGTGGGCACGTTTGGTAGAGAGTGAGCTAATAGTTAAGAGGCTGAAACCTCATTCAAAAGGAGAATTTGTGAAGGAGTGCCTTGCTGCCTTTACAGAGTTGCTGGCGCAGGACAAGTGAAATTGTTCAAAAGGGTCAGTTTATTCATGAGGATGAAGGGAAACCCTTTTGTGAAACTTAGTGAAGTGTCTGTGTGAGTTGGCCTTCATGGTGGACATTACCGACTACCTGTCAGAGCTGAACGCCAAGATCCATGGGCCCAACCGGCTTGTCAGCTCTCTGCTTCCAAATGTGCAATCATTCGAAGGGAAATTAAAGCTGTGGCAAGTGCAACTGGAAAGGGGGTGCATTTTCCTACTCGGCGAGAACAAAAGCCTACTATGACATGTGAATATGCTGGTGAGCGTGCAAAAACTCCCTCAGGCATTTGGCGAGAGGTTTCAGGACATGAAAAGCAAACAGAAGGAGCTGAACATGTTTGCTACGCCGTTTAATGTGGAAGCCGCTGATGTGCCTGACAACCTGCAACACGGAATCATTGAGCTGCAAAGCAACGACGAGCTGAAAGCCAGGTATAACAACCTCCCTCTGCTCCAGCTCGCTAAACTCCACGCGCATCCTGAGGATTTCCCCGTTCTGGGGAGATGTGCGCTGAGGTTTTCATCTCTGTTTGGGACAACCAACTGCTGTGAGCAGCTCTTTTCAAAAGACTCACTTCCGCTCAAAACTGAGTGACCCAACCCCGGAAAACCATCTTTATCACTGAACATGCCTTGCCAAAGAGAAGCCATCACATTAAGGTTTATGTGAAGTTTGACTAAGAAAAAGCATTTTTCTTAAGAATATGAAAATATTAAAAGTTATTCAGATACATCTTAACTCAACGATCTAGTATGTCCCTTGAGCCATGTTCTAAAAAATGAAAATGCCCTTGATTTTTTTTTTTTTTATTATTTATAATTTTTAATTTTTCAAAAAACAAAAAAGACAATTCACATAACACAACAAAAGACACATTACAATGACGCACAATTTAAGACAAGACAAAAAAAAAAAAAAAAAAGGGAGGGGGATGGAGTTGGTACAGATAAACTTCAGAAATGATGGTGCCAGAGCTTCATCGCGTTAAGGCTGAATTATGCTTCAGCGTTGGAAGAGCGTACGGAGGTTGTGCGAAGCACGCATTTCCTACGCAGCGCGTGTGTGTCCAACATACCTCTGCGAAACACACTGAGCAATTCTCCTCCCACCAATGTAGACCCTGTGACGTATGGTCGCTGCTCTTGGCGAGAGGACGAGTCGTATAGGTGCGGGTACTTGCGCACCTCCTCGGCCAGGCGTTCTTCCGCGAGATCCAGCATTCTCCAAAGTTTTCAAACACAACCGACGAGTCGAGACACAACAGTTGTTTTAAAAACGGCGCTGCTGGCCGGCACAACAACAGGATGTGATGCCGGTTGCAACGAAATGCCGGAAATGATGTACTTCGGCGGACCAATCACAGCTCTTGTGGGGCTGCGGAGGGTCCGCGTAGTTACAATTTTTGGGAGGCGCGCGGCAAGGCTCTGCGGCGGTCGCACAACCCCCGTAAGCTTCGCACAACCTCCGTACGCTCTTCCAACGCGGAAGCATAATTCAGCCTTTAGGCAGATCCTTCAACGTTTTCCTTTAAAAGTAAAATGCCCTTGATGGATAAAAAGGTTAACCACCCCTGACTTACAGTAGAGGCAGATACTAACTAATACTAAGATTGGTGGATCATTAATGACAATCACTATTTTGCAAACAGTCAATTAGAACAAAGATCTCTCAAAAAGCAAATATTTACTATATAATAATGCCGGAATTATAGCACGGCTGAGTCATTTACTGGCTTGATAATGATGCTTCTTAACCTTTTGTAGCTGAAATGTCTTGCAACACCTGTCGCTTGATCATCAAGCCATCTGCATCGCTGAGCTGGAAGCGTATTGAAATTTCACTTGGTATTTATAAGGTTCTTACACTGAAACAGAGAGGACCGGACAGCAAATATTTAGCTCTGTGCCGTTTTAGAAGATGTCCACAGATGATGCAGTAATTGTGACCGTTCACACTGAATAACGTTCGGCGGAAGTGTTTTTCTCAGCCAAGGCCTTGGCCCGCGCTCCGGCAGGCAAACGTAGCGATAACGTGTCACTTCCCCCGACGGAGGCTTTCATCCTCCCCGTTAGAAACCAAGTGTGAACTGCGCGAACTCAGGCTGTGTGCGCCGATAATGTGCAACTCTCACAATCTGCTGTTTGGTGGCTGGGAAATAAAACCTCAGGGGCGAAAGAGGGCATGGGAGAGATTAGTCCCAGGATGTCGACGTGATGTACAGCGTGTTAATAAAACAATCCAGGCCATTACAGAGTCCGCTGTTTAAATACAAAATCCCTTCGGTGACATAATGCTCGCATGTCACTCCTGCAGTCTTGGTTTCCAACTGTCATCTTTTGTGAACATGAACATGTCTCCCAAATCCGGAAATAGGACAAGTCAAGACTCTTGGCTTCATGATCGGGTCGCGAAGATGGAAAATGGGAAGATGGAAGACCTCATGCATCATGCGCTGGAGAACTGCCTCCAGCATGCATCCTTTCCCACATGGACTCTATTAACATGTCATCGGTGTCATGCAGAAATCTCGCAGCTCCCTTGTCTTTTATCGCAGACGGCTGAGACGTCTCCCGCATGGGGCGAAAATCCCGTGGTGCTAGGGCTCGACTGAAACATTGATAAGGCATTCCTAAACTGTCACGAATGCGCCGGCATCAATGTGGAGATCAACTCAGTTATTTAAAAAAAAAAAAAAAAAAAAAAAAAGAGAGGTTTCTTCAACACCTACCTTTCAGAGTTTTTTTTTTTTTTTTTTTTTTTTTTTTTTTTAAGACACATAGAGGAGCCAAAATGAAAGAGCCCTCTGTCAGCATGCTGCTTTCATCTAAATCACAATTATCGGCCTGAACTGCATTGAATTATCATTGGTGTCAAACCACTAATGACTAAGGATCTCGGGCTCCCTAAAAGGAAAAAAGCGACAGTGAAATAACACAGAGTCTAAAAGAGCTCATTACTATCCGGCAATACTCACTCCTTCTACTGTACACCCAGATATCATTAAGTCTGCATTTTGGATATAATGACCTTGTGTTGTTACAGGGCTGTCATGGGTTATATCAGTAATGGTCCTCAAGCCACTGTCTCTCACTGACGCTAAAAAGGGACACAAGTTAAGGACACACACCCGTGCGCGCACATACACACACGGACAAAGTTGGTGACAGTATTTTTCCCCGGCCATCCCCCGGAGGACCCGAGAGCCACTGGCCAAGTAGCGCTGTCTCGACACCTTGTCACAACCCCGGGTTTGAATGGCTCGAATTGTGCATGCATGTGTCTGTGTGTGTGTGCCCGTGTCACCTCCTCAGACGCGTTCGCGGGGCAAGCCATATCGATGTGACGCGGCGCAGTGCGAAAGCTGACGGCGGGCGTATCGCTAACAGGGGCGCTTGACGGCGACAGGCGTGCCGCAAAAAAGAAGGTCATTTACGCGGCGTTCCGCTCGATGTAAATGGGGAGATTTTGAAATTGGCTATTAGATAACTCTGTTATATCACTCTGCTTTCCGGGGGATCTATTTCACGCTCCGCCGATCAAGAGGGAAAGCAGAGGAGGTGGTAGTTGAGGGAGATTAAAAAAAAAAAAAAAAAAAAAAAAAAAGAAAATGCTCACAGTGATGATTCTCACTTCCTTTATGTGTTCTTCAAACTCAAAATAACAAAAAAAAAAAAAAAAAAAAAAAAAAAAAGGAGGAAAATCAATTGTCTCAGATCATTTAATATAATTAATCCCAAGGGATCACGATGAGTTTGGGCAAGGGTTAATTTTCTGACTTGATAAGTGAAAATGTTGAAAATTAGGATGCGTTCCAGTGTTACAGCCAGACCAGAGAAAAATAGCAACAAACAGAGAGGGATTTCAGTTGCCCTCTCTATTTTCTTTGATGTGGTTGCTTGATCATGCAAGCGAGCAGCAACGAACTGTAATGTAAAAATATATTTCGGGTGACACATCCGTTTTGCCTGCTAAATGTGCCTCACATCAAAGAAAGTATATAATTTTGTTTTTCCACTCCAACTTTTAACTGCTTCCAGGTCCACTGTGTATAATCCATTTTCAAACTTATTCACACTGTGTACCTTTCGGCTGAACAGTGGGTTACGGAGGTGGGAGGCGGTATTTGTCTTCCTCCACTGTTTCTTCCAGTTTAGTCACGACTTCTCGGGAAGGCCGGCTAAAGCTCCCTGTCCTCTCCCATAAGTCTGATGGAGGGAACAAAAGGAGGGATGCATTAAATATTTCAGAACGGTGTCCTCTTCCATAATCTGCCAGCATCTTATTGGGAGCCGGGGTGTTAATGGTGTTTGCGCAGGCAATGCACTGCTGCACAGACGCTCAAACGAACACACATGTGCTGACTGCAAATATCTGCCAAGTAAAAAAAAAAAAATGAATTATTAATGTTTCACATGAAAGTAAATAGGGTAGCTTGCATGAGCTGTTTAGAAAACGGTCAGCATTGATTTGCTCTGGCTTTCTGAGGTTGATCACTAATCAATACGATACAATTCCTGATCCTTATTTTGAACATGCAAGCAATGTGTACACTCATGAGGCAGCAATTATTGGGAACTTCCAACAGCTCAAATATTAGAGGCCTTATGCAAATATACATGTGTGTGTATATATATAATAAACGAGACTGTCCTCCGGCAGTAGTGGTCCTGTAAATAATGACACTGTGGTGTAGCATTATTCAGGAAAAGGAAAAGGAACTGGATGGGAGAAATGACTCATGCGGCTGTATGGATCAGAGAATTTGTTTTAAAATACATACATGCAATCAAGTCTGATTTACTCCCTCCTTGAATCGTCCTAGACAGGGATTCTGCACCGTGCCGAGACACAAAATAAGTTTTTTTTCTTTTCCCCTCATTTGTCGGGGACAGTTTTCTCTTCATCTTAATAAAGGCGATTTTATCTTAACGACGTAATATGTACAAAGATAAGATAGAGCGTAATTAATTTTTAAATCCGCTTCCTCGCCTCTCTGTGTGTGTCTTTCCGAGGTTCTTTTGTGCGAGTTTCCAGGGCAGGTCATTACTTTTCCTCGGGGGACAAGCTGCCCTACAACACCCGCTTCAAGACAGCACCTCTGCAGGAATCTCCAAACAATATAGTAGTTTTTTGTGCATGTGTGTGTGTGTGTGTGTGCTTGTGTGCATGAATGAAAGAATGAAAGAAAAGCAGACAAAGATAGAAAACGAGTGTGTATGTGTGTACAACCTTGGAACCACTAAGGCAAGTGCACCAAGGCAAGGCGCTCAAGCCGAGGCAGTGACTCAGATTAAGAGCGCCATTATCATCGCATGCGAGAATCTCTACGGTAACGCGATCCGTGCAGTAAATATTTTACAACTATTTGTCTTCTCCAAGAAACCACTCTAGCATTTCTCAAAAGTTGGAGAAGTATAATCCAAATACTGTGTGACATGCATTTACTGCAGAAAGATTAATTTGGGAGTTTGGGAGAGGCTGGTAGGAGGCACTTTAACACGATGCTCACTAGACACAGATGGGTCTCTCTGCTCGAAATTGTTGCTGCCGCTGTGGTTCGACTTCAACTGTGGAGTTCATTTGAAAAAAGAGGAAAAAAATCTCCATTAGAATTTCTATAAACCATATTTTTCCAGGTAATACAGTCAAAAAAATCATTGCATAGGCCACTGCATAGGCAATGTGGCTTTTGCACCAACATTCTGGATTTGGATTCATAAAGTATGTTATGTGAAGTGTTATATACATTACATAACATCATATAACAGTCTGCTCTATTTTTTTTTTTTTTTTTTCTTTTCCAGGAATGGCATTTATCCATTTTTGCAAACCAACTCTTCAATTGGCATTCAGACCCAAAAGGTCACTAGTGACACATAACGTATATGAGCACTTTCTGCTGATGGCACCAAAATGTTCAGCTGCTGCTTCCATTTTCCATTCCAGCAAACAAGAAGAACTGGAAGACCAATATCAGCACATGTCTCTTTAACTGAATGTTTTCAAGCGACTGGTTCCTTAAAAGGGCCAGTCCACCCATTTTCAGAGATTTGCCATCATTATTTTCTTAATTAATCAACACTGATATCGAATAAACAGAAAATAAGACTACCAGTCAGGGCTTTCGGCCTTCAAAATAAAGATTGTAAACAATCAAATAGTGACTTAAACCAACCAATTTCTATTTAAGCATCAAATCAAGTAAACTGGGGAATTTCATGTTTTGATATATACAGTATGTTGTACTGAAAGGCAAGCTGTGCAGTATACTATATAGTCTATTTTCAGTGTAATAACCCTAACCCTATATGCAGCCTTTTTACTATGACATCTAATATTCGTCTATTATTGGTATTGATGAGTAAATGCTAATTCATGGGTTTAAAAACATATTTCTGGGTGTTTTCAAATCATGCACGTCTATCTAGGAGGCTCAGTGACCAAATCGGAAGTCTCATCTTCTGCTTGAGTGTAACACGCTGGAACACAGCCACGGCAGAATCATGCATACTAATTTGAGCAAAAAATATCATCCTCCTGCACTCGGGAACCATATGTGCGTTTTCACTTTGGGCAACTCTCGCCTGTGTCTGTTAAAGCTTGTTTGAATGAATGTGGGTGGGTATCTCTGACGAGGGCTAACCAGGAGATCTGCACAGGAGGCGAAGCGTTAGTGCTGAGGTCGCTCACTATTGCCTCACATACCACTTAGGTATGTAGGGCAATAACACAATACCACATTTTTTTTTCCACATGGACGAACTATACCTTTAAGTTGTTTTGCGGTAATGTTGCCGCAATAACCGCAATTTCACCTCTCCCTCACTTGTTGCAAAAGATTGCACTCGGCATTGAATTTTATCAACATTAACACCTTCACCGAGTGTGTTCCACCGGTGGAAATTCGACATGATTTCCAGAGGGTGCGTACATGCAGAGAGAAAAAAAAAAAAAAGAAGAAGAAAGATGGGGAAGGAGACAGAGCCGTCTGTTGTTTGACAGTGGACTGCAGGCGTCAGCTCGAAATTCAAACAGCTGGAAACATGAAAACAGCATCAAACAGTCCAACCAAGTCCTGAAGTGAATCCCAGTTCACCCTAAACCGCTTGGCAAAACTGATGTCGGGAGAGAAATGTGGAGGTGGTTGAGTTCACTGGCAGAGCTGTCAAAGGATAAAACCCAGTCAAAGTCAACACTCTTGATAATGAGATCCTCCGCGGCTGCAAGGGTTAAAAATTCATCCTCGTAATTGCTGACTTGCAATTGCAAAAAATTAGGACCTTTCAGAGGTGTGTAATTGCAAGTTAATTTCAAGGAGGATTCTGGTGAGCTCCCAGAGGAATCCCTTCTGTTTGGTGAATTCTCACAGAAGGCGAACCTGAAGTGATTTAAATTAACCTAGGTTAGACGCTTTGAGCCATGCATCCAATGGGATTAGAGGGGGGCTCTTCAGATGGATTTGTGCAAGTGTGTCTGTGTCTGTGAGGAGAGTATCGAGCTCTCAGCAGCCAGATGTCTGCAGAGCAATCCCTCTGCACAATTACCTCCGGACATATGGGACCTATAAACACAGCGAGCTCCAGCTCTCCCTCTCTCTTTTACCCTCCTCGTCCCCTTGTTGTCTCTTCATCAAGCGTCCTCTCTCGGAGCCTCTTCCTCCCTCTTTGTGTCTGTATCGCTTTTTCTCTGCACACATTTCTCCCTGTTTCCTGCCTCTCCCTCCTGCACATACCTTCATTTCTCTCTCTATTTCCTCCCAGCGACTCCCATACACAGAGGCAGGCATACATTTCTGTCTTCCTCGCTGTCCATCACCCTTGCATCTACACATACACACACACACACACACACACACCATCTTTCTCTCCCTATCTTCTTCTCTCTCAGTTGGTGGCCACCTTTCCATCCCTCCTCCCTCCCTTTCTTCCTCTTGCACTCCCTCTCTCCCCTCTTGACTCCTGTCAAAACACCTCCTCTCTTGGCACCACTAACAACAGCAAAGCCTATTTTCTATTCAAATGTAGCACGAGACTGTCACCTGCCCAGTGTGTTGTGTGTTGTGTGTGTGTGTGTGTGTGTGCACAGGTTGGGCCCGCCGCACGAATCCCTAATGCAAAGTCTACACAGCAAATGGCAGGAGCCTCATCACATGACAAAAACACACACACACACACATGTTCAATTAGGTCAAATGTGGAAAAACTGCGTTGCCCTTTTGAGAGTTAAAGCACAATGTCATTATTTCATTATTTGACACAAAAGTAATCTTGTTACTGGTAATTATTGCTAATTATGTTTGTGTATTATTAGTGGTAATGAGCTTACAGTAAGTGCCAGTCCACTAACTGCTAATGATTTCCAACACTACATTTCGGTGTTGGATATATTAATAAGGGCTGAGACAAAGTGTGGAGGCAAACTATTCACATTTCCTCGTAAAAATACAAACTGAGCTTCATTGAATAAGTTTACCTGGGAAAAAATATATATTTTAAACAGTTATTAGCATATTTTTGCCTCTGCAAGCATTATCTAGTCGTCATAATTTTGTTGCAGCAAACCTAATAAAACACATGGAGAAAAGCCCCGTCTCTGATAAAGCAACAACAAATGCACTTTGTTTGCAGCGGCCGCGTGTAAAAACGCAGGGGGGAGCGTGTCCTGTTTGTACCCCGGCTAAAACACAGGGATAAATAATTCCCCGGTTTGCAGGAGGTCACGGCGCCTTGTGATGATTATTGGAGCCAGAGGAGTAAACGGGGGGCCGCGAAAGTTTACCGTGGCACAGATAGCTCAGGTGGACTGTCACGGCAATCTAAATATGACCGCCGAGGGAGAAGGCGGCGTGAGGTAACTGTTTTCGTCCAGAGGATAAACAGTGGTACACAGCCGGCTGATTTAAGGGGAAGGGAGGTGGGTGGCAGCTCTGTGGTTAGCACAACTCTCCTTCCCTCTTGGCTATCAGCGAAAGGTAAAGGAGCATTTGCACTCCTCTATATTCAATTAAGTTGCCGTGCTCTGCATTATGCATTAAGATCCAGGGGGAAATTTCACTTGTTTAACGTAAACAGCGGCGATGATTGGTGGGTAAATTGTTCCCTCTCTTTTTTTTTTTTTTCCCGTCCCTCTCCGTCCTCTTTAACCCCGGCCTGAGCCGTCGTCCAGTATGTTTCCCATATGTCCATCGACAGAGCTTGAGAGTTTACTCCTAGCGTAGCATACCGGGGCGCAACAGATATACAAGGACCATGAGATGATAAACAAACGTCGTAACATGAGTGAGAGAGACATAAAAGCTGCGGCGAGAGGCAGTGACTCACCGAGACACTTTATTTTTTCGGTAAAACATAAAAGGCCAGACTCCCGAGGCCCGAGCGGCGCTGTTTTCCCCCCTCCCTCAATATTATATTATTGACCCCCTCTGGTCCCTGCTGGCTCTCTGAATATGGGACGAGGTTTTTACATTTATTCTTGGACACTGTCGGGAGCCCTTGAACTACTTGTCCCTGTCATCTGCAGTTTCAGGTGGAGCCATTGACCTTGTAAAACAACTCAGGCGAGGCTCTCAGGACGAGCAGAGCCCCACTCCGGGCCCTGGATTCCTCCAAACTTCTCCTAGGGACACTAATCCGGGATCTGTGAGCCAGGTTACACCGCTATATAAACTTCAACTACAGTATGTAAACTGCAGCTGATCCCTGTTAAGTAATCGCCTATAAATTCAGCTTATCTCACACTGGCCGCGCAAAGTTCTCCAAACTGTCAAATATTGCTCTAATTCTTAAATTATTGTCGGTGAAAACATACAATATGGCAGTTAAGTCTGAGAAGGTAAATTCCCTGACCCAGTTTATGTTTGAACAGATTAAATATTGACTCATTTTCGACATAACACACAACTTTGTGGCGCGCAAACACCACATCGATAGATAATGAGCAACACTTTGATGAATGACGGCAACATACAGTCTCTAGTATGTATAAATTAAACATCTGGCACACAAGCAATAGCCACTTTTATTTTTTTTTCTTCTTCTTCTTATAAATATTTCAACAAGTGTTTCCTCAGAGAGAATTCGCACCCTCTGGAATTTCTCAAGAGCCGTCAGACGTGTCGCAACATCAAACAGGCGATGGCCGGCCGGGCCGAAATCATGAACTTCAGCTTGAGCGTCTCAGCCTGTAACGAGCTGATTGCTTCTGACTTGAAAGCGCGGGGGCGGCGGGAGCGCATATTTGAGGATGACCACAGGGACGTGGCCCAGGTATCTCATTGCTGAAACAGGAGAGTGAAGCTGTCAAGGTGTGACATATGAGCTAATGACCTGTGGCCTTGGCGATGGAAGGGAGCGGGGGTGGGGGAAAGGTAGCGCTTCATACAAAACAAGCGCTGGAAAGCGTTCAAGAGGCTGTAAAATGTGGCATCAAGCAGATAACAACGACCGGTCTTCTGAACCATTGGGTTTTAATATCCAAATAGATCCCTGGCCTGCCATCTGCAGTTTGCATTGAAGTTGTATGACTTTGTTAGCAGTCCCTGTGTACTAAAGCAAGTTTAAAGCACAAAAGTATGGTACAAAAGCCTTGTGTGTGTGTAATGTTACAGGAATTGTACGTGGGATTTAGCGACATCTAATGGTGACCAGGCAGAATGCAACAAAACATCAGTACGCCGCGTTCCCCCCGAGGCTACAGGGGCTTTCAGCGAACACTTTTCTCAATTCTAGTAAATCATCTGAGAAAATATGGATGAGTGAAGATGTCATTTTATTTGGCATTTTACTATTTTCACCGCAAAACTTTATATCATAAGTGACACATTAAATACAAACCTCAGTGTAATTGTGGTGACATGAAACAATACAAACAAACTGTTGTTAAAGCACTGACATGTAAAATTAAATTCTAGCTATGTTTTTTTTTTGTTTTTTTTTTGTTTTTTTTTTGCAGTTGCAGATGCTCTAAAGAATTTTACATCAAAGAAAGAAAACCTTTTTAGAAACTTTTTTTTTTTTTTTTCATTTTTCATTTCACAGTCATTCTAATATTTCATGCCCAACATGATAGGCCACATAATAAAAATCATACACAACAGCAACTAAAAGCAGAAAATCTGCCAACCAAACTCTTCTTCTTTTGGTAGCCACTCTTGCATGTTGATACTAACTGTCTTATTAGCGCCACCCACTTGTTTTGTCCTGTCTGAGCCACCGTAGAAAGATGGTGGAGAAACATGGCATCCCATTTAAAACTGGCACCTGTGCTTAAAGTACTTATTGCACCTTTACAAAAACTCTTTGATTCCTCATTTCTCCAGAAAACAAACAAACAAAAAAAAAAAAAAGTACTTCGGGGTTTGATCATATAGACTTATGTATATGTTTGGTTTGAACCCATGTTTAGGATCCATACTTCTTTATATAATCCTGTAGGGCAGTTAAGATATGAGGCATTAAGAAGACAATTGTTTGTGAAAACACTTCCATATAATCCTATGACCCACTTTTAGTCTTCGCCAGAATACCTCATTGAATCCCATTATATGGCTTTATCGCAGCGTTCCTTCAAGAATAAATTTCCATCATTTAATATAAATGTGAATGTGTGCTTTTTTTTTTTTTTTTTTTTTTTCTTTTGGAGATGATTTCTATATCCAAGTCCAGCTCAGCATAAAGATGACACTGGGTAAACAAAGCACCAGTCAGACCCAACCCTGTTTATTGTAACAAAAATAATGCTGGCATCTTTTTGATGCTGGGATTTGTGTGTGGAGTTCATCTACAAGGCGCATGTGTCCTGGATAAATACTGAAACGATGATATTGCAGATATTATGTAAGACTTTGACGTTTGGATAAAATTACCACAACATGTTCCCGTGTGAACGGCGGCGTCAGTCAAACAGAGGTGTCCCCAAACTGAACTGATGTGACCTTTTTTTTATATGGCAGAAGACATCACATCTGTGCCGGGATGATGTTTAGACACAAAACACGGCTCTAACATCAAAATAACACCGTCATCATGCAAAGAACAGACTAGAAGATGAAGATGAGGCGCTTTCAATCGCTTTTTGCACACTTAATGCACAGTATTTTCCATATCACAGCCAGTCCACGCCTGCAAATTATAAGTGATAGCTCATGGATGTCGTGTCATGAGAAAAATTAGTCTCCGTTTTTTGTTCCTGGTTGCCAGCGTGAAAGTTAAAATACTTCTCAAAGACAGTTCGTCAGCGTTATACAAACATTTCCTGCGGGTACAGGTGACATAACTTTTTTTTTTTCGGTTTACTGAAACCCTAATGGAGGGAGCCAAATAACATACTCGGGGCATAGTTATATAACCGGTAACCCTTTTGGCGTTTATGGCGTTGAAAGATTAACAGCTTCCTAACTCGCTCACCTCGAGAGCTTCATGCAGCCGCAACTGGTTCAGAGGGTCGGCGAGGTTAAACTTCAAACCTAGACTGCATTTATTTATTTATTCAGTCATTTATTTTTGCAGCAACTTCATTTGTACTGTCTTTTTTTTTTCCACAGGGCTTCAGTCTAATGTTACCCAGCCATTAAAACTGCCAGCTGACAGTGAACTTCATGGTCGTGTAAACCTCCACCACTTGAAGCCATTCATCATGTCTGAGGAAGGAAATGCAAGCAATTTACTTTTTTACGTCTGTTTTTTTTTTTTTTTCTGACTGGGTCCTGTAGACAGAGAAACAGTCCAAAACAGGGTAAACATGTTAGAAACACACATTTTTAGTCAGTAAACCAAATATAAACCCACTTAGACTTGTATTTTGGGAGCCGTTTTATGAAGTTACCCATGTTGATATGATGCGTGGCAGTGTTTTTAAATTGTAAAAAGTGATATCTTTGTCACGAAAATAGCATAGTGTTGTTTTAAAGTTCGCTTGGAGGGCCCCACAAGTAGCCAGTCTGTAAGAGAAGTTAATAAAATATTAATAAACATTATTAAATCCATGGAGGCAAATGTTTCGAGTGATTTTTTTTTTTTTTTTTGAAACCAAAGAAAACATCTTACCTGTGTAATTTTCCTCTTTACCACCATGTGCCAAGGTCTTCAATGAACTTCCTGGCGATTCCAGTGAACTTCCTTGATCCTATAAACCACGGCCAATGGGAGCCATTCGTCATGTTTGAGGCGAAAAGCAAAAACAGATTAGTCTCGTAAGAGGCTGACTAAAAACAGACCCGAGCGGGCCCATATGGGCTCGTAAAGAACACAGCCCTTTCTGTAAACACTTCCCGGTTGGAGAAGGGCTCAGCGCTGACACAAAGCAGAGCGGTGGACTCGGTGCCACAGAGCCACAGCGAGCAGAGCAGCCGCCGGCGTGGCCCGACGCGAGCGCCGCCGATTCGCACAAGAACCTCCGCTCTATGCTGCTCTGCTTCTGTGATTTTTGACACGGCAGCGGAGAACAGGGTGATCCTGACACCGGGAGGATAATTCAGCACCGTGTCATCGTTGTGTAACGTGTCTCTGATAAGAATAGATGAGGATGATCCCTCATGTGCTGACAAATATATTTCTCTGCAAAGTGCAGAATTGCGGGTTATTGTACCTTAACACCTTTGGGAATGTATTTTATTTATTTATTGTATGTATTTACGTATATTGAATCTTTATTTATTCAGGCAGTCTTGCCTGCATAAATGAAATGGAAATCTATTTTCTAAGAGACACCTGGGATCATGAAACATTCCTAAGCCAAAAATACAATCAACAAACATAACTTGTACTACACTCCATTTTAAATCAGATCCGTTACAGAGAACAAATGATCAGTGACAGATTGTGCAACCTTTCACAATAAAAGCTCAGTCGGCAAATCTGCGTCTACTCTGTTGGTTCTATTTTTTGTCCTTTCCATATTTTCAATAAAAGGTGCACCGTGAAAAATCGAGCTGGTCTGACGATGAGGACGATGTAGACCCAACTATCATTCCATGCTGACTCCACATTTGCCAGTTGACTCTACAGGGACCTTACTTTGTAATTTTGCGTAACGCCCCTTTAAAAGCATGTAGTTTGCAGTGTGTTCTCTCCTCCTTTCTAAGTGCATGGAAAACATCACAGCTAATACAGTTACTGTTTGGAAAAAGGAACTTTTAATGCAGTAGATTTTTACATCAGTACCTCTACTGCAGTAAAAACATCAGCAAACTAATGGTATTTCTACTGGAATATCAATTTGTATTACTCTTTCCACCACTGAACTACACAACAGACAAGAATCAAGAACAGAGGAACATAAACAAGAAATTAATAAAAGCATTTACAAGAATAATAATAATAAAAAAAATCATATAATAAGTCTTTATAGGCTCCAAGAGGAACATAACCGACTGTAAATGACTGAGTTTTGACTCCATTTAAAAGATGCACAGTCTCTGAAACCACTTTTTCCAACATCAGTGAGCACATGAGGGATCTCTGGCTTAGGTGAATACTGCAGAGCTGTACCTCTGTGTGCAGGCGAGGCAGAACCTTCTCCTTTTTATGGGGCTGTTTTTACCCAAAGAAGAAAGAGCAGAAGAATAGCACCTGAAGCCTCATCTTCCTAATGGTCCAAAAAATGCCGGCTCTTGAGCGGATAAAGCATTTATGGCCTGTAATTCTACGGACAGCCTCCCTACAAATTATCCACTGCAGCTCGGCTGAAAGCAGCTGGCAACAGCTGGGACAAGCTCGTATTGACGACATATGGCTTCGGCGAATTATCAAGTTAAAGTCGTGTTTATCGTCATCATCTGCAAAAACCTCGCCTCACATGTCTTCTACGCCTCTGTGGCCTTTCATTCCATTAGAATCACCCGTGATTGATAGTGTTTTAATTCGCCACGAGGTTATCGGGTGCGCGGTATGCTTTGAGGGGGATAAAAAAGAGGGTACCATTTTGGCACAGCCATATTTTGTACGGCGTGTTCTGAAACGTGAACCCGCCCCAGTCTTGGCATTTCCTGTGAGGACTGTGGATCCATTCATGACCAAATCAAACCATCAGTCTGACAGCGACGCAGCCTTGTGTAGTCATCTGTGTGACCACACCAGAGAGCCGGCCCCCTCCTCATATCGCTCCGGATCAAAGCAAGAGTGATGTTTGATCATCAGATAATGGCGCGAACCCCCGAGGACCCCGGATCAGACCGTGACTTTGTACCACAAGCATTCATCCCGTATGCCTTCTTTTTTTTTTTTTTTTTTTTGCAGATGGTCTCTTTGCAAATTGCCGTCCTAAATAAAAGCGTTTTGGAGAAGTACAACAGAGACGTGCAAAAAAAAAAAAAAGAAAAAAAAAAAAAAAGTCAAAAGGGCCGAGCGCTCGCTGGAGAAACATGCCACTTACCACGGCGGGTCCTCCAGTTTCGGTGACCTAGATAGGCGATGACACGAGCCGACTGCGGTGCCTGAAATCAGCTCCATTTGCTTCATGCCATAACAATGCTGATACATTTCTGTTTGCTGAGGAGCAGGATGACTCTGTCAAGCGCAATATGCAAATTCCGGTGTTTTCACAAGAAAAAAAAAAAAAAAAAAAGCCATCCGGCGTTTTGCATCAAATTTGAGGATCTGCTTCAGTGGCTGGCAAAAAGTTGGGAGAACAAAAAAAAAAAAAAAAAGTATACAGAGACTGGAGCGCTGTGTTATTGTTGCTGCTTCATATTTACTGCAGAATTTCTCTTTTTTTTGTTTATGGAGCTCACGCCGCTCCATATCAGACCTTTTTTAAAGGGCAGGATTTCGAGTTTGCTTATCATTAAACACAAACTGTCAAATAAACGAGACACTAGATAATTGCCATGTAAAGATGTTAAGACAATGATTGATTGTTAATGCACTGTTTTTCTTCGGCGTGACCGTGCGTGGTGTACATATTCATGAGGCGCGATTGATGTTTTTGCTCCGAGACCATCAGCTCACATGAAGACAGATATTGAGACGATGACAAATTGGCACACATACTCTCCAGCTTGCATACAGAAGCGAGTCCACACACACACACACAGCACAGCACACACACATATCTATCACTATGCTGGTGTCCACTAAAGGGACAGTCCAAGGGCATGGTGTGGTCCCAGACACTTCCTCGTCTGACAATTCTGCCTAACTCTGCACTTTCTGCATAATTCCCCTTACTATAGGCCTAAATGATCTGCAAGATCGGCATGAATATCAATGTCACGCATGTCAGACTGCGTCAACCCGGCGCAGGCTTGATGCATGCCGCCAACTCCGTCGTTAAAAATGCTCTGCCGGGCCGGGGCCCAGACGGGAGGAGAGAGATGCACAAGCCGGATAACGCTGGCTGAGGCATTTATGTCACCTTAAGAGGCGACGTAAGCGTCACTTTGAGAAATACGGGAGGAACGGGAGACCCTCCTCGCCCAGCCGGAGAGCTCCGAAATGATCCCGGGCAGCTTTGTCACTGTCGCCCGTTGAGAAATAATCGTTAACTTGACCTCATATGCAGTCCCAACGACAATAAAAAATGATGTTTTCCGCGTTACCGCCTGACTTTGGCAAACAGGGCCATGAGAAAAATGAGATTTGGACAATTTGACAGGCAGCCTAATCGAACACCATGCACATCTGTGCTGATGTAGATGTAGCGTCTTCCCTAAATTTGCATTCAGATTTTAAAAAAAATAATGTAAATAATCATTAATCCTCAGGAAACTCACACAAGATCCAGCTGCAGCAATATGTAGAATTATTTAGTAAAAGATTTTTCTTTTTCTAATAGTAAGGGAAGGCATTAATTTGCCATTTTTTGTAAATGACTTGAAGGATGAACACAGAATCCCACAAAGCAATTCCACTGAAAATAGAGATATGCCGGATTTATAGTCTTCAGGGATGCAAAACACTGAATATAATTTTTACCTTTCTTTCTCTCCAGCTCAAGTTAAAATGTTCCGCCGTTTTTTCCCACTCTTTAATCGCTCATTATTTTTGCAGCATTCAACATGCTGATAAAACAACACGTTCTCATTCCAAACACCGTTGCTTTTTCACGCCCGTCTGCGTCTGAGGATAGAGAAACACAGGATTTTCTCGCTTTTAGCACGCCTCCGTGTCATGCGGTTAGGTTTAGGCATTAAAAATGACTATGGTTAAGGTTAGGGAGAGGTTAGCTTCAGGCGACAAAACTCAAACCGGACACGGTCTCGTTCAGCGAAACCGCTTGAAGGTCCTGTGGCTTCTACGGCCGTCATCCCGACCGCATCGCCCCGGCAGACTTTCTCACCCTTTTACGTGACGTCACCGCCCCCCGCCGCCTCACGCCGACGTCAAAGGGCGCCTTTTGCATCAGTAACGGACGCAAAAGGCGCGTTAGAAGCCAAAGGCCGTGACAAAACGTGGCGTTTGATGACCTGGGAATAAAAACAGCCTGGATAAAATCACACCCTTGATGTAGGATTCAAATGATGGCTTCAGAAGGCTGACACTGATAGCAATATGTTTTTTGCACCGCTGCTGCTTGACAATATTTAATGCCAATGTTGATTTATCTTCAAATTCGACTTTTTTTTCTTTGCCAGGGTGCGAAAAGCCTTACAGACAGCATTTGGACCGTGCGCTATAACATTTAAACCTCCACAGCGAAACCCAGACTAATAAAGTTTCTTGAGGGTTAGCCGTGCTTGAAGGCAGGGTTTACCACCACACCTATTCAACCGTGGGGGCAAAATTAAAAAGAAAATAAAAATTCATTGCAGGCTTTTACGGATTTTATGGAGCCGGTGTCAGAGAGGAGCCTCAATCATGTCGCAGGTTGGTGACACTCGCTGGCTGATATCCAGGATTTAATAAAAGCTAAATATCTGTTTCAGTCTATCTAATTTGACATTCTAATGCCTGGTGATTCAGCACTGTGTACCGGAAAGTGTGCCTTTTTTCTGCCTTTTCAGTGGGAGATTTTTATCGCGGGGGTACCTGTGTGTCGCTCTCTTGCAGCAGAGGCCACCTTGAGTGCAAAGCGGAGGTAGGTGCCCTTCACACGGCACGTCCCTCTGCCACGTTTCAACATGCAAAACCATCAGGCTCCAGCTGCAGCGGTAACCGAGCTTTCAAATGAGCTGCTGTTCGTCACATATTGCACTTGCATCAAGGGTGAGGTGGAAAAGAAAAAAAAAAAAAAAAAAAAGGAAGAATCTCCAACACCAATTTGAAAGGTCAAGTTTGTCCTTTAAACAGGATATGTTATTAGCTTTGAGTGTATTTTTAACAAAATTGGTGTCAGTGGTCAGATTGATGTTCTGAAATTCAAGTGGCTCCAAAGGCACTGCGATCTTTTCTCAAATGCTTCGGCTGTGCTTTATTTATTGATCGTTTTGTGTGTGTGTGTGTGTGTGTGTGTGTGTGTGTGTGTGTGTGTGTGTGTGTGTGGTGGATTGGAATCAATGGAATATCCCCTAAACCATCCCCATCTGACATTTGAGGCAGACAAAAGTAAACACTTCATCATTTGATGCAAGTGAAACAGGGAAAAAAAAATACTTTCATGAGACAGAAATATCCATGGCCAGGAGAAACTAACTTTTTTTTTTTTTTTTTTTTTTAATTCTCTTGTGACTTCAATATCCAACACACAAGAAAATGATCCCTTCAGCTATTTTCTGTCTGCTCTCTCTTGTCTGTGTTGTCAGCCCTGAGACTCACATGACCCACCGCTGGATCCTTTTTACCTTTAAAGTTAAAGTCCTCACGTTGCCCGATAGCACTTTTGAAGTGCTTGCTCAATGTGACCACTCTCTGCGCTGGGCCGCGGTAAGCAGTTGTGTGTGCACCATAAAAATAATTGCACAGACAATGTGCCTAGAGTAAATTTGGACCTGTGCCTTTTGATTCTTTTTCTTTTTTTCTTTTTTTTTTCCCAAGCTCATTCTTCTGTCACTTTCAAGGACATCACATTCGGAGAGGGGACATTATTTTAGTGATAACCCCTGCTGTTTGGTACAAATTGTTCCCTGTGTGCTAAGTATATAATCAAACAGACATCTAGATGAAGCTGATGTTTCCTGATGCATGGCTTAGAGCGGTAAGCTCATACTTGAGCAGGAAGCACCACAGAAATGCCTACTGTGAGCTAAACCGCGACAGGTTTGAGGTAGGAAGCACAAAAAATTTCAAAGCTGCAGGAGCTATTCTGGGTCTTAGAGTGTGATACAAGTTTCCAAACTTAAGCTTGGCGCACCTTGATCATACATTTCTCCGCTGCCAGTAAGGTGGAGCTATCAATAATTGATTGCATTTTTCACCGGAACAAAATGTTTGTGTTCTTCAAGGGCCCCGACGTCTGCACTCATTGTTTTATTAGGCATCTGAGACTGTGTTGTCTGCCTTTTTTTTTTTTTTTTTTTTTTTTTTTTTTTTTTTAGACTTCAACGGGGCGAGTTCTTGCCTCCGTCTTGGCACTTTTGAAGTTAAGAAAAGATCATTTGAATGTGACTGACAAGTCCAAGCGCAGCAGTTTATTTATGTTTTAAAAATTGCAGTCTCTGCACATAATCCACACCATGCGAGCTCCAATACCTTATGCTTTCCAGCTATTCAAATTTGTGTTCCCCGGAAATTGCACTTCCCGTTCACAGTAGACGCCTATTATGCTGTGCAGAAGTTGACCTAACTAAATGGATAAGGTCAAGGCTTGTAGTTTTAAGCAGTGACATGGAAGCATATCAATGAGAACAGCAGTTCAAGAGTTCAATGATTTGCCATAAAGGCATATATTTGCTACTAAAGCTCATGGGATCACGCTCGGTGAAATGCCCCGCTGCATTAAGAGTCTGGCCGGCTTCGCTTGAGGGGAATAGACATGCATTTTACATGATTCATGTACATGAAGTGGGCACCAACCACGACGAACAACCGCACTCTGCAGTAAAAGGCATGACATGCCATTGTAAGATATAAGATATGACAGAGATATGCTGCAGCTCGCAGCCGCGGCACAGTGGATCATATATCAAGAGTCGGTGGACTTGGAACTCACAGAGAGAGGGAGCGAGACAGAGATATGACAGGAAAGAGCGATGCAATGACAAGATACAAAGGCAGAGAAAAAAGAGGCGTGTGAAGACTGAGAGGAAAGTTACGCAGAGAGTGTGAGGAGCCTGTGGAAAGAATAAAGGTGCTACAAAAGCGGCGAGGGAATCAGTAAAGTAAAGCAAAACCCATTTAAAAAATCCTCAAAAATCGAATGTGATTTCGCCTCAGAGGGGATGAGGAATGAACCTCCCCGCTTATTACCGTAAAATAAGGATGGCATAGGGTAGAGGCATAATGACAGTGAAGCTGCTGTCACATAGCCGGGTCTGATCCAGTTTTATTAGCTCTGCGCGGGAAGACGCTCCTCCTCCCTGCGGAGAGCGGATGGCTTGTTGTGGCGGGAACGCAATGAAGCGTACTTGAAAAGATCCCATATCACTTAGCACCGCCATCAGCGGATCCAGGGGGAGAAAGGTTCAAAGTGAACGTGGAAAAAAAAAAGGAAAAGAAAGAAATTTTGCCGCGTGTAAAAGATGGGCACAATAGTAATTAGAGTGGATTTAAGGCTTTAATAATGCAACCAAGCTGAAAGGTTAGGTAAGATTACATAAAGTTTATTGTTCCCTCAGGAGGAGCTCCTATACAGCTCAAACACAGAGCACAATGAAAACCTGTATTAGTGCTTAAATATATATCTCTCCTCGCATACAATATAGCAGAATTATATGCTGTGGGAGAATCTGAATACCCTTATGCATCTTGCAAAGCCAGAATGTAAAACAAGCCTTGATAGTAATCGAAATATACGCCTCTTACGAGATGACTGGAGATTAGAGTAAAAGTTACACCTTATGGGCGTGTGGATTATTAGAATGTAATTCCGGCAGCTCTCTTAATCAGAGGAGACTGCAAGGTTAGATAGGATAAGACGATTTTAGATGAAGCTCATTGTCCTTAGAGGACTTTCACGTACTTCACTTAACTGAGCAAATAACCGGAATAAAATAAGCGCATATTGCAATATTAATTTTCCACAGTCCATGCATACGGTGCAGCTTTATAAATTATGCAGCAGCAGGGCCATCTAATGTCCCTATGTATGCATGTGTTTACATATGCATGTGAGAGTGAAATTACAGTTAAAGGGATTAAAAAATGAACAGTTAGGGGCATCAACCTGGCGGGACTTTTTTTTGGCTGCCATTTATATTTGATCTCTCTCCCCTCCTTAACTTTTTTTTTTTTTTTTTTTTTTTCTTGCATAGAAGAGAGCTCCTTTAACCTTTTCTGCCTGGTGCTGAAATGAGAAATTTAGTCTTTCACCCTGGGAACCCAGCTCATTAAAGCATATTGGGTTCCAACCCATAGTTTTAGCATCAAGGCCATGAATATGCATTATTCAACCACAGAGCTTTATCTCATTGTGCTCCCTTGGAACAGCAGTTCTCAACCAAGGGGCAAGAGGGAATAAATATGTAAAATATTTCCACTACAGTGTTATATAATTTTCACAATAATGTTCATAGTCTTTGTGATTTTTTTTTTTTTTTTTGTGGGTAATATCTGCAACTCCCAGGCTTTTTTAATTAATTTAGACATTGTTAAAAGGAGGTTAAATGCAGTCACGGTTGATCATTCTCACATCAAAGTCCCATTGCTTTCTTTTCACAAAGTGTGGCGTACGAAGATAAAGAACTGCCTTCATATATTACTCTAAGATCTGATAAGCTGGTCCTGTGAGGGACATATTAGAAAAGGAAATACAATATCTGAATTCATGCATACAGTATGTGAATTATATAATCACAGGATGCTCGCTGTCCCTCTTTCTCTCCCATCATGCCTCTGAGCCCAGAGGGATAACAAAGTCTGTTACCGCTGCCTCTAAGAAACTGCCAGATGCTTTCAGAAGAAATCGCATTTAGCCGTCTTGCACTGTGATAATGTGCTTCAGCTGCACTGTTCTGTACATTCTGTGCTCATTCACACAAACTCGGGGATCGGCATCCTAGTTCATTAGGCGATCAATGAGTGATTCCGTCAGACTGCGTGTGACGTGCCGATGAGGCCGTGAGCCATCTGACAAGCTTGGCATGTTATGATGTAATTACATTCAGGGAGTGGTGTGCTGACAGTTCATTTAGCATATTGTTAACAGCCGTTAATCGATCTGAATATTTAGGAGAGCCCACTTTTGCACAAAACGCCATTTGAATTCTCAGCTCAAGAATACTATGCTGGATTTGGCACACCCTACACCAGTAGTTCTCAACCTTTTTGGCGTCAAGGACCTACAAACTGATACACATCAAGCCGCTGACCCACATTTGGTAAGATGTCATCTCAGGGATTTCCATCTGATTAGATTTAGTCACTTCATGTATACTGTAGATTTACAATGACGAGTGTGAAATCTAGCCATTCTCATATTGGGTTGTAGTCATGTGAAATAAAACTGAAATTAAAATATCCCCCATTTTTCTGGGACCCCTGGGTGTCCCCGGACCCCAGGTTGACAGCTGCCGCCCCGTACCACGGGAGGCCGGCGTGACACAAAGTTCAACCCAGTTCAAGCTCATTTGTCACGCTGATGATAATTCACCCTAGCCAGGTTGCCTGCCTGTGTGGGCTGCTCTCCACTGCAGCCGAGAAGCTCGGTTTGCCACGCTGCATATTTGGCAAACAACATCAGATGGCGAGTAAGCAGAAAAAAAAAAAGAAAAAAAAAAAAAAAAAACGTTTAGGATTAAGCCAGATTTCTATAAATGCAGAGTAATTTCTGATGACACTGCTCTTACAAACACAGTTCCGCGCCATTATGTTTGCCTGAGTGCAGTCTGCCAACACGGCACAGAGCCATGAATGTGGGCCATTGGATGTAACTGTAGTTTGATTACTGAAATCTGTCATCTCATTTGCCTATCATTCCCTGCCACTTAGATGTCGACGAAGATGGCTGACTCGCGATGGCAGTGTCTTCTTTCAAAGCGAGCGGGATCTTAAAGTGACATGAATTTAAGTGTGCGATCCAAGTGTTTGTGCAGTCATTTAAAATCAGTCGCATTAATAATGAAACATACTCCGGGAAAATGTCCTTTCACAACAACTGCTGATGGAGTCGCACCAGTTTAAATAGCGTGCCTCGGTAGCGGTCTATTCAACACAGTGGCAGTTTATTTCTGCTGAACTTTAAGTTTACACCCCCGAGATTTATTTCATTCATTCATTTTGTTGATGTCTTTGGCCCGGAGTGCTCACTGCGGTAGTGTTATTGCACGGCATTTCCCAGAGACCACTTGTCAATCAGAGTGTCATCATTTTTTTTTTCTGGGCATCAGAGGATGTTTTTATTTTTTATTTATTTTTTATTTTTTTCCTTCTCCTTCTTCCATAAAAAGACCCACTCAGCAGTGGGTGTTTTAGACCAACTTAATGCAAAAGCTTTCATAACCTGGCTAAGCAGCACAGCCTCATTTTGACACCTCATCTCAGCTCAGCATGCCGTGTTGTTTTATGCCAGAAACGCTCACAGCCAATCAGAGCTCATTGCATCATAGCAAAGAGTGGAACTTTCTAACTGTGCTTCATTACTATATTCATGCTGCAGCGACCCCTTTTATTGTGTTTACTCAACAATGAAAAGGGTAAACAGCTGTCAAAGTGGCAACACAACAAATATTCAGGAAAAAAATAGGAGATGGCCTTAGTTTACCTTTTAATTAATTCATTCATTCATTTATTGATCACATAATAAAACAATATTCCCAATGTGGGATGAATATAAAACACCTCAACAAATACATTGCTGTTTCCTCTAATTATTGTTCTACGGTAATTACAGCTTCATGTTGTAATTTGTCTTCTCGTAAGTTAATATGGGAAGCATGCTTGAAATTTCCCCACTGTGGGACTAATGAAGGAATATCTTATCTTGTCTTATCTTATCTGAACTTATCTTATCTTATCTTATCTTATCTTATCTTAGGAGTGGGGGAAAATGGTTCATATGCTTTGGAGCTGGCCAAAATCCCAGGAATTCTGGTCCTATCGTCATGCCTTCTTGGAAATTTAATGTCAGATTAGCGTCTGCCTTTTGCAAAATGAGTGCTATTTATCAAACAGATGCCGTGCCGCTGCAATGTGCATTTTCTCCTGTATGCATGTGCATTTAAGGGAGGATTGCACTAATAACAGGAGATATGAGGAGTGTGGTTGATTACACATTGCTACTGGATTTATTAACGCTCATGCAATTTGTGGAAAACTGTGTGGAAAATGCTCCGCAAGTCCAACATTGGTGCAGGAAGCGTATATTAACCTGTACACCAAAGAAATCTCAACAACAGCTACAGACAAAGGTTGGGTGCACCACCAGACTTTAGGGTATTTTAAAATCCAATAAACACAATCACAAAATAGCTTCTTTGAAAGGGAGCGGCAATATATTTTAAATGTGCATGAGTGGATTGGAACACATAATTATTACAATTTTGGTCCAGCACCAAACAAAGAAGGGGTATTAAAATATGCAGAAGGCCTCGGTTATCTTGACATTTTAGTGAGACATCGGCCGTATTAATGCCATCAGCGCTTTCCACCTGTTGTGATACGAGCGGCTGCCTGGCTCGGCTCCGCGTGCTGACCCGTCTCGGGCCGTGGTGCCTTGTAATGAAGGGAACCTTTTCTTTTCCACTTCTTTTTATGTCTCGTCTCCAAAAAAAAGGCCTTTACTTTTTTTTTTTTTTTTTTTTTTTAACTTTTAATATGATTTCCTCTTCTGAAATACAAGCCCGAGTTCTAATTTTGGCTACAAGCATCCCTTCAAAGTAATTCTGTGCACTTCATTAACCAATACTTCAACTTAAGCGCCATTTGTCTTGTCTCTTAATTACTAATTACAAGTTGCACGTCGCACAAACTGCAGTGCTTCATCATTCAGGTGTGCACATTTGAACCTCCATGGCAATCCAGGCCCTGACTGCATAATGATCTGCCGCTGTAGTAAATCCGATCTTACTGCCATGCAGATTGTTACCACTTTGTGCAGGGCAAAGCACGTTGGGCCTTTCATGTGCATAAATCTGTCGCGCAGTCTCTTCAGTGTTAAGCGACATGGTTTCACCACGCGTCAAATAGACCCAGGCTCTTGTCAGCAGAAGGAAACAGGAGAAGGGAGGCCTCCTCGGCACCACTCACCTTCATCATATCCATACGACTAAACACACAATGGAAATATTAGAAGTGTACACTTCCATTTCTGGATTAACAGTCTCGCTGTAGCTTGCTGGAAAGTTCAAACATTACCATATTTCTCATTTGTGTGCTTTTGTTTTATTATTTATTTATTTATTTATTTATTTATTTATTCATTTTAATTTTCAGTGAGTGTGTATTTTTGTTTTGTTAGTGGAGGCATCTCTGGTTATTGCGTTGTGCTCCGCTGTGCAGGCACTGCTGTTGTTGGGAATTTATGCATGTTTATGTATGCATATATGACTAAATATATGATTCTCTCACCCTATATATTCTATTTATTTTGTACCTTTCGATCTAATTGTAATGCTGCTGTTTATTTGACTTCAAGAGAGCATCTATAGGGTGTTAAAAAGAAGCGGTTTTCTTGTTTTCAGTCATACTAAACCCTTTTACGAGGCAACTCGGTGCGACCCGTGCGATATTACTAATGCACAATCTTTGATGCGATTCATTAACAAACGAGGGGCTCTGTTTAGTCGGTCCTCGGAGCTCGGAGGCGCACGCAGTTGTTGCCGCAATGTCATCACGGCTGCGAGTTGGCGCTACATGAGAAGTGCATGTTACGGGCCCACTATGATGCAATAGGCACCGGCTGGCTGCAAGGCCTGAAAACAAGATGGCACGTTGAGGCCGAGCAGGTTAAACCACGACTGTGCTACACCAATCAGCGACGTAGACATTATTTATATATCTTGCGCATAACTTTTTTTTAATGTTGGTTAATTTACTGAGCTGTGACAGTCCCTAATAAGTAACATTAATTCACCCCGCATCTTCACAGCCATCCTTAATCTTAAAAGACACAATTCAGAGGCTCTTGCATGCATTTCTCTATTTCCCGCTGCTTCTCCCCGGCTCGCCCTCCCCGTCGTTCGTGGCTACAGGTCATGTGGCACGCTGCCACGGTTTGAGGACACAAGGTTTTGTCAAATTCTGGGGATGTAAACAACTCCACGGGCTGACAAGGAACCAGCCTTCTAGAATATTAGTGTTGTATTTTCCCTCGGCTCTGCTTGCTTTCATGTTTGAAGCTGCACAGTGTGGCTGCTCCTGGCAATAAGGGAAATTTGCTTCCAACTTTGGTCTCCCAGCCGCCGAACTTAAGCATTATTAACAAGGACAGTTAGGTTGTGTTGCCGCGTTGTCATTTCACAATCATCACAACAGCAGTTTATGATCACGACCGGCAAACAGCAAACATGTGACGCACGATAATGTCATTATCTAGTTGTTATAACTCGATTTAGTCTGTACAGTTTGTGCGTATGGGTTTGACGTATGCGTCCGGTGGCTCGCGAGGGCCGGGTTTATGTCTCTCACCCACAGGCCAAGCTTTTCGGACAGGCTAATCAAAAAGATCCAACGGGGCCTGAGAGATGAGGCATCAGATCAAGATGTCTGCTCATGTGGTATTTGCATTTTTCATTAAAGCCTCCTTTCAGCGATACTGTCACCCCCCATTCGACTTGCGGAGCCGCTCAGAATATAGTTCATTTTAAAAGTGATGTATGATTAGCTCCACCAGCCACAATCCTAATTTAAATGAGTTTCATCTGTGCGGCGGGGGAAGCAGTGCAGGGATGCACAGCTGTGCCTGTTCCAACTGGTGAGATTCAGTTGTTCCTCCTATTTTCCTCTGATATACTAATGATTTGCTTGCAATGGCTGAAATTGTCGATAAGGTCACAGGAGGTAAAATTTTCACAGCTGAACTACAATCAAGTCAGCTTATGTTATGCCATATAGTTCTTTTTTTCTTTTCTTTCTTTTTTTTTTTTTTTTAGTTCAGTAGTGTGCAAAATTAAATAGAGATCAACTTCATTTGCAATTCAATGTCAGTGCTGAGTTATGCTCTCTTCGACTTACTCATTCAGTATGATTCATCTCCAGTGATTCATAGCACCGTTGCATTGTGCTGCTTGGTGCTGGAAGTGGCTGAAAACTGGAGGAGCGCAGTGTGGCATGCGGAAGTGTAACAGCATCGCAAAGTATCTGCGATCTGATTCTCCCCTCGGTTAATGGGATGGTATGTGAAAACCCCCAGTGCTTTTCCCTGGTACCTTCTTCCAGAGTATCAACAAGGCAGCCTCTCTTTTCTTCCTCGCAGTAACAAGAGACTTCTCCTCTCCTCTCCACAACAGTACCTCAGAAGCCTGCTTGGTTGCTCGGGGTCTGTTTTTGCAGAGTTCTGCAAACTGACTCATGTGTAGCATCAGCAACCTGGCAAATTATTGAACACAGCTTGTGTTTTGTGAGGGGAATTATCGGTTAATAAATATTAAAAATTAATGCATTATTCAAGCTTGTGGCCCCAGGAATGCAAACTTGTTGCAGAGGTAATGATGAAGATTAAGATGCAATAGTGACACCCATTCAAATCTGATTTGCAAATGATTATTTTCCTTGTTTGCTGTAGCCAGCGGCTAATTATTATTCACAGTGGGGACAACAATGTGTCATCATCTATTTGCTGGAGGATTAGGGTGATATGGCTTGAAATGCCCATGTTTCTCACAAGAAAAAAAATGCCAGGGGCCCAAACATTACATAGGCTTTTCAATTTGATAGCTGCAGAATATGTGAACAACTTTAGGGCATCATAAACATGAGAATTTAGACTTTTCTGGATAATTTGTATAATTTGAAGGCTTTGTAAAAATTGTGATACTATAGTACACAGTGCTACATTGTGTGTTTTCTAAAGATAATCTGAATTCGGTCCTCTCTAAACACATCATTGCCAAATGAATGGCAAATGCTTCCCACTATGCCCTGTATTACTCACAAGCTGCTATCTAGAGGCATATTTCATTATTTTATCTTCCTGCTGCTTACTTACACGTCTACTGAAGAACGGTTCTCCTAAATTTTTTGGGCCAAATTACTCTCAAATTGGCTTTTGTCAAAGCACAACACGGATCATTATGCCTGTTGTTGATAATGTCAAGTTTGCTGTCATCCTTTTTCACAGAAACTGGCAACATGACCTCTTTCACAGTGATATATTACCAAGAAAATTACACTGAAATTAAAATTTTCATGTGGCCTGCACTGTGCAAATGGCAATGTGGAATTATTCATGAGGTCATAAAATTATTGATTCCATGTGTGAAATGTGTTATGATGTGTGGAGCATCAAACTCAGGCGTAAAGGCATAAATTTGACACTGTCACGGTACACAGGACACCAAAGATTTTTTTTAAATGATGCATTAAAAGTAGAATTTGTTACCCTCTCCTTTGTTCTGCTCGCCACTGTGGAGGTCCGACGTTGTAAGAATAATACCAGCCGGTGTAGGGGATTATGATTACTCTTATACCTCCAGATGCTTGATGCTTCAGGGCCCTCAAAAGGTGAGCATCCACCTCAAACAGGATGCAGACATGCTTATGATCTCGTGTCGGATATTAAAAATGTACGCACATGCTCCAAGTCATGAGATGCGATCTGCAGACTCTCTGGAGCCACTCTTCTGACAATAACTAATGTCTTTCTGATTTTTTTTTTTTTTAAGGCAAAATGGATACATTTTTTTTTTTTTTTTTTTGCTTTTGTCATGCTAGAACTCCTACGACATGTTTGATCCGAGCAAACAGACATCACGAGTCCACAAATAGACTCTCCAGTCAACCGCCAGCGGGGCGACTCAGGGTTTCGTCTTGATCACGAGGCAGATGAGAGCCCTGTCCCGCTTTTGAAGGAGTTGATGTTTTCACACATTTCTGACGCCACGTCCGATCATCAGGAATTAGGCCGGGTTTTCATTTTAAAGCTGTGGTAGGTGAGTCTGAAAACAGAGAAAAACTGAAAGTGGAATGCACTGAGCCCTCCTCGCCTCCTCGTCCTCTAAATGTCAAACAAATAGCAATTGACGGCCCACAGTGAAACCGTCCCGCTCTGCAGTTTACCTCCACTGGTGAGATCCAACAGAATTGCCTTTAAAAGCAAATAGCAGAGCCAAAGCATTATCAACACTGATTTGTATTAGGGTTACTCGTTTGTCCTCACCCGGCACAGGCATTACTGTTACTGAATCCAAACATGTCAACTTATAAGATCTACATAACAGCGGCTTTGATGTTCAACAGAGAAACATTCCTAAGACTTCAAGATCAAAGTCACCTTTGCGCGGGCAGGGCCGGGGGACGGGCTGGAAAACAGACACTGCTTCGCGGGAGGTGTCATCCATTCCTGATTCCAGATGATCAGGTTTTGTAGCTGGAGGCTTGCCAAGGGAGAAATGGAAGCTCACTGCGAGCCACAGCTGTAAGGCTACATGCAGGCATTAGTTTCCAGCAGCAAATTACTAGTGAAGCCACTGATGTAAATGATATCGTAGATGCAAACACTACAATGGTACACTGAGTGAAAAAAAATGTGTGGCGGCTTTGCAGTTCACACGCTGTCGAGTGGCACAGCACCGAGCTAGCTGCCATAGTTGATGTTACTGCAAACCTGGAATAATAACAAATTATTGTCCAGAAATGAAAATCCACCATGCCAATAGTGCTTTTTTGTTGTTGTTGTTGTCATTACTTGCATCATCTTGTTACAGCTGCTACAAGAAAGTAGTCATAGAGGGGTTTTCACTCCCACTGAGGAAATCACAAAAGACATGTAAGCTACATCCAAACACACAAAGAAAACAAAGGCAGATACACATGGGGAGCATTAGTTGGCTAATGAAAAAAAAAAAAACATGGCAAGAGAAAAACAAATGTATCAGTGTACACAAGATGATGTTGAAGATGAGACACACTTCCTCTTCGGCTGCCCTAAATACCTCCCCATCAGACATGCAGGCTGTATTTCAGGCTTGTAGTACTTGAGCGAGTAGTTCAAGTGGATGACTAAATCAGTAGTCAATCAGGAGTCAACCCATTTATTTCTTAATTTCCCATTGTAATAAAAAAAATAGGAAAAATGTTATGACATGAGAAAATATGATAACATTGAACTTTAATGTAGCAGAAATATTATTAGTAGTAATATCAATAGAGGTAGCAGTAGTAGTAGTTGTAACAGGAGTTGTAATAAGAGCAGTAATTCAAATATTTCAACTACTGCTTCATCTAAACATTTCAATGTTCACCATTCTATTACTGCAAAAATATATATACATGTACATATATGAAGAAAGAGAGAGGGAGAGAGGAGAGAGCAAGAGAGAGAGAGAGAGTATTATTATTTGTAATTATTTCCTCAATTAAACTAATTTGCGTTAAGCCACGCCCCCAAGCCACCCTGCCAAAACTGCATGTCACCCCTTTGCTACTGAATGTAAACACTTCTATATCCACCACTGCCAATTTGGCCCCTAACCCCCATAATTTGTGCTGCAGAAAAAAAGAACTGAGGGATGGAAAAACACCAGCGACTCGTGAAGACCTACCAGACATGTTTTAATTAAAAAAAAAAAAAAAAAAAAAAAAAAAGGGAACTGATAAGAAGACCCCGAGGTTACCAATTTTGACATCACTGAATACATATTGCATTGGTGACAGTCTGTGCAATGTTGTAACCCCACAGGTTATTGCTGCTGAAATGGGTTGGTTTTGTCAATTGTTTCCCAAGAGTGACTCGATTTTTTTTTTTTTTTTTTTTTTTTCATCTCCGCGAGTAGAAAAGTGCAGACGTTTCACCGATCCGGAGGGGAAATTTGCTCTCCCAGGTTACAGAACAAAACCTATGACTTATGACAGTAAGTGTCCTATAATTTATCACTTCTGTACGAGCCCCTTAGTGGATCCCCTTGTGCTCATGCCCTGCAACAGCTTCCTTGGTAATATTCCTTCTTAGCAGTGCTACTTTTTTTTTTGCAGAAAGTGACAGTTTGTGTGTGTGAAATGTAATGAGGAAAAAATTGCTTTCTGTTATGATAGGGATACATATTTTCGACGGCCACCCACTATGTCAAATTTCGAATGAGGTTATGCGAATACCTGTTATAGTTGAAATGATCACCCTGTGTTTAATTTCTGCTCGTTTCTCTCTCTCCCTCCCATCGTATCATTTCTTAACTCGGGCCACTTTTGCGTGCTTAAGCATCGTCAGCTTTACCTTGAATTACCCCGTTTGGGAAACAATGTTGCCGTACAGGAAATTGGCAAGGTGTGTTTGAACCTCCTCCAGCTTCATACCTTGTAATCTGTTGTTTTCATTTTTTTTTTCCCTCTCACCCCAAATATCCATCCCTTGTTTTGCAAAATGCCTATGGTGAGATGTGTCAGGAAATTATTTCGCTGCAGAGAGTCACACCTCTCTCCCGCCTACCAGACCTCACCTCAGCGCAAACAAAACAAAACAACAGCTTAATATGGATGTAAATGTAGGGGAGGTCCGTGTATGCCTCCCCTGCAAGGCATTCAGACAGCTTGCCCGCATAGCATACATGCACAGCAAAGACTTAAAGATAATGTAGGCTCTGACATCTGTTTTCAAATTTAAAGATCTGAAATATCTCTAACAAGCACCTGTTCTTGGCAGCATGCAGCTCATGCAACTGTAAAAAAATATGCATACATCATAAAGCCACTGCAGAGCCTTTCATTTAAATGATAAGCAGATACATGCAGATGCTGTAAACAAGCAAGCAATTACTATTCACTATATGTTTTTCTGCACAACATATATTATTTGCATGAATGTGCACCCTAATAAAGGCTTGGGCTTTCTGGTTGTCTGCTATTATATTTCCCACTTTTAATCAGGTCCTCGTGTTCTTTTATTTTTTTGGTTATTTTGCTTACTCCATACTGAAATATACTCAGTTGCTATCATTCTGGGAATGGTCCTGTTTTCCTCTCATCCTTTTATGCTGTCTCACTAAATAAAGGCAAGAGAAAGGGAAAAATAATTAACTAGGCTGGACAGCTCACTCACCTGTGAAAACCACAGAAACTTTTTCTTTTACCACAGGCGCATTCTATTATGCCTGTTTTCCTCCATATACCCACATCAACCGCATTTTTTTTTTTCTTCTTCTTTTTCAGGATTGACAATAGCAAGTGAATCATTACTACACAACATCCCATTGTCAGCCATGCAACCACAGGTTCCAGTACCTAATTCACCCCTCTCTATTCTCCTAACTCAACATGGCTATAACAGCAGCTCAGAGCCTGTGGTTTACCTCTGGATCCACACATACCTCTAATTGCCAGCGCCTGTCCTTTCCACTGAGTCATTAGTACTGTAATGCACTGTGACATCTATCTTTGGGCCAGAATGCTGCGCTCAGCGCCATTGGTCAGTCTTGCCAACAGGAATACAAGCAGAAGCCGGAAATATTAATGAGGCGGCCTAAAATAAAAGCAAGTGTGGCGTGCACTGTTGGTTGATTTTGTGGTGTTTTGGCACGACTGAGATAGGAATCTACTTCATAGCAGCGTCTTCTTCCCATCAGGAATCAAAGGGAATGTAACGTGGTGATTTTGAGAATTAACAACCCCACTGGTGTGAGATAGAAGCGACCACAGTCTGATTTGTTTGCAGTAATTACACCAAGGTTTCCCAGTTAATTTGACAATGATCTATTGGTGTATCAGGCAGCCACAACTGCAATAACAGACAGCAAATCATGAAAAATCATTTACTTTAACAGGCTGATGCAATTGTTATACACCGCATCCCCACTTTGTGAGCTGCTGTAGCATTATATGGCTGTATAGCTGTGTAAACTTTTTTTTTTGATGGCCCATCTGCTGTGCTCGCTCGCTCGCTGCGCCTGACCCTGGCGGTGAATGAATTCTCACAAAGCCCATTGTTTGTTCCTCTATAGATATACACGTCCCAGGACACAAATCCCTGGGTAATATGCTAGGAGTCAGGTCAGAGAGTTACTGCAGCGCTGGCACAAACAGCCCGAGTCTTCAACTGTGTACTTTCAACAGCCCCTGACACAACCCCAGGCTCTTAGTTTTCGACGCGTTACAGTCTGAGCTGAACTACAGTGTCAAGCAACAATATGAAAGGTAAAGGGCAATTTGGCGATAGCATAAAAAAAAGGGTGTAAGGGGGAGATAAATGCAAAATGTGATTTTTATTCAGAGATATGTAGTGGGCGGATGTTTTACATACAGATTAACAAGAGGATTGCCAGGTCCTCTCACCCCCGCCTCAATTCACCTCCAGAAGAAAATTAATCTCTAACAAGCCCACTGGTGATAGGGCTGTGGCTACACAACAAGCTCGCAGACTCGGATCCAAGATAGGATCAGAACATGTGGCACGGGTGCATCAGCAAGTAATTCAGAAAGCATGAACATCTCGTGGCGATGGAGGCGTAGAATAGGGGGAAAAAAAAAAAGAAGTTTGGAAAATGCACAGTGTTGTAATGTGCGTGCGCTCGTTCGGGTTTTTGTCGAGTCCAAGGCGAGGCTGGCGCTCGGTTCCCGGGGAGGGAGCCGCAGTAGCAGGTCACAGTGTTTCCTCTCACTTTGCTCCCAAAGTCCTCAGCTGTGTTGTCCCTACAGAGTGTGACATCACCCAGGGCCTTTTTTTATCTGCGGTTATGTGTTCCAGTTTGAGTTCGAAGCTTGAAACTTTGCCCAATAACCCCAGGGACCGTGATTCTAGGCTGAAGTCTTAAGAGAGCACATCGTGTCACCTAGTTTTTGCCTCACTGTGTTTTTTTTGTCATGTTACAATGAAATAGAATATTCAAATCCAATAATCAAGATAAAACATTCATGTGGCGTGTCAACTTCGGGGCACTTAAAGGCAAGGAATGAATTCTCTCTCTCTGCCTCTGCTTTTCAAGCAACGCTTGAAAGCAACGCCGCGTGCTTCAGAAAGAATCTAAAATGAAAAAGAATGGAGACTATGACACCGAGAGATAATTTGTGCGGCGTTGTGTTTATTTTTCATTACCAGTACATGCGTCTCCTATTGGAACAAATCACTTCCTTCATTCATAACCCTAATGACTACTTGATGAGTAACCAGGCCAAATTCTGGGGAAATTGACACCAAAAGCGGAGGAATTATGGAAGCGAGCTAAAGGTAGTCTCCTTTTTTCTCCCCCCACTGTTAGCTCATCCAGGATATATTAAAGACTTCACATCAAATGATGAATAAAAGGCAAAAGAACAGGCTGCCATCTTTTGATTATAGGTGTAATTGGCCTCCATTTTGAAACCTGCTATAATAATGGCACCAGCATAAAAGACCAACTTCAGATCAGTGTCCCAATACTTGTGAAGGGAAATATCCAGAGATTTATGTGGTGACACATTCTAATAAAACCACAATGTTCGTTTCCAGTTGGAATATCATGGCTGTAATCATAATTATAGCCGTTAAAACCGCAAAGGTGCTCTTTACTGTGATGGTGGATATGACAGTGATGCCGATAGCCTTAAGCACAGACTGTCAGCATTGCCAAAGCGACCATAATTACAATGAAGGATATTATGACTAATAGTGTTATGCCTGGTATCAGGGTCATTACCGGAAAACGAAAATAATAAATTACACTCTAGTTGCTGTGTGCTTTTACTTTCACTTACGTACATTTTTGCTTGAGTTTTATTTTTAAATCACATCCATTACAGAGGAGCAATGACCAGTGACAGATTGCGGATCGTTTCACAATAAAAGCTCAGTCAGCGGAGATGAGAAGAGGAATCACCATTGCCAAATTTCACAATAAAAGCCGCACGATGAAAAACAGCAGATGATTGATGGGAGCGAGGATCAATTTAGACTCAGCTGGCAAAAATGTGGAATAAGTGTGGAAAGATGTGGAATAATATCAGTGAGTCGGCCTAACATATCACGACTGATCACATTACGAGCTTATTCCACATGTGAGTTGAGTCGACAGGGTCCTCACTGCAGTTTTAGCGTAATGCACCTTTAAAAGCATGCAGTTTGACGCGTCCTCCTTTTCTAACTGCATGGAAAAGATCACAGCTAATACGCTTATTGTTTTGAGAAAAGGAACTGAGTCACTTTTACTGCCAGGCCATTTTAAATGAGACCCTTTTTACTTTTACTGCAGTAGATTTTTACAGCACAACTTCTACTTAAGTAAAATATCAGTAAAGCATCACTACTTCTACTTGAGAAGCAATTTGTAGTACTCTTTCCACCACCGCCATTGGCCACCTTACTTTTGAGTTACACCTTATAATGTGGTGGTACTCGCGTTTATTGGGCGAATAAATATAGTAGACATAAGCCCACGGTACCCGCAGATGTAGTATAAATAATGACAGACAGAAAATCTTTCTTTTGAGGTTTTTAATAAAGATAAAGCCTGGAGCATGGTCTGTAGCAGCTTTGAAAGCACGCAACCGTCGATCACTGCCCGGAAGAGCCTCTCAGCCATCGCTGCCATCATTGCACGCTCCCAAAATAATGCACTGGGCCAATTAGCTCTTTCCCCTTGACAAATGGGAACACTTGAAGGCACATTTTATATATTCTGACTTTTCCAGTCAGCTTCGCCACTTTGTTGGCTTGCTCATCCGCGCTCAACTGGCAATTTCGGTATTTCTGACGTGACTCGAAGGCACCATCGGGCGCAGATAATCTTTCTTTCGACAGATATTACGCCAATGCCTATCCTGCAGAAAACGCACAACTTCAAAACCTTTTATTTATTTATTATTTATCCTTTTTTTTTTTTTTTTTTTTTACAAAGTTTGAAAAAATGAGTCATCATATGTGGATTTTCTGTGATGCACATTTAATAATAATGCTCTTTCAGTGGTTTGCCAGTGTCTTCCAGTGGGAGTTGATTTCATCTGATAAAAGCAGAGGAAGGAAAAAAAAAAAAACATACACGCATACAGAAAATACAAAAGCAGAGACCCGAGGTTCACATGATGCTGAGAATATGAAATGCATGTTTTATGAGGTTGTGAAACTCCATCGGTTTACAGATTGATAAAAAATAGAAAAAACACGAGGATTACAGCTCACGCTTTTTCCAGCTCCCTCATAAATGCCAATGAAAACCTAATCAGTGTTTTTTCTGATCTAAACCCTTCCAGATTGAGATATCAAGTTGTAAAAAAATGAGAAAAGAATCCCATTCTCTTCAGCTAATGCATCTCTTAGTGGTGCTTTGAAAATCCCCTGTGTGGGGGGTTATTTGAATATCAATAAGGCAAAAGACAGCCTGTGTGTGATCAAAAACCCTCGCGAGTCAAAAGTTTGTGGGCGAACGTGCATGACCCAGACAGATGGCAGCGCTCAATCCCCGGACAGTGAAAACGAGACTCAAGGCAAAACTTGAGAGGGATGAAACTTGAGTGAGCTTAAGAGGGTTGTATTTCTCTCTGAGAGGAAAAAAAAAAGGAGGAAAAAAAAAAGGGGGGGCACTCTGTCTGCCATTGCAAGAGGATTCAGACAGATTAAAGACCTGCATTTATGGTTGGGGTTAGTAGTTTTTAGTGTGTTTACTTTACAGCTGGGGTCTGTGCTTTGCGAGACCTTGCGAGGTCAATCGACCACAGTAAAGAAGAATGCCACTCAAAAACTCCAGCCTGTGCACAATCCAGACATTTTTAACCCCTAAAGCACGAGGACGGGGGAGACAGACGTGCACCCTGACAAACCGGCGTTTGCAGAAACAAAGCCAGACTGACATTTCCGGGCTCATTCAGTATATCCCGCGTCTTAAAATATGCATTAACACGAGCTTCATATACTATTAATATCGCTCCCAAACCAGAATCTACATCCCCATAGAACGGATAGTGCTCCGCTGCACACCATACAATACTACTGCATTAATGAACGTTACTGTATAATGCAGACCATAATGTCTTAAGGCACGGGAGAATAGCGTATTAAAAACATGAATTTCCCCTTTAACAGTCAAAAAGGGATTGTGCAGTAGTCCATTAGGGATAAAAGTGTGGTGGAATAGTGCTGACGCGTATTCTCATTTGCACTGATGCCAAAGCCCTCGGCCCCCTTCTATTAAAAGCTATTATTTATCAATATATAAGATGTGATGTAACTATTCTTGTTATTAAACCGAGGTGAGGAAACATACAGAAACTTGGCTCGGCGGTTAGAGGGCCGACAAGTTGTTGGATCATGCACGAGCCCCTCCCATCATTCATATTTCATAGAATAAGGATCATGACATTAAATGCTGGGATGCCACAACCCACAAACATGAAAACCTAAACCCAGTGCGCACTGATAGTGCCTTTAAATGTTTAATGAAACCCACGTCAAACCTGCAAACTTTTACCCTTAATATAACCTTTTAAAGTAAAAATGTGCATTATTTAATAGAAATAAATGCCAATATTCCCACTCTCCACTCTTTTACATAGAGAGAATATACTTAGATTTATTTCAATTTAAGAAAAGTAATGCTCCTCTATGCTGGACTGACTAACACTGATTAGTAATTATTAGAGACAATACTGACATTTTATATGGGAAGAAAAAATGGTATCTGATTACGAAACTATGGTGATATATTAAAATAGATTCAAATACACTTGAGAAATTACAGCTTGTCGTAATTATATTAAAAAATGTTGATCGAGTAATGATGTGCTGAATCATATTTAATTAAAGTGAGATTACTTTTGCTAATTCATGTCAAAGAAATGAATCAGTTGAGCATTTCATTACATTTACTTTAGTTTGCGCCGTTATTGTAATATGTAGATGTGTGTTTTAAGATGCAACAGTAGATTTAGCCAAACTTGGTGTTATGTTCCTGTGGTTTATGGACTTATATTTTCTTTTTTTCCCTGGTGTTTACTGTATTTTAGTCTGCTGTGTTCATTTTGTGCCCATTGTTCTTCCATAGTCTTGTCAGCTTGTTCATCCTCACACCTGCCCTGCATTGTCTCATTAGCCCCGCCCCTTGTGTCGCATGTCCTCGTTGTGTTTCGGCCAATCACCTGTCCCCTCCAGGCTCGTGTCCCGCCCCTTTCTTACCAGGTGTGTCAATCACTTCAGTTTGTATTTAACTTCTGTTCTGAAGTCTTTGTGTTTGCCCGTCTGTGTTTGCCTTCCTCTGTGTAGCATATGTCTTTCTCATTCCCGGTTTCCTCGTGCTGGGCTTCCTGGGGGGGATTCCACAATGAGGGATTTGCAAGTTAGCCAGAAAACTTTGAGAAGTGCCCCTGAATATCCTCCTGAAATTTCGTCTGTCCTTAGCAGCTGTCATCCGGGAACGACAGAATCATTATCCGAAACATTCAACCTCCTGTCTCGGCAGATTCAAATCGCTGTCATCAGGAAATCATTTTTTTCCCGCACTTATCCGGTTAATTTTCTCATCGTGGTTTGTGGAACACCCTCCTTGGTTGCCTACGTTCAGTTCAGTTTTCATTAAATCAGATCCTTCACTTCAAGCTCACTTCTTGCATTCGGGTGCTCCCGCCTGCCTACACATAACACACAGTCCGTGCATGTGTCGTAATGAAAAACAGAAGTGCCGGCTTCCTATGGAAATGAGTTGAAACGATGCATTGTGTCTAACTGAATATGATCCAACACATTAGTGCATACAAGCCATGACACATACCAAACGATAAATTACAGTTAACTTGTCTGTGCACAGTTATGTAATAGCAAGCTGTATTATTATAAATACTAGTTCCACACAAACACACCCCACAATATAGATGAATTGCACCTTACATCTTGTGTTTCCGGTTAGCCAGCCAAATAAAAGCGTCTGCACAGTGATTGAAATCCTAAATAAATAACATGTCGCAGATGACATGTTCGCAAACAATAGGGTTACTGAGTGGCGAACCCCAACAGCATCCGAATTCTTTCTTTTTTTTTTTTTTTTTTATTCTCTATATCTGTGGTATGTACACCACATTCATAATAGCTGCACTGATGTGTAACATTCATAGATCAAATGATATGAATTATACAGTTTTCAGCTTTGCAATTCAAGCGCCCACACATGGAAGACTATTAATTTTCAGATGAACAATAGTTGTTAGAAGGAAAAAAAAAAAAAAAAAAAAAAAATCTGCAGTGTTCAAATGCATTCATATTCATGCAGTATTTAAAGACAGCTGAGCCTTTGTAGTTTCAGCTGGTGTAATATATTCACACAATACAAAAGATTTAGATAGGCTGTGCAAATTTAAGTACATCTGCTTCTCAAAATAACACCCACACCACAGCGGGTCGCATCCTCCCTTTCACGAAAAGTTTCCGATCTTTATGTCTAACACAAGGCACGTTTGAGGAGACTCGGCTTTCGGGGTTCATTTATTGTTTTCTTTTTCTTTTTTCTTTATTTCTTTTATTTATTTTTGAGGTGTCCTCTTGTAAATTCCAGCGCTGTAGCCTCAACAGGCGACAACTTGCCAACGCCACTCTTCCCTGTGCACGCTGTACCCCCGGCCTGAGTGATGAAACTTTAACGCGCAGACCTCAAAGAGGAAGAAAATGGGCTAACAGGGAGTCTCGGTGATCTAAATAACTTAAAACATGAGGGACATGAGAGGATTTGGGAAGCGAGCTCATCACAGGTGAAGGTGAGCAATTACTCATCCTCAGGGCTGCCCCGAGACATCGAGGCGACTCGTGTGCCTGCCCCGCGGAAACTGCACTAGATGGGAGTTTGGCTCTTATTCTCTGGCACTTTTTCTCATGGCCTTAATTCCTGTTGCCTAGCAAAATGTAAAAAAAAAAAAAAGAAAAAGCAGTTTGAGTGTTTAAGCGGAGTGGATTGTTCGCTTTAAACTGGACGCCCATTCAACTCCAGATCTCTTCTGAGTGACACGTGGCCCTGAGCGAGCCGCGCCGCGTTGACATGACGTCAAAGCGCGTTGACTCCGCGTTCAAATGGTTTTCCATGCTGGAAGCGGTGGCTGAAAATGAAATGTTTCGGCAGGGATGCCTCTCGGCTCTTTCTCGCTACCTCGCGACCAAGGTCACACCGCCATATGTAAATTTGAAGAATGCCTTTTTCTGTGATTGATTACACTCGCCTGGCTCAATGGTACCAATTAAATTCGCCCAGACAGCAACCCCGGTCTATTTGGCACCCGACTAGACACGGCTCCGCTTTTAAAGTCGGTTCTAACAGTTGGCAGTGGGGTCTTTGTGCAGTATATCACCAGTTGGTTCTCCATCCCCTGGCAATTAGATGATTTTAAAGGAGGAGATTTGAGGTTTAGCTCCATTCATTTAACTACAATTTAAACAGTTTCGGCCAGATCAAGGAGGCCATTTGGTGGCCACGGTTCAAAAACTTTCAGCACTTCCACCGGGTCACATGGACTTCAAATTAGCTGACATGAGGCAAACAGCTGGTACCGAATGTTGTTATCCATATTTGTTACGTTGCAAATTGACACTTCAGAACTCCGGATATTAATGGATGGTGGTGTTCATCGTCATTGCCAAGGTTGATTTGATGGTTTCTGCATTTAGTTTGTTTTCAGTGATATTTTTAGCTGAGGAAATATTCACTTGGTGGGAAGCGTGTGTGTGTGTGTGTGTGTGTGTGTGTGTGTGTGCACGGCTGAGTTTTTCTGGCGTATATGTTCTAATTATAACAGAGTGGTATGATGCTGAAAATGTTATCCCTCTATCATCTCTCCGCTGCAGTGAACCCTCCACAAAAGCACACCTCCACACACACACACACACACACACACACACACACACACACACACACACCACTAAGCTGATTTTCCCCCAACATAAAGAAAATGAGGAGGGAGATTTCATTATTGAGTGTATCCCTCATTTCCCGTTTTTCATTTGTCTCCCTTTGAAAACGAGAATATTTCCTCGACTGCATATTATTGAGTAAATAACAGATCATTTTATTCTTAACCCTTATTTTGCCGCTACCGAAGGACACACTCCGGCTTCCAGCAGCAGCTCGGGGACCAGTTTCATGTGTAAAAGACCTTCCAGTTGACCCCGCAGAGGTCAAGTGACCACCGTTTTGAATTTTGAAACAGATTTAACTCAGCTTTTTGCACCAGCCATTGTTTCAAAATCATGCAAATGCACAGAAGATATTATCATGTTCACCATTTTCACTTGACAGCTGGTTACCCTTCCATTACACCTCCAGCTCCACAGTCCATTTTAGTGCTTGACACACACATGTGCATATCAGAGAGTTACCAAGCAGTGTGCTCATCGACTCAAAGCTGCAGTTTAAACAGAAACAAGTGTGCATAGGCCTGTAGTAAATCATGCTTTATTCTCTAACCATTCAAAAGCTAGTGGAAGAAGCCTATAATCATGCTTATGGGCACCACAGCTTCCACAGCTATGCGAGGTATTTAAAAAAAAACAATGCATACAAACCTCCTACATAATGGCTATATGTGGTAATGATGGCTTAAAAGCATAGAAAACCTGTTTACATGTGTTTTCTGTTGTTTTTTTTCCACAGATGCTGGCTCGTAATCCAAAAGCGTAGACTCTGTGTCGACTTTACACTCATGCATATGAAAATCAGTCCCTCTCATAATCAATTTTGGAAAGAGCTAACCTAAAGCAATGCAAAGTCTACCAGCAATACATCAGGATGAAACAATTGATCATTTTTGCGCCGACTAACAAGATCTTATTTCCACGGAGATAACGGAAAAAAACCGCTCACCTCACCTCACATTTGATATATTAAAGACCTCCGAGCGGAATACCACAGACCCTCGGCAGCTCTATTCATCCACTTTTATGTGGTCAGGTTTATGATTCGCTCCATATTACGGGTGGAAACTGCGCGAGGCGGCACCCCCGCGGAATGTGTTTGTACATCCATTTTGAATGGGAGTCATTGACATTCCCATTCAGAAGCCGGCGTTTGATTTTTCGATACAACAGCAGTGACTCATTAAAAGTAATAACCCTGTAATTTTTAAGGGAATCTTGGCAGTTAATGATTGATTACAAGGGTGCACATCAAATAAGAGAATAGACATTGATCGCTCTTATTCCCAAATCTGCTTTTCTTTCTGCCTTTCTTTGCACTCTGGGTAGCAAAGCTGTGATCAAAAGTTAAAGCGGCATTTGCATAGAGACTTGATGAGTATTTCTCCACCGAAAATGCACACTGGATCTGACATCAGTTGGGAATAGCAAACCCCTTCGTGTCTCTTGCATTATTATGAGTGGAGAAGGGCCTGTGTGCATTACAGAAGCCGAGAGAGCAAGATTTATGTTTCACCCGCATGCTCCACGACCAATTTTCAAGTACACCGGCTTAACTTGGCCCTTGAAGCTAATGCTGCTGGTGCATGGAAATCTCACCTGCACCACCTCTTATTTTCCTCAGTTTCTTCTACAGCCGACAATAACACATTTTGTGAGAGGATATAATCGGTTTTTAATGGGGCATTGTGGGCCCGAGGCTTTGGAGGGCCATTCAGAGCCACGTCAACTTTCGACTCGAGTGCAACAACCGGGAGACAATCGAACGGAGAAGTTCTTAATGCATCAGCAATTACCTACCGTTGCATGTTCGCTGCCTTCATCACAGTGAGTGAGCGCCAGTGACTAAGCGACTCGCCGCTAATTGCACAGTGTGACAGCAGCAGTTCGTCGCGTCCTTGGCATCTGTTACTTTCACAATCCCAGACAGACACCGGAGAGATGATGTGTGTTTTTTTTTTTTTTTTTTTTTTTTTTTGTGAGTGTGTGCACGGTGCGGACTGTACTTGTATGAAAGGCCGCGGGCAGCATCGCAACTCCTCTTCACGTTTCATAACAGAGGGGCGACTGCCAGGCACCTTTTGGCACTTAACGAATCATGTTTACAAAGGCCGACGCGATTTATGGCCCCCGCGTTCGCGTCTGTTTGACAATCTGCCTGCGCATGCATAAATTTCTCTCCCTCACTCATACACACTTTCACTGGAGCTGCACATTGATCAGGGAATTGAGTTGTGCGTACCAGCGCGGATGTCCCGCACTGTCCCCTTTTGCCCGCGCCGCACACACGCACACACATGCAACACGCACACAAACAACGCCACGCCGACTTGTTAGGACTTAGGAGGCGAGTGAAACGACGCGGCCCCGCTAAGCTTCTGCTGTTGCCTTAAGTGCAGCTCGGCTTCCAAAGTAGCGGCTGGAGTGGTGGAAATGGAATGCTGACCCACTTAGCTCTGTTGTTTAGCATGAAGGGGTCTGTGGGAACAAGCACACACACACACACACACACACACAGACGCACACACATGCACAGGTTCACCCCACAGCGCATGTACACCACACGCAAAAATAATAATAAAAAAAAAAAAATACCCGTGTGCAAACCACACACACTTGCATGCATCCACGCGAACACACACCTCCGAAGATAAAACGATCCCCCTCGCCGATAAACAAGTTGTTGGGGGAAACAACAAAAATAACTTTAATGTATTCATGGACGGGGCTTTGTGGGGCTTTGCTCACTGAAAGCTCCGACTTCTTCCCACCATGACAATGCTGCCTCTAAGCCATCGATACCTCAGGTTGAGGTTTTTCTCTGTGTGTGTGTGTGTGTACATGTGCATCTGAGTGCATCCACATGCCTTGCGGTGGCGATGCAACATGCCACAGTGTTTGTGTGTGTGTGTGTGTGTGTGTGTGTAAGACTCCACTGCCTCTGAGCCAGTGACACCTCCTTGCTTCCCCATGGCTTTGATGTGCTGTCTGATTCTTACAAGTTATTCTCTCTTGCCTGTGGTCGCTCTCGATGCGCAGCAGGGTGCCTCGGCGCTCTCTGGTCAGCGGCTTTTACACATAAATACACAGACGCATTCATATCCCCCCCTCCACCAGCCCTCTGTGTTGCATTTTGATGCCTCGTGTTGTTAGGAAAAAACTACATCTGTATCACTCCGTACAGACAATCAATATTCAACCTTGAGGAATGTTTTCCGCCGCATTGAAATGCTGCTTCATTTTGCAGATTTTATTTGGAGGACAGCAATAAAATTAAGTTTTCTTTTCGGGCAAAGGTTGGAGGTTTTGTTTTCATTTTTTTTTTACCTTTGCTGCAAAGGCTAATCTCGGGATATTTTAGAAAATTCAGCTCATAGCTTTTTTTTTTTTTTTTTACACGGAAACCTGCAACAGAAACTCCAAGGAGACCAAGGTGGAAATAAGCAATATTGAACCATTTTGACCTACATAATGCCAAACCGCACAATATTTTCATACTACATATCTGCTGGCAATGGTAATCCTCATCAAAGAGCTGATTATACACACAAGAAAAGTGATGATCCAGAGGGTTTCAGTGGACTGATATGGTTTGCACGTAACAATGTTGATGTGGATGAGGACTATTTTTTGAGGTTGTAATACGATGTAACTGCATGTGGGTGGGACAATATGATGATTTTGTTATTTAATCTTAAGACCTTCCTATAAAATTATAGCCAGTGTGATTTTTCATCTAAATAAACGTCTGTTTTGTTATTTGTGATCACTGATTGATATTGGTATTATACTACAGTGATTCAATGTAGAGCCAGTTTATGAAAATCTCTCTCAAGCTGCCCATTAAAATGTGAAAAGGAAAGTACAACTTTTTTTCAGACCTCATTGCCGAATGTGGATATACTTAACATGACACCAGCACCAACTTGATAAGCCATAACTGATGTAAGTGTAGTAATTAGTTAAAAAAAAAAAAAAAAAAGAAAAAAAAAAAGTGTGCTCTGGAATTCGGGATAGTTTTTTGTCAGCAATATTTGACCTTTTTTTTTTTTTTTTTTTTTTTTTTTTTGAAGATCAGATTTGCCTCTAAGAACATGCAAATACATATTTTTCCAATAGATGATCTAAACAAAGCCACTGTAGTAGTTCATTTCAACAGCTGATGAGTTCTCCAACCTTTTCAATATAGACTGAATACTGAATATCCAACCATTCAACATTACCATACAACTAAACGGCATTCTTCATTAAATTTAGGAGGAAATATAGGAGGTATTTTTGTTTGTGCTTGATCTTTTTGATCATGTTGGACGGCATTTTTAGCCATTTTCGTTACCCTTAGCCACCAAAATTTCTTGGCTGAAGTTTGGGAAAGGGTAGGTTTCCACACAAAAAAAAAAAACACTTTGGTTGGTTACGATGATGTATGTAACAACAAACGAACACCAGTGTCGCCTCTTGCTGGACTCAAACTCGGCTTGCCGGGTGAAAGTTGGTTGTTTGACCCGTCTGTCACCACGCCTGCCTCCGAGCACACACTTCAGACCGAGGGATGACGAATATCAAACACAATCTGTTACTATCAAACACAATCTGCAGCCAAATATGTTCCCCCCTCGAAAAGTAATTTAGAATGTGATTTAGTTGCACGAGAATGTAATTTTTAGGAGACGGGGCTCTGAATATCGCACATTTTTCACATTCATTCCTCTCACCCTGGCCTTCACCTTAAGAGCAGGGTAGCTGTCATGAGCTGTGTTTGCCACCATGGCTGAAAAAAAAAAAAAAAAAAAAAAAAAAGTGCCACCTACAGAAACTCAAGCTCCATCAACAGACAAAAGCCAAGATGTCACCAGCTGAATACCTCGTTTGAATGACAAGTGATCTCTGGGAAAAGTGCAGAGGCAGCAGAGGAGTGACCACTCAGCGCCAAAGATGACAACAGAGGAGGGGGAAAAAAAAAAAAAAAAGACTTTGCAGATTACATCTTTAAATGAGACCTCAGAGATACAGTGTAAGCTATCACAGAGGTTCCCCTTCATTTATCTCTACTAGATCTGCACTGCATTAGCACTGTGCCGAGCACCGGAGCCTATTCCTTTTCAAATTAATTCAAGAAGTGAATGGGCACATTGTAGCACACAACTAGACGGGCCTCAAAAAATCTAGGTGCCTTTGCGCCCCCCCCCCCCCCCCCTCTGAATGGGACTGAACAATAGCCCATAAGTCATTTGCAGACGGTCTTTATTTTCTCGCACACAAGAAACTTTCACTTTTAATCCATCCACTTTAAAATGTGAGAGTACTCACAGCTTGAAATTGCCATGTCTGCAGAGAGAGGGAGGGGGGGGGAAACACAATTGGCTGGAGCAATCAGTGCATGGAATTTACACTGTGCTTCCCCGACTCAGCTCAGCCCGCGCTCATTGAATGTGATGTTTTATGGATGCGGGCTACACCCTGAGTCATCTGAAACAGCCGAGACTATCAAGCACGGAAAGGGAGGCTTGCATTTATGCAGGTGATGAAGTCCTGATGTGCACAAAAGTGGGGGGAAATATCAATAAAACAACTGTAATGCCAAAATAACAATGATATGAGCTCTGACAACGTGAAAAACGTCATGTGTGACACGAGTAATCACTTTAAGCACTTCTGTGTACACAAAACAGCTTCTGGATGTCTGCAAGGGGGAGAAAAAAAAATAGATATTTCAAGCAGGTTTGTGGCCCAACAGCATGTCGGTGTTCATGATAAATAAGCCCCGGAACGGCCGTGTTTGAAAACATTAAAATGATGTAGACACTAGGCTTAAAAAAGCAGGATATGTAAAATCTTAACTCTCTGGTCCCCCCATCGAAAATCAAAAGAATCAATATTTGCAGAGACAACATGAAAGTTTCTGCGCCTGCCAAATGTGTCAGACGGTACATAATGCAGCGTGCTGTGCGAGGGAATGTTACAGCAAACTTGTGAGCACCTTTAGGGTATGATAAATAAGTGCAATATATTTCTATGATGGCAATTACAGCCTATGAAACCCACTTAATCTCACTGTCACAGTGAAATATATGTCTGCAAATGTCCCAACATTTTCTCAAAGGGAAAAAAAAAAAAAAAAAAAAAAAAATAAGGTCCTGGTGATGCACCTTGCATTTCTGCGTCTGTTTTTTTTTTTTTTTTTTTTTTTTTTTTTATTGTCAGGTGGTGTATATTTTTATTCCTCAGTCCAAGAAGTGGCCAAAGGTAGACAATGTCATGCTGAGATATTTCCAGCACAGCTATGAGAGAGTTTGCTGACGGAGGAAGACAAAAAAAAAAAAAAAAAAAAAAAAATCATCTATCTTAAAAATTTGTAAACACTCGGGCAGAGCAAGGTCCTCTTCCTAGATTCCCCATTTTTCATCAAAGTTGACATACATGGGAGAGATCCATCGCACCACAGAGGAGATATCAATATTTCCACAGCCTTTTGATGACATTTTTAATAGCGAGAAATGTGCGTTTTATTTTTTAGATATTGGATTCTCCAGTGTTATTCATGATTGACTTTTTTTCTCTGAAACAAAGGAACAATTAGGATAAATCAGACTGATAATGATAATGTAAATGTCAACATATGCAGCCGTGGGAATGAGAATGGGTTGGAAAGCAAGAAAATAAATGGTAAATATTTTGATTAGGAATGTATGTGTGTCATAACAACCTCCATAGCAATGCTGAAACATGATACCACAATTTGCTGGCCAGACTTGAAAGACTCTTCACTGAACTAAGATAATGAAAATAAAATGCAAGTTTTTCATGAGAAATGTTGTCAAAACACATTTTTAATAATTAAGATACTGCATTTTCCACAGCCATTTTTGTTCATTTTTGCATTAAAAAAAAACTTGACAGCCACATGACATGGACACAGGTCAACAGAAAAGAATGAAGAAGACGGGACAAAAAAAAGATAATTATTTTAGAGGTGTTATTGTGAAACTAAGATATTCTGTACTGTGGACCAACATGGTTATTACACATTTTGATAAGAGGCTGGGTTGGCTCAATGAAGCAGCTTCAGCCGGCCAATTTTCTGAAATGTGACACTGATGGCTTTTCTCCATGTTGGCCTATCCTTGTGGAGGACATTGATTATGGATTTCCATTCATTTTGGATGGTGTGGACGTTGTGTCCTGCGGTTCAGAGTCGCGTCGTTCATGAACAAATAAAGTCTTTGGAACGGCCCTTTGGTGTGACTGATGGGAACCGAATTCTTTTTTTTTTTTTTTTTTTTTTTTTCAATCGCAGATACCCAACCTCATTATGAATCCCAGTGGAGTTCTGGGCAAACTGCATGGTTCACTTTAAGGTTATGGCCGGGTAAGAGAGCTTTGGCAAGGCTATCTTAACCAACACTCAACAGGCACGATGAATTTTGTGACCGAAGAACCTGTATATGGATTCAGAATAACACCGCTTTTCAGATCATATGATTATTATTAATAGCGATAATACATATCATACTTTCTCTGATAACACTATGCAGTGATTTGAGATGGTTTCCAATCATAGTTACTTTATGTTAAACAGCATAGAGCATTAAGGAGAGGAGGAAAAAGACAATAAAACAACAATCTCTGTACCTGTGTGACTGATCATATTTCAGCAGCATAAGAATGATCTCCTCAGCCTATTTGGTTTAAAACTCTTTGACTGGAACAGTATGAGCAAACTTCAAATAAATAAAAGAATAAAAGGCAGTAATAGCCTGATAAAATTATGCAAAATTAAATAAACAGCTAACAATGAAAATAACGCCTGTGGGGAAAAAGCTCATTAATAGATGCAGCACCTTCATATTGGTGCTGGTGGGGGGAAAAAAAAATGAACAAAGAGCCGGGGTTTAGGACAGCTCTGAAAAAAGAAACGGTTCCTGTCAAAGAGCCGAAATTCCCATCACTGCTCTGGTCAGAATGGCTTTTTCTCAGATTTATTCTTGCAAAATAACTGCTACTTTTATGGCTAATCACCCCCGCCGACCGGCCAAGGCAAGTCAGTTTGAGTTTTCTCTTTGATTTTTTTTTTTTTTTTTTGGGTGTTTGTGTGAAGTCGCCATCAGCTCAGCCTTGATGTTTGGCAGTGTCGGAAATTGTCCACGTACAATTGATTTACTTGGTTTGATACTTTAAGCTGCTTAGGCTTTAAGTACTTCAGCTTAAACTAGCACTAAAATAGCTTGCACTTGTTTGTAATTTGAACAACACCACCGCATTGTTCTTAACTCTTGCTTTTTCTCAACTGGAAAATCTTTCTGTGCCATTGCAAAAGCTCTCTATCTCTCTCTCTTTCTTTCTCTCTATATGTATATAGCTCCCCCTCTCTGGGTGCCATTGAAAGGCATTCTGGGAAATGTAGGACAGCTGAAACTGCAGTAGATGCACTTAGGGGAGGTTGAGAGAAAGCGAGTGCCCCAAAAAGGCAAATTAATCACTTAATCACAGAGTAACTCCTGGAATGAGCATCACAAATTAGTGACATCAGACAGAGTGAGAGATTTTTCCATTAAGGTGCCAGTGTAACAGCTGCAAAGTACAAGCTGGATGCCACTCTTAGTGCACTGCAATTTCGACCGAACCTGGATCAAAAACATCCTGTTTACCAAGAAGTCATGTCAGCACAAGTTGGGAAAGCTCTGCTCCCGTGTAATGGCTGCAATTTATGTAACTGCCAGTGGTGGAATGAGATAGAAGGATGCCCTTAGGCTGCTGCATCGAGCCGGTGACACTATCAAAACCGGCGCGCAGATCATGAGACAATCTGTGTGAGCTCACACACCAGGCATCTGAGACTGAGACACTCCCAAAACTATTCGTTTCTTCTGACTCAGAACTTCTTTTTTTTTTGCATGTTTTGGTGAGAGGCGTCTGTGCAACATGGGCTCTATTTTCCCGGCGCAGCGCAGGGTGGCGCAGTGAGGCGCACCCTGCGCAAAGCTATTTTCGACCAGCGCAACCCGTGGGGCGCACAGTTTCTTATTTTCCCAGACCGAGGTTCGCCGAGATGGGAGTGGCGGCGCAGCAGGGGGAGGTGCCGACAGATTCAACCTGGCGCAGTGACATTTTCGTGCCAAAAGGCTTCGCCGAGGTGCGCCAAAAGCTCGCCTCCTGAAACCACGTCTACTTTCGGCGCAAGGCGCAGCGGGGCGGCACAGTGGAATTTTGGCTGGCAGGCGGGCAGTGCGCACACGTCTCCAAAACCTCACAGATTGTCAGGCACAGTAACAATGCAATAAATAAACACAAAAAACACAATTCAATGCTATAATCTCAATCAGCACATAAATGTATCTCCATATCGACTGTCCCGACACAACTGATGTCAGATCAAAGGAGATTGGCACCGTTTGGCAGCGTAATGGAAACCCAACCTGATCACCTGTCAGTCAAACAATGTATCCAGTACCGTGATGTCTTTTTTCCAGTCATGGTGTCTGGCACTGCTTGTGTTAACTACACAGTTCTTCTTCCATATATATAAATATTCCACACTGGGTTTCCGTTATCCGGTAATCACCGGACTATGACTGGTAGCCTAAAATCAGCCAAAGTCCGGTAATTTTTAAATGCCCGGTGAAAATATTCCCTCTAAGCACAATTTGAATTTTATTAAAACAGTCAATTTTCACGTAATTTTATTTATTTATTTATTTATTTAAAAAAAAAAATAGCCTGCGTGATCCCTGTCTCCAATGTACCAGAGAGAGAGAGAGAGAGAGAGAGAGAGAGAGAGAGAGAGAGAGAGAGAGAGAGAGAGAGTTTTTTCTCTGCAGAACCGCGCAGCAAAGTTGCCTGGGGGAGAACAAGGTCACAAGACTGATGCGCATTGCAAGTTGCGGAGAGACACTTGAGACTTTGGATTTTAATTCAGCTGCTGAATTTAGTTTTTATTGCATCTATTTGATTTCAAGTTGGCAGCACGCAGCGTTATTAAAATGGTATGAGCCAGTTTTTTTGTTTGCAAATTGTAGTTGCATTTGTTTGCAATTGTATGCAATGTTCATGTTAAAAGAGCACAGGCTTGTGCAATATTTATTTATTTATTTATTTATTTATTTTAGACGTTACGCACTTGAGTCAATTGACGGCACTAATTTTATTTGATATAGCCTACTTTTCAATAAAAATATTACGATATAAATTGACATGCCTTGATGTCATTCTTATGTAGCCTGCATATAATTTTAAGCTCAATAAATTCAGATAATATTTGACCGGAATTTCAAACATTTGTCCGGTAAATTGAAAACCTGCCGGTCATATTGTCCGGTGCCAATTTTTTTTCTAGGGGAAACCCTGATTCCACACATATAGAAAATGTAAAATGCATCGGTTCCTTGCCAGACTCTGGGCGTTTAGAACAGCAAATGTAAAAGCTTTCATGAACCGGATTTTGTTTTAATCTCTAGTGTGTTGTTGCATCAGTAAGTGACGGGAGTCAAAAGTTGCAAAACAAACATGTATTTATATGAATATGGTGAGGATTATCCTCTGAGGTAAAAACATTCATTAAAAATGGGGGCTTCACAGTAAAATTTATATTTGCTTGTAAAAATCAATAACTTTAACAGACGGTGACAGAGCTGGAAAAAGAGAGATGCGAGGCAGGTAGGTAATGGAAAGACAGGGGACTCAGGAAGACGAATTTAAGGATAGATGCATGGATGGATGGATGGATGGACAGATGGATGGCAGGTAGCTCCAGCGACATTCCAGCAGCCAAGACTGGCCTCACTGCGTGTGTGTCGCGGCTGCTCTCTTTCTCCATGTCAATTGTGTGAACGTTCATTACGCCTTCGCGCAGCGCATTTTAAAGGTGAGGACAGGGGCTCATTTGATTGGTTTAAAGTGAATCGGCTGTGTCAAACCCACTCCACGCCTTCTCTCCTCCCTTGCGCCGGTAGGAGGAACGGCGCAGTAGTTGCGCCAAGGCGCACGGCGTGCCAAAATAGCAAAATCCACTTGGCCACTCCCAGCTGGCGCAGCGCAGCTGCGCTGCGCCTCCGCCTCGCCTGGTCTGCGAAAATAGAGCCCCATGAGTAATCAAAACATGAGCCCAGCAATGTTATTATGTGTGTGTGTGTGTGGTCAGAAAAATTCACCCATAAACCAGCATTTTATTCCCAACTTTAACTGCCTGACACATGATTATTCAGCGTCACATTTGAGTATCATTTGCGGGTAAACGTGGCAAATTTTGCTGACAACCGCCACAGAGTGATGAGACCGCCGTTACACCTGCCGTTAACGTCAAATTAGCCGCAAATATGCTTGGACATGCCTCCAGATTGTGAATTAGCATTCCTTTTGCATTTGAAGCCACAAGATGCAGAATCGGCTCGCGGCGGCTGTGAGCTTGCTGCCAGCCATGCGCTCCGTCATTTCTCCGAGGAATTTTAACGATGTTCACATGACATTTTAGGGCAGGGGAGGTGCAAATGTCAGTATGTCAAATGTAAGCAGGATTCACCAGGAACTTTAAAAAAAAAATGAATAAAAGTGCCTCTTTAAAAGAAAAATCAGGTGGGGATATTCTAAATAGGGACTCGACTGTGATTTTGCCACATAGCATCAAAGATGATTTAGAAAATGTTCAGGGAGCCTCATTATTCAGTCCTTCTTGGTGTATTTACATGTTTATCCAGACATGGCAGAATCTAGATGTATTATTTATCAGTATTGGGATTTTGTTGCCAAACATAAATCAGACTCTGCCTGCATCCAGCTTTTACGCCATTTGCTCCTTTTATCTGCACTAAACGTACAATCAAACAAATGTTAGAACTCCAAAGTATGTTTTGTCTCGCAGATAATAAAGACGAAAACTGAGCTGCAGCTGACCGATGATCTCATAGATCAGCACTCCCACTCTGATCAGCGAGTAAATGACTGTATTTCGAAGCTCTTCGGCATATAGTTCTTTTTTTTTTTTTAAATAAATACATAAAAAAAGAAAAATCCTCTTCAAGGATATGCTTATGCAACAGACGGGATTTCACCCCAGGTTCTCCACGTGGGAAACCAAAGATTTCCCAGTCAGCAAAAGAGGGAATGAATCCTTCCTGGCCAAGGGAGATATTTATGCTTATTGGGTTTCAGGCAGAGCCGCTCCACTAAGTTCTACTTTTTTTTTTTTTCCCTCCTGTCATCTGGCTCTCCCATCCTCTCAGTATATACATATTGAAGCCCCGGGGGTGAGAAGAGAGGTCGTAGGTCGCCTGCTTTACACCTGGACAGACTAAGCCCACCCAGAGGCAGGTGTTCCAGGTGACCAATTACGACCCCCAGGCCTGCAATCACAACCCCAGTGCATTCAAGTGGCCCGCAAGGACTGTGGGGAAGTTACCATACAGACAATATGCCACTTTTAAGCCTAATCACATGGGGGTTCATGCATGTAAGAGAAGGCTTGGTGAATCTGTGTCAACATAGCCTTGTAGACGAGTATCAGCACGATTCAGTGACTAGAGACCGCATGGGGTGTCATTATATAGAGACAGTTTTTTTTTTTTTTTTCTCCCCTCGATCCCTGCAGGGTGCGATGCAGCGAAGTGAGAATCTTGTGAATCTATATCAACATCGCTACAGGTAAAAAAAAAAAAAAAAAAAAAAAACTCAAGCCGCAAGCTCGGCTGCACATTCTCAAAAACCGCATTACATGTCATCATCCGCCGTATATCTGCTGTGCAGCCGTACATTTATAATACATAATGTTTCTTTTTTAGCACGCCGATCCCTGCAGGAACTCAGGCAATGGGGATCTGGAAATCTGGTGGATCTGTCAGCTTAGCCGCAGGTAAGAGTACAAGTTGCATGGATGACTGGAGTTTCCCAGGTGCACGGGAACCACATGGGATGTGAACATACGCAATGTAGAATTTGTAGCCACAGAGTTATAATACATAAAACACAGAATACATAGAGACATTTTCATTAAAACTCACCTTCAGGTAGACACTTGCAACCTGGCTGTGCTCAAGAGCCCCACAGGGCCCTAATGTCATAGTGTAGTGCATCATATCGGAGTGCATCATATCATTGTGCTGTTACATTTGTCTTTTTTTCATTCCTGTTGTTACAATCTGTGCCTCCTCTGCACCTGGATGAGTTCATTCAATGAAATATATTAGGGAGGACAGCAGGGATTGACGACTGTCATTGCATTTCTGTTGTTATTTTAGGGGTCTAATTCTGTTTTTCTATTGGTAAACAGGCAACACCAAGTGTGCTCTACCACGTCGATGCAGGATTTCTCCCTGTATGTATGTTCAACACTGCTGCAAATTGCTGAGTCACACTTTCAGGACTGACACTGAAATCTGACAGCTGACTTTTCTGTTTTAGCATGCTTTTGTGTGTACAAAAAAAAAAAAAATGTCAGTCTAATGTTCATATAGAGCTAATATGTTCTATGTTGTTGTTGTTGTTGTTTTTCTTTAAAGATGTACTTTTGCGCTGGAAGCCCGAAATGGCAGTGAGAGGAAACTGCTTGTTTGAAATGTAAGAATTCAGCACCTAGAAGTCAGTAAACTGCACAAACTCTGCTCATTTTACCAATCTGGACGGTCTGGGATTGCAAAAGGAAAGTTGTGCTAACAGATCGTAGCATTGGTGAGTGCATCTTTCTCCGGTTCACTAGCTGCTGGTCAAGAGAAAGTGTTGCACTCACACGTCCTGTGGGCAGTGATTTTCCTCCTGTGGCCACGCCCAACTCCAGAATTACATTTGGGCAAATCTGTAGTCAGGGGAGGATGAGATGCTCCCTTCTGCTGGAGTCCCACTTTGGGACTTAACCTGATAAGAAGGTTGTATTTTTTTTTTTTTTTTTCCCCATAAAAGTCTTGCCTAATGCAGAGCAGTGCCATGCTCTGCAAAGGACTGCAAACTGGTTATTTGATTCCAGAGTCTTGCTCCAGTCCGAACCAGTTCCAAGCTCTAAATTTTATTTCTAATCTTTTCTGCATAGATGAGAAATAATTTGTATCAACAAGTATCGGCGCACACTTTTGGGATACAAACTTCACGGGCACTTTTATGTTTGTTTGTTTTCTAGTCATTTGGATATTATGATGGTAATTCTGAAAAACCACCCATTCCTCTAGGGTTTCAGTCATGCAGCATTTACAATTAATGAAATAAACATGGCACATAAAAAAAAAGAGAGTCAGATGCGCATTGGCAGTGTGGCAAGTATTTCTTTTTACAAAAGGTTGTACAAAAGGTTTCTTTAGTAGCAACATTTTCCTTCACCTCTTTCGTTCTCTGTGACACTCTGTCATGTCTTGAATGCTGCTACTGATCTTGCACACAGGCATGAACAGCCAATAGCATATGTGTTAAATATGCAGCACTCCACCGGAATATAAATTTCACTGCCTGTCATCTGCACCACTGCTCAGAGTCGGGCAACATACAGTAAAGTGACTCAGTGATCACTCCCATGGTAAATTTATGAGTCCATTGCAATTAATGGGGTGCAGATTTTGCACACCATGCAGTTACTGTTATGTTTTATGAAAAAAAGAGACAAAAAAAGCAGGTTTTCAGCTGTGTCAAACTTAGTGGGTGGTTACTCTGTTAGGCCTATGTGCAGCTCATTCATACCAACAAGGAAGCCACATAGCCACACATTTGTACAGGGAACCTTTTCAGACTCTGGTAAGAGTCTCAATTAATAACTAATTTAGGTGCTGGGGTGAGTGAGTCACATTAAATAAAAGTAAAGCCATGCACTTTGTCACAATGTTACAATTTCCCTTACCATTTCCTAGAGTTTATTTATTGATAGTAACAGTGCAAGTCAGTAACTGCATGTACTAAATTGCTCTCAGGAGACACATATTGTGATTGAATGGTGGGTATCCATTATCTGCGTGTTGCTGGACTTCTCAGGTGAAACTGTTTGATCATAGTTTTAAACTGGGGCGATGTTTGAGCCTCCCTTGTCAGCAATACCTTGGCATAATGGTTTGAATAAGCTCCCTCACTCCTTTTCCTGTGAGCAGCCGCAACTGTAATTGGCACAAAAAAATGACATGGCAGCAAATCCATATGAATTTCACAACGGCTGCAGTCGGAGCGAGACTAAGTGAGATTGTTCTGTTATGATACAGCCGTCCTGTCCGCCCGAGAGCGTCCTGCCCTCTCTAATTGAGATGTTGTAGATTGAGCCTATTTGCCCAAATGAAATGCCGGTGGTCAGGTATGGATACCGACAGGAATGCGAGCGTCATCGGCATACAGGATCATGTTTTGTTGGCTCGAAACTTAAAGGCAGAAGGAGTAGGATTTGTCCGTTGCAGTTTGTAAACACAACATTCAAAGTTCACGCCTCCTCCCTTGCTAATCTAACCGGTGGTAGCGAGTTTACATTTTTTCAGTGCACACCAATGGGTGAAAGCCAACCGCAGATTCCCTCTCATTGTGGAACAAGCTTTGTCTGGTTGCCATTTCACTTTGCTATATTTCCTTTTTTCCACAATCCAGGTTTGTGATTTTCGTAGCTCCCTATTGGATGTCGTGCCATCGATCTGCCACTGACACCGCTGTGATTGGCTGCCCAAAGGCCCAGAAGAGTCCCAAACTCAACAAAACAAGAAAACCCAGGCAGCGGGCCGGGTCTCTGCAGACACACACACCAACACACACTGCTAGGGGATCATAAGTGATAATTGAGTTATTGAGTTAGTGATTATTTCTGAATGAGTGTATACATTATTTATTAGGAAATTACTCTCATTCTGCCTTTAAGATTTAAATAGCAAACAGTATACTCAACAACAGCATCCAGAGAAAGATAGACTCAACATTGATCATTGAACCCACAGACAAAAGGTTTTGCTTTTTTCGTCTTGTTTGTTTTTCCACCGTTTCCACCCCTAGAGGAGTTTACTCCGTGGTTTACAACACATTACATGATTTATGGCTAATAAAGTTCTTTTGAACTTCCAAAACTTGGCCTGCCAAAGTTGAAGTACCCTATAGAACAGTTTGTACAAGCAAAACAGTGTTTTGAACAAGACTATAAAAGCTTTATTTTTTTATTAGCTCAGGTGCAGTATCACTTGAGGTCATAAAAAAATCCAGGTAAGCAGCACAAACAAAAATTTGGCCAGCAGATAGTATGAGCTCAAAACTTGGCAGGCTGAAGCACGCAGTAACAACAGGTTCAATCTGAAAATCTTGTTTTACATCCGCAGCATATCGTGTTACTCTGAGAACAAGATGAACAGTATTCTGTCACGCAAAGGTGTCAAGTATTTTCACTTGCACCCAGTATGCCCAGTTTGCATATCCATTAAGATGGGTTAAATAAATTAATGCATGCATTTCTGTTAAGGACTGTATGGAGATGTATTTCCCAACTCAATTCTCTATACTAATCCAGACTTTAGACTGAATGCATGGCCATATGTTACTTATTTTCTCTGGTCTAATGCTCAGATACAGGAAAGTAAAAATGTTTCAAATACAAAACATGTTTAGTCTTGGGAATCTCGGGGATAAGTGCTCAGTTTAAACTGATGTGAATATTATATTCTGTTTACAATACCTAGTCATTTTAGAAATACGATAGAGGGGATATGGCCATATAAGCTGCAGCACCGTTTCCTGTTTGCTTTTGTTTATTGCAGGCTTTTTGCAGTCTGCTTACTAAATGCTTAGTTTCCATGTTAAATTTCAGGATGTTTTGTTGATACATGTAGGCTGTCCAGGGATAAATGGGCTCAGAGTACAAAGATGCATTCAAAAACCTTTTTCCCAAGTATGACTTTAAAAAGATCATGCACTACACTGCAAAAAAATATTCATCTCAACAAGTTATTTACCCTCATATTCAGAGTTAAAGATCATGTTTTTCATAAAATAAATTGAAATCTGCCACTGGGATGAGATAATCCCACTTGTTTCCAATGCAGTTTCACATGATTCAGGAACTGTTGAAGTAGGACTATCGAAATCGAGAAAATTTTGCTTGATTCAAGAAAATTCTCAAAAGAAATTGGGATTATCTCATCCCGCTGTCAGATTTTTTCTTGTGTTTGAAGGGTAAAACAGCATGTCACAAATGAATATGAGACTACATGACTAAATGATGGATATTCTTGCAGCATAGTGTTTGAGATACCGATGTAGTTAAATGCACTCATTGTCCCGACATTCAATTGCCTTTGTTTCCTATGTATTATACGCCTGACTTGGGCTGACGGTGAGTTTTGGACGGGAGTGCATGCAAACCCTTCCATTTCTGACGCTCTGACTGTTTTTGGCGCCAGACGTCACCTTCATATTTTACAGACCTCTGATCTGAACCCCCATTCTCTGTAACTGGAGTTAAGTAGATTAGTGGGCATGTTGGGTCAAGCTGATGTTAGGCGCAGATGTTTGGTTTCCCATGTTATTGCTCAGGACATTTCTATTTTCTACCTCAGCGGCCCTCACGGCCTATTGTTTTTCAGTGGGCAATTAGGCTGGAATCTTAACTATCGGTCCGAGTGCTTGTTGAGGCAAGTTTATGCGACCATATGTTTAAGACACATGGAGATGTTTTGCTTCTTTCCCATTCTACGCCAAACTCACCTTCTGTGCTTATGAAGGTTTTGGAAAATCGGACATAATCAGTCATGTCGTATGACGTTACTTAAAGAAGCGGAGTGTCTTTTTGTTTTCACGCAGGCATTTGCTTGATTTGATGGTGCTAAAAATAAGCCTCATACCCTGAAAATACTGCTATGAGCTTTTCTGTTGAATATCAAATGTCTAAAATAAAGCCGATCTGTAAACGATTACTGTATAAAGACTGTGCCATTCATGCTGGGATGAGAGCGTATTGTGCTGACTTCAATTTGAGAATAATGGCATGAGAAATGTACTTCTTCATAAGATACCCCGTGGGTGGCGTTCGGAAAATTCTGCATAATCACCTAATCATCTCAAAAATCAATATATGATGCATCTATAATTATCTCTTGTTACATTCAGTGGCTCTCAATAGTTGTGAAAGTCTTTTTTTTTTTTTTTTTTTTTTTTTTTTTTTTTTGGAAATGCGCCTATTTGGATGTGACTGCTGGGAAATAATAGTGTTTTGGACGGAAGCCTTCCCTCTGTGCTCTGCTGCCTGTTTCATTTTGGCTGTATTTCTTAAGGATCTTAAACCCCAGGCATATCCAAGCGTTCATTTGAATCACTCAAATCTCTTCCTTTCTCTTTCTTTCTCTCTCGTTCAATCTCCCATCCTCCCTCACTTTTCCCTTCCTCTCCTAATCAGGCTCCAAATTATTATTTTTGCACTCCTTTCTTATTAATAATAATCGTAAAAAAAAAAAAACTGCCATTTTTCGGCGACTGGAGAAACAAACAAACAAACAAATATAATGAGAGATGAATTGTCAGTGTTTCAGCAGCGGTGTTCTTTTCGCTGGCAAGTGACGATGTGGCGGCGAGGGAAAAAAATAATTAGGCTTTTGTTGACAAGAGTCAAAGTGGTGGAATTCTACCGGCCGTGGATCAAAACGATCCATTCATTAATTTAATTGGCTGCTATGAGATGGCGTGGGTGTTCTATGACGGCGTTAGATAGTGATACTTGTGGCGTATGGGAAATTAGATATGTCGGTGCTTTGTCTGGTGGAATAGAGACAGCGGGACCCTAATCAGGCTTGGAGATCTATGGAGGTTTTCCCCTTTTTTTTTCCACCATATAGAATGTGCCCGCTGAAATCTGTGGGAGAATGACTCTGAATGAACCTAGGCTATTATAGGGCCTCGATCTGCATTAGTGTGCAGGCTAGCAAACCATGCTAATGCACTCTTCTCCTCTCTTTCGCTCACACACACACACACACACACACACATACACACACACACACACAAAAGCCCCCAGTGTTTGAGAGAGCACAGAAGGGGCTCACATCTCACTTTACCAGAGTGGGGGCATATCAGGAGGCAATTCCAGACTGTGTCTCAGAGGGGAGACAATAGCCACATCTGATCAAAGAGGAGGAGAGGCATGACACTTGAATTGAATTCAAGTTCATGCGCTGTCTGCAGCATCATGTAGATCGAAAGAGAGAGAGAGAAGGAGGGAAGGAGAGAGAGAGAGAGCAAACGAGAAAGACAGGGTGTTAGTATTGGAGATGAGGGGAGGAAAGTATGACAGGGGAGGCAGAAAGAGAGAGGGAGTGAGAACAGTGTGAGGGGAACCAGGCAACAGAGTGACACACAGAGAGGGGAGAAGGAAAGCAAGAGAGAGATGTAAAAAAAAAAAAAAAAAAACAAGCGAACGAGAGGGGAATCTGGAGTGACAGAGCGACTGTGAAAAGGGGGGAGCGGCGTACATAAAGGCATGCCTGTTGAGTGACACATATGCCATCCAAGTCAAAGAGGACTCCTGTCTATCCAGCGGCATGACAGATAGCGTCTCCAGATAGCTGATAAGCACTCTCCAAAAGTGACCGACCGTGACCTCTTTCAAATTCCTCCCTGCATATTCTAGACAGGCAAGTTTTTCCCCCTTTTTTTTTTTTTTTTTTGTATTTTCACCACTCTAAACCTCTGCGGGTCTATTACACCCTCCTAATACGCCCCCTCCCTCCCCACCTTGTAAGGTATACTCTACTTTCTCCATATTGTTTGTCGACTTTCCCCGGTCCTCTTATGTGACGGGACAAAAGGGATCAGATGTGCAACAGGCGCCGCGCCGAGATCCACTGGAAAAAAGAGATGCGGCGACTTTCTTTGCATGCTCGGTGGAGATGAATAGATTTGGAAGAGGCCGAACTTTTTAAAAAAAAAAACAGATTGGGGCGGAAGAAAAAAGAAAAGAAAAAGAGAGTATTTTGGTGGATCTCTGGTGTTTAAGCGCTCGTCGCTGCGGCGTGGCTGAGCCGCATTCCCCAGAAAGCGCTTGTCAATCAAACGGGATGTCAAGTGCTGTGATTTATGAGTTTCTGCAGGTGGCGCTCTTTTTTTTTTTTTTTTTTTTTTTTGTGCATTCGAGCAACGTTTTACGTGTGACATGCTGCCCAAATGCACAGGTGTCAAGCCCGCAAAACATGTGTTTTTCATCTTTTTTTGCCGGTGTTTGAAGTCTGGAATACAGGAAGTGTAATTAACATGATCAATTCAACTCCAATCCCATTTCCTTTCCTGCTCTCTTTCCTAATCTCTCGGCTATAGATATTGCATTCAGATGTGAGAATGTGAGAAAGTAGCTGTCATGGTTTTGCTTTTTTTTTTTTTTTCCCACCTCTAATTCATTCTTTAAACTTCCATAGGTGTAGGCGGTGTGCAGGCAGCAGGCTGTTTGTGCAGACTGGGCTCTCCCCGTTGAGCAAGGAGTGTTTCACAACTTGCTCTCTTTATCTCTAGTAAAAGTGACTGAATTATTGATCTGAACACGGTTAGGTTGCTGAGGGGAAGTAGAAGGAGCTCGCAGGCTTTCCGCAATGGATCCGTAAAAGATGTATGGGTTATGTAATTGATTTAGTCACGGATACGCCAAATTTCGGTTAACAGACTGTCTATATCTGCATCAGTAGCCTATCCAGCTGAGCTTTGCTGAATTTGTTCTATGTCCTGCAATGTGCTCCTCCATCCTCTCTCTCTCTCCCTCACTCTCTCTGTCCATCACTCTACTGTCCATCTGTCCATCACTCCACCCACCCAGAGTCGGGTTCTGCTCGAGGTTTTTGACCCTCTTAAAAGGGTTTTTCCTCGCCACCCTGTGCTTTCTCTCGGGAGATTTTAGTCCATGGACTTGGCCCAGATCTGCTGGGTTTCTGTAAAGCGCCTTGGAATGACATTTGTTATGATTTGACACTATACAAATAAAACTAAATTGAATTTGTATGTTTAATGTGAAAGTCTAAGTACAGTGATACATTGAGGAAAACTTATCCAGCCAAATTATAGCGGCCAAATTCTTGGCTCGATAAGCTTCGACTATTTTCTTTTCAGCTGAGAGTGAAAAAAAAGGGCAGTGATCTCCAGAGGCTGACACCCACAGAAAGAAAAAAAAAAAAGCCTCACCTCTGTTTTACAAGTGAAAGATGTACACTTATGTTTTACGACTGAAAGGTGTACATTTTTTTCCTAAGAAAGCGCCGCTACACCTGGTGTTTAGAATAGCAAATGTTACAGCCCTCACAAGGTGGTTCTCGTTTAAAAGCCTGTTTTTTTTGTCCGATGAAGAAGCGTGAATTCCTCATCTCACTTTAGTCACAACGGCCCGTGAATCTCTCTGGTTTCGACCACACACTGCAGGTCAGAGCTGCAGCCTCTGACAGGCAGCTCTCAGTTTCTTGCCGCTGAAAAGTGTAGCAGCCTCCCCGTGAAAGTCATTCACCCTGGAGTGGATTCAATCTGCAGAACAGTGTTATTTTGAAAGATGCTCCGAGGCAAATACCTATTTGACTGTGAACGTAACCTTTAAGAACAGGTGCAGCAAGTCCTTGTCTCTGGGAAAAAAACAAACAAAAAAAACCCAAATGGTGTGGTGCATCGGAGTGAAAGGAAGAAAGTTTGTGTTTTATGACACTAATAGTGGTTTGAGGGCGAGCTTGAGGGCGAAATGGAGAGAAAAGGAACATTTAAAAAAAAAAAAAAAGGAAAATGTGGAATTAAACAAAACCACAAAACCTGATCCCTCCAAAAAAAATGACAAATGAATAAATAAATTAAAATAAATAACTAGCATTAACAGTTATTTCTGTGTCACATCCCGAGGCTGTGTTGAGCCAGTGTGGGCTGATGTCATGCTTGGTGCAGTTTACAGATGTCCTCTAGTCGAGTGCACACGAGAAACTGGATGCAGATCAGGAAACAGCTGTGTTCCAGCAGTGAGACTGATACGTTTCATGGAGAAACATTCACATACAGTACATATTGCTTTTGGATTCGCCCATAGTAATCTTATGTGACAGGGTTTATGAGATAAGCCGCATTAATGGACAGCCTGATGATGAATGTCTGCAGAAACTAAACAAAACTAATGCACTCTTCTTCTATTTTCTCAGTAATCAATGTCCACTTGCATTTTAGCAGTACATAATGTCATGCTTTGACCATCAGTCTTGCCATGTCAGGCGGTTTGGATTTTTTTTTATTTTTTTTTTTTATGCTGGATAGATAACCAAATTTGCCTCTGGGTAAGTCATTTCACTCTATTAACTTCTTTCTTTCACTGTTAGCTTCTTTTTTTTTTTTTTTTGGGCCGCTTCTTTATTATGTAATTCCATTTCAAGCTAAGGCCGCGAGGAGCAAAGCATCACCCGAAACATGAACCCAAAATGACTCTTTTTACGTAACGTCTTGGACTGTAGGAGAAGGGTTCTTGTCGCTGACTTGATGACTCATGCTGATGCTGATAACAAAATATTACACAGACTTATTGCTCTCTACATATTGAGTTTTGGCAGAATTCGGTTCAATATGAGCTTCCTGTGCGTTTGCAGCGCCCGTGGGATTTCGCCCTCGTTTTTTTTTCCTCCATCATATTATTCCTTATTCGTCTAAAAACCGCACATTTTCTCAGACAGAGCCTTTTTGCTGCTTGATCACAGATGGACGGCAGATCAAACGCACTTTACAGGAGCAAAAAAAAAAAAAAAAAAAAAAAAAAAGGCACAAAACAATATGTCTTTGCTTTCATCAGTCCACTGCTCTGATTATTTGGAACGCTAATGCTATAAAATAATGGGTGTCCTGCAGGAACCGCATTCTTTGCCACCCACTTCAAACACAAGGTGATGCACTATCTTCCTCACACTCCGTCATGGAAATCAGCTTTGCATCTTCCCATTTCACCCAGTTCACCTCAACTTTTTTCTAGTTACTTTTATGGATTTTAGTAGTGGTTTTCCTCGGTTTACCCACCTACCATTGCCTTTACTTCAGTGTCTTCTAAAGACCCCGAACAAAGCCGGCACGCTCATCAACCTCATCTCCCTCGGCAACAAGGCAGTCAAGACAGCAGATGTTTAAGAAACACCTCCTATTTGCATACAAAAGAGGTGGAGAGATACAAATTGTCAGTGTCCCCTCGGCAAGAAATAGCACCCGATGAAACTGTTTGCTCCATGTCATTGTTTTTTTTTTTTTTTTTTTTTTTTTTTTTTTCTCTGGAAAGAGCTGCTACTGTTGTTTTTCACAAGCAGGACTACATTTCTGACAGTTTGTCTCTCAGCACCTCAATGCAACAGAGGTGCTGAGAGACAGGGAACACGGTGGTAGATGGAAACCTGGCCGGATCACACAGAAACTATCTGCATTGCTCTAGGGGAAAGATAGAAACTATCTGGGTGAATACATTGCTCTAGGGTAAAAAACACACACACAAACACATACATATAAATATATACGTTTGTATTTTGAGTTGACTGCTACTCAGTTTTTTCTTTTTTTTTTTTATGAGAATCTCGCACACTTCCACAAACAAGGTCTTCGCCATGTGTAACTTCAAAGCCCAGCCGTTCGCTCCTTGCGTTAAAGTAACAACTAAACCATAGGCGGATGTCGGCTTCGTTGCCTACTTCTAATCTAACCTGACCGGCAGCATCACACAACCTGGCCACCGCACCCGCTCTTCCCTTTGTATTAGAGAGTGTGTCCTATCAAACCGTATGCTGAATTTTGAATTTCGCTGGGTTTTCTCTTGCTCACTGACATGCCTCGCAGATCAAAACTTTTCCAACTTTCTCGCTCTCTCTCTCCAAAAGTTACCGTGTGGAGATGATAGAAAAGTGGAAATTTTCTTGAAGTACATGCTGCTGGGAGAACTGAATGCAGGCCGAAACAAGGAGCTGACCTTAATGTCTTGCAATATGTCTGAGGTAATGTTCTGCAAGGTATACTTTTCTCAGATAATAGGGAGGTGTTTGACAGCCAAATTTTAGTGCCCAGCTTGAAACAAGGTTCTCTCCAAAAGCAAAGTAGAACAGAGAACGGTTGGATGGATGTAGCCTACAGAGCCGATATTTCTCTATCGATCTCCCTGCTAACCTGTTAACCACAATGATAGCATCTGCTTTCTGCAGGAGTATCACCAAAAAGACCAGTTAAAGAAATGAAACCAGAAAAAAAGAAAAAAAAAGGAATCTGACCTCTGTCTTCTCCAGTTTTTGGTGGTGCGCAATGCATGGTCAGTGGTTGGACTCTGTTTCAAGGTCGAGGAACTGTTTTTCTACACATGAAAGGGGCCATCAGTTGTACATTTGTCAATAGAAAAGCACACCAAAAAAAAAAAATCAATATAAGGCTTCACAGGACATAAGCCAAAAGCAAATGACACATGCCCTTACTCCTGCAGGACCACGCTCCTTCAATCATGCCTGGATATGGAGGAAGAAAGTGATTCTGAAATGGGATTGTACAATGTCGGAAATCTGTCTTCATTTGCTGAAATGAAAGTGCAGCTACGGTACGGAAAAGTGCCGCTATATGTCACCACCAGCAACAGCCGGATGTAGAACATTCATCAATGATTCATGGGGAAATTACAGCTCCAGGAACTTATGTCATTTCTTTTTTTCGTTTGTTAAGAAAGGGGACAATGTTGCTCAGGGGAGCAGTAAAGCTTAGAACGTGCCTGGAAGGTGGCATGTCGCCTCCCGACAGTACCATATTAGTTTACTCTGTGTCATATCACTGTCACGCATAACTTAAGGCTCAGGAGTCCATGAAAATACATTAGCTCAGTGTGTGTGTGTGTGTGTGTGTGTTTGTGTGTGTGTATTATGAAATTGTTTGTGTGTGTGTGATACTTTAGCAAAACATTTCTAAGTTAATTTTCCGAGTTAATTATCTGTCATTGGCACTCAGCAGAGAGATATCTGATTTTGGAGAATGGTGTTATTATATCCCGCATCAAGGGACTGATGCATCATTTCCCAGTACAATAGATGAAATGGCAAATGGGGAAGATTAAGAATTCAATCTGTAGACAGGAGCACACACACACACACAAACACACAGATGCACACACACAAACATAGTCTCATATGTCCTACTCCCAGGGTCTAAGACCAAACTTGATGTTATGAGGAATACTCATGATTCATTCATGTAACTACTTTGTTATTTGGAGCCCCCATGTGTAGTCTCACACAGGCTCCGCCCTCTGCCAGACTCTGTGGGTCCAGCTCTCCTCCAATCACATGGTCTGCATGCAAGGTGGTGTACCAAGCTACATCGGCATCATTTCCTTTTCAGCGAACGACAAGACATGAAGTTCACTGGAAGTGCAACAAGATCTCCAGGGGAACGGAGTCGCACCTGCGTCATCTGCAGGTGACTTCCTTTCTCCAAACGTCGGCTGCGGCGGAAATCTCTCCTGCGTGTCGGCAAGCCGTGTGAGTGCTATGCCAACCGGAAGCGCTCTATCCTGCGCCAAGAGGGTAAGCGGCCGGTGCACCTTAGCCGCATGAACAGTACAGCTGAATGCATGTTGTCCTCCGCCCCATGTGGGAGACACAAAAGCAGCATTGCATGATGTACGTTGTGTTGTGTTATGCTGAACGCACGGCCCCCACTGAACAGCTGTCGGAGTGCCATGGGGGATGGAGTGGCTGGCAAAGGCCGAACCAAGAGATGCCTCGCCGTGTGGCTTTGTGAGCGCATCTCCGGAGCCCGTGGGCAGGCAGGAAGAGACACTTCCACGACACACTCTGCACACATCACGCCAGTGCCGACGGCCATTTTCGGTGGGTTGAGTGTCGAGAACACACAGTATGCATGGCAACGTCGGGGTGTACACCCTGTGTCCGCTCAGGTTCCATCTCTTCGATATGACAGGTTCCTTCTTGAGGTCTCTGGTTGCTGCGGGGATGAAGAACTAAATGTCACCTATATTCTTCACGTGCTCCTTGATGACCCAGAGCAGTGAGGTGGGCAGTGTCTCTGGCATGACCTTTGACCCCAGTGAGGTTAGGATTTTTTTTTTAAGGCGAAATAGGGATAAAATGAAGGTTACAACACTGTAACCCTAGTTCTGTAAGCACAGGCGGAGCCCTCTACTTATGGACCCTTATGTGTTATGGATTAGTTATGGATTACAGAAGCTGGGTGGACTGCCATTTATATGATGTAGACCATGCCCATATTAGGTAGTCCATACTGATTGGCCGATGGCGTTTATGCAAATTTCAGTGGGCTAGACCAAGCGTGTGATTGGAGAAGAGCTATTACCCACAGAGTCCAGTATGGGGCTCTCCATGTGCTTACAGAACTAGGGCTATAATATCATAACCTCCATTCCCAGACCTCACTCACACACACATACACACACACACTTTTGGCTACAGGAAACATTGTGCAAAATTTAAAGGTTAAGTGTATAGTGTCGGAAAAGTCAATAAAACCCCGAAACAGTGGCTGTGCTTCCACAAGTCTGGGCAGGATGTCAAAGTACTCAACTTAGTAATTCAGTGTCTTAAGTCAGATCTACTTAGTGTGACTGACAATAGTTGCCCTGGTCAACCTGTCATGTTACACAATAAAAAAAGATTGATATCAATACTTTGGCACAGCTGCACTGCAGGAGGGAAAACAGAACATTTATAACTCCAGTGTGCAGAGACGGCCCGAGGAGAACTCATGTCAGTTTAGAAAAACATAAATAGACGATTAAAAAAACAAAACACAAAAGGCAAAAAAAAAAAATCGAGATCAGATTTCAGCCTCTCGACGAAACTGACGCGCTAAGAGCAGCGCCTGAAGCCAAAGAGGGAAGGTTGTGCAATGCAGAGGGACAGTTTGGATGTGCTGAAAGAGCCGCTCAGGCAAACGAAAACATACCGAATTTGAGCTTTTTATTGGCTTTAATGGTGTGATATGACTGTGTGTGTATGATTTTCTGTGGATTATATGGGCACGCAAGGCTAGAAAATAGGGGGAAATCATTTTGCCGGTCCTCACTTCTCTGAGGGGTTTTCTATGGTTAGGATTTGCGTTCGGGATTAGGATTTGAAGGAGGATTAACTTAGGGTAAGGGTTCAAGAGTTTAAGGGTTTATGGGTTATGGAATGGAAATAATCAATGAAGGCCTGTAGAGCCCTATAATTCCATAATTTCCCTGTAAAATAAAACATTTCACATTTAACTTCAATCAATAATGCAATAACTTGCCTGATGATGTGACACAATGCCTTGATCAATAATGTAGTAATTAAACTATTAATATACATTAACTAACATTAATTAATGTAGTAGTAAACTGCCAAAAAAAAAAAAAAAAAAAAAAAAATTAACTCATGAATACATTATTAGATTATTATGCTGTTGGTCAAGACTTTTTGTTGCATCATTAGGTAAATTATTAAATACTGGGTGTATTATATTTTAGGTTTACAAATTGTATCATTGTTAGACCCGAGTAAATACAGGTGTGTGTGTGTGTGTGTGTGTGTGTGTGTGTGTGTGTGTGTGTGTATATGTGTGTGCACCTGTGAGATACATCCAGCACATTTGACTACACAAGTAAACTGAAAACATCAGACAGATTTTTTTTTTTGCTTTCTTCCCACCTTCCCTCCCTCCCGTCTTCTCTTCTCCCCTTCATCCTTTATCTGCGATTACCAAATCCGAAGAATTTCCTTCTCTAAACTCCGGCCCCGTCAAATCGCTTCCCCCAAGATATTAAAATGAGGACTTCTCCGGCACCCGGTCCCAGGTGCGAGCCTAGAGATGAATGTTTTGGATGATCCAGTTAGGGAGGAGTGTATTTAAAATGAGATGATTATATAAAATGTCTTTTGCCCACATGTTGTTTGTCCTCTCTCTGCTCCTCTCTTTGAATGCAGAGAAATCCACCTGAGAGCCCAGCAGCACCCACCATTCTCTTTGATTGTGTCTCTGCATGTGTGTGTGTGTGTGTGTTTGTGTGTGTTTACACGTGAGGGTGGGTGAGCGTGTGGGTGAGTGTGTGCATCTGTTTAGCTTCGTGTCTGTCTGTGTGTGGTTTTACTGCTCGGTGGGTGGCGTTAGTGTGTGCGTGCATGAGTGTTCATGTCTGCACATGTGTGTGTGTGTGTGTGTGTGTGTGGGATGATCTTTGTTGCGGAATGGGATTCTAAGAGAACTGAAAGGGATAAATCAACCAATTTTCAAAGGTGCCTCACATTTGAAGTGAAAAGGTTTTCCCTCAATTCTCAACAGGAAGTTTTAATAGGGTACAGTCGCCCTGCCTTCAAATGATATACCGCTTTGTGGGAATATTCATCCAGCGGACCCTCTCTCTCTCCACTCGGCACACTAATTAGAGCCTTCTCCGAGCCAGCCGAGTACAAAAAGTGCGCTGCCGTTACACTACCGTGACCATGGCACTTAGTTAGTGTGAGCGGTGCGAGTGCAGTCTGCACCCGAGGAAGGTAAAAACACACTTTAAGAGGTTGTGCCCTTGAGCTGTTAGTTGTGTTCCTTTATAGGACAGTCCAGATTGCAGTATGCTCACTGCTGCAGAAAGAAATCTTACAAATAACTTGCGCCATATTCAAATTGGATTACTGGAGTAGGTGCTGCAGTGTGTATGTGTATAATATATATATATATATATATATATATTTTTTTTTTTCAAAATGTGTGTAAATGCAGAAAAATCATTCATGTATTACAAAGGATGCCTGTGATTTCCCTCAAATAGCTGCTTGTAGCTCAGATGTAAAACATAATGATCTACACCTCTGCTTATTTCTGCTCTCTGCCAAAAATATAATAACCTGTTAAATTCATGAAGGTGACAAATTCGAACTGGATTGCTATTAGCTAATGAAGTCCAACTTTGATTAAAAATGATGGATATATAATGATATAAGAAGGGAGAAGAAGAATTTTTGTACTTTTTTTTTTTACTTTCTAATGAAAAAAAATGGATGTAAAAAATGTGGACATGGGAGATTCATGGTGGATTAGAATTTAAAGATGGTGTTTAATATTTTTAATATCACAAGACCTCCCACACTAAAGAGATTCAACTCATCTAGGGCATAATTCCTCGCGCCCCCACAGATGTGATATCGTGCCAATGCAAAGGTCAAAGGAGAACGAGTTGGGAAGACATGGAGGGAGGCAGCGTTTTTCGATGAATTTTGAGCATCGGGCTGCATTTTTCTTGTGATTAGCTGGAGGCTCCAGCACTACACTCACTTCGGTGTGAGAGTTAAGATCGGCAATGTGTTTCTCCACACAGTCAGTATCCCACTCACTGTCAGCAGAATAGCGCCAGGTGATCGGTTTAACAGGTACTCATGACGCGTGCCCATGCTGTAAACTGGCTTTAGAATGGCATCGCTCCATACTTTGGTTCCATTTTTTAATGTCGCGGCTCTTCTAATTGGTGTTAAAGTGTGTGCTGCCTGTCTCGCCGGGAGAGGGATTCATTCCCAATGTGAGCAAAATTGACCACTTAGACCGAAATGACAAAAAATGTGGAACAAGCACTTAATTTATCACTGAGTCAGGCCAACAGTGACAGTGAGATGGCAAAAAAAAAAACACATGGACTGAATCATCAGATTTAGTGGGTCTTCATTTCAATGCAGTTTCACATAGACCCACACATGCACCTTTTAAAATAAACACCTACATTTGAAAGGACTATCCATTTGCGCCAAAAGATCTAGGTCTGCATCTTGAAAATAAGTCGCAAATAAATTAAAATAGTGTGAAAATGAGGTAATCAGAGCTTAATTCAGTTGTTATGTTATTTTCCTGATACTAGCGGAGTGATTTGGTTTATTCTGCCCTGTTCCAAGATCAACAATTGGCATTTGTTGTTTAGACAGCTTCAAAAACAAATGAACTTCAGGGAATTGCCTCATCCATGGACAACGCAGCACTTGAGGACGTTTCATTGTAAATTCCCTGCGTTCGGTGCTCGGATTGCATTCGGGGAAACTCTGGGAGGAACAAATAAACAAGCACGTATCTTCCCTCCCTCCAGAGCTACCACTGATCTGCTCCCGAGCAAGAAGCCAAGCTGCTAAATGCCTCAGCGGCCGACAGCAGAGGTCTGCGGTGGGTCCGGGCAGCTCCCGGCTGTGAACGTGTCTACCTCGATGAATGTGAGGCAAGGCATTGACAAGAAAGGCAGGCACGCTCAGCAAATCTGCCCTGGATGAGCGCAGGCTGAAACAGAAAGTCTTGAATGGAGGAGTATTTTTTTTTTTGAAGCGTGGCTCAATAAGGTGAATCTCAACGGGGGTTCATTAAAAACACTGGTGAGAGCACAGAGCTCACTCGCGCTGCTGATCAATAGCTGACAATAATAATCTGAGATGTTGAGGAGCTTGCTGTAGTAGACACTGATCTTGCAATCGGTTTGACCAACTTTTTTTTGTTTGTTGTTGTTTTGTTATTGACTCCCAGCTTGATCAGCCGGCAAACGCTGCGAACAATGATGGAAAAAATGTCTCCACATGATAGAAAAATGAAAGTTTGATATGAAACGCTTACTCCGTCGTCCCTGTACAGGAATTAAGAGAGCGGCATGGCAGGGAATCGTTATCCTTCTATCTGTGGTGCTTCATTAAGAATAATTGGCCAAATGACAAGTCACCATGTTGCACAGCCATTTCATCAGCAGTAGTCACTGTAATTGGGGAGAGGCTGTGCAGAGAGCACAGGGTTACCCTCTCTAATGGGAAAGGAAGATGACTTAAAGCCCCATGCTAGTGTGTGTGTGTGAGTGTATGTACATGTGTGTGTACACACCTGTGACCTGGAATCACTTGAAGCACTGAAACGCTTGTTTGAAGCATGCACACGGGGCTCTCCCAGCGTTCAGCAGCCCAACGTGGCTCCAAAACAACATAATGTCTAGACAACACTCACAAGTTTCCATTTTGTTAATGTGGAGATGTAAGAAGGAGGGGGGAGATGCTGTTTACCAAAAAAAGGAAGAATAAACGGATTTGGAGATTGATGTGAAATGCAGAAATAATGAGATCAGCTGATCAATTTCCCTAATTGCCGTGAACGGGGGAAAAAAAAGACTGAGAAGATGTTTCCTCTATCTTCATCCTAATCATAATTAGGATGAAGATAGATATTGATCGCTAAACTCTATTGGATAGGGCGAACTCATAAGAGGAATTTAACCATCCTCCAAAATAACTGGGTGAAAAAGGCATCCATTTGACACACAAATAAAAGCAACTAACAATATGCTCTCACATAATCACAGACAGCCCCTCTCCTATTCACTAATCATAACAGGAAGAAATCTGATTACAATAGATGTATCTGCATCATCTGTACTGCATTAGTGCGGCAGGATTTTTCAAGCGGTCCCTCTGCAGTGGAGCCACAGTGAAGAAGTAAATACAGCTACCGTGTAAATAGCAGCAGTTTTTGCCGGGACTCGGTCCGTATGTCTCAATTAAGAGGATTTCAATAATGCATGCGGCTCCATGTGTGAAACAACAGGATGGAGAAGCTCATAGAAAAAAAAAAACAAAAACAACAACAACAAAACAAACAAAAACACACAAAAAAAAAGCCGTCAAGTTGCTCCATAACAGCACACACGCTCCATCCCTGGCAGCAGAATCTGGGTCAACGATAATTCAAACAGTAAGACAGAAAATACCGCGGCTTGGACCTCAGCCTGCTAACCAGGCCTGACAGAATGACTTGAAACAAACTCCAATAGCCTTTTCCAGGCTCCAGAATATCACTCCCATATGTATGAGAGAACAAGTGACAGCCGGAGAGAAAGGGAGCGAGGGAGGGAGGGAGAGAGAGAGAGAGATGACCTGATGAAAGGAAGTGAACACAGCGTCTAAAAATAACAACAAAAAGATTGGAATTTCACCAGCCAGGCGTCCACAGCTAGTTCATATTTAGATGTAAATGAGTTGCTATTCTGGAAAAATTCCACCTTTTTAGCCGCACTAACGACTATGATTAAGCCGGCCGGTACAGTAGGAGTTAGTTCTGCTCTGCTGCATTGGCTGGCACGCAACTTTGCTGCTGTGCCACGGTTGGTATTTGAAGAATTTCTGTGTGGGTTGAAAACTTACAGAATGGCTAATGCGGGATATCGAGATCATCTTCATAAAATATGGATGCAAAAATAGCCGGGGGTCAGCGGTGGATTCCAGTGCATTAGGTGCTTTAAAAGTTCGAATTGCATGCGATGGCACGCTCTTTTTGTTGGGTCGTGATTGGAGTGCAGCTTCTAAATGAAGGGAAGTAATGTGGCTTTCCTGGGTTGTGGCTTCACCAATGAACTTCATGTTGGCCCTCAGCTGAATTATTTTCACTTGGCACCGATCTGTTTTGGAACGGGGCCTGAGCCATGTGACGTGACACCCAGAAAGTATGTTGACACTTGATACCAGAACTTTCTTCATTCCTTCTTCTTGTTTATTTATTTTTTATTTATTTATTTATTTATTTATTTATTTATTTGTTCCCCTTCCCGTTTGAGCCTTTTAGCTTATGTTCTCATGAAAAAAAAAAGTAAACAAGAAAGCTGAATAAGAACCACTGCAGATATTCACTTATTTATTTATTTCTGCATCACACCATAGCATCTGAGCAATAATTCCTTTTTCCTTCTCAGGCAATATTTTAAAAGAATCCCAACTCACGCTGGAAATATAAATATATATCTGCCACTGCTCTAACACATCTTAATGCCTGCTTCCTTTGGAGAAAAAGCGGGGCAGGAGGAGGAGGAGGTTATTTTTTTTATTGGGCAATTTTGCACAAGGTAATGTACAGTAAGGTGACCGAGCTCTGAGACAATCTGAGAGCAATGCCTTTCCTGTCCCTCCTTTGCCTGTTTTGGAATAATCAATTTTTGGGTCCACCGGCTGTAAAGCCTGTCAAATTATTGTAGATAGTTCATTAGAATCCATTAGCCACGCAGACTCTATTAGCCACACAAGACGAGGCTAACCTTGCAGAGGTCCGCGAGTATCAATCAGACCAAAACAGGGAGCAGACACAAACAACTCTCGGACGGACGCATGCAACATGACAAACGAGGAAACTCCCCGGCAAGGCCAGTCGGGAGCCATTTCCGTGCTGCAGTGGATACTTTACAATCATGACCATTTACCCAGGATCAACATAATGCTTTGGAGAGGCCATACTGTGAGATGGGCGAGGTGTGTGTGTGTGTGTGTGCACATGTGCGGTTGTTTGCGAGCACTGATGTCGGGTGTTAAAGCGTGCGCCGGTGCTGGAAGTGATTTTGAACCCTTTGCTCCAGCCCAGAGAGGCTTCGCGGGTTTAACAGATGCACGCTGAAATCATTACTGGGAGGAAGTTTCCTTTTGGCAAATTGCAAGATTCATTGAAGTGAACGATGCTTTAATCCTGTTCGTACACACACCAACATCGACTCGCTAACAGATGCACAGCCGCCATGCAAACGCAGAAAGCACGCTTGCTGGTGTTAAAAGGAGCACTCCACCTAAATACTATAAATAAACAAATAAATAAATAATTGATAGTCTATCTTTCTGGAGAAATTTAGCTCATCTGGTTCAGTCAGTTGTAGACTGGAGTCAGCTCTCTAGTTAAGGTTAAATTATAGAAAAGGGTGTACTTCTTGTAACTCTGTGCAATATTAATCATGTTTTTTTGAAAATATAATGCTGTGGAATATTGTCTTTTTTTAATGTTTCACCTTTGGAAAAATAAAGACATTTTCCCTCTTATTCCTTTGCAATCTACCCATCAGGATAGTTTCTGTGTGATTTGGTGGGGTTTCCAGTCTGTGGTAGTCTTCCCTTGACCTGAATACAACAGATCTGGATGGGTATTCATTCATGGAGCTAAAACCATCAACATTTCACAACAACAGCAGCTCTCTCCAAACACAAAAACAGAGATACCTGGTATAATCCACAGCCATCTGGAGTGCCTCGAACCACCTCCTGCAAAAAAAAAAACCAACAACAACAACAACAGCAAACTGTATCTATGTATCCCAAATGAGTATGAATTAAAGGCAGGTTTTGAGTGAACTGTTCCTTTAAAGTATATTGAAACCCAAACATGCACACGATATATCTTTTAAACTCCGAGTTCGTGTTCTCAAGGGCAGTGCCAGCATGAAATTGCACATACATTATAATCCCTTACACCTTATCTATTAGTAGATCATTACCTCATAATTATCTTTGCCAATGTTCACATTAAAATTAGCCCTGAACAAATAAAGGCTGTGGGGTGGAATAGCAAGCAGATGTAGCATCATACCAAGGTAAAACTGGAAGTTATTATACAGCTAATTGTCCGTTCCCATGACCCTGAAAAGGACTAAGCAGTTAGAGGAAATGAATCAATGAATGAATGGATAATTATCTGTTGTTTGAGATGCAGCCATTAAAATACTCCTGGCACAGCTATTACATTGTGCACCAGGGTGTGTACATGAGACAACGAATGCAATAGGGAGAAGAAGATGAGGAAGGACAATAAAAAAGAAAATTACTGCACTGTAGACAAATATATAACAAACCGGTATATCCTGATGTTCAACTTGATACCAAGGCTTCAAAGCAAAGCGCATCACAGGCTATCTCCGTTTCAGATCATCTCAGCGATGTCCACATCTCTGGCTGTCAGGCGGCAAGCTGCTCAAAGGTGAACAAAAATAAATCAATCAGTAAATCAAATCAGTCAATAAAAACCCGTCACGTAAAGCTTACCAATGTCTCATGTCTGATGAGAGATGCCTGTGATGGAGGTAATTATTACTATTTACCCTGCAAAGTAAATAGTAAAAGAAAGCAGCCGTGACATAAACTGAGCGATTACAACAGAGTGACGTCGTTGCATTTTGCCGTTGTCTAAATGTAATTATTCCACACGTCAGCGGCGTGCCTTTGAATTATGTTTCTTGGGCGTGCCTAAGGTGCATGATAGATCGATAAGGACTGTTTTCGCCAAGGTACATAACGCTGTGGTATGACGTGTCTTTAAAAGGAACAGTTCACTCAATATAGAAACAGTTTGATGGCGTTCTTTGGTTGGAAATAGTTCCATCGCAAGGTTGTTGCCTCTGAGGATCGTGGACTATGTCGGGTATCCGTGTCATTGTTTTTGTAAAGAGCTCTTGCTGTTGAGTTCTTCACATGTACATTTTTTAGAGTTTCAGCCCAACAAATATACCCATCCAGCCCTGTGTTTTGAGGTGAAGGGGGACAGTGTGGAAACTACGCCAAATCACACACAAAGTATCTGGTTAGATAGACTGCACAAGGCATAAGTGGGGAAATATCTTCTTTTTTTTTTGTATTTTGGGTGAATCATCCCTTTAAAACATGCATTCCTATACTGCACATACCATATACTGGATCAAATCAAAAGCCCATTTGCCACTATGACAAATACCAGCACATTCATTGTATTTGCTGAAAAAACTGGTGTTCATTTTATCTCAATGAAGTGCATGTCATCTGTGGGCTGATGACAAAAATGCAAAGAGACTCGGAGGCTGTATTAATATTGTTCAGTACACATTATATCGTCCCATGGGATAATTGCATGTTCTTGAATGTTAAAATAAACGTCTGTTGTAACTATTTCTAAGCCACAAAACAAATTACTGCGGTGACGACAATGAAGTAATCTAATTTAGCTTGAATGCAAACATTAGTGGTGTTGCGCACGCGAGCGGGAGCCACAGAGGAGCTTTGTTCATGACGGATCTCTCCGGTCTCACGGCGCCGATCCCATTGTCTGACAGCACAATCTGCGGAAGTGTTACCACGCAATAAAGCACTTTCCTCCAGCGGAGCAATTTCGCCCAAGATCCTCCAAGACTTTATCAAACTGATGATGGACATTTGACACTTTGATCACCGTGACAAGCAGCTGATGTTGTAAAAAAAAAAAAAAAAATCTTCCGTGTCAGGCCGGATAATGGTTAACACAATCCGAGCAGAAAGACAGCCGAACATCTGACCGAAACTAAAAATGCATCATTTGCAGCACGTCTGCAAGTGCATATCTATACGTTTAGTGTCATTTCATGCCGTTAAAGATGTCAAGTTAAAATGCCTTTCCCATCACGTCGATGGCAGAGCATTTATTCTCCACAATCCCTGCGTGCATGAGAACATTTTTAGTAACAGGCAATCATAAATAGAGCAACAAATGAGCAATGTTTGCTGTAAACAGTATAATTAGCAGCTTTTATATAAGATGTGCAAAACGGGCATTGTTGTCTGTTTACATTAGCAAATTTGCAGAATGGGCATTGCAAGCTTCATATGTCAGTCATATATACCAGTGGCAAAAAAAAAACATAAGCAGGATGGGCATAAACATGCAAAGGTCATGGATGTTTGGCATTCATGTTATCCACATTACATGCGTGACATGCAAGGAACTGCGCCAGATCATGTTTAATGAGAGGATAATGTTATGTGACACAAGCCCGTCAGTTTCACACAAACACAGAAGTTCAGACAACTCAGATAGACTTTCAGGCGACTAAAACAATTGGGACAAGCTTAGGGTTCGAGGTTTTGGTTTGTGGAGAAATAAGGAGATCGTTTACTAAAAATAAAAGCCTCTATTCATGAGCTAGAAACTAAACATGGGCGACTAGAGTTGCAGGTGAATCCGCCACCTCAGTCCACCTTATTCACCTCAGTGCCACGTTTGATTAGCAGACATCAAGACGCACAAGTGCCATCGTCTCGAATGTTTAAAACTCCGCTATAAAAATAGTATTTCAAGAGTCGGACTAATCACAGTCACAGCTGGAAACCAACTCGGCACCAACAATAAAGCAACTCCCATGGCTGTTTTTCTTAGCGTTGTATTTATTGCTTTACAGTGAATTAAAGTTGATTAGCACAGCGGCCGTTCACCTCCATTCATTTTATGTCATGAAAACCACAATAACTGAGCACGAATTAAGTTTTTTTAATAAGGTATTTGAAATTATCATAGCGTGATCTCTGGCATTTCATTCAATACTGCTCTTGAATAGTATTTTTTAAAGCTGAGTTTTAACATTGGAGTCTATGGCACCACCAAACATGGCACCAATGTTAAACTACTGCCGGCCTTGAGTGTCTCTCCACTATGCAATGTGATGAGAAAACCTATTTTTGTCGCTTTTATTAGCATTTCCAGTCATTGTGCTCCTTTTGCAGAAGCTTTTGGGGCAAGGTTGAATGCGTAGCAGTATGTCCACGTGTGGAAACGCACATTTTTACCTGTTCTCATCCACAGGTGGACGTACCATCTGCTCAGAAATATTGACTGAACTGAAAAAGAAGTGACCCCGACCATAATCAGCCCGCATTAATAGCAGCACAAGATGCCCTCACGGCGTCCCTGTGATGTCCCAAACTGCACTTGCAGGCGTGTTGAAAATGATACATCCTTTTAATTCATCAAGGTGAACAAGCGTCTCTCCAATGACATGTGATCCAGCCCCAAGGCTGTACAGTAGTTGGTGGCTGTAGGGAGTCCCAGATAACGTTGTGAATAATTTATGAAACAATGTCAGTGCTTCTTCATAATGACTTCAAATGGACATCAGCCAAGCGTTAAATGACAGGGATTAATCTACTTTAGGAATAATAGTCCTAATGGAATATTGAATCCACTGGGACACAGCCCAACTTGAGAGCCAAGTCTTACACGTCGCCTCTGCCTTCGGTGTGCGGTGACCCCGTAACGCGCTATTAAAACTTCAAAGTGTTCAAAAGTTCACGGCTTTTGTTCCACACGAGCTGTGGCATGGGCTCTCCAACGTGGCCTGTTAGTCTGATCTGGCATCTGTTTTGAGATTTTGATCAAAAGAGTGAACGTCAAGGTAAACCGGTCATTTCGTGCGCTTAAAATCAAAACTAACCACACTGAAATGATTACAGCAGATATACAAGAACTCGCCATAAGAAAAACACATGGCGTTAAATCAATAGGACTTTACATACAATGCAAATTGCAGTTCAAAACATATTGTATGGTTTTGACATTAAATATTCCACAGTGAATCAACACTTGTAGTACAAACTATTCATACGTCCACATTTGTCTTCTTTGTTTTGCAGCGGCATGCAAATGTAAATGTGATAGCTTATACTGGAGTCGATCCAATGGCATAATTGAATTGCATGAGGCTCACATGTGACTGAAATTATATGGTGAGCCCGGAGTCGAATTTCATCACGAGCCGCGGCCCATTCATCCAAAATCTTGCTCAGTGATGCAAATACTCTGTCATTTAAACTCATTTATCCTGGCTTTAGGGTTTGCAATAAAGACAAATGTGATATCCAACACACAGGGAGGAAAAAAAAATAAATAAATAAAAAAAAAAGGTTGGGGGGAGAAATAAACCGGGAAAAGGAGAGGAATGCGGTGTAACGTATTCATTCATTACTCAAATAGACTTGCTGCTTTCAGCGATACCAAATTGGTGACATTTCATTTTACAGCGTTCCAAGCACTTTCTGCTTTTCCTGGGCTCTGGCGTCTTGCTCATTCATCCTTTTATTCCCCAGACTGATACAGCAATGTTGCAAATGATGAGGAACATGAGTGGTGCGAAGTTCAAATGGATATTCAACAGGCCAGCTGCCAGGCACGAACAAACCTGGGAAATATGCACGCCTGTTCCGCCGATGATGACTCACGAATCTATCGATCTATCCATACATACATGCATGCATAATTTCCCACCTCTAATCATCTCTTCCTTCCTTCCTTCCCTCTTTTCTGTCATGTACAGTCATACACTGTTGCTGTCGGGGAAAAAAAGTGATTTTCATGTTGTCACTTCTCTTGATCGATTCCATTTTGAGAAAATTCCACAACCTCTCAGTTTCTCTCATAAAAAAAAAAAAAAACCTTTTCAAAGCCAATTATGAACTCGGCCGTCGAGCTCATTTGTGAGAAAGCTGACATTTCAGCGACACAGGTTTTACATGTGACGAAGGCAACGCGAGCTCGGCCGGCCGCTCGCGCCTCATGAGGATTCAATTCAGTTCTATTCAAAGATGCGAGATCTAATTATCGACCTATTCACTCCGCGTTTACTTCGCATACCACCGGCCGGTGTTCAACTCAACAGGCACGGCTCCTGGTATGCAGCCTGTGATTAATAAGGCGGCGTACCTATTTTGACATTTTACATAAGTGTAAGCAGCGACACAAGCAGAAATAATTCTTGCACACAAACACAATAGGGGGAAAAAAAACCAAAAAAAACCAGCAAAATCTGGGCAAAAGCTTGACGCGACTCGGGAAAAATGAGTCACTGATAACATTTTTATTGCTTTACCTGAGTTAACACCACCGAAACGTAGGTGAATAAAGTTAAGGTGACTCATTTGCATACTTGTTGCTCAAACATGCCAACTCAATGAGAGAAAAGATAAAACTCGCATGGTTAAAAAGGCACCCTTTCGCATATTTCAACGTAAATGCCGCAGTTTGTTTTTCCCACTCTGTCCAGTCCAGAAGCAAGGCAAGTTGAGCTTCCCTTAACAGCGTAATCTGATTTCCTGATTGGCTATCTGTCTTTTTCAAAAGTAAAAGAAAATGAAAACGGGGCGCCTCATTTCAGAGAGGTGCAGCAGAAGAGGCTGCATGCAGTGTGCCGACTCCATAACTGCAGAGATAACTAAGATAGCGAGGCAGAGATAGGCGTTATACCATTTTCCAGTTCAGTTGCATTATTCTTTGTTGTTTTGATATTTTTTCTTTGTTTTGAGTCGAGATGATTTATCAGGCCTTTTTTTCCCCTCCATTCATCTTACCTGTGCTGTCTTATTTTTTTTTACTTTTTTCCCAGTGGTTTTATCAGTTTTGCATGTGCAAACTTTCGCACGAAGGAGAGCTGCATTACGGTGCACCATGTGGCGGCGGCGCGTTTAATGGCTGTCAGGAAAATGAAACTTATGTAATGAAGGCGACGTATGACGGGGCACCTCCCACCCCGGAGACATATCTGTGGATTTCAGCGGAGCAGTGTTTTTTCCGGCCTTTTTATTTCTTCTTTTTTTTTTCCCCCCTCTGCAAAACACTTTAACAAAACATTCTTGTCTGTATCAGCACATCAGGCGGGCTCCTGTGGGGCTTGTCACACACCCGTCACAAACTGTGACTGTGAATGGCACCCTGGTGACCCTAATGTAGCTGTGGCACCGGCGCACAAATGCACACACACACACACAGAGGCCTATTCTCGTCACGGTTTCATAAACACACACACACACACACACAAACACGGAGTTACGCGACGTTTGGCTTGACTTAACTTCACATCTGATACACGCTGCTTTTTGATTTGATCGCTACGGAGAGCTGCCGGCAGTGTTTGCGCTTGTGTGCCGCGGCTCTGACTCTGAACCGCACACACACCCACAAAGCCAAAAATGCAAATACACACACACACGCGCGCGCGCACACACACAGACGACACCTGCCTATCCTCTGTACTATACTTAGAGGTTTTGGAGCGCTCGCATTCCTGTGAGCGGAGTCACTTGGACAGTGTGTCTGTTCTCTGTAAGCTGCCTGATGATTACACTAATAAAAGGGCATGGCACAGGCTAGGAGGCGACACCAGGGGGAAGAAATAACACCAAACACCGATTTCCAGCGACATCAGCCGTGATGGAGTCCGACAAGGGTGTTGAGGTCCATCACGGGGGTCAGGGTTATTACGGTCTGAAGGAAATACCCTTTGTTTAGTTGTTATGACATTTTGGAGTTAATACAATGTAAAACTTAAAAAAAAAAGAAAAGAAAAAGTCTTTTTTTAAAGTTTTCTCCTTTTCACTAACTTTTTAATATTGTGTCCAAGCACAGAGTGATCCATTTTTTTTTTCCCTTCCTCTCAAATAGAATCAAATTACGGCTTTGAATCTGGAGGGAAATGTGAGGTAAGATGAGAGAAATGAGAAATGATTGTGATTTATGATAACCTTCCTGTTTCGGTGGTTCTCATCTACAGCGTTCCTGTCAATTCATTCAACCAAATGTGGAGTAATCAAACGGCTACCGCACTCAGAGGGCTGAGTTTCCCTTCTTTGCTCTTAGTGTGTGAGTGGAAATAGCTACAATACGGCTGCAGTACTTTTTTTTTTTTTTTTTTCCCTCCCAATCAGATTAGGCAGAAAATATAAGGCAACTGCAATCAGCCCGGGATTCACATCTGAGGAATATAATCTGATTTCACGTTTTCAGAGATAACAGTTATACGTTTGATTGCTTTGTGAATTGCTATTCATGCGGAGGAATTCAAAACAAGCTGCCCGGCTCCTCATGGCCTGCAGAGCCACAGAAAAACAAGAGAAGTGCATGATTACTGTCCCCGTGACGAATGCAGCCCTAAAACGTCCCCGTACAATTAAACTGCATTCTCAATGGCGCTTCTACTGCTGGGACAGCGGCGTTTGTCTGCAGCCTCCGTCACCTCACGTCACATTGCAAACCTAACCTTTCTCTGTAAACAGCCAAATTGTTTGTGGTGGCTAATCCTGACCTTATCCTAACCTTAACCAAGTCCATTTTTGTGCCTAAGCCGAACCACATGACGCTGACATGCGATAAAAGTGAGAGAACCCAATGCGTCTCATTTGAGAACGCTGTTTTTATTTGCATGGAAACCAGATGTTAATCTGCAACGTATTCTCATGAAACGGTTCGTATGATATCATACGAAAAGTTATGCACAAATGTTCGTGCATATTCCTACAAATTTCCAGCAGCACGAGCGAGTCCCAAAGTGAGAGCCTTAAGAAAAATGGCGGACATTCCTTTTATTCTCAGTGGAAAATGCATTATTTTAAGAGAGCTTATGCATTCAAATGCGTTTTGATAACATTTCTAGCGGGAAATGTGCATTTTATTCCCAAAATCTTCGTTCAGTTAATGTATATGATGTTTACTTTGTTAGTTATTACGAAGATTCTTTCAGGTTTCTGTCGTTGCTATGGCTGTTGCTATGGACGCTGCTACCACTGTCGCTGATGTAGCTTCCGCTCAGAAGTACTGTCCTCACTGTCACCGTGGAAATCTGGGGAGGGAGGCGTGGGGTTAACCTGCTCTCACAGAAGTCCGTGAAATGAGCAAAAGGAATGTCCGCCATTTATTTTGTTTTCACAGAAAGACCAGCCTGCAGCGCATAGGTCACATGATCACAACTTTCTGGCTCACAATTACGTGGGAAATGTACGAATTATAATGCAATACTTTTCGTAGGAATTTGTGCGAATATTGAATGAGAACAGCCTGTAATCTGTGACATAAACACATTTACCTAAACATCACTGAGAATGCACTTTAGTTGAATGGGGATGTAATTTTTAGTTGATTGTGTTGGACAAATGACATCGAGCAGGGGTGTCAAACTCAAAAATGGACTGCATTAACAAAATCACAACCAATTCAAGAGCCAAACAGGGCCTGTATTTAATAAACACTTTTGACCCAAAGTGGTCAATTGTAAAAAAAAAAACAAAAAAATAGCAATCCATACACAAGAATGAAACATGAATCATCCCCGCCAAAAAATGTCTACATCTAAAAACCAAACTGATGAGAGTGGAAAGTGACATGAAAAGAGTCCGCTGTAATTCTAATGGCAAATAGTTTCATCACATTGGAATCAAAAATAACCAGATATAAGAGAAATCTACCGTCATGCATGTTTTTACTCACGCATGCACATCACTGGAATGCAAATCCAACTAGAAATGAAATTAATATGCTCATGTTAAACTAATAATTTGATCTAAAGTATTAACCCTATAAAGCCTGAACTATGAAAGAATTGGCAGAAAATTCAATTTTTTTTTTTTTTAAATTGAACCCTTTATTTAGTCCTATAACAAAATAAATATATATATAAAAAAAAAAATTAAAAAATATGTTATTACACGACCTTTCTGGTGTATGATATATGATATGTACTTGAAGTGCCAATGGTATGGTCCAGGGTGAACAGGGGAAGTGTTCAAAGGTATAAAAAGTAAAAGTATTGATTAAACTGGAAATGAAATGTGTGAATTGAAAATGTGTATCATATGATACGAAGGGCTTTAGAGGGTTAAAAACATCAAACATGAACATAAAAAAAAGAAAAGTGTAATACTAAATAACCATAACTGTCTCATAATGTCTCCTAAGGTTATATATTTTTTCTTTACAGCTTCGCATATGAGACAGACAGGTTTATCTTTATTGCAAGCAGACAGGCACTCGACCTCTCGCCTCTTTTCTTTTCGACTTTACTTTTAGCCGGGTTTACAGTGCCGCATTACCGCCTGCGTCGTGGGCAATACGGACGCGAGCCGGCATTCAAAGGAAAACCAAACACCGTCTCGTGGGCCGGATGCGATCGGGCCTCGAGTTCGACACACGTGACGCAGAGGAAGAAGAGGAAGAAGTGCTGAGCGGCACAGAAGAAGAGAGAGAGAGAGAGACAGACCTCCGTGACCGGGCCTATCACTCAGGTTGCCAGTCACTGACACTTAGATAATAGCGCGACCTCCTTCACTTTCCGAGAACATCTGAGAGCAGCTCGCACGTCAGCACATTCGGCGCATGTTCACGCCGGCCGGCCCGGGATGAGCCTAATGGAGACAGTCAGGTTTCGGTCACCGATGACTCGCCGTGTGCGCGCCGCTGATGCCGACACAACCCCTGAATTCCAAAAGGTAAAAGGATCCTCTTTGTCGCGTTAAATCGAATTACATTAAAATTAAATTAAATGCAATAATATGTGGCCTTTATGTGGCTGCTCTTTATACCAAGTAGAAGTGACCTGAATTTATTTGATTAGTGCAAATGAAAAAAAAAAAAAAAAAAAAAAGTACTTTCACATGGGTGCTGACTGTACTGAAAACATGTTTGGCCTAACTGTAGATGAATTATTATTAACCAAAACAATGCTTGTTGTGTCTATTTCAGGATAATTAAGGGGAAAGCATGAGGGAGGATTTTGCTTCGTCTCAATTTGAAATAAAGACGCACAGCATTTCATCATGCTATGGTGTAGCCAGGGGTGATTTAAGGTAGAAACCCAGAACTGAGTCACCCACCACCAAAGAATAGAGGACTCTTCTGCCAACACAGATGTAATACATTAATCACAACTAAGGCAGTGTTGCAAAAGTGGAGGGAGGGGCAGGAGGGTTTGCAAACAAAACTTTTTTTTTCACTAATCTCAAATCAAACAGTCGTGTTTTCCTTGGTCTTGAGCTTCCTGATGCACTTGTTTCAGGTTCTCCAGGTTTTGGCTTTTTGCCCGTCCCCACTCTCTCGCTCCAGCAGACTTTACTTGGGTCATCGAGGTAATTAGCCCACCCTACCCACCACCCCGAGTTCGGTCGGCTCCTCCTTTGGACCCTCTATTGACAATTTAAAGCTGTAACATTTGCATTTAAAAGTGCTTGGATAAGCCTGATACAAAATGGTGGGTTTTACGTTTCCATCAGCAGCAGCAGCACCGTTTTTAAATAGAAAAAAAAAAAAAACTGGGCTGTAGGGAAGTGGAGGTGGAGGCAAATAACACCCCGTCACAAAGCAGTGTTCCTCTCCAAACCTAACCCACCCCTAGCCCACTTTTACCATTACCAAAGGCAAATGTTTTTTTTTTTTTTTAAATAGGGAGCTTTAATTGGAATAATTATTATTATTTGCCAAGATGGATTAAATAGAGCCCATGTCTACACAAAAATGGCTCAGTGTTGGTGTAATGCAATTGTGTTGAAGCCATCAGAATTTCCAAACACATGGTGCCTAATGGCTAATGTATTTAGCTTAATATAACATAGCTGCTTGATGTAGCCATTAGTTTATAATTGTTATGGTTAGTTACAGTAATTTTTTTTATGAGTTGAATGTATCACCGAGCACTGAATGGTGGGCTAAGTTGTGTTTGAGGTGCTACGTTTGATGTGTCCTGATTGGCTTTTTTAATGGACGCCCTGCAGCCAATTCAAGTAGGCCTGATTCACAGCGGCCACGGCATGATAGATGGAGATTCAAACTTCATCAACAGAGGATTCAAAGGAACAACATCACAGTCCACACCACCCACACTGTTTGACTGACGAGCTGTGTCTGGAAATGCAACGCAAAAATGCCACAGCAATCAGAACTCGACGGCAAAAATAGAGACAAAATCTAAAAAACAAAAAAATGTGCAATCATCAAAGGTGTGGATGCATGCACTTATTTTTGCAAACAACAGTCTCCAAATTTGATTCCAGCTGCCTGCTTTGTGCCCTTTTCACCAGAGTGAATGCCCATGTTGCAATGATGGCAAACAGAGCACAGCTGCAGTACCTGTGGTGGTGTCACCGTGGCGTTGATAAGCGGTGAGAGAGTGTTTCGTGAGGAGGGGGGGACTTCATGATGCAGCATTTAGCCCCTGCTGTGCGGCAGAACATGCTTATCGCTGTGACTGAGCAGGGAGGCAGCTGCTGTAAAAACCAAAAGGAGAGCTGCCACTCAAGGAACACAAGGCATTACGCAAGCCGGCGAGATTTAAATAAGAGGAGATGTGCTGCCCAGCTTTCAGATTATGCATGGAAAGCATTAACCTGGCTTTTAGCTTGCCACAATGGGCCCCTCAGTCTCTGTCATCCCACACACAGCTGAGTCCCGGCGATGTCTACCGCTCTGCAAAACACTCACACACACACACACACACACACACACAGAGAGAGGCATATGCAAACACAGACACGCACACCCAACCAGATAAGATAATGTATCGCAAGTACCCCTTTTAAAAAGCACTTTATTTAACTTTTCTGACTCCCATTTGCAATTCCGCTTTGATAACGTTATATGGTGTCAAGTTAAAAAAAAAAAAAAAAAAAAAAAAAGGCTCGTGTTCATATTGATGGTGTTTTCTGCGGGGGTAGGATTATTGTTTTGATCTAAATCCTAATTCAAACGCCGTCAACATTTTTTTTAGAGACAGCCGACGCAAAACGTACAGCAGAAAAAAAGTGAAGTCAGTTGTTAAAATCCTCTTCTTGGCCAATTAATGTATTCCAGCATGAAGAAACGCGGCGCTCGCCCCCGGGGGCCTCGATTTGTTCTACCATCAAGCTTGAACGGACACAATAAGTGACAGGACAGCGGCGCAGCTGAACTTCTGGAAGGGAACCAAGTGTGTCACCAAAGAAGAAGGGAGCCCGGACGACGCATATGTGACAGGTCAAGCTGAGGAAAGGACCCTTTTAACCCCATCTCAAGCTGCACTAAGAATTTTATGAGGCAACACCCCCATCTTTGCAGCCTAAGTCACATGGTGGGCCTGCAGTAGGAGAGAGCACTGCAAAAGTCCTTGTAAACCCACTTTAACTGGCTAAATGACATTATATTATGAAGTGCATAGACTTCTCCATCTACCAGCTGTCTTCTAAACAGCGATGAGTTGGAGCCATCAAATGTTCTGAGGCCAAAGTTCCTCGGTCTTGCTCTTCAAAGAGGATTCTGGGAGGAAGGTGAGCACTCTGTAGTCATGTTTGCATTTCCACCGCAACCCCAAAAAACAACGAACTTCATGCAAATAAGACGGAGGTACCCAAGCATTCTCTGTGTGACTGATAACAGCAAGACAAATGAGACACTCGGAGATCAAAAATGAGATTGAGGATGCTCAAGAGCTGAACAGAGGAAAGTACTTCCAGAAGATCTGCAGCTCCAACTGGAGATGAATCATGTTTTTTTTTTCTTTTTCTTTTTTTTTTTTCTAATTACAAGCCAAACAATCTCTTAATAGAGCGACCTTTTAATCGTTTGTGTGTTGCCATCGCTCCTCCCTGGAGCAGAGGGGGATGATTTCGTGCCGCTTGCGTCATCCGTTCGCCCGGCCGGGGAGTTGAAAACGCCACCTCAACAGTTTCCAGGAAGTCAGAGAGGTCCGCCTCGGTTGCCGGGACCATTTGGGGGCCCGGGAACTCAGTCCCGCGGGCAAAGAGATGAACTGGGTCATCCGATGCAAACGGTGTTAAAAGCTCTTTGTTCTTCAAAAAAAAAAAAAAAAAAAAAAAAGTTATTTGTTTCCAGGGAGAGCATCTCCAGCAGAAAAGGGGTATCAGATGCTGACTCATCCTTTTACTGTCCTGGATGGATTGGCAAACATGAGCATGAGGCGTGCAGTTTACTGATGTCACATTATATGATTTCTGTGGATAAACATTCCAGTGGTTACCTGTTGCTCCACTTGGGAGCCAGCAATGCATATATATTTTCTAGTGCAGTTTTGAAGATGATGATGGGCTATACTTCGAAAGATTTCAATCACGATAATTACAAAATAACTACCTTGTACCATTTCCAGCACACTTCCATGAATAGTTAAAGTGTCAGCAAAAGGATGCTTGCCTCATTCAGCTTTCACTCGATTACTTCTCCACCTCAAGCGCAGTTTATGCTCGTGCGTCCTGTTAGTGTTAAAGACAGGATGGGGGAGGATGCGGGGCATATTTGCTCCTTTGTGTACAAAGGCACATGTGTAACTAATCAATTGGATCACTTTCTGCCAGGCAGCCACCTGGCAATCATTAATGTATATTCACTGTCTGTGACACCGATATGCAATCAATTATTCACACAGCACACACACCGCTAGACGCAGATCCTCTCTGTGGCGCAGCAGCACAAAAAAAAAAAAAAAAAATGTCCCAGCCGTAACACAGGTCGCTTTTGCTCTGCGATGCAACAGAGGTGCAGCTGGAGGCTAACTCGCTTTGCCTTTTAAAATGTCCGATAAATGCATTCATTACACCTCGCCTCACAAAGCCAGCTACTCATTACCTGTGTCGCACATGTAACAAAAGATTAACTCAAGCTGTTTAGCTCAAATTGCTTTATCGATTACCTCTCTAATTAAAGACCCCCTCAAGTGGCTTCATCACCATATTCAAATTTGTAAGCTCCTCGGGAAAACAGCTCATCTGAAGAGTGATTATCTCCACCAGTAACAATCCCAATCAAAATGAGATTTGCATGTGCGGCAGGGGAGTCAATGCAGGGCTGCACAGCTGTGCCTGTTTCAATTAGCAAGAACCCGTTATTACCCCAGCTTCGTCCTGCAAATCGCAGATTTTCCAGCAAGGCTTTAATGAGAAATTTCAAATTGTGGGTGATGTCACTGGAGAGGGGCGTTAATGATTTATCGGCTACTGTCACGAGCATCGTCTTGACTGTCTTGACTCATTATTTAACTGCTTCTGTATTCATTTAGCCAGAGTAGGCTGACTGAAACCCACTGTGCATTTTCAGTTACATCTTACTATACGCAGTCACATGAGGCAACAGGTTTCAGCTGCTGGCTACTGAGCAATCTCCCAGGAGCAGCGTGGGGTGTTAAGCGCCACACTCAGAGCTACTAACAGAGATGTAAAGCTTTGACTAGTTGCACATATCATCTGCTCTTTTCTATCTGTTCGCAGTTGGATGAGGCAATGCAGCGCCTTGATCTAGGGCACATCAGCGGTATTTGTAAGAGGCTGGAGTGACATTAGCAACTCCCAGTCCCCAAACCCTACCTACTGTACCGTGTCTGGGATTCAAATCATCAATCTTTCAATTAGCAAGTCGCTCCTCTCAAACTAGCCTCCCCGTCTTCTCAACATCCTTGCCTACTGATCAAAGATGACTTCGAAAATGCCAATTTTTTTTTTTTTTTTTACACCATTTCAGCCTTGGCCCAATCTCGGGAGCTGTCAGCATTGATATGAAACCCCGCTATTTCTCCCCCACTTCCCGCTGATCACGGCAAGGCCACCAGACACAGATACCTCATTTGGAGCGGTGGTTTAATGCCTGTGCCTTGATGTGGGGAACTGTCAGCCAGCTGTCTTTGCTTTGCCCCTTCTTTTTTTGTATAGCACATTTCTCTGCTTATTTAGTTTAAACACCGTGACCTTAGTTCATATATATATATGTCTTATGAGGTTGTTGAACCTAACAATATGTATAATAAAGATAATCAAGGTAGCGGAGAAGGTAATGAAATTTATCAGTGGAAAACAGATTACAGGTGTCCTTCATAGTAATTCACTGCCAGAACAGTTCGTTCAGCCAGAGAACATTTATGCATTATTTTAAGATTATTATTAGAGTCTTCACAAGCAATTACGCCAATACATATGGAATCACATTAAAGGCCTGTCTGGTACCATGACCGCTTTTGGCAACTTGTGTCAGCCCCGAGGCAACTGAAGCTTGCTCAACAGCACATCAACACACAAAGTTTCATACATTTTGCGAAGAGGGGCATGAGCTGAAATGCAAATGGAATGCAAATTATCTAAAGATTAGGTTCCCCCCATCACAAATTGGATTATGTGACAATGGCACAAATTGGACACACCACTCGCGAGGGGAAATGTTAGCCAGCGGTTAAGTTGAGTCAGTCTGATCGCCTGAAATTTTGTGAAACAAGTACAACATCTAAAAGGAAACTAAAAGAACTACACTGCCTTCATTGTGTGAAAGGGTTATGTGAAGGCACAGATAGAAAGATGAAGTACACTGGCAGCCCTCTGGTAATGGATTCACCTTTTTTAACTGTTAGGCAGGGGTTTCTTTAAACCATTTAAATACATTAAAATCCTCATTCTGCACCGTTGAAATGTGGAGCTCTTCTCTGATCTGATGCCGGGGCTCTTTGCTGTTTTCTGTTATTTACATCTTAAAGGTGAACGTCACGTATGGCACCTTAGGATAAATCGAATTTCCTTAAGGCATCGCCAGAGGGTTGAACCCCGCAGGGGATATATAGGAACTCGGAAAAGGTTTGGAGCATCAATCGTCTTCGCATGACAAAAGAAGCCTCTTCCATCAGCCCCCCCTCTGGCTCACTTTGCATTGAGCACACAAGGAACAGATACACATGGAAAAGCGGAAAATAATACCCTGGCACAAGCCTTGCAAATAAGCCAACTCCTGCTACATAATATCATTGGTGAACCATATCTTAACATCAGGTTTTCATCAGCCTGTCATAATGTCAGCGCTGGTGACCATGTCTCCAGTTTTAATAGACTGCAAAATGCTAAGAAGGGGGCTGTTGCCTAATTTTGAGAGACACCACGGCAAGTCAAGCCCACTAACAATCTGTCAGCGGCAAAAGTCAGCAATTACAGCTATCTCAAAAACAAGCTATGACTTCATTTGCAACTGCTGTATACTGCATTTTCTTGTTGAAAATGCGAGGTGAAAGATAATGGTGTGCTTTCTGATGTGAAGCCTCACAGTAAGTGGTACTTCCCAGTGCTACTGCCCAGACCCCGGTGTATGCTCAGCACAGTTTTTCGGAATGCTGTTTTACAGTAAATATGTCAGCAACCAATAATGGCAGTCCTATTTTTGTCTGTATACATTATATACATTGGAAAGTGAAGCCACCTCAAACTGTGGCACTAAGGTAAAGCCCTACAAGGAGCTCCTCAAGCGACTGACTACACTTGTAAACTATAATGTGGACTTTATGGCTCAAGACTGGGCCTAACATGAAATTCCCATGACATGCAGCACTCTGGTATACTTCACCTGAGGTGTAGGATAAATTCAATTTGTAGTTGTGGACGCTCGCCGCTGCTTCCCCTATAGCAAAACATTGCATAAGAAATGTTACACCAGAGAATTTGCAATGTCATACTGCCATGCAGGTCTGCTCAAGAAATAGGAGACAACTGGAATATAGCTGCAGGAGTAAGTGTAGCTATTTTTCAAGGATGTTTTCCGAAATCAATCATCAGTCTCAAATCAATCTCAAATGAAGTCTATCTTAAAGGATTAAATATGCCGCTAATGTCCCATTCACTGTTAATTGCACAGCTTCAATTTATTGCTATTTACATATCTTGATTAAAGTTTCATTCATTTAATGAATAGCGTTGATGAATTTTCACATCCAGTGGTTATATTTTCATTAAGCGCAATGTGCGTTACAGATCGGTATCCTTGACTTTCAATGCGTTTTGGTATTCATTATATTCTTGTTGTTTACACTCGACTGTGTGGACACTGAGTTACACTCTCCTCTCCCTCAGCAACTACTGTCAGCAACCACTAAACCCCAGCTGCTCCAGTGGAGCTGCTCAGCGGCTGACAGCAGACGGCTGAGGTTGTACCGGGCAGCTCTCACGTCACGTGTAAATGCATGGAAGTGAAAGAGTGTGAAAGCTGCTGGGGGGGGTGCTCAGAGGTGCTCAGTCAGCTTTCCTCGAGTAAATAGAAGTTACAAAGATTGCATTTTGGTATTCTCCTTCAAGGAGATACCGCAAATTGCCCACCCTGTAGCCTCTGCACACTGGATCTGTACACTGATAAAACATGACACACACATGTGAGTTTAAACATCATATCCATGTTCAGCATGTTCATGAGCTATAATGGCATTACTCTGACATTTACATTACTCCAAACACATTATGTGAAGCAGAAGATGTGTTTAAAAAAGTGCAGTGAGTAAGCTGCCACGACCGCATCAGTGGCAATTCGTTTAAGTTGAGCCGCGCCGCCGTGGCCCGATCTCCGCTACAGGCCTGAACGCGGCGAATCACGGAGATTTCATTATTGATGAGCGCTTTTGTTGTTTGCATGTTAGCGGCCTGATTTGTTTTGATTGCAGGCGTGCACCACCTCTTCAGGTCTTGGATTTACATCCGCCTCGTCTTGTCTTGTGTGCGGTGCGGTCCACCTCCGTGTGACAACCAATTTCCTCTGAAGATGAATACATCTGTCAATTCCATTACACAAATTCAGTTCCTTCCTCCGCCCCAAACAGCATTAAATTTTATGTGATGCCTTTCACACCTTGTTACCAAAACAGATGATGCTTGTGCAAGTGGCCCAAACAAACAGCACCTTTGTTGAGCTGATCCCGACCAGCCAAGGCCAGTGTAGCCCAACTGTGGAGAATGGGTGAGAGATGCTTGCTGATTTCAGTGCGGAGATAGTTCCTACAGATGTTCTCCTTCCGGTGATCTGATTTGCTCTAGCTTAACTGATTTGTTTAGGCTCTGTGCAGTTCAAGGAACTCTTAATGAAATTAGTTTTACATAACGTTACTTCTTCCAGCCTGCTGGCTTAGATTCATGTTGAATAAGTTCAGAGAGCTCTAAAAGACATTTATGTAACGGAAACATTTAATATGCACAGCCAGCATTATGATTTGAAAATCTGCTGCCAGAATCAATCAAAACTAAGTTTTTATTTCCTCCATAGCCTTTGCCTTTTTTTTTTTTTTTTTATCTCTGTTTTCCCTGTGAGAGTATTTCGTGACTCTAGGAACAAACCATACAATTAAAATGTCAGAAAATGTCAGAAATGCATGCATATAATAAGAAATTCAGTCATTCTCAGTTCCAACAATGGTGATGTGCACTAAAGACATGAAAATACAAGGTTTTCCCATAACACTGAAGGCATTCTTATTACTAATAGAACTGTCCCAAAGCTGGTGTGTTTGATAGGAGCTACACCAAGTTCAACCCAGTGACACTGCAGCATTGTTATCCAAGAGAGGCTTCCCCTATTTTTTTTTTTTTTTTTCTCAGTGATTCAACACCAGTCTCCACTCCTGCCCAGTGTAGCGGGGCTAATGAGGACCAATGAGGACTCGCTCCACTTCACACTGGTCTGTACACCTCGTCATGAGAGCCAAGACACTCGCTGTAAACTGGTGTCTCAGGCCCTCTGACAACACAGCTGATGTTTGCTCTGCAATGTGAGGAGTGTACCAATGAGCCACAACTCCTCAAATACATTATTTGGAGCCAAAAAAAAAAAAAAAAAAGTTAGTCGGGTCAGTTTATGCAGCAGTGCAGGTCAGCCCGGTTCGGTTCAGCTGTACAGCAATGATTTCATTCGTGGTCCTCGGGGCGCAGAGCACTGCTGGTTTTCTTTCCCACCAGCTAATTCATCACAGGTAATTGCATTCACCTTGCATTTGAGGTGTAGTTTCTGATTTGACTGGAAATCGATCGGGCCTAGATGGTAACCCACAACTTTCGCACGCTCTTGCAGATGCACACTCCATTCAGCACAGTGGTGTTTGACTCTGCCCTCACCTTAAAGAGCGACTCAACACCGGCGTTAAATTTCTGCTGCCACATCACAGATTGTGTCCAGAAGTGACTGGAAGTTTCCACCCCTAGAGGGCAGTGCAGCAGCTGGAATACTCCACCATTTTGGGCAAAACTTTACTCTTTTTCCAACTTACCCAGACAAGGCAAGATGTTTGATACCATTTTCACCTCTGTACATCCTGTGGTTTGGTTACAATGGGTAGAATTTTGTGTTAGCTTAGCATAAAGACTTGAAGTCTATGGGAGTCATTAGCCTAGCTCCTTTTAAGTGATAAAATAAGTCTTGCAGCAACTCCAAAACTGTCTCATTTACACATGGTGGTTATCAAAATGGTATCGAACATCTTGCCTCAGGCTGAGTAAGTCATAAAAAGGGGTATTTCGCCCTAAAGGGTGGACTATTCCTTTAACCTTAACTCTAACTGCATTTGCAAGCATTTGCAAAGCTCTGCAAATCATGGGTTACCATCTAGACAGGACCCTGAAAATCCCTGCTCTTGGGTCTTGGAGCTGACATAACACATCCTCTTGCAGCCATAAGGGAGTTCCCCGACTAACAGGCAGAAAAACAGCGGAAAGCTGCGTTTTTGCAGTTCTGTAATGACTTTCAACAGAAGTGACAATAAAATGGTTAACTTCTGTGCCACTCTCTGGGATGGGAACTGATTCGCCACTGTTACACCATGGTCGCCGGTTATCTAACTAACTGGTCACGTTGACATCTGATTTGCAAACTTTGAGATGTCGGCAACAATGCAAGATAAAGGGAGGTTTAGCAGTGAGTGACAGGATTAATCTTGTGTGTAGCCCTTTGGCATTCGGCAAGTTCTGTCCTGCAGCGTTAACACCAGTTGCATGAATTAGCATGCTAGGTAGGCAACCACTTGCTTGTTCAGTTCCTTGAGCAGTTGCATTTCAAAATTCAACTCCTAGTGCATTGTAGTAGATACAAAAAAACAAAAAATTATACGTTTTTGTGTCATAGTAACTTTGGGAAACACATTTCTCATCAGACTATTTACTTTTGAGTTTTCTCACAGTCTTTTTCAGGTGCATCTCATTTTGTAGCCTGGCTGTTATATATCCAGAAATGATTTACACGCAGGCAATTAAACATTTCAGCTCCTTGATGGCAGCTCTGGTTGGTAGATTTGTCTGTATTTTGCTCTGATCTGCTTTATTCCATGCCATGCCTCAATGTATATTTCCTGTTTTTCTGTCCTATAGGAACAGGAAAAAAACAACTCAGCAACCTTCAACACACTACAATTTATGGTGGTAAAAATTTGGCTGCAGGAGCCTTCATCTCGTATCTCTTCAGCGTTTGCAGTGCCATAAGCAAAAAAAAAAAAAAAAAAAAAAAAAAAAAAAAGCACGCAGACAAAACTCATTAGGATAACATAAGTCATAATCCATATTCTGAAGCAGAAATGGGTTGTTTTTTCTGCCAATTCAGTACTCCTGGAATGACCCCATTAAGGAATGGACTGAAAGCCATATTTAACTTTGGTATAACATTTGTAGTCTGTTGGAGAACAGATTTAAAACGTACCTTAATCACAGAGTGCAAAGCCTTAGGGAGTGTGAAGCAGATAACAGCCCTTACGCTGGAACATTTAAGAGATTTTTTTTTGTTAAATGCTTCAATATGAATCACCCAGTTAATATTATTTTATTTCCTTTTATGTCTCTTTCCCATCCGAGAGGTGCCTTCCTTTCTACCTTTTCCAGTCTGAGCACCGCTGGGTTATCTTACAGCGGTGCTGAAACATAACTGCCAAAATAAAGGACATGCTTTATTAAAGTGCTAGGTATGATTAATGAAAGCTGGTGAAGTGCATTTTTGGTTTTGGTCCACTCAACCCCTTTAAGGGCAAGGCAAGCACTGCTGAATAATGATCGCCTTCACCCGATAATCACCCGATTTTTTTTATTTATTTATTTATTTTTTTTACAATTTTCCCTGATGCAATGGTTTCTGGGAAGATGACAGTGCTCTCATCCACCGGGCACGCATGGTCACTCACTAGGTTGATGCGCGTGAAAACGGTAACGAACAAATACCAGAGCTGTCTAAGCTGCCAGATCTAAACCCAGCTGAACACTCCAGGGAGAGGATTTGTCTTTTTTTTTTTTTTTTTTTTTTTTTTTCCACCAGCACACACACTGCTTCACAAATAAAAAGTTACTCACAGTTACATGTGGGTGCTGCCCAGTACCGCTGCCTTGCTCAAAGTCACCTGGACAGCAGCCTCTTCTCATCCTCCTTGTCTCCTCGTCCCTCCATCTTCCGGCTGACCTGGAAATCAACTGAGGTGCATGACAACTGTCGCCAAAAGTCGCCACACCCCGGGGTGGCAGAAAAAAATGGGGGAAAACTGTAATTAAATACGAATGTGCACACAATTTCCTGTTTGAACGCCGTGGAGTAAATGTCTAATTAAAAACTACAGTGAACTGGCAGGTTTCTCAGGGTCAGCAATGTAAGCCCAGGTGCCCCCACTCTCACGCTAATGGGTCGCCATGGGAACCGCCGGGTGATGCTGCATCACGGCTGCACGCTGCCATCGGACAACGGCGAAATGAATGCGCTGAAGAGAGCAAGGCCGCCTGAGCTGTCATCTTTAGAGAGTTTTTTAACTAGGAAAAAAAAAAAAAGTTAATTACCGAGCAGCAGGAGGCGGGGAGCAGCACTGACAGAGGAGACAGGCAGCGAAACGCCGTCCAACATGTGTGCGGTGCATGCGTTCATGCATCTGCAGCGTATAACTTTTATGCACAGGTGCGTCTTCTCCCTTTTCTTTGAGCATTCGTTTTGCTTGCTCCCGTCTTTTATCAGAATGTGTGACGGTTCACCGCTATAATATGAAAACAGCGGTGGACGGACGATCAGTGGATGATCATTCATGCCAACTGAACGTTTGATGTGCTTGAGTTTTGAAAAAGTCCATCAGTAAATGTTAGAACCTGATATAGAACCAGTAAACCATACACATTTATGCAGCCGAGAAACAAATTAAATTGTAATGATCAGCGTTAGGGAGTAAGTAGTTATATGTAATTATAAAATAAATGTAATCACTTACAGTTAGAGAGAAAAAAAGTAATTTAATTATAGTTGCTCATCAAAATGTTGTTGATTACCAAGAGTTTGAATATTTTCTTTTTCATATGTAGAATGTAACAATCATTCTGGTGCCGTGCAACTTTTCGCTTGATTGGGTTCTCTTTCTTTGAATTTGCAACTTCTCTCGTCTGCCAATCAAATCAATGCCCATTGCTCTCAGCAGCCGGTCTGCCATGCCAAACGCCTGCGACCAGCCGACCACGTCAGTTGTTGTTGGTGATGTGCAGACTTGTAATTTCTTTTGGTGGTTGTGTTTTACAAAAAAATCAGCACATTCTGATTTTAATTCAAGTTATGTTGAAGAAGTTTTAGTAAAAGTTTGGCAGTCAGTGTTGAGCACTGAGGTTTTAATTGCCTGGTTTAAATGTGAAATGTTTTTAACAGGGTAACTAGTAATCTGTTATCTATTAGATTTCAAAAGTAACAATCCCAACATGACTAACGTTTGACCGAAATTTAAACATGGACGTGTCATTTTGCGGATTTGGTTTGAAGTGATGCCTCTATCTTTGCATCTAAGCTCCACCCTCATGAGGAAAAGATGCAAGGAAAGGAACTGAGGATGCACCCACTGAGAAATAAGACGAGGGGAACATCACTCATGCATTACCCCCCACCAGAAGTTTCCCCATTGGGCCAGGGAATTCAAACCGGCAAACTTCCCGCCGCCTGCCTCCATCCTTGAGGCTTCCACCGTTCTGTGCAGCTCCACTCCAGCAGGGCTACAATGACGCTGAACTACATGCCTCTGTGACTCAAGCCTCATAAAAGTCCTCAGCAAAGTGGAATCATGATCAATTAAGAATGGGTCTGATAGGTTAGAAGAGTGTATTTGCCCTTTTCTCAGGCAGACAATGTAGATAAAAGCTTGAGGGTGAGGTGAGCTGCGGATCCGTTACTGCACCAGGGAACACTTAATCATAGCATTCATAATGGGAACCTCATTTAGTTGCCCCGAGCAGTTCCTGGGCTCTGTTGCCTTAGAACAATAATGTGGGAGCAAGGAGCCCCCTTTGAAGGTGACATTTTGGAGAAAAAGGTTGCCGCAATGCCACCACAGACTTTGATAAATTATTTTTCATCAGCACCGAGCGCGCTCTGCACCTGTGCACGGGTCTAATGAAAGAGGAGGGCAGTGTTGCCAGCCAAACTGTGTGTGCGTGGGTGTGTGCTTGCGTGTCTGCGAATGTGTATGTATGTGTGTGTGTGTGTGTGTGTGCGTGCTCTGGTATTGTGTGACCCAAGGGATGCTGTGTTTGTCCTTTCAGCTTCCTACAAATGAGGAGAAGTTATTGAGTCAGCATGGGAAACAATAGGAAAATATGAAATATGTGAGGAGAAAATAAACAACAAAAGAGGAGGGGAAAAAAAAAGTTTAGATAGCCTTTAATCATGCCAGTTTTTATTAGTAGGAAATCCAATTATCAACGAATCTGTGTTTTTTTTTTGTTTTTTTTTTAAAAGAAATACAATGCTAAGGCTGATTATATACTGTATATTATAATACACAATATCACAGTGTAATATTGTAACACTACTCTGCCTACAAAAGCAACCACTTCTCTCCCAAAATGTAGGAAAAAGCCAACAAGGCAATTATTGTCTCTTGAAAGCTGTCAGCGCTTAAGGCATCTACCCATCAACAGACCTCCTGCTGCGTGCTTTGCTGAAGGCATTTATTTTCTCACAGCACTTTTATTCACAGAATCCCGCTTTGAAATTATGTTTGTGCGTCTGCATGTACACTTCATTGAGGTGTTAAATGACAAGCTGGCAGCATCAAAACAGATTTTGATTGTGCGCTTGAGGGACGGCACGGGCGCTTTTTTTCCGAATGTGCTGACGATTTCTTTGCACTGTAAAGGTGCTGCACAGCCAGCGAGCGCCTTATCCTCCGTCAGGCAGAACATGAAGGCTCGGGCGTGATTGCCGCTTCGGGGGAAGGACCGCCCAGCGAGAATCACACGCAAAGCTCCTGTATAAGATGCTCTACCTTGGCATCAGCTGTGGTAGGAGCACTGAGAGTATCATGTCAGTCTTGAATACACCTCTAAAAATATGCTGATGACTTCACTGCTTCTTTTGTCTTGTGCTTTTTGAACCAGTTCACTGAATTATTACATAAGCCGGAAGTCATGAATTCGACTAGAGGCTGACATTTTCCCAGGAATCCTGTGGGTCACGGGATTCCTGTGGTATTCCCATGGGATGGGATTCACTTTCGCTATTCATCACATGACTTGGACGGGACAGGGAAAAAACAAAAAAACAAAGAACAGGAGCAGGACAGGAAAAACTGACCTATATTGTTGATATTATTATCAACAATATAGGTCAGTTTTTATAGTGCATATAAACATGCAGTTCTAATATGAATACACACTGTTTCTTTATGTTGTGCATAATGCTAGTCATTCTAATGTCTTTTTAAAAATTATTTCTATCTCCTGTCTGCTGCCTCCTGTTTGCAGCCACCTGAACAGTGAGTGATGTGTGTAGATTGATGACCACAGATGCTATAAAAGTGCAGGCCAACCTACTGGCCAAATTGTGTGAATAAAAAAAAAAAAAAAAAAAAAAAAAAAAAAACTGTCCAGTAGATCATGTAAAATAATCTAAGAAATGGATGGTGAGAGCATCAAACTAAATTCATTTAATTATCTAATGGGTAGACGATCCACACCTCCACCACCCACCAAAAAAGAGCCCAACAACACGGGAACAGATGGGACAGGAGTCATTCTCCCAAGACTGGGATGGGACACACATTTTCTGTTTTTTTTTTTTTTTTTTTTTTTTTTTTTTTTTTTTTTAATATGCCCTGGGATTGCGACAGGACAGGAGTGAGATGGGACACAAGTGAAAATCCGCTCCCGTGTCACCCTCGAGCATGAATGATTCCACGACAGAGGAAACAGCTTAGCGTCTGACTTATTTATTTGCTTACTTCAGTGTCTCTCACACACTCGCTTCCTCAGCTCTTGCACTTCTGGCGGTGATGCCACGTTCATAGACATCTGTCCTTGTGTATTACTCTCTAACCCGCGCTGTACTATAGTCTGGGTGAATATTTGCTTGTGATATTAGCTGGAGGGCTCAAACCACGTAACCATGGCAACAAAATGAAACTTGATGCCACATTCACCTCTGATGGGAAGGAAGGTAGAGATCATATAGTTTCCTGTCAATACATCTTGCAAATTTTCATCTCAGCTATAAAGTAAAATAACTGAAATGGAGGTAAGCAAATGTTACAATTCTTCAAGTTCAGAGGTTTATCAAAAGGTAATAATGTGTGCAGTTTTATCCTAGGCAGAGCAAAAAACTAATGCATGATAAATGTAGTATTATAATTGAAAACAAGCACTATTTTCAAGATACTTTTGCATTATATATCTCCTCGTTGGATATATCGGAGAAACATGAGATTCCTAGTTGAAATCCGAGCTGAATGTTGACATAAAGGCTATTTACAAGTAGGAGGGTGGTACTTATGGTAAATAACATATGACATGAATGTGGCATAAGTCCTTCAACCCATTCGACCGCATACAGGAGCATTTCCTAAATTCATAGTGCATATGACCCACAGGAGTGTCTCTAATACAACCCAAAGGACCACTAAGAAGACTTATGGTTAAGGTTAGGAAAGGGTTATTGTTAACATTAAGGAAAGGGTTGTTGTAATGGTTAAGGTTACGAAATGAGAGCCAGCATTCGCTTATATTAGGTATAACCAAATATGATTTTACACTACACCAGGGTGTTGTTATTTACAGTACCACTAGGTGTCGCTTAATCTTCAAACAATATATACAATCTCCACATTGACCAATCTGTATAATCATCCACATGTTTGGGCATCAACTATAGTGATTATTTTCCAACAATTGTCAGTGGTGTAACCTATAGCCAAGCTACTTTTTGTGAGGATATATTTAATCCATTTTGCCAAATCCACAATGTGTACCATAGTCTTCTGTCTGTGCACACTCAACTTGAATAATGAGCTAGGAAAGTAGTGCAGTAGAAAAAAAAAAAAAATCCAAAGTACATTCCTCCCAAAATATATTCTCCCTCCCCTCCTTGTTTTTATTACTATTAGATGCAGCGTTATCATGAAAGGCATTAATCAGAGCATGTGTTAAGGCCCTGTCTGGTCACGTTATTTTGGTCTCATCAAATATAGCACCGAGATACTGTAACGTCTATACATGAATTCCCATGTGAGGATATGCTTTTTTTTTTTTTTTTTCCTCTCAGACTGTCTGTGGCATGTGATGTCAGTCAAAAATGGCTGTGGAAAGCCTTTGAACTGCATATTCAATGTAATGGCCAAATTAGTCTTCTGGGTCCCCTAGCAACTGAACACTCTGAGAGGAAGACAAGTGCAGACACTGGGAAGTGAAGTTCACATCACATTTCTGGTATGCTGATTCCCTTTGTCCAATCTCCTTACAAGTCTTATACATAACGTATTCACTGGTTATTTCTCTAAAATATGCATGGGCCGGGTGCTTAAAACAACCAAAGGGCTATTAATTATGGATAATGGCCCCCATTGTTCCGTCCGGTGTCTCCCGAACAGTTGGCAGCACTGTCTTGGTATAATAGGGTTGTCATTTTTTTTTTTTTTTCTTTCTTCCTAAGGAAAACCTACGAGAAATGCAGAAGGAAGACTGGGTGACAGCTTGGGAGTTCAACTTTTTAAGTGTAAGATGGCGTCATGTTTTCTCCTAATTTTGTCTAAAAAATGTGGAACAGATCGGCGAAAATTGTCACTTTGAATCCGCTTTCTCATTTGCAGCGACGGCAGAGATTCCTCTTTCTATATCTCCACCGGAGCAGGGTTTCTTTTATATCGATCCAACCAGGCGGTCCCATTGTGGCTAAAAATATAGATTTCATGAGAGAAAGCGGCATCAGGGCAGAACTTAATAGCCCGATACAAACAATAGCAATGTATTGAGCAAAAGCAAACCCCAAACAATAATAATTATAATAATTAAAGTTAAAAAAAAAAAAAAATCACATTGGCAAGGGCATGAATGAATCAGTAAATCTATCAATCAATCAATGACTTCTCAAAGGCAGCTGTCACACAGGATCAAAAGTCAAGGCTAAATACTGAATTCGACAAAGCGCTGACAGCTCCTAATCCTTTATAATTATTTTAAAGTCACCGTGAAAGACCAGGTTTCACACTCTTTTTTTTTTTTTTTATACCTTTTTTTAGCCCACGGCCTAAATAAGAAATGCAGTTCCTCATTCCGGGTTCTCATTAAAGTATATTACCCCTATGTACTATTTAAGGACCAAATCCATAGTTTGAGAAACCATGCCCCTGAGGAAACCCTCTCTTTTAAACTGTGGAGCCAGGCTCATTCTTCACTGTCAAACTGCTCATTGCTGACTGTGATAAAACCCCGCATGACCCTACTCATGTGTTTCTGTTTTCTCACCCTATGTGCTTTGGGAGGGTCAGAGAACTGTGGGGGAATTGGACTGCAACAGAACAACAGGCAGGAAAGAATAAGAGAAAAAATGATGCTAAAACTAACCCTAACCCTATAATAACCATCGCTGATAAATGGTAAATTACTTGTTAATTAAACTAGGGTTCATGGATATTTTAGGCCTTGTTAGCACCTGGTGTCCTGAGGAATCCGGATACAAGCTGACGCCTCTAAGTACAAGTGTGAGCCACGGCACTGCTTCCTCAATGCGTCCTGAGTGATCGGATCTCAGGACGCTTTTGGAGGTGGTCAGGACGCTTGTGTCCACATCGAATTAGAGGTGTAAACAGACATGTGTCCCAGGATGCATTGAAGGAGCGCCTACTAACCTGACATACTCTGTTTTGCCCAGCCCAATACCCCCAACACCAGTCAGACCGTCAACTCCACAAAAACATAATGCAAGAAATTTGGGGAGGGTCTCAAATATGTATTGACAGCATGCTGGGATTTTGTTCCATATAAAATTTGGAGGTGGCAGAAATTCTTAAATTTTGTGCCCCAGCATGCTTAAACACTTTCTAACCCTCGATATGACAGAGTTACTAAAGGAATACTGCAGAAATATTATAGGAGGCCATGCATATGTGCGCGTTGGAGTTACCACAGGAATACCACAGGAATATTACAGGCTGATTTATCCACCTAAGCGGAGATGCCTCTCAAACCTGCTGGGAAAATTCAATAATCTGAGCCTGAACAGGACTGTGTCAAGCCAGTCACAGATGTGAAATACGTCTTCAGTGATTGACAGCCTCATTAAAATGAGTGGAGTTTAACTCTCCACACGTAACATTTTACACACTAGTTTCAGTATTTGTTCATGAAGGCCAAATGACTTGGAAACCTTAAGGAAACATCTGTAAAGCATCTACATTACACAGATGGATGGACCAGATATTTCATAAGTCTTTGTTAACTGGCTTGTAAACCGTCTATAAACATGATTTGGATAGCTGTTGTTATGTTGCAACTTCTGCTTGTAATAATTAGTGAATGAATGTAGCCGCAAGCAGCGATTCCAGAGTGCAAATCAACACAGACCGTTAGACATTGAACGCTCAACAGCTTAATGAGGTTCAGAGATGCACTACTCATATTTATGAACCATTTACCAAATATTAAACATCAGCTTCAACTTTATAATACCCATCCAAATAACGTCCACAGATGATTTACAAATTGTTGCTGTCCAATGACAACCGGATGTTTTAATTCAATTAGAGTATTTACATGCTCCTCTATGGGTTCAGCAATTGCAACAACCCTTGGCATTATGAAACATTTACAAAACTAATTATACAAACTGAAAAATGCACCGTCATCAACTTAAGACTGTTTTCTTTAGTTTCTGAAGAGTTGATATTATGGAGATGCAAGGTTGTTGGTTGCATAGCAGCAATAGTATTTATTAAGCATAACAAATTATTCTAATGCACCTTTGTAATAGCTATCAAAATAACGCTTATAGATGGTGTACAAACCAGTTATGAACCATTAGCAGTGTTAGAAATATGGGTTAGAGGGTTAGGGTTAGAGTTAATAAATAGTTAATATAGTATATGAAATGTTATAATGTGTGCAACAATAAACAATAAGTTTTTTTTTTTTTTATTTGTATAAGTAGTGATGGTTATTTTATAGTGTTACCGAAAGGGTGAATCATAGGATAGACTGAGGCAAGGATGGAGGGAAGGAAGGACAGAGGGAAGGAAAGACGAGTGCAAATGAAGTGATCTCTCCCGGAAAGTCCCGTGTTTATCCACAACTTATCCGTCCCATCACGGAGGGCCACTCAGCAACAACTTGACCTCAAAGTCATGTTTATATGGAAGCCTGTGAGACGGTGCCAGACGAGGCCTTTACTCGGTCATGTTCATACCCCCCCACCCCACCCCTCCTCCCATTAGACGACCGGTGGGCTTTGAACGGCTGAACGGTTAATTTAGCCCATGTTGGATTAGTGCTTTTTCAGCCAGGGAGAGCATACACAATGTGCTGCACTTGTAAGGAGGTAAGGAAGGACTGGAACAGGGGAGAAGATAATTTTCCGCCAACCTCCTGTGTGGCTTTTTGATGTTTGTCAGTAAACAGCAACATCAAAACAACATTTGTTCCTTTAAAAAAAAAAACAAAAAAAAAAAAAAACAAGAAAGAAACAGGATCGCCTCATTGTCATGCCAAAATGTTCAGCTCTGAGTGAATGATCTAATAAGCCATTATCCAACACTTCCTGTGCTATAAATAGTCATCAGTTGTCATGTCCAGGATTTTGATCCTAAGCCCCATGAGATCAGGCTGTGAAGAACGACAAAGAATTTGAATAAACCTCAGAGAGGCATTTTTAATAATACCATTTCAAACAGCAGGTTCCAATTTGAGGATTTTTTTTTTTCCTTTTTCTTTTTTTAAGCAACATTTCTTTTATTATTCCCACGACTGGTGACACAGTTGACAAGCTGGGATATTCATCATTTTTCTTGCATTGTTTCACGTCACTCCGATTTGAGCGGCGTGGGTAATCGAGCGAATCGTGGGCCTTGGGAGGAGCGGTTTTTGCGTGTGCACGTGTGTGTGCCTGTGAGTGTGTGTGTGTGTGTGTGTGCTGGAACTGGTGCTTTACTTATATTCCCGGCTTCTGCCTTCACCCTGCGGGCCAATTTCAGGACTGCACGTGTGGCGCAGTGAGACAGTGAGATTACACTGATGCAAAACATTAGCACGCACGCAGAAATTCACACATAGTCACACACACACAAAGAGGACTGTCTCTCCTCTTGTTAAATTTCCTGTTGTTTGACAAGTCTGTGTGCCCGGTGGGGGTAGAATAGCAGGGCGAGTAATAAATAGGTGAAATGCCAAAAAAAAAAAAAAAAACATGGTCTGATGAGGATCGTCCTCAGTTGCAGCAACAGCAAGCAGGAGCCCGCTGCCTTTCGGGCGGTGCCACTCTCATTATGCATAAAGACAATTGCAGACCGTAAAATCTTAAACAGCCCAGGGGCCAGTCTAAATGCATGACAGTGCTGTAATTTCGGGCTCCGCTGTGACGCTGATGTGAGAGCAAACAAGAGTAATGAGCTAAGTGGCCTCTTAAACTGGGAGTTCACCCAAAAATCACGTTACCACGAGCCTCCAGTAGAATGAAGGTTATTTAACAACTGTTAATCATGTGTTCGTGCGTATTAATGACCTGATTAGCTCTCTTGCTCACTCATTAATTTGGTCTTCCATTCGTTTTATTTAATGGGAAGAAGCAGAACAAATACTTTATTCCCTCCAGCGGGTTTCATTAAAGTCAGCCGCCGCATTTTGTTGGCCAAGGTGTCAGGTGAAATGTCACTCACTCGTTCATAATGTTGCCGTCTGGTGACACCGAGCTTGCTCCAACACCTAATATGTTGCATTGGATTGTGTTCAGACGGGGGAAAAAAATGATCTCCAGCTCAGAAATGTCCAATTGAATGTCTCGTATGATCAGTGTAAGCCCAAGTTTCATCAGCATGGCACGCCACACACAGGGAGAGGTGAGCAGAATGCTTTTTGGCGTCAATTTGTACTTTCTAAAACTTTATTTCGGTCGTAGTTTATGTGTTGCGAAAATGCAGTGTTGCAGGATTTATTTGTGGCCAACGTTGCAAGAGTGTCATGAACTCAGCAGGCGAAACACTGCAAAAACGCAAAATCTTACCAAGATTATTTGTCTTATTTCAAGTCAAAAATGTCTTATTTCTAGTCAAAATATCTTATTACACTTAAAATAAGACATGCTCACCTCAGAAGTAAATTGTTTTTAGACAATTTTCACTTGTTTCAAGTGAAAATTCACTTGAAACAAGTGAAAATTTGCTTGTTTCATTGGCAAAATTTTCCAGTGGAAAAAGTGAAAATTCACTTGAAATAAGTGAAAATTAGCTAGAAACAAGAAACAAATTTTGTCATGAAACAAGCAAATTTTCACTTGTTTCAAGCAAATTTTCACTTGAAACAAGAGACAATTGTCTAAAAACAAGTTACTTCTGAGGTGATCATGTCTTATTTTAAGTGTAATGAGATATTTTGACTAGTAATAAGACATTTTTGACTTGAAATAAGACAAATAATATTGGTAAGATTTTGAGTTTTTGCAGTGAAGGTGTTCGTCAAAATGGTAAATGGACTGCGTTTCTATGGGTCTTTTCTCGTCTACCAGCCACTCAAAGTGCTTTGCCATGTTCACCCATTCACATACACAGACATTTGCGGCTGAGACTACAATGCAAGGTGCTAAGATATCCATAAGGAGCAGATAGGGGTTCAGTGTCTTGCTCAAGGACGAGGAACCGGGGATCAAACCAGGAACTTTCTGATTGCCCGATGACCGCTCTTCCTCCTGAGCCATGGAAATTGGTAGTATGGACTCACAGCTTTCCAAGTTCAAAGCACAACTGAAGCAGAAATCAGCTGTTTGCATGGTCTAGATCACCTTTTCACCTGAAACACTGCAAACATTTTCTTTGCCTCAGCTGGCTTTCAAAAATAAACCAGCATGACACTTTGGTTTATATACAGTGGTCTGCTTTTATTATAGAGAAGAGATTCCCGTCACAATACCATAAATACCTTCAACTTTATCGTCTACATTGTCTATTGACTGTCTATTGTCTCCTTTTGTCTGCGCATCAAAGGAAACTCAGCAAAACACAAGCTGACAGACTGATCTGACTCTGATAGGGTAGGATACCTGTCTGTCTGCGTATTCCTAAGAAGCCACGCTGCCATTAGAGCCCGGTGCCACTGTGGCTGGAGACGCCACAACAACATACAAGCGCATTACAAAGAGACAAAAAGACTGCAAATTACTTTCTCAACCCACAATTTTCAGCGCCGATGAGGTTTCTTGCGTCAGATGAGCTGCCTCAGCGTCCTCTTGGAGCTGACCCGACACCGACTCAGGAATCTAATATTTGGCGAGCGCTGGGGTTCGATTAGATGTTCTCAAAGCACACCAAGGGAGTAAACACACTTGGGTTTAATTTCGCCAGACTTAACATGACTAAACATCAGAGAAGTCGCCTTGTTTTCAGCCTGGCCACCGTGCACATTTACTTTAATCCAAGGGGTCTCAGGGGGTTCATAACACCGAGAGTGACAGAATTTTTATTACATTATTGGCTGCTACACCATGTAATCCTTCAAAGGAATTAAAAAAAAAAAAAATGGCATCACCAAGATTGGAGTTCAAAAGGTTTTTTGTCAGGCAACAGCACTAAACTCATTTTTACCCTAAACCCTGCAGGTCCCATCGGTGTGTTCGTCATTATAAATGCATGCTGCGCGGATGAGCTTTGTTCAGACTTTAGACTTGTTCAAACTTTAGTTTAAATTCTAGTGGAGATCCCAAGGTTTTCAAAGATACCAAACATGCGCTGCTGAATCCCAGGGAAATGTGGGTAAAGTGATGCACAAGACATATAGATGTTTATTATTTGATGTGATGCTGCAGCCATAAAACAACAGCATCTTGGGTTTGCATATCAATATAAGTGCGATGGAGCTAAATGTGAAAGAAAAGCTCAGACCTCAGTGTGTTAAAATATTTTACACTCATTCTCCCTACTTCTAACACACTCAGGAATTGTTATATATATTTGTACTTGTGTTATTGTTACACTTTTTAATTGATTTTGCCATTACCAGCAAGATTCAGCATAATCAACCCGATAACAAGAGCGAGAAAACAACCCGCTTTATCTGCGATAATTATGCAATATAAAAATAATAAGCTCGGCGCTCTGTGAGAGAGAGAGAGAGAGCAGTGATGGCTTCCAGACAGGAACTTTGAGCCGCTCCGAACGTTTAAACTTTGAAAAGCATCAGCCTCAAAAGCTAATAGGACTTGTGAACACAAATACAGCGCGCCGGAGCGGAACAGCACTCGCTGTCAAAAATAAATTGGGCAGATAAGTTGCACGGATTGTGGAAAACAACCGCTCCTAACCTAAACCCCCTTTTTTTTCCTATACCCTGCGCACCACCAGTGTGCACCCCTCCCCTGCTTCTTCATTTCACGCAACACTATCCAAGGTGTTTCCTGAGACTCGAGAACATCCATGCACGGAAGTCCAATTTTACCAACTTGCCGTCCGGACTTCGGTGCTATGATTATCAGTTGACTTGATGCATCTGCCAGGGTAATCCTTGGCTCAGCTGACGAGAAATGTTGACTTCCACATACATAGGGAGACACACACACACACACACACACACATGCGCTTAAAAGTGCGACCCCGACGAACACACCGGTTCACACTTTGGGCCTTTTTTCTTGTAATGCTAATTCGTCGAAGGCGTCCCCTTGTTTATGCAGCCCCCGCCGTGCCAAGTCAGTGCAGAGAAAAAGCGCCTTCTTTCACCTTTTTAGCCCCAACGAGACCTAGAAATGTTTAAGTACTTAATCCCAATTAATCTCGAGTTTACGGAAATCCTTTATTACTCCACTGAATTAGCTTAGTGGTCTTAATCCCCCCGACAGTGAACACACACAGGCGCATTTACAACAGCGCGCACATGCTCAGATGGTACGCCCGCGTTTACGCCTGCACGCAGCGGGTGCTCGTATAGTATGTGATTAAATGTTACAGGATTATTGTAATCTGATTCACAGTAATTAGGGATACAGTAATATGATTCATAGTAATGGGAGACACAAACATGGAATAATGTGAAAGACGCTGATGATAGAGCCATTCAATAAAACAGTTTGTTCAATAAACTATAAGTTGATCTTAATATAGAGAAGACTGAATATGGCAGTGGTAATCTCACAGTAACTGAAAATAAACAGGCGACTCATCTTGCAAATTTCGGTGGATTGCATTAAGGATTACAATTATGCAACTGCATGCAGGTAATCAATACTCTGTCAGGGATTACAGTTCGAAAATAACCTTTGCTACCCTGAGACGCGCACACACACACACACACACACACCATCCCAATCTCTCCGGTACAATTTTCTGCTCTCAATTAATAATTAGTGATTTTATGTAGTAGCATATAATTGCAGATGGGGGTAAATTAATCACATTATCTCAATTTCATAGTGGCTTAGAGGTGTCCAAACAAAGGCACGCTTACCCATGCAACACATAACGTCTATTTAAAGGCCATGCGTTTGTAATATGTGGAAACCGAGTTGTATTTTCTTTTCTTTCTTTCTTTTTTTTTCTTTTTTTAATTTTTATGAAAACAAAGAAGTTGGCTGAGAAAATGTTCCTATTTACTGAACTGCTTCATTGGATGAGCCGGGGGGGAAAGTGTCTTGCTGAAAAAAGGGGCAGCAACCCAAGCACCACACACACACACACACACACACATACACACACAAACACTCTCTGGGGGTGTTAGAACTAGGGACCGTGCTGTTACAAGCCCAATTCTCTTACCTCAAGGCTACCACTGTCCCATATCCCTGCATGGCTTTGATTAAAGCTACCAAGATGAGGAAAAATTGAGAGTGAGGGCTTCATACAGGTAAATAAAGATGAGAACCCCTTCTTTTTTGTAATCGATAAAGCCTCAATATGGATTTAAACACTCGGGTGCTCTGCATGTAACATCTGTTCATGCCAATCTTCATCTAATGTGCAGCACAACCAAATTTAAAGAGATATTCCAACATTTTGGGCAGTGATTTCAAATGCACCGTGTAAATAAGACAGCTTCAGAGTTGCTGTAAGGTTTATTTTCTCACTTTGATGGAGCTAGGCTAATGGCTCCATAGACCTCAAGTCTTTATGCTAAGCTAACACAAAGTGCCACCCATAGGAAGTGAATCACTGCACGTACAGAGGTGAAAATGGTATCGAACATCTTGTCTCAGTCTGGGAAAGTCAGAAAAAAAGTGCATCGGAGTGTTCCTTTCAGTATTGGAGTCACACCATGAGCTGGAGCAGGTTCGCCTCTTAGTACCCTGACTTGTAAGTGACCTTTAGAAGAAAGGGGGGAAAAAAAAAATCTTGGGTCACGATGATGGGTGAGTCATGCACGTTTCCTTTCAAAGGGAGAAAAATGGTCTCGGCACACTCCAGCGCCCCTCACTCACACTTCCACTCGCCGCCGCGCACACAGCACACGTCAGAATTACACATGCACACGTGCACATGCACACATGCACAGGCGTGGGTGTCAGAATGAACCAGCAAATCGCCAACATTTGATTTTCTGCCCCTAAACAGGATTTGGTGTCACAGTTAATTTAAATCTCTTCAGAGTTGTACCATGGCAGAGGCACATTGGAAAGATAAGGTCATGTGAAGACTTAGTTCAGCACCTCTCAACTGGAGGGATTGTGTGTCCGTACCGAGCGAAAATGTTCACCAGGGTCCCGTAATATTGCAGCTCAGAGGCTGAGGTGCTAATCTGGGATGTCCAGATGTCTTGGTCTGCGCGATCATGTGATTTGCTGTGATTTGCTTGGGTGGGAAATGCACTTTCATGCACTCAGGATATTTGAATTGCCTTCTGACATCAAGCTGATTGCAAACAAGGTCAGTTTTTTCAAATTACGGTTACCGAATGGCTCACGGATTCCCTCATGAGCGCGCTTCACGGTTATCTTCAAACACATTACAAACGGCACACATTACGATCATGATCCCATTATTGATTTATAATGTTAATTCTCGCAGTATGGCTAATGGCGGCGATCCTTAATCTGCCTCGCCATTTTCGCAGCCACCATGGAAATAAATGTCTGCGTTTATTGCAACATCCTCAATTACTTTGTGTGTGCTTTATGTGTTTTTTTTTTTGTTTTTTTTTCAGTTCAACAAATGAACCAAATCCCATTCGAGTCATGAAAACAAAGGGCTTTAGGCTTCGCCGTGACTCAGCTGGCGGCGACACGTGACACGTTTGCAGCATTATGAGTTATATATCTGGCCGGCGCCTGCAACGTACACTTGAGGTTTGGGCCGCTTTATGGTCAGTGCAAAAACGGGAAACTAGGGCAAAAAGCTGATCCCGGCCCACATGCAACACATTCATTTTCACCTCGAAACTCGCTCAGTGAATCAACAGTCCGCGAAGTAGTGCCAAAACAGCCCCGTTGCACCGCGCTTAACAAGGGGATGAGAGGTTTTCTCTGCACCATGTGACTGCGCCTCTCAAGTCAAACAGATTATGAATAGATAATCACGGCCTGGTAAGTCGTCGGGAATCAACAACAACAACCAAAAAAAAAAAAGTCCTCTTATCTTTGCAACACTCCAGACATTGCTTAAGCAAGCTGAGAAAATAATTGAGGCTTGTGAAAAGATCTCCCAGGGAGAAGTGTGTCTATTTTACTCCAGGGCTGCCGCATGCATTTGTGACCCCTCGTTTTCAATTAAAATCCCGCAAAATGAAGGCATTGATTCGAAGCGGCAGTTACACAATGATGGAGTAAAAAATGTACAGAGCAAATTATTAGCTGGGGCCAGACTTCATCCATTGATCGAGGGCCCTCAGGTGACATATTGCAGTCTCTGCTGGCCGTAATGGCGGTCTAAGTTCTTGGTCCGCTCTGCCTGAGAGCAGCTAATTGCATTTCTAACTTACATCTCAGCTCCCACTGTGCTAAATCAACATATAGACATCTGAACACATATATGCTTGTTAGTTAGTCAGCTAAACGTGACATATACGCAGCTAATTATCACTGTCAGGTCTGACTTGAGCAATGCACCCCCTTCACAGCTGCCATTTGTTGTTCAGACTGCAGGCAAATCAGATTGCTTCTCAAATCATATCTGTTCACACTGTTATTTGCAAGCAGTCCGATCGGATTTGTCACTGACCTGTCTGCACCGGTTGCTGTGGTAACGACACCGCCGATGATTGGACTCGCATGTCAAACCGCCTCCAAAATGTGGATTGGATTTCTAAAAAAAAAAAAAAATCAATATGGATTCAATCTGGACGTGACAAAAAATTAGCAGTCTGAGCAAGGTGTAGCAGAGCCAGGGTCCCCGGTGTTGTTCATGCCGGTTCACTGGAAAGGCTCTGGCACATGTCAATGCAACTTCCATTTAATTGCTGTCATTAGTAATGCCTGTGTTTACCCTGCCAAAAGTCCTGCTGTGAAAAAAAATAAAAAATATGTGAAAACATGTGGTACAACTCATATTTTGCAGTGGCCAGTAGTTGCATGTAGCCAAAACATGAACTTTGGTGAATTAGCGAGTCAAAAACCAACTATGGAAAGTGAAGCAATCCTCGAATGATCTCTGTGGTGTTTTATGAGCTAACATTTGTCAAGATAAATCCCAAAGCACAGAGTAGAGGCCAAGACTAAAGACAAGAAACCTGGAATAACCTTGTAATAATTATTTTTAGGTACAACATCTCTGTATGCATCTACAGCCATAATGTTTTTTTTTATATATTTTTTGAGATGTCTGTGATTCCCTGGCCCGGCTGCAGTATATCAGGCCATTAACTGTGCACAGCTAATTCTCCAAAGGAACTCCAAAATTGCACCAGCTGCAGTGCCAAGGACATTACTGACGACTGAGAGAGTCTCATCCAAACCGCACATGTCAGGACTGTAAAACGCTCGAGACTTCATAACGTCCCAATCGAGCCGGTGCAAAAACTGAGCGGCGTCGGGTCCACATTTCGCACGTCGGTCAGAATTTACAGCCAAAGAGGAACGGAGCAGGTATTAATTCGGACACCGCTATGGACCACCGTGGACGTTTTCGGCAACTCTTGCCAAGGGCCCGACGCCAGCTCACGCCCGTAAACGGTTGAACGAAGCTTTGAGAAGTGCAGCAAAGACCTGCCCGCGCCGCACAGTGGAGGCGAGCTTGTTCCTGAGCATCCTGGAGGTGTCGCGGCCTTGATTCAAGCGGAGCATCTGCGATGGGAGGTGCACCCCCCAGCCTCCCTTCATGAACTTCAAAAGAGCCGGGGTTCGACAAACATTGCTTACCCTAGATTGTGACACGGAGGATAGTTTCATCATATCCTGCATAGGCGTGAAAGTGTGCGATTTCTTTTGGGCTCTATTGTGAAAAGCGACGAGGCTTGAAAAAGAATAAAAAATCAGCCCGACATGCTCCACAGAAAGGGAGTGATACTTTTATATTTAGATTCGACTGAAAACACGGGAGATCCGGCGAGATCAGCTCATGGAAAGTGATATGATTTACAGCGACGTGACCCGGTGTTTTTTGTGAACGCATCGTGCGATGAGGGCCGAGCCCGCTTTACTGCATGGTAACTGTCATGTTGTTTACAGCCGAGGCTTTCACTGCACTCTTCTCTTAATCCCTCCTGCTCCTCTCCTCTCGTGGAAATGCATGCACAGCATTGTCAGCCGCTCACAATGGAAAAAAAAAAAAAAGTGCCCTGACTCTCACTTTGATGTTAGAGAGGCTGGATCCCTCACTTTCTCTTGTAACCCGGGAGATTGCGAGACGGATGAAGCAGAGTCGTGCGTCTGGGCTGTAATAAGTCTGTAACGATGTTTAGGAACTCGTAAAAGCTCTCGCAGGGGCCGAGTCGCGGAAACAGTCTGCGGCGGTAAACAGACGCTGTTATTGTGCCGCTTTGAAAAGGGAATTTCGAAAAGGCGGATCTCGACGAAGTTCATTTACAGGTCGAGGGAGGACGAGGCACTTGAAAGCCCACGGGGATTAGGCTACGTGTGTGTTGCATCAGCATGCAGGTAGTGTCCATATTGCTATATATATTTAGCCAGGACAGCAAAAATACAAAGACCTCCCCAGCCTGCTGCACATGAATTTGAACAAGTCATCAAAATTCAGGAATTTATTGCTGTTTCAAAGGAGGCCTTTGGCAGTGTGATCACAAATAAATAAATAAATAAATAAATAAATAAACAAATAAATAAATAAAAATAAACAATGATGACAAATTATAAATAAATAAATAAATAAATAATAAAAAGTATTCACACCTTGCCTCACCATATCCAGCATGTAACAGTATCTATGACCTTAATTGCTAAATAATTTCTACAAATATGACGATGAATAAATGCATGCCCAAACATGCACACAGTTATTTAATTTCTGTGTTTTAATTGCCTTTGAATGCTTTTCCCAAAAACAAAAACAAAAAATAAATAAATAAATAAATTGTGTGAACTGGAGGGAATTTCCCTCCTCAACTAAGACTTTCAAGTGAAAAACATCATTTGAAATGCTAAAATTCACTGCAATGGAGATATTACCATGATGCTGTTCTCTCATTTTCACAGCACTGCAACCCTAACCCTCCTTCATCAGCCTGCCTCGTTCTCGCTTGACCTAAAAAAAAGCCATGGAGCTCTTTCGCCATCTTGTGGCTCTCTGCTGTCATTACAACCTGGCTGAATAATCCAGGCCTCAGAAAATGTTCAGCTATTTCATGCACCATTAACATGCATCAAATACTGACAATAACGGGGATAATTGGATTTTAAATGAACACAGTTCATAATTTGTTCCAGAGACTGATGGGAATTATTGATGTGTGTTCCCTCCCACAAGCCCAATATTAATTTGCACTCATGTGTCATCGCTATTCAATCCCTGGCGTTGTCCTCGAATCAACCTGGAGCCATCGACAAGGTGTTAAAAGAAAAGCTGGTGTTAGTTTGAGTCGGGGCTACACCCAAGGCATGATGGGCAAAAAAACTTTTTTTTTTTTTCTTGTTGGAGGTTTATAATAATATGGATTACAGAAGTCACCACACGCTGCATCTGTTCTGTACTTTCTTTGTCTTAGCACTGCAGGAGTTTCTCTTTTCATCGACTACATGTGTAATCTTCTTTATTGAAATTATGCCTTCATGATGATTTTTGATCTGCAGGGTTGTTTCTTGATCAGAATTCTGATAGGCACGGTTATCTCCTGATTTTAAAATGAGATTTTTCCTGTCTCACAGCACAATATACATGACATACATGATCATAACATGTGCATAGAGTTGATAAAGACGGATCAATAGCAATGGTGCAGATGCTCAGTGATGAAGGACGGTGCTACGCGTCAAAATAACATTTTGTTGTCAACACAAGCCAAAAAAAAGCAAATGAGTGATATTGAATTTTGATTGCCTGCTCAAATCAGAAAGCATCACGATTAGATTAGGCAATGTCACAACTGTGAGACAGAAACAAACAAGCCCTCAGCTTGTTCCTGTTGCTGCTGAAGACTCCATACTTTGTTCTCCACTGTTTTGGTGGCATCACGCCTCTTTGGAAAACTCTAAACAGACCTGCCAATTTACCTGCATGGGGTAAAAAAAAAGAAAAAAAGTAATTCTGCTTTTCAGTTTTGCTCATTTCACACTGATTTGACAACACCGTGCAATTGTGGGTTTCGCTGCATTCATAATGTGGACGGACGCTCACTGTCCAAATTGTGAAGGCCTGAGCTGAGCTGCTTAGGAGAAGCTGGGCAGAACAGTCTGTGGAGATACATCAGATCGACTGCAGCATGTGAAGCTGCAGACCATGCAGGTGGACGCACATATACACAACATGCACATGCATTTAGTTTTGTCAACAGTCCTCCTGAAAGACAGGAGGACAGAACTGACGATGTAATTCCTTCAAGTGGGGACGATAACGGACTCTTTCAAAGGCATTTATTTCATATAACATTTTTTTTTTTTGAATATTTATGCAGTAGTAAAGTTAGAGTAGAGAACAGTAAAGATAAATAAATAGACAGATAGATAGAAAATTTGTGAATAAATGATATGCATCTTTGCCCACGGAGCCTCAGCAGCATCATTTCCAAATCTTCTCCCCTCGAGGGGAAACTTGAATCTGGAGTTTATGCAGATTATTATGAGGTGCGAGTTTCAGCCCAGAATCTGTTTTGCACCAGTGTTGTAGCTGCGGAGACACCGGCAGCAGAAATTGTTCGTCTTTCTTAAAAAATGGCTACAGACTGTGTAACTAAAACAGCTTGGCCTTAAGGGTTTTTGTAAAAAATGAGTGTGTTTTAAAATGCAAATACAAACTGAAAAGCCTGAAAAGTGAGAAACTGTTTTCCCACAATGAAGTGAGCGATGAATGCATGAACACGGAACATAAAATTGTCGTTGAAGCTGAAGTTGATTTTATTTCATTTGAGCTGGCTTGCAATAGAGCTTTCTTCATCTTAAGTTGCACCCAGGGGGAGGAGTTGATACCTAAATAATGCCGTATGAAGAGGTTTCCTTTAAGGTAAGCACATTTTTATTTAAGGGGGTTTTGTGAAATGCCTCAAGAAGTCGCTTTGCAAGATGGTTCCTCCAATCACTTTCCAGCAATGGCGCCCAGAACATGTGCATTACTTTTTATGAGCCTATGTGCTGAAATTGTCCATGCAGTTGAGCAGAGAGCGAGGATGCTGCAAAATGCACCTGAGCAAGTTGGTAAGTCTTCCTTCACTTTTCATTTAACACGAGTTTTTATTCTTCCAGGCTGTTTTTCAAGTCAACAATCGGCGACTTTCTGCTGAGAGACGACCCCGGCCTCGACAGGCCCCACTCGACCCGGCTGCGAACATCTGGCCGGCGACGGCGGCCACCTCAGAGCTGCCACTCAGCCGCCGCATTGTGGAAAAACCCACACATATCCTTGAGAAGATGGCAAATGGCCCACACTTTTTTGTGCTTGAGAAACTCCTCGGCTGTCTCCCACTTTCAAATTTCCTCTCCATGGAGATTACGGGTTGATGATAACACCCACACACCATTTAACATTTGAAGAATGATAGAGAGAGATGTTTCGTTTTTTTTTTTTTTTCCTTTTCTGCCTTTGTCCGTTCCTTCCTCTCACATTCATCTTTGATAAGAGCTCAACACTCACCCTCGAAAGATTTTTCTTGAACAAAGAGAATCAAGGAGGAGAGAGAGAGAGAGGAAGAGAGACTCTGACTTTTACCAATCCTTTATTCGCTCAATTTACTCTATTCAAAATTCTAAAATGCGGTGAAACAATACTAATTAAAAATCAATCAAACGCTGATCATTGAGATTTAAAATCAACATAACAAATACAACACACGGCCTATGTCGAAATTTCTCCCCGACCACATGCATCAGAAAGATAACACGAGCGACTCCTCACTTTATGTCAGAAAAGCGCATTTCCCTGCTCCCGGATCTCAATAAACTCATCCAGGTTTGACGTTTTTGTAAAATGCAAATTCCTCCCGGAGACGAGCAGCTATCGGCGCCCCAAACACAAGCAGAGGATCAATCGACCTTGTCCCCTTCGTTCTATTTCCTCATGTGAGCCAGCTGCTCAGCACAGGCATGTTTATGTGGCATGGCAATGAAGCAAGAGAGAGAGAGAGAGAAAGAGAGAGAGACGCTGCCTAATGCTTTTTGATGTTCTTTGGTTTCAGTCGGAAGTGAAAAAAGGAAAAAGGAAGTAAGTTAAGTGCAGTAAATAAGTCATCAAACGGGTAAGTCTGTGTGGAAAATCCTTGTCCGACAGCAAATTAATATTCCATTTACCTTCAAATAAACAAATACCTTTTTTAAAATAAATATTTCCTGAAACTACCCTTTCATGTCTCAGGAAGCGCTTGTGGAAGGCACCGGTCTTCACATTCCTAAGAGGCGGCGTTAAAGGGGCACTAATCAACACCTGTCGAGGGTCAGCAGAAATGAGGACTGTTTCGACTCAATATGACTCCAAAAAAAAAAAAAAAAGAAAAAAAAAATGGCAGAGTCATCATCATTCGCATCATCTGACCCTTACTGACCCAATTCCTCATTCGGTTTCCATTTGATGTTTTTATTGGCTTGATTTTTTTTTTTCCTTCCCCCCGCCTCCTGGTCCCTGGTGAGGTCACCATTTAAGATGCAGGAACAAGCCAACATGGGATTTTGATATAAAATACAAAACAAATAAATAAATGAATTTCTATCATTCCTTATGAGCATGATTACAACACGGTGTCATTTTGTGTGTGTGTGTGTGTGTGCGTGTCTGTGTGTGTGTGTCCCAAGATTGCTGCTGTTATGACAATTATATCCCCCTCTGTGATAAATAAATTAATAAATGAGCACATTAGCACTTGAGTGCCTGTTCTATCTACCGATTGTTCTCGTCGAAATGTCTGAGTGTTCCTCAGAGAGAGAGAAAGAGAGAAATACCATGAACCCACTCAGTGAAATAATCAACTTTTTTTTGCTATCATGTACTTTTTGTGCCCAAACCATCTTGCAGTTGTCTGAATCTTGATCCATCTGTGTGTGTGTGTGTGTGTGTGTGTGTGTGTGTGTGTGTGTGTGTGTGTGTGTGTGTGTGTGTGTGTGTGTGTGTGTGTGTGTGTGTGTGTGTGTTGGGGGGGGTTAAAAGAGACGGAGACAGATGGAGAGCTTAATGCACTTAAAGTTCTCTCAGATCGGAGCTCTCCTGCCCACTCTGGTGTGTGGGAGGACTGGGACTACAGGAACAGATTGATAATGACTTGTAAGGGAAATGGTGAGCACTTCTGCATACCATGCAAACAGATTTTCCTCAGCTGGAGGAGGTGAGCTGAAGTCAGTGGTGAAAAAAAAAAAAAAAAAAAATTTAAGAGGGCCACGGATATTAGGGGAGAGAATGGCACTTGTATTGAGAAATGGGCAATAAATACGTTTGAATTGGCTTCAAGTGTCAAAACAAGTGAGGATGCTCCCGGGCTAAGAGGCGACTTAAACATAATCTTAAGTGTACATTAGGAATGCCAAGCAAACATTATCATGCGCACCTCCTCCTTGCTTAAATCCATCCTCGGATTTTCTTAGTCTTCCTCTCTCAGCCTTATGAGGCAGGCACCTTCTGCTTGCAATATTGGCCCACTGAGCCTCACAACATAAGTAATACTCTCGTTTACAAGTCAGTAAATCTTCTATTTGCTCTTTAAATCTGTCACTGAAAGAGGAGAAATATCTCCCAACGGGGGGAAATAACAACACCTCCTCCCAAAGCGCCTGGAATGATTTGAGTTTTGCACCGATCAAGTGACCTTATGTTGAAGCAACGGAGCTGCTTTATTTCCAGATAGTTTTTAAAAGGATGTCAGAATGGAACAGGAGAAACTGGAGCTCCCTAACCTCCTGCCATTTTTGCCTCATTAATATGCAATTTTATGCAGCAAGATCCTCGAAAATCAGGGTGTCGACTCCGTGAGAGGGAACCTGTGGTGTTAAGAGGGAGATTTCGATCATGTATTCCTTGTGGGTCTGCAAGACAGTGTCTGCACAGGGACAGACACCCAGATGTCACATGGTGTAACGTCCTCCTGCATGTATCAGGGTGGTAGATACATGGGTAGAAACAACATGGGCCTTTAATTCATGGCAAATCAGTGTATTTTCATGTGGTTTACCTTGCCATGGCAACAGCTCACGGATGTTACGGCATCAGCAGGAGAGTTTGTTTGCATCGGGAGAAAAAATGAAAAATGAAGAAAATAATTGTGAAAATCACCTTGTTGCTCTCAATTTTGATTCAAACTTTTTAAAAAATGCTGGTTTTGGGAGGAGTTGGATCTAACCTGGTAAGACGTTTGCCAGATCATTAATCAATGACTTTATTTACAACAATGCAGGTCATTAGGATTAATTTAGCTCATATCTGATTCGCTGATATTGTATAATGTTCACCTGAGACTCCAATTCTTCCTATTCAGTTTCTATGGATGGAGCTGGTGGACCGGTATGGACGTACAGAGAAGAATGGCCAGGGAAATTTTTCTTATTCTGAAAATGACGTGTCATGGACAGGACTACAGCTCAGCACTGTCTCCTCCTAGTTTGCATCATGTTCACGTCAGTGTAAGTGAACCGCCGCCATCCAACAACGACACCAGACCCCCACCAGAGACGAGCGATCGGTTGATACGTTCTCGGAAAAGCGCCGCGACACGGATCCGACAGCGCCGCAGTCACTGATCGTCTCCACGCTTAATCCGGTCAAGGTCACACTCGGTGCGACTGCGAGCTCCAGACGGCACAGACGAGCCTGGTTTTGTGTCTGTGGACGGGAATGGGACTTGACAACTGGTTGTCAGTGTGGAGCGATTGAACACACACTGCTCCCTTGCCTGCCAGTTTAAGTTGTCCCACCAGATGACAGGTGTGAGCGCACCCCAGATGAAATGGAGATATTAATAGGCTATCATCACATTTTTCTGCTTTGTCATGTTTGTTGCTGCATATGCAAAAATACACTGCAAAAACTCAAAATCTTACCAAGAATATTTGTCTTATTTCTAGTCAAGATATCTCATTACACTTAAAATAAGACATGATCACCTAAGAAATAACTTGTTTTTAGACAATTTTCACTTGTTCCAAGTGAATTTTCACTTGTTTCAAGTGAATTTTCACTTTTTCCACTGGCAAATTTTGCCAATGAAACAAGCAAATTTTCAACAAACAAGTTACTTCTGAGGTGATCATGTCTTATTTTAAGTGTAATGAGATATTTTGACTAGAAATAAGACAAATATTCTGAGTAAGATTTTGAGTTTTTGGAGTGTACACGCTTTTTCCTGGCCTTCGCCTTTCCTCATTTACATATCCACCATATTTGAAATGTGGAATTTGAGTATGTACTGCATGTCAGTGCTGAAAATACGGCACTTGTCCATATACGTAAGTGTTCTCTGTCTTTTAAACATTTCTATTCAAGATGTTAATGTGAATAGATCTTTGCTCGTGGTGTATAAATCTCGTACGTGTGCGTCGCTTTGGATAAAGGCGTCTGCCAAATGTGAATTGTACTTGTAATTGCGATGTGAATGGGACGTAGGAGGCCGTACGTGGCCTGTCTCTGTTCGCCCCGGTGACAGACTGGCAACCTGTCGAGGGGTTGCCCTGCCTTCCACCCACTGCAGGCAGAGATAGGCTCCAGCTTCCCTCTTAAGCACTTTGGATATTCTTTTCAGCTCGGGAGCTTACGCCTGTTCCTAAGACACAGCAATTTGAGCAAGCGAGTAAAAAAAAAAAAAGTTGAATTGCATGCATTAATTTCAATCACCCTGTCTTAACCAAGGCCGTGCATCAACGAGTACAGTGAGTGATGTCTTGCTCCAGTGAAAAATTAGTCACACTGTCTTTTATTTGTCTAAACTTCCATAACCTTGCCCCTACCTTCAAACTTTTCATTGGCGGCGTGCTCCATTCCCTAAATCAACACAGACAAGGAAGGTCTTATCACCGGAGTGCAGAGCGCATCGAGTTTGGGGGGATTTCAAGGAAGTGTAATGAATTTGTCAACTTTGCCAGCCAATGAATAGGCTAAGCTCGCTGATTGGCCCTTGTCTTGTACCCTAGCAACCTGGATCAGACAGGTGACGACTAATTGCCGCTCTTGTTATGATCGAGTGTTTTCCGTCTTCACAATATAGATTACTTGCGCGCACATCTTGCATATTCATGACCGATTTAATAGGACAGTGTATGCAAAAACAAATGTGGCGGGATGTTGCCAGCTCGAGCCCCACCCTATCACAAATTTCTTGTTGTTGTTTTTTGTTCATTGAATCTTTTTGGCGGCACGCACCCTCCTTGGACACACATTAACAATTCATTATTCTGAAGGAAGCCTTGCATGCTCGCACACTCATAAGGCCAGAAAAAATATAACAAGCTGTTTTGTTTGGCCCGGGATTGCACGGACTCGGAGAAGATTTGCTCACAGTTAAAGCAAATAGGAAGGATCTATGAAGACAAATCTGTTACAGGGGAAGTGATTTTTTTTTTTTTTTTACAACACTCCCAAAAAGCGTCCGTAAAAGCATCAAGTTTTCTCTACAGTGATTTGGGAGCACTTACAACGTCCCTGAAGGAAGGCTGTACAATTAAGAGAAGTTCCTCTTCTGAGAACGAACATGAGAGAGACTCATTTTGGGAGAAAAAGGGATTTTTAAAGGGCTTCTTCAGAGAAAGACGAAAAAAAGAGGAGAAAAAAAACGTCCTTTGAGAGTGAAGTGAAAAAAAAAACACTTGCTTTGGGAGACGGACCAGTCTGCCCAAAAAAAAAAAAAAAAAAAAAAAAAAAATTCTGGTGAGAGAGATTGAATAGAGAGAGTCCACTGCTGTGGGAGAGGGCACAAAGTGGCTGTGCGGCTGTTTGTCGTCATCTGTGGAAAGTCAGCGGGAGAAGTCTTCCCGGCTGACCCCGACCAGATTGGCACCACCTTTGTGTCGAAGTGAAGCGGGGCCCACGGGCAACTTGGGACTCCTTTCACGTTCTCAGAACCATCACGGAGGCATTTGCCTGCCAGGCACACACACACACTCACACACTCACACGCTCACACACTACACCCACACTCAAAGATAACTTAGGTCTGACTTGTGTTGGATGTTGGATTGGCACTGGCATTGTATGGCACTGAGACGACGTAGGACTGCAAAAGACTTGAAACGTGGCTCGCACACACACACACACACACACACACCGGCGAACACTTTCTCAGTGCAACCAAAATGACGGTGTGTGTGTGTGTGCAGCTGCCAGGCAGAAAATGAACAGCATTAACTCGAGTGGAATTAAGAGGCAGTGGCTGAAGCATTGGAAGCCATTACGCCCCGACTCCCAAAACGAGTCTTCCAAAACATTATGTCCAGGTTCCTGTTATTTCTTCATCAATCTCAGGTCTCTCCCTGGAACTGAGTATATAATATAGGCTGCTCCTTTTTGCTCGCCGCTCCTTAGACTCCATGAGTGCATATGGGTTAGCCCCAGTGGGCTGCGGTTTATCATGATTAAACTCGAGTGTCCTTTCATCTAGTTTTTCTTCTTTTCTCTCTTTGTTCTGGGTAAAACGCGTGGGTTTGCTGGATGTGTCTGTCTCCACCAGTCTAAGGGTCACTGAAGAAGTACATTAAAGAGGATATTAAAGGGGGGGGAAAAAAAACCATCCACTTTAAGAAACTCGAGTGCTGTTTAAAAACAACTATTAGCCATGACCCTTGCGCGTCTGGGCCCGTTTTGTTTGCCGGTATATATTTTACTTGTTTCTGCGGGAAACTTTCCAGACAGAAGTGATGTGACATCACGCTGAGAGATTTCCAGTCCAGGTATAACAGAGTTTGATAGCAGCACATTTTTAACACTCAACAAGGGAGAAAAATTGCTTTGTAGAAGGCGGGGATGCTATTTTTTTTATTTTATTTATTTTTTCTAGTACCCCCAATAGCCTCAGCAGACCACAGTGAAAAACAGCCTGAAGATATGTTGTATTTCCAATACGGGACATGACTCTTGTTTTTACTTATGTGGAAAAGGTCTGGATCTTACCATGTGTCACAACAGGCGAATGCGTGTTCACGACCTTCCTCTGGGGCTGTTGAAAGTACATGTGGGAGTACGGGAACTTTTGATATGAATCTAAAAGAAGGGAGTCTTGTATATTTTTGGTAAAATAGTACACAGCCATTGTCACCATGCAGGGCGATGGTGAGGTGTCAGAGGCTGTAGGGAGGCTCGGAGGGAGAAAATAGGGATAAATGAATATGCAGAAGGTGAATAAGATGATGCAAAGGTGTGTAAAATATAAATACATGTTTGTGAAATTGCCTGTAAACAAAAGAGATTATGATCTAGTTGCCAGTGGTACTGCTAGTGTTTCTTAAAATCGAGACATTTCCCATGGATGTCCTTATCCGATTCATGGGATGGTTTGGAAACTCTCATTTCCAAGTTTGTTCGATGCAAAAAATCCAGTTGCAGAAATGTTATTGTCATTAGTTTGTTGAGTTTGTTGAACAGCTTTAGCCAACATGTATGGGTTTTACACTGGTTTACAAAGACAACCCAGGCGGAAAGCAAAGCATGTGGAGACGACATGTATAAAACATGACTTTACGCCTGAAATTTTGAGCTGTGGTCGGTGCTATGTTGAAACATCACACCTGGGACGATTAATTTTACATCTAGAAGCCCGATTGTGCAACTTGGTGTAGCGATCATGTAAAAATCCTGCTCAGAAACTGTAATATAAGACAAACCCGACACCATATGAATGGAGCATAAGAAGCAGCAACTGATACAATTGTTTTATTTTATTTTTTTTTATTTCCATCATCCATTCACTCATTCCACTGTCCGCCATTGCAAAGAACTTGCCGAGTGTATTTTTCTTTTTTGCTCCTAAAATTGTCTGTAAGGCAGAGATGCATAACCTTAAACCTAACTGCAACCTTTACCAACCCTTTGGGAGGTGGGGCTGCCTTACAGACAACACTCGGGGCAAAAAAAAACACATCAGCCAAAAACATCTGAAAGATTTTTTTATAGATGTTAAATTCTACTAATAGCAATGTAAATTAACTCTCCATCTTGCAGCCACATTGCAGGTCAAAATAATTTGTTAGACCCTGACAATGGCTTTACATAATTGCTGGAAAGCGATGCAGTGGGTGGACTTTGCATAATCATAAGCTCATATCATACTGCATAAACAAATGCACAACTTCAACAGAGGCCAGTCAGGCATTGATTAGAGCTGCTGAATAATCAGTCAGTCGGTATAATTGAGCCAAAAATAAAAATAAAAGTTTGTGTTCTGGATATTTATTTCTCGGAGATTAGCCGCTCTGCTTCTCTCTTGCCATTGGCCCAGCAGCTTCTCCGGTTTGGTTTTTCGGACCAATCAGATTGCCAATCACCACATCGATAGTCGGAGACTTGTGCGAAGCAAACACGAATGTCACACGAGAATGAAATATGGCTGTTCCTTTTTATTTGGGTTGAAAACGCTCAGTCAGCCTCATAATGTCCGCATGATTTATCGGTAATTTCCAAATGTGGCCGAGTGAGCTTGCAGATTATTAAAGACAACTCCAATTAGGCCCGAGCAAACAGACAGCTGATGCCCGCGTCAGTCGTTGGCAGCGCTTCGCCCGTACGCTGAAAAAGCAGGTCGCTGACAAGCATCATCAGGTGTGTGAGCAGGACAGGTGAGCGAGACTTGAATTTCCAATATATATGTTTTTTTTATTTCTATGTTCCTGTTGGTTTCCATTCACAGTCATTTTTTAAGTTGAAGCACACACATACACACAGCTTTTGGGTTATTTTTTTTATTTTTTATTTTTTTACAGACGTGCATTGCCTCCCACTGGAAGAAAAGCAAAAACTCACATATTTTCACATAATTATGACTTTGGTGGCTCATAATTATGACCTTAAGGAAATTATGGCTTTATAATTACTAGAAAAAATTTACTAAATGTTATAAAACGTGCATCGATACATAATATAGCCAATGATTCCTTGGTTTTGCAGAGATATATGCTTGCATGTATTGGAACAAGACACCTTTCATTTCATTTAATTATTTTTGAGACAAAGGGAAAGTAAAACTCTGACCAGCTGGTGTGACAGGCCAAACCATTAACATAAAGATTATGTCACAGCATTTTTATTATGCTGAGATTCTCACTTAGTCCTGAATGGTGTGCACTTACAAGCCAACTGACAATGACCGCCTTGACTACAGCATGGAAAACGCTGGCCTCAGGCTACATTGGCAGGTCGGGGTCAATTACTTTCAATTCAGTCAACCCAACAAGTGCGGTTTCCTTCGTATGAGGGGAAAAAAAAAAAAGTGAATCTTTTGCCATAAAATTGTCCTTATTACCATTCTATAAATAAATGATTCAGAATGAGAGCCCAATTATTATTATGAGAGGAGCAATTTCAATTTACATTTTGAATTAAGTGGATTAAGAGTGCATTGACCCCAGTCCTGATGCAGTGCAGTGCAGTGCAACACACACACACACTCACACACACACACGGGCACACGCACACACACACACTCACACACACACAAATTCAAGCACCCTTTCCTCTATAATTCAGGTCTATAACAAAAAACTCAATCCATCTGTCTACCTACAAACCTATCTAGATATCCAGTTATCTATATAGATAGCTAGAGATAAATTAAATAAATAAATACAAATAAAACAACAACAACAATAATAATAATCACCTTTTTGAATATTTTTGCATTATGAAATACCATCTGAATTTGCTTTTTTCCCAGCTGCATTCAGTGTCTATGCCTACACGCTGTTCAGAGGCTCACCATGCAAGTGAATGGATGCACTCTCCTTCCATCAGTGTATCAAACTTGGCATACCAGAGTAAAAAAAAAAAAAAAGAAGTGTCACAAAAGACGCCTGGAGAAAAGTTTCTGCAATTGAAAGGCCTGAAAATAAGCAACTGAAGGCTTTACAACACAAAACACCTGCGAGGCTGAGATGTTTCGCCACAGCCAACACATCTCCAGCTGTACAGTAAAAATCATCTGGAGTGGGAATACAGTGACGTCTCCTCTGCTGACGTGCGCTGGGCTTGGTCACCGGTTGCTGGTTCGAATCCCGAGAGCGGCTGCGAACATGTGGATGAGGAAGGTCAAAGTCAAACGCTCTTCCCCCTGACCTTTACTGGATCTACCATCTAAAATAAGATTAAAAACTGAATTAAAAAAGGCTCACATTGCCTCATAATAATGATTAAATAAGTGGTACTGAAACAAGTTTTAGCATGAATGCCTTTTACCTATGTGCCAATTATTTTGAAAGTACACTTAAAGTAAAAAGTGCTTCATAAAGGCATAAAAAAAAAAAAAAATGATGGCAAAAACAAAGAAAGCAAGTGCAAGAACGTAAGAAATATTCTATATAAGCATGACAACATGAAATTAAACCATAAGAAGAGGAGGAGTGTCAATCCACTGTGCAAGCATGACGGTCTGAAAATACCAAAAATTCAAATAAAAAAAAAATAATAATAATGATGAAAGCAAAACCAGTTAAATATGTGTCTTGCCTGTTGGATTTGATGATTAACGCCTCATGAGATTTCCACTGACATGAAAGAAACGCCGGTGATTATGAGGTGATTTAGGGACTGGGGGGTTTGGGGGGGCGATTCAGACCCACTGCACCACTCCAGTTGCTGTTAATGACTCTGATACCATCGCACCCTCGCTGGGCGTCTGTTTACTCTTGGCTTTATCGGCCCAAAATGAGTTGTTGCCCCGGCAAGAATGTTATTTTTCTCACAGTTTATTGTTATAATCAAAGAGGAAATTGTGTCACAGCCAGTGCTGGAACCCAGAAGGCACCTCAAACGAGAAAGTCTTGTTCAATTAATCAAACTTATTATGTCGGGCAGACATATAAATCATTAATACGCAGGCAAAGCTGACATCAATAAAATCTAACGGCCTTAATGAGTGAGGTAAAAAAAAAAAAAAAAAAAAAAATGAGATATGAGCAGATGTTCAAAATGAAAACCCCATCAACAATGGTTACATAAACGCTCGGTGGCAGGGAGGAGGCACTGGGTGGCGCTGTTGAATCGGGGAAACGGCGCATGGACGTGTGTGCAAAATCCAGAGAAGGAGGAGGAGAGAGAGAGAGAGAGACAGATAGAGGAAAGATATGGCGATGGGGTTGGGGAGGGGGGGTGCAGAAATACAGAGGGAGGGGAAGAAAGAGAGAGAGAGAGAGCATTGCATTGAGAAAGGAAGGCTTTAGATTGGAGAAACGAGAGCGAGTGAAAGAGAGAGAGCCAGATAAAGGGGCAGAGAAGGGGCAAGCTTGCTAGATAAAGAAATAAAAGAGGGGGCTAGGTATTGGGGTGGTGGTGGGGGGGGTGTTTCCCTGATTTGAGAGATTGGTAGCTGGCGAGGAGTTAAAGAGGGAAAAGGGGTAGAGGGTGGAGGGTAAACGTGGTATAAACATCATATCAGTCTTCCCAAAGCGTTAATTACATCCATTATTACCCCGCCAGTTTCTGGGTCAGATGTATTTTTTATTCTGCGCTTACGACAACATCCTTGGAGGAGAGATTACAGAAAATTACAGTGAATACCTTAGACCTCATAAAGGAAGGCCAGGCCTTGTTTATGGGTAATTGTGAAAAGCAATATGCCGCACGGTTGAAAACGTGTTTACCAGTTGAGCTCTCCCCAAGGGGCACGCTGCCGAGCGCGAGATGCAATGAGCGTCGCATTTGTTTTGGTTTTCCACCTCTCCTCCCCTTGACTATTTCTTCCTCTTTCTCTCTAATGCGATGTACAGTGTCCTTAGAGGCAAATGAAATTGTATACTGTGCGTTATGACAGCGCCATGAGTTGCATTTAATTACACCAGAGGAGAATGATATTATCACTTTCAAGCAGTGGGTTACTGAGGCCGGCAGCATGTGCGTGTCTGCATGCTGTTTGTGCGAGCACGCCTCTGCAAGCTCCCGAGCCTGGGTAAATACCTGGATGAGTGTGTACGTGTGTGTGTGTGTGAGCATGCGCGTGCACATGCAAATCCCTCCGCGCGGCAGAGTCAATCTGTGTGTGCTGCCTTTCGATGAGCGGATATCTAAAAGCTAACAGCTTGTCAGCTGTATGTACAGGTTTGCAGATGGAACAGACCGCCAAGCAATGTTCTGTTAGGTGACAACAACCTCTGGGAAAATGATGTAACGTTGAAAGCAGGGGAAGAAGAGAGGGATCCACACGTGCAGACAAACAGAATACACACACTGACACACACACATACACAGGCTCATATACAGATGCAGTCAAATAGAAGTCACAGCACGGTGGGGTAGATTGTGTAACAGATCAGCATGTTGTCAAATTGGTGAGACTTGCTCCCAGGCTGTTTCTTAAGGCAGACAGTAATGATGCAGCAAATTTGTAATGACTGCAACACATGCGCACGCGCGCACCCAAACACGCGCGCACGCACACACATGAATCATTTATTTATGCCTGCATAAATCAAGAGGCACAGGGAGATAAACAGTAAAGACTCAGTCAGACGATTTTGCGAGATCTGTCAGTTACACGGTGCTACAAATAAAACAGAAAATCAAGGATACAAGAGGCAGTTCCTCCTCCGCACTGCGCAGCTGCCAGCAATAGCTGACACCAGCCGTTATCTTGCTAACTGCTTGGCCCTCCTCTGTGATAGACCCATCATCCGAAGGCTCCTTGCAACTACCTTATGAACCTGGCTCCGACTGCCGAATATAAAAAATGAGTGGCTGGCACCTGTGACCCGCTCTGTGTAGGATGCAATGACAATGACTTGAGCCAGTAGGAGGCACTTTAAAGGTAAAAAGCTGGCTCCGTGACCCGTGTGACGTTATTTCAGGAGTCGCTTTTCCTGGAAGGATTCACCTGAGAATGAGTGGGGGGGAAAAGGCAGAGAGAGGAAAAAAACAGAGAGAGAGAAACCAGCTAAATATGCCTCTGAACCATTTTTTTTTTTTTTTTTTTTTTAATATGAAGAACGCCATAATTACATGCGTTGGCCCACTGAGATTTCCCTTTTCATCCATATGTGGCATTTCAGTCATATGACTCATAAAACGGTCGATTAAGCACTTCATCGTGATGGCTGACAGGCACTTTGCAAATTAAATTGCAGCGCACATAAAAACATATACACTTGTGACAGTGCGGCACATTGCAACCATACAGATAAATGCTGTAAAAAAAAAAAAAAAAAATACTAAAACATTATTGAGAAATTTATGAAATGTCCAATGGGTGCATGCCTCGTGTTTACAGGCGAGTACTAATAGCTTGGTTCTACTTGAAGTGTTATTGCATCCCTTTGTGCAGTTTTGGCCATTATGTTTCAACTGAGGGAGGGGTAATGGCGAAGTCCAAATGAAGGTTACAATATTGTAACCCTAGCTCCGGTGTTGCGTTACTCAAGATCGGTCCCGGTCTCAAGGCTTCAAGTTTTCTATCTAAAAAAAAAAAAATGGTGGGAATAACATGTTGACTGAGACACAAGCGGGCACAGACAATGTTTTTTAGTTTTCCACTGAGGCCTGTGTACGCCACAGGATGGTTTGGCTTGACCTTCTTGACTGAAACCCAAGGCAAGTTGGCCAGCTGGTTACCGCCGCCCAGAAACCAGGATGGATATCAGCTCATGGCGAACCGGGGAGAGACATAACACCGCCGGTAGCCTCAGCAGTAGCGGCAGCATCAATGATATCACCGCCGAGCCTGAGCAGCTGACATCAGGTCTTCTAGCCACAGAAGATGCCCCGGAGCGATCACAATGGGTCCAGAGCCACATGCATATTTGACTGCTCCTCGTCCTAACCACCCTGGGCCAGAGAAGCCAGCCCAGATTCGCCTTCTGTCCCACCCCGGTCGGATGTTTACTGCTCATTCAGAGGCAACACAGCTTCCTGTGACCTGCCAAGGACACCGTGCAGATCTGAGGATTTTCCAGCTGGAAAAAAAATTAAAATACAGGCATAGTAGGGTGATAACTTTTTTGAGGCTTTTACATAATGTGAAAATGTTTGCCTCCTTGTCATTTTAACTGTGGCTTTTAACTGTGTTTCACCCTAGCACTGAGTCTGGATTGAATGTGGGCCACACAAACATTTATGGAAATAAAAGAGGTGAATTGTGCATGCTGGAATGCACAATTCACGTGACGGTGCAGCCACCAGGATATCTTGAGCTTGAAGATGCTCCAGGACACGCATGTGATTGGTCACACTCAACGCAAATGTTCAGTGAGTGGGGTCTTTGATACGATTGGAGAGATGCTATTCCCATAGAGTCCACCAGAGGGCAGAGTCTGTGTGAGAGCGAACAGGCCAAGTTTTCTGGAACTGGAACTCAACATGATCCTGCTGCACATGAAACACATTCAAGAAAACGCTGCTGCCAAAATTGCTGCCAAAGTATCTTGCCAAAATCAACACAACATATTAACCCTCCTGTTATGTTCAAATTTGACTAACATCCCTTATGTTTGGGGTCAATTTGACCCCAGCAGTTTAAACCTCAACAAAATTATTATAATTAAAATTGTTACCAAAATTTTTGTGTCAGGTACTTTAGGTTTCTTTGTTGACTACCTAAATCGTCCTTTAAATAAAACATAACTCCCCCCCCACCCCCACCTATACATCCAGTTTTCCTATTACGCGACTATGGAAAAATATGCAAATCACCATAAAATCTCACTGATTGACCTAAAATTGGAAATAAATATATTTTTGGTGTTTTAATGGTTTTATATTATTTCTAAGAACAGATTTTTGTTATCTATAATATTTGGAAAGAAAAACAATTTCTATTATCAAGGATAGTAACATGTCTTATGTCCAGGGTCAATTTGACCCCAGGAAAAAGAAACACAACTTCTGAGTGAGTAACCCAATGTAGACCTGCAAATGGGTCACATCCAAGTCTTTCCAGCTATCCCCATAAACACACCTCCCCTCCAAGTTTGTCATCACAAGTATATCCCCACCTGATGGTGTTACAAAGAGCTCAAATGCTGATTTTATGTCTTGGACATGGCTGACAGCATATCTGCTGGGGCCTGGAACCATTTTGATGAAATTAGCAGCACTGAGTCTACCCTGTTGTTCATGTGGGGAGAGGGACCATGACACCTCTCCATTTTTGGAAGGTAACGTGTCTGCTGGTGGTTGAGAGACAACAGGAGGGTCAACACTGAGGGTTTCATTCTCATCAGAGGATGCCTCATAACCAGGGTCCTCCTCAACATGATCCTCTGTCTCAGACACATTCTCCTCTGTGTCACTTTCACTGTCAAAGAGCTGTGACAAAACCTCACTGGCAGAAAACCTTTGCTTCGCGTTCATATTCAGCTAAGAGAGAGAGCATAAAGTGAGAGCGCAATAAGAGAAATGATTTAGAAGGCTGCTGTGCAAGCTTCTATATGTTTGCTCCTGCCCCATGTGGTGGGAACTATCAATGTCCTCGTGGGAACCATATTTCCCCACCCTCACAGCGCGGGAAATATCGAAGTTCTTGTAGGCATTATGTTTTCCCCTCCCCAATATCTCCCCCCATATCCCCCATATGAGTGGTTCCCATACTACTTCAGGTATGGTTATGTTAGCTTAGGGCCCTAAAGCAGAGGGACGTTTTTTGAAGACTATCAAATTGCATGTTATAGTGAACTCAATATCATCCAAAAAAAAAACCCAAAAATGTGTGTAAAACGGTGTTTTATACAGCTAAAACAGCCTGGGGTCAAATTGACCCCAAACACCACCGATGCGTACAAAATGCGTACAGGACACTGAAAACATATCATTGTGTGAATTTCATCTTTACCCGGTAGTATCCATTAAATTAGGAAAAGTCATAAAATATGAAGTAAAAAAAATGATGTTAAGCATTTATTTAGAGACGTTAAAAACTGAATGGGGTCAAATTGACCCCAAACATAATAGGAGGGTTAAACATAATGAGTTATGCGAACAATCGCTTAACAAGCAGCTAAGCGATGCGTGTGTACGCTGCAAGGTGCTCCGAAATCGAATCAGATCATCCGCCTGATAGAGCATAAAGTTTCCGTCAGCTATTGTTTTGGAGTTATTGTGCTCACAAGAATGTGGTTAAACACAAGACAGGTGCCACTATGATAAAACGGCATCCCACGCCATGCACCATGCAGCGGTATCTGCCACACATGCACACGACAGCGACAAGTCTGCTCTACATGTCATGTTCAGCAGAGAGATTACTGGCTTTTATGCTAAAAGTGGCATTTAGACTCTAGTAAATATATGCATGATACATTTTGAGAATAGTTTTAGGTCAAGAGACATTACAGAAGATGCTCAAGAGTTGGATTCAATTGACAACATGTCTCAAATATCAGTGAGAGAACCGATCGATGGAGTAGAATAGAATGTTTTTTTGCCCTCAGCAATCTTCATAATGTTAATGTTGCTGCATCAGTATGACAGCTGTTCCTAGTTGTGTGATGTATAACAAGTGTATAGATCCATACACGGGCCGGTGTTGCCTTTGTTGGCTGTTGTTCTCTTTTCTGAGGCTTCAGTCCAGCTGCTTGATAGAATTAACCCTTCTATGAACCCCTGATTAAAAACAACGCCTCAGGGAGTGTTGTTAATCATTTCCTCTGCTAAATCGCTCCCTCAGGTGTTGTTAGGGGTGGAAAGACGACCAAAACGCCAAGCGGCAGCCCTGGCACTTGGGCTGAAATTTAGAGCTGAAAATTTCTGGTGTAAAAAAACTCGACCTAAATCCGTAATCTGCTGCTGGAAACTAATTTTAAAAACAGCAATCTGCATGTTGTGTTTCACAGAGCAAGCAAAGTCTGTTCAAAGCAGATCTGCTACACTATAAACCATATTAATCAACCACAGATGATCTAGCGGCAATCTCAGATCACATAAACATAAATTATTTTCCATATTGGGCAGCCTCAGGGAAAAACACAGCACTAGTCTACCGCCACATTAACATACATCGTCCACCCTGTGCTATATTGCTGTCAGATTTCAACACTTTGGTAAATAATTTATTTGTTTTTATGTTACATGGTCTGTCAATGACGCTTCACTAGACACCGATGAAAAAGTCATGTGCAATATGCCTTTTCATGTGTAAACATTTTAATTTCACATGTGAATTTGCCATTTTCACACGTGACTGGCAATATTCCCATGTGAACTAACATTTACACATGTGAAAAAAAAAATTGTTGATGAGGAATTAGCATTTTCACATGTAATTTTCTTAATTCATGAATCGGCCTATATGAATTTTATTTAAAAATTTCATAATATTTTATTGGTCTTGGGATTAGTTATCTGATTTTTTTTTTTTTTTTTAAGTATTGTATCCTTCTTTTGCCACAACTTGCTCCTTTAAATTAGCTTTCCTAAATGCTGCAAGTTCAAGGTCCCAGGCAGGCGCGAGGGCCAGCGTCTTGATAGCTTTGCGCATGCGTAGTCGGCTCTCACTCTATTTTGCATGATCAACAAGTGGAAAAAAAAAAATGAAAACACATGCATCAATACATATTTCAAACATGTGCTCAGCATAACATAATGCTGTATAAAGAAACAGCACGATTAGGCTATTAATGAGAAATGCGGGAAAAATAGATCCCATTAATATAAAATCAACATAGAAAAAAAAATACATATTATTCCTCTACAGATATCACAGTCAGGGCTGACAGTTTCATTACTTTTTCAAGCATATAACTTTGATATTCTTTATGTATTCTTTACATCCACATACAAAACTGACATTGTGGCTGAGCTTTGAAATTCAGCATTTATGAATTTTAACTTTTACCATATACAATCAACAGGCCATGTCACGTGACCTGCACTCCCGGCTGTGCGTGCCTCCAGCTGCTCAATCACCCTCCGCGGCTGATTGAACGGCGGCGGTCAGCGGTGCGTATTTCTTACTTTAAAACATGTTTTATGCAGTAAAACAGAGCTTTGGTCACTCATTGGACACAGACCCCTGAGCTGCAGGGCCTGACCCAGCCTGAGGGCCAGAATATTACATGACAAGCACGCCAGTAAGCTGTTCAGGACTTTAACAAGAGCTCTTTACCGTGGCCCTTGGAAACCACCGGCAGGAGTCGCGTTGTGGCCCCGCATGAGCCGCGCAGGTTTCATATCAGTCAGGGAAAACTCAAATTCGCATAGATGAGGCATATTCTCACCAAACTAGAGCTAAGTTGGCCAACTTAAGCCACTCTGGGAAATGAGGGGAGCCCATCACGGGGGATGTTGAACTGTTAAATGATGATTTATGCGGAGACCCGCCGCCACAAATCTGTCAGAGATGAGAGGCAAATAATTTTCTAGCATATTCCTGACAGCATCACTGTAGAGATGAAAGCCAGGTTTGACCGTCTGGAGGAGCTTGATGTCCTTGGCTTAGGAGACTGCAAGAAATTTTTTGAAGAAATTTGATTATCGCAAATTGAAGGGCCCGGCCAGTTATGCGAAATCATTTGATGTGATTAGATTCGAGTCTGATTTGGTGGCTCCAAGTGGTGACGCCAGTGCAGCTGCTTAGTTGCTTGACAGACAGTGATCCGCCATAGAGACTGGACTTTTGGCCTTACCTGTCCCCTCTGTCACCGCATCCATGGAGAGCTCCTTTCAGCGTAAAAGCGCATAAAGACAGAAGAGAATGGAGAAAAACATGCTTTTGTCCTTGGCTTTTATTTTCATTGACAAGGAGAAACTTATGAAATTGAGGCAAACAACGACCAAGAAGGACTTTGACAACAAAGACACTGACATTATGTCCTCTGGGACAGGCGCATGGACGTCCTCTACAAATAAAGTAAGTGTCCCCCCCCCCTTTTGAAATATTTATTTTTCACTTTGTTTATGTTGTTCAATGTCTATTGGATCCTGGTGCGCCGTCACCAGACCCTCATGTCCAACCGGTGCGCCGTCACCAAGCTCTCTCTCTCTCTCTCTCTCTCTCTCTCTCTCTCTCTCTCTCTCTTTGCATTGCGTTGTGTACTCTGTGAACACATTGTAAACTAAGCGTGTCCATTGATTGCGTCTGGTTGTGCATCAGCTCCACATCTGACTGACCTTGCAGTAGACGTTAATGCTGATTTGTAGCCTGAGCCTGGAGCTGAGGAGGTTTGCAAATCTGCTGTGATGTTGCCACTTCACCCCCCAAATTGCAAGATGACCCTAAATTCATGTTGCAATGCATCCTGAAACACCCATGATTGCATCTGAGAGGGTGCTCTTTCTTTCAGATACTATAAAAATAATTGCTTCTGTTTTTTATCTGTGCTTCATTGCCACAGAATACTCAAATGTTGACATTGTTCAGTCTTTCAGCGTCAGAGACTCCAATGCAGAATTACACCGGCTTAGGCCTCTACGGTGCAGCTATGACGCCATTTCATCGCAGAAGCAGGGCACAGTGTTAGCTCGGGCAGGCCGCGAAGACAAGCTGAGCTCACAATCCCAGCCTACGCCGGCTGATCTCCGAGCGGCCCACATCAGCTGACGGCTCAGCTGATTCCCTTCTGTGCATTCAATTGGCAAATCTCACACGGGGCGCCTTCTTTAAGCCGCTTCCGCCTGCCCCTGCTGCTTCATCTGCAAGCCGCTTTGCAACCCACCTCCGCCCCGGCTCCTTTCCATGCTGTGTCTGGCTTAATCAGTGGCATTGCCGTTGTCACCGAGGCTTGCTGTGTTCTGTATCCTATGGGGTCTCCGTGCCTTAAACCTTCCATGAGGGCACATGGAAGGGCGGGGAGGTGTGCTCTCCCCACCTAAAGGCTTCCCAAGTATGCTCATGGGACGGGAGGGAGGTACCAGAACGGAGCCGTACCGCCAAATATCATTTCCTGCAGATGGCAATAAAGTTTCTTTGACTAAAGCGGGCCTGACTGAGGTTTAATTTGACCTTTAGCTAATGGGGAGAGGGCATCGAAGACCAGGCCAAGTTGAGAATCTGCTCCAAAAACAGTGTAATGTGAAGTTACAGAGTGAAGCCGAGCTGCTCAGGGGCCTCTTAGTTTTGAGCCACTCCGATTTTCATCAAATGTGCTTTGCATTTACATTACCGTGGTGGTCTGGACTCAATTGAGCTATAACAGGGTTTATCCTTTACTTAAGCTACTACGGGTAAATTTGAACTTTTCACGTTGCATTTGGTTCAGGTTTCTCCACATGCTTTAGCAATGTTGTTGTTCATGGAGCACTAATGAAAAACCTGCAAAGTGTGCGCTTCTTTAAATACAATGCAACATGGCTCCGGAAAACAGCGATCAAGTGCAGCAACAAACTTGATTGTAATGAGTCGCCTCCGGCCGCGTCCATCACGGCTTGACTTTGAACACGGACTGACTCGGACATGCACTCGCGTTTGCCCTCGACCGGACAGGCTTCACTCTCATCGGACACTAGTTCGTTAGCTCTGACATTCATCCATGTGGATGAGGCGGGCCGGTTTGAGGCCAAGCGCTCGTTTTTGGTTGGCTGCATCTCTGCGTGCGCCGATCTGCTCCTTCCACGGGAGGCTGCACAGTGGTAGCCAGTCGCCCGTCGGGTATAAGGATGCCTTGCACACTTGTCATATGTGCTGATGCGTCGTGGCTCCTCCACCGGGCCAGAGGGGAGGATGGCGACTGACCGTGGTGTAGCTCGCTCCACATCCACTCTGCACTCACACACACACACACACACATAGCACACCGAGGCACGCTTGCACACACGCTCAAATGTGTACAGTGAAGCATTCATTGGAGGGTTTGAAGGCAATTTTCAATATTTTCAGACAGGAGCTGCTGATAGCTGATATTGCGCTGCTGTTCAGTAATTCCCTCGCATTTGACCGTTTCCCTGCCAAAGCACATCAAGGATTCAGTGTTTCCAGCAGAGGTTTATTCTCAACAAGGCAGAAAAAACTCTGAGAAAAAAAAATCATTTGGATGCAGTTAGAATAAAACTCGGTGGTGAAGTGGAGGCAAATTATTTTGGTTTGGTTGCCAGCCTTTTAAGGCACGGTGACCCACGTTACCTACTCGATGGTATGACAAACTGCGACAAATTTGGCCTTTAATTGAAGAATCAATTTAAAATGACACATAACTGAACAACTGAATAAATAAACACAATGCACAAAGGAGATATGAGCCTGTTTTTGTATGAAAATGCTCAAAAGAGGGAAATTTGACACTCCAAAAATTGTCATACATCAATACAGGTTCAAGCTCATGAAACTACACTATCCCACTTACTTTTCTGTGTTTAATTACACTCGGTTGGGTGGGGGCAGCATTGACTGTACTAAGCATAGTGGTGTACCATAGAAGAAGAAGAGGATACTCGTAAAAAGTAAAAAGTAACAGCAGCAGCAGCACGGCAGCACGTTTCATGTTGTATCGAAGTTCATCATTCCAGAGTTTTCCACAAGAGAGACAAAGAGAGTTTGCAGAGCTTGGCCGGCAGCCAGCCTCCATATGGCGAGCTGTTCCTCTGAGGTCTCCGTCTCTCTTCGGGGCGAGCTCCTGCGCAAAAAAAAACGAACACCGGCGATGCTGGAAAACCGGTATCATAAAGCTGGTTATCACCTGTTTGTGTCAACGCCGGGGGATTTCAAACTGCGAGAGCAAACAAGCCACATGATGACAACCTTGAGAATCGTGGCATCATGACAACCCCAATACTACTACTAATAATAAACTTTATTTATATAGTCACAATGTGCTGCACAACAGTAAAATAAAAGACAGAATCTAACAACATGACAACAAAAGTAAGAATGAAACAAAGTAAGATAATAAAATAAAAACAGAGCAAAATAATGGACCAGTACAATATATGATAAGATACACGTAGAAGGAATTAATCAAGTAAAAGTGCAATTTATAAAGGTGCGTTTTTGAAACAGTTTATATCCCCAAGGCAGGCATTATCATGTTAGTTTTATGTTTTTAGTTCTTTTATTTGGCTCAGCACAGAAATGATTTGATCCTATAATCACTGCTTGAACAATCAGTTCCACATATTGTCAGTAGTGTCCTCACCCCTAGCCCTACACACACACACACACACACACACACACACACACACTCACACTCACACTCCCTCCCTCCCCCTGAAAGCCTGAGTGAGGATTTCGCCCTTGACTGGAGGCATATTCAATTAAGGTCTGTGAATTAGCGCAGTTAATTGCTGTTGAAGCTGCTTAAAATTTCTTGTTCTCGTGCTTTTGCATAGCAGAATAACAAAGAACGCGCGACTATAAAGTGCATATAGCAGCGTAAAGATATTTGATTTTGCTAAGCTTTGCTCTCTCTTTTGTGCTCCCGCCGCAGCTCATAGAAGAGGACCGTCTTTATCTCGCTGCAGCCCAGCGGGGAGAAATATAGATAATCCCATAAAATAAAATAATTAGAGATTATCCTCTGTTTTATGATCATGTGTGTCCATCGTGATCGTTATTTCTTCAACGAGATGTTAATAATTGCCGTTGTGACTGCAATTAGAAATGCAAACATCAAGAGAGGATGGAGGCTATTGGGTGATGGATTAACACGTGTGTGTGAACGGTTTTGTGATGCGTTTACTGCCCTCAAACTAGCCGGTGATGTCATCCCTTGTGACGAATCCTCCGCAGGAGACAAATTTGTATAAAATTGGCGAGTCATTTCCTTCATAAAAGAAGGTCCTCACGTAATGCACTGCTTTAACAGTATAGTTCAAAGAGGTAATGATTGAAAAAGCTCCTTTTAAGTTAAGTACCATGATATATAATGATTCAAATAACTCCCCTCTTAAGCACCGGCGAATAAAACGATACTAATGAGTCATTCCTTTCAAGTAGCGTGAGATGGCTGCAGCTCACCTATTTCCCTCCATTGTTCGGAGGATGGATGGGTCCATTCGTGTGCGCATTAAAATCCTCACTACAAATATAACTCATCTCTCTGAAACTTAATGTGTGATTGAAATGGCCCTCCATTTGATGATTGCAGTGGATAGACTTATTCAAAGAAAGGGGGAAAAAAAAAAAAGAAGGGACAAAGGGGATAAAAGGCGGAGAGAGCAGGGGCTCCACGTCCAGCGGGGATATGTGTGGTCAGGCATTACCGTAGGTGTGTGTAACCCCGGAGTTCAGCCGAACACGGCGTAATAATATATAAAGACGGATCAGAAGACGTGTCAGAGGACATGCCGTAATCGCCGAGCACTTCTCCCCTGCCTCACATTTTGTTCTCAAAGCAAGTCGGCCTTTTCAAACATTTTCATTCTGATACAGCCCCGACTCGTTTCTACAAAATTTCATCAGATCACAACGTGCAACCGGTGCAGCGTCTGACGCCATCGCTGTGCAGGTCGCATGGAGCTGCATTTTGACAGACTTTTCTTTCCGTCATAAATCTGAAGAAGACAGACGTCATCCGGAAGTGTAAACCAATGGGAGGGGTGAGGTCGGTTCAAAATGTGATGGTTTCATCAGGTTAATTTTTTCTTCATGCCTGCTGTTTCAGTCACCATTAACCACTAAAGACACCATTAACACCATCAGACCTGTCTCTAGTAAGAGTGATGGGATATTGATCTCATGATAACATTTACAGGTGTGTGCGTGTGTGTGTGTGTGTGTGTGTGTGTGTGTGTGTGTGTGATTCATGCCCTTTTACATTTATTCCAGTGAGAACAACTGCATGCTGATTGTAGTGACAAAGTCCTATACGTCACCTGCTACTGGCTGCTCATTGAACTGAGTTGTTTAGACATGTAGTCAGAAAAAAAGTAGACATTTTACCAAAGTATTTACCAATACTTTGAGGCGTTTATTTTTTTTTTTCAACACAACATTAAATCAAACACAGCCATGTACATTTACCATATGTTTTGTTTGTTGGTAACCTCTATGTTTTATCTGCGTGCTGCAGCCTCTGGGTCACACTTGAAAAAGAGACTTTGAAATCTCACTGTGTTCTCACCCACTTAAAGAAAGGTTTAATAATAATAGCTGTATTTTCATATTGCAGCAAAATACATAAGTAGCATAAATACTGGATGGTATCAATGTACAATGTATTATATATATATATATCAGTCAATCGATAGGCTATGGCTTGTAGTATATACATGCATATCACCGTATATCAAAAGTCCATGCAAAATCATCGTTGAAAACAGAACTAAAACCTCATCGTATGACATCAGTGAAACGCAATTTGCATATGAGAACAAGTTAGTGGGAGAGAAAAGGAGAAAGGTGACAGGTGAAATTAAGATATTCATGGATTCAGTTAAATTTACATAAAAATACCACCTTCACTTTGTTTCATTAATGACACACTAAAAAAAAAAATAAATAAATAAATTGCAGGCTTGATTTGTACAAAGTGACTTTGACAACCCCCTGATAAAGTTTAATAGCATCAGCATCAGACGCGGAGAAGAGAAATATCACATTTCTTGTTGGCATGGCAGGCGTGTTAGGCTGGAAATGGCCAAAATTCACACGATTTCAGTCAATAAAGCATGCAAAGTCAGCGTACTCGCAATATTTCAAAGTTAATGAATGGGCTTTCAGTCTTCCTGCTAATGGCCGAGTTATATATCAAGGTACCAAACACTGGTGTATAGTTTTGTTCCATCCTGATTTGAAAATGTAATCCTTAATCTGTTATTCTCCGTCTCTGGACGCATAAACTGGCTTGCTAGTCAGTGTTGTAAAAAAAAAGTGTATTTCTTTCTGAGTGCCTGTTATTGAGTTTTAGAATATCACTGCAAAATATTACCGCTGGAAAGCATGATTATTACATTGGCAGGTTTCACAATAGTGAATAAATGAATGGGCTGGTGTAAAACTGCAATTTGATGCGAAGGTGAAATTTTCATCATGGCCAATTTTTTTTTTTTCTAAGCGCTGTGAATCTGCAGCCTTTGGGTTTGAGATGCGAGGGGGAAAAAAAAAATCTCAATGACAATGTCAAATGAATAAAAGTAAGCTTGCATAATCAAATGTTCTGACAAACTGTACCTCTGCTGAGAGTGTGCTGTTACCAGAGGGATCCTCGGTCAAGGTCTTATGCCTTTGTTGCCTCAAACTGTCAAGGCCCTGAGTGACATGATGGAAAATATCAAGGCTGGGCCGAGGTAGTACACGCTCTTCGCGGCACATTCTGCTGCCGCTGTGCTCTGTTTGCTAAGTAGGCAAATGACAATCTTTGTATCACGCATGCAGACGTCTCACACATTGGCCCCAAGCAAAACTCTCTGCTAATGCCATCTGTGAGTGACTCTCTCGCTCCCCTCTTTGTATGACTAACTTTCAGTCTGTGTGTGTCTGTGTCTGTGTGTGTGTGTGCATGTGCGTGTGTGTCGAGTATTGTGGTCCAACACTCAGCAGGCTGTTTCATTCACAGAACGAGGCGGGGGAATGTGCTGGAGGCGTATGACAAGGAGAGGCTTAGCTACTCCCGAAGTCGGGTGCTGTGGATTTGCAACCACATTCAGCAGCAGTTTACTCGGGAAGTTTCGGGATTCGTGGTCCAACACGTTCTCAGTCCCCTCTCACGTCTGATGCAGACACCAACTGGACTCCTTGGCATCACAGTGAGACATATCAGGCTTCCTCGGTTTCATCACTTGTCAGTCTCGCATGGTTAGGTTTAGCCACTTGGTTATGGAAAGGGTAGGTTTAGGCATAAAAACCACTTGGTTAAGGTCAGGGAAAGGTTAGGTTTAAGTATAAAAACCACTTGGTTAAGGTCAGGGAAATGTTAGGTTTAGGCATAAAAACCACTTGGTTAAGGTCAGGGAAAGGTTAGGTTTAACTATAAAAACACTTCATTAAGGTTAGGCAAAGGTTAGGTTTAAGTATAAGAACCACTTGGTTAAGGTCAGGGAAAGGTTAGGTTTAAGTATAAAAAAAACAAAAAAAAAACAAAACACTTGTTTAAGGTTAGGGAAAGGTTAAGTTTAGGCATAAAAACCACTTCATTAAGGTTAAGGAAAGGTTGGGTTTAAGTATAAAAACCACTTGGTTAAAGTTAGGGAAAGGTTAGGTTTAGGCACCAAAGCCACTTGATTAAAGTTAAGGAAAGTTTAGGTTTAGGCATAAAAACCACTTGGTTAAGGTCAGGGAAAGGTTAGGTTTAAGTATAAAACAAACAAACAATCAAACAAACAAGCAAAAACAAACAAACACTTGTTTAAGGTTAGGTTTAGGCATAAAAAAAACACTTGGTTAAGGTTAGGGGAAGGTTAGGTTTAAGTATAAAAATCACTTGGTTAAGGTTAAGGAAAGCTTAGGCTTAAGTCTAAAAACCATTTGGTTAAGGTTAAGGAAAGGTTAAATTTAAGTATAAAAACCACTTGGTTAAGGTCAGGGAAAGGTTAAATTTAAGTATAAAAACCACTTGGTTAAGGTTAGGGAAAGGTTAGGTTTAAGTATAAGAACCACTTGGTTAAGGTCAGGGAAAGGTTAGGTTTAGGCATAAAAGCCACTTGGTTAAGGTTAGGGAAAGGTTAGGTTTAGGTATAAAAACCACTTGGTTAAGGAAAGGTTAGGTTTAAGTATAAAAACCACTTGGTTAAGGTCAGGGAAAGGTTAGGTTTAAGTATAAAAATCACTTGTTTAAGGTTAGGGAAAGGTTAGGTTTAGGCATAAAAAACACTTGGTTAAGGTTAAGGAAAGGTTAGGTTTAGGTATAAAAACCATTTGGTTAAGGTTAAGGAAAGGTTAGGTTTAAGTATAAAAACCACTTGATTAAGGTTAGGGAAAGGTTAGGTTTAAGTATAAAAATCACTTCATTAAGGTTAAGGAAAGGTCAGGTTTAGGTATAAAAACCACTTTGTTAAGGTTAAGGAAAGGTCAGGTTTAGGTATAAAAACCACTTGGTTAAGGTCAGGGAAAGGTCAGGTTTAGGGAACAAAACGGAAACTGGACACGGTCTCGGTCACACACTAGGAAGGGTAGCTGCTACTTTGGTGGCAGCTAATGGGGATCCAAATAAAGAAATAAAGGAAACAGGAATTGAACTCCGGTCTGACGCTTGAAGGTCCTGTGGCTTACATGCCTGCCATCGACCCGGGCCACCGCCTTTTGTGGACTGTCTCGCTCTGCACCATCCCCCCCTGCATCTCATACTGACACCAAAGCGTGCCTTTGGCTTGTAATGGGTGCCTTTTGCATCGGTATCAGATGCAGAATGGCGTGAACAAGCTGTGGTATTTGATGCCCTGGAAATGAGAATGGCCTGCAAGGTCAGAGTTTATACCGGGCCACAATATAAAACACAGAGGAGCCGTGTCTGAAGAGAAAGGACGCAATTGAGATTCTGTCTTCCGGCCAACAACAGAAAACAGAAGGCGGCTTAATTCATCACATGTTGTTATGGCTTATCGTCGAATTGAATAGTTGTGTGCTGTCCGCATTCCTTGGCATGATTATTTCTGCACAGTTAAGTGCACTTGCTGATTCAGTGTGTTTCCTGCACCTCGCAGGCGAAGGTCAACTGAGCCCCTGATTATTGATAAAAGGGAGTTGCTGAACAGGCTGGCAGGGTAAGCCGGTACATTAGCCTATTTCTGCTGCGATTTATGTTTTTGAGTTGAAAAGTCAATGTTGCAACAGGAGCCTTGTTGCGGTATTATAGGCTCGGGGAAATCTATAGGGGCAATGCAGGAGATATAAAGGGAGGTGGTTCTGGGATGCCAGATTTACTGTGGAGCATTCGGGAGGTGCCATGTGCTTGATTTAATGCAGCACACTGGGTGCACACACTATTAGGGACACTTACTCTCTTCATGATGAGGTGACTCCAGGCAATGGCATAATCCCTCATTGATTTCCCTTAATAAATCTATACCAATCATAAAAGAAGAGATGTAGCAAAAAAAGTGGATTTTTAGGCTTTGAGATAGCTGAGATATAAATAATGCAAAAGCTGCAACTTGACATCATGAAGATGTCCCTAATATTTTGTACACAGAGTAAATACACACACCGCCAAGCAATAAGCCAAGTTCAATACTGATTGTATCAGGTCCTGTCTTGTTTATTGGTAATTTGACTTCATGTCTAGTTTTGCTCGTATGGATTCATATTTCTTGTAATTAATTCATATTTCCTCTAATCTTTTACCAGTTCCTACCCTCTACACTTTTCTCCTTTTTGTTTTCAGTCTTTTTTTTGTGATATGCGAGCTTGTGCTACATGAAAGCCTCATCCAGTCACAGTCCAAATTTCTCATCCAGCCCTGCATGAGGCTGTTGCTTACAGGTCAGTCCACTCTATCATTTTCCTTTTTTTTTTTTTTTTTTTTTTTTTTTTTTGCTGTTGGATGGCAGAGGCAGAGTGGCTTCCAGAGAAGGAGCACAGATGTTTAACATGTCACACCAAAAGCCTTTCAGGGCTTGTCTTTGGGTCTGTGTGTGTCTGTGTGTCTAAGTCTGCAAATTTGTATGTGTGTGTGCCTGCACCTCGAGGAAGCAGCAGTGAAAAACCTGGCAGGGGTGTGGAAGCTTGAATGTCACTCCACAAGTGTCTATTATATATTTTGTGTTTTTCACCCAGGACTGCATTAGAAATATGTTTATAATAGCTCCTTAATGATTAACTCGCTTTATTTACTTAAATATTAATGTGTTACCCTGTGGGTATATATTTGCATGCAGTATATGCCGAGATTTTAAAATGTAACCTTTTTTTCCGCCCATAACAATTAAGGTCAAATCACATCAAACTCCCTGCATTGCAGCTAATGCTTCTGTGGGCTGAAGTACCTGACTAAGACTTTAATTTGTCAAAAGGTCCTGAAAGCAATATGCCAGGTAGTAAGACATAATTTCGAATTTTGTGAATTCACAAAACATTTGGGACACATATATATGAGGTGAAACCAGGGTAAAAGCCATTACCCCTTATTGATTCCCCCTGTAACTGTAAATCTATAACAAGCACAACGGAGGAGATGTAGATAAAGAGGAGCAGACAAGCTCTTTTTTTCTTTTTTTTTTTTTCTGGCTGGTTACACTTGCTGTCTCAGTGCAAATTCTTATCAGCTGATTGTGCCAGCGTGCAGCTCGTCACAGTGCTGGATGCACAAAATTGGGTTTTCCTCACCTCCGAATCAGACCTTCAAAAACAGATTTGGAAGTGGCCTCAATCCAACCCACGATGAGCGCATGTGAGCGATGTAAAGAAATGCAGAGGAACAGTTTGGGTAAATAAATCCATGACAGACGTGCGATAGGACCTCTGGGCCGAGCAGGGATGTGTGACAATGTGTAGAAAAGGAGCGAATCCACAGTTTATGATGTGATCTAAAAATTTGCAGGTTAGCCATTACCGTACATGGTTTCAGATAAGCTGACTCATAGGAAACTATACGACAATACAGTATGGCAGCATCCCCAAGCCCCAAAACACACAAAGCCTGTTGTGTCTCTGTTTGAGAGTCCTGGCTCCGCTTGTTGTTTGCAGGCAGTGCCAGCATTTGTCTCTGCTCTTATGATGACAGATAAAGCACTCTGATGCTCGCTCAGATGGATGCAAACACACACACACGCATGCCCACACGCACACGCGCGCACACACACACAATGCTTGCACACAGATATATCTGTTAGCTCTCATATCCTCATGCTCCATCACCCCGACGCGTGATCTCTCAGATGATACATGTGGGTTTGCGTACGTGTGTGTTTGTTTGCCTGTTTCCCAAAGGAAAAGTAAGCCACTAGAATTGGAACGAGAGTTATGCACTCATTAATGTTAATTTGGATGCATATTGGAGACAATATTTGTCATTCAGACATTTGGGGAGGACCCAACCAGTTTGGGTTCCCTTAACAGCTTGCACAATCCCAATTGAGCGTAGTTAAAACCGTCCCTCAGGGAATTTGCGGCTCTCCAATCCGAGTTTAAATCGTAAAATCAACAACTCCTCCACAACACTGCAACAACTTGCAAATTTAATGACCAGCGCCGACCAAATACTGCACTGTCACTGCATTGAAGCATCGTGTCCTTTTAAAAAAAGAAGTGAGCCGGCCACAATATTCAAGAGTAATCGCTAAAGTGCCAGAGCAGCTGGAGAGAGACTCTTATGAAACTATTGAAGTTTCTCAGTTTGTCCTTTGACACCTTTTTGTTCCATTCTTTTATTTGTGAGCTTCAAAAAAAAAAAAAAAAAAAAAAAAAAGTCTTTCATCGTGTTAGTCACAGAACATTGGAAAAGTTAAAATAACAAAAGGCTCTACACAGGTTCAGGAGGGGTCTTTGAGAAGAGGCGAGAACAATTAATGAATTCTGCAGAGCAACTGTGTGCCAGGGTCAATCAGGTGTAGAGGGTGAGACCCTCACAGCGAGTCATGAAACGAATACGAGGGACACATAATCCAAAATCAAAATAACAGGGCTCAATGCAGCAAAGTAAAACATTATCAGAAATCAAAACATAGACCGAAATCAAACACCTGTGAAGCAAAACTAAACAGCAAAGAAAGGACCATAACAATCCTCTTTTGAATTCTTGTCCACAGGTTTAATTGTTTCTGTGCGTCACAAATATTGGTAGGGTAAGTGTGTTTTGCAGTGATGGGAAGTCCAGTCCAAGTTTTTCTAACTTGATTCATTTGTACACTCCTGTAATACAGAGTTGCTTCTGAATCGATTCACTTAATTGATTCACTTAAACAATTGTACTCCCTACTGTACTTTTGTTAGGCGAACCACCTGTAACGTCTTTGATTCAGCCTCTGTGGAATCAAATCCTAGTGTTTGACAATGCACAAGTTTGACACTTTATGCGAATTACCCTGTTTCCCCTCGGGGATCAATGAAGTATTTCCGATTCTGATTCTGAAGGATTGTGATTAGGCCTTGTAATTTGACATCAGTGTGAATAGCGTCTGGTTTAGTTTAGATTTTTAAGTCCTGAGTCCGTCCCTTCACTGAACCGCTGCCGGTCTGTGGTTTGATTCAGTCACTTGTTCAGTGAGTGAAGCGGTGCTATCCTGTCCAGCTCGATTTTGCACGAGTTTGAGTCCTTTGGTTCACCGACCGAACCGTGTCCGGTCTGTGGTTTGATTCAGTCCCGCTCAGCTGATTCAGCACCGTGAACGAGAACGAGAGCGCTTTCTGCCCACGCCAGAGCCATTTATTAGACACAGAGGAGAAACAGGAGGTGACTGGAGCCAAAAGACAATGTTAGACGTTGCCTCTTTTTTTTTTTTTAGCAAATCATGAACTGAAACACTTCAAAGATTCATTCAAACAGCTTGTTTGCGAATCAGTCTTCAGTAGGGTATAGAATATGCTTGGGTAGCTTAGAGGTCAAGGGAAACCTTGCTCAATTCACTCCAGTCTATGTTCAAAATTGTGAAAAACTACTGTGTGAAGCTTGAAAGTTGATGCAGATAGCCAAGTCAAACTTGAACAAGGGAATACTTGTTTCATGCTCAATGCGCAAAGAGGTTTTCGGGTCGTCTTTTTGTTAATTCTGCAGCGAGATGTAAGTGGCCTTGCTGGAGCGAGCTGCTTAGTCTAAAGACGTGTCCTTATTTTGTGGTGCAACTTTGAGCCAATCACCGACCTCAGTTCTGCCCTCTGAGCTGCCAATCACAGCCACTGAAGCTACTTGTTGAGAATTTGAATGCATCTGCTAAAACAGTTCCTTACAAATTTTCATGCACTTAGAGTCATTTTATTGAGCATACATGCCAGCCTAACATGAATGGGAATTAATGAAATAAGTTAGCTTTGACACGTAATCGACACACACACAAAAAAAAAGTTTTAACCCCTTTGTCCTTGTTCTAATGAGCACCTCAAACATCTCAGTGTGTGCGCATCAAATATGAACACTATGCATGGTGATAAGCAGTGTTTACCACCATGCAGTTTTTCTCTCCACAATCAATTGAGCAATTATGACTTATTACTCTGCCAGTCTCAATCAGAAAAACACAGGAGCCTGTGCATCACCCCGACCCATCTAATAAACTACCTGCTCTGCATGATTATTTCTCATCACTACACTTGTGTATGCATCAATGGCCAAGCAGTATTAGAGCTTGGATATTGCTCCAACTGTGCCCAACCATTGTGACACATTTTCAAAGAAACAAGCTTTTGACTCGAGCTCTTTTTAAAATATTCACAGTTTAGGAGCACACGACAAGTGTTAACCAATTAGTCCTTCAATGAAGCAGTGAAGTAACAAGAGGCGGTGCGCCGTCACCCAGTTAGTCGCCGTGTTCTCAACTAAGAGCATTCTTGATTTTAATTTTAATCTCAATCCCCCACAATTTTAAAAAATCACTGCCTCCGCGAGTGAAGTGTGACATTTTGCCCGGTTTCTAATGCACGCTGGCCTTTTGGGAGCACTTGTCTTCATCCCCTGTTTGGATGCCTGCCAATATGAACATTCATCATTCATTCACAGTCATGCTTCATGTGCTCATTCTTTGCTGACCTGCAGCGAGTTTACATACCCCGCCGATGATGATAAGCATTTCAGTAACTCAATTTTCTCAGCTCGAGCGTAGGTTTTTCTGCTTTGGGTTTGGATCTGATTGCACAAAGCGCGTATAGGCTGCAGAAAGAGAGGGGCCTTCAGTGGAAGAGCAGTGCGCCTATCGAGGGCTACGCCTGCCAGAGTGGCATGACTCCATTAACAGGCACAATCTCAGAGATCATAACTAATCTTTGAAATTAATTAAAAATCTTTTTTTTTTTTTTTTCTCCCTGTGCATTCTCTCTTTGCTCGCTGATGTAATTGAGCTAGCGTGTGTTGTGGTTTCAATTGGTGGAGATAATCCCTTTTATAAAATGAGATTGAAATTCTGCAAATCGACAAGATACTCTCAGTTCTATTTATAATCATTTCATTATGCACGACTGTGGGTGTTAACTGGGAAGAATTGATTGTAGCAGCCGGTTATGTGGTCAAGTCAACAGGCTACTGTTGACTTTGCTCTGGTGGGAAATGATCAGGCCTCCTTTAGCCCACTCCTTCCCGGCGCATCTAAACTATCCAGGTGATACTGTAATTAGCATCACAATTGAATTTCGTCTCATATTAGCATCCTCATTATGCCGAGAGCCATCTTTAAAAGAAAGAAAAAAGAAAAAAAAAACACCCTCATATCTTCGCCATAGTAATCATCATCAGATGTAACAACACTATCAGCAGAAGGTCGCTGAATTCACTCAGCCCGCCTCCTCTCTCATCTCCCTGCTTCACCCTTACACCAGATTGCTGCTATTAGCCCGAGTGAAGAAATGAGGGGGCGTCCTTGTGGCTCTGTGGTTTAATGTGGTCAAAACGTCCTGGGTTGGAATCCAACACAGGGTATTTGTCACATGTCAGCCCCCCCACTGCCTTCCCCCCACTCTTTCCTTTATGCCTCATACAGCATTTGGCATTTTCTTCACCACCGATAATAGCCAGCGGCCTGGTGGAGAGGAGCTCAATAACCTGTACTTAGATGAACATACAGATAAGCATATCGATATACAGCACATGCTCAAGACTATTACCTGACACCATGGTAACTGAGGCACAAGCCAAGAGCAGTTCAATGCACCGTGGAAAGAGTAAAGGAACTGACTTGAAACCCAAAGAAAAAATATAAGAAACAAAAAAAAAAAACTTTGGTTTTATTTGATAATAAAATGGTTGCTGATGGACTAATCATCCAGCTTTGATTATTCTACAGCTCATGAGATAAAATGCCTTTGATTTGCTGTTCTTAGATTGAGATTGAGATTGAGATTCAGATCAACTTTATTATCCCACAAGGGGAGATTCATTTGGTCCAGTGCTGAAAAACATTAACGTTACCATGACAAAATAATTTGTTTTTTGTGTGTTAACATAACATTTTGTGTGTGTCTTGTTTTTGGTTGTACTATCCTATTATGTTAACTATGTTTTTATTTATTTAGTTATTTATTTTTTATTCATTTTTTAAATTTCTGCTTCTGCCAAGTTTCTTGACCTCTCCCAAATCATCAGTCATTTATTTATTTTATTTTATTTTATTTTATTTTATTTTCTGGATTTTATGAAGTCTTATGTATGTGCAAATGAATAAAACTGAGCTAAAACTCAACAATAATAAACGTTCAGTCCATATAAGTAGAATCACATTTGATATAAAAGTGCAAAAGTGTATGTAACCAGCTAAGAGGTGCTAAAGCACTTTGAGAGAAGCAGCCGTTGGTGAATTAAAAAAAAAAAAAAAAAAGAACAGACCTTCAGATTTTTCACATTAGATCAGCACAAATTACATAAGTGATCTAGTTTGGATGCAAAAAAAAATGAACTGAATTTCACCAAAAGGTCAAGAGTGTGCATCTGCCAGTAGCTACAACAGGCGATGAAACAACAGACCCTTCAACGATGACGCCGAAAGGCCGGCGTGAGGATTATCTGACCGTGCCGTCACCTTCGTTCCACGCTGCTCTTATTACCCTTAACACCGCGACAGTGGTTGCTCCGCTCACACCTTGGTATTTCTCCTCAGCGAGCAAAACTGACAGGCTGACACTAACAAGCGGTCTGCCTCGGATCTCGGCGGCCCCCCTGACTGCGGCGCCGTAAATGCACCTGGCTTTGATGCGCGGCCCAGGAACAACAAGTCATTTAGCCGTTTGGGTTCATCGGGCAGACCGTCCGTTCGTTAGCCCTCAGGTGAAGCTGTCAGGGGGAGGCAAGGGAGCAGAAGGAGAGGCTGGGTGAGGGGTTGTGTGTGTATGTGTGTGTGTGTGGTGTGTGTGGTGTGTGTGTGGGTGGGCAGAAGGTATAGGGTATTCCTTAACGAAAGCACAACCGTTCAGCGTGATATCCCATCATGAGACGTCGTGGCACTAAAGAATACCACAGCACTGCAAATGACAGCTGAATGCAGCGGCTAACACTTTACAACAACCAACATTAATAAATGGCAACTTGATAGTTAATTAAACTTTAGTTAACAGTTAATTACTGTTAACAATGAAATCCTAATTAATAATGCTTACTAATTATTCATAATGCTATACACATACAAACAAAATAAAGTGGAGTGCACTTTTGACTTATTCCCAATTTCTTATTTCTTTATGTAATATAATATTACATAATGCCTTTTTTGACAAATTTCTAATGCCCATGTTTCTTATTCTCCTTTTCTATTTCTTATAATTTCACTTATGCTTAAATATATTTTTCTCTTGAGAATTTGAGCAACTGCAACTGACCCAATTTCCCCTCGGGGATCAATAAAGTGTTTCTGAATCTGGCACACAGAACTGCAATACATTTATCTGTTAAATGCTGAGAAAATAATATTATCATAGCATTACCAATGATTGATAACATTATTAGTATTAATATTATCGATTTATTGTGGAATAATAGTGCAATAACTATCAAGGTTAATCACCTATCAATTTACCATTTATTATTGATGGTTATGGTATTAAGTTTGGCTGTTTCTGCTAAATCTTTACATTCTGAATGAAATCTCCTCTCTTTTATGGCGGCTGATGGGAATATTTATTCGCTTCTTGCTGATTTTGTTTTCGCAGCCTTGCGCTTTAATGACCTTCTCGGTGAAACGAAGTCAAACGCAAAATTTTAAATAAGTTAACAAGGGGGGGGAATGCATGTAAAATGGATTTTCAGCTGAAACCGCGCGGTACCACACACTCCTCGGCTTATCTCGCTACACACGTTTGTTTTGTTTTTGCTATGGGAGGAGAACGGGCAGCAAGATACCGCGAACCCAGATGAAATATATATATATGATGCCATTATGCCGCTCAAGCAATGTTCAACCCACCACACATTAGAGGCCGATAGATATGTCACGCCTGTGAGTAATGTTTCCTCTGTGACTGTATTGCAGAATATTTAACCTTATTTTACTCACCTGCCGGGACACGCAGTGTAGCAGAGATTCTGATTTATTCAAATCTAATCACCCTAGGCCTCGCTGCTTCAGATGGATGAAAATGTTTGGGAGTTTTGACATCAGGGGCCTCTACGACCTTCTGACTTTGGGCTGTAGATTTTATCCATCTGTGTGTGTGTGTATGTGTGTGTGTGTGTGCTGTATATGTATTTTGCTAATGCAGGGATTTAATAAAACTTGCAGTGAGAGTATTTCTTAACCTAGATCAGCCTCTTACCGCCTTACACTGCCTCCTCTATGCTGTTTGTATCCATACAGTCAAATACAAGCTTTAACAAATAAAGCAAATGTCTATGCTGTGAGTAAATGTGAGAATTTACAGATCCTCAGTGGGAAATTCTCTTTTAATCTCGCCTTCCTGCCCCTCCATAGCGAGGTCAGAGGTCGGGCTCAGCTACAGAGCTCCAGCCCCTGGAGGTTGTAGCGTCTCGCTCAAGGGCACCTCAGCAGGCCGGATGCTTGTTGACTCAGGGGTTGGAGGACGGCCTCTCTCTTGGCTGTCCTGCATCCACAGTGCCAAGCTAATAATAAAGAAGCACCAGCATGTGACAGAGGTCCTGTGCTGCCACAAGGGGCACCACAGCACGCCTACTGTACTACTGAATTACATAAACATTATATTATAAAGTGTTCTTTTGAATTCCCACTGTCTTGCACAATTCTCATATTCACAGAGGGAAGGGAAAAAAAAAACCCTCCAGGAAACATTTTGTAAACATCAGAGGCCATGCAAGCTATAACTTAATAAATAATAATAGAGGTAATAAATAAAACATACAGTAGATGCACAACAGCGACGGCACCACTGCATGAGAAGGAGGTGGATGATGCACAGATGGCAGGAGAGGCTGCCTTCACTAAACTGACTGCAGGCCACTGTGTCGCACGTTTAGATGTTATTCTGACTTGAGATGATTTTTGAAGGTTTAAAAAAATGGCAGAGTAATTTTATAGGTGGGTATTATCACTTGTAGAGTCTAAATTGTACATGGTTGTAACAAATTTAATATCTCAGTGACTGAAGGGAGCTCAGCCTTTTACTCTGGGAACTCATGACTTTGTTGTTTTTGTTTTTGTTTTTTTCCCCAAAAGAATAAAAAGATGCAAACTTAAAAAAAAAAAAAAAAAAAAAAAAAAAAAAACTTAATTTATCATTTTATTTATTTACTTATTTATTCATACTGTTATTGCTGGACCTCCGCTAAGGGCTGGTGGGGGGGTCGAAATTGCTATTGACTAACTGACTTACTGACTGACTTCTTTCAGCAATACATTAGTGGAGCCTCCTAGTGGTGGGACTAAACACTGCTAGTGACGGGGTGCAGCAAACACAGCCGTGGCTGTTCTAGTTTCTCTGCTACTGTACACCCTCTGTGTGTTTTAATCTTGTGCTTTACATTGTATTTCCCCTTATCTTATTTTTGTGTTATCTGTCTATCAATGTATGCATGAGTTATTGGACAAAATAGAGGGAAAACTACTACTACTACGACCACTACTGGGATATTGGAATAAATAGATTTTTTTTTTTTTTTTCATAACAATAGGGTTCCCTGTCTTACAGTTGAATCCTCATGAACATGGAGAATCACAGGAAAGGTGAAAAAAATAAAACTGTAAAATTGTAGATTTCTTCAATTGCACAGTGATGTATGTACCAAAAGTTACATGTATGTGAGTATGAAAACACTGCCAGATGTTCATGTTTACTCTTCAACAAAGACAGTAATGAAGATTTGTAAGCAGAGTATCACATTCAACCCAGGCATCGGTTAAAGGTTCAAGGTTTATGTCACGGAGAGAAAACTGCTGCCAGTCAGGCATAAACATCAACAAATACTGTAGGAGTGCCCACGACATCATATACATAAAGCCCAGAGGTGCTGAGTGAAGAAATGCAGACTGTTTGTCTATTGCACTTCCTGTAAGGACACACTCCCCTCCCATCCTACTCTTCATTATCTGCCGGAATAATTACACAAAAAGTCACGGAGAACAAATGCAAATTCCCATATCATAAATGCAACATTCATGCATGACTATCATCAACCTATTATGATATTATCATTTATTATGTTTACAGAGGTCACCTGAAACCAGTGGCAGCCCAGCATCACCCTGATTTTTTTTTTCTTTTTTTTTTTTTTGTCTTGGAATAGCAGAAAGAAAGGGCAAACAAACAGACCAACAACTGAAAACACACACAAACACATAATAAATCAATATATTTGGCCCACTGCCAAGCATAAGCTACCGCTACCTCACCACTGAAGTTGTGGGACAAGGAAAAAAAAAAAAAAAGGATAATAATTACCTACATTTGGTATTTTTGACATGGTGCATTAAATGACTTTTCTGACCATGAATGCTGGTGATAAAAACAAATAAACAAAAACAAATAAATTAACAAAGTGGGCCTGATTAATTAATTAAGCCCACTTTGTTAATTTATTTTGGTTATTTGGGAGGCAATACTTGACAGTGGGTCTAATTAATTAATTAGGCCCACTATCAAGTATTGCCACTGCCTTACCACTAAAGTTATGTGATAAAATAAAATAAAATAAACTACAGTGAAGTTTGGTAATGATGCAGTTAAAGAGCTTCCTGAACATGCGCACCGGTGCCAAAATGAGCATCCCTTTATGTCTGAGAACAAAACTTTCTCCATAATTGTGCAGCTTTCGTCCCACAGCGACGTCGGGCCTCCAGTGAGGTGTGCCTGTTTCAAATAAACAAGGCGAAAGTGGGTGGAAAGTGGCGCTGGCTGCATCGAATTAACGGGCCGCACTTTTAATTTTCTCATCATATTAACCCTTCCATTAATCACCGTGTGTCACACCGGCGCGCCTGTTTGTGTGCGCACGTGCACACGCGAGGCCGTGTCATCCGTGAGCACGGGGCCTCTTCTAGATCATTAATCAAGTCAAGGCGTGCCAGCCGGGGCACTTCCAAAATGTCACGGGGGAGGCGAGAGTTTGCTGCGCTCTGTGCTCCGACACCAGGGAGCTGATCACAGCACATCACTCCCAAAGTCCCCAGATGGTAGGCAGGAGCAGGGAGGAGAGAGGAAGGTGGAACATGGAAGACGAGCAACCCAGGAGAGGATCAGAATAACACAAAAAAAAAAAAAAAAAAATCGCACCTATCTGACAAACAGCAAAGTCTGACGTCATCCCAACCTTTTCACAATATTATATCACAGCAAGGTAAAAAAAAAAAAAAAATCATACTGGACCTGATTTTGAGGTTGATTTCATAAAACAACGCAGGTAGCAGCCATAGGGACCACTGCGCGTCTCCACTTTCACTTTGTGCTGTGTTTACACAGGTTTCTCAGTGTCGGCGTAGGCCGTACTATCAGCATCTATTCACCAGCAAAATGTTGGCTTGGCTAAGAGAGAGAGGGCAAGGTGATAATAAGAAAAGGCGAGAGAGGAGCACACGGACAGGAATAGAGGTGGAGAAGCTGGAGAGGAAGCAGTGGAAGAGGAGTTAATACCGCAAAGGCTAAAATCCACTTAATTTTACAAGAAGCTGCCAGTTTGAGGGGGTAAATATGAATATTAATTCTCTCTCCGTGAAGAGACATTTGAGTGTAGGAGGAGAAGAGGTTTACAAGAGCAAAAAAGCACAAGATAGGGAGGAAAAAAATATTGAGACTACGAATAAAACTATTGAGCAAATATCACAGCATCAATGATGTGATGATATTGTGGGGAGTTTATTTATACACATTTTTTTTCTTTTTTTAAATAAAGAAATCATTAGGAATGAGGATAAAGTAGTATGTGGATATGAACACTAAGCAGGTTGTATCACAGTGTTATGACATCTAAAATCCCATATCACTGTATTGATACATCAATATAATGCTCAGACAAGAGGTTACATAAGGTTTGGATCTCTCCAATGACGATAATTAACCTTTCCAATTAACACAATGAGATACATGTATGACACTCACCTTCCATGGTAAATGAGTCATAATGTAGTCACAATACAAAGGGGGGGAAAAAAAAGCAAATCTTGTAAGAAATGCTTACATCTTATTACTTGGCATGCTGACTGCGTATTCCTAGTCATTCATCAGTCATTGCTCCACTTTGTCCCCTGGAATTTAATCAATGCGATGGGAAGATGTGGTAGAAAATTATATTAGATGCAATGACCTTAGAATTAAGTGAAGTGACACCAGAGATAGAGGGAGAGGGGAATATGTGTGTGAGATAAAGGGAACGACTGAGATTTGGGCAAAATAGAGCTGTTTAGAAACAGTGCGTCTGACTGTTTGCAGCACCGCAGTCGGTGCAGAGAGAGAGAGTGAGAGAGAGAGAGAGAGAGAGAGAGAGAGACGGGCTGTCTGACAGCACGCCCGAGGTCTGGCATAAATAAGAAACAGTTAAGGCAAGCAATGCACAGCTCGCCGCGCGAAACAACCGGGGGGCTTTAGCAAGGCTGTGGGTGTTGTGTATTTGTATGAGTGTGACTGTGTATGTGTGTGCGCACGCGTGTTTGTGTGTGTGTATGTGAGAGTCAGCAGGCTTTGGATGCATAGGGCATAAAAAATGAAGAAAGAGCAGTTGAGTCTTGATGTTGGGTACCTCTCTTCAGGAGGCTGTTGCTACTCATGCAAACACAAGAGCACAGATAGTATGTGGCTACTTTTCTATATATCCAAATCTATAAATGTCTGTGCACATATCTATCTATCTATCTATCTATCTATCTATCTATCTATCTATCTATCTATCTATCTGTCTATCTATCTATCTATCTATCTATCTATCTATCTGTCTATCTATCTGTTACAGTGGAGGCAAAAATCTCAGTGCTGTGATTTTCTGTTGGTTCATTTATCAGCCATGGACAATCAAACACACACACACACACACACACACGTTCTCGTCTTCCCTGTCCCCGTCCTTTGCACCAGCGTTAACCATTATCTTGGTGCGCCCTTGTTTGAGTGTGAAACATTTTCATCTGCTATGACTCATTGCTTTGAGAGTATACCAGCTGCCCAATGCCCAAGTGTGTGATCATGGCGTAAAGTGTGTGGAGGCAAGGCATTTCTGGCTTGGAAGCCTCGGCACTGACTAATTAGGCTCCTAATAGAGAAAAGGCAGCGTGGTGTTTGGCGACGGGCTTGAACGGCAGATGGCGTGCAAGAGAAATTGTCATATTGTAGGCTTTTCCCTCGAGAGACATGCACCACGAAATCCCTGGACGCCGGTTATTTGGGAGCGTGTGAGTGGAAGATAGCTCGTTGTCTAATCGCCAACATGAGGCACAATGTGTGTGCGTGCACAGCCACACCCTTCCTCGGGGAGAAAAAAAAAAAAAACACATTAGAAATAATTGTGCTTCTCTGGCAGCACTTATAATTTAATTGGGTTCCTACCATACCAAAGTTTAATCTAATTTCCCGTCTACTTTCACCATAGTAACAAACTATATATATATATATAAAAAAGTGTGTAAATCCAATTTAGTTTCTCAAACACCCAAGTGAAGGTACACTAAGGTAGTAGCTCTTTTTCCTTTTAAATTTATTTTTAAGTTTATTCCTGTCAGTCATGTTCATTGCAGTGGTATTACAGCCACATTGCAATCTAAACCAGGGATCAGCAGCTTTATGCAGAAGTGCCACCATTGGCATGTGGTAGCTTAACCAGTGGCACAATAACAGTAGGTGTTCAAGAAAGGAAGGTGGACTCTCAAAGTAAATTGTTGCTGTTGCTATAAATGTGTAATGGAAAAAAACATACAGATTGATTGGACATTTTCATTTTTACGTGTTGTCATAATACACACTCTTGATGTTCATGTTGACAAAGCACACTAATTAGCAAGAACATCTGAAACTGGCACTTTGTATCAAAAAGCTGTCAACCCCTGCTCTAAATGTAAAGCAGTGTGCTTTACCAGATTTAATCACAAATCTAGCAGTAATCCAACTCATGCAGAGAGGATTTCTATTCTGCTTTACTCTACTTTTTTTTTTTTCTGATTCAATCATGACCAAAGCCTTTCCCTAACCTTAACCAAACTAGCCTCGACACTGACTGTGAGCAAAGTTGATTACTTGTCTAACTTTTCACATCATGAGGGGGGTGCAAATGGCAGGTCCAGTTTATGATATGGTCACATAATCCAATTCATGGCAGAAGAAGATGTGGTCGACATCATGCGTGTCCACAAGACATGAAATGCATTCCAGTGTGCTCATCTCACAGAATTACATAAGACGGCATTGGACATTTCTTGGAGGCGGAATTCCTTAGGAGGCCGACTCAGTGGGCCAAAGAACCAAAGAATCAAAGAAGAATCAAAGCCAAAGAACCACAGTTTTTTCTGGTTATGTTCGGCCAAAGCCAACTTAAAAAAAAAAAAAAAAAATTGTCAAGGGGAAATATTATAAAGCCACGACAGCAGCTCTGCCTCTTGGAAATGTTTGTAGAAGTAAAACTCTCATTTGCAGAGCGGCTGCTGCTCGGTGCAGCAAGCATGTTGTCGTCATGGCTGAGAGCTGTGTGAACTTCCACCCATTAAAAACATAGCTTCAAGTTAATCTGGCAATTCTTGTCATGTTTAATTTGTATATCCATTAGTCCCTTAGATTTTTCCATAAACATGAACGCCTTCCAGTTCCTCTCTCTCTAGTGAGCTATGTGGCTCACTGCACGGCTTCATTTTCTACATGGTGGTGACAATAAAGTCTGAGTTTCTCATGTTTTTAGACTGATTTAATAACAACAGATTGATAATAATAGATTAATAATGGGCTGAGGAGATCTTAGATGAGTTGTAATTGAGGGTTTTGGCAGTGAAGCACCACTGGAAGGTCACTTACAATCAACTGTGATAATATTATAACCTAATTCTTGTTTCATTTGTCAATGAAAGTGAAAAAAAAATCTAACTTTAGTATTTTTATTGTGTCATTGTTTTTGGATGAGCTTTTGGATGGATGAATTCCAGTAGGAGTAAGTTGGAAAACAGTTTCTTCTTGGTTTTTGTGTGCATATGAATTAAGGCGACCGGATCAAATGAACAAGTTAAAAGCAAACATGCGCTTTTATGTCGACTGATGCACAACATAAAGTCTATTTTCAAAAGGGAGACAATCTTTGCAGCCCTTGTTCATGCTGGGGCACTTAAGCTCTGATACCTTTGCATCTGTGAAAATCTAACATTTTCTTCCCTCACAAGAACACCTGTGCTGTGTGCACTCGTCGGATTGAACAGGTCCTATTTTTAAGAATACATGTACAAGTGCAGATAAGATTTACAAAATCCCCTTTTTGTACGCTTTTCAGATGTTGGGGTTTTTGGTATGAGCTTCCAGCATGCGCCTTTGTTCTCCCTGGTCAGCCGCGAGCGCCTCTCAGTATCTTTCACACTGGCACTTTTGATACCGACAATTTCAAACACGGAAGGAACTTTATCTCGGCTCTCAAACACTTGCAAGGGTATCTAATCAGCCATCCCACTCCCTGTCACTTTGAAGAGAGGAGAAACATGTTTAAATGGTAAACATTTTTTGCCACATCACGACCAGTACAAATGCTATGTGGGTGCAATTTATAACAGGAAAAAAAAAAAAAAGAAAACATGACTTGAAGCTGAACCCAATTAGTGATCTGAGGTTAGCGTGTCTTTTTTTGCGACATAAAAACAAGATCGGCATCTGCGGAGCTAAAACAGTCTCAACGTTTTCTTTTCCCTCCCTTCGCTTGAGTTAATTTCAAGGTGTGAATGCTATTAAGAGATGGGCTGGTGCCATGTGACACTGCACAACCTCAGCCTTCGACACACACCTTTAGTCCCGACACGTATTAAACGGCCGTCAAATCCCCTGCCACAAAGCGCCGGGTGTTCGTCGCCAGGAGTATCAAACCAGCCCCCATTTGCGGAGTGAATTTAAAAGGTTCATCAAGGTAAGCGGGGAGGAAGGGAAACGTCTGAGACTGTAAATGAGACTGAGTTAATTTCAGATTCCTCCCCTGTTCCTCTTCATCAGCCACCCTGCACACAAGGGCTATCTATATTTTCATTTAAAATCCACGGCACCTTTGACTGAAAAACACATCATATGTTATTACTTTTTGTATTTAGTAACTTTTGTGTATTTCTCACTATATTAGCAACTTTAAGATTGCTTTCACTAATGGGGAATAAGTCCGACAAGTGGTAGGCGACTGAAAATCATAGATACAGACACAAAAATGTGTATTAAACTTATTTAAACAGGCTAAATAATCTTTCAGGTGCATTGATGTGTGGGCTGACTTCCTCTGAGGGCTGCTTATTAAAGCAAAATTGGACGCTGGTAGAGTTGTTTGCTTGTATATTTATCTGGGCGTTATACGAGTCCACATGGTGAAGAAATATCCTAATTAGCTGCTCTGGAGTCCACAGTATAGTATTTCTATCTCTCAATTCATGGCGAAACGGGTCTCAAAATAACACTTTTACCGCATAAATGAACACAAACAAGTCAGATTATGCTTGAAAAAAAAAAAAAAAAAAAATCAATCCCCGGCAGCACTGTAACATAAACGTGAATCATAGCAGCACAGAGCAGGCGAATTTTATTATTTTTTATCATTTCAAATGCACAATAAAATTAGGACACAGATTGTGGAGTTAATTGCGTTGAGTAGCCTGAATTTGAAATTGTTTTAAAGTGCATTCGTCCTGATTGCAGGAGGTTACTCTGCATTGGACACACACCCTTTTCACAGCAGCCACTTTGACATGAAATTGTATAGGCAAACACAGATGTTACTAATCACGTTAATTAAGACTTGGTACCTAAACAGAACCGAGCCGTAATGTGATTAGCGGCGCGCTAATCACATTAAGTGTGTTTACCTGTGTTTACCTGCTATTTCATGTCAAAATGTCTACTGTGGAAAAACAGGTTCTGTTACTTATTGTCGCAGATTGCCGGATTTCTTTACCAAAGTTTTTGTAATAAGCCCACCTGCCCACTCAACAGCTGTAAAGCGAAGATAGATAGACCAACATTAGGGCAAATTAGTATTAGTATTATTTTTATAAAATTTTAAATCAAACACAGAGACGACTATCACATCAATTGCGAATTCACATTCATCTTAGCAATATGACTATATCATGATAGTTGTTGACTGGCGGGGATGGAGCCTGTTTGGGCAGAGAGACCCCCCCCACCTCCTGAGGGACACTTCCCACAGTCTCGGTACCCATTTTTGGAGGAAAACAAATGTCCTTTTTTTCTTTTTATTGTCTTATTTGAATTGGAAAATAGATCCGGTAGGTAGCGTCTGCAGGGAACTTCGGAATAGTAGTCTAACACCAGGAAAAAGGACCTTACAGTACTTGTACCCAAAAAAAAAAAAAAAAAAAAAAAATACAAGAGGAAATAGAGGGACATGAGTAAACACATGCCAGTCATGAGACCCACACAGACTCAACCATCAAATTAGAGGCTTATTCCATTTTTATTTATGGGTTGAGTGTGCACATCCCCTCTTAATTTGGTATAATGCACCTTTAAGGCCCAGTCAGTAGTCATGAAGTATTGCTTGTATCAATGTATTAACAGAAGCTCTTTGAAATGCTTGTATGTCAACAGTTGTAAGTCACATGCATCAGTCACTGCATTTTGAATAGTAACTCATTGCACCACTCTGTTACTCAAATAAATAAGATTTGAGTTACATAATACGTTTTAGTATTGCTTTATTTTGTATTTTATATGATATTACTTTGTATTTTAATGTAACAGTGTTTGTTCTTGGATGTGCATATCCGACAGTGTGCAGAGACTGAGTACTACCAGAGAGCAGCACCCTGCCAGTGTAAAGTGCTATTTTGAACATGAAAATAGACACAACTTCAGCGCCGAGTCCATGTGTTTTCCGGCCACAGAATGGCGAAAGTAATTTAACTCGTCCAACTTGAAGATGAAAGTGTTGAGGTCTTCAATTCTAAAGGTGGAGGGGAAAAAAAAAAATCTTGATGCTCAATGTTCCCCATGCAAAATGGAAAAACACGTCATGTTCTCCTTCAACAGAAGCCGGGCGCCGCGCCTTAAGTCTCTGGTACAGTCACGTCTGTTATTTAAGGAGGTAAATTGAAATGCCAATTGAATGATAGGCAGAATAGGCACCCATTCACTCCCATATGCTTTATTGCTTATTCATCCGCAGAAAGCCTTTCATTCACAAGGTTTTTCCAATTTTCTAATTTTAATGAAAACTCTCCCAAAGAGCGGCCTCGAATTGAAACAAAATTTGACCCCTTACAATGTTCATGAGCCAAAAGTGTCTTAGCCATCTCTCTGCTCGAAGCCCCTCGTCGCTAATGATTTATGAGCAATGCGTCCACTCCTAATTGGATCTTTGAAATACCTACTCCCTTTGTCTGAAAGGCCTTTGATGACAGGGTGTCAACCGTTACCGTATGCCTTCGATCTTCCTCAGAGCACGGAGTCACGCTGGCCGCCAATACACAAAGAGGCACATATACACTTGCACTTACATTTGTTTACTTAGAGGCTCTCTTTCTTGCCATGCATACACACACACACACACACACGCATCTCTTCCATCCCTGGAGATATGTTACCAGGCAACAGCAAGCATCTTTTTTTTTTTTCTCCCCCTTCTTCTTTTGTTCTTTTTTTCTTTTCTTTTATTATTTCTTTATTTTCTTAAGCTTTTATCAAAGGTGAAAGAGAGAGACAGGGTTGAAGGGAAAATAAAGTAAAAGCAGTATTTCCTTTTGGTGTTGCGTCTTTGTTGGCGAGAGTGAATATCTCTGTGTGAGTTCATGGAAAGTCAGCCTCCACTGTCACTGCTTTGACAGTGTAGTGTTTCTGTATGAAGAAGACGCCCTGATTGGTCCAGCATGAGCTATATAAATACTCGAGGTATTGGTTTGATTCATTTAGCGTGGATCAACAGTGCAGTCTCTCCATTCAGACGGTTTCTATGTGATGTGGTGAGGTTTCCAGCCCCTTTATTGGTACATTGGTGGGATAAGGTTGATGCAGTTTGCTGAACTATATTGGGAAATAGTTCCCAGTGAAACTCTTCACCCGCAAGCGCTGTGGTCTGGGTGAATCTTTGTGGAAAGAGCTGTTGTTGTTACCCATTATGCAAAGAAAATATATTGTCCCTTCTATGAACTGTCAGTGTGGTGAGTCATTTGGTGTTTTGATTTATTCATTACACAGATTTGATTAACTCAATCTTTCATTCAATGATTAAGAAAGACAGTACTGATGAGTAATATGCCAATAAATAAATGGATTGCATATACTGAATAATATGGTATGTGGTGATTATATTACATAATGTGTAATGCTAAGTTATTTACTATGTTTAAGTGATATGTTTTGATCAAGCAGTGGAATGTTGCTTCACCCTGGGCAAAAAGAGAGCAGTTTATTTTATAAAAGTGAATGAAATGAGTATTTCACTTATTATATGTCATAATTTACATAGTATGTATGTGGTCATACATGATTCATGTTAGTACCGGCATGCAGTATATGTAAAATGTACAGCGCTGACAATAATACATTTATTATTTATTATTTTGTTATTTTATTACATTTATTATTTATCATTTTGCATTTTTTAAATATATTATTCCCTGTATTATTCCATATTCCACATATATTAAGATATATTTTTGTTTGATTTTTTTTTTTTTTTTTTTTTTTTTTTTGGAATACCCAGTCAGCCCAATGTACTGCCAGGAGAGGGGGAGATCACTGCAGACTGGAAACCTCACCAAATCACAGAGTCCATTAGGGTTATGTGGAAACATATATTTTTCTTTGTTTATATAATTTGGGATAAGGTGTCCCTTTTAAAGTTGTGCTTTGCAAATGGCAGCAAGGAGCAACAGCCAAAAAAAAAAGAAATAAATAATTGTGAGGGGGAGGATCAGCCGTTCTTTGTTGCGACCACAGTTTGTAATTTAGCCTGATAAGGCTGCTGTGTACTTACATGAAAATCTTGCCTAGTGCAGCTTTACACGATTGGCCTGTGGGTCTTGTATCAAGCAGGGCAATTTAACAAGGCCCCGTGTTTGACAGGTTAACTGTTATGCTGCGGCACGTTTTCCCCAAACCCATACTTATCAAGGCACTTAAAATACGTGTTAAAAGAGAGATACCCTCCTTGTCACCTTCATATTCCCCGTCTTAAATGAGTATAATTTTAGCAAACTAGTCTGGGAGATTGTTCTCTCGTTTCCAGTCGTAAAGCAAACCTCCTACGTCCTTGAGTCCTTGCCAAGACTAATGACAAGCCTTGTTGTCTCTCCATTTGTTTTCCTCATGTCCTCTGCCGTGACGCGACACAGTTGGAGAGAGATTACGGTTGTATTGGGTGCCGCCTGTCACTGTACAAATGCCTGTCATTAATTTCACAGGCAGAAGGCAATTTCGGAGAAGTGGATAAGTTCTGATAATGATGCTGGCTCTGTTGTGCTGTCATGCTGGGAGAGAAACATCAGGTCAAAGACATTTCTTTTCCTCATTCTAACTTTTGTATCGGCTTGTTTTGATGAGGAGAGGATTCCTTTTTGACCTCGAAGTTTCCCAGCGCCATCTCCTTTAAACTCGTCTGCTATTAGAAGGAGGGGGAATCGGCGAGAAATTCATGAAACTGCTGGAGAGAGAGTTGCAGGGTATCCGCACGACTTGAGATGTGTGTGTTTGTGTGTGTCGGTGTGTGTGTGTGAGGGAGAGGGAAAGGCAGGAGCCGGAGTTGGGCGAGAAAGCAAAGATGAAAGAGAGGGAGCCGGAGAGGCAGATAATACGGTGCACCGTAAGATCATTTTAACGTTGACACTGCCCTCTTATCTAGTCATATAAATCAGCACACAGGCTTTGCGCTCACATGGGAATTGTCAATTGAAATTCAGTGTAACTTTTAAATTTGTTTTTTTTTTAATGCTCACATTGCAGGTGCTGCTCAGATTCATCCCTGGCAGTGCATCCATCTGAAGGGCTGTCTCATCTCCCTCCCCCCGTCTAATAACTCAGAGTGTGTGATTGCATTATGGCCATGATAAATGCAAAATAGGAGCACGCCGTCGAGTGTATCACTCTAAATTACTCTGCAGACTATGCTAGTTACAGCAGCCTTACGCAGTAGCTGGGGACCGGGAGGAATCTGTTGTTGTTTTTGTTTTTTTTGTTGATTTTTATTTTTATTTTTATTTATTTAATTTTTTTTGGAGCGTCTGCGTTGCATCTCTGTTGTTTGCATGTCAGCGAGGGCTTTTTCCACGCGCCAGTCTCTAAATCCACCGAGTCCTCCTCTCGCTGTCGACTACTGATGAGATTTGCGCCTACTCATCCAGCAGAAAATTTCAGGGAGGTTTCACACATTACACAAAAAAAAAAAAATCTATATGAAATATTCAGGGGCTGTTTTTTTTTTTTTTCAGGCAATATTTTTTTTCTCTTTTCATTCGTTAAAAAGCAGCCATCCAGACACATTCACAAATGATGTGCACCAATAGCTAAAATATGGCACAGCAATGCAGAATGTAAGTTAGCATTCATGATTTCAACTAGAAATGATCCTTTATTGCATTCATGATCTTTTTCTCTTGGACAAGATGGATCAAAATCCACAAAGAATGTATTAAATCGGGGAAATTGGTATATATTTTTTAAATGAAAGGATGACAGTTTAATCACATTTCTAACTCAAATTTAGTTTAAGATGATTTCTGTTGGATCTGCCTTTTCTTTTCCATTGTTTAAGCAACTTTATATTAATGCACATAGGAATACATGCACCATAATGTAAATTCTGCTACGGGGAATCATTAGTCTCTCAGTCTCATTTCACCTTGCCTCCCTCCTCCATCTCATTCCTTAATTATATGAATCTATAAGTCTATTACTGATGGGAATCAAACAGCACAACTTGTGAGGCATAATACATTTGGCAGTGGTAGGTATTTCTCCCGATTTTTTTTTTAGTTTTCCCCTTTCTTTTTAGATCACTGACACCGGGCAAGGTGCCTATTTCGCTGTGCAGCGCTCATCGATAATAAATAATCCATTACACCTCCACGGCTTTTATAGAAACAGCCGAGGAACTTGTCTCGCCAATTTTCGCAACACGCCGGAGTGTGTGTCTGATCGCCTGGCCCGCTTTGCCGTGCATCTTAATTGGCTGTAACGGCGGCGAACAACCAAGACCACAACAGTCAAAGTTGAGGCGCTTCAGCGGCCTGTCTCTGGAGCGGCAAGGCGGCTTCCCTCCACTGCTCTCCGGCTCTGCAGGCCTGACAAATCCTTATTAGAGCCTGCTACTGTACATCACTGTGTCATTGTGTGTGTGCCAGCGTCTGTGTGTATGTGTGTGTTTGCGATTTTGCACCACTGGGCAGGGAACCCTATTTGACCAATTAAAGCAAGATGTATTTGCAGGGTGTGTGTGTGTGTGTGTCTGTGTGTGTGTGTGTGTCGTGTGGGTGTGAAAATATTTAGAATCCTCCTGACACCCAATTAGAGAGCAACCCGACATGACCTACAACTTCAAGGGAGACCCAAAAGCTAACTTGAAACAACAACTCGGAGCTGCTTGACAAAATGGCCTCGCTAATGAGGGCCTGTAAACACAAGCTTATTCATGCTGATTGGCATTTTAAAAAATTAGCACCTTAATAGTGCATGTGCATAAAGATGTCTGCCGCTTGGTTTGATATCAAGTAGACCTCCAAACTTCTGAGGACATTAGGGACGTTACGCGGAGGAAGCCAAAGCCGAATCAATCACCTTAATTACCACGCGAATAATGAATGTGCAGAAATGTGTCTCGTTAACATTGGTGTTGAGACATATTGACAACACACACTTCCGCAGCGCTGCTCAATAGTACATAATGACAAGACGTGGCACAAGGAGACCAGGACACCTCGCACGCTGAAAAGAGGAAGGGTGAGATGAGAAAGACAGGAAATTATGAAGAAGAATTAAATTGAAGCGTTTAAGGGCAAGTGAGGCGAGGTGGCTCGATTGCTCCAAATCCAATGAAAGTGAAGTTTTTATGAAGGTGGTTTTCTAAGATTGACACCGTTTAATTGTCTCAGCCCATTTTCCCCCAGAGAGCGTTGCGGTCCCAGTGTTTTTGAAATGGCAGGAGCTGGGGATGATGTTTTACCGGCTGTGAGCGTTGGCACGGTTACCAATGAGATTCTGTCCAAATTAAGTCTGAGCAATGTGGACAAAATCACTTATTACGATATCACTGACCGAATACCTTGATATCGATACTGTTACGAGACTGCTCGCATGAATATTGGTGCTTTACAATTTACAATTCCCATTTGGCAGACACTTTTATCCAAAGCGATGTACATTTTTATTGATTTTTGTACACCAGCAAGATCTATTCAGGAGAAAACAATGACATCAAGTGCAAGAAAGCTCCGATTCTGGTCCAAAGGACAGAGGAGCTACAAGGCAGTGCAAAGAGAGAATATATAGAGGGCATAAAGTGCATAGAGGAGAGTGGGGTAATTTGTGCCAAGGGGCAAGTAGTGCCACCCCTGTTATCTAGAAAACCATAGAAGAAGTTGGTCATGTGACCACATATTTCTGAAGAGGCATCCATTTCACTCATCCTGCAAAGAAGGGAGACACATGGCTTGAGAGGTAAGCACATTTCAGTTCAAAAAACATTTTTTTGCCCTCCAAAGTAAAATTTCTATGATCAAGGTTTTTTGATTGCTGTGTTTGAACAATTATAGAAAACTTTACAAACAGTTCACACAGGTTTTAGTACTTTAGTAAGCTACACCATGAGTCTATACAGTTAGCATGATGTTAGTTCAGAACAGCTGGGGGATGCATTTTTTTCAAAATGGTGGGCCTGGGGTAAGTTGTGCCAGTGGCACAACTTGTGATTAAGTACTTTATTGTAATTGTAATTGTGTTTATTGTTATTGTACATTGTCTTCTTACCTTTGATCACTAAAACTATTCAGATTCAGATTCAGATGATTTGCAGGTGCTCATTTTGGAATTTTTATTTTGTTCTGGGTATGTGTTCATGTGGCGCTAGGCCTCGTTATAGAAAAGTGGCCTGTGATCTTGTTAAAATAATAAATAAATGTTAAATAAATAATTTTGTATTGAATTTGTTTTGCTTTTATATAGCATTATCATTTGTCTGTTTTACTTCAGTTATCAATGGCACAATTTACCCCAGTGTATTCTCTCTAATGGCACAATTTACCCCGCACTGGGGGTAAGTTGTGCCACAAAACCACTTTTTTTTTTCGAAAGCCATATTTCTCAAACAGTTTATGTAAGATCCAAAGTGATTGTTCCCAGGGATGCACAACATCTTAAACTATATGTCCATATATTAGTTGGAGGCATTACTGTAATCCCCTCACTTTAAAGGCACTTTAAGTAAAAATTGGCACTACTTACCCCACTCTCCCCTACTGTTCATGAGGTGAGCAGGTGTTCCCTGAAGAACTTGGAGTCTGTGGGTCGAATGGAGTTTGGTAGCTCGTTCCACCACCGAGGAACCACAGAGGAGAAGAGTCGAGCTGCTGATTTAGGGCCTCTGCTGTGTGGAGGCACCAAGCGCCTCTCGATGGTGGAGCAAAGATGGCATCAGGGAGCGTAAACCTGGAAGAGTGAGTCCGGATCGGTAGAAGCAGTGTGGGTTGCTGCCTTGTAGGCCAGCGTCAAGGACTTGAATTCGATTCTAGCAACAACCGGGAGCCGGCGGAGGGATTTGAGCAGTGTGCTGTTTTGGGCTGATTGCATGTTCTGGATCATCTGCAGAGGCTTGAGCGAGCCCCGCCGGGAGCCCTGCTAGTGAGGAGCTGCAGTAGTCGAGGTGTGAAATCACACGTGCCTGTAGCACAAGGTGTGCTGCATGTTCAGACAGGTATGCTCTGATTTTTCTGATGCTGTAGAGTAGAACCCAGTCGGATACTGATCTGTTGTTGTGTAGAGGGACTGTCTTTTCATACGATATTTAAACACCAGAGATTGTTAATCAGCAATCATTAGTAACATGGATGTGATGACCAATCAGGTAAAGGCAAATAACATAACAGCTCCAGAAATGTCATCTCTTCACTGTGTTGCAGCCTTGAAAGGGCAAGACAACATCTAGTCTCATAATATCAATTATAATGTCGATATATTGTCCAACACTAGTTCAGATCATCATTTTCCACTTGCCCATTTTGAAGCATTCAGCTACAGTCACAGTTGCCATTTTGCAGAGATACATCACATTTTGTAGTGAGGGGCAGTTTCATCATCGACATGGCTTATTTTGATATTTTTTTAAGTTTTTATTTCTCAATTAAGTCACGTTTTAAGCATTGTGTTTCAAGTTGACCCCTATATTATATCGCCCTATATGAATGCAAAACAGTTTATGCATCCATGTTCTGTTAAACAAAAACATCACACACTTGAACCGCTTTCAAACTATCAGCGTGAGGGAATAACATGACAGCAGCTTGCAGTGTAAACACGAGACGGTTCACGGTGAGTTCACACGTTACAGGAGAGCCCTTCAAGGAGAGCGCGGACGCACGAGGCTCGAGTGCGTGATCGCACGAAGCCAATCCCGTCCTTTATCAGGAGAAGTGGAACTCTGCTAACAAAAGATGTGATTGACTTCAAAAGACTTGAATCATGATGCATGAATCATTTTTTCCACACTTTTATGGAACTTTGTTTCAACTGGCACAGAGGTCAGGAGATAATGATTTTTTTTTTTTTTTTTCTGGGTGATTTCTATCTTTTAATGTAAAAAAATTAAATCATCACTCACGTTTCTGCACAGCAGCGTCTTGACAAAGGAGCGAATTATGTAAGACAAAATAAAACTAATAAACCAACAGCAATATGAACAGTGGTTGGCATTTGCCTTCAGCTGCCAGTCCTCTGTGCTGAGCTCTGAATGGCTCTGTCAGTCCAAGTAAATTGGTTCAATTTCTCCCCCCCATTCTTCCAATTCAACTTTCAATCATTTGTCAAGTGACTGAATCACTGTGGGCAATTTGATGAGACTTAAGGTTGTTATCTGAGGTGACAAATGTTTGACGTATGTTTCCCCGCACACTTTTTAAAACACTTACTGTATATCATCACCAGTTGTCACACCCTGAAAATCAAAAGTTGTTATTATTATTATTATTATTAATTTATTTTTCAATGGGAATCCGCTACTTCCCAGTGTGGCAAAAGTGGAAATGACTCACGGCTCGCCAGCCGTCACATGAACATATTAATCAAGACTCCAAGTCAGCAGGCGCCGTCCTCTCAAGACGAGCCTCGGCCCTCATTTATCCACTGATCGCGCACATGAAAACGAACAAAACTCGTGATCAAAGCAGCCCCCTGAGTTCCCATGACCATAGTATTCAGCGGCGTGATCACAGACGAGAAGCGGGTCTGCGGGAGGGAGGGGAAGGAGGGCGGCGGGCGGGATGTGGTCGGGGGTGGAGGATGAAACGGAATATGAAACAGTCAAATGGAGATCAACTCTGCTGATCCTGCTTTTTGATCTCCATCTGGGCACTCCTTAAAATACACCACTACACAGACAGCGTGGTCGTGTGTGCGCGTCAGCGCTTGAACAAACACACACACACGCACTACCACACACTTATGTAAACACATACAAGCAAACAGTCAAGTATATGTATGCAGATCAGCTCCTTTTCACATAAGCTTTCCCTCTCCCACATGTATAATATCGATTGATCATATTGCAGCTTGAATCTCATTTGAGGTGTGAGAAATGCAGATTTATTTATTTTCATTTTGGTATCCGTGTGAAAAAAAGTTGGAGAGAAAGCTGCAATGTGCAACTTTTTTGCCCCGAGACAGTGTGCTGCGGGTCCAGCCCCTCTCTCGGTGGGGATATCCCGTCGAGGCGTCCGTAAAGCCACCGCAGGCGCTGAAGAGGCAGATGATGAGCTCAGCCGATCTGCAGCTAAAATAGCAATGCCGTGCTTTTGAAGGGGCCTAATTTTACTGCATATTTAGCTTGCTGTTATTAGATTTCTTAATTCTCATTGCCTGTAAGAGCTTGTCTGAAATATCGATATTTGAGAGTAAAAAATGTCCATTAACATTATATCAGCCTATACTTCACCGTGTCTGTCAGTCATTCAGTCAGTCAGTCTGTCAGCAGTCAGGATGTCTCATAATCTACCTGTTGGATTGCTATGAAATTTGGTAAAATCCATGTTGCCTAGCGTTAGACGACAAAACCTGGCCATCAGGGTGACCCCATGACCCTTAATCTGACCTTTATGACCTTTAACCGCACCACAGCCTGCTCAGCTGTGAGACACTGCTCTGCAAACTCGATGCAAAGCAAAAGTACCACAAAAAAAAAAGGCCTGCGGGTCATGAAAACATTGTTTTTAAAGAGTAAACAAACCTGAATTTGGTTCAAGCCTGACATCTGCTGGTGAAAGTCTTTAGTGCCAGATGATGTCACCATGCTTGAGCCCAGGGGATATCATCCGGTTCCAAAGATCAGCCAATAGCAAGCGGCCAATTCAATAATCTAACACTATAATGTCCTCTCTTCCACAGATATGGGTCTGACATCTGTTTGCACTTTAAATCTCAAGCACTTTTTACTGCAATAGCACCATCTTTTCTGCATATTCATACGTATATACACACTGATACTGAGACCAGCCAGTATATCGGCCAGGCTCTAATTGCTATTATGTCACATTCATATTCATAATCCAGTGGACATGCCTTTACAACACAGACTCATCCAGTTAATGCTATTTGCCTCAAAATGTCCTGAATATCAATGAAAAGGCACTTGCAAGCAATATGTGGATTTACGCATGAGAACTATCTGATAATGTTTAATATTTCCTAGTTAAGGTTGTCTGAATTTGAGACAAGTGTGATTAAGTAAATTAATTAAATGACTTTAAAATATATGTAAAGATCTATTGAAATTGTGTTATTGTACATTGAGATTGTCATATCACTTATGGGGTCGGTGTTCAGAGGAAACAAAGAGGCTGTGCCACTGTGATGAATCGGAGCTTGTGAAAAATATTGTAGCTCTGTGATGTGTGACGAGAATCACAAGCACTCTCTGGCCTCTAGTCGCACACACACACACACAAATACACATACACACACATACACAGCACAGAGCCGCACAGACCCAAACACGTATGTATAAGCACTTGTGCGTAGATACACACATATGGTCCATGCAAAGCACAAACACACAAACAACCACGTGCACACAAACACACGCGCACACACACACACACACACACACACACACACACGCAATGAGTGTAATTATTAGAGTGCTGAAAGATGCTGACTGACCACTTTCTCAATCAAGCCGTGCGTCCCAGCCGTTCCTATCCACCCGATCCATCAAATCTCCCCAAGCGTCACACCATCACAGGCGCAGCTATTGTAGCTCTGCGTCGATAAAAACAAAGATGATTACAAAAGGGATTATAATTAGTTGAAAGTGATTTCGGACCGTATTCATCGGCCTTGTCACAGCAAGACTGCTGATCCAGGATCATAGACCCTGTTCTCTTTGATCACCACACTCTTAATGAGGTTAAGAGGAATTAACTGGTGGCCGAGAACTGCTGCTTTCCAGATAAGGGTCTTTATAGATTCATCAGAATAACAATAATAATAATAATAATGACTCAGCATATTACATTGCCACATGTAGGTTATGACATGTAATATGCTACATGCCATGTGCAGATTATTTTCCCTTGATGTTCAGTGACATTTTCGGCGACTAATTAAAAGGACTTGTGCTGTAAAGTGGATCGCTAATCCCCAAATTAAAATAGCGTGTTAGTGGTGTACAACTACACAAATACGCTGTTTAGCCACTGGTTGATATGATTTTTTTTACATTTACAACTTCATTCAAATGAAGAAAACATTGTTCTCACTGTTGCTCTGTTTGCTTGACAGAGCAGCAGCGACGGATATTGTGGAAAAGCAGTTCTCAAGGTGTTTATTTGCAGACATTTTTCCATGTAAACAAGTGAATGGTGACGTGCTGTAGACCTTATTAATACACACAGTGTTGATTTAGGCTGGATTTTATAATGCATCTTATTCAAGCCAATAAAACCTCTTGTTACAGGTAATACATACAGTCTGCTTTATACCTGCACTGTAATGGATCTGCATAGATATAGAGAGGCATCCAATACTGCATTACACTCCATATAGAACAGCTGTTCCTATGCTTAAATGCACTCAATTTTATTAGCGTAGAGGCTGTAGGGTTTATTGTGCTGCTTATTCTTATGTTTAATGTTCTATTTTGTTTGACTGCAGCTAAAGCGCATTGCGTTTTATCGTACAGAATGTGATATACACGTCTGATTTGGTGTCTCTTAAACTGGATCGCTGTTCAATCTGTAGTCAGCATTCCAATACTAGTCGATAAAAGTGGCTCATTATGACAGAGAGCCACCCAGATGATCTACTTCATGTCTGCGTTTGACCCAATTTAGGAGATTTTTTTGGTTCAGTTCAAAATCTGAGAGAACTCTTCTGCAAGACGAAGTTACATATCAAAAGCAGCATGGAGTTGGAATTAATATTCTATGCTGATAGAAAGAAGCTCAGGGGGGGAAAGTCTTAAGTCTAGCAGATATGGAACTAATTTTCTTTCAGAATATGAATTAATCAAACCCACTGACAAGGTCCCATCTTATTTCAGGATGATGGTAAAAAGCAAAAACTTCCACGACATTGGTATTCATGCATTAACCCTCCTATTCTGTTCATTTTGGGCTAACACTCATGAGGTTCCCGGTCACATGTGACCGGTAACATTGTATTTGATTATAAATCCACTATGATACATATTATCACCTAATGTTGTGTTAGATCTTTTTATCAACTTCTGCTCTTGTGAAAATGACAAGTTTTGAACTTCTATTTGCTATGTATGTGCTGTAGGCCTAATTTACCTGAGATCATACCATTCGTTTTTTAGGGAAAAAATCATTATATAGATATTATTTTGACTATAACAAATACTCAGATGAAACATATTGTAGTATTTATCACAGAGTACTTCATTTCAATGTTTTCCAAGGACACTGTTTTGAAAACATTTCAATTTTCTGAATAGTGGCAAAAAAATAGCATCTTTTGTGTTCCCGTCAGCATTGACCACTATGATTTAGCTAGTCATCCTCATGACATTTTGACATGGAAGCTGACCGTTCCTCTCAGGTGGGGATGAGGTCCAGGAAAAATGACCATTTTTGGACCGAAAGGTGACCACAACTTCAGCTGGGTCTTCTTCAGGTGACAGGTGTTGGCAGTTCCCGTGGTAGGTTCCCGTGAGGGTTGCCATGGAAGTCAAAAGGGGCAAAGTTGTTTGTGTGTGTGTGTGTGTGTGTCTGTGTCCATGTGTGTGTGTGTGTGTGTGTGTGTGCCTGCTCAAAGACACCTACATGTTGGGGTGTGGGAAAGAAGTCTGAGAGATACTTTCCCGTGGGGGTTGCCATGGAAGCCAGAAAGGGGTATAAGGTGTGTGTGTGTGTGTGTGTGTGTGTGTGTGTGTGTGTGTGTGTGTGTGTGTGTGTGTGTGTGTGTGTGTGTGTGTGCCTGCTCAAAGACACCTACATGTTGGGGTGTGGGAAAGAAGTCTGAGAGATACTTTCCCGTGGGGGTTGCCATGGAAGCCAGAAAGGGGTATAAGGTGTGTGTGTGTGTGTGTGTGTGTGTGTGTGTGTGTGTGTGTGTGTGTGTGTGTGTGTGTGCCTGCTCAAAGACACCTACATGTTGGGGTGTGGGGAAGAAGTCTGAGAGATACTTTCCCGTGGGGGTTGCCATGGAAGCCAGAAAGGGTTATAAGGTGTGTGTGTGTGTGTGTGTGTGTGTGTGTGTGTGTATGTGTGTGTGTGCCTGCTCAAAGACACCTACATGTTGGGGTGTGGGAAAGAAGTCTGAGAGATACTTTCCCGTGGGGGTTGCCATGGAAGCCAGAAAGGGGTATAAGGTGTGTGTGTGTGTGTGTGTGTGTGTGTGTGTGTGTGTGTGTGTGTGTGTGTGTGTGTTCACACACATCTGTGTCTGCTCAAAGACACCTGCATGTTGGGGTGTGGGAAAGGGAGTGTGGGAATGTGTTAACTCTATTTTATACACTAATTGTAGTCTTACCCATTCATTTCTAATGACCGGTCATTTGTGACCGGGAACACGATGGGTGTATACAAGTTAAATAAAACATTCAAAAATTAATAAAAATTCTCCAAATTTATTTTATGTGTTCAGATGCCATGTGTGAACAAAGTCATGGAACCTCATGACAAACAGATGAAATTAACTGCATTTTTTGGAGAGAAAACTTGTACACCGGTCAGATTTGACCGCGAACACGACAGGAGGGTTAACTCGCTTGATAAACACAGGCCCTGCAGGACTTTTGTTGCTGGAAACATTACTAAATCAAGCATGCTTTTTGTAGTTGTGGACACAAGAAGCAAAGGTCAGGTTGTTGACACCACTTAGAATAATAAATGTGTTTTTTCTGTTTGTGAAATGGACACCCGGGGTTAATAAATGTCTGCATTCATCTGGCAATAATAGCCACAGCAGTCTGCAATCATTAATATGGATTGAGGTGCAAGTCATGTATGAGGGCATAGGCGATAAAGCTTTCTTGAGCTGCAGATGATGTATTGTTCAAATGCATGAGGGTGGCATGGGAGTTGTTTGAAAGGGGTGTTATGTTGTTTTTTGTTGGGTTTTTTTTTTTAAACCCAAGTTTGAGCTATTTTTCAAGATATTTCACAGTTTGTTTTAACTTTGTGTTGTGGATCAGTTTTTCCCCCCAGTGGTTGATATGTAATTTTGGAGCGCCATGTCGAGATGCTGTACACCACTTTAGCATTCTTTTTTTTATAATTTTTCCTCAAATGCATTTCAAGGTGAGGGCTCTGCTCTTTCGCTGCACTTTTATCCAGCACGTGTGTCTGGTACTGACTTTGACGAACAGGGTTTGCATATAAAACACGTTCTCGTCACACAAAATGCCACATTTATTTTGCCTCATCCGACCGCAGGAGAGGCAGACAGTGAGAACACATGAACCGCCAGAGCCAGGATGTAAACCAAGTGATGATTTATGTAACATAATCAAAAATACACACCTCAGTAGAATTTCATTTTAGGATCATTTACCAGAATAAACAACCATATTCATTTGTTACTGCTATCTATGAGCAGACTGTGAAATTTCGGTAAACAAACTAAAAAAAATAAATAAATAGTGTTCTGAGTGGCTGTCCAGGTGTTTTGTTTTGATATCATCAATAATATGCAAAAAAAAGGCATGATAGATAAGAAAAACTGTCAGATATTACAAGCAGATGACAAGCTGTTTGTATCTTTTGCTGAGGAAATTTACGGTGAAATGGTGTGAAATTAGTATCTCCTCAAATAAGACGGAGAGCCACCCGTGAAGAAATTACAAAGATGGTACAAGTTTGCTTTTTTGGAATGATGTGGACCAAAGATGAGAGGAGTTTTGTCCCTGTTTTGTCCCATGGAGTGAATTCTCCTTTTGCCCCCCCTCTGGCTGGGGCACGAGGTGAGCAAACCAAATGCAGCCTCCAGACCAGGTAGGGCTTATTAAGTAGCTTGTTCCTCAACATGCATGGCCACTGGCCAAATGAACCTGGGCCCAGTGACTGGGGGACAAGCTCATTAACCGCTCGGTTGCCCCGCCGCCTCAAGGAGCCGTGGCACTTTCAAAAGGCGGCAGAAAACCTCTTGATTAGCAGTCAAATGCTCTGCCACTGAGCAAACTTCTAAAGACTTCTAAAGACTTTTAAAAACCTAAGTGATTTTGAAAACGCAGTGCACCGCCCACATAATCACAGATTTTTCACCAGTTTGGTATAAATACTCGTGCACTTCAATCATGCACTTTTAAACTTTCCTGACATCTAATTTCACAAGATCTTGTTTGATCCAACATGGATTAATGTGCATTAATAAGAACCATACACGAATTAAACATGCATTAATGCACTGGAAAAAATGCCTTGCATCATTATGTTGAGGAAATGTAAGGATGCACCCTGCAAAAATTGCAGAAGCCTGAATTAAGTGAGGATCTTGGTCAATAGGCCTATTTAATAGACGGTTGAGTCTACATGGTTGTCATCATTAGTCCGACTTGGTAGCTGCATTTCCATAAAATACTTAAATTAATTGCAAGTGAATAATTAAATCTCAAAAAGTATGCTTTTTCACATGTGAAAATTTGAATTTCTCTCGTGAATTAATCAGTTTCACTTGTGACTACCAATATTCACATTTTCACATGTGGAAAGAAAATAATGTCACATGTGAAATAGATAAATAAAAAATTTCACATGTGACAAAAAATAGTCACAAAGTCATGTGAAATTAGCATTTTCACATGTGACTGCATTTCCACGTGAAAACATGAAATCACATGAGATTTGCCTCTTCACTTGTCAACTCCACATTATCACATGTGACTGTTCTCATCACATGCGAATAATAAATCCAAACAATGTGAAAAGATCACATGAAATTCACATGACGTCACATGTGAATTAAACGGCGTGTGGTTTTGGAACATGTGTTTTTCATTTTGCTTTTTCACATGTGAGAACACGTGGTTTCAGACAACATGTGGAAACATGACAATCACATGTGAAATAGTGAAATCACATGTAGTTGTAGATCACATTTGTTCCAAACCCACATGTGGTTTATTTCACGTGTGATTTCACATGATTTTTTTCATAAGGGATACCATCAGTTGCCACGGCAGCCAGGATTGTCAAAGGTCAAATAAGAGCTGCGATTAAATTTTATGTACATGGTCCCCTTTTTTACATGGCAAATGATCACATTTATTTTTTATCAAATAATAATAAAAAAAGGCTAATTTTAGGGATTTTATTGAACCTTTGCTGTTTCCATCCAGCATTCTTTATTCAATACAGGAAAATGCTCCTAAAATGGTTAATGAAAACACATTTACTCATAGGTTGCATTCCTTTTCCATATTTTTTAAACAATCCTCACTTAAATGAACCCAAGACGGTTCTGTAAGACTGAATCTGCAAGCCCTCAATGTTAGTCAGAAACCCCCTCCCTCCTCTCTCAGTATTCAGGAGATAAAAATCTGGTGTAGATCAGTCTGATGATCCTATGGTGTACGCAGCATGAGTTATTTATTTTATGTTTATTAGCGAGTATTTTTGGTAAAAGCTGCAGTGACCTCAGTAACCTTGCTTGCTTGTGTCCCCCTCCCTCGGGCCTCACAAATTTCCCCTCCCTCTCCACTGTGCACTGTCTAATCAAGCATAAATACCGTAAAAAACAATTGAAAAAAATGCATAATTAAATGTATTAACCTCCGGTCAAGCTACAAAGAGGGCTATGAAAGGGGCAAAGCAGCGCTTTGCAATGCATTTTTGTGGCAAATTCCTCGGTTTGCATGCAGGTCATGGAGAGGGGAGAGAGGGGAGCATGCTGGCAGAACGCCAACAGATTGCACGGGCTCTGTGAGCACGGCCTCCCGCAGGGCGTGCGTGCATCCCTGTGTGTGTGCGTGTGTGTGTCTGTGCGTGCGTGTGTGTGTGTCTGTCAACCGGGCTTCACAAAAGGTTAGCATCAGTGGTTTGCTCTTCGCCGTGGAAGGGCTTGTGTCCAGTTTTGGCTCTGGAAGCGAGACACTTATGCAGGGGGTCCGGGGCCTGCGCTCCATATTGGACCCACTGACAACAAGCATTAATGCTGCTATTTTACCCCAGATATATCCCTAGTGCTGACACACTTTTACCTGCTGTCAGAGTGAATTCATAATTTGTTGGCAAACATTTACATTATGCACCTGTGCTCTTTTCTCCTGCCTGTTTGTCAGGGTGCACAGCTCCTATCCCTGTTCAAATATCATTTTCAAATAATTAGTGGTTTTTGGTTTAATCTGTGTGGATCATCAGGTGGGCGGCGGGTGCTGCATTAGAGCAATTCACATGCTACTAGATAAGCCATCTGTGACATATAAAATATTTAACACGCACACTACAAATACTGTACATACACATGAAGTGCATGCATTTAATTTCCAGCATTTTGCATGAACGTGGGCTTAAATAAACCAGGGGAAAGTGCTCTGATGTCTGGTGGGTGTCTGGTGCATAAACACAAGGAGCACCTCATTCCTGTAAGCGCGGAAAAAGCTGGTGTTCACTTCCAAGGCCATATCAAGTTCCTGGCAAGATAAGGCTCACCTCAAGTTGAGCCAATATTTGACAACCACTCTGCTCGGGGCTGAGTAAGACCACAAGTGCCTTGGCAGGTGGAAGTGTAGAGGTGGATTATCAAAGCATTGTTTTATAGACTGACTGCAGTCTTGCTCCTGTGAAGTCTGTCCACATTGACTTTCAAGGGAGAAATATAAAAAAAAGCAGTGCTGTGCCACCTTTTGCACACTAATTAAAGTATAATCCATGGTGTGTTCTGATAGATCAACACCCATTTCTTCACTCCATGTTGCCAAATAATACAACACCTATACCTCCTTCATACAAGCTTGTATATTCGCTTTTTTAAAAACACTCACAAAAAAAAGCTTGCGTGGTTTTTGCACACATAAGACTAAAGAAACCGTGTAATTCATAAAGCACGCGCAAAGGGTGAAATGCAACTTTATCTGCGCTGCCAAGCCAATAGCGTCACGGTGCGCCTGCGCCGTCTGCACATATTTAAATGAGGTGATACGCATACGTTTGCCGCAAAATCGGCCCCTTTTTTATGCAAAGCGGCATTTCAAAAACAATCCAGTGCACAAAGAGCAGCGCTAATAGCCACATGCGGTTCGAGTGAAGTCATCAGCGTCTTCAGAGAGTTGGCGCTAATTGAAGCGGCACGCTCAGGCTCTCCGGTGGTCACGGCGGCGGCGATTGTAGTCGCGCGAAGGCATCGTCGTGCCAGGTGTGCTTCGGAGCTGGGATTTCAAAGGAGAAAATTGCGTTTTGATTCAGCTCAGACCAAAATTTTTTTTTGCAGATACAGGTTGCCAGGTCAAACAATGACAGAGAGGATTACGCTGATCCTGCCTACTGTGCTCTTGCTACATCTTGAGCATGTACACTTCACCACATAGATAACCGCAAGCAGACACAAAACGAGGGCAAATTGCGCCCAGCTGCAGAACCTCACGGGCTTGTTTGCCCCGTAAAATCATTAGCCCAATGTTTTTTTTTTCTTTTGTGAGTCAAACCTTGAGACGAGGCAGACGGCGGTTGCAAGCGATGCGCCGGTCATGGCGCTGACAGCGGCGGCCTTGTTTATGAATTCACCCCTGAGCGTCACATACACGGCGTCTTTCCTTTGGTGCACAGCACGTGATGCAGCTCACATTTTCTAGCAGCAGCAATAGCAGTTTGAATTAAACAGAAGAACTGGGTACTAAGAATAAGCAGCAACAGACACCATAGATGAATGGAGAAAAAAAGAGCATCATCTATAAAAACCTGATCAACAGGAAACCCATGACAAAAGATGGAGGCTTCAAACACCTGCTAATGTTGCTACTGTCACCAAAAAGCAAAAAAGGACATGAAATGGCACATAAGAAGGCCGTCAAAGCTTTCCCACTACACAAGCCCCGCTGTCGGCTGTTTGGCTCCTTCACATTTAAAAACTTCATCCTGCAGGGACAGGAACAAATGAGTTTTTATATCTGTTGAGCCCACACTGGGGGACCTTAAACATCCTTCTGCAGGAAAGGAGTTCATACTCAAAATGGAGATGAGATGGGTAAGAAACTACTTTTTTTTTTTTTTTAGTCCTGTGACATAGTAGCCTCCTCACAGGGGACTTGACTGGCTCACAATGCAAGAGATTTTCCTGTTTTTTTCTGCATACAAATATGAGGATGAAAGATGTTTGTGGAGACTGGGCTGACTGGCATTATCATTTTTTTTTTTTAAATTGGTTGTTAAATGTGATCCTTTGTTGATCCGGTTGGGAAATTCTGTATTTTCTCATAGGTATTTCCCAAGAAAAATCATGCGGCGCACAGGAAGTTTGAAGTTTCTTGCAGCCCAGCACCGCCCACGCTGTTTGATTGACAGGTGACATCCAGGATGTAGAAAAAATAATGATCACTTAAATGACTTCAGCTTTTGAATTCAGACAACATGCTGTGTGTTTTATGCATTAACCATCAAGTCAAGTTCAGAACTTCAGTATAAAGGTGCAACCCGTTCAATAAAGCACTAGAAGTAAAAAAAAGAAAAAAGTTCATTGATTCATAAGGGGAAAAACGTCGATTAACATTATCATCCCTATGGAGAAACATTACCACTGCAGTGTGATGTGAAGGCTGTCCAAGAAAAGCAGCACCGCAAATATTCAGTACCACAGCTATGTCAATTTGAGCTTGAGTAGTCAGTATATGGGTTACATACATATGTATACTGAAACTTGAAAATCCAGACTTATTTTACAGCAGCGATAGGCAACAAGCCACACATCGGTAGAGCTGCTGTCAGTTTTTCAAAGAACTTCCATCGGAAATTTGCAGTGGATGGAGCCATTACCGACCGGCGAGGGATTCTTTCAAAATGATTCATTTGTTGTTTTTCGACAAGCATTAAGCTTTTCAGTACATGAAAAGAGGCAGGAATCCAAATCAGCACTTATGGAGTGACATTTTTTGTTGTTGTTGTTTTTGGTGTGTTTTTTTTTTTTTTTTCTGGGATAAATGGATGAGGGATAAAAGACCAATCCACATGGCCTCTAGAAACCACAGCACATACACAAATGCAAACACACACATATATATATATATATATATATATATATATGGACAGACACACACATACACACATGCTGACCAGAACAGGCTGCCTCAGCTATGTTCCTAAGCTTCCTTTGGTGCAATTATTTCACGTTTCCTCAGGCAACAAAACTCTCCGCATTAGAAACACTGCTTTGAAATAAAGCTGCACTCATTCTCTTCCCCTGGCATGGTCGGTTGTTGCAGTGGAGAGCAACACTGGCGCCCCGGCCCACACCCACAGAGCGGAGAGAAGATGCTGGAATAGCGGCGAAGATCTGCCGGCACGCGTGATCTAAATCTGTGTCTCTGGAAAAACTTGAGCCGGCTTATCGAAAAACCAAGTCGAGGGCTTTGAACGACAAGTGCCTACCTGGAGTTTTGCTTGAAAGTGAGATTGATAAAGAATACCAAGTATAAGATGTTCTTGGGAACTTTAATAGTGTGCATCTCTCTCGAAACTCTCTTTAGTCGTGTATTTATGCGATGACACTGTCGGAGCATATTTCCAGCAGTTGATTAAAACTCGGCCCTTGTTTTTGTTGTTGTTGTTGCTGTAATTTAACTCTCCTGTAAGGTTTTTTGTCCCGCTGTAGGATCCACTCCATCAGCCCAGCCCCACACGAACACCCCGTAAGGGACAATGTGAAACGCCATCGTCAAATAATAATAATAATAATAATAATAATAACTGTCTCTAAAACAAGCAAAGTAAAAGGTGTTGGGATCGTAAATTACTTTCCTCCACGGTGGCAAAAAGTCTCCATTCTCCAAGTTTTGTTTAAACCCACGTTTTAAAATGAATTGCACCGCTACTACTTGGGGTCGGCATTACTCATTCACACATTCGCCCGGGGACTGAAATGAATGAGCAATGTCTGAATGTGGTAATAGTATAATTTAATATGTGTTTTGTTGCCTTTCTGGTTCCAAGCCCGGCTGTGAGATGTATTTATTTGATTCCTTATTTTATGCATCGTGTCGTAATGCATATATATATGTATACAGAATATCTGCGTGTGTGTGTGTGTGTATGCCTTGAGGATTGTTTGTGTCTCAGCAGTACCTACTGTTTTCAATAATGTACATCCACCCCTGGTTGATGACTGTCTGGTGTTATTGTGCTGCAGCGAACTTACTTTCTCTCCCTCTACACCACCTACACACCTCAGGATTAGCTTCTCGACCGCTCTGACCCAGCTGGGATAAGGTGGGGAATTGAATTGCACAGTAGGGAGTACGCTTGCTTGTGTGTGTGTGTGAGTGTGTGCATATTTAGTATGGGCTCCTGAGCCTGTATGAGTGCCTGTATATTAATGTGTTTGGTCTGGGTGGGTGCGTGTGTTTACTGCATGTTCTTAAATATCAGTCGGTGTAATATCCAGTGGTGTGTGTGTGTGTGTGTTTGTGCCTGTGTGTGCGAGTGGGTGTGTTTGCGGCGTGTGCTGCATTCATATGTGCAAGAGCAAGTGTGAGTGACTAGGTTGCTCTCATGATTAATGGGGGAAACTTTCAGTGCTGATTCCATTCGGATAATCGTAGCCAGGCGAGGAAAAAAAAAAAAAAAAAAAAAAAAAAAAAAAGCAATCTTACTTGTCGCTCTCTCCTGCACAATTGATCCGGAAAAAAAAAAAAATGAGAAGAAAGAAAGAAATACACGGAAAACTCTCAATTGTCGAGCCTGTGATTTTCGCTCCGTTACAGTACGGCGTCACCGTGCAGCTCTCGCTCTCATGAGACGCCGAGTTCACAGAGACGCGGGTTCGCGGGCGCCGCGTGACATTTGACGAGCGAGCTCACAAAAACAGAAGAAAAGCGCGCCTGCATCGACACTAATTTGCAGCCGCTACATGTTTACATTCCAGGCCGACTGATCTGAGAACACAGCATCTGGCATTTCCACATATTTTTTCCCTTTCTAATTAGCTGCTGATGCTGACATAATTAGTTACCACAGATGGACTGAGGTTGTCTGCCGATTGCACTCGCACGACTTTGCACCCGTCGCACTCCCAGCCTCTGACACGTCCATATTGTGACCCCGCTTGAAGGTGCTGAAATCTTCAAAATGCTATCCTGTGTGAGAATGGCATTTCTATGTAGAATATGATACAGCGGAACATAAAACTCCAGTGTTGTAGGGTTTGATCAAAATTTCAGTTGGTTTTCTTTGGCCTATTGTCTTTCTCGTTCATAATTTACCGTTATTGTGCTTTATTTTATCATGTTTTACAACACACTTCAACATTTGAACTTGGGACCAGTTTATGGTTCATTGACAGCTGTTGCTAGCTTGGCTTTGGGTTTGTTTTTTTTTTTTTTAGCCGGCTGTGAAGATATGACCGTAGATGGGACTCCCCAGTTTTCATTCTCAAAGTCGTGGCTTAAAGAGGACATCCACCGCTTACAGGAGGAACTCAAGGACAAACGTGTTTAAGGTTTAACAACTGTTGCCACGGCCCAGGTCAAACACATATCGGCCTTGGGTGCGCCGAGTGTCCGGGACGATTGCCTAGTGCCGGCTGCCGACCTCCCATGGACCGGCCTCCTTTCCACAGGAGACAAGCGGATTCCACCTGCTGCTTTTGAGTGAAGAACTGCGTCTCAGACTTGGAGCCAAACCCAAATCTGGAGCTTGTTCTATCCCAGAGCCATGGACCTTGGTCAAGGGCAAACATCAGCAAGGTGAGCATTTCCCTCATCTGTGTGTCTGCCCGAAACTCTTGAGGCGGAGAATGAATTCCAAGCTTTGGAGTCTCTGGAGGGAGTTTCCTCTGCTGTGGCCCATCTCAGTCGGCCGACATGCCCCCCCCTGCCAAGTTGGTCGTGCCCATCCGGCCTGGTTCCTGCTGCCGCTCACTCTCCATGTGGGAACACGGAAATAATAAACAGCTACAACCAGTTACTGTTTAGTAGCGTTGTTGCTCGGGACACTGTAAGTCTCGTGAATGATTCCTGATCCAAACTGCAGCGGCAACGAAAGACCTTTTGTAAGTATTTTTGAAGCCTGATTCGCCTACCGGAAGAAAGCCTTTCACATTTGCCAAAGAGACGGTGGGAGGAATAAATTGTGATGGCCATTATTGGTCATTGGCCATTATTCTAGTCAGTTTGGCTTTCCATACCACACAGTTATATTAAATGACAATCTACTTTCCACTGGGTTTTGCAGGCTTTTGCATTTTTGTGGTGTTGCATATGACATACCACACCAAGACATACCATACTCACATTTTATGAACCTAAAAATAAAAGGTTATTGAGGTGAAATTCATCGTAATGATTTGTTCTGCAACTGCCGATGACCAGTTGACTGTTGGTCACCAGTTAACATGGAAACCAGCGGGTCATTAACACTGGACAGCCACAGGGACTACAAGAAATACAATCGTACTGGTGACTTTATTGTTGCATTGTAAAGTGGAAGCAGTTATGAAGTTACCACCAAAATGTGTTTCGGTTTTTTAAGCTTTTAGAATCAGAAAACATTTTAACCTCACTTTCAACCTTTCACTGTACACAACTCAATAAACTGACAAACACAAACTTTTGGTCTAATGTTTATACCATTCAGGATGCTGAGATAACAGGCGAAATTGGCTCTCCACATGGAAATTTCCTCTGCTGTGATGCCAGACTTTTCAAACATGAGTAACTGCTGGCCATCTGATGCACAAATGAATGAATCACTCACACTGATCCCGGGCCTTTTGACCAGCGGTGGAACTGCCAGCCCACATGAATAGTTTTCTGCAGTTTTGATACAGCAGCTGAACGGTTTGTTCAGTCAAAACAAAAGATGTTGATTCAGCTACTCACCCGTGCGCTAACGACGATCTGGAGCCGCCGATGGAAACGAGCAAGTTGTTTCACTTGTGGAGCGCTCCCTTGTTTGGCTGTGACATAATGACGGTAATGAATGAATGAACAAGCACGTTTAAAAATGTGTGACTTTGCCATGACCGTGGTTGATTAAACCTTTTTTTTTTTTTTCTGGAAAGGTGCCAACCAGTATTGAAGTCAGTGCCAACCTACTGTAGGACGATAACATCATTTGTCCTGAACGCTGTCTTTTTTTTTCCTCCACAGAGGCCTGCATTGTCTGTACAACTACAGCCAATGAATATTTAGTTTCACAGGTGAACCTATTCAGCTTGTCCACTGCAAAGCATTGTTCAGTAAAAAAAAAAAAAAAAAAAAATTGTCAACTGACCCAGCAACAGGTCAGCAAGCACGCAAGCAGTAAAAATAAAATAAAACAAAATAATTATGTTCACCACATATAAATGTTGCTTGTTTTTTTTGTTTTTTTTCTTTCTGTCCAGACTGATAAATCAATATGCCTCCAACCTGGAAATGTCAACAGTCTGATTTCTGAAGCAGGCCTGTGAGCCCCTAGAAGTTGCTGCAGCATTAATACCTGTACATGCCCTTCTTCTTGGACTTCTTCATTCATTAACAGGATTCAAGTGTGTAGGAGTTTCCCTGTTAGGGAGACCAAACTGAAACGAGATGGGGTTAAGCCCTCATTTAGGCAAGCGTCTGCCTCGAGACAAACAGCGCTGTCGTTCTCCCAGCTTCAGCAGCACTGCTCTGCAGCTGAGCCTGACCTCTGACCCCCCCACAGGGGGAAAGTAAAGATTATTTTCCTTTCATCTATCATTTATCTCTCTAAGTATCAGCTTATTTACCACAGGCGCACTGCAGTCACTGCTTACTTTTTGCAACATATTTCCTGCTCACATTAGTCTCTACATAGTGAGATACTGTGGGGACTCTGGCAGCATGTCTAAAATGGCATAGTTAACACTGGTAATATATAATATGCTAAAAGGCTTGTTTACATGGTTGGCCTGTCGCTGTAAATTAATATTTAGGGGCCTCTCAAATGTTAGCTATTTGTTTATCCTGCAAAAATCAGTTTATCAAAAAGCTTGTCGGTTTTAATTGCAACCCCTTTAGTATTCCTGCCCAGACCCTATTGCAAAAAAAAAAAAAAAAAACATTCAGCAGACATTTCAAAGTTAGTTTCACAAATCATCAAATGCTCACGTTGCCGAAGAACTGTATAAAGTCCCAAATGACTCTCTGTAGACTGTGTTTACATAAACACCATATCTCATCACGCTTCACATCATAGTTACAGTTCTGGTATCTAACGATGGCGGTGCAATTTCAGCATTTCAAACAGTATATTTGTGTCATTGCTCATTATTTTTTGGCATAGCAACAACATTTGACTATGAAATAATAACGATAAAAATAAAATAAACTGCACTGCTCTGCATGTAAACTTACTCATTGTCAGCCGCTGATGCTTTTCCTCCATCAGTTTGGGATAATACACACTCAATAATCATGTAGCCATGACGCGTAGCAACCACATGTATACAGCACAGAATATTTGTAATGAACCGCAGGCAAGAAACGATAAAGAGTGGATGTTTATGGTATTTATAAGATATGCAATACAGCGTATGGAAAATCACATGGTGAAAATCGCCCACATAGTCGCCGCACTGTAATAGAATACAATAGAGCAGAATAGTACTATCTCTTTGACACTATATTCAATAACCAAATAAATAAATAAATAAACAGAGCAGAATATTACTATTTCTTTGACACTATATTCAATAACTAACTAAATAAATAAATATATAAAGGCTGCCGGAGCCATCACATTTACACAGGTTGACTCAGAAATCCCATTCAAATATTGGAAATGTCATTCAGTCCGGTGCATTATCGTCCTCTTTCATTCGGCTCGTGAGTGGTGAGACGTGCCAAAGCGGTGAACCCAACAGGTTGATGGCTGATGTGCAAAACATGACACCGGTGCCAATTCAGGCACGGCTCCCTTCGGTTTCCAAAATGTAAATAGAAACTGCAGTTCACGTCGCGGCGATATAGCCTTCATTCTCAAGAACTTGTTTTTTTTTTTAGATTGACTGCGCCGTAATAGCCTTTTTTTTTTTTTTTTTAACGGCTAAATCCGCTTCCTGAAATGATTGAATTGAAAGTGAAATGAAAAACACCCTATAATAGGAATATTCCTCCTCGCAAATTCAGCGCCTCTTTGCCGCTATACAATATTTTCTCATCCCATTATCTGCTCCAAACTATTGATTACTCAGAAATGACACACGGAGCAAACGGAGCCCCTCCCGGCAAAATGAAACACACCCAATCATAGGCTCCTTAAAATTGAAGCCAGTGATATCAATGCAAACTGTTTGGCTCTGACTGTGACTAAAATCTCAATATACTCTTGAACCCACAACGCTCGTAGCCAAACTGGTTTTTTAATGAGGACTCGTCCTTAGCTGACTCAATGGTAGCCGGGCTTTGCCGTAGCAGTCGAGAACCACGGCTCTAATTGGTTGCCTTGAGATCTCTTATGTTTTCTTGTGGCATTGTAGATTACATAAACCCCCAAAATATGAGCCTGCATCAAAACAATATCCAATACAATCACATATATATATTTAAAAGATCATAGCTTCTTTTAAACTCCATATAATCTATAGATCAGCCCTTCCCCCCACCCCCTAAAAGTCCATATTTAAATAGTTGCGAAGCTTTAACTTGGGTTTCTCAATTGCACTATTGAGTATTAACTGTCAGTTCTCTTTATTGATTCTAAGAGTGTTGTGGCATGAAAAGCCTCCAGCAAAAGCTAGTTCTGGTCAATTTTTTTTTTTTTTTTTTTTCTGATCCAAACACATCACAGCATGAACGAGGCGGTGTGAAACACAAACAAGCACAACACAGACCAGAGAGAGACACGGACAGCTGCACATGTTCGTATAAGAGCTCGGACATTATGCACGGGAAATTAAACGCGTGGCCTTTAAGGAGTGTGCTCGGGGGCTGTTATGTTTTCACCCTCATCAAGGGCAGCAAACACATTATCGAGACTCTGCAATATTAATTAACTTATCACAATGCATCACTGTCACAAAGTCTAAACTGCTGGAGCCGCTGCGTTCTGTCTTTGTCACTTGAATGCTGTTATTTCCAAAAAAAAAAAAAAAAAAAAAATAGCAAAGTCTAACTAGTATTGGCAAAGTGATAAAGGTAACAATGAAGCCACATCAGACGAGCTTCTCGTCTGTTCCAAGCCAAACAAAGGTTTAAGTTTGGGAGGCGTAAAGATCATTGCGAGCCATTCTCCCGAGGCTTTTCTGAGAGAAATGGCATTATTGTTAACTATTGCAGCTTTTGAAGAGGGGAAAAAAAGAAATATTACAACAATGAATATCATGGATCAATGTCCGCATTTGAACATTGTTCCGTCTTTGTGGATAGCTATTCATTGCCTCTTTGTCCATTATCTTTGCACAATAAAAGCCCGCTGCACTGTTGCTCATGGGTTGGATTTGGTTGGATTGCTCACCCTCATCAAAGTGCACATCAACCGCGGAAAGACTATTATCTGTGTCAAAACAGTGGTTTAAAAAGAGAGAAACTGAAAAATACAGTGATCAAACTGGCAACAAGCAGTGCGTTTTTCAATAAGCACAGTGTGTTACTGTCTAACTTACAATCAGCGATGGCGAGGCGTTTGGGAGACAAGCGACGGACCATATGATCAAGCCGCTTCCTCAAAAACAGTAAATGATGAGCGGGAAAAAAAACAAAAAAAAGAATAAAACGAGCCCGCCGCACTGACCTTTATTCACGAGGCCCCGCAAGGACAAAACCATCAGCAGAAACAGACAACACACACAACCGAGGCGCAGTCGGACGACAAGGCAGCTGCAGCGGGGCCTGTGGGTACAGGATGTCTCGCCCCTGGTTTCATTAGAGGATCACACGGGGGAGGAGTGTGTGCTCGATCAGCAAAAAAACAAGCAAATCAGAGCGCCACGCCGTTCATTAACCGTGTGCAGCGAGCGGAAAGCCGCCTAATAGCGCCGGTCAAAAAATATAAAGCCTCTTCCCACCTGTCACAGTCATGCATGTGTAAATAATATCTAAATCACATCTTTTTTGTCCACAGAATGCGTACATGTCGGCAAGGTCATCGAGTGCAAATCAAGATTATCTCTCGTCACCGACTCACCCAAATTGCTGCAGCACGTGTGCTTTGAAAGGCTTTGCATGGCAGTCACTTTCAGAGCGGCTGCTATTTTTTGCCGCAAGATGAATTGTTTTCCAGCAAGTCAGACAGACGAGGCAGCAGGTATAGCTCGCTCGAATCCCTTCTCCCGAAATCATCCGCACGTAGCGCCTTTTTTTAACAGTCATTTGATCATGTCACTGTTGGATGACATTAAATCTGACATCAAACCGGCGCTGCCTGGATATCGCATGAAATACGAGGCGAAGTCGCTCACTAGTTCCCTGCAATTTCTGCGGACTGGCCCATTTCAAACGCCCGTGGGCTGTTTCAGTGTGTGTGCGCGCCGCTGTGTCAACTGTGTTCACAGCCATAGCCAGAAGAGACAAATACATCCCGTTTCCAAGCACCCAACAAGGCTCTGACAAGAATACAATTTTTCAGTTTTTTTGAGGCTTTCTCCAAGTTGCTGGCAGTAGTGAAGTGCATGCATGCTCCCCCGGTGCCGCCGCAGCAAAATTAAAGAGCGGTAAAAGAGAAATCCTTTATTCCACGAACGCGCCGGCCGGCTGTTTATAACATAACACATAATTACACATGTTCTCCGACGTGCCAGGCATTCTGGGTCCATGCATGACAGTTTCATATTCCGCAACACTGGCTTGAGTGAATGCTGTAAAATATGAAAAATGACTTTTGGCCACTGGGAAAGGGCTGTAGTGCTTTTTCGCCAGTGCGCTCGGCTCTTAATAAAATTGCCTTGTAACTCAGCTTGGTCTGCATATGTTTATCACTCCAGGTGACAGATGCAAACCGCCTCAGCCCTGTGTAATGACATAACCACTCTCACATAACCCCTGCGACTGAGGGGAATCCACAAAAAAAAAAAAAAAAAAAAAAAAAAAAAATTTAAAATAATAATTCAGGCAGGATCATCTCACCTTCATTTCCCCCCCTTTTGCTTTTTTTTTTTTTTTCTCTCTCTCTCTGTCTCTTTCCTCTTAAGCTGCACAAAATAAATTCACCAGTCGCATAAGCAAGGCTGTTCTGGGTGGTAATTGTTAGCCAAACATGCCTTAGCTTTGAACCCCGCTGTATTTGTTCATTCGCCGCTTTATAATGAAGTGGCTTATCACAATCCAAACAATCCCAAAACAGCTTCGTGTCAAACTCGCAAATTGCCTTGATCTGCCATTCGAAATGGAATTACATTGTATAAAGAGCGCAAGAATTTGGACTAATATCCGTAGCCTTTCATTCAAGGTCTACGCGCAATAGAATATCATCACATTAAGCACCTTAGCTCCCAGTTTAGACAGAGGCTTTGGTTCAGCAAGCAGGCGAGTAAATAAAGCCTACAGCAGAGCCATGAGTCAATTTTGTATTTGTGGAAACACGGTTGAGTAGTTCAGTGGTGTTTCTGCCTTGTGTTCAGCGGTGGAGCTCTTTTTTTTTTTTTTTTTACTCTTTGAGGACATGCAAAGAAGTGGGTGTGCATGGTGTATTACAAACAGTGTGCAGGATTTTGCTGCAAAAAAAAAAAAAAAAAAATGACTGCACCGGGTGATTTCACAGATTAACCCGCTTTCAAGCAGAGACATCATATGTGAAAACACTTTTAAATAATGAGTTCACCCGCAAATCAGCTCTTGAGCACGACAAATAGGCCACAGGTACACATTTGGTTTGGACAACAAAAAAGTAAGAGGGGTGAGAACTAGAGGAGGAGGAGAAGGTGAAGAAAGAAGGTGAAGTCTTATGGCGAGACCAGTAGATTTTGCTTAATTTTTTCTGTTCTTTTTCAGTTTTAGCACATTTTTTTCCCTCTACTGTGTTTTTGTTGTTTGAGGAATGTCACAGTAGAATATTTTGAGGAATTTTTTCCTCCTTATTTGTGTTGAGAGTGTGTTATAATGTGTGTTTACTGCATGCCTAACACTTGCAGGTACATATGTATTTTCAGCGCGGTCATGAGGTATGTATTTGTGTGATATTTACCCGGCGTTTCAAACGTCACACCAGCGAAAGTGTGATCTCCATCGTCAACAAACATGGGGACAAAGAGAAACCCTGTGTTGTTGTTCTTGTTGTTTTTTTTGTTTTTTTTTTTTCCATTTCTAGCACCCTTAAATGACACATAAAGCACAATTATCGAAACGGACACTCAGAGAGCAATACCTCGGCTCATATCATATTTATCATATTTCCACGGAGCAACCGGCGACTCATCAGTCATCAGGCGCCATAAAGGTGTGTGCATTTTTCCAGCAGCAATGGAAGGCAACATCGCAGGGATAGGAAACGGTAAAAGGAGATGCAGAACTGGAGAGGAAGGGGGAGGATGAAGGCAGAAGAGGAGGAGGAGGAGGAGGAGGAGGAGGACAACCCTCTGATGAAATCTGTGCAGCATTAGTCGACCATGTTATCAACGAGAGAGGCTGGACTCTGCAGCTTGAGCCGATTTACTGTTGCCTCCATCATCCGGACATTTAGCCTTGAACACATGCACCTAACCAAATTCCCATTCAGTGCACATAATTCACGACTGCATTACCTACTGCCTGTTTACTTCATGGATGGTCATGCACTCTATAACTCTACAACAATTTACTGTGGGGGGGGGGGCGGAAAAAGGAGATTCAAAGCCACATCATGAGGGATAACACAATATTCAACGACATCTGGCAAGTCAGCCTGCCCACACTGGCCGGTCCTCTCCATGGACACCAAGTGCACCAGAAGCAGCTTGACAGAACTATTACAGTTTTTTTTTTTTTTTTTTTTTTTTTTTTTTATGAATGCTTAAACACCAGCAGTGGTTCTTGAAGCTGTATCTCTGAAACCGTGAACACTTGAAGTCGATGCGTTCACCGATTTTGCCAAGCTGGACGCACGTTCTCCGCTTTATCGCCACACCATTTTGTCAATTGCCTTTTACACATTGACACATGTGCAAACACTTTTACACACATGAGTTCACTTACAAATCAGAGCTGGAGCCACAGAGGAAACATTTGGTTTGGACAGCAATGGAGGCCGGTGTTCTTATAGCACAACTGGCTTTGTGTGCTTATTCAAATGGTGCTGGTTTGGTGTGAGGTTTTGTGGTGAGTTTTGCAAAAAGTAGCCTCTAGTTTGAAAGATGGTGCCTAAACAATCAGAAAAAAAAATCTGTATTATGACAAAGCCCAACTGAAATGAAAGTGCTTTTCACTGAGCACAGCGGTGTGTAGTTGGCTGGACAGAAATCTGGTTATATGAATGTTGTGCTTTCCATTTAGTGCAGAAGTTGGATTTCAATCAGCGGTTATGTGGTTTTGAATGCAGAGCTTCATTTTGAAGGACATGTGAGGCGTTTTGCACTTTGTGTGGTTTTGTGAAGTGTGTTAAGTGTTTGCCCTGTTTTCAAAAATGATTATTAGCAATTGAAAAAAAAAAAAAAAAATCATGTAATATTGAACTTGTGTTGAAGCAGAACTTCATATAAACCAGTCCAGCGATACACTGAGTATCAGCAGACCATAAACTGACTTTAAACTCGGTATTGACATGTGTCACTTAGCGTTAATACAACATTAGACAGTCCAAATAAATCCATATTCCATGTACAAGAGTATGGGATGATGTAGAGTATCAAAACTGGGCTAAACAGAGTCAAATTAACAGCTGTCAGTGGGACTTTTCCAGAAAATCAACTCTCTGAATTATTCATTAATTTATTTTTGGTATTTTTGGTTAAGAGGACACATTTCTATGCTCTTACATTAAATTAGATCTGCAGCAAGATACCTTTTTGCCTCTGGACACACAACCAGTCAACACCACACAGCCTGCTGGTGGAAATCTTCTGAAGCTGTTATAATTTAATAAACATTGATTTCACGTCATCTTATAACTTCTTCATTGTAAATATTGCACTTTGTAACAATGACAGCATTTTTTTTTTTTTTTTTTTTTTTTTTGCTCCATTGACTACCATATGTTCTATTCTAGCAAGTACTCAGCACTGCCCCCGATGGCAAAAAGACTGCACTGCACTTTTTTTTTTTTTTTTTACCGCAGCTGATAGCCATGATTTGTCTCTCTTTCTCTATAACCTTTATCGCTGCTCATCAACTAAGAATTATTAAGTCCTGTTTCCATACATACACAAACAGGTTTATTTGCACAGTCACCAGATTCAGCTTGTTAAGAATTGTGCTGAGTGTGAACTTGACCAGATCAAGCATTAAAACAAGGAGTGACAGCCATATTAAGCGCCAGTGTGAATGTGGCTCCATGATGCACAGTTGCCTTTTGTTTTTCTGCTGTGTCACTCACATTCCCTCCATGCGGCGTGCAGCGGTGCTGGCCGTCACACCTTTTACAAAACTGTGATTCGTTTGAAACCCAGACTGCCACTCTGAAATATTCTGCCTGAGCACTCACCAGCTGCTGAGAGCCGGTCCATACTGTCCACCTGTCTCGCCTCATACCTGGAACTGTATTTTGTGTCAGAGTATTTGATGCCGCCGCGGTCTCCTAATTCAAGGCTTCCATTTGAGAGTGCTGCTCTGGCTCCCGACTCGACAGCACTGTATGTCTCTGCCGTTCAAAGTCAGCCCGTGTAGGCTGATTTGGCATCGGCCGGTCTGGCAGGTTTGACAGTCTCGGCTTGGGTTGACTGGAATGAACTAAATTAAGCATCGCCGTCAAATCCTCACATGCCTCAGTCACCGCAGGCAGAGCTTGAACAAAAAAAAAAATAATAATAAAGGACCATAGTCCCTCGTAAATGCCTGGCTTATTGCGATCGCACCTGTAATTTGACTTATCAGGTCAATGAGCTGTCAGTGTATAATGCTGGATGCTGGTGTTTATGCCACACTCCACTCCAACCAGCTACTCTGGCTGGAGGGCTTGTTTTTACCATGCCACCCTCCACTGGTTCTGCCTGCACGTTTAGTTTTTGCAGTGTTGATTAGGGATCCCCATTAGCAATCACCACCAAGGTTAACAACTCTTTCTGGGATACATGAAAACACAAAGTTGCAGATGCATGATGAATAACACACATTCACCATCAAGTGGAAAGATGAGCATAAAAAAGTAAAAGTGAGCATTAAGCAAAAGTCTTCAGTTTTCTTTCACGCTCCGTGTTTATCAGGTCACTTAAGTTGCAAAACATGCCTTAGATTTTTTCCTGAAAGACTCTTTGCCGTCAGTGAAAGAGATAATCTATGCCGCTGGAAAACTGCCATATGTAAATTTGTCCCTTTCAGAAGGTTTGGTCTCAGTTAAAATGAATTTTGGTCTCTCGCTTTCATCTTGGCGTTGTTTAATCACTGTTTGCAGGGATTTTGAGTGTGTTCGCAACGGCGCTCACAGTCTAGAAAGCTCCTTCCATTGAAGTCACAGCGAGGTCTCTGTCATTTAGGCTTTTGCAGCAACTCGAGTGCAACTTCTGTTTCTCAATCAGAGCAAAAAATAGCCTTCATACAGACCTATCCCAAACTGTAGCTTACTCTAACACACTCAAATTATGACACCCAGCACAGGCCTCTACAGCGGATCTCTTCATTTACTTGCACAGAGGTACAGGTGAAGCAAATGATATGCTTGGGGATTTTTGCAGTGCTCATTTCTTTAGTCGGAAAAAAAAAAAAAATCCCTCTGTGGTCTCAGGGTTAAGTAACTCAATGCAAAATAATGCAGGAATTGGCCATGCAGTCGTAATAAAGTTTGGGCCTCTACCAAGTTTGCTGTTGATTGTTCAGCAAATGAAAAGACCTTCAGGGAAATCTGTTTTTTCAAGAAACTAGAAATTGTGTAAAATCCAATATGGTGCATATTGATTCCTCGAAGCAAATTTGTAGAGGAAGAACTGCTGCATGTCAACACACAATTTCAGGCCAATCACAGCCGAACTGCTTCGTTTAGATTGATCGGCCTGAAATTACATGGCTTGGTGCCGCTTGTTAATTTCCTTTATTTCAATTCATTTATTTATTTATTTTATTTCTTTGCTGTTTGTTTTTTTTTTTTGTGTGTGTGTGTTTGTATTTTAGACCCCTACCTGGGTTATGCATTATGATAAGACAAAACTTACATCATCACTGTATGGAAATTGCAAAGGACAAATGTGTGTGTGTGTGTCCCTGACTGTCAGTTTTGACTTGTTCCTTTTACCGTTAATAGCCATTAGTGCGCAAAAACGGTTCAACAACATCACCAGAGTTTTATGTATAAACATTTTTAATGGATATCCGGATGTCTCGTGGCGTTAATTCTGTTGACAGAAATAATGGGTCAAAAATATGTTAACAACTGCACTTTCCACAGCCAACGCAGTCTTGGCCACAACCAAACAACATATGCTTTAATTAACAGCGGCCGTTATACAATTATTTGGCATTTTCAGCCATGCACATAAAAACACCTTAATTTATTAGGCTACTAATGGACCTTCAATTTCGTTAAGTTGCTGTTCAACATGATATTTGGTCCCACCTCGCCTTCAGAGAGAAATCATGTAAATGAACATTCACCACCTCTCAAAATCGCTCTCGTTTCCCTTCACTTTACCACAGTTCACTCGGTGCATTTCTAATGCTCTCGACCCTGCAGAGACATTTTGAAAACTGGAAACTTTTCCAACTTATTTATTTATTTATTATTTTTTTTTTTTGCAGCCAATATACTGTAGATCTTACAGGGCGGGAAAGGGATGATGGTTTTACTGAAATCAACGTGGCAAACATAGAAAACCTCTTGAGATTTTGCTCAAAGCTACACTGAATTATTAAATTTAACTAAAACTAATGAATATTTAGTTGATAAGAATAAGAGAAATCTGCTGTCAAATGCACTGCTGGTTGTGAAGTGGTACTCAACTAGCTGATTTGGGTTGATATGAAGTTATACTTTTTTACAACTGTTTTTTTTTTTTTTTTTTTACACTGCGAATATTTCATTTTGAGATGAAACTTGTAAAACAATTAAAAGTTAGCATTGTCCCAGAGCAATGGAGTTTTAACAGTGTCTTCTTCCTCTTTCCTGCACTCCGTCGGTCTCCCTTAATGCCTTTCCTCGTTGCGTTGCTATTCATAGCATGTGTTTCAGAAACCAAGGTCCCCGATCAATTAAACGCGCCTCTCAAGATAACTACATTAATTACACTGCTGTTTGCATGAGCCTCTTTGCATTGCAGTGCACTTGAGACTTCAGATTGAATGGTTGGGCCAGATGGGAAGGATTTTCCGTAGGGCTACGATTCCTGGTTCATTATGCATTCTTCTGGTGCCATAACGAGATCAATTAAACACTTTGTAAGGTATTTGAAATCTTACTCAAATACTTCTTTTAAGTCTTGATTTCAAACTAGTGTTTTTTCTTCAAGCATGAAAGTGACCACGGCTCAGATTGATGACGCGAAAGTGCGTTTTGTAAGCGATTAAGATGGGGTCACATTTAGATTGGGTCTTTCTAGGACAGGAAGAAAAAAAAAAGCTGCAGGTTTGGCTTTATAAGGAGTATTTCATGCTGAGTGAGAAGAAGAAGAGAGAGAGTTGCAGAGCCGAGTGGAGAAGAGGGAGAGGCTGTGATAGAAAGAGTGAGGAATATCCAAAAGGAGCCCCGTCTGAACTGCATACAGACTGAGCTTGGGGAAAACGGCCTCAGTCGAAACTGCTGAGTAATGCACCAGTCGTAGGTCCCTGCAGACGCACACACACACGCGCATGCCCGTGCGCACGCACACACACACACACACAAAAACACAAACACTTGAGTCAGCGCTGCCCGCGGTACGCATCAAAAAGCCCCCTCAAGTGATAAGCTTTGGCGAGAAGAAGAACGAGGATTCCAATGCTAATCTCCTAAACATGATTTTTCATACCGCTTTGCACAACATGCCTCCGGATTAAAGACATTCTATTAAAGAGAAGGGGCTTAACATATGGAAGGGGAAGAAAAGCCTGCTGTAGTTGGTTGGGTTTAGCTGTCTGAGCTATAGTTCAATAGTCCCTTTTTTAAGTGCATTTGCTCTACAGTATGCGCTGTGGGATGATCCCTCCGAGTAGTAAAAGATGGGAGGGAAAAAAAAAGGGGGGGACTTTTGAGATTTACCAAGTTTTGCATCACTATTTACAAGGATATCTAGGTGTCACAACAAGCCTGTACATCTTAGCCAAAGTTTTAACGAAAGCGGGTTAATTCCTCTAAGCCACCGCCACAAAGTAAAACCTTTCAGCAAAAAGAGATGGGTGGTAGGAGCGGGCAAGAATGTGTCAAAGCCCATTTCGATCCAGCGCTGTAATGCAGTATGCCGCTTTAACGTGATCATGCCTGCGCTGCCCCTCCTGGAGCGTGACGTAGATATATTTTTCGCTTAATTGGACTTTCTTAATTGCGCATCGGACGACGGATGTTGGGCTGGAGTTTGAATGCAGGAAGTAAGGGATCAAGACATGCTTTGTGGTTATTAGTTTGTCCTCACAGGTCAGCGTGAGTTGGCCCAAGCCAATGTTAAATGGGATCCGATCAATACTCTCCATTAGAGGAGGAGTTTGTGCGTTAGTCTATCTGTATTCTTGCAGCTCATTGAGCATCATTCAAGTTAAACTATTTTGCAGCAGATGGAGCGAGTTGGAGCAGCATCCGCACGCATCCACCTGTGTGTATGTGCATGCCATCACCTGAGGTTTGCCTTCTGTATGTGCACACACATGCATCTTATGCTAATCAGTGTCATGTCAGCAAATGCCTTTGTCACTCATTCCAGCTAAAAATGCATTACCTATTATTTTCAGAGGACATTTGTTTGTTACTTGCACAATTGCTGATTGCATCCCCTGTCATCTTATCGACATGTGCAATCTATGTACACAATTTTAACACAATTTAACAGCAAGTCTAACTTTATTCACACAGGTACAGGAGTCAGAAAGTACCCTCTGAGCTCTGTTTGTGGCTGGTGTGGTGTGACTTTGCAGAATCAGGGGAATTTTGGGGGTTCGTAAGCTGGCTCCCCTCTTTGTCATTCTCTAGCCACGGTAAGCGAAACTAAACTATGTAGCTGAGTTTTTTGTTTGTTTGTTTTGGGGGGGCTGCAAGCATGCACAGCAGTGGTGCCCTTTGCATGTGCACACGCTCTTTGTAATTGGTTGTTTGAGTCGCACCGAAATGGATTTGAACAAATGACACGACAGCCTCAGCAGCAGCCCGGACTTTTCCTCACTACTTTTAATTTGGCACAGACCTCCTGTGTGTAATGCAAAGTTGTCAAAATTGTGCAGAAAAAATGTTGCCCACAAAGCCTTTTAATGAATAAGGAGTAAAATGAAAATGAACAGAATCTTAAATAAGCATACAGTGTATGTCAACATTGTTAGGTAAAGCACATCTACAAGTTCAGATATGTTGACTCAAACAGCCGCTTCCAGGTAATTATCCAACAACAGTTTTACAAAGAGGCCGTGTTTTTTAATGCAAAATACAGCGACGCAATTTGGCATCAAAGTAGCTTAGCTTCATGCACGAGGCAGCAGCTCACTTGTTGAGGACACCTGCTCTCCCAAATCCTCTTTGATGAGATCGACTGCCACATCATTAAGTGTAGCTCCACATCACCGAGAGGTCCTGAAGAAACACACACACACACACACAAACACACACATTTATACCAGAATGTATGACCTGAAGGCACGGCAGTCAGAAATTGGGGTAAATCAGTTACCATGCCTTTGTGCTTCTGTATTAATAAGGGAAACCATGTAGTGCAGTCCATGGTAAGGATTCATGCACCAAGGTCTCCAATGAGCTGTGATGTAGTGGCTCTTAAGGGTCACTACATAAAAAAAGAAGAAAAGCATATGAATATTAAATGTCATGTTACACTTGTCCAACAACTATAAACCGTTCTGGTTTGATGTGAAATGCAATGATTTAATTTTGAGTGTGAAATTGTCCCTCAAGTAATGCCATCAGGAGGACATTGAATGATTGCTGTGTTAATTATGGCTGAATGAAATGATGTAAATGAAAAATATGCATGGCCCAAAGGCCCGGCGTGGGATACAATTAGAAAAATAAAGTTGCCAAGTTAGCAATGCGTTTAGTATACTTGAGGAGGTAAATTGAGTTTTGCAGATATTCAAATCCAGCTGAAAGAGAGAGAAAGAGAGAGAAGAGAATAGACTAATGCTCTTGTAATTTCCTCATTTATCATTTGTAATACTTTGCTTTCATTGGTATATTATTTTTTTTTTCCCCACATATCTGTTCAATTCATTTTTTTATGCTTTGGCGAGGGAGACAGAGAGAGCTGGCAGAAAAGCTGCGGTTGGAAGGGTGGAGTTGGACTGAAGGTCTGGAGGTGGATCAGATATTGCGCTGTCCGATTCCCTCTTCTTTCTCTTATTAAAATTTTAACCGTCGCTAGCAGCTACCTGGCAAGGTGAACTCGAGTGACAGCTGCGGCGGAGGATCATGAGAGTCGGGGGGGAGGGAGGGAGGGATGTGTGCGACGCTGCTGGATTGCATAACGTGCAGTCGGGGCAAAGAAGTTTTATAGGACATTACATGATAGAAAAGAACTTGAATCTCATTTGCCATGGACTGGGTGAGGAAGGAGAAAAAGCAGTCCTCAGGAATACAAACATGATACCTGCCTCCCTGCTGGAGGAAACAAGCGGCGCCTGTATGCAATAAAAAGTCCCAGCATTCACACTTTCTAAACACAGGAGTGTGGAGAGCCCGTCTGCAGGGCCGCTTTCAGTCACACAAACATTTCCCGGAGGCAGAAATAATCTCACGGGTTGAGTTGAACCTCAGTGAGTGGACAGTATTTTTTCAGCGTGCAAATAAGCTGGCCGGCGAACCTGAATGGGAAGAGCAAATCCATGTCCAAAAAAAAAAAAAAAAAAAAAATGGTAGCAAAGGCAAAAACTTTTTTTTATTCTATCATGAGGAGGTGTCCTGAATAATATGTTTTACAATGCTCATTGTAACTGCAGAACACATTTTAGTTTTGAGGATGTTCACACTGTAATAATATTAAAATGCACTATACAGTCAATTCGTAAAGTATTTCGAGGGTACACTAGGTACCACAATGCTGTGTACAGCAGGGCGGGAGGAGCTACTCAAGCTTGACAATTAAATTAAGTCTTTTGCAAAACTTTTTTTGTTTTAGTATTTGTTTGTTGTATTTTCAAATTTAAAGTCGATGGGAAGCAGATTTCTAAATGTAGGCCACATTACGCCACTGTTGTTGAATGTCTTAGTAAAATAATGGTGCAATGCATTGATTGAGTTTAGATCATGTTGATATCATATTTATATTTATAATTTATATCATCATACTAGTTGCCAAAACAGTATAGTGCTCAGTATAGTGGCTGGAATTGGTATGTAGTATGTAGTAAAGATAACTTGTTTTTTTTTCTGCCTCCTGTGCTGCTCAGCCTTAGTGTAAAAACGGCTCAGTCACCACAGTTTCCTCTTAATAAACACACCGGCTAACCTCGGTTTCTCAGGCTTTCATGTCGGCAAGATGTCTCAAAGAAGATGCCTCATAATGCCAGGCGGAGATCAACGTGTTCTCTCCAGAGCCGCAGGTGAGAAGGAAGAGCAAGGTGACAAAGCAGCGCTATCAGGCCGGCCGTTTGATTCATACGGCAAGCAGGCGAGTTACCAAATAGCTCGACTGCAAACACAGTAGGCTACCGATCCATTGTCGACTAATGAGGGCTAGGAGCAAGCGGGCACAGAAATAGCCTCGTTGTGCGCTCCAGTGCTGTGCTTGAGCAGAACATGCGTCAGGGGGGAGGACGAGCAGAGCCTGTATGTACAGTTCCCGCCTCGATTAAGTATTTTCCTTCCTCGCCGAGAGGGTTCGCAGCACAGAGACAGACGTCACACAGGGCTGACACATCGTGAACTGACTGAAATATTGAGTCCACATTATCATCTGGCACCTGCAAAGCACTTTAAGTGTAACTTGAAAGATCATGACTAATAAACTACAATGTGCCACTGGATGCAAAATATGGATCAGAAATTCTGACTGGACATCTGGTGCATCATTTTTATGTTGTGTAAAACCTAAAACCTTTTTTTTTTATTATTATTATTATTCTGGGTAAGGCACTGTTTTGCTTTTGGTAGGCTATCAATACCATGGTTTTGTGTTGGAACGGGTGTCAGTGAGGTGAAGGGGACTATTTGTGTTTGCATTTGTATTTGTTCTGTCAGGAAAATCAATTGGATCTGTATCTGAGCTCCACCAGATGTGCACAAGGCTTAAACCTGACATCATCAATATCTTAAATAATTCTTTCTGCCGTAATGTAGCCTTGAGCAGACTGACTGGCCTTTTCGTTTTTTTGGAAAATATCTCAAACTGCGTTGAATGAATGCCTGTAATCAAAGGGCTTTTTAAAAAGAACATGTCACAAATCATGACTCCACATAATATCTTGCATTTAGAATTTTTTTTCCATACATACTATTGATGCTTTCATAGATTTTTTTTTTTTTTTTTTTTTTTATACATTTACTGCATGCAAATACAATTATTCAAGCAAGGTTGTTTTATATGACAATGCACTCACTGCTTTGTTTAATTCAATGCACTCTGCGGTGTAATTTTTCATCAAATTCCCCATAGACAGGGCAAACCTTCTCTCACTTTGAACACAACTGCCACAGGCTGAAATGATGACTTTTCTTTCCCCGTGTCTCACCGGGGGGTCACTCCACTTATTTCCCATGTTCCCCCGGGGGCCAGCGCAGCAACATGGACCACCACATGAGGTTTAATTGATCAGAAATATTGTGGGGAAAAAAATGATTTGAAACAGAATATGTGGTTGTCTGCACCACTACGAGCACAAAGGCAGTGAAACTGTCACCGTCGACACAAAGTGGAGTGAATATTCCTCAGGTCACATTGCATTCCACTCTATTCTAGTCGTACCTTTTTCCCTTTTCCCCAGGTCTCGGAGTAGTTATTTGTCTTTATCAAGGTGGGACCGGCTCAATAACGGTGCTATTACATAACCGTGTTGACACTCGGTCAATTCATATTCATAGAATGAGAGGGGCACGGTGAAATATTAAATAGCGCGCGGTATCATGGAGTCAGCTCTCTCGCAGAGAATGATCCGTGCAAAAGCTAACCTGCCTTAGTCATACCCAATGATCAGTTTTGACTCCTCTGTGAACATTATGCCCGGTGGTGTTACTCCTCCTGCTTCAAGAGATGAGTCATCCTGCACGGCTGTTTCTAAACTGCCCTACTTCTGCTTTTCCTTCCACTTACTTGTACTCTGCTACCCACAAGGCCTACAGCCAAGCTTTCACCGTAAAGAAATAGAGGGAGGGGGCGGGTGCTGCATAGCCTGGAATTAGGATGTAGTAATTATATAATTTAGCATGTGCACTAGTGAAGAGTTTATGGTTTAAAAAAAAAAAAAAAAAAAAAAAAAGTGGAGTTATTGAACCACAGAGCCTGCAGATAGACGTGAATGACAGTTTAACAAAGAAGAGTGCATGGTGTTTAACTTGCTCTCACATATTTGGTGACTTTATGAATTAATGTGGCCCTTTTTAAAGATTCGAGACATTTGACTGGCAGCAGCCCGGTTCCACTCACTTCCCTTGACCGGCAGAAAACAAATAGCGTGGAGGTCTTGGCCGTAATTGGCACCTGCACGGCACACCAGAGGCAGAGAGCATAATTTATGTGACAAATTACGCAGTTTGCCTCTTACCTATATGACAGGCAATTAAAGATACAGTGGCTTGATTATGAATTGCTTTTCGCTAAACAGGAGTAATTGGAATTTTTTGTTAACCCGTTTCGCTTTAATTGGGATGTTGCCATCGTTCAAAGAGCAAAGTAATTATTTCTGCTTTCACCTATTTACGGTAGCTGGTGGATTCTGCTAAAACTTAAAATTGCCTCAATTAACCTTATCAGACTTATTTCCATCCCTGTACCTGCGTGAACTTATTAACTCCCATCCTGACAGACATTATTTATTGTGTCTTTGCAAAATCACTGAATTTCAGTTTCATAACATATTATGCCTGTACCTCTCAAGAGTTTGAAACCACGGAGAAGTGTTTGTCTCACAACTTATGTGATGTTACACCATGTTATACCACTGCAAAGCTGCATCATTTCATTAGGAATTAGTTATGAATAGAGTTCAGAATTAAAGACCAGATCCACCTGTATAATCTAATGCAGTTCAGTGCTACAGCTCTGCCATAAATCCTACCTTTTAACAAAGTTTATAATGTTCAGTTTGTGCTGACAGTGTGGAGAAAATAAAAAGTAAAAGTAAATTTAATTCTGTGTTTATTATTCAGGTTGCAGTTTGCAGAGGTCTTGTACTGGACTGCATTATATAGAGAGGTGTTTCTAGTTTTTTGTCCTCCCTATTTAGGTACAATGAGGGGGGACATAATAATGGAAACAGCTCTCAATAAAATGCAGTCCAGTCCAACAGCAGCACGAACTATGAGCTCAATGCCAAACATAGAATTGAATGAACACCTCTATTACTGTGACAAAACGAAAACCTCAGCATTACAGGGATCAAAAAAAGAAACTTTATGGCAGAACAGTTAGATTGGATTGGATTGGATTGTACAGGTGGACTTAATAAAGTGTCCACTGAGTGTATGTATATGTGAATAATTCAGTTGAGTGGTATTGCCCTTTAAGAAGGTCAAGGCATAGCAAGTGGGGCAGGCTTGAGCTACAGTATGTGCACAGTACCTCACATAACCAAGTTAAGCAATAAAGATAGATGAAGATCCAAATCACGCTATTTTTAAACAACGTGATAATATGTAATTTACAATTTCCTCAACGGTAATTCTCGCGGTCTTTGTCATTTTGGCTGCATTTGGCTACATTTTAAGTATCAACACTCAATACCTTTGGGGTGTTATTACTGGTTGAATATTTTTCTTATTGCTCGACACTTTTCCCATGCGAACTAACTAGCCAATCAAGTGGCTCTCTCTTATTAGAAATTATTCCTCACAATAAAAAAACACTGTGTTGTAGCATGGGAATATTGTCGCAACTGATTTCATTTCACTATCCTGTTGCATTCGGAGAATTAAAGAACTGTCAAACTGCTGCAGATATGAAACGCATCTGATTAAAATTCACAGCTTTAATCCACCGAATACACATGGCCTGACAAATAAGACAAACAATTAACGATGAGAAATGCTAAATTATGCCCCATTTTCCCTTGGATGTGAGCCTTCCCATTCATTTTCATCAGCTATCTAATGGATCCTTGCTCCTTTTGGGGTCATTATCCATCTTTTATTTCTCGGGGTTCTTTTGTTTCATAATGGCGCTTTGGCTTGTTGATATTATGTGAAATGCCTCACAGATGGCATAAGAAAACAAATTGACACAGACCAAAACAGTGGCCAGAGGCACTGAGGGATACATCGGGATGTCATCGGGAGTTCACTGGCGAGTTGCTTCAGTGCCAGTTTCAAGATCAGTGGATTTTAAATGCACTGAGTGGCACACATTCAACCAGAAACGGGGTAAATGAATCAGCGAAATCAGCAGCTGGAGAGTTTGGTTGCAATAGAAACCTGCATGCTCTTAGATCACAGTCATATGAGTGAGAACCACTCATCTCGTTGATGCTGTTTACTGTGGAGGTTTCAGCTACCACCTGCAGCAGCCGAGAAGTTGCAGCGCAAAGTAAAATGGGTGTCCGGCACCCTTGAAGGTTAAAAGCGTCAGCAGCCAGTCGAGAATTGGCTCCTTTAGCTGATGGTAGTCGATCTAAAAGAGATGAGGAGCTGTAGGCCCCACATAATGGTTGGGAATCCATGCTGCACTGGAAAGTTCTCAAACAGGTTTGGAAAGTCCTCCGTGTCACTCACAGTCATGTCATCTTTGACGGGCCTATCAGCAGCAGGGGTAGTGGATGTCTGCAGCTGCCTCCACTGGATGGCTTGATCCTCAGCCCGTGCTTTCACTATTTCAGTGAGTGGTCACTGTCGCTGAAGGCTGAGAAACCTGATGCTGGGCCTCCTGCTGGCAGAGACTCCGTTGCTGCTTTTCTGCACAAAACCCAGGAAATGTTTTGTTGCCGCCGAGGCCATTTCAGATTCAACACATACAGCAGTGGTCCTCAAACATTTGCTGTTTGTAGTTTCCATTTCAAACTACTCTCGACTCCAGTCACTCTCTTTGCTTTGCTCATAGCGAAGAAGTGTGGGAGAAGTACTTATTGGCTGCGAGACTAATTCCAACCAAATACTGCAGCTGTGCTAATAAGTGAAGTAAGCTTCTGCAATATTTGGACAGACTAAAAACTAACATACACTTGGTTCACTGTGTACATGGCTGAAAACCCCCTGGTCTAGATGGCAAGAATGAGACGGTGCAACAAATAGTTTTTAATTCCTTTTTTCCAGCAGCAACATGCAAAAAAAAAAAAAAAAGAAAAGAAAAAAAATAGTAATCAGTAGTCTGTGAAGTCCTTGCAGATTTCCTAAATTTCTCCTCCTGGCACTGAAAAAGACTATACGATATAAGAGAGGGTTAATGGGATTCAAGGCCCACTCATCATCTCATTAGGTCATTTTGTCCCTCTCTGCCTTCCAACCAACACTTGATCCCTCCTCCGCTTGCCAGAGAGGGTTGGATGGATGAAAAGTGCAGAAGCTGTGCCACAACAGAATAGCAAGACTGGGGCGAGACAGAAGAGTGGTCTGGAAAAAAAAAAAAAAAAAAAAAAAAAAAAAAAAAAAATCATCCAGCTCAGACTGCAGATTTCATTTAACTGGTCCTTCTGTGATGGTTCCTGCTTAAAGCCGTTGGTATACTTCAAAATACGAAAGACTAAACGATGAGAGGACAACCTGATGGACACGTCATGGAACTTTTAATGCCACTCCACGCCAGAAGGGGGCGCAGAATGGCCACTAGCTGCCTGTTAAAAGAACAGAGAACTACAGTGTCGTCGGTGACAGAGGCGATGGCGTATGTAGCAAGATATTTTGATTTATTTCAGACACGTAAAGGACATTCCTACTGGCAAGACTGTGTGATTAATGCTGTTTCAGTATCGTCCAATGAATACCACGCTTGTCTACTTGATCAGTCACCATGTCATGTTTCATCCTGGATGAAAGCACCCTATGAAACATTCAATCAGGGTTCCCAAAAAGGCAAACAATAAACCATAAGAACCACTGAGAATGTCCTCTTCCAAAAAAACACCACACTGGCATTGGTTTGTACAAGCAGCTTATCATTAGTTAAGTGACCTCTACTGGTCATGTAAGTAACAACAATGTGGTGTGCTGGGAAGTGGCGGTATTGGTGAATGGGTATATCTTCTGACTCCAGGGGGGCAAATTTAAGAAGTTAGAGGGTAGGAAAAGAAAAAAAATATATATGTTTAAGCCATATGTGTGAAAGCCCATACATACTTAAACATTTAATATCACCATGTTTGATTATTCTCTTTGCACAAGCAACATAAAACTAGCAAGCTTCGGTGTTATCAATAAACATTTTGGCTCTGTGTGTGTACAAGAGCTTCATTTGCAAAATCTGTGTAGCCATTCCAGTGACATCTCACTGTGTCAATAGATGATTTCATTTACATCCAGGAACAGTGGTAGATGTGTTCTGATCTTTTCAATCAAGGATAAGGCACATTTTATTATTCCTCTTAAGCCCCGTTGTGCACTGACAGAGTGAGCAGCGACTCTGTATTTATAGATGTGTTGCGTTTAGGTTTCTGTATCTCGTATTCACCGGTGGCAGCTGCTGTATTTTCAGTGGAGTGGTGCAAATGTGAACCATTCGTGGTAGAGAGAGGCACACAAAGAGCGCCGAGAGAGCCTGAATCACTGTGTCCTGTGCAAGACGTCTTTTTGCCCTAAAAGTACACGGTGGCCTTAAGTCACACGACCGTAAATATGACACAAGGATGATTACCGGTGTTCATGTGTTCATGTGTCTGGAGAAAATACCGGTTGCCTATGTGTGCATTCGGCCGCTATGATTGATTCTGCCGATTGATTCCCCTGTGTACATGGCTGGGACGACAATAAGCAGTTTCTTCTTCCTCGTTCTTCTCTCCTCTGATTTCATTGTCATGGCATTCAGCCAGGATGTGTGGAAAAGATATTCACTCAAAGGCCAGCCTTGACAGAGACAACATAATGACAGATCCACAGGCATGCGCGTCCTCATACTGTAGCTGTGGGTGAATACATTTCAATCAGCACCACAATGACTGGCATGTGGTTAAATTGAAGATAATTACGGCGATAGCGGGCGGCCGTCACATGATGAGGTGCACCATTGAAGGGAATCCACAGAATGGCCAATTCAACAGAATCGAGAGGGAGCCAGGCCTTGCATGTGCAAAGCCTAACTTCAGTGTGTGGCCTCATTTCAGTTTGGGCTTTAGGCACCGAAAAATCAGGGCCTCGAGCCCAAATTGAGCACTTCGGCACCCCATTTTTGGGGTAAGGGGCGGATAGACCACAACTGTGTCTTAAAATAGATCCCCTGGATAAAATAACAGATATGGAGTAGAGAGAACGCCTGATGCATTAGGGAGTAAAATGGAGCAGACATAGTCAGCTGCTTTTTTTCTGTCGCACTGAAGCCAGAAAGATGTTTCAGTATGCTATCAGGGCAGCTTCCAGTGGCTATATTTTGAAACCAATGCTAAAAATAAATAAATAAATAAATAAATGCAAGAATGCAGCTCAGCTTAAACTATTTATGTGGAGCAATCTGAAAGCCCAGAAGTGTGATCACTGGGTAGTAGAAAGTTGGGAAAGCCAGCAGACCAAGCTGTAGAATCGCAACCTTACATTATTTAAGATACAGTTTGTTTCTGCGAGAACACATATATGCTGTATATAACATGGAAGCATCACTCTCTATCCATGTAACTGATATTATAGTCCCTTTATGTAATCTTGATCCAACTTACAATAAGCTGAAAGAAATGCCTACATAATTCTGTCAACCTTCCACGCTGATCTCCATGACTAAAACCTGTAATTTTATTTTACCTCCATCAAATGTGAAATATAATAGCTGTAACCCATGCCAGCATTAGATAATTCTCTCCTTCTAAAACTGCAAGATCTTTTGCCAGCATGTTTGTCTGTGCATTTCCATCAGGCAGAGCTGTTACAAGTTGCCAAATGTCCCTCTAAATCCCTTTTGTCCTGCAATATCTGTCAATGGAGCGATTACAATGCAGTCCAGCTGCAGGAAACATTAACTCAGCTGTCAACTGTCAGCACGAGCCAGAAAGATATAGATGAAGGAACAAATCAGTACCTGTATCTCTGTGTGTGTGTGTGTCTGTGTGTGTGTGTGTGTCTGTGTAAATCACCTACAATTGCCCACTGGGCACAGCAGTTGCATCCAGCAGTACATAATTATACGACAAATATGAATTTTAAAGGCATAATTATTTGGTGTATTTGTTGCCCCTTCGTTTTTTATTTCATGGGAATTTCACAAACACATGCATATTAAATATGCACATATACATATTAATAACGGCATTCTAATTTGTCTATTGGAATGTGTGTAAATGTGTGTGTGTGAATAATACACAATACATGGACACAAGTATTGGAACACCTACAGATTACACCTACAGAAGCTGTTAATGACATTCCATTCTAAAGCCATAGGCATTAATATGGAGTTGCAGCTAGAACAGCTTCCACTCTTCTGGGAAGGCTTTCTACAAGATTTTGGAGTGTGTCTGTGGGAGTTTCTGCCCGTTCATCCAGAAGAACATTTGTGCGGTCAGACACTGGTGTTGGATGAGAGGGCCCCGGCTCGCAATCTCTGTTCTAGTTCATCCCAATGGTATTGGATGGGGTTGAGGTCAAGGGCCTTCCTTCCCCAAACTGTTCCCACAAAGCTGGAAGCAGAGAATTGTCCAAAATGTCTCGGTGAGCTGAAGCATTAAGATTTCCCTTCACTGGAACTAAGGAGCCGAGGTCGAGCCCAGAAAAACAAGCCCATAGCGTTATCGCTTCTCCAGCAAACTCCAGAGTCCAGTGGCGGCGTGCTTTACATCGCTCCATCTGACGCTTGCCGTTGTGCTCGGTGATATGAGGCTTGGAAAACCATGCCATGAAATTGTTGAGTCAGCAGAGCGTTGGCCACTTTTACGCACTGTGCACCTCAGCACTCAGCGACCCCACTCTGTAACTTTACGTAGTGCTGCCCCCTGGTGGCTGAGTCGCTGTGGCTCCTAAACGCTTCCACTTTGCAATAATCCCACTTCCAGTTGATGGTGGAATATCTAGGAGGGAAGAAACTTCACTAGGTGACTTGTTGCAGTGGTGGCATCCTGTTACATTACTATTACAGCACCACACTCGAACTCAGTGAACTCTTTAGAACGAGCCGTTCTTTCACAAATGTTTGTAAAGGCAGACTGCATGGCTAGCTGCTGGGTTTTATACACCTGTGGCAACGGGACTGACTGAAACACTTTAATTCAATGATTAAGAGCTGTGGCCCAATACTTTTGTAAATATAGTGTTATGTATTATGCATGCTGCACGTTTGCACAACGGGGTGGTAATGATACTTTTTTCCCCTTTTCACCTGCAAAAAACAAGTTCCATCAACAAATCACATCATATATTTACAGAATATTCATGGAAAAAATCTTCATTACATTTGAGAGGCAATTTGCACTTTTTTTTTTGCAGTGTCTGCTGCTCTGGATAATTATGCTGCATATTACATAGCTCCCATTCATCATATCACATTTATTATCCATTGCCTGACTGATTGATTCATTCTTTTATTTATAAGTTTCTGAGTGAGTGAAGGGGAAAGTTTTGTTTCCTGCTGATCCATAATAGCATACATCTTACGTGGAATGCCTAAAACCTGTTAGAAATGCCATAGAGGATGAAAGAAATCATGCAGGAAATACTGTATGATCGTATTCATTGTGCACCGATGCTGTACGCTGGCAGATTTTGTACTGAAATGACATGACGCACATGTACACGCGCACACGACATAGCGTTATGATTAGTAAGACGAAAGACTGTGAGCAACACCCTTGGTCTCAGAAAACGATCTCATTTACTGTTTTCTGCTCTGGGTATTCTCCCTTTTTTTCCCATAGTGGTGCAAACACAGTCGTAACTGTGTTTTCATTTCCATCTTTAGGTTTTCTTTCACCGGTTTTCCCTGCTGTGAGAAAATCTGAGAGTGCGGTGCAATGTTATGTCCCACCATATGTGTTTGTTATTTTTCTTTTTTTTTCTCTCATTAAATCTGGGTTGGGAGTCTAGAAGCCTGCAGTATCTCATGTTTTATTTATGGAGAAGATGTGTCGGCTCTGCTCGTCTTCAGCCGAGGCTTTTTGATCTTCTTTCATTAGAGGATGTTCAATATTTATCAGTGCAGTTTCCCATTATTCTGCCCATGGATAGGTCCGACTCTTTTCTGCTTCAGCATCTCACGACAGTCATGGCTTTCTCATAGCACACATTTGTTAAGGAAATGATACAGTTTTTTTTTATTCTGAAATGCTGCAAATAGATAAAGGGAGTTTATCTGTTGGATAAAAATAGGGTTTTCTGAGATCTAGGAAGCACTTGACCAGATGCCTGTAGTGGGCCTTATTTGAAAATCGTTTTCATCTCCTTCAAGTCCAGTATCTTCTATAGTCATCTGTTAGTTTGAAACTGCACTTAAAGGAGACGCCACACTATGCTGAGAGTTGTACACCATGAAAAGAATATCAAATCCTTTATCTGCGGCGGCCATATCTTTTAATTCCCTCCGCAAAAAAGTTTAAATACATTATTTGAACTGTTTCCCAGCATGGCATTTCTGTGATTCGTACACAAATAGCATCTCTATATGTGGTGAAGTGTTTTCCCTCGGTGTTTAAAATGCTCCAGAACAGTCATCTTTATCACCGCGGTGTTTGCTGAATTTCACAATTGTTGCCTTAAATCACGTCTCAGCTGTTTGCATGCATTTTCCCCGGGCTAGTTATACGGGTCTTTTTGAATCAGAGCGCTGATGAAGAATCCGTTTGACCTTTCAGACAAGGAGCATTAACTAAAATTAAAGCGGCAATCTGCGGTGTTTGTGTTTGTTGTCCTTCTGTCTTTGTCTCCATCTTCGTCACTGAGTGCCCGTCACGGTGGCATTTTTGGGCCGCACTTCCACAGGCATCAATTAAACGGTATATGGGACTACGACTGCAATGATTTTCTATGCTAACTACACAGTTTTGCATCAAAAAATGAAGGAAAATAACATATAACTGACTGTCATATCGGGTCACCTGTATTCCAAGGTCAAAGCTGTTAATGCTCTTGTTTTAGTTTTGGTTTCTACTCTGTACTTCTGTATTCTCTTTTTGATTATTTGACATTGGAGTTAATTTCACAAAGCCATTCATAGATCAAATGATGATATGCAGACAGATTATGTTGGTGGTGGTCTCATCCATCCATTCTCATCCAAAATTTGTGCCCCTGAACTTCCAGTGCACCAGGACAGACCCTGCCAGTAACCAGTAATTAGAACGGCAAATGCGAAAGCTGGAATTAATGACACCTTAAATCACCATTGTTTTATATTTACCGGCTATAGTTTGTGGCAAAATGCACATTCATCATTTATCCAAACAAATATTGCTTTGAAGAGTTCACTGATGCCACGCCAGCTCAGTCTGCTCGAGCCTGTCTACATCAAACCTCTGGCCCTGCTGGGGGGTGTGTACACCTCTGCTCTGTTTGTTGATGCTCTGAGGTCACCCCGCATCGGTACGAGCTGTTGCTAGTCAGACTGCCATGTTAGCAATCAGACTCAGTTTGCAAGGCTGACAGCGGGGGCAAGTCTGTCACCCGCGCTGAGGTCAAGCCTTTCAGCATGTCGCTGCGGGCCGAATGCAAAATTGCGAGCTCATGGAGGGACGTGAGCGGAGTGCTATTGTCCGTGGCCTTCAGGTGAGCTGAGTGAGTAATCAGCGAGTGGAGCCCATTATGAAAAATGTAAAAACATGTACTTTTACTCAGCATTGTACAAATGGACAGACGCCTTAAAAATAGGAAGCAGTTAATCATACTATTGTGAGCATTTGCTGCAAAGTTGGGATACAATTCTTAAAGTCCTGGATTCTTAATTTGTTTATTTATTTATTTATTTATTGCTTATTTTTAGACTTTATTTGAGGGACAGTACACATTAATTAACATCTGCAACAGCTGTAAATATGTCAGTGTTAGCCAAAGCTAATTTTCAACTGTAGTCCCTGGGCCATGATGTTAAATAGGCAAGAGCTAGAGGAAGAGAAGCCAAATTAGAAAGCACAAAAGCATGTTGTGCATAGATAGATCAGATCAGTTGTACTTAATTTTCTTGGAATTGTGTTATTGTTAATATAAAATTAACCAGTTAAACCATCTTGCAGTGGTGCAATTTGATCCACCTGGCAGACCAGCGGGGGGAGGAATGCAGGTTACCATGAAATCTGAAAATATTTCACTCAGCACAGCGAAAGACGTGATCTACAGCCTTCACTGCAAAGCAGATTGCAAGCGGTTGAAACTTTCGCTCTTACATAATCTTAAATCATACCCTTCGGAGAGAAAATGAGCACTCCAGAGGCTTCTGTCAGATTTTAAAGGCTTACAATAACAACTTGGCAAGGTATAGCGTGGGTGGTTACAACAAAAAGGCTGAGATGTGCACCGCACTGCATTTTAGTGTAATGTCTTCACTTCACAGGTATGGGGATATTTGAAGCCTAATTTTAAATGGCTTCAACAGCTTGTGAGAACACCCTGCAACTGTGGAGGTCAGAAACAAGAGGTATATTTTACCTAAAACACTTCATGGGAACGAACCATACAATAATCTGAAATGGCAAATGAATACTATCAATAAAATGAAACTTGGTGTTGGAGGTAATGAACTAAGACTCATTTTAGGCGTTTTAACAAACAGCAAAAACAGCAAAATGACAACATTCCAGGTCAGCGAGGGATCAGTGGGCAAATTGAAAAAAAAAAAAAAAAAAAAAAAATAGTGTTGCTGATAAAAGTCTTGCCACAGGACTCAAATCGCTCTCAGTCTTGCTCGGCCTCTTTTTTTTTCAAATGTTGCAAAGGAGTGGTGGCAGTACAAAGAAAGGCTAGACAGAAGAGAAAAAAAAAAAACAGAGGCGGCTCTTTGCAGTAGGTCTCTGATGTGCTGGAAGACTTCTCTTGGATGTTCAACGCAATACCTCCTTTCCTTTGCCACAAAACAGATTTGTTGATTACCCCCTGGGACAGCGCTGTGCACCAGGAGAAACGCGTCCCGTCTCATGTTGCACGTCAGACACTTTATTGCCGAGACTTTTCTCATCAGGCTCGTCTGCCTCTAATTTGCTCTGCAGTTGTGAGTGTCAGTTACCATGAGCGGAGAAGCCGTTTGTCCTTTTATCGCGTTGTCTGTCTTGATAACGCAATGATGCTTCATCCGGCATCGGCTGAGACAGCGGACTTTCATGAAGAAAATGGTGATCTTGTAATTAAAAGCGCAAACATGTTTTTATTTTCTGTGCCAATTTATATCAGTGGACGCCTGAGGCTACATGTGAAGGTGTATCCCGCGCAGTTCTGTTAAAAATTAGCTTTGAGAATTAAACTGAAATTAAACCGACCTCAGCGGTGCTTGATTGGACGTTTTGATCGGGCCTTTAGTCGGCTGTCCATTAAGCAGTGTAATCTTACCTCCAGCGCTTTACCAGCATGAAAAGAAAAACATCCATAAGGCCATGGAGTAGGTTAACGAGGCCTTGTAGTTTTCAATTAAGGAAATTAACAGAGGGTTAGCCTGGGCCAAGGAAAACATAAAATCACAGGAGCCTATCCAGTAAACATGAGGTATACATGAACATATAGCTATAGTAAGCATATACACTCCTGATCAAAATTTTAAGACCAGTTGAGAAATTGCAAGAATTTACATTTTGCACTGTTGGATCTTAAGAAGGTTCTAAGTAGAGCTTCAAAATGCAAAAAGAAGAAATGGGAGTGAGACAAAAAAAAAAATTGAGATAGAAACAACCATTAAACTGAAATAGGCTGATCAAAAGTTTAAGACCACTGCCTTTAAGAGCCCAAATCTTCACAAAAATGTGGATTCAGTGTCATTTTCTGTCAGGAATCCACACTGTCATGACCTCCTGATGGGAAAAATTCAAAAATTTTTTTTTTTTTTTTTTTTTTTTTTTTTTGTCTCACTCCCATTTCTTCTTTTTGCATTTTGAAGCTCTGCTTAGAACCTTCTTAAGATCCAACAGTGCAAAATGTAAATTCTTGCAATTTCTCAACTGGTCTTAAAATTTTGATCAGGAGTGTATTAATACATTCTGTGTTTTATTGAATAGATGTCTTTCACATCCAAACAGACAAGGCCTTTCTCTGCCTCACTCTATCAATGCATAAATCTCCATTGTTTTCATTATTGCCTCTTGTCCACTCAGCAGCCAAAGGGAGGTCACTCAGAATCTAATGAAATCGCAGTTTCATATGACAAATTAAGTCGCAATACAGTAAATGCGGTTTAAGAGCGAGGGGGGCTATGATAGCTGAATGTCTGCAGATGATTGTGCCATTTCCGCTGGTCGCCCATGGGATCCAGTTAATGTGATTGCATTAGAGGAAACAGTGGTATGCACTGATCATTCGCTCATATGTAACTCGAAAGAGTCTTTTATTGAACTTTATCGGGGGCGCTTTTTTTGATTTTTTCATCGGCGTTCGCGTGCACGGGCGCGTGTGCACGGGCGTCTAATGAGCGCTGGAAAATTGCTCGAAAAAGCATGATCTTAAGACTTATTGCACAATAATCCCCTGTGATTAAATTGAGTGCTACTGAGATGAAAGACCAGACGTGATGGCGGCCAGTGGGGAGGACCTCGAGGCACGCCTGGGCAGCGGCAATGCAGAGAGCCTGTCTGCAGTATCCTGGTAGCAAAGCCACTTAAAATGTCACAGGGTGTGATTGCAGCTTTTGGCCTTTTCCCTGAACATTTTACAGGGAGGTCAGAGGTCGGGGTCAGCTGACAGTGACCATGGAGCTAATAAATGTTCACTGTCTTGGTTTGGGACACTTCAGCAGGGCCATAAGAGAGCTCTCTAGGCTGCCACCCTACCACCCAACTTAGTTAATTACTATCCACTGTGCAGCGTCTAATAAAGCAAATACGCCATGAACAAAAGCATTAGTTCATTTTCTCAGTCCATGTAATCCCTTTTTAGCATCATGAAGCTTGGCCGTTCTCTTTTGTGAATTAAGTCTCCAATCGATGCGACTTGGATGCCTTTGAAATGTAGGAGGAAACTGGAGGAAACCCATGAAAACAACAGGAATGCATGCCAACGCCATGCATGCAGAAAGGGGCTGGGAATTGCACGTGGTTCAGTTTTGCTGCTCGCTCGCCACCGTGCCATAAAAAAAATAATTGTTTTTTTTTTTTTTTTAAAGCTTGCAGTGTGGCTTCAGCATCAAACGAGTTTCCCTCCACTATCCTCGCTTATTGACGCGGTCGGACAGGCAATCGCGAATCATTCGGCGCTTTGTGTTTCTGCAGAAGCCGCTTCCTTTCTCTCGCGCCGCACAGAAAATGCACCTCACATTTTAAAGAATGGCCGAGCTGCCCGACCTCCACCTCTACAATTAGTTTTGCCTGATGCAGCTCTCCCTCGTATTGATCCAGGCTCTCCAGCGCAGACAGGGAGAGAATGAATGAATGTGCTCGCCTCTCTCTCTCTCTCTCTCTCTCTCTCTCTCTCTCTCTCTCTCTCTCTCTGTGGCCACTGTAACCAAGTGGTACACCGTCTGCACAGTATGACTACATTTGAATTTTGTCAATATACATCACATATGCAACTCCTGCACCTACATGTTTCAAGCTATTTTCAAGTATTCAACTTTGACATAAATAATAATACAAACCAGATTATGCGGAATAAAAAAATGCATGTGTGTGCTATGGGTAGTCCATTAGATAATACATTTTGTCATACCTTTAACTCTGTGCTTACATTCAGGGCCTGCGAAGTGTAGAAGAGTTTCAGTATCTGTCGTCGGCCTGTTTATGGACTACCGGGATCTGAATAAGAGCCGGGATGTGATCATTTACTCCTTCGCTCATTGGTTTATGTGCTTTTCTTGCAGCGAGCATTGCTCAGGGGACTCGCGCTATACGCTGTTTAGGCAAAGCGAAGCCTCAAGAGTGTAAGGGAAATGGAGTACGCTGTCGTGCACCAGGCAGCGTTGTAGAAAAGTCAACAAGCATCAAAAACAGCTGGAGGTTGGTGCAGCGCAAATGGAGACACCAGGAAGTAGCGTGGTTATTATGTAACTAGAGCACTTTTTTGTTTTTTTTTTGTTTTGTTTGTTTTGTGCAGATGAACAGAGGAGGTTCAAGAAAAAGAAAAATGATAGGAGAATGTATAGAAGAATGCCTTGTGCTTGAACACAGGTATAATCCAAAACGCCAAAGGGTCATAAAATAGTACAATAAATGCAATCAGATCAATATTCATATGTGCACCCACACAGGTGCATAAACACATGCACATGCACACGTGTTTATTTGTAAAACCAGGCACATAAGCACCCTGGAGATCATGGCAATGCATAGTTTCTGACATAAGGCATTGATTATACTGTATAAAATATAACTTTCCCCTCCACTCAAGCACCTGTATAACTCCTGCTTACATATTTTACATTCGCTGAGCAAATAATCCAAAGTCATATCGGTTCCACATGACAGTTGGTGGTATATTCTGCTATTCTGAGCTCGGTGACTAACACAATGCAAACGGCATGTACAAACAAAGCAAGAAGTAATAAATAAGACTAATATTGCAACTGGGCAGTGTGGAATATCATGTATTTTCCAGCAGCGCTCTTATTAGTTCTGATAGTACAGATGTAATCATAGACAAAGGCATAGATATTGTTCTGTACACGGCTCTGCACATATTGTGCCACGACTGTCAATACGCCATGCTTCTTAGGAGACATTAGAGAAATCTCGGCGGAGGGAACACGCATGCTCTTCTTGTTAATGCGCTGACAAGTCATCGAAGTCACGTTTCTCGTGCTTGTGAGCCACGTGGCTGGTAGGAAAACTAACTTCTGTGAAAGTAATCACACTGCAGTACAGGCTAAATGGATTTGTTTTCCCCCTATAAATTAAACGCCTGGTTAATAGTATAAGGCTGAGATGGGTCCCATTATGATGAGTGTTTTCAATATTTAATTCCATTTAGAAAAGCTGCAATCACAATTTCTTTGGCTGCGTCCCTCCTCCATTGTTGGGGTCAGTTTACTTTCAGTTCTGCCAGATCACAAATTGTTTTTCTCCCAAATTAGAACATTTAGACACTTTTGCCACTTATCCAGTCAATAGAGAGGGGCCAAAAAAAAAAAAAGAAAAGAAAAAAAAGAAAGAAACATGAATGCCCTATCATTAGAAAATGAATTAAACGTTTTCAGTTTACAACCACGGACTGAATAGAAAGTGAATTTGCTCTAGCCGCGTTCTCATCCAAATAAGTCGCTTTTCTCGAAACCGCCGGGCACTTTTCAGGCAGCTGCACATTACAACAGACTGCTAATTATTAAGTGACATGCTCTTTTCATTTGTTTTTGACGATGCACATTAGCCTATCAGAAGTCCAAGTTGGGTTTGAATGTTTTGGGCAAAAGCTGTCGGCTTTATTTATTTATTTATTTATTTTTCTCCAGGCACAGTCTCGAAGAATTAAATGGATCAATTCGTCCAGTCCATGAAGGCTATTCCCTTTCTTAGACTTGTTTCTGATTTAATCGTTGTTCTGAACGGATACGCTGAAGCCATGCACTGAAACTTAAACCCCAAAATCACCTCTAATGCTGAAAAGCACCGTGCCTGGTCTTTGATGGTAGTTCAGCTGACTACATTTGCCTATACTAGCTGCTGGCCAACATTTAACATTGGTATCATGTTAACACCAGTAGCTAGTTTGTGTACATATGTCATATTTACTTGATTTTGGCGAATCCACTATGTCTGCTCCTAGAGAGTATCTGTCATTAAATTAATTACATCTCCCTATATAAGAGGCCAAGTGGTGAGAAAAGGATAATGTGAGAATTTAAAGCCCGCATGAAATGGACTTTTACTTTCTTGATTTGATGTATTTCCTGTTGAAACAGGAAGTTTGGACGGGACATAGTGCAGGGAAGGATCATTCACACATGCACACTAATAGGATCTCAGTTTGGGAGAGAAACACAAATTTATTTGAAGGGACAGGTGGATGAGAGAGCAGGTTTTATTGGTTGACATTTTAATGATGTAATGATGTCACTATTTAAGATCCTTAGAAGTAAATGTCATGTGAAGTCATTTCATGTGGACTTTAAAGGGCCATTTAGGCAGTCAACAAGAACCAAAAAGTACCTGACACATGAACTTGGGTTTTTATTACAATCATTTTCTGGAGGTTTAAATTACTGGGGTCAAATTGACTCCACTTGTTAAAAAAACTTAATAAATCTGAAAGTAACAGATTGGGTAATATGTGGTCTGTTGTACATGATACAGAAATCATGTAACTGAATAATGTTTAGACTCCTACTGCTGATCAAGTGTCGCTCAAGGTACAGCCCTTCAGTATTTCTACCACCAGTGACATTAAGGCTTCTTTTCATTGGGCCTGAGAAGATTGTGGCGTCTCTATGTGGACTCCCAAAGGCTGAGCACTACATGGCAAAATGAGTGACCACAGTTTGCCATGCATAGCCCACCATGGCAGTACTGCATGCCATGGGAAAAAAACCACAGCCACCAGAAAGTGATCAAGGGGGCCACTTCAAATGTAGTGTGCATTGATATTCTGAAACTGCTACAGACAATATAGCATCACCTCCTTCTCACCCCTCTTGCAAAAAAAAAAAAAAAAAAAACAACTTCAGCAGCAGCCCTGTTTTGATTTAAGGACAACCCTGAGTAATTTAAGGACAAAACGGTGAAATGAAGCTAAGTTAAACAGAGTGTTACATAATGCATCTAAGCTCCGAGCCCTGCAGCATTTTAAATTGGAATTTGTCGTCAAGCCAACGCTGACAGGCCCGGACTAGTGCAGGAAAAAAAACAACAACAACAACAAAAAACAAACATCATTTCAAACGCTCAGCAATTTTCATCTGCCTTTCATGGACACAGCAATTAGCGATGTCTCAGAATTGCCGCTTTAACAATGCAAAGGTGATTTGCTGATGGAGCGTTGATGGGTAAGGAGGGAATTCAATCAAAATCCACAGGTAGTTTATGGAGCGTTGTAGCAGGCGGCATCAAGTATAAAATCTATTAAGTGAGGAGGGTGCAGTGTTAAGGCAGGGTGTTGTGCAGTTTAAAGAGGAATGGAGGTTAATAACCATCAATACTGTGGCTGCTAGTCTGAAATAAGCAGACGCATTGGAACCAAAATGGACCTGTGCATTTGTACTTTAGACATCAGCATCAGTTTATATCTGATATCTCATGTGTATCACACTCTAAAACAAAATGCACGTCATTCAAAACAATCAGATCAGTGTGAAATTGAGTATTTGTGTCCCGCCCTCTCTCCAGGGGCGTCCAGTTTATCAATCAGTTCACTTCGTGTTAAATGCTGCATTGCATTGCACTCAGAACTCGGGAATTTATAGCATCCGACTCCGAAAAAAGTGCAATGTAATGGCCGTCGAAGTCGGGATTCCAACTCAAGCATGATCCATGTAGGCCGAGTCGGCCGAATCGTCGTCATAGCAACATGGCGGTGCACACAGTGAACAGTAAGCAGACTTACCTGCTCGTCAATTTTGACTTTAATTTAATGCTTGTGAAATGGAATAATTAAGACGGGACTACTCAGAAGCATATGGTGTGTGTAAGTCTTCAATCTGTGTTTCTGATGTTCAGAGGCTAGCCAGACAAACATCAGTTCTCTGCAGGCATCCATGTTTTCCCAAGCTGATGCACTGGAGGTCAGAGGTCGGGAAAAAAAGGACACGGAGCTACCGACTTCCGCCCTCCAGTGGAATGCAGCATAAGCTCTGTTCTGAGTCTAATTTTTCTTTGTTGGTTCTTTGTGTGTTTCCTGAGTCTCTCTGTGTTACCTGCCTTTAGTTCATATTAAATATGTTCAACTCTGCAAGCGTTGAGTGTGAGTGTGACTGTCTTCCTCCCAGCTGTGCCTCACTCCACCTCCACTGCCCCTCATCCTCATCATCCTCTTCATCCTGGCTGTGGCCGCGGCTTTGTTCCTAGTTGCTGTCCCGTGCTGCTGTGGCCGTGTCGCCCGCTTCCTTCGAGGCCTCCTGTTGCTTTTGCTGTCTCTTTATTGTTTTATTTTGTAATATGAGAGCATCTGCTTTAGTCTGCATTTTTCTGCTTTTTGTCTGACCACGAAGGGGCCTCCTCTCTGTGTGGTCCTTCTCAAGATTTTCCTCCATTTTTCTCTGTTCCAACTGTTTTTATTTATTTTTCTTCTTATTTTTTTTCCCACTGAGGATTAAGTCAGGGGGATGTCATCCTATTTTGTCTGTAAACAGCGACTTGAGGCTCTAAATAATATAGACTAAGAATTTATTTTTAACGCTAATTAGTGTTACATCGCACAGCAGTGGAAACTCCTAAGAGTCAGGGACTCGCATACAGAAACTTTCACACTTCAGAGTTTCTGGTCAACATTTTTACATCCGATCAGGCTGTGAGCTGACAAAATGGTCTGTCATGTCAGTGGCAAACCGAGTCAAAAATTTAATTTCTTTCTAAATTTAAGTAAAACTTGAGGAAAACCATTGCAAAGCAATTTACCAGATGTACCTGCCTCTAGTCTTTTCTCATTCTAAGTACATCCCTTCCTCTGAGCGTGCTCGGTCTGTGGGTGTACTGTTATGCTTGCCTGTTTCATTCCTTGATGACTAAATTACAATCATTTTACACCGACGAGATAATTGTTCTGATTTCCTGATGATTTATCGCCGTGCCCGTCGCTTCTTTTCCTGATGAGCTGTTGATTTGGTATTGAAGTCGATTGTATTGACAGTTGATAAATCACATCAATGTGATTATGCGGAGTTTAAGGCACCACTTCAGGCTACTTTTCCGATTTTGGAGACAAGCCAAGGTTCCCAAGCTGTGCAGGGAGGAATCAAAGCAGGGTGAGAGGAGATAAAAAAAGCAAATGAAAAGAGTAGGATTGGAATGAAATAGCTACAATTATGCTTTGGTATTAAATTTACACATATATTATGGTAAAGTTAGGTTCATAATTTCCTCCCATTGTAGAAATAATGCTGCTGAGTTCTAGGTCGAATAACCTGGGTTGATACTAGACACCAGTGATAATGACTCGGACTCAAACACACAAGGTACAGTCTTTGGCAGAAATTTTAGTACATCACTTAAGCCCACTTAAGAACTCAAGGAAGTGCTCAAGGGCAAACAGCAGAAGATTGTGGTAATATCTGGCAGCTCCCGCATGCGATGTGTTTCTGAACGGTTGTCGAAAGTCATTCTGAGAAATGTAGGACATCACCGGCTGAAGCAGAAGTAGATGAGGCAGGTTGCAGGAAAATGGGAACACCAATGAAAGTAAATTACAACACTCCATCAAAAAAAAAAAAAAAACTCCTGCAATGCATAAAACATCACAGATGATCTGCAACAGTGAAAGAGGATATGAAGGTTGTTTTTCCTTTAAAACTAAGAATGTGGGTCTGGATTATAGTTAGTTAAAGGGACGGTATCTATGACCTCCACCGACTTCGACTGGTGATGAGCTGGAATCGCAACAGCATCAGCAGAATTTGCTCCGCACACACACACACACACACACACACACACACATGCATGCACACACACACTCCTCCTTCCCCCTTGAATTATGGTAGCCTGTATTTGACATAAAGTTACACTTGAACTACAGCCATAAGTAAGGTAACTAGATAGTACAGAGTGAAGTTGTGTAAAATATTTATGGGGTGTCAAAGTTAATTTGCATTTTTAAAAAAAGCAAATAAACCTACTTTTGACCCTTAACCGTGTGCAACATCACCCAAGTTTCCCTTCAAGACGCTTATTCATGGATCTCTGAACAGAAATAAGGGCATATGGACAAACTGCAACATTGAAAGTTGTTCTGTCACAGCAATATGAAGTTAAAATATCAGCTAAATACCACCTGAGTGCTTCCAATAGTTGTAGTGGTCAGTTACTGTCGCAGCCCCTTACACACTTTTGGAGTGTGTGTGTGGGGCACATCTGGCAAGACAACAAAATTGACCAATGCAGTTACTGATTATTTATTCATTATTAATAATCTCCATGGACTCCATGGCCCATCTGCATTGCTGGGAAACATCAGATTACATCAGGGAATCCATCATATAAATCTTTTAGAGCAACAATTGTTTGTAAAATACATGTGAGTAATTTTATACATTTTAAATATGTGATTAATCAGGATTGATCCATGACTACCTTGTGATTAATGATATTAAAAAAAGAAAAAAATAATCACTGGTCACTTGACCAAAAAATATTGTAGAAACCAAAAATGGTGAATGCAATATTAGTTAAATAATTGATATTGAACAACAACCCTATTTAACCTCAAGAGAAAAATCGTACTGTCCCTTTAAATTCCTAATGCCTTATTACAATATCCCTGGTTGAACCACCCTTGGGCTATAATTGGCATCATCTGTGATTTAATTTGATGGGTTTCAGACTCTTTGTCACTCTCAAATGGACAAACAAGCTATTTAAAACTATGGCCAACATCACAGTATAAGTATACAGTATATGTGATTTACTCATTCTTTGAAACTGTAAAGGTTTGTTTACATTTATGATGTTTTTTTTTTTATTTTTTTTTTTATTTTTATATTGCAAGCGCTGCAGTCAGCCAGACTTGTCGCTTGAAATACAGTTATGGCTGTTAATAAAAAAAAAAAAATTAAAAAAAATGCTTATGTTCCAAGTCTTGCCCAACTCTTTAAAAAATCTAAATGAATACCTAAAATTTATGTGGCCAGATAGCGGCCTTAAATTTGAGGCTATCCAGAGAAAACAATTTTTGCAAAGAAAGGAGAATGCTTGCATGCTGTTAATTTTGTGCTTACAGCCATAAAGCACAACAATATCAGCGCCTGCAAAATACAGTGTGCAGCATAGCCGCTTCGACTTACATTGTCAGCTCCTATAAATGACCCAAAGAAAGATGTGCTCCCTGTAAATAAATCAAACTGTGGTGCAAGTACAGTGGTGTGTGTGTTTGCTTGTGTGCATGTGGGGTGTGTGTGTGTGTGCCTTTTTGTGGCTGTGCATCTAATCATCACTTTTTTTCTCTCTCTCTCTCTCTCTTTTTTTCGGGTGGGGAAGTATGTGGAAGAGATTACAAAACCGAGGCACACCATTTTCAAATTTCACGTGGCGCAAATGCTGATGAATGCTTTCAAGTTGAGAGGCCCGGCGCTTTGCAGTCAGAATCTGTGAACAACCCTGTGGGTACGGAGACAAAATCAAGGCTTTTACCGAGCAAGGTTGTGTAACGTGTCACATGGCCAAGACGAGCAGAGTGGTTGGTATTCTGGCAATACTTCAAGTAAACACTTATGGCAATACATCATGAAAGCAGACCTTGCTTACCATTTTCACCCCCTCCACCGACATGATAAAAAAAAGAGAAGTTTCTGCAAAAGAAAAGAAAATGTCAAAAATAAGTGACTTTATATCAGCTGTCTTCCAGAGGAAAATAAGCAGTCTTGCCAGAAGTGAATCTCAAATGAAAATTTCATAGTTAAAAAAAAAAAAAAAGAGTGTCTGCCTGACAGTTTGGGGAATCACTGAACATTTTACAAATTGCAAGTATATCTTCTGCCCTGATGTGCCATGCATTTTTCAATTAATTAGAGAACTGACAAAAATATCACACAAATGCAGTGTGTGCTGTTTTTAAAATATGTTTTTTTGCAAATTGCGCACTCCCCTCAGATCCTCACGCAGGCCTCTCCCCGAGCAGCGCTGTCCCAGAGAACAATGTTGTCCCGGTTCAACACGGATTAGCTTTTTAATCCATTATGACTCTTTCTGTATTATTCTGTTTCGCTTTCTCCCCTTGTTGTGCTCCTGCTGAGCATAGCCGTAACACCGGGTGAGGGCTTTAAAGTGGCAATAAGTAAGATTTTAACTGCCTCATAGCACAAAATGACCATAATATATCTGCAGAGTTTAAAAGGGTTGTTGAACAGTACCAATGACTCAGCGATTACTTGCCCGAGTGCTGAGATTTTTTTGCTTTTCAAAGCTCCCTTTTCCGGCCTGCACTCTGTTTTGGAATAAAAACTCCCCACCCACTGGAATTTAAGGCACTCACATTCTCCCATCTGCACACACACACACACACACACTACACAGAGAGCCTTGTGCAGGAGAAGATATGCAAGTTTCATTAATGCCATTGCAGTTTCTGGTGTTTGCCAACAGAGGCCAGTAAAGATCATACATTATTTGATGCCACTTTAATTTCCCAATTGGTGCAACTGAATGTATGCACTGTAAGGCATTTTGGATGTTGACATTTGGTCACCAATCGTCATGGTGCAGGTTTCAGACCAAACATCTGCACAGCAAGCATGAACGCTGTCAACACATCCGTGGCATTTGGAGGGTGTTTCGGGAGCTTTCATTTTACCGTCAATTTCTGAAATTGTACTCGACACCATGCAACAAATCCTAGATTGCAGCTTTGGACGAGTGCAGCGCCGTATTCGGTGCGGTCCTCCGCTTTTGTTTACGTCCTATGCCTGAGGGCACCGGACGACCGCCGGATCATTGATTTATTAGAATTGACGGCGGTTGCTGTCAACATTTTAGAGCGCATGAGATGGTACAGATGTTGGTTATCAGGGCATCAATGTCACTGCCTGGTAAGCATTGAAGTATTGTGCGCCAGACACCGGGTGAGCCGAGGTCAACTGAAGCTACGTATCTGGGCTGCCTTGATTGACGTGTGAGTTGATTGTTAGAAATGTACGTTCATGCGCGCATCAGACGGTTCACTTACCTCGGTCTCAGGCTTCCTCTGTTGTCACGGTGGAATACTTTCCATTGGCCCGAATCCGTTTTTTTTCATGTGACAGCTAACACAATCCAGCTCTATGAGTCTGTCTACTGGACACAGATATATTTAATGTTGAATGCTGAGAGCGATCTGTGCAGTCGACTGCCTGTCGTGATACTGTTCTTGAACAAAGTCTCGGGATGCGCTGTGATATTGTGTTGATGTGCAGCTGTACCTACAGTATGTCCCCATGGGAAATTCTTGTGCAGCAACTCTCATTTAAAAGCAATGAAATGAGATCGTGGAAAGAAGTAATGGAATAAAAAAAATCTCCTGCCACTTTTTATCTAATCTTATGATGAATACACTGACCCTTACTCCCTATGAGCATTTGTTGAGGTTTTTCTGCTGATAGTTGACACTGAAAACATTCAAACTGCAAATTTAACCTCCAGTGCATTCCATAACAAACAGTAATGAAAATCTCCTGTTTTTGTCAGTATTAGTGGTAATTGTATCAATTGCGGCACTGACAGTTTCCTTAAAAGAGAGATCGTACCAGTGGTTTTGACTGTATGGCCCATTTACTACAATTTCCCCACTTTTTACATTGCAACAAGCCATTTTCCAATGCATGTAAGGGTACAAAAGATTTCTCAACGTATAATCAAAAGTTCTTGATTTAAAATATGTTTCGCTTCTGCGGCTAACAAAGTCGTCGCCATTCATGCACCGAGGAAATGATAATTCGCTGTGTAAAGCGAAACGTTTGGCGAATAATTTCCAGCGGACCGGCCGTATCACTCCGCCAAAATTTCAAGTGGTTCAAGTGATCAAAACGCAACAGCGCCGCTATTACTTTGAAGAACGTTTGAAGTGTCTGAAAGTGCATTTTCAAATTGTGCAAGAGTGAATGGAAACCAACGGCTGGATAAAAGGTAGGAAAAGTGATTGAAATGGAATCAGTTCTGAAAAATGATTCTTGAGCTAAGAAAGAATTGCCAGAAACTTTAAGTAGGCTATACACCGTACATTTTGTAGATATTACACTAACCATGGAAAAACACTGGTGTGGTCCTTTAATTCAAAAAAGTAGATTGAAATGGTTGTTGGCATTATAAACAGGCATTCCTTCCGTGTATTCTGTAAAATTTTAGGTCTGAACTTCCCTTTTTTTTGCCCTTTTTTTATGAAAAAATACTTGGATTTTAAAAAAGTGATATGATATATGACATGTGGGTATTCTGAGAGCGATTTGCTGCGTGCCACATATTCAACTGGATCATAAAATGTGACTTTGCTTTCCACTGTTTACATTGCACCTCTCCACCCAGGCTCCTGTATTCCTTGGTGTCGCTTGTATCGCATTAGACACACCGCGGCTCTTCATATTGAAAAATAATAACTGTTTACACAAGCTGCCCTTGACATGATTTGTGTCGTGGAGTGTAAATAACACAATAAGATCAATATTTGACAAGCCATACTGTAGATTGCGCACACATTTTTTTTTTTTTTTTTTTTTTTTTTTTCCTAAGCGTTCGCCCCGGGGGGAAACGACTTCAATCTCGCTCCGCCAGTGTTGACAGACGATTGACAGGCCATGGTGTCAATCATGCCTCCAGGTGACGCTGTTTGCACGGCAGCGCCAATAACAAATTAGCATATCTGTCAGAGGGTGTCAGACAGAGTACCTCGACACCGGGTCAACAGCTGTTGCGGATGTGATTAAAGTGGCTGCCGAGTAAACACAAAATAGCCTCATAAAATAGGCTACTGCTTAATTAAAATGCACAACTATCAGATCACTCGCAGTCCTCCACCCTGGCTGGTGGGAAAAGAAAAATTTTGCACACAATTGTCAGCATTATTTCATATTCTGTTTGCAGCATCCCTTAAAGAGGCGGCAAAACCGATCCGATTGCTTTCTCTGGTCTCCAGTTTTGTTCGGGAAATAGCGTGTTTCCCGTGCATCCACACCGCGGCTCTCCTGGAGGAACCCGGAACCGCCGCGAAGAGCCTAATGCAATGCAAACCAACTCGCCAGCAAACGTATAGAGCGCGGCCCAGACGTCTCCGCCCACACGCGCGCACGTGTGCATACATCGGCAGTGCAGGAGGCGTGACTCGTCTGGGTCGCGGCTGAAGGCAGCGCTCACGGTGACTGATGTGAGGGGCCCACGCCTGGCTGGTCACTCTGAGAGCCTGAATGCTTTCTGTCTCTCTGTATCTGTTCTCCACTCTCTCTCTCTCTCTCTTTCTCTCTCTCCCTCGCTCTGTAATCGGAGGTCATCGGTGGAACTGTCAGGCATTTGCAGCATGTAATTTCACACGGAAAAATTGCTACACGAGGGTGTAGATGGACAGGCGAATGGACTGCTCTGCCACTCAGTCGGCCAATCAGAGAGACAGACAGCTTAAACATACAGCGGTAAATCACATAACTCAGCAAACGTGCTTTAATTGCCATTTCTTTATGAGTACATATTAACTCATTGTGAATATTATGTCATATGGTGACTAGTTCATAGCACTATAATTGGACTCACTCATCACAGAGTGGATCAGTTGACCTGCTCGTGCTGAGACGCTTGCACAAAACACATCTTGACATCCGTTATGTAAGCCTCCTTTGCGCTAATATGTAAGATTCAACATGATGGATGTCTTTGCAGCAGAGAGGCTCTGAGCAATAATGCATCCGTGTTTTCACAGTGAAACCGCAGAAGCAGGGTGTCTGTCGTCTGAAGCTGACAGTGGCTCACTTCATTTGAGGAGAACGGGGCTTGAATGGGGACATTTGCGAGGTTTTTTTTTTTTTTTTTTTTTTTTTCTTCTTTCCCTGAGATCTGAAGCAAAATCTTCAAGCCAGCTCTGTCCACGCGGCTGTCACCAAAGCTTGTTGAGTTCCTCTCTAAACACTCCCCGCTCTGAATTTGGAGTCGAGCCTTCTCCTCCTTTTTTCGTGTCGCCTTCAGTACAAACGAGCGCAAACACAGTAAGTGCTGAAATCTGCTGTTCTGTGGCGCTCCAAAGCTCTATTTTAGCACAATCTGGCGGAAAACAAAGTCGCGTTTCGCGTTTGCTTTGGCACGTCGAGAGCCCCCAGACGAATCTTTTAATGTGTCTTCCATGCCAGAGCGCTTTCAACGCGCCGCCGCCACACCGACCAGACACAAAACTACAAATAAACGCCGTTTCACGCGAGCAACCCAACGATCTGTGTCTGCGTTTTACAGATGTACATGAGTTAGCTCTGATATGCTGAATGGTGAATATATTTCTGAATAATGTCTCATCAATATTGCATTCGGAGAGCACTGTGGCGACTGTGATTTATATCGATAGATCTCTAAATTGGTTTCCTAATGGCATTCCGGCAATAGCCTGAGGGGTAGAGAGGCAGCAGTGTAATTGTAACATGGCTGGTCAAAATCCTTGGACAAGCCGGGAGAAGCTGCTCCTGATGAGCGAGTGAAAGAAGCTCTCCTCTCCCTCAAGAGCTGCTGTCATTGTCGCCTTGAGTCAGGCACTTAACCACCAACTGCTCCAGATTGCGGTTGGACAGGCACCTCCCAGACATATGTGTGTGATTGTATTTATTTATTTATTTCCACGCTTTCAAAAAAAAAAAAAAATGGCCATGTGGGATTGGATCCCGCACGGTAAATGACTGAGGAAAAAAAAAAAAACGACAGTGGCACGTTTGCTTTCCGGTTAAACCAACAAGACGGGGTCCACATGCCTCTGTGTCCCGGCTGTTCACGGCGTGCCGCGTGCCTAATTTTAATAGCGATCACGCCGCCGTTTTAATACTGCAGCATCTCTGTGACATGATTCTCTCAGACGTGAAGACAAGCCTCTAATCCTAATAAATGTGAGATAAATAACGCAACAGGGTGCTCCATCATTCTGCTTTTTTTTTTTTTTTTTCGGATATGCAGCTACTGATGTTTGTTTACCACCAAAAAAACAAATTGAGCCTCTTGTCCGCTGTTTGCAGTGAATCTTCATGATGTGAATTTGATCCGACCGGTTCAACCTTTTTTGATTCATAAAAAATAAAGCAGCATTTTTAGTTTTTTTTTTTTTTTTTTTTTTCTTTCTGCAAAGGGAGGTCAGAGGCCAGGGTCAGATGCAGAACCGGTAGGGATGTCTTGCTCGTGGATGCCTCAGCAGGGTAGGTTCCTGCCAAAAGGGGCTACACCAGTTTAATGCAGCCTCCCAGATGATCAAAGCTAATACTAATAATCCATTCCTGTGACAAAGCAAGTGCACGCTCCATTTAAGAAAAACTGGGTCAGATATTCACCTGATAAATGAGCGCCATTGAGATGATGTGCTGGTTGAGACAAAGCGCTGTTCCTCATTGGACGGCGGACGAACACCATTAAAGATAACACACTTCCATGAATCTCTTAATAACTGCCTCTTTCCTCCCTTTTGTCTCACGCCTCTCTTGCCTTCGCAACACCCGCACTCTTTTGTTGCGATATCCGTTGCCGTCCCCAGACTTCCAATGAGGGAAATATGCATGCAGCACACTAGAAATATGTGCATTGCTCTGCAGTGATTCATAACAGCGTTGCATTTTAATCCTTAGTGGTGAATTAACCAAAAAAAGAAGTGCATTAGGAGGCATTCATTATGCAGAGCAATGACTCAGAAGTAATGTGCAAAATTGCTAGGACTTTGCAATTCATTATTGTGACCGATTTCCACACTGGATAAATAGAATAGAATAAAATAATGTAGAATAGAGTAAGGGGAAGGAAAAAAAAACTAATTGACTGCTGTAGAGATGGACTGGAAAGACTGATGTCATGCTGGTGAATTTAAAGATTATCTGTGCGGCATCTCTGCTTTATCGGAGAATGCAACAAGGTCAGTGTGAAATCTGGAGGAGAGATTGACTGGCACATGAAAAGGTCACTTGTCAACGCCGTGACGCCGTGAGGACGTAACACGAGCCGCCACAGCGCCTCACCAGTCACCATTCTGCACCATAAAGGAAGACACACTGGAATCTCTCAGGCTTTGGTTTTGACATGTATTCAAATCTGACGCCTGATGCACGAGCCTGTGTTTAGCAGGCATGCACGTAAACACACACCTGCGCCATCCTCTGCTTTTTATGGCTTGCCACTATTCTGCAAAAAAAAGAAAACAAAAAAAAAAATGCAGCCATGTTGCATGATATGATGCGGCATGTGCGTGCACGTGTGTGTGTGTGTGTGTGTGTGTGAGAGCGTGCACGCGGCGTTTTTTGCTCGTATGCACATTTTGCTTGCGTGCGATTGATTTAGATTGTTCACTGTCATTTATTAGCAGAACCAGACTGCAGCCTCAACCTGCCGGAGGCACCAGGAGCTATTTAAAGAAATCGGAGCCACACCATGTCTCCAAATGAAGAAGGGGGAGGAGGGAGGAGGGGGGAGGGCAGCGGGGAAGGGAGAGAAGGTTGGGATGAGAGAAGGAGAGAGAGAGAAAGAGAGGAGAGCTGGAACAGAGGCAGAGAGAGGAAGGAAAATGATGAGCTGGTGGTGGAGGTTGGTAGAGAGGAAGGAACTGTGGAAGTCGGGAGCGACTGGAAAGAGAAATGAGGGAAAAGGGCAGGAGGAGGGGAGGGGAGTGTGTGAGCTACATGGTGCTGCTAAAATAAGAGAGGATAGGGGTTATATAGCGGGAGGGAGAGATAGGAGGAAAGGCGGAAGGAGCGAGGGAGAGATGGAGGGAAGAGGGAGTCGAGGACAGAGGTACAGAAACCCGTCTTTGAACTGAGGAGGAGGAGAAAGGCGCAGAAAAAAAAAACAGAGCAGGAATAGATACAGGGACAGAGTACGGAAGGAAGAGAGCGAGGGAGATACGAAGTGGCTGTTCCTGTTCCAGGGACACAAATTAACGTCTAGAAACTTGCAGTCTCGCCCGCCGCGCCTACAGAATGTGTAGTGACAAAAATGCAGCTACTGTAAAGTGACAAGACACTAGAGAGTGCTTGCGGACCGTGGCAAAAAAAAAAGGAAGATCCCTACAGCATGTCTTACATTTTTCTCACACGTTTAAGTTTAAGTGACAAAAAAATGGAGTGGAAATGCAATGAAACCAGAGTTCGAAAAAAGACATAGAGCTAGATTGAGATGCTTGTAATAGCCATGAGAATGTGTATTCGGTGCTCAGTTGGGCCCTAAGTGGTTGAGATATTTGGAGCCCGTTGGAGATTAAAACTTGGATAGGCTGCACTATCACCCAAAGCATCATATGAATGCGCAAGTGCTCTCAAACGAGCCTATTTTTCCTCATCAACACTTCTGATTGTTCGCCAATTGTCAAGATGCCGTGCCTTCAAAACTATTGCATGCTTTGTCAGCAACACAAGGAACCTCAAGCCAGTGAAGAAATTAGGTCTTTTTTTATTTTCATTTATTTATTTATTTATTTTTTGCTTGAACTATAGCTGCAATTAAGCCATGTCTGCTTGTTTTTTAATGGGATTCAAATTATGGTGTGCTTCACTGCCCCGAGATATAATACAATTTAACTGGCTACATTTTACCGGCAAGATGAGAAAAATAATCTAGTCGCTGCTAGCGCTGTTCCCCGGAAAACACTTGTTTCTCTTTGTGGGCAAGTTGCGACTCACTTCTCTGAATTATCACGAAAGGCTGTGTCCGTGAGATGGTCAAATCCGTGTATTTTTAGGAGCGGAACCAAAATAAACACGCATATTCACATGCATGCGCCCAAACACACCAGACCTGGGTCAGAGCATTTGCAAATGATTCTGTTTTTTTTGTTCCAGTCTGCAACCGGTGTACCAGATGGGTTGAGTTTGCCCCATCTGGCCTGGGACTTTTGTCACATGTCGTCCCCCGCTCTCTTATTTCCCCGTCTCTATCTTCTGTGACTATCTAATGAAGGCAAAAAAAAAAGATTTAAAAAATGTAAAATGTGCCTTTTTTTTTTTTTTTCAAAATGAGGGCCGACTCGTCTACCACTGAGACTGCATTGAAGTGTGTTTTAAGTGTACTCGACGGTCTGCAGGAGCGAGGTTAGCACAATCTGATACCACGGCACGGGCTAATGAAGCAGTCATTAATAAGATAACAGGCAAATATAATGAGATTAAAAAGAAAATGCCTGCAACCCCGAGCTGTCGAGTGGCCAGAAATCCAGCTTGAGAAAACAAAAGTGTGCTTGAACATGAAGCCGACTGTAAATATGCTTGTTGAGATGATAAACAGTGACCACACACACACACACACACACACACACGACCAATACAAGCCGTACCAGGAACGACGCCTGTGCTGAGTGTGTTCATCAAAAGCAGAACTGCACATAAAGTGGATTTTTGTACACAAATGGATAATAAACATTACTGTTCACTATCCATATTTGCAAAACATGTTGTGACATAATGAAGGGAAAGGTGAAGCAAACTTCAGAGAGAGAGATTTAATGATAATTTATGCTGTAATTAGATTATGTCACATAACTCCCTTCTGCATGTTAAACATAATCTACTATACTTAACATTTCTGCTCATCTTTTCCCAAATATTTTTTGCTATCTTTTATCCATTCAATCCGTTTCGATATTCCCAGGTCGTCAAATACCACAGATTGGTCTCGCCCCTTTCATGTCGTATACCCATGCCATCAGGCATCAGGATGAGGCACATCAAGCTTCCTCGCTTTTATCACGTTTCAGTGTCACATGGTGAGGTTCATGTATAAAAACCACTCGGTTCTGGTTAGGGAAAGGTTAGGTTAAGGCAACAAAATGGGAACTGGACACAGTCTAGGTCAAACAGGAGATGGGAATCAAACTTGGGTCTGGTGCGTGAAGGTCAGCCATCGACCCTGACCAGCTCTGTGACTTTCTTGCTTTTTATATGACGTGACCGTCCCCCACATCTCATACAGACACCAAAGGGTGCCTTTGGCCTCTACTGGGTGCCTTTGGTGTCACTATCAGACGCAGAGGGACATGACCAAGCTGTGGGATTTGACACCCTTGGGAGTAGGGTTGCAAAATTCCAGGAATGTTCAAAGTTGGAAACTTTCCATAGGAATTAACAGGAATATATGGGAATTTACAAGAATAAACAGGAAATTTGTAAAATTACATGTTAGCCTAGACACAAGAGCTAAATGTAGTTGGGGAAAAAAAAAAAAAAAAAAAACATCATGCAGCATAATCTTGGTTAAAACAACCAGATTTTATGCAAATTTAGTTGAATTTCTGCCCTGCACTGTGCATTCCTCCATCACATGCACAGATCCTGCACACTGCAGCAGGACGACTGAGGCCACACGACCCGGCCTACATTTTAGCCCACGGACGACATCCAGTCAAGAAGGTTTTAATAATCTGACTCTGGTAAATACATTTGACCTATGGTATCAAAGTTTGACTAGAAAAAATAAGTCCAAATGTGTTTATACAGTAGCAGTTTAAGAGGCTATCTACGGGATAAACATAGGAGATGTGTTTCTTTTTTATTCAACATTCATATTTTATGTTGTTTAATGCAAGAATCAATTAAAGTTCTACTCAAAATAAATAAAAGTCAAAAATGTCATTTTTAAAGTTAGTATTAGTTAGGTATTAGGTAAGTTTGCGGAAAGTTTCCGGAAATTTACCAGAAATTTTCCGCCCCTTTGTAACCCTATTTGGGAGTTAGAAAGGGCTGGGCTGATGCAGGACAAGTGTGGAAAACAGCTGGGCAAGGCTACAGGATTCCAGGAGGGACATACAGTACACACAGACACAAAAGGCAAACGCAAAATGGAGGCAGATGCAACAGAGAGGGAAATGGATGTATCACGGCTGTATCACTTCATTGTGCTTTGGCGATGTATGGCGTACTCCATTGTGGCAAGCTGGGATGGACATCCTGGAAATGCCCCTTTTGTTGACTAACAGAACACAGACCAGCAACATGAACGCCGGCCTGAGGTTATCATTCATGACAGGAGCCGCGTCCACGGTGGCCACCTCGCCGCCCTGACCACACAAACGCTGAAAACCACGCAGCATAAACACCACATTCAAATAACCAACGCAACATTGAACACGACATTATTCAAAGTTAAACATGTCCCACGAGCCTTTGTGCAATACCAGTCAATAATCAGAGCGACCGCCTCCCCCGGCCACTGCAGCATCGCGCCAATAAACCACCCCTGAAATTAAAATTGAATTGAATGAGAAACAGGAGATGACTGAGAGATGGAAAGAGGGAGAGAAAGAGAGAGAGAGAGAAAATAGACCAGAAACGATGGGATTGTGACACCCAGGGGAAAAGTTGGCTTATCAGTTCTGTGGTTTATGAATGGCAACGACTCTTTTAGCCACAGGGGCAGAACATTATAAGGTGGGTGTCTCAAAAAAAAAAAAAAAAAAAAAAAAAATCAGATTTGAAAATGGAGGGATTTTAAATATATGCTGTGAAATCTTTAGTATCCCCACATGACTTGCATAATGGTTTATTGCAATATACAGTGTGGGTAATTTGTACCAAATGGGCCAAACATTCAAAATCACTGGTACGGTCCTATAAAGGTATAAAATGATGATGTTTAAAATTGTGTAAAAAAAAAAAAAAAAAAGTGTTTTTGAGTCCATGGTCCAAGGAAATCCAGTTTACATAAGCCAGCTGTACTTAAGGCAGGCCAGGCTGTGTTTTTTTTTTTTTTTTTTTTTTGGTTAGTAGAATTATTTTAAATCAGGATAATCAGTCCTAAGCCTTTAGTCCGTATGATATATGGAAATTGATTCCATCGCGGTCTTGGTACTGTACGTAATTTTCTTTTAAACAGCGGTTGCTGTTACAGGCTATTTTGCTCGGACTAAAATAAATGTATTGATCACGAAATCTAATTAATTAGACTAGGTTCACTTCATTGGATTACACACAACACAATTAGATTATATGCAATACAGTGGTAGACCCACGTGAGAGAGGGAATGCACAAAGAAAGCACGGCTAATAGAGTGAGGACAGAATGAAGGGAGTAATAGAGGAGTAAAAAGAAAAGAATGCATCCCGGTTAAGACTTCTAGCTAGAGCCCGGGACATCCCAGAATCAATATTTCAGTGGAGCGACAAGGGATTAGTAAGGGGCTACTGACACAGTGGTGGGCGGAAGACCTTAATTGATTAAGAAAATGAGACGAAAGCTGCAAACAACAAACAAAACACGGGCACAAGACTTGCCGAGGGGCGCTTCTCCAAAAACAAAGAGAAACCGGCAGAGAGCGCTTCCCTGGTTTGTTAAGGTAGGCTTGAGCTGTTGTTGTGGTGACCCGTCTTATCCAACCTGCCAGACGCTGAATGAAATTTCCCTCTGAGCACCAACGGATGTGTCAGCCCCCCTGTGATGCGATAACAACATGGGATTCTCCTCATTTCACTCGCTGACACTCGCTCGAGGAGCTCAGACGTGTTTTGTGTGTTGGGCTTGTATGGTGAAGAAAGGTTGATAGATGTCAGAAATGCAAAAAAAAAAAAAAAAAAAAAAAAAAAAAAGCGTCCCAAAAGTGTCCCACTTAGAATATGCTGAATTCACTCTGCAGCTGCTTTGTTGTGCGGAGCAACTCAAGGAATATGGGCCAGCCGCATACGCCATAAAGGAACAGACACTGTAGTGGAAATTAGTCCTGACTTTTGCACATTGCATTGCATGTACAAGCCTCTCTTGGTTGGTTTCTAACTTGGAAGACTGATATTTTTGTCTCTATTTTCACCGCACTTGAGGGCACACAAAACGCTTGCTAAAACATAATTAATACATACTGGAGGCATCATTAGGAGCCTAATTGAATCCATCCACCCGCTGTTGATTGCAAAGAGCAGCATTCGAAATGACGAACATCTTGTGTAATTGGGATATACATAAGTGCGATAATATTGTCTCCATAACCAGCCATTACCATATCTCCCCATTGCCATGAGACACATTTCGAGATACCGCCGAGGTTTTCTCCAAAAATGACATCAAGCACTCGCCGTTTGACTCAAAGAGGGGGGGGAGGCCGTGTAACCCCCTCCGCCTCAGCAGCAAGAGGACAAGATTGTAGGATCTGAGGGACAGTCTTGAAAGGACGCTTCAAATGGCACCCGAGAGGCTGTCCAACTGAGCTGCAGCAGGCGTTCTGGCTGTCGGTACAAGGATTTATGGGAGCGCACCGGATTGGTCCAAAATGGATCACTTAGCGGGGGAACATGAACAATCCTGTGTGTGGTAGATACAAATGTGGCTTTTGATATTTAGTTTTTTGTATGTTGAATGTAAGCGCATGGTGCATCAGTCACTGCCATTTCCTTTCAAAATAAAACCAGAGCAAAGCAACTAGTGCCAAACACGACAAGGCAGATTAAAAATCCAACTTTAGAAAGCTTTCCAGTCCCATTTCATAGCTTCAAATCCATACTGATGCCACGAATTTGGTGCTGATGAGTGTGATACTGACACTGATGGCTGCGATATAGCCCTAAAAGGCGTCTCTCATGTGCCGTCTGTCCTATTCAAAATAACTTGATACCCTCTGGTCACTGGCTTATATCCTACTATTAATGAACCTCTTTGTCTTCACTGCTAAACCACTGGGATTAGGGTGTCTGCACATCCGCAAAAATTCGAGGAAAAGCCTCAAGTTATACTTTTTAGGCGACTCAAAAAGACGTTTATTCTGATAATCGTAAAGTAGTTCCTGTGACAGCGCGAACACCACATTACTTATTTTTATGGTTTTTTTTTTTTGTTGTTGTTTTTTTCTGGCATGAAAAAGGTTGCAAGAGGTATTACATTTCACTTAATTAAAACGTGCAGCCACTCTAGAGACTTAAAAAAAAAAAAAAAAAAAAAAAGATCTCAAAACAAGCCGGTGATTTTTTTTTTTTTTTTTTTTTAATTAAATCAATAGTAATCATTGCAGTGCTCTGGAGTAGATGTACTATTGTGGGCTGCCCTCACTCTGTTATCATTATAATTAACACAACCTTTTCTGACTTAACTATGGAAACCAGAATACTTTTTAACCTTTCTGAATAGGAGAGGATTTCTTCCTTTTTCATAGGAGGTGAAGGCTTGTTGACAACCTTGGCTTCGGTGCTTTTTTCTTTTTTTTCTTTTTTTTTTTTGAACAAACGAATCGTTCCCTTTCACTCAGTGAATCGCGAATTGCGCGGCGCTGCACGCGGCATGTACGGCATCACGGGGTCACGTTCGCCATGATTAAATAAGCGAGCTACTGGCGAGCTACTGGCGAGCTACTTTCAGCTTCATCTGCATTTTTGCACGGTTTGCTTTGTCTGTGCTTAATATCGACTCACAGATTAAGGCAACTGGAACAGTGATGTAAAATTTGAACCTGCAGTGATAAGGCTGTTTGCGAAGGTCCCCCGTCTGCTACATCTCATTTAATGAATATACAGCCTTTCCCCCCAGCTTGACACACCGAGCTTATGCGACATGACAAGTAATTTTTGAGTATATTGAATGTGCTCCGAGAAGGGCCCGTTTTTCATTCAGCGTTCATTAAATTGAATCAAACTTTGCACCAGTGGTTATATTGGTACTGTAGCTCATCAAACATGTATACCTCATTTATTGGAACCTCGAATTTCTAAAATGCCAAGCTATTTTAAGTGTAATAGGTAGTGAACCGAAAACGATAACATGCGAAAGAGCGCTATTAACCTCCAAACCCTTTAGGAATGAACAATTTCCATTAATAGCTATTTGCTTTTCGTACAACTTGTGTGCAACTCAAGGGCATATGCTCCGTGCATTTAATCAGGACTATTAGTATTTTTATTATTTTACATGCTGAAATTTTTAATTGTAAATGAGATACTCAGCAGTCCCTCATTTCACAGTTTGTTCTGTCACAAGGACGACCACAACTTCATAACATTGGTTATAAAACACTGCACAGCCGCCGCTTTGTTTGATCTGTGTCATTTGGAATAAATTGTCCTCCATGTTGTTCCAGGAGTTCTTCACTTGCACACACACAAACACACACACACACACACAAAGCCACGCAAGACAATTGGATAATCTCATGAGGAACATTTAGCTAAACAACGCTTGCATGTTGACACGTGAGGGCAAGCGTGCCAAGGACAGAGTTTAGCTGTGTTTTATTTTATTTATTTATTTTTTTTATTTTTTTTACACCGCATGAAGCAAATTTAATGACAACGGCGGCTCGATTTTCAATGCATTTGCAATTAAAATATTGCGAGAGCGCCGCAAAATGATAGCGCTACTGCTGCACCTTTTATGTGGCAAGAGATATTATGATTATGATTACTGGCATCATTATTTATTTTATTTTTATTTATTTATTTTTTTTTACCTATGAAGATCATTACAGTGCATTTGGATCTTATAATGATATTACTGCTGTTACTCATAATAAAACTATGCTGGCATGGGCTTTAGGTTCACTTGCAATAGGCTGCCTTATTCAAGTAATTAAATAATGCACTAATGTATTACTTAATAGTCTCATGTATGACAAATTAATGGTATATTAGCAAACAATAACCCATATCTAATTACTGTATAATGTGACCACCTACAATTAAAGGGGCTCCTCACAATGGGGGCACAGGATCCTCTGCTTTTCAGAATCACGCACAGATACCACAAAGTGTAATTACAGAACGTCCATGCAATATATTAATTATGGCTGCGTACTCTTGAGTGTTTCGGTGATAACCAAACTGTTTTTTCCCCCCTCTGCTTCAGCTTTCCAAAATGGCAGCCTCGGTATTCGCTGCCATCGCCCTCCTGGTTTCAAGCGCCGAAGTGAGCATGTCAAGTAGCAACAGATTTGCCGCCATCTCGGGAGTCCTTGACACTAATTATCAGTCGTGATGAAGCTACAGCTGTCGCACCATTGGTGAAGTGATGTATTTAATGCATGGAGAGGTGTTCGATAATGTCATTTAAAATATAGCTCTCTCTCCGAGGCCCTTGCTCGGTTGGATAAAAGGGACTTTGCTGCCTCTACAAAGCCGACGAATAGCCTTCCTTGTTTATTTCAGTTTAGCGCATTAAAATATGAGAAATAAACAACACATCAATATGCATTTGGACGTCATTTGCACAGGCTGAAGTGTGTGTTTTATTATTATTAGAGTACAACTTGTACAGTTTGACATTTAAATCTGCAATCTTACAAGAATGTTGTGCAGTTTCAATTTGTTCTGTGACAAATAAATTGCGTCTGAGAAATTTGTCCATTGCGCATAAATAGATGCAACAAATACCAATGACTAAACAGTTTACTGAATTTTTTTTTTTGTTTGTTTGTTTTGTTTTTTTTCCCCCTCTCCCTTTAGCATGCAGAGCAAATGTTTAACCATGCATTGCAAATACAAACAGGGCTTGTTTTTCCTTACGAAGCATCCTTGTGAAACATCTTTAAGCCTCTCCGACACTGCCTCGCAGAAGCTTCTTCCATTCAAATAAGGACGACTCGGTGCTGGGTAAGGAGTTCTGTGATATCCATAATTCGCATCAATATGCATTCATTTCAGAGGCCATTTCCATTGTCTCTTACTCACACTGAATAACCTAAGTCATTGCTAATCCTGGCAGCAGGGGGAATTATAACCTCACTTCAATAGAGAACAAAAGGGCTTCATTTGGCTTACACTGAACAAGGCTCTGGAACAACATCTTAAACTGTGACTAAATCCCAGATGTTTGAGTTATAATATAGATGTTATGTGTTTTGGATGCATATGAGACAGCAACCTCTACCAGGGGCTCTAACGCGAGCGTGGAAGCCGTGTCGAACTTGTCTACCCATGTCAGTCAAAATGAGGCTGAGAAAACAGAAAGAAGAAAAAAAAAAAAAAAAAATCAGGTGGGCCCTACCTTTGGTGCGCTTGTTTACACTCCAGTACAGTTGGTAACTCGTGATATATCAAATTTTCCCCATTGCCTGTAGGTAGCCATAGTAACACATCTCCTCCTTCAAAAAATACAACCTCTGCAGAGACTTCAACTTTTATTAAAGCTGAAATCTGTAATTTCCCAGACATTGTCAATCTGCAGTGGCAAACTACAGATGGAGGAGCGTCTAATGTCTAGCAGAGTGGAAATGAATATAGAATTTACTGAAGGCTTGAAATGTCTATGTAAAATAGCATGGAGATTTTTTTTTTTTCTATTATGGAGATAGGTGCATTGTGTATTTCACTGCGGTTGCCCAAAGATTATTGTAACATAATCAAATCTGTGAAACACAATCTCCAGATTCACAGATTTGAGACTGTGCTGTAATTTGGGTAAACAGCGGATCTGCAGCATCTCAATTAGCAGAGATGGGACAGCTGCAGTCTCATCTTATAATTTGAATTGATTTAAATTGATACAATTTTTTTTTTTATTACTGAGTGCATTGAAAAAGGTGAGCTGATGTTTTATCACTAACATATAAGTCATATACCAGTGAAATGTATTTTTGCGAGCATTTTACCCTTCACATTTTTCCAAGGCTAGCCCGCCTGGGTCCTGTGATGACGCCACTGGAGGGAGCGCTGAGATCAATGAAAATTCAATTTAGATAAACTGTCAGGTAAGCTTTCCCTTCTGGCCGCCATTGTGGCAAGCGTTTCATACATTCGCTGCATCTCAATGTGTCTTTAACGCTCAGTGTCTGATGAGCGATGATGCCCAAAGTGGTTTTCCTGTCTGAGCCGACCGGAGGCACAGGGCAGCGATGACAAGGCTTGGGGAGTTGTTTCCGAGGCCATCATGCATCCTGCTTTTCCCAACCCACAGTAATGAGATGTTGAGCTCTACAGCTACCAACAGGAAAGCTACATTACTCCGCCTATGTAGCTATCAATCGTCTTTGCAACAAAACATTTCTGGTGATCAGACGGCATGAAAAATCCCAAATTACGAGCAGTTGTCCCGATTCCCGAATCTTGTTCTATTTCCAAAAATTAGACCAATCCTGATTTTTATTAGTTATAGCCTATATAAAACATTAAATACCAATCGACAGGCATCATTATGCCTGTAGCCTGCATGAATTATGGCTGTTGTAGTTTTTTCCTGTGTGATGCGAATTCATAAACAGCTTCACATAGCGGCGGCGTTGTTGACTTAAAACATTTATGGAGGGAAATTACACCATCCATCGCTGATGTGGAGCCCAGTGTCCTGGGATTTGGGGAACACCCGGCCCAAAAGCAAAAATGTTAGCGCAGATATGGGAAGACATGGGGACGGAAATACCAAACAAAACATTTTGCAACGTCTGCAAGAAAGAAACTGGCATTTCACATAGAAGGGAGGCAGATAGCAACCTAGCAAACGGTATGACTATACAGCCAGGTTTTTTAAATATACTGAGCCATGTAATAATAAAAACTCTTAAAATATATATTTTTTCAATGGAACAATGTGCCTTGGATGTTCTTTAAGTTTGCCAGTGGTATTCTACACAGGATGTTTATCAGGAAAATATGTTTGAGTTTTGACTGTCATGTGTTTTACTGTTACTATTACTGTTGGTTGATAGTGAATGTCATGTACTAGAGGCCACGCCCACCCCCAACGAATCCCCTGTCCCGAATTTCACCCATTCTCTTCTGGTCACCCCAGATATGCCCTAGCTGTTTGCTGTTTATTGGGGAACGTTTAATTCACAGCTATTGAAACAACCACCAATGGAAACACTCCTGGCTTTAGAAACCCCACCACCAACAGAGACGCTGCACCGATCAAATGCGGAGCGTCAGTAATGCGCCACAAGTGATTCGCTCATGGTCCAGCATGCCATAAAATTTGCCGCTGCGTTAGTGTTGCTGTTTATAGGAGCCATTCCCTTGGACAAGCGGCTATGTAGATTCCTTATCAAGTAGAGCGGTCCATTGACTCCCCCCAGTATCTCAGCAACATCTCTCACAGGTAAATAGCTTCATGTCAGAGAAACGCAGACTCGATTGCCATCTGTCGTCGTGCGCCGGCCATTGATAAATATCAGCGTTCCCTTGTCGCGCCGACTTCATCCGCAGAATTTCACCACTGGTAAGGAACAAGATAATTAGAGACCTTCAGTCTCTGGTGAGCTCCTCTCTCTCTTTATCCATAACCTCTAGTGACAGAACAATTTGGACTGAAACATTGAACACAGCCAAGACCAAATTATAGCAACAGCACGAGAAGCCGATAACCAATTTTCAACTTGTAACACGGCCGCTTTGTTCTCAAACTCATCAAATGGTAATTAAGCTTTTCCCGCTGGGTCTGACAGTGTAAACTGAGCAGACTAGACAACACAGCACACGGGTACTTTGGACCGCGTGCCACAGAAAACACTCCATAAGTGTGAGCTGAGAAGTGCCTTTAAAAATGCATAAACGACAACAAAAGCCGAAGTTAATTAACTTTGACTCCATCGATTAAATGTCGTTAATTAGATGAACCCTCTCCGATAGTTCACACATGTTTAATGGCAGCCGTTTCTGCCCATGCTATCATCGCTGTCTCGCTTATTTACTGTATTTCCCTCCCAGTGAAAGTCATTTAACTTTACCTTGGAAAAAGCTCACTCAGCTGTAACATTAAGTTTCCCAGGTTTCTATTACTCGGCGTTCAGAGTAGTTCAGGTGGAGGGACGTGAGGCAATCTAGTGACAGACACTGTCAGAGATTCACAAAGACTTTCAATCTTTAGATATCAGGTCCTGGCAAGGAGTTGGACTTGATAAATGAAAAGAAGAAGCAGAACAAAAGTGAGAAAAGCACTTATGTGCTCGGCTCCTCCTAAGGGCTCTTTTGATGCCGCGACAGCTGATACTCAGACAGTAATGGGGGTTTGACATTGGCCTGATGGACGCCCGGCCAGGAAAGAATGAAGGGGAAAAAGTGCGTTTTATGCCTGTTGTAATTCTGGCACTGGTCACCTGTCTTCCACTGACGTATTTTTCACGTGGGGAATCCTCCCTCCAACAAACTGCAACCGCTACCAAAACCAGGCGGCAGATAGGACACAATTTTTAGCCCATTTTAGTCTCTTGCACGGCCCAGTAGGCATCGCTCTTACCACTGCAGCACTTAACAGATCAATGTATCTGAGTTCTAATAGGATAAAGGATCCAACTTTACTTTCAACTTGCTCCCTCTGACCCTTGGGCATATCATCCTTAGCCTAATGTCTAAAACTTTGGAATGAACACTAGTATAACTTTTTTTTTTTCCTCTCTCTCTCCCTCTCTGGGATTGTTTCTTTCATCTCCCTACATTTTGCCCAATATGCTGAGGCACAATTAGGCAGACAAGAACTAATTTATACTCAGTGGTGACAAACGGTCAGTGAATCGTAAAACGATATAATTACCTTTCAAAAAATATGGTGGACCTCATTTAGCTGACGTTAATTAGTCAAACTGTTTGAAACTACAGTTGGAATCCTCCCAACCATGAATGGTCATACAAATCCTATTGATAATTAGGCGCTATGCTTTTGCTGATATTACCTTTATATGTTGATAGGTGTGTTATCTCGGGGGGTTTTCCCTCACTTTTTGAGCGTGTTGGTATGAACTCTATGAACTGTGCAAAAAGCCCTCGTGTTTCTTTGTTTAAAATCCAAGGTCTAATCGCAAGAGCAAAGCATGCGGCTACGGATATTTGTCTGTTTGTTTTGTATGCTTTTGTTTGCTCTTGCAGACTAACAACTGTAAATGAGGCACCTTGAATTATGCAAAGTGTTAGACTAGACGAAAAAAAAAGTGAAAAGGATTTTATGGTAGCAGGTCTTATTTAGTTTTATTGGTCTTATTGTCTTGATTTTACTTGATTTAACACAATAGTTCACCAAAACATATGTTTTGTGTCATTTACTCACCTAAGGTTATCTTGGCTGTCCAACAACAAAGGTTTTAATCCTGTTTCTCAAAGATAATCAAGGAATTGATCATCAATTTTGACCAACAGCAGTGAAAAGGAAACAAAATTCTCTTGCTATTTGTCCAGAATAATCCACATCTTGACAAGCTTTCAAGACTTTCACTGCAAAAACTCAAAATCTTACCAAGACTATTTGTCTTATTTCAAGTCAAAAATGTCTTATTACTAGTCAAAATATCTCATTACACTTAAAATAAGACATGATCGCCTCAGAAGTAACTTGTTTTTAGAAAACTGTCTCTTGTTTCAAGTGAAAATTTGCTTGAAACAAGTGAAAATTTGCTTGTTTCATTGGCAAAATTTGTTTCTTGTTTCTAGCTAATTTTCACTTATTTCAAGTCAATTTTCACTTTTTCCACTGGCAAATTTTGCCTTGTTTCAAGTGAATTTTCATTTGAAACAAGTGGAAATTGTCTAAAAACAATTTACTTCTGAGGTGATCATGTCTTATTTTAAGTGTAATGAGATATTTTGACTAGGAATAAGACATTTTGACTTGAAATAAGACAAATAATCTTGGTAAGATTTTGCGTTTTTGCAGTGTTCAAGATGACTTGATGTAAGTAAAGAACAGGAGACATATAGTTTTTTGGCCTAAATATCAGCCTAAATATCAGCGGGGGGGGGGGTCTACATCTGCTTTTGGGGGACAGACCAAAAACGAAATAAACAGAAGCTATTCAGGGATTTTTCACGCCGTTTGTAATGGCACAGATTTAAGCATTATGACACTCGCCAGGATTGTTAAACCAGCAGAAATCATGACTCTTTCACTGCTCATATTTCATCGTCTCCCGGTGCTGATGGGACTAATTTTTTTGTCTGCGATGATTGCCCCTCAGTTGGCATCCATTACGGGTACACTGACTCTCTCTCCTAGCCAAGTAATATTTCCCCTAGATCCAGGCGCCATTACAGGGCCCCTGAAATCCATTCCCCTCCTCACAGTTAAATTAGATACCTTTCCACATGCTTCACACCAGCGCAAAAAGCCAAATCATCATCCATCAGCCAAATCCTCGCTTGCTTAGTAGTTGATTTTTTTTCGGCTTTTAGTTTCACTTTTGCTTGCTCGATGTACACACATGATGCGCGCGGAGACGGCGGAGGGGGAGTCAGCACTTAACGAATTGATGGCCCTGCGTTTTTAAATGAATGCGCCTCCTTAGCAAGGAGGCCATTAATGTGGAGGTCATTAAATTGTTCATGCAGCCCCCCTCTCTCGGATCTATCAGGGTTAGTTTTGGTCAAATGAAGCCACTGGGCTGGCACTAAAAAGCCTCTGAAAAAGTTTGGACGATTTAGCAGAGAGACAAGGGAAGGTTACGGAGGAATCAGGCCGGGGCGAGCGGAGCACTCGCCACCATTTGCCTTGGCTCTTCACTCGGGATGCGTGCTCCCTTAAGCGAGGGAACAAAACAGCTGCTGTGGATCGGCTAAAAAGCAAACAGCAGAATAATGCAGCTGTCCGGAGCAGACCCTATAGGTCGGCATGTGTGTAGTTGTGTGAGTCTGTCGCGGGAGGTTGCTGACCAAAGGATGTGAACAGGCAAGAAAAAAGAAAAAAAAAAAAAAAAAAAAAAGGAAATGAGTCTGCTTGCAAGCCTGTCTCCCTTTTAGCCCTTGTTAAGTTCACTAAGTAACTAACTGGGACCGAACAAGGCTAACTAGGTCCATCATGAGAGTTATTGATCAGGATAGGAGCGGTGAAAAGGGACAAATTTCCTCCATCGCCCACCTCATCTCGCCGGAGACGTCTCGCCGGAGGTGTCACGCTGAGAATAATTCTGTTTTTTTTTTGTTTTACATAAATGTCCCGCCTTTTATCGAGAATGCCCAGACCTTGAGGCAATTTAGACAATTTTAGTTATTTTGTTCGGTCCTCCCCTTCACACAACCGTGCACATCAATTCCCGTCAATTCTTTTTCTTTTTCTCTTCCTTTTTTTTTTTTTTTTTCCCCTCCACATTTTGATTGTGCGTCAGACCTCGGCAGGAATTGCACCCACATGAATCCACGTGGCGTCGGTAAAACAAGCAGCACCCAGGAGTGAATATTTCACTCCTGATTGCGGTTTACATATATTTTGAGGCGTTCTGACCCGCGTCTGTGTGTGTGTGTGTGTGTGTGCGTGCGCCTGTGATGATTGTGTAACTTTTAAGACGGAAACGCAGCGAACGCGGCGGGGCCTTGATGTTCGCCAAATCAAAGAGAGGCACTCCTGGCGCTCCCCGGCTCGCGGCGCCAGCTCCTCGCCATGCAGCACCGGTCTCTCTCTGGCGTTCTGTAATGGTGTCAAACGTGTCACTTAGCCACATGGTGTCCTGGGAACAGCCTGGAGACCTCGGAGGCCGTCCCCGAATCAATGAAGACGCTGGCGGCATCAAAGCAGAAATATTCCAACCGCCGAGCAGGGACAACATGGCCAGGCATCAAAAGACAATATGTTCCCCAGCTTGTTTATCACTCTGAGATAATTGTGCTTCTGAGGAGCTCCGCTATACAGGTTGCAAAACAGATTCATGGTATAATTACACAAACAAAAGACATACGCACTCTGTTTCGGACACACGTGTGCATGCCCGCGCGCGTGCACGCGGAAAGCCCCGGTGGCAGGTTGCAAAATGAAAATGAAATGTACAAGCGTGTCCATGGTAACAGAGCGGTGGAAACCAACCTTCAGCTTTTTCTCTTGTTTTCCAAGGAGTTTTCATCTTTCAGAAAATTGTCTAAATTGGCTCGAGGTCTCGGCATTCTCCCTGAAAGGCAGAACATTTATGTAAAACAAAAGAGAAAATTATTTGCGGCACGATAGCGCCGGCTCGACATCTCTGAGATGGAGCACGGGATGGAGCAAATTTGGACGATTTCACAGCTAAAATGCACATAAATAACTGACAGGGACAAAGGTGAAGTAGCTAGGTAGCTATGTCTGGTCTTGCACAGACACACACACACACACGCACACGCCGCTGTGAAAGAGAGAAAATGAGAGGGGGCAGAAGGAGATAGAGAGGGAGGGAGAGAGACAGATAGCTGGGATGGACAGTCAACCAGCCGCATATGCATGCTCTTTGACTTGCACTTCAGCTGCTTCCTGTCGCCTTGATTCAGTGTTGGTGGTGATTGTGCAGCAGCCCGTGAAGGGGATTAAAGGACTGAAAGGAAGGCAGAGGAAGGATAGGACAGAGATATTTCCCTTGTCTTTTTTTCCCCCCGCCCTCCCCTCTTTCTTCTCACCTGCCTCCGGTCTCTGAGCCGTTCATTTGATACTCCCCTGGCCGCCGCGCCGGTGCGATGACGCGCCGGTCAAAGGTGTGCGCGCACGTGTGCAGACACGTATGTTTGCAGGCTCGCACCATTGCACCTTTTTATTATACGTCTCGAGATATAAAAACACCATTATTGACCTTTTGGTTTTCATTTTGTGCCGCCCATGTGGAAAGGTTTTACTAAGTCGGTATGTCATGCATCATGAGCTTGGCATTAAATGGTGAATTCTCACAAGGAACGTCTCTCGGGCTTACTGCACTGATACTTTAAGCTATGGACTTATTTAAAACTGGCTTTGTGTTTAAATAGCTTAATACACTTAAGTAGCTACCCGTTAAACTTTCTGGAAATCCTTTCCACAGTTGCAGAACTGTAGAGTCATCAATCAAAAAACAAGAAAAAAATGGAGTGAATAATGTTTATAAAGAGAGGAGGGATTATTATCTAACTACACAGCAAAAAATAAAAGCTTTTTTTTTTTTTAAATTATGAAACATTTTTACAAGGTTAAAGCTGCTTAGACTCAACTGACAAAAACAGTGAAGCATGTGGACTCAATCATCAATTGACATGTTTATTCCACGGTTTGTGTCAAAATGATGCTCACTTGATAAAGGTACAATATGTACTTTTAACATATCATTTTATGTAACTTTGTGTCTTTTTAATTTTAGCATCACCTAGTGGCTCTCGTCGTCCATGTCTGCACAAATCCTGGAGTTAAAGGCTTGCACAGTCTTTCATTTATCAAAGCTGCAGGCATTATTTTTACACCGAAATGCATTTAATGTTAACACAAGATTATTTTAATGTGCGAAAACCCATTCCTGGCATTGATTAAAGTCTTAATAACTCATAAAAACCCATAAAAAATCTCCTCATGCCTTTAAATGTTGATGTAACTCTACACCTTTGCCTTCATTTATATGCACGGGTCTATGAATATGCAAATAGCTCTGCCTCTATTCAAATCCCCACCCACTCCGACTCTGCTCATCAAACAAAAATGTTCCAGATATCACATAGCAAGATTTGTTCAGAATTTGAAATATGCAAATAGACAGTTCGACGCTGAGGCTGTGATTGGTTACCGGCCTCTGACGTGGCAGGCCGGTGATGTCAGTCCTGATTTCTGTGAGTGCAACTGGGAAGCCGTTCTTTGGCCCGCCATGCTCTCTGATCAGCCTCAGCACATGCATCACATCAAGCAACAGCCACAGGAAACAAGGCAAATATGTAATCTAGTCTATATATGCCACAAGAAGTCATATTTTCAGAGCGTGAAATCACAAAAGCCCTCTTGGTTAACAGTGGATTGACTGGTATTGATCAACAATGCTGCTGTGTTATGGTCATTTGCACATTTAAGCAAATAACTTATGACATGTAGGGGAGAGTGGGGTAAGTAGTGCCAATATTTACTTAAAGTGCCTTTAAAGCGAGGGGATTACAGTAATACCTCCAACTAAAATATGCACATATAGTTTAGGATGTTGTGCATCCCTGGGAACAATCACTTTGGATCTTATATAAACTGTTTGAGAAATATAGCTTTTGTGGCACAACTTACCCCCGGTGTGGGGTAAATTGTGCCATTAGAGAGAATACACTGGGGTAAATTGTGCTATTGATAATTGAAGTAAAACAGATCATTTTAATCTCACAAATGTTAATGCTATATAAAAGCAAAACAAATTCAATACATATTCTATAACAAGGCCTAGCACCACATGAACACATACCCAGAACAAAATAAAAATTCCAAAATGAGCACCTGCAAATCATCTTCATCTGAATCTGAATAGTTTTAGTGATCAAAGGTAAGACAATGTACAATAACAATAAAATACAACAAAGTAATATATAGTATATAATCACAAGTTGTGCCACTGGCACAAATTACCCAAGCCCACCATTTTGAAAAAAATGCATCCCCCAGCTGTTCTCAGCTAACATCATGCTAACTGTATAGACTCATGGTGTAACTTACTAAAGTACTAAAACCTGTGTGAACTGTTTTCAAAGTTTTCTATAATTGTTCAAACACAGCAATCAAAAAACCTTGATCATAGAAATTTTACTGTGGATGGCAAAAAAAAATGTTTTTTTGAACTGAAATGTGCTTACCTCTCAAGCCATGTGTCTCCCTTCTTTGCAGGATGAGTGAAATGGATGCCTCTTCAGAAATATGTGGTCACATGACCAACTTCTTTTATGGTTTTCTAGATAACAGGGGTGGCACTACTTGCCCCTTGGCACAAATTACCCCACTCTCCCCTACCTTTAAATCAACCCTAGGTCATTTTGATTCATGCAGCATGACGACCTCAGGCGCCAAAAAAAAAAAAAAGACATACATTGATGCTTTTACCCAAAGAAAATACAGTTCTGCATCCAATGGGAATGCATGTGTGTGTGCGTGACAAGTGTTGGTATTATAATCTACCATTCAGCAGCAGAGGAGCATCCATACTGCTTACAGCATTGAACAGCTTTAACCTTTGATATAATACAATCAATCTATGCCCAGCAGCAGCACCTTTCCTTTGTGTGGCGAACCTACAGCTCATAATACGCACAAAGGATATGAGCTTGACAGAACTGTACTTGTTTACAGAGCTCCGGGCTTGTTTAGCTTCGGCATTTATTGGCCTTGCGTCAACAAGTGAAACGCCGTCAAGGGATTATGACACAATTAAGTTGCACCCGGTGTGACAAACTTCTGCAACTAGTTAACTTTCCCGACGCGCCGCGGTCGATAAGCCCCGGACGCGGTGACTAAATTCCATCTAATAAAAAAAGGCCAAAGCACTGACAAAGACAGCATAGCGTCTAATATTTTAAATGCATGCAGCCGCGATTCAGCGTTTGATGCTATCACAGTTTGACCTCTGCAATCTCCAATTACAGGCGTGTACGGCGGATTAAACGTGATACCCGGCGCTCTGCCTTCTGAAATAGACAAGGGGGTGCATATGTACAGTGTATTGTCGGCTGTAACTCGCATCCTTCCCCAAACAAATTGAAAATGCCAGTCCCCCAGAGAGAGAGAGAGCGCGCGGCTTTCACCGTTTCACTGGTAAGTGAATCCTGAAAAACCTTGATCACCTCTCCTCTGAAAATAGCGGTGGATGAGCCATCTGCTTTCCCAGGGCCTGCCGAACATCAATCACATTCAGTGAAGATACAAAAGGACCTTTTTAAATCTTCTGAACTCTGCCGCGGCACACTGTGTTACCTTCTCCTCAGTGCCCTGTCACATTGAATTGGGTCGTGCTTTGGTAAACATATTTTCCTCGCTTACTTTGAACACCAGTTCCTTCCTCCCGTGTGTGTGTGTGTGTGTGTGGCTTCTGCAGCTTTGTGAGTGTGTTTGTGTAGGTGTCGGAGAGCAAAAAAGTTTACCATAGATGTGATGAATCGAAAAAATTGTCACATCAAACATTTTATTCTAATCTCCAAACATAAATAAAAGATATTTATTGACTCACATTTCCATTAACCTTATATACCGTGACTGGCTACGCTACGCAGCTCCTTTCCTGCTAAATATAAACAGCCACTATTTAATATCCATTTAGCCGGGAATGGTCACAGCCTTGACATGCCGTAAGTGTGTGTGAACGCATTGTTGTGTGTGTGCGCCCGCGTGAGCCTCCAAGCCTCTGCGTCATGAATCCTCCTCTTGATTTCATTGGCTCCATTAGAGAAATGAAGCTAGGCTAGCAAGACTTGCCCTCGTAAAGCAGAGAGAAATAGATAAAGAGAGAGAGAGAGAGTGATGGAGCTGGAGGTGGTCTCTGTGAAATGGCAGACAGAAAGAAAGGGAAAGAGAAAAGGTGCTGGCAGCGGGAAAGAGATGGAGAGAAAGCCTTGAAGATGGGTCTGTGACATGGGGAAGCGACGGAGAGAGAGAGAGAGGGGGAGAGAGAGAGAGTGATAGATAGATAGAGAGGGAGAGGGAGGTAGGAGTTGGAGGTGGTTCTTGTGACATGGCAGAAGGCCAGGGTCGGTGACGGCTGACTAATGACTTTCACTGAGGGTGTCAGCCTCAGATTTATGGTCCCCTCTCGCCCGAATCCACTCACAGTATCTTAAAGCAAGAGTTATTCGTGAAGTATAGGGGCACGTATACAGGCACACGCATCCTTAAAGATTTAGAGCACGAGCTGTTTGCAAAAGCACACACACACAGACACACACACACACGGCCCATGATGCAGTGCTAAATAAAACTGAGTAAACTACAACCTTCAGGCAGCGATCACCATAAGGCCTCACGACTACCAGTATAAACAAATATCAAATAATTACAGCTTCAGTAAAGCGTTTATTCATGTCTTCTCCCCCATAAAGTAAAAATTGGAAGCTGGAGCAGTCATTCATGTTTCTAGAAGTCTGGTCTGTCAATTTATAGCCATTAAGCGATGAGAAAATGGACACCAAAATCATGCATGTGTCTATCTTTTCCATTGATTCTCCATGTTAACACTGTGCAGACACTACAGGCATACTTCATAACAATAGTCCACAAACACATCCACAGAGGTTTTTTATTTTAAGTCCTTCAGCATAAAATATAACGGAGTCATTATAGCTTTATAGTTGCCACAAGTTCTCGTTTTCACTTTTGAGTTTATGCTAATTGCCTGCTATCACACAACAGAACATAATAAAGTGTTAATGTGAAGCGATCTATCAATCTAGCGAGATAACCAGTTAATCTGCTAATATAATTTACTCAGAATAGCTGCTACAAGTAAGAAAATACAACGCCCGGTGTCATTCATCTGTGCTAGCAGGGATCTTCATTTATTTAAGTCGAGATGAAGTGGAAAATACCTTTTTAACCCTTTTATGTAACATCCCTGGTCACATTGTGCATCTATTTAGTGATAACGCCCCCCCCCAAAAAATTCAGTCAATAAATTTATTTGTATTCTTATATCAAAATGCAATCATCAGCATGCACCAAGCAGTTTCAACCAACAATACCATACCGTCCGATCTTCTACTTGTACACAGAGCTAAGATTCAAGCCCACTTTTCAAGATTCAAGTCAAATTCCTCGCAGCATTTTGTCCCGGCTGTCTGTCAGGTTTCACTCGGAAATACGTCGCCATGCGGAAGTTGGAGACTCTCGAAATGGCATTTCATTTGGACTTGAAGTGGCGCAGAGGTGCTCGAAAAGTGAGTGAAAAAACCTCAGCAGTGCTACAATCGGGGTCAGTTGAGGAAGTCATATTGTACAAAATTATTATTAAAATCACCACGCAGAGTGGGAGCTTGGCCACTAGATGGCGTATCAAAAAAAAGCAAAGGACACCTCCAACTTTAAAGGCCTGTATGGACAGCATTACCCTGGGTTAGTCATTCTTGTCATATCAATGATGAATAGTCATTTTGCCTTTTATTTCAAGGGCTGTTTGATTTGAAGGTGTATTCAAACACACAGTTCAACAAGACTAATTATTTAAGTGCTTCTCATCACTGTTGGTCTGATGCATTACATGCAGAGGACTTAGCTCCCTTTAAGGCGGGGCACGCCAAATGCAACAACCCACAAATCAGTCGTTTTTACAAAAGCACACTGTTACAGACTAAAGTAATGGTAACGCATCCAAAGCAGCCAAAATGAGGCAAACTGTGGGTAAGTGTGGCAGTGTCGATACAGTGCTCTGAAAAATAGCACTGGTTCACCCTCAGTGTTATGCAAAGGACATGGGAGATATGTATCTTACACCCAATTAAGCAACCATTTAAATAATTATGTCATTTTGGCCATGTGGCTAGAAAGCAGATTTAACCCAGGACATTGAGCTGCCTGTTCGTTATTACTCATGAACATTGGCCAGCGACATGCAGTGTCACTCGTCACTCCATCAGGCCAATGGTACATTACTTTCTGGCTTCTGCAAGTGTCCAGCATCGGTGACCACAGCCAGCCCTGTGTTCAGGCCTTGCGTTGCATTTTTTCCACTGCATAGTGCAATGGTAAAATGGTTTCAATGGTAAAAGCTGCAACTTTCTTTGTTGTCTTACTGTTGCTTTTGTCTTTAGTGAGGGCTATTGGTTTTCAGTGTCTTCAGTCGTCTTTACAGCAGCAGTTGTATAGTGATTTTTTTTTTTTTTTTTTTTTAATTAAGTAGCAGTCCATCTTGGTGTCTCCCTCAGATCAGGGACGGTGCACCATGCCAAGTGCCGTGCAGACTGGTGGGAGTTGAAACTATTGCACATAAAAATAAAGCCAGCTGTGAATGAGCTTGTAACTTTTGGTGTTTTTTCACTGTTTGTAGTGTTTTATTTTCATATATGTATACATACATACACAAAAAAAACCCTTTGCTTCTCTTCATTGGATTTTATGGGCACTCTTGAGATTTCTTAGGTCATTATGTTTGGCCTTTTGACCCCATGTCTTTCTGACACTGTGTCAAGTTATTGCCTCAATAAGTAGGAGAATATACAGCCACCTGGTCGTGGCTCAAAATAAAACCCTTCAGGGTGATACAAGAATCTGATCATCCTGCCGGGGTTTATTTTTGCAATAATGACCAGCTGGCTGTACATTATCCCTTAATTATCTGTCCATCTAAAAGGATAAATAAAAAGTTGGGTACACTGAAGTTACCAGTGTTTTTTTTTTTTTTTTCTCTCTCTCTCTCATAGACACACACTCTCACTCCCTTCAGTGCAGCACAATAAACTGACCACAGACAGTTTTCCCTGAGGGAGACTGTTGCTTGATTTGCATATAGCGGCTGAGTCAAACAGTTGATGGTAAAGAAATGCAGAGATGCCTTTGAGCACAAAGTGGAAATCAAGGGAGGGAGAGAGAGAGAGAGAGAGAGAGAGGCGGAGGAGAGAGCGAAGAGAGAATGAGCGGCGTGCGAGAGATAGGAGAGGGAAAACTTCACACATGGCGGATGCTTTTTAATCCAATGAGCTTTACTGTGCCATGAGTGCATAAAGAGAGCAGAGAGTGAGAATGAGAGAGGAAGTGAGGGAGAGGATGACAGGGAAGAGGGACACAAGGGGGGAAGGGCCGCGCTGAAAAAAAAAGACATGACGATTCAATTATCTGAACATCACTGCTGCTGCTGCTGCTGTGTGTGTGTGTGTTTGTGTGAATGAGTGTGTGTGTGCATGTGTACATGTGCTGATTGTCTGCTGCATGGAGCTTTCTCTTGCTGATATCTCCTTTTAGCCATGCAGGTTAAACGTCAAGGCAGTAATCAAAGTGGAACGGTCTCATCGTCGGCGTAATGCAGACTGGCACCCAGAACCGGGCATCGTAAATGTTTTCGCTCGGTGATCATTAATTGCGCGAGGTGTGAGGACGATGGGATGGGTGTGGGTGGGGGTGAGACAGACAAAGACACACATGCATCCACATGTTTGTTTGTTCGCTCCCATTCATACTCGAAGATTAACTCCGATATGCGCACATGCACGCACACGCACAAATCCGCCCGCACAGATCTGCAAACATTTCCACAGAGTGATTATCAAGCGCATAAGGACATTTGAGAGCAGGGAGCTGGAGAGCCCAGCCGGTTGGTGAGTGTTTGGCATGCGGGGTAGGGGAACCGTGATTACAGTCTGAGCGCTATCTCTTCATCGACCCCCAGATGGCTAATTGGGAGAGGTTTAATGCCACCCTCATTTGCACGAAAAGGGAAAAAATTAAACCCTCTAGGTATGACAGCACACAGAGCATGTTGGATCTGATTCTTATTATTTGCTCCTGTGATATCTTTATGAATGTATATATGTACATATGATAAATGAGGCATGGTAAATGTGCTCTTATCTGTGCTTTGTTTCTTAGCTCCAGGGAAGTGTTACTGTTGTTGTTGTTCGTTATTCCATCAGCATATAATCCCAGCCCTGAAAGCATCCGTGATTCTCTATCGTTGGGGAAAAGGTCACAAATTGAAGTCGTTTTTAGGCCACATGTGCAGCTGCTGTTGTGATTTGCCCCGTACAAAATAGTTTGCGTGCATCCTGTTGCTTCTCACGTTTAACCCACCAGTCCACCTGAAGGGGTTTCTCACATCTTGGAAAAGATTCAGTGGTGAGATTTCCCCCACTGGAATAAATGAAGGAGCAGAGCAGGACCTTCCATCTGTAATCATCACAGACTTTTTTTTTTTTTTTTTTTTACCCTTGAGGTGATCACAACCTAAATAATAGCAGTGTAAGTAATAACAGAGATCAGCATGTGGCATTTTCACATTAGCAGAGGAAGGGAAAACACAACAGCAGCAAATAATGGGTTTCATTTATCAGTTTCTGAATGCATGAACTATTAAAGTAATATCTCAAGACCAAAACACGCTTCATAAATGTTTTGTGATTCTCTATGGATCCCAGCAGGGACATTCTCCCCTGGCCGGCCTCCGTGAGGTCAGAGGTCAGCCTCAGCTACAGAACCGCTGGAGCAGGAAGAGACTGAATGTCAAGGACACTCTCCAACAAGGCCGGCGCTTACTGACCCGGATGTTTGCCCGCGGATCTTCCTTTTGACGGAACGCAATCAAATATTGATCCAGAAGGCTACTGAAGTGCTAAACAAGTGGCAAATCCGCAATCCGCGTGCGTGTTTGCATCCATGCATTCATGCATTCACGCACACACCCACGCATATACAGCATCAAAAACACCTGACCTCCATGGCCAGTTGCAGTTGCAGTTGCTGTAAGGTGGACGCAGCTTTGTGGACGAGTGAACGGATAGATTTTTGTGGACCGACAGAATGAAATGACAAGGAAAAGGAACTCCAATGATGTTTTCCACGATAGCCTTCTACAGTTCTTAAGTTATAAAATGGGTTTAACTTAAGTATCGGGGCTGGGGAAAACCTCACCAATGAAAAATGAACTCACACAAGTGCCTAAAAGAAGTGGTTAATGAGTTATGAGGGGGCGTGGCTAACATACAGGGGGTGGGGCTAATCAACACCAACCGTCTCATTGGCTCATGACCAACTTGTCCACAAACTCTTGTCCAAGTCTGTGAATCCATTTGGAGGTTATGCACCTGTTTGCGATAGGGCATTTCCATTGCCACACCCCCTTTTAGCCAATTGGCATGAACACAAACACACACCTTCTCACACACACACACACACACACACACACACACACACTTGACCTCCATGCCAAATGTCAGCCTCCTATCCACTTCATTCGCCTCGTGTTTTTGCAGCCGAGTTTTAACAGTCGAGTCTGTGGCACTTGTGCATCTAATCCCCCACAATCCCGCTGCCACGTGAATAAGGCCAATGGAGCAGCTGGTCGCGGCTAATTATTTAATTGCATTTAAAGTCTCGCTGTGTCTTCATTAGATGACACAAAGAGCAGCCCCCGATTTCCACAGCATGCATACAGTAGTGTCTTTTAAAATACATCTACATTACATGGTTTAAATTACATCTCAGTTACAGCTTAGAGTGTATTTGGACATTTCTGAGAGAAACAAGTACTTAATTCAATAAAAAGATAAAGCAGCCCATTGTAGTTCTAATGAATTAACACCCAAATAATATTCTAATTTGCAAGCGGCTTTTATCCAATTGAAAATAGAGCGTTAGTCTTGTTTACACTCTGTTTGTCTTGTGGTCTGAAGGATGTTATGTTTCTCAGATTTAAAGATGAGTGCCTCTGGTGCAGGGGGAAGAGAGAAACCCTGCTGAGAGCACCAATCAGCAACAGCACTGATGTCAGAAACCTGTTGGCCCAGTGGGTGGGCGGGGTATGAGAGGGGACTAATTTACATATTCTCTCCTGTGCTCATAACTCCATGACTGCCTGGCATGATGTACAAGGATCGTGTCTCACATGGTTTTGCCTTGGCTGAAGGGCGTAGGCTCCTGACATACATGTTGAAACCAGTGCATGCTGCTAGCTGTACGCCAACAATCTTGCTTACCAGTAGGTGGTGCCATTTGTGTCCATGAGAAAAAAACTGAAAAATCTGGTAACTACAGTGTAACAAAGAAGGAAGGAAGGAGGAAGAACAGCATACAGTACAATTTTAACCCTATAAAGCCATTTGTATCATATATGATACACGTTATCAGATAGCACATTCTGTTTCAGTTTAATCAACCTGTTGTATACCTTTGGACACTTCCCCTGTTCACCCTGGACCATACCATTGGCACTTCAAGTACTATCATATATGATACAACAGAAAAATCGTATAAAGACATATTTTGGGGATTTTTTTTTTTACATTTTGTTATAGGACTAAATAAAGGGTTCATTTTCAAAAAATTGGAATTTTCTGCCAATTCTTTCATAGTTCAGGCTTTATAGGGTTAAGGTATATACCTTTGAAGCATAGATGTCCAAACATACTGAGAGAGATGAGCAATGGTAGAAAATCAACACAGGTGGCGGGTCTCACATTATCATTGTGTTAATTACCATACCCTGTAATAAGTAAGTTATTTTAAAGTCGCGCCTCAAATACTATTTTTGCATCAAAACAGACGAAACAGAACATGAACAGCACTAATTGTCTGGACCGCATGCAGACTAAAAAAGAGTTTTGTGGCAGGCCAAACTGGCCTGTGGGAGCTACAGTGGGGGGGCTTCTCTGTTCATTTTTTTCTTTTTTTCACTCTTCATTTATGTCGCTTTAAAGAGTGAGACTATAAAACAGTCTGACTACAAAATGATCACAACTCACTGGGACAGTGCGAACTCTGCGACTCCACGGGTCTTGCCACTTTTTATCAAGGCTAAAATTCCTTGTTCCCTTCCTCGTACCATGCAAGGCTGCAAAAAAGAGCTGTGCTGCTGCAGTACAGCCCCTTATTTTTTACTCTTTTTGAAACTCAGTGTTACTCAGTTGATTTTAGATGAGTCATTTCAGATGGCTAACAATTGACACTGACATTGAGCAAACACATTACATAACCACATTTAATCATATCCATCATCAATCATCCACAGACATGTTTACTCTACGTACGGCAGAGAGACTGCCATCAGTTCAGCAGATTATTAACAATTATCGGTAGGATAGGACATTTGAACGCTTATGGGCCCAGAAGGTGCGTGGGCTGGGCATTCATAGCCATCATGTGCTTAATTTGAGAACTAGACGTGGCAGATTGACTCGGGTCAAGGGCAAAACCAAGTACCTTTGCTGCACCAGCTCTGTTATAACTCCAGGCCCAAATAAACAGTTGGAAACGGGCCCACATACACTTCAGTGTGCACGTGCATGCACACGTGTGCATCCGCGCACACTCACAGTACACATGCATACAGGTCCCCATCCACCCTACACACACACACACACACACACACACACACACACACACATACATTATAGGCACATACTTGTAAATAAGTGTGGCCTATAGTGCTGGGAGCGTCCACGGCTGAACTCCTTCTGTGACTGTTTAAAGTCTCGCTGCAGGACACATAAAGCAGAGTCACCAGTCGTCTTGTGGTAAATACGGCACAGGAACACACAATCAAGCGCGCACATAGCTGCAAGACGGAAGTGACACATTAGCAAACCCTTGCAGTGGTACACTAAGCGCAACACCATCTACAACTTGTATCATTCCAGTTGCTGTACTATGGATGAGTGTAGTGGTAAGCTGGAGGGCATATAGATGCAGAACAGAAGCCTTTCTATATGTTAATTCAGCAGAGCATACATGCACTGCAAATGCACTAGAAAATCCATTCAGAGGCCGAGGATGAGGGTGCAGATTCTCAGCTTGAAAGCCATTCTATAAGCTGTATTTTGCATATTCCCCTTGAGCTGCATGCATGTTTTTTTTATGTTTTTTTTTTCTTTCCAAAATATCCCAGGGTAGATGGTAGAATAGTTTTAGATAACAGAATCATCGTGTCTACATGTCAGCACCGTTTACGTTTCATTTAATTAGCGTTTGCTGAGCGAGCATGTCATAGATTTCAAGGTGTCACGGCAATTTGGCCGTAGCTCAAATTCACTTCAGCTGAACATATCCAGTCGGTGTCTTCTGTTTACATGTCCTCCTCTGCCCTTCCGCGAGCAAACTAGTTCCAAGCGTCCCCGGGCTCCGAGAGTCCTGACAGAGATTAATCCGTATGCGTGTGCCTGGGTGTGTGCGCGCGCGTTTGTGTGTGTGTGTGTGTTTGTGCGAGTCGAAGTGTGCCTCCTGACGTTAACGCCGTCTGTCTCCGAAACAACCCCTGGTCCCATGAGTAACTAAACTGACACGCGCAAACACATACACTCGCCCACCCACACACACACACACACACACATTCTTAAGGCATGAGTAACCAGGGTTTGATGCATCAAGGGGACGACCTTGCGTCTAAAACCGAATGCCCCTCTTCACAAATGATTTGTGTCCAAAAGCCAAGCTCATCCTCCCTTACGCTAACAATTCCTCTCCGGGCTCCTTTGAGGAGACTCGGCAGCGGCTTGGACTTCTTTCCACTCCTCTACTTGAAGTCTCTCCTCCGAGACGTGTTGCATAACAGATCGCTTTGGTCTCCAAATCGTAAGCAATAAATATTTTAACCGCGCCGTTTTTGGTGCCACAGCGATGCGGGCGATAATGAATTGATGACAGAATGACAAAGCCTAATAGCATGACTGGCATGAACAGCTGACGCCGCGTTCGGGCTGCGGGAATTCAGACTTAGCGGCGCTTACATGAGTATCACTTGGTGACAAAGATTCAGTCGCTCCTCGCTCAGAAATTCTGTTTTGTCTCAGCAAGATGATCCCACTGAGATCAAGGTCTGGATTTATATAGGAGACAAGACAGCAGTGGCACTTTTAGGCATTTCTGAAATCCATAATGCTTTTTGTGCTGGTGCAACAATGTATTAACAAGCCGCTCGAGCACTAAATCTATCTATCGAGGAATGCAAGCCGACAACACGAGCATAACCACCAAAGATGCATTTTTTCCTTTGGTTTTTGACTTTTGTTATACGCCTTTCTTCTGTTGCTCTTTGAAGGATTATTTTATTCATATATATATATTTATATGGTTTTTTTTTTCTTTGCACTTACAGCACAATGGCTTACCCAGCGAGTGTGCTATACTGCTCTGCTCTCAGCAGGCCAAATAAATTCTGGCTCCAGTGACATGCTCGAGCATTTGAGTAGGATGTGCACAGACATCCCTCACTGGATATCATTGATCAAGGGTTGGAGAGACACTGATCCAAATAACTTCACTGTGGGCGGCGGGTTGCAGTCCTTCTGCCATAACATCAGAAAGCCTCTCTGCCTATTTTTTTTTTTATTTTATTTTATTTTTTTATTTTTATGTTGCCTCCAGCTCAGCACAAAGCCTTTTGAGCGGCACATTAACTAATCTGTTGCTACTCTTTTGCCCAACACAGAAAAGGTGAATAAAGATAAAGGCGAGCGTCTTTGTGTTTCAGAATGAAGTGAAAGCTGCACAAGCACAAGACAGGACTTTTTTTACATTATTACGCTAAATCACAAAAGTGGAGCTGCAACAGAGTACAGTGTCGCGTCCCCACCAACAGAGATGCTGTACATTCAGCACATTTACCCAAATTAAATATTGGTGCTGGGTATAAAATTTAATGAATCAAATGCAGGAGCAAATCACAAAATGCCCCCCTAGGTCCAGATAAACTGGGTGCACAAATATGTTTTTTTTTTTTTTTTTTTAATCAAAATTTGTCATGCCCTTGCTATCTTTTGGCATAAACTGATCACAGACTGACTGGGCTGGTAAACATGAGCATGCTTTGTGCAGCTCGCTGGCATCATGTTTGATGATTTCCTCAGACGTCTGACTGCAAATCTTTGCCCAAATGCAGAATTACGGATCCATCGTATGTTTTCTGTATGGGGGAAAAAAAAATATGGAGGTTTCATGTATTTAGACATTTTATATTTGGACATGTTAATCTGCATGTCTCTCTCGTGAATGGCACTTGAACCCACTGAAATCTGCTGACATTCCCACCGAAATAATCACATGGCTGACAAAATGCTAACACCACAGCATACATTTAATGCATAACTGGCTGTTCTATGATCAGCTATTCCTAATAAATTTATAATAAAAGTCTAGCTGCCCACTGAACAGTGAAACACCTGGTTAACTACCATGGCCGCTGACCTAATATCTATGTTCAAGGATGACAATAACACTATTAATATCACTAATTTAGACAAAACACAAATGCACTGACAATATTAAAGTATCTTTTTTAATCTTGAAGATGATTCTGGCACCAAATATTAATGACTTTTGACAAACTTAGGTTGGGTAGATGTCACATGTTCAACTTTAGATGAGATGGATAGTATTCATATAATTCATGTCCCACTTTGACCAGAACATATATCAAAGCTAAGTCAAGAATACAGTTAAGGAGCTTACCTCACCTCTCACCTTCCCTTACCTTTACCTGTTGGTGGCGTCCAGCCCTCTGTCTCAGTGTGACTGGCAGATATCGGACCGAGTCCTGGAAAGGCCTGTCACTATTGAATTCTGTGATATCTATCTTCTATTCTCCATTGGCTTAACACGAGACACACTGTCATTTCTGACTTGGCGACAGTTTCAAAATATTTATACTTAGTTACCAAGAATCCATGTTATTTGGCTTTTCTTTGCCCATTAGTGGTGTCAGAATCGCAAAAAAAAAAAAAAAAAAAGAAAAAAAATGTGTGGAATGAGTTTGAAATGCCTTTTGTTGTCGGTGTGTTACTGTCCCAGCCGAGCATGCAGTTCTTCAAGAGAGAGCAGATGGCACAGCGATCAGCTGTACCCTCACATAAAGTCATCTATTCCACAGATTTGTAAGCCTTCTATTACTGTTATCATTGATGTTATTGTTGATTTTACTATTAATACAATTATTATGATAATGGTGCTGAATATGGTTGGATTCAGAGAGATGCACAATGTATGTTTGAGCCAGCTGGATGGAAAATGAAAAGGCAATACTGATTTACACATTGTATGCAAATGAATAGGTCTGGCTTAAAAAATACATACACAAAGCACACATTCAGTGTTATAATAGACAAATGTACATCATAAGATTTCTTCTAAATTTGCACATTGTCCTACCTCTATGCACATTTTATACACCCATGCACACGGTTTTTTCTGTTTTTTTTTTTTTTTTTGTTGCACATTGCTTTTTGCACACTGGGTTGTACTTAGATCTTATTCTGTTGTACTCAGATCTTATTCTGTTGTACTTAGATCTTATTCTTTATTTTTATTTTTTATTTACTTAATCTGTAATCTGTGGATACTGCTGAAAAACTCTGAATTTCCTGCGGGATGAATAAAGTATCTATCTATCTATCTATCTATCTATCTATATCCTCCTTGTGGTTCCAACTAAACATTTGGCTCTTGTAGTTTTTACCCAGATCAGATGTCTAATAGCAGGTTGAGGGGCTGACAGATGAACCGTCGGGCTGCAGGTCCAGTCCACAGCAGACACCGCGGGGTGTTTTTCCCAGCTCCGGGTGGCACTTCATCTGCGGTGCCCACCATCAAAGCACTAGTCTACCGAATCTGATTAAGGCGGTGGACACTTAACGTCAACAGGGGACTTTGAGTAACCCTGCACTCTGTACCTTGTGGTGAAATGCACAATAACCATGTAGGTGTGTGTGCACAGTCTCTCTGGGAGGCGTATATGAAAAGAGAAACTCTGATTACTGTACTTTGTGTGCATTAAGAGGAAAAAAGAGGCAAGTGCAAGCATGTGATGTTTTGAACATGCAGGGGTCGGCCAGGGTAAAGCGAGGACTGCAGAGGAACAATGCAAGGGCGCTATTTGTTTGTTCAAACTTTGCATTGCCAGCAGAGTCGGGAGCCTGAAAAATGGGGCAGTCTGGATTCTATTAAGCTAGATTAAATTGAGCGTAATAAAGTTTGGTTCCAGTTTGCGTGACATATGTTTTAATATTGATTAAGCGGGGTTATGATGGATGGCTGCTGTGGAGGTACTTATATTGGATTGATGCTAGACTTTGGAATATCTCATGACTCAATCCACGGACTCAGTTCCCTTTATTTTCTGGTTGCGGGCAAACAATGAAAGCCCCGGTGCCTCTGAGAGCCCGCGACTGCACACATCCACCCTTTACTACGCTCACACCCCTTCGCCTTAATTCATGGCGGTTGTTTGACAATTTCTCAGCCGCGATGACAAAACCTGAAACTGATCTCAAAACAATATCCATCATTTAAAGGAAGCTCAGACTGACATACATAGACGTATATTTATCCACTCCTGGTATTGTGCCCGGTGCTAAAATAACGATGCTTTATTCAGAGGAGCTCTCTGTGCTCTTGTCAAGCCTAATTTGTTCTCCTGCAATGGATCTGTGTATACCGGAGTGACACGACAACCTCTGCCAGCCAGAGATAAACTCATAATGGAGACATGTAGCAAGTACATCCACGACAGTGATAAGGTGGGAATAACCAGCAGACGTTGCGGAAAGTGCAGTTATGTGTGCAGTTGTTCTCTTTTGTTTGCCGTCTGCATTAAATGGCATCTCTCACACTCAAAAGGCCGCAAAACCGCTTTTGTCGGCAGCACTTCACAAACAAATTTGATTTGCCTAAAATTTCACTCTTTATGTTTGTTCCTTTTATACCCCTTTCCCTGCTCCTCTTTGTGTGATTTGATGTACCTTTCAAAACAAAAACAAAAAAAAGAAAAAAAAAAAAAAAAACGCAAATACAGAATTATAATGACCAATCTAGGTGGAATTTAACAGTTTCATCTTTCAAGGAAGTGGCCTTGGTATTTGTAACGGCTTTAATTTAACTTCGCTGGTACTTTATTATTTATCATCAGGTTATCAAAGCAGGTTTACTTCGTGATTAGTTTTACTTTCTGAATAATGAGCAAAAAGGATGCGCTGTTTCTCGGCAGAGATCTTTGATCAAATGGTAATGATAAAATCCTGCTTATCAAACACGCTGCGAAGAGCGCGGCCCCCACCAAGCCTTTCAAGATTTAACCGTTCGCAAAATATGGCGTAACGCCTCGAGATCTCTGTAAGATCGTGGTTTATTTAAGACTTGTCAGAGACAGGCCGGGGTGTGCATTTCGCTTTAGATGCACAAAAAGCCTCAAGGAAATATGACAAGAGCCGGTGAGATAAAAGGAAAACTTAGAGCGCCAAACAGGCACGGAGGAAAGGTAATGGGAGAAAAATAGGGTCTGATGCTGAACAAAGGGTTAAAATAAAGCACACTTTACTTGCTGTCCTCATTGATTTGCAGAATATTTTCTCAAGCATGATGTCTGCTGCTCTAAAGGTCAGATCAGAAAAAGATGAAAGTGCACCGTGGAACATCTCCCCTCCTCAGAGTCTAAGCCAGACAGGGAATTATTGATTTGAGGGATAAGGAGCTGAAAACATGGATGATCATAAGCCTGGATCACAATCCATAAGACAGATTCAGCATGTCCAAACCGGCGAGAGGCATTACAATGAGCAGGCTTCTCCATGTTGATTTGTCGTTTACGGAGCATTACTTAAGGGCCTTTGAAGTTCATTTTTCTTCAAGATGCATCACATCCTTTGTCAATTCACAGTTTTTTTTTTTCCCCTTGCTTTTTTTTCCCCCGCTCACATCATCTCAAAATCAATTTTGAGGAGAACACACCTTGCACTCCCTACACCTGCCGAAAACCTTGTATCTCCAAAAAGTCAAATCATCGAAATTTTGCCTTGCTGCGAGGGCGTTTGTGTATTCTTTTTTTTTTATTCTTTTTTTTATTTCTGCAAGGCACCTGCAGTACAATAACACTACTCACCCTACACCTTTTGTTAGTTGCAATTCCTGTAACATAGTTCAAGAATTTGCTTTTCACAGTTGATCAATACCATTGCACAGCCATGTTTAATATTTGATTCCTTGAAACATAAACTCAGTGGCACCCATCACCCTCGAAAAACTTTACACTAACAGCTATACAAACTAAGGCAATTTTTTCTTAGCAGAAGATTGAAGGCCAATAAAATAACTGTAAATGATAAATGATTATTTCTGTCAACCTATTGGCTTTTTTATGGGGTAAAGCAATGCAAGTCAGATAATCCGCTCTGAAGTGGTCTTCTATTGAAAAATAATGACATTCACACACCACTATGGCGGTCATATTTTTTTTTTTTTTCTCCCCCTTATGAATAACCTACCTCTGTGCTCCAATAATGGGTCCATTTCTCAAGCAAAGACACCACAAATTATGTTTCTGCCGTATACGTGCCATCACCATATGACTGCCCCCTATTTTAATTGCTTAACAAGTGTAATGATGCTATTGTGCTGAATAGGAAAGGCTATTCATACCTGGCATTTGCAATTTAAGAACAAAGATATTGACAATGGAGAGCACAATTGACATGTCACAACGTCATTTGACATTATGCTCTGTCCACTCTCCTGTTCAGAGATTAGCCGGCTAATAGGTCCCATATGAATGGTCAGTTCATAATTATGCCTCCTCCCCCACACCACTGACCCTCTACCCGCCTTTTTTTTTTTTTTTTTTTTTTTTTTTTTTTTCACCCTCCAAATGCGTCTCTGTGGCCAGGCAAATGTCACTAAATGCCAGGCCAAGCTTGCCATTCCAAAAGCCAAATGTTAGTTCATCTGTTATGTCAGTTTCCTCTCAGCCGACCAGCTGTTCCCCGGGTTGAGCTCTTTTTAACCTCGGTGACAGGAATATGAGGCTGAACCCTGGGCTCACGCTGGTTTTTAGCATGTCAAACTTCATATAGCCTTTAGATGCACACAGCGGTGGGCGCTGCGTGGGAAAAGACAAGAGGGAACACACTAACATCCCGAGCTTGGAGATTCCCATCCAAGCCACATCTGTGCACAGAATCTAAAGATGTATTTACTAGCCTGAGCTGAGGTTAGTCTGTGTTTGTGTCCGAATTTTTGACTCACTCTGCAAGCAGATTTACAGCGTGCGGTGTCACCTTGACAGGAATAAAGACACACTTAACACCACTGCTTGCAAGTTACCTCACAAGTGCACTTACAGCCTCAACAAGCAAGAAAAAGAATTTCCCCACAGGGATCAATAAGGTATCTCACTATTATCGTCACTACTATTATCGGACTATGTGAAAGATGAGGATGAGCCCAGCGCTCATCTTCATCTCTCCGCGCGAAGAAAAGCCATCAGCCGTCGGTGCATGACAGCTCTTCTTCATGTAGTATCACAGAACTCGTCAAAACCGCTCTTTACTGTCAGTTCACCGCGACATTTTTAGAAGAGGCACTCAGAGATATGAGACAGTGTGTTGAGAGCTTCCTTTTGTTTATTACAAAGGCCGATTCATCAAAAAAACAAAGCTCTCGTATGATTTCCTCACACACGCCACACACTGCTATAAACAGTTTTGCATTTTTTTTTTTTTGGTTTAAAAAGTTATTGAGAGCTTTGACGTCTGAAATTGTCCGCTGAGCGATGACATCAGGAGGACAATGAAGCTTTGTTGTGTTAATTAAAGCTTTATGCAGTGATACAGATGAAAAAATATGAATGGTGTAAAGCTTCAGTCGGGGATATTGTCGGAGTAAGAATACCGCTTCCAAGTAATTAAGTTTAATAATGTGCTCGGAAGAATGGAGGGGGCTTGATGAGAATTCATATCCAAGTCTTGCATCGCGGTCAAATATTGAATAAAGGCAACTGCGGGGAAACATACGGCACCATGAATCACAGCCAAGCGGGGGACAGCACGGCAATGAGGCAAATTACGGGCGGGAATGCCCCTTTAAATATGCAGCAAACAGTAGAATACTGCCCCGAAAAGACCAACCAGAAGAACCGGCGCGTCCTGCTCTATCGTATGCCCTGTTAGTTAGTTATGAAGTGAAAATGAGCGTCCTGCTCGGTGGGACCCCAGCCTGACAAGTATGTGCAAATGGAGTGAAACTTCAAGTTCACCCTGGGTAACACTTCTCTCTCTCTCTCTCTCTCTCTCTCTCTCTCTCTCTCTCTCTCTCTCTCTCTCTCTCTCTCTCTCTCTCTCTCTCTCTCTTTCCTTGCACTCTCCCCCTCCCACGGTGACAGTCAACATCTGTAACCACTGTGACACAATCTGCAAGTAATCCATAACCATAAATCCAACATCTCGGCCGGGGGGAGGAGGAGGAGGAGGGGGGGTGGCGGCGGTGGTGGGTCGAGGCACGGCGTTGCATTCCCTGCCAACTCGGGAGCAATATCACCGTCCACTAGCCAAGCATCTCCTGCACCTGCAGAACCTTGAAATGAGAACAAGCGAGCAACAGAGATCATCTGCAGACAGTTCAGACTGGGGGGAATGCAGAATAAGAGATTTTTTTTTTCTTTCTCCTTTTTTTTTTTAATTTCACACACTCTCTCACACACACGCATATGCAAATGTACCAGGCTCGGACTGCTACATCTGTTTATCTCGTGATATACGGGCGTGATTGTGGCCTTTTCTTCCAAATTTGATATCATCCACTTAATGCCATCCATTGCAGATGTGAAGGTTCCCCGCTGACCACAGCTGAATATATTTATTTTCATTATGTTTACGCCGGATCAGTGGCGAGTGAAATAAATTCCAGCATGGTGTGGGAGTATCCTCCTCAGCAGCCTCAGGCGTAACCGTCTGTAAATCTTGCCATGAACCCTTCCTCACCCTCCTGCGGTAGGCATTTTGTTTGATTTGAGCATAAGTAATCCTCATATTGGGCGGACGTTTGTGATTGTGCTAATACGTCACAATCTCGGCAATATATTAATAGCACCGCTGCTGTGCTATTTGTTTTTTTTAAATAAATTTCAAAACCTCAAGTAGAGGCTTTTTCTGCTCTGACACTGAAATTATGTGAGGAAACGCTTAATACCGATGTAGAAAATCACCACAAATAATCTACTATGCAATACAAAAATATCGCGTATCAGCATTCAAAATCCCATATCGGACAAATAGCATTATTTATACATGCACACACACACTTATGCAGCCACATACTTTTCTCACACACATGCAGCACTGCCCCTTGCACATACACACACAGACACAGATGTACACACACCAGCCCAGCACACAAACATGCATGCAACCGCATGTATATTCACAAAACAAACTCACAACAACAATGTGTGCTTATTAATGTGGAAAATGAAGCAAAGGCCCATGCATATTAAATGTTTCAGGGGTACTTATGGCACAATGTGTCCAACCATAAATAAATAAATAAATAGATGGTGGGTGGGAAAAAAAAAATAGTCCATCAAATAAGGGAAGCTGGTGCATTTGGTCTGAATGATTTAAAAGCCTTTTTCAAAATGCATGTCTTTTTACCCACTGTCAGTGCATTGAAGCCATACACATATATAGATATTTTTTTTCAATTAATTGCTACATACACACCTTTGGATCTAAATTATACTTGTTATTTTGATATTGTAATGCAAGCCACCATGCACTGCATTAAACAATGAGCTCATCATATAGAGCGTTTGGCAACAAGGGCGAGAGATTTTCTTCCACACATCAAACTCTCTTAATTCCACATTTCCCGGTGTCCAGTAATGTGTTTTAGGGCCAAACGACAGCGTCAAGTTCACGCTGCGCCGTGCTCCAAGGCTATCTCCATGGAAAATAGCCTGCGATAACCATCCTTATTATGTCTGATGCTGCCAAGTTGTCACCATCTATGAAATAAAACCACTATTAGCAGCTAATGGTGAGCTCTACAAAAGACAGATTTCCAGTAAAGACACTATTAATTCTGCAATGGTCAGCGACGCGTGTGTGCATGAGACTGTCTGTGCATGTGTGTGTGTGTGTGTGTGTGTGAGAGAGAGAGAGAGAGAGAGAGAGAGAGAGAAGGTGCCATTAAATCACAATTGAGGTCACTGGAGGAGTATGAGAAACAAGGAGTTGTGCTAAAGACATCGCATCGGTTCAAAATATTAACTTAAACATAGATGGATGGTTTGGGATGGCGGTATAATTATAGCTTGTTATGGCAATTTATAATGGCATTATTATAAAATATGTCAGCATAGTTGCACTAAGATGGCTATTGATAAAACACTGGGTGATTTTAAAAAACTGGAAAATGTTAAGTGGTAAAGACATGACTGTCAATAGATGCATCCTGAGATATTGGCGGGGATGAAACCAAGGATGACCCATGCTGATGCCGCCTTCCATGCATTAATGCGAGTCTCTAAAAATAGCCCAACACTTGCTGCTAAAATTAATTAAGCATTAACAGGCAGCAACCACATACCATGCCGACGCTAACTGCGCATTCACCCGTTGCCAAGTGGTAAGTATACTGTCTTATGTCAAACTCCCCAGGACCCCGGGAATGGTAATCCTCATTCCCAAGGGCGTTGTTATATAGGAGCTTACTGGGGCTTTATCAAAAAAATCATCTCCCCGGCGTGCAAAAGTGATGTCGGCCTCTAATTTATCAGGCAAAAACCGCGGGGAAGCCCGTAAATGATGGCACGAGCGCGGCCGTGTTTACCCGAGCCAACCAGTGGTACATTTAGCGCCGGCGGAGAGGGAGGTGAGCTCTCCAAGGCACACACGCTGGTTTGTTAAGTGGTGGCTCGGAGGGAGTCGGGCTGTTTTTGGGACCGCTAATGTCAGGGGAGGGTAGTTCCTGGAGAGCGAAAAATGCTGGATGCGAGGGGAATATTGCTCTAACGATCCGTGGAGAAGATAGGGAGCTAATTGACGTTTTTAAACCGGAGTGTGTTGTGATAGAGAGGCGCCTTGCCATTGGTCCAGAGGCCCCTTATCCCGAAACCCCAAACTCCCAAACGTCACCATATTAACAGAGTGGACATTTTTTGGACTGCTGGGTTTTTAGAATAATTGGGCATTTATTTTCTGTTTATTGGGCCATCACACTATTGTGTTTTCCATCCAATGGGACATTTTTCGAACTATTGGGGTTTTGGAATAGTAGGCTTGTGGACCAACGGGTTTTCTAAAAAAAAAAAAAATCGCCAGGAATATGATTTTTTTTTTAAAGAATGGTGTCCTTTTCATGTAAAATCTGGGCAAAATAGAGATTTTTGTAACAAAATCATTCCATCAGTGAGTCAATCAAGTTTATTATGGTGCTGTGAGCTAGTCAGCCTACCCAAAGAGCTTGAATTGAAATATTTTTTGGCCAACCAGACTGACATACTCTTGGCAAACACTCGTCTAGTCTGGCTGTACAAAGTATTTTAGGTTGCTGAGGACAGCTGCTTTCCTTTCATACGCGCCCGATGACCTTCCATGATCACCAGTACCATGGTCATAAACGGAGAACAGTAGCATCCTTGGCATTCATATTTTCATACCTATTCATATTTTTAACAATGCCGAAGCTTCCTCTTTGTCAGTTACCTTACATGCACCCAGAAAACCGGGCGGTCTTTGACTCTACCTACCGAGGTTTGATTATCCACCATTATTTGTTCCTGTGGTGCCGCTCTGCCTCTGCAAACGCTGGTGCAACTCCAATATTCAAAACCCGAGACCTCCATTAGCACAAATATTGTTTTATTTGTTTGGACGGTAAAGGAATTCCCCTTTATGAATTCAGCTCCACTCCCCCGGCGTCCGCGTGCCCCGCTGTCCTTAGCTAATATTGGCTCGTGTAATAGCAGATGATTATGGTGGATGCTCTGAATTATGTGGATCTAAGTGCCATATACAGCGAGTGCAAGCAACCTGGGAGATGAATTGGCTCTTTGTGGACTGATTCAGTGACTGCCAAAATGTTTTCTTAAGTAAAACGTGTTGACCGATGATATATGAACCATAAATATGCATTGAACACAACCCTTGATGAATAGTTGAACTATGTCTAGAACCAGCTGAGTTTTTTTTTTTTTTTTTCTCTGCATAGTGAGAGATGATTAGAGATTTTAGCATGAAATAAAATAAAACAATACTGGAAAAGCAGAGGCAGAGGTAAATCTTTTGTTATGCATCAATACAAAGTGAAACAAAATGAAACCGTTTGTTTTTAAATGGAAAAAAAAAAAAAAAAAAAAAAAAGCCAGGGCTGAGAAGAACACGTAAGCGGTCGGTTGATTGTGTTTGGCCTGTGTGTGAGTGTGTGTGCATGTGTGTGTGTGTGATGTTTCACTCGGCTTCCCAGTCGTCCAACACACTCAAATCAAATAAAACATACTTCAATAAAAAATGTTTTTTGGTTCAAGGAAACTGATGTAAACAAAATAGAGCACTTGTCGATGAACAAATTCCACTATTCTTTCTTTCTTTTTTTATCTGTTTGGATGTGTGAGGGGAAAAAAAAGATATAGAAGTAAAACTGAATGTTACAGAAGATGGGAGCCAGTCAAAAGGTTTATATAACATTGAAATTCTCAAGGACACAGTATACTGTTATATTCTACATAAAACGATGAAATAATAAGCCATCAGATCTTGGTTAAATATACAAGAAAATATGAGAAAAGGTTTGGATTGTCCTTAACTGTATTTAACTAACTGTATTTAAGTTAGTATCACCCTAACCTTTACCCTTACTGATACTAGATTCATACTAAGTTGGAAAGTACTCTGTTTATACTAACTTGACATTGGACAGGTTCATATGTTAAGTATCAACACTGACTCGACTGTGAAACTTGGCAAACTTGATCCCAAGTTGAATATCAGCATTATACAGTCCAGATAAAGTGCGACCTGACCCATGGGGGGTTTGACTTTTACACACTTTCCTGTGACTGTCTAAACTTTCTGCCACCCATCAGACGGGCCGCGAGGCAAACCCAACATACTGCGCTGAGATTCGCGAGGTCCACGTGCTATTATGAAAAAACAACCTGAAATTTCTGTGTCAAGCTCGGCGCGTCGAGGTGCACGAGTCATGAAATCCACGACCGTGTCAACAGTCGCACCAAAGGAGCAGCGCCGCCACCGCCGAGTGAATCAGTTTTTAGCCGCGGGACCTCGCACTTTGCGGGTCAGAGGTGAATCTCCGCCGCGTTGACCCTCGGGGACGGTGTCATTTTCCCTCCCGAGCAACATGGCAAAATGTGATATTTTGACTCAAAGAAGATGGGCCGAACGCGCGCCGGCTGAGCTCGCAGCACAAAAGAGGGTTATGTAAACTAATAAGAAGAGAGGAGAGGGTTTTGTTAAAGCGGGTCTACTTTTTTTCAAGGTATTGCTTTGCGGCGTCCATGGCCAGGTGACTCAGGGTTCAGGCTGAAATCCGGTGGCGCTGGGAACATTTCAGTGCCATTCACAAGGAAGCACAGAGATGCAGTCACCGAAATAAAGAGCGGATCACAATAGCAAGGCTGGTCGGACAGATGGCAGCCAAGGCACCTGCTGCACAGTGACTCTGCCATATTCTTATGCCACTTTTTAAGGCTTTATCGGGCAAGTGACTATTTTTGGTAATTTCAAAAATTTTACATATCACAGCCATCCCCTGTCTCAGTTAGTTCAATAATTATTTGGTCTTCACCCAGCCAATCAGCAAAGATCGCTCTACATCCCAGGTCACATGATTGTGGCATTTGACCAATCTCATTGGCCTTGATTTTCTATAGGAAAATGAAATTTTTTGAAAATTTTTAAAAAAGTAATAAAGCCATGTCATGTTCACTAATAACAGACTAGGGTTTTTTTTTTTTTTTTTTAATTTCAAAGTATTTCAATGAGTGCCCTATAAAGGGTTAAGGCTTTATTATTGTATATAATCTTTTCTTTTTTTTTTTCATAATTATGTTGTTGTCCTTGAAATCACATCAAGTCTGGTGGAAAACATTGTGTAGGATTCATTAGAGATGTTTTTTGTTGTCAAGCAGGCTTACGTGATATTGCTGTTTTATAAATAATTGAATAGATTATCTTGATTGTCTTGATATATATATATATATATATATATATATATTTCTCAATGTTTCCATTTAGTGTGCTTAAGACAGTACCCACAACCAGCATTCAGCTGACAAATGACTAATTATTGAACTGGGGTATTTGAAAATATGCTCTGTAGTAATCACGCAATGACACTTTTCTTTAAATATTGTCTTTGTGTCTACAGCTTGCGCATTTAGTGTCTATCAGGGTATCCGTGGGGTCTTGAAAAGGTGATAAATCAATTTTGGGAAAATTAAGACCCTTAAAAAGTATTAAAAAAGTCTTATCACAACTTTATAAAGTCTTACATTTTGAAAGTATTTTTTCTGAATTAGCTTTCCAAGAGTTTGAGTCCCAAAAACATCGTAAAAGTGTGTGAATTTATTCATTTTTATAAAAAACAAACAAACAAACAAACAAAGATGAACAGGTACATAAAAAAACTAGGCTATTGTGGGTGCGTTCGTAAATTGTCTCTGAGAGCACCAGAGTGAGTGTGCGGGTGGAAATTCAGAAGCACAAAGTACACTCTGGCATCTAACTTTGTCTGAATGGAGTCTTTAAAAGGTATTAAAATTAACTTCAACATTCCTGCATATACCCTGTCTATGCTGTGATGTCCAAACAAGTTATTTCAAGTGGTAATCCTCCGAGGATTAATCAGCGATTGTTGCACAGCACCCCTACCTACACCCTCCACCTCCTAGAGATCACAGACAAAGGATGTTTATCACTGCGATGACTTGTTCCTTAGATTTACCGTGAATGGCATTTGAGTTTCTGTAGGTGGCGCTCTTTTCTCTGTGTGGAATGGGCAGAGAAAGCAATGAGACGGATGAACCTGAGGCATAAAACGTATCGCGTCCTGTGAGTCAGAAGGTCTTTCTCAGGATCAGCCTACGAGGCTCTGCATGTGTAGGACGGAAATTGTAAAAGCTTTCACGGACTGGATATAGGTTGAGTCACCGCCATGATTTATGAACTCGCAACAGCAATATTCATTCACAGACATTCATTTATATGAAAAAAATGTCACAGATTATTCCTTCAAATGGGTTTTGGACACACTATGAAGACCAACGTGAGCAAAGTGACTGACCATGAACCCTGTGCAGATGTACTTTGAGTTTTACCTGCATTTCATTTTCATTCGTCATTTGGTCGGGGGAAGATGTCATATTTTCCAAATGGAGGCTGGTAGAGTTTTGCAATGAAACTTTTCAAATGTGAATGTGTTCTTAGTCAGTGTGCCTTGTTAAATATGAGCAAGTAAATGTTGAGTGGGAAGCTGCTTAGCCAGGGTGAGTCAGTAGTTACCTATGGGTGGCCACGGTCTAAGGTGTAAAGGTGAGTGTTAGCTGGATGATCTCTGCAGGCTTCATAGCGTAATCCTCTCCAAAACGAGAGACCTTTTGGAACTTGTTGTTTTTGACTCATTGTGAAGGATTAGAGCGTGTTACGGTTACAAGAGGGGCCACACTGGACAAATATGAGTCAAATGTTATGGAGCGATGAAGCGAAAAGAAAAAAAAAAAAAAAAAAAAGGGGCTCTCAAGGCCTGGCGGCATCTCAGGTCCCTGTGAAACCACAACAACGAGAGAGAGCGCGGGGGGAGACGGGCGGCGGAGAGGATTGATAGAAAGTTGGAGGCAGTCCTTGTGAGAAGAGAGAGAGAGAGCGGCGGAGAGAAAGTGGGGAAATAACTCATTCGAGGTTCTTCTGTCTTAATTTGCTCCATGACATGTTAAAATAAACTACTCAATGGGTGACCAAATCCATTAGTACGGTGATGAAGGGCAGAGGAGCGCTGGCTGTCATTAAGGGAGTGTCTGCACATTTTACCCCCGGACTTCATTAAAAGGAGATTCACCGAGCTTAGCCTGGAGGACCACTGCTGCCGGGGGGTGGGGGGGTGCAGGAACTCCTTGCTTGTGGGCTTTGATCTGATTTCCCATACATATGCATACGTATTTTTTTTACATGTGGATGTTTGCGTGCTATGTATGCACACACACCTCTTGTCCTGACTTTGGTTGAGGAACTGTTTAACATGCAGGGTACTTGCACTCCCCTCACCTTGCTGGTTAAAGGTGAAAAAAACATCTGTTTTTTTCTCATGAGGGATGAAGGACACAGCACTTATCAATCACCCTGAGTGGCATTAACATTTATTGTTGGGGATGCTTCTATAAAAATGGGGATTTCAGTATAGATTCATGAAATGAGAGGATATATGTATAGCTGAGTGTGGCTTTTGCAATCACTAAATGCTAGTTGTTGACCTGCAATGGGAATTATGCTATTAAACCTGGCATTTACATGAACTAATGAGTAATATCAGATTTTTTTGAAGCTGCACAAGTGGAATTTTTTGACCACTGGATGGTGTCAGGAGCACAAACTCCATTTGTAAAGACACAAAGCCACTCCTGCCCTCGGGGGATCACTTATAGAAAAAGAAAGCAAAGGGAAAAAAAAGTGTTTTTGTATGGAAACGAGGGGTGCATTTCACTCTCACAAGGCTCCTGTTGGATTACTTGATTTTGCCCGACCTTTCACTTTTGCCGTTGCTTCGCTTGCTGACTGCAGCGACAGAGGCTCTCGCACGACTGAGCTGAAATTTGGATACGCTTATCTGCAGAGTGGGCCGTTTGGGCGAAGCTTTGAATGAAGCCGAAGCAGAGAGGGGGTGAAGTGGAGGGCAGAGGGAGAAGCTTATCACTGGGCTGACGCAGAAACTTATAAAGCCGAAGCCATGTAATAACCACACGCTGGCTGTAAGACTGCATGGTGGAAAAGGACCCACACGCCACATTGCAAGGGGTGATTTTACCCCGAAAATACACTCAATATTCCTTAATATTGCAGCTTTAAAAATAATGTAAAGTAAATCAGTTCAAAGTATGCTCTTACTTCGTTAATTTCCTGACTGGAAAGCCGTAGTATGTCGGTATGAAAAACATAAATGTCACAAAGTCATGTCTAGTAGTTGCCCTCTAGGTTTACCTTCTTGTAAGTGGGTGTGGGGTATTTGTATAGATGACAGTCCAACAGACCTAGTGCCTTTAAAACTCTTTTTTTCCCCTTCCTTTTGTGTATTTTTTTGACAGATGCTCTTGAAATGCTAACCTTGAAATGTGCTCACAGCCCGCCAGCATGTCCAAACAATTTCTGTCACACGCTGCCATACTGTAAGCTATAAGATAAGGCTTTATTGATCCCAGCGGGGAAATTGGGTCAGGCATTATTAATATTTTGGACACTCTCGGTCCCTGGTGCAATATGAGATGGGTTTTAGGTGCCAAGTGTTATCAATTGAGGAGTCCTTCATCTTTATGCACACGCTACCCAACAGTGAAAATAGAGATGAATGAAGCTTAACCAGAGTAAAAAAAAAAAAAAAACAAACAAAAAAACATTGGATTGTTCATTGGCAGTGAGATCTCTTGAGAACAGTACTTGAAAGTCATCTTCAAAAGGATTGGCAATTCATCACAACAACCAGTGAAAAATCTCGCAACCTTGCGACAATTTTGGTGATTTTCTTTTTTTTTTCTTTTTTTTTTTTTTGTGTTTGTTTTTTTTTCCCGACTGAAGGTTTAAATCCATTCATAAGACCATGCCAAATTCATTACGAAGCTGGTTTTGTTCAATTTCATAATGCTCCATTTTTGTAGGAATATATGGTTGCTTTTGTAAAGAGTTGACAAGTTAGGTTTTTGAAGAACAAAGGCATGTCGCTCCACACAGCACATTGTATTTGTAGCTGAAAATGGACACGTTTAGAGTTGATTTTCTTCTTATTTGCAGCTTTCAAGGATAATCTTCTCTAGTGCTGTCTGGACTGAAACTTGAAAGTTACCTGTGGACACAAGTTGGGGGTTTTATGCTCAGATTATATGTTTTTTCTCTGACTAATCGCTCTATATGTGATAGCAGTTTGAACCGACCTCTGTGCAGAAATAGCCCACTCGTGCTTTTGTCCTTGCCCTCGTTACAGGAACTGTTGAGCAGCCCTAATAGGTGACTGCTGGGTTTATCGCCCAAAATATGATCAGTTCATTACATAAAGAGAGAGTGGCCACTTTGTTGATCTGAGCCCTTCATGTCCTTGAGCTTTGTGGCTCTTGATTTTTCAGTGACACTGCAGCCGAGTTGCGCCGCGGCCCCGCTTGGCCACTTCTCTTCCAGTTGTGTCTAACAAAGATTGATTACAATATGCTCCTCTAACTTTGTCTGAATGGAGCCATCTCCCAATTAAATTTGCAACCTTGCTGTCTCCCTAGTGGCTGCTTGAGTCATTGCCCTCCATGCTTTTTCCAGCCCAGTGGACACAGAGTCATGATGACAGTGATCTGTCCCACTGAGAGTGACATAACGAGTGGAAACTGGCTCAGTGCTACTTTTAAGGTCGCCACCTGTCTCTTATTTTATTTATTTATTTATTTTTTCTGTGAAGCTGACCAATAAAGCAGCTTTAATTATCAAAAGAAACCATATCAGCTGCACATTGAGGTTTAATCACTCCCCAGCATTTCAGCCTGATGCCAGCATCACTCAAATGCTAAAAATCAAGGAGACTCCTGACAATCTGTTCATGCCTTTCCGTGACTGAGAGTTTGATTTGTGCATCCACGCTGCATTAGGTGCCACATCACAGAGGACACACACACACGTGGCAATGATGGTTAGATGGAGCTAGTTAAGTGTCAAGACACCCAACAGGAAAGCAGGCAAAAGAGACAAAGACAGACACAGAAAAGACGTCATCTTTCATTCAGACTTGTTTTCATTTTGAGCTTAGACCACTCAACTCTAGCTGTTCAGACCCAAGGTCAAGTCTTTTACGTAAGTAGCTCAGCCAACAACACTGTCTCTGCAGCCCTGTTTCTTTTAAAAAAGTTATATTAACCTTGAAAAGCTATATTTTCCATTTAGTACTTCAGATACGGCTACTACTACAAACTATCTCTGTATGCAGAAAAGCTTATTATAGATTTTTCACATAAAGAGCTCTGACAGACCTTAAAATAACATGTAAACGAATGGCTCCTATTGAAGTGTCCATATTTTTTATTTTTTTTTTGCCCTCTGAGTAGGAGGGACACAGGTCTCCCAGAGGTATTCCAAGGCTACCTACATAACAACAAAAAAACAAGCTCCCTATTACCGAGGACGCATGCATTCGTCATTCCTGGCAGCTAGTTGGTGGTAGTGTCAAAACATCAATTCCCCACAGAAAAAAAAAAGGAAGAAACAAAGAAAGAAACAAAGAAAGAAAGGAAAGAAGGATGGAGACAGTAGTTAGATGAAATATTTTTTTTATGTTGAAATTCTACCACTCAAGGCCCTCATTTCCATTTGCAAATGTATTCCTACTGCATACTGAGCGCTCCTTCGCCACCCACCATCGACACTGTGGAAACATCTGGTACATTTATTGTACCGGTACAGTAAATAAAGTGTGTTCTCATTCAGACGTCGGAGGCTCTGGAGTCTCACTGTCAGCTCCGCTCGCGCTCTTCGGCGTGTGTGGAAACCAATCAACGAGTAAAATGAACACAACCGCGATGTATCAGCCACACGGCATCGATGTCTAACCATCCGACCCCCAACTCCCTGGCCGCGTTTCCAAAGCTGATCAGCCAGCCAGAGACATTTGCATTACATCTACAATGTCATGCAAAACGTATAATTTGCTCTCTTTTTTTTTGTAATTAAAAGTTACATTTTAACCATGAAAAACTGCACTTGGAGGTTGTTGTTTAGCTAAGGCTGTTGTTTTACACAGCACCTGTTTCCAGAAAGCCTTGTGCCCTATTTTTCCCCACGAGGATTATTAGATAGATAGATAGATAGATAGATAGATAGATACTTTATTCATCCCGAAGGAAATTCACAGTTTTTCAGCAGTATCCACAGATTACAAGATTAAATAAATAAAAAATAAAGAATAAGATCTAAGTCAACACACTAGAGATCTAGGTACAACAGTGTGCAAAAAACAATGTGCAAAAAAACGTGTGCATAGGTGTATAAAATGTGCATAGATGTAGGTCAATGTGCAAATTTAGAAGAAATATACAGTGTACACAGATGATAAATAGCAGTAAGCAATATAAACACTATAAACAAGGAATATAAAAAAAATAGAAATATGAACAATTTAAACAGAAGTATGAACAAAGTATTATACATCACATCACCAAACTATGAGTGTTACATCATGCTGGTTATTGAATAGTAATCGCTATTCATCATGCCCACCTCAGATTCACTATAACACACATCCATGTTCATCTTCAAGTTGGAACAAAGCCGGGGGAAGATGAGCCAACTGTAATCATGATGGTTATTATAAGGTGTAATATTTTATTTGTGTTATAAGGCATCATATCTGCAGTTGGCATGGGGTGTTAACATCCTCATGGTCTGATGTTTCATCCAGTCCGCAATATTAAATCACACTCATCTCGGCATTGGGAGGAACCACAATACATCGCGACAAGCTCATTCACTTTCCAGGATCATGTTCATGCACTTACACGATTGGCTGAAGTGTACAGTAATTAGCTGTTTGCAGGAAGGAGGAAAAGTACAGCGTCACGGCATCCGCTGAAATGCACAAGGTGTGAAAGTTTAATTGAAAATGCAGTAATCTGTAAGAGGAACCAACAGCCAAGTCGAGCGGTTTAATTTTAAAACACAGCCGAAGCAAGATTTGTAATAACCCAGCATGGAAGTAGGAACACAATCTAAGCTAAAAGTTAAATTTCAAGTCTAGTCAGGTGAGTAAACTAAATATGACATTATGTGCGGTTGGGTGAATTTGCTAGATGGGCATATACCTGCTATTACTTACCAGAAGTAAGTTTTTTTCTGTACTCTTGTATTCACTAAAAACAGGAAAAAGGGGGGTAACAAATCAGTATTAGGCTGCGTTCAGCTGCAGTGTAACTGAAACCCAGTCAAATCCCAGGCTGACCTCAAGTGCAAGCGAGCCACTGCTTGACATTTCGATGCCCTGCCCTCCGAACGCAGGCTCCGTCATATTTTATCCCCACAGCTTTCACACAATTGAACAAATTGCAGTGATTAGCTGTGACAGTCACATGATGCCCGTCACTTTGCGGCATGGAAAATTCTTCATTTCAATCAGCATTAGATGCCGAGCAGAGTGCTGTCTGCTGTTTGCTCAGTGGCCCCATTCATCCATATTGTAATAGTTGTGTGGAGGAACATCTGCTCATAAATTACGGCTAAAACGAATGAAGGAGAAATGCAAAAGAAAAGAATTCAGCAGATTGGCCTCTGGTAGATGACAGTTTTTATCTTTTCATTTGTGAGTTACGCAATATATATCTACTTTTTTTTTTTGTTGTTGTTGTTTTTTTGACATGAGTTCATACACATGCACTTGGAACAATTGCCACCGTCTGTTCATGTTGCAATTCAGGACCATTTTGTCACTCATTTGTATTAGTGGTGCTGAATCGATGGTTTGGTACACTGTGACACACAAAACCTTCAAATTTCTATTCGATTTCTATTTTTACATGCTGACGTTTCTCTGTTCTGGCATTTTGACATTGAACAGATGCTGATGTGATGGCCTTACGCTATTACTGAAATCCTGTGGAAACACAGAGACAAATGAAAGTTGAAATGACCTCTTTAGTCATCCATGGATGCCATTTGCATCCGTTACCCGAATCAGGGCCTCGCTGGCTGCCTGGTTTCATTTCGAAAAGACTCCGAAGCCGTTTAAGGCCACAACTGCCTAAATGTATGGATACGGCAGTAAAAGCTTAATGAAGCAGCGCGGTGCGGCGTGAGGAATGTGAGCCGTGTGTTGGAGGCGTCCCGGCCTCAGATATGAAACTGTGTGCCCAAGGGCGATGCTTCTATCTCATAAAAGGGATCCCACGGTCAAAGGCTCCACAAAGCATGCCTTTGGGCCATGAGCAAAGTCAAGGCACTAGGTCAACTAATAGGCACAGTGGGTACACATATGGAGCTGGGCCTGCTAGGTCGCCTTATATTTTTTTAATGAAGTGCATTGGCTGGATGTACTCAGCATTGTTAGGAACCGATGGTGGGCCTCATTATAGACATTGTGAGCATGCAACTGGCTCGAGCTCAGACGTCACGAGTGCCACTGACAAATGGGCAATAACATACTGCACATAAGCTCCTGTACATTGCACTGCACTTCTACACCACAAATAGCAGCAGAAACTTTCAAACTAAAAGTACCACTCAAGAAAATCATACTATTGCAACTACTACTACGGCTATAACTACTACCACCACCACTGCTACGGCTAATCATAAGGATGATGGTGATAATAATTTTACAAAGCTTAGCAAAGTGTGTAAAATGGAGAGAGTAACAGTTATGTGCTACCTGATAAAACCGTCTCTCAGGTAGTTTTTTGCATTTTTTTACTATGATTAAACTAATTTGCTCAAAATATTCCCGGAGATTCAATGGATGATTTGATATTGGTGCTGCTTTAGAGCTAATACATGCATTTGAAGACATACATGCAGCTATTTGTAAAGAGATACATTTTTTTAAGTGAATAAATCATTTAAGGAGCATATTTTTCTGTCTCGTTGGCCTTGTATCAAACCGAGCAGTGTCCTGGATGCGCACACACACTCCCTCCCTGCTGTCCCTGTCCCTGCAGGTAGGTTTACCCCTCGCACTGCATGCTCCGTATTTTATTTTTTCCTTCCTCGGGTGTGTAATGGTTATACATGAGATGGCAGCAATGTCCAAAACAACTGCAGCGCTTATGGCAACACCGGGAGCACACAAACACACCGGAACAGAAAATGCATGAACATCTTGTAAGAGCTCAAGAGGTGCTTTCGGGGGTTTACTGCGGCAGTTTAGTGAGAGAAAGAAATGAAAATCCTCTCTGTGCTGGATTTTGCGCTGATTGATTGTTTGATTGATTGGGATAAAAAAAAAAAACAGCATCAGTATGTATACCCAATGCTAAAACACAGTTAAGCATTCTCGCTTATTTGCATCAGTTTTGGATTAAAATGCACTGCGTTTCGGGACGGGAATCTCTCAGGATCCAGCTGATTAGTGTCAAAGCTAAGCAAGATGACACACACATTATCCTTTTCTAATTCTCTGATTTATTAAATGAGACGCGCCGTGTCCCGCACCACCTCGCCTTCAACAACCTGACGACAGCTAATTCAATCTGAGGTATCCATCGCAAATACTCACTGGCTGATCCGCGAGGAAGGGGATACGGTTTTAATGATGGTCTCCGTGTGTTTTCACCGTTGCGTACAAGCCCAAAAAATGAATTTAAAAATCCCGACTTTGAAAAATCGAGACTTCTGAGGCAGCTGCATGTGAATAAGCCGGAAGGAAAGAACGATTGAAACTTGGGTTCCCACCTACTTTATTTATGTTCCGGCAGCTCTTAAGTGTCAGTTTCCTGAGAGGTAATGAGGTGCCACAGTGTATTCCTCCATTAATGGGAACAACTGGGTAAAAAAAAAAAAAAAAACGCTGCTAGTTCATCACTGGTGTACAGAGGTGTACCCTGAAGCCCACAACAGAGCCACTAATGGCCTGAAAGAAGGCTCTGATCTGAATCTCTCTCTCTCCATCTTTCTCTATCTCCCTCTATCTTTCCGCGGATGCTCCCTCTGTAGTCTATGATGCCCACGTTTTTTTTTTTTTTTTTTTTCTTTTCCCTGGCGTTTTATTCCCCCTCGCACATCATCTTTTACACAAACCTCCACCGCTGCTACATCGTCTGCCATTCTCCCCGAGACATCGTTTTTCATTCCCTCCCGTTTCCTCAAGCTGAGTTTTAAACTTATCCACCAGCAGAGCCAATGCTTAACAGCTCGTTTCTCAGCTGGGGTGATAACTATCTTTTGCATGCCTGGCACAGGCGGGCCTGCAATCCTCCCGCGTTGCTTCTCGGGGCCAAAAGAGCATTATTGATTCATAAGTTCTCTTGATTAATTCAGGTAGGGCCGAGACAGGAGGAGCGCCGAGGATGTGTGGTTTATTGTCATCAAAGTTGTGTCCACAGTCACACACGCATACACCAACACACACTCAGAGCTCTGTCCAGAATGCTAAGCTCCATGACAACAAATTGTTATGTAGGATTTGGATTTGGATTCACCCGGGCTTACACAACTGCAGAGCTGGCTCAGACCAAAATACTGTGGTGCATGTGATTTGCTCTGTTCCAAAAAAAACATTAGGCATTTGCAATTGCTCTGGGCCTGTTTTTGAATTGTTTAAGCATCCTGGAAATGGATTTCTCATTTTTAAAAGCATTATTTCAGTATTTGTAATAGCTTCAGGTTTGCTTCTTTAGAAATGGATTATTTTGGTTATTTAAAATCATATGCTTGTTCTCAAGTCAACCACTTTAGCACTTGGCACTGATTCAAGCATGCATGAAGAATCAGTTCTCAGACAAGAAATTACAGCCTAACTGTATATTGAGCACTGTAAATGGATGAAATGCTACTGCAGTATCTAAATCGATTCCAAATTTTGGATTCTGGGGCGGCGTGATAACATAATTAAACAAATGGATGCTTAACAAACACTGTTAGAAAAACACAAAGCGTCAAAACAGCACAGGCCTGAGGATGCATGATGCTCCGTCTGGATGCAGCGGGACGCAGACATGTTTCTGAGTTCTCCTCGTGAATTATTTATGGTTCTACTTCTCCGGACATGGTCTTGGGGTGAATATTTCATGCAACTTATTTGCCCCTTGTAATAGGTTTGACTCAAGTCTGACTCTGGCATCCTCAAAGGGAGACCTTGCCAATTGGAAGGCTAACCTTTTCTGCCCAAAATTTGAAACTGAGGACATAGAAATGATGAGAAGTCTTACTCTCGGTTTGCACAGGCTGCAATGTAATTTACTACACTACTGATGCAAAACAGCCCATCCACATCTCTGTGGGGTATTAGGATGCTACCATATGGTCTATAGGTCGTTATGACTTCTCTGACAAAGCAAGTCTATACGCTACAGTGATCTTAAAGGTATACCGTGACAATATATCCATCAAATAGCCCATTGAAGCCAGTGGATACATCTATTTATTACTTCAGCTTCATTGATGTCCGACAGCATTATTTGAAATGTAGATTTCTCACAATAGTCACTGTTTATTTGTGCTGCCAGTGCAGAAACCCCTTCAGCACAAAGAGGTTAGTAAGAGAAACAACAAGTACTAGAAAAAGAAAATACTCGCCGGTTTGGGATTTTCATGGTGTGAGCTGTACTCGCCCGCACCGAGGTGGGTGGAGTGGCTCAGCTGGGTGGGTTTGTTATGCAGATGATGGGCACTGTGCAGCACTGGTACCACTCCGGAGTAAAATATCGCTATCGCCCTCTCCCACCAAAAGTGGATCTTGGAGAAAGTGTTGTGCGCTGTTTGCTGTGTTATTTCCCGGTGTTAGTTGATGGCGGCACGGTGGCACAGACCTCTTCAAAATCACACGAGCCCCTTCATGAGAGACACGCCCGGCTGTTTCCCAGGGATCCATTCTCCTAGCAATAGAAACACCTGCTTGCATATCAAAACTGGGATTTTAATTCGATGAATGTGATCTGGCATTATTCATGTCATGTAAACATGCAAATCAAGTTAAAAAGACTATTGTTGTTCTCACCGAATGCAAGTTAATGATGGAATTGTTTATCGTTCTACAAAGTTGTTGAAACTGCACTGTTATTGTGTGAAGGATTGACCTCAGATATATGAAATCAGCATCATTATGCATGGAGAAACATGGTGATCCGATTGAAACCAACTCCAGAAAATGCATATCCACTTAAAAAGGGACATTCCGTGTATACAGTGGTCCCTCGTTAATTGCGGGAGTTGCGTTATAAAAATAATCCGCAATAGACGAAATCCGCGAAGTAGTCAGCTTTATTTTTTACAATTATTATAGATGTTTTAAGGCTGTAAAAGCCCTCACTACACACTTTATACACTTTTCTCAGACAGGCATTAACATTTTCTCACTTTCCTCTCTTGTTTAAACACTCTCAAAGTTCAAACCTTCGTAGAAAAATAAGTCCAGTATAATGCTGAAAAAAAAAAAAAAAAAAAAGCATGCAAAATTGCACTAAAAAAATCTGTGAAACTGCGAGGCCGTGAAAGGTGAGGTGATAGCAAGGGACAACTGTATTCATGTTTGGGTGCTGTGTAGTCAGAACAGTGGTTTCCCTTTGGAAAAGCCTGAACTCTTCCATTAGAAAATGTGTCATGTCATGAAGCAGGGAGGTCACTGCTTTTAAAAGGAAAGAGAGTAGCCAATTTGACTGGCCTTTGCTGAAGTCCGTCCATCTCCACCTGTTAATAATAATAATACATTTTATTTATAAGCGCCTTTCACAAACACTCAAGGACACTTTACAAAAGATGAAACAGCAATAAAAACACAGGTAAAAGACTAACTAAAATACAAAGGAAACAATGCAAATACAAAGGAAACAATGCAATTACAGGGAGTACGCAGCTTTAAACAGGTGAGTTTTGAGTCTAGATTTGAACAGAGGGAAAGAGTCGATGTTGCGGATGTCCGGGGGGAGTGAGTTCCAGAGTTTGGGAGCAGAGTGGCTGAAGGCTCTGCTCCCCATGGTGCTGAGGCGGACGGAGGGCACAGAGAGGTGGATGGAGGAGGAGGATCTGAGGGAACGGGAGGATGAGGCAATGTGAAGGAGGTCCGAAAGATAGGGAGGGGCGAGGTTGTGGATGGCCTTGAAGGTATACAGGAGGATTTTGTAGTCTATTCTGAATTTAACTGGGATATATCCCATAATATATCCCTCCTGCAAGCGGCGTTAACTCTTGTTCCAGTTCCCGAGATAACGCCATCAGCGCATATCGCCAAGATGACGGCGGAGTCGAAAATTGCAAAAATAAGTTGGCCACACCCCAGAGAGAATATCGCTGGGGTTCAACGCCTCCATGCAAACAGGGCCCCGTGTGTATGTGTCAGCTAGTTCAGGCTAATATATCAAATATGCAACTGCACATACCCGAACTATACAGTACATTTTGACTGAACCGCTGAACTCCTAAAAGCTAGTGTGACTTCATCATATATGCTTACTGCAGTCAAGTGAGTCTAAGTGCAACATTAATATTATACCTCAACTCATACATGTTTAAAATCTTTAAAATGCATGATGTACATTGTGCAAGTATAAATGTTTAAAATGTAGAGTGTACAAGGTTTTTTGGCCCCTTTTGTGCGAGTCGGTGAATTTTCAGGTAGTTTCGATTGTGGCAAACAAATGTATTGAGTTTTACGGGGCAACAAGAATGAGTTTCACTGACTTGGCAAAGCGTGCGCGTCTGTGTGTGGTGGACTCGGTTTATGCGTTGATCTCGGGGATGGAGAAACAGAATTTTAACCTATGAATAATTAATCGATAAGCTATATTTTCCTTGACTGTCCTCCCAGCACTAGTGTATGCACAACTGCTTTTACAGCCAGTGTTACATGTGAAAGTTTCTCACACAGCCAGGTTGTATTTAACTGAGTTACACTGAGGTTGCACTGTTATAGGGGAACCTGTTTGCACGTTTGCAACAGGTTCATGCAACTGCTGATATTTGAAACATGTCCTTTTGTCTCTGTTTTGGCCTTCCATCTACACTGACATGGTGTATTCAACCACCAAAATAATAATAATAATAATAATAAAATAAAAAAATAAAATAAAATAAAATAATAATAATAATAATAATAATAATAATAATAAAAAAATCACAAACACCCTCTAATATTGATGTATTCAAAAGTGTGTTTTTCAGCATGGGTGCAGAAAACTAATAATTTTTAAATCTCAAAGACTTGTTAGTCACTTTTAACTCTATAAAGCCCTTCGTATCATATATGAGACACATTTTCAATTCCGTTTTTTGTTTTCAGTTTAATCAATACTTGACCAAAATACTGTTGTATACCTTTGAACACTTCGCCTGTTCACCCTGGACCATACCATTGGCACTTCAAGTACATATCATATATCATACACCAGAAAGGTGGTGTATGATATGATATATATATATATATATTTGTTATAGGACTAAAAGGGTTCAGTTTCAAAAAATTGGAATTTTCTGCCAATTCTTTCATAGTTCAGGCTTTATAGGGTTAAAGACTAAGTAAACCCTGAATCCAAAATTTTGTGAAGCCTGACATCTCATGGTGAAAAACAGAGCGCCTGGTCTTTGTCTGCAGATGATGCCGATGCCTGTAGTGCCCGTTTTTGTGAAAACACCTGTCGCTGAAGACCAGCCACCCTACTTTTCACCATTAGAGGTCAGGCATCACAGAGATATGGGTTTGGATTTTGCTCTTTAAAAGCAGTTCGGCCTCATCGTCTGCCCCGAGCGAGCCCATTTTGTAGTGATGTTAGCTCGCATTACTGCTAACTATGGATATAAATTACATTATGCTAATATTATGCCACCATGCAGATATTTAATATGATGAATCAGTTTGTTTGCGCTTGTCTATCAGTCAGTAAAAACTGTTGTTGCATGTCATTTTGATTGCCTTTGAAATATTTTACGTGGCAGCGAATTTGTCTGAATCTCATGCAGCTCGTAACCCACCAAGGCGACCGGGGTTGCATGAGTAGTTTCGCTGCATGGATACCACCGGCTTATGAGTTCACCTATCAGTCAGTGTGATCAGCATTGACACAATGGATACGGGGGTGGCTGAGTGACAGGATGCTGTATTTTCCATGATTTCCCCATTTGCCACTAAACGTGCACACGCGCACACACACACACAGCCACAGAGTTGCACATTCGCACTCACAGCGGTTGAGCAAGCAGCTTGGATGGAACCGCCGAGGGGGAAGAAACCACCTTCATCCATCTTTCAAACTGTGGGGGCTAACACAATCCACCCATGGGTGCTATTCCCGGAGCATTGTGTTCCAGTGCTCACAACAAGTGCCTGTAGTCAGTGGAGAAAACAGAGTGAAGTGAAGCAGTGTGCCTAATGCAGAGCAGGAATGCGTCAGCTTACAAATGCACACCTCGGATTGAATACCTCACACCAGCAGCCAACAAGGTGTTCGTCACATGGCAGCTGAACCACTTCCATCGATGAAATACTGCAGTAATTTCTTAGGAACCTGAAAAATATGTGGGTAAACTTCTCCATCTGTGCTTTAAGTCTGCACTGTAACCTTCATGAATACGTGATGTTAGATACGGAGCGAATGCACAAAATATTTAGCGCCGTATTCCTCACTCTGTGGTATTAACGTGTCTCAGATGATTGGACGCCAGTCGGATAGTACCGACCGTGTAGAAAACACAGGTGTGTGAGTGCACTGTGGATGCATTATTGATGCGTTGAGGACAGATTGTGATCCGATCGCCCCCACACCGCCTCCGAGGGTGGCCAGGGACACATTGTGACTGCACGAAAACACAAGCGCAAATGCAGATGCATCTCCAATCCATCATCAAACAGCCATGTAGATGGAAGGCAGTGAGCAGCTTTAACCCTCCTGTTGCTTTCACTTTATTAATACTTTTTTATCAATTGGGATCAATTTGACCTCAGTAACAGGACTGGTTCTGCCACTACTACAGGTGTGGTTGCGTGAGGTGACGGCCTTAGAGAAGAGGAAAGTTTTTTTTTAAATCAATGGCATGTTGTAGTTCCTCAGTGTCATCCAAAACAACAGAAGCAAATGTGTGTAAAATTGATATTTCTTATGTTTTATACAGCTAATACACCAGTGGGTACCAAATGTGTCCAGGACATCGAAAACACACCATCATGTTAATTTTATGTTTACCCAGATGTCCTCATTAAATTAGGAAAATTCATTAAAAAAAAAAAAAAGTTAATTATGTATTTAGAGATGTTAAACATTGAATGAGATCAGACTGACCCCAAAGATAGCAGGAAGGTTAACACCACACTGTAACGAATTGACTGTAGAATATACAGTAAATAACTGCCAAAAAAGTTGCCAATAAAGTATTGTAAAATGGTTGTTAATTACTGTAAAAAAGAATTACAGTATATTTCAGGATACCATTTACAGCTTTTTGCTGTAAATAAATTACAGCAATATATTGTTTTTTTTTTCCTAGAAAAACAACAATAAATTGTAATCTGATTAACAATATTATATTGTATTCTACTCAAATTACAGAGGTTACCTGGCAACTCGAGTTGCCAGTAAATAACTGTAAATACCAAATACAATATGTTTTTGTAGATTTTTTTCTGTTGATTTGTTGTTGTTGTTTTTTAACATTTGTATCTTTGCAAATTATACGATGAAGTGTTTTAAATGAGTCTTGAGTTGATTAATCTAAATTCATCAACATTACATAGTTTGGATTTCTCACAAGATTGTATGAGTTGCTAGCCAGTTGTAATGTATTTACATCAACACAACCTACATCAACACAACCTCAGGCAGCAGATCCTGGTTTGAGATTCATTGGGAGGTGTTAATAACAATTAGGAGTAGGATATTTGCACATGTAAATGTGTACACATATAACCAACGTGGGGGCCTTCTTTTAGCTACTACAATCAAAGTGGTATTATTTTGAGCCTGTTAATGGTTTAGCGTTGTGGGCTATTTTGTAAAGAAGAAAAAAAAAACTTTTGCCCCCCAATGAACGTTTCAGCTCGTTCTCATATACCGTCATGCATGCCCTGTCTCCTGCAACTACCAAGGGAAAATTAAAAATAGTCACATAGCATTCACTGCACGTTAGCTTTATCATGTAAACTCCTTCGCTTGTTTGAAATGACTGGGATTTCTCTCGGTGAGTCTGTTTAGGGGCGTGTAAACCAGCCTGATAACTTACACAGTGCGGGGGTGAAATTCTTCTGCTTCTGGTACAGACTTAACAGTAGTCGAGTTGTAAATACAAATTCAGGGGGGATGGTCAATTTTTTTCACTTGATGAAAAGTGAGGATAGCAGTTTTACAGGGGGGATGATTTTGACCGTTTTTATTTCAGGGGGGATGCCATCCACCCTCATCCCCCCTCAACTCGAGTACTGAGATTTAAGGGATAGTTTTGTGTTTTTTGAACCAACGATCCTAAATGCTGGCTGTCATTATTCAGAATTGTGCAGAACGACCGCTTTAGTACTGAGGAACTCACCGCTGTGCTGCGTTTCTCGCTGGGCTTCGGCACTAATGGAGCAATCAGCGAAGCCTTTAAAGTCCATGATACGTCTATCCACGTTCACCAAAACAGAACGCTCCCAGTACAATCACACATATCTTTAGATATTATGCAGATGAAAAGGGTGCCGATTAAAAAAAAAAAAAAAAAAAAAAAAAGTTGTAGTGGCTTTATTTTGAACTTGTGCAAACCCTGTCCTCATGACATCCTTGCCTGACGTTGAGCTCCTGTATTCTGTTTGCAAGTTGGCAGCAGGTGTTTCAAGATAAAAGTCCTCCTCCCATTTTCAAAAAAAAAAAAAAAGGACACATCTTAAGGTTTTTGAAGGTTTCGGTGATTGGCCCGTCGGCCTGTGTTGACGCACAGCGGTAAGTTCCTCAGGGCTGAGGCAGTCGATGCAGTTGTGGCGTTGTCAGACAGCATTTTAATGGTGTCTGGGTTCAAATGAGAGGAAACTATCCTTCAAGAAAAGAAGCTATTAAGGGATAATAGAAAAAACCTACACGCTGAACATGATTGGCCGACTTCTAACCCCGATATAATTGGTCAAAAACTATTAGTCACTTGTTTTTTTTTCATGCTGCGACTGAAATACCGGCTCTTTGTACCCCTGCCAGGGTCGGACCCACGCCTCCTACAGGTATCAGTCATTTTTCTTTACCTCAAGGTTAACCTCTCTCCCTTTCTTGCAATTAATTTTCAACAACACTTGAATTCATAATGTTCCCCAAATGAAGTGTTCTCTCCTTGAAGGAACATTACATATTTAGCTGCTGATTTAACCATGTTTATATTCCTCCTTTTTTTTTTTTTTTTTCCAAAGTGCACATTCTGTTCTCCCCGCGGCTCTGTTCTTTTCCAGTGATTTATCTGGTGTTTGACGTCCAAAACATTATTTTTTTCCCCCCTCCGTTTCCTATCAAAGGCACATCTTTTATCCTTTAAAGAGGAGTACCCACTTCAGCCACAATCATTTTTCATGGAAATCTGCAGTGAGAAAAAACAGGAGGTGAAGCTCTAACCCCAACAAAATGTTATTTGCACAGAATTCTTATTGTTAGTTGCTTTTTTTTTTTTTTTTTTGACAATTGATAGACAATTTCCTGCAATCCCATTGTCAGCTTTTCACTTTGTTCTAGTGGGGAACATAATCTGGCAAGTGTTTTTTTTTTTTTTTTTTTTTTTCAACCAGGGACAGTTCAGGACAGCAATCCATAATTGATTCTGTGTACATTTGTTACGATTTGATTGCCTATGCGGCGGATGTCAGGATCAGTCGAGATGTGAGGGTCAGATTTGTGGCTGTACTGAGGAATTTAGGGGATGGGGGGAAAAAAAAAAAAAAAAAAAAAAACTTTCCACTATCCCTGATGTGGAAGTACAAATTGCTCATTCCCTTGAAGCAGCCTTTGAGACCAAATGCAGCAGTATAACCTTATTTTTTTGACCGAGCAAATCCAAAAATGATTTTTTTTTAACACACATTATTACAGTAAGATGAGAGAAAATGTCATCCATCCGTGGAAACCTATTACTGGATCCCTGGAAGGCCTCTGCTTGAGACAAACACAGTCTAGCCCCTCACACACACGCCCTCAAACCTTAAAAAAAAAAAAAAAAAAAAAAAAAAAAAAAAAAAGTTGAATTTATTCCTCATGTAATAAGCAGATGTAACTGAAGCTCATGCACAATTTTGTAGGGAAGAAACAATCTATTGTCACAGCTGATTAAGTCATATTACCGCACTGGTATTCAAAATAAACTCCATGCCCATTATCAGCTCATGTTGTATGTGACGTTCAGGCACACACACACATACACATACACACACACACACAGGCTTACACTACTTTATCAGTACAGCACCAGTCCAGCCTACTACTCTTTCATTAACACCCTAATTAACTTTTCATGAACACCATTTCCTGCTTGTTTAATTAACTGACCATCCTCCTCCTTGAACAACTTCAGCTATTAAGACCCAAGAAGAATGAGCTAAAAAAAGAGCAAAGCAACACAAAATACTGACTTAATACAGACTCGTGGCCCAATACTGTCTCCCGATGTCTTATTTTTTTTTTTTCCCTTCTTTCGTCTACTCCATATCTGCTTTTATAATGAAGCATGTTTGGTGTAACATCCATAATTCAGCTCCTAAAGCTGTGGAGTTTTCCTCTGATGACAGCAAGTAATAAAGTTTTCATCATTCACGGCACCATAACGAGAAATCCAAGTTGTAGAAGCGCGCCTCGGTGACAAGTCTGTGGTAAAACCATAAAACTATAATTTATACCTACACCTTGCCGACAGTCAAGGGGAATGTGTGTGTGTGTGTGAGAGAGAGAGAGAGAGACTGTCACTTTCTATCTTCATCACTCATTCAATCAAGGAACCAATCCCTGCCGCACACACGCCACATAATAGACTCACATCATGCAACCCTGTGATCTAATATCACCTTCCTCTATCTTATCAAGAGTGCAGGCGCAATTTACCCCCCCAGAGTCACAAGCTGCGACTTTATATCTTTCTCTGAGATGCAAGAGACCTTCAAAAGCCGGCAGCATGCGAAAGTAACAAAAAAAAAAAGAAAAGAAAAAGAAAAAAAGTATTCCTATTTGCCCCCCCTCTTCTCCTCCGCTCCCCTTTTGTTAGCTATGCCGAGGTTTTTTAATCAGATATGGCCGATGGGAAATACGGATCTCCTTCACGCCAATCCTGCTGCCTCGTCATGATGGCGGGTGTTGCCATGGCAACGCCGAGCAGGACGTCAGCGAGCGGCAGGAGTTGCTGTAATTATGATTGATCTCGGGCAGATCTATGGGAGGAGGAGAGGCAGTGCCGAAACCTCTGCCTGCAATCTGGCTCACCTCCCTCATGAGGGAGAAACCGAGGCAGAGAGCAGGTGAATGAGAGAGAGAGAGAGAGAGAGAGAGAGAGAGAGAGAGGGATGGTGAATGAATGAATGAGCGAGCAAAATACGTGATTGTGGGAAGAAGGGAGAGAGTGACGGAATTAAACCCCGAGAAAAGGAGCTTGTGTGTGTGTGTGTGTGTGTGTGTGTGTGTTGTTATGTATATGCCATTTTCTGTTTACATTTCTAAACAGCGTGAATTCAGGTCGGCGTGTTCAAGACACTCCGCAAAATCCTAATTGGACCTCGGGCAGCAAAAAGCCGCGGGACACACAAGAAGAAAACATCAACTCACAGCAGCTAATGATTTTGCATTTTCGCCAAACCAGGAACTCTGTGTGAACACCGAAGCATTGACTATCGCGGAGGAGCCGCATGATCAAAGAATCATACATTGCTGATGCTGTTTTAAGAGCTATATGCAGTGTGAATTTTACATGGCCAGAGACGAGTGCGGTGGTGGTCTGACTCATTACCCGGACCCCCCACAGATTGATATCACGGTGAAACATAGACCTCATTACCTTTTAAATCAGGATGGATCGTAGCCAAGCATCACCCTTTTGTGAAGGAGAATGTGCATTTTGCATAAAAGTCGTGGCCGCTGCTAAAGAACCTCAATTATCAGAACACGGATCATCGATGTTAATTAAATGCTGACATGATTTTTGGTGTGGCAGATGGTGGTCCAAAAAAAAAAAAAAAAAAAAAAAAAAAAAAAAGTATATCATCAAAATGGATATCCCAAAATTGGCAATCAAAATGGAGAGAGAGGCTCTGTGCTCCCATGAGTGCTAGCTGTTACAAACTTAACTCAGCAGAACAGATGGTTGAGCAGAGCAGAGTTGGGGCAGCTACTTTGAAAATGTAATCTGCGTGTTGCCATACATATTTCTAATCTCTGTCCTGTCTACCTCAGCTGTGCTCTCTTTAAGCCGGCCACTGTTTGGAAACCAAAGCAGCCCGAGTGAATCAGTATCACATTTATACTGGAAGCCAAGGAGACCGATATATCAGATGGAATCCATTCAACACAATGCAAGATCTCAGGGTGTAAGGTCTTCACTTATATCCCAGTTTCATTAAAAAGGCGCTACAAGTTGCATTTTAACATCACTAAATGGCTGCTACATTATTTCTGAGAGCATGATATTACAGTAAAACATCAAACATCCGTGCATTTTTGCAGGAAAGAATGGGTTTTATGGGTGGTGTAGTTTTTATTTTTGAGAAAAACAAAATTTCACTCTGTTGCACCAACGACTTTCTAAAAGGATTTTGATTATTAGAGATTGTTAAAGGAATAATCCAGTGTTTTGTGCAAAATACCCTTTTTCCTGACTTCCCCAGACTGAGGAAAGATGTTCAATACTGCTTTCACCTCTGTTCGTCCAGTGGTTCGGTTCCTATGGGTAGAATTTTGTGTTAGCTTAGCATAAAGACTTGAAGTCTATGGGAGTCATTAGCCTAACTCCGTCAAGAGTGAAACAAACAAACAAACAAACAAACAAAAAACTTAAAGCAGCTCCAAAGCTCTAATTTATTCAGTGTGTTGTGTGTTTGTGCATTTGTGATACATGTATTGAAATTTAAAAAAAAAAAAAGAAAAAAAAGAAAAAAGAAATTATCAATCATAGTGTTGTTAAAGGAATAATCTAATGTTTTGTGCAAAATACCCTTTTTCTCACTTCCCCAGACTGAGACAAGATGTTCGATACTGTTTTCATGTCAGTACATCCACTGGTTCGGTTCCTGTGGGTAGCATTTTGTGTTAGCTTAGCATAAAGACTTGAACTCTATGGGAGTCATTAGCCTAGCTCCATCAGAATGGAAAAAAAAAAAAAAAAAAAAAAAAAAAAGTATAGCAGCTCCAACGCTCTTATTTATTCAGTATGTTGTGTGTTTGTGTATTTGTGATACACATATTGAAATAAAAATAAAAATAAAAATAAAAAACAGTCTTTTTAGAAGTTAGATGGTTGGTAGTGTAGCTCCTGAACACATTCATCCTCAATCGCAGTGATTTTTTTTTTTTTTTTTTTTTCAAAACCTGTATTTCAAATCCACACGACACACTGTGTAAAGAAGACAGCTTCAGAGTTGCTGTACGGTTTATTTTTTTTCACTGTGACAGAAAAAGGCTAACAACTCCCATAGACCTCAAGTCTTTATGCTAAGCTAACACAAAATGCTACCCATAGGAGCTGAACCACTGGACAGAGTATTCCTTTAACACTGCCTATTATTGTTTTGGGCTAGAGGGCAATAGATGGATGATAGATAGATAGATAGATAGATAGATAGATAGATAGATCGACTAAGTGCAAGTGTGTATATGTTGTTGATAAAATACTCTGTCAGGGCTGGTCAGATGTGATGAACTGTTACCATCTGCACTCCATGCTGTCTAGTGTATGGGCATATGCTCCAGTCAGGGTCAAAGACGCTGAGTGTGTGTGTGTGTGTGTGTGCTCACTATCTTAGGACCCCCCAGGATCCGTACTCTTAGCTTGTATCGCCTGATGGAAGCTGTTTGGGGTTGAAACGTTTTGCATTTAGTCAAAAAACGTTGGGAGCTGTAATCCAGCGTGTGGATATTTCCCCTCCCTTCTCTTTCCATATGTCTCTCTCTCCTGCACCTGTTCCTCAAAAGAAAAGAAAAAAAAGAAAAAAAAAAAAACAGGTTGGATGCGCATACGTTTGATTTGCACTGTGTCACTTGTATGTGAGAGCATCTGCATGGGCTGCCTTTTGAAAAGCTACAGGTGGCTGGGCAAAATTAAACAGATTAGCTTTGTCACTGTTACACCTCACAAACCCTGCCAGTGACATTTTTGTATTCACCTCAAAGAGTGTGTGTGTGTGTGTGTTTTTTTTTTTTTTTTTTCCCCTGCTGATTGACTTGATTGATATTACATCATATAATTTATGAAAGCAGACCCGCACTCTCTCTGTTGCTTAGTTTTGATTTAACAGATTGTTATAATTTGGTATAATGTTATAATTTGCCACGGTCCAGCAGACAATAACTAAACCCTAATTAGGAGGCTGTAAATATTTTACAGCCATGTCTCAGCTATATTTTAAACGAGGCCAGCGGCGAGCTTTAAGCTGCCGTCAGAAGTGAAAGTTGAGTAATCTAAAGTTGCTCTTTTCTGGTTTTGACCTGCAAAATGGATCCGAGGTGCTCATGAGGAGACGGGGGGAGACTGTCAGCTGTGATTGTGGGGCTTTTCCGGGCGTGTAGCGATGCTCCGCAGTGCAGACTTCCATGATGGCGTTTCTTCTTACACACCAGGTTAATTTTTTTTTTTTTTTTTTTTTTTTTTTTTCTCCGGGGGAGAACGTTTTGCTCCTGTGAACTTAACATACCCGGCTGATGAGAGCAGTGAGGGAGAGGTGCCCTTGGTCCGTCTCCAGCATTATCACAGCACCGAGCCAGGCAGAGCCGGCGGTGGGTGGGGCGGTGGGTGGGTGGGGGGGCATCTGCGCACATGCACACACACACACACACACACACACACACAACGGTGGGGATGCAGAAACACGAGGAGACAGAGCACACCTGGGCTGCATGACACACAGTGCAATGGGGTGTGAGGTTAAACCTGTGAGCGCACAGAACCGATACCAAGAGTAAGAGCCTGCATGTGCATCTATAGCCTACATGTGTGTGTGTGTGTGTGTGTGGCGTGTGCTCATACCTGCCTGTCATTGCTTTCCCTCTGTCTCTTTCGGGTGTTTATACACTCGGATGGAGGCTGGAATTACCATGAGGGATGTGCAGCGTCGGAGTAGCATGCCTGCATAATCACCGACTCGGGCATGAACCGGAGCGCTGCCGCCTCCCCGCACTGGAAGCAGGTGCTCCGTGCCCACAACTCCATACCAAAAAGCCTTGGCCCACTCGTTCAGACAACTGTAATGAATGGGCATCCAGGCCAACAGAGGTCTGGCTTTGTTTATCAGTGGGAAAAAGGCTTCCAGTCCGGGAAAAAGACACTGCCTGTTACTTGAGTTTGTGTGACCGCTTGAACTCCCATAAAGTGAATGTGAGAACACCAAAACAAAATGTTCACCGCCCCGGTAAAGGTTGGCTTGGCGATGTCCGCGGGGGCTGATCATGTTATAACTCGGACAATTTGTAATGTGACGTAACGGGGAAAAAAAAAAAAAAAAAAAAAAAAAGATGTATTATATAGAAAGGCTTGCGCAGCGGCCCTAATGAATGCATGCAGATGTGGATCATGATCACGTCCTATCAAAACAAGAGGGATTCGGTGTGACCCCGTGACCGACGATGATCAGGCATGCGCGTGTGCTTTAAACGGCAAATTGAGTGCTGCTGAGACTGTACATTAATGTTGAGTAGAAATTCTACAATGGCATAACCTTGATATTATGAGCACCGGTGAGTTCAATTAACTCTCACGTTCATTTTTTTTTTAACCTCAGATTCCTTAACCTTGGAGTCCCTCTGTCTCCTGGATTAACTGCGTGATACACTGACACCACGGTGTTGACATTTATGTATTATTTTGTCCTGGCATGCACACTGAAGGAGAAATCAGTCGGTCAACCAATCAATAAATTAGTCATTCAGTCAAACAGGACGGCCTTAATTAGTGACATAAATATTGCCTGTGTACTCCTTTTCTCTTTCTCACTCCATCCTGTCTTTTCAGTGTGTGTATAATAAGTGTGCGTAAAAAAAAAAAAAAAAAAAAAAAATCATGCAGAAACAGTTGCTACATAGCATAGCTGCAAGAAGACGGGATGCTTTGCTGTAAAATCACATTTATTTTGTTATTTAATGGGGGAAAAAAAAGGACTTCCTGTTTTTCCTCATGGCTTCCATTTCCACTGAATCTATCAATAATAAAAACTTCAAGAGAAGCAACATGAGAAAACCATTTATTCTAATTATTCATATGACTAATAGTAATTATCCTTCCAAATTAAGAATTATGAATTCACCCCTTGAACTGCAATCCCTTAAATTCTCCTGAAGTGCACACTTATTTTGAGTGGAATATTCAAAGTCAAGATGCTGTTGTTTTGTGGCTGCAGCTTTATGTGAGTTGGAGAATATCTGCATGTGTTGTGCATCATTTGAGACACATTTCCTTGGAATCCACCAGGGCGTTTTCGAGATCTTTGGAAACCCTGGGACCTCCACTCGAATTTAAAGTGAAGTTGTGAGGGTTGGAACACAAAGCTCTGCCGCCCGGTGGGAGCGGGCGAGTTGAAGAGGTTAAACGCTGATCTGTGAGCAGCGTCACCGCGTAAAGAAAGTGTCTGAACGCCGCGGCTCCCGAAAATCAGTCAGCGTGCTCGTCGGGCTTTGTAGCTTTCCGGCGTTTCATCAGAGAATTTGACACAAACTTGAAAAGCTTGTGGCTTTTATCAGTAAAAAAAAAAAAAAAAAACTGATCATTGTCTTGCTGTGTTTCATCTGCCATGGCCTATGTGCTATTTCACTACCACGAGAAAAGAAGACATATTGATTAGACAAGCATGACGTCATATTATCAGGTATTACATCCCCTGTTGAGGTGATATAGCACAGGAACTGGCCAATCACAGGCTGGCAGGGGAATAAATGAAACACCTTAAAATGATGTGATATAAGACAGCAGGGTTGCTCTTCTTCACAGGATCTGCATCTTCCACTCCCGCCTTTGAGGGTCACTGTTGAGGCATGTTGATTTTCACTTTTCAGCGTGTTTTTCATATTTCACAGTTGGAATTTTCCCTATTTCCTCTCCCCAAAAAAAAATAAAATAAATAAAATAAAAAATAAAAACACAAGAGCGTATTTCCTTGCTTCTGCGGACCAGCTTCCATCTGCTGCACATCTCAAGCGCACAATTAACAAAACCTGACGTCCTGTTCACTTATTATTTTCTCCGATTCGGGATCAAGCTGACAGACCGCTGACAAGCCTGGCAGGTTTAAAAGGTTTTGCTTGTTGCTCAGGTGTCACCGTGGCATTAACAGTATTTTTTTTTTTTTTTACTTCTGCTTCTTCTTCTTTTTTTTCTTCTTTTCTTTCTTTCTTTTTTTTTTTTCCCTCCCAACCATACAGCTAACATTTACAGCCCTGTTAAAATGCCAGCAGCTCGGTGGATTTTGACAGGACATGCAGTGAAATCCCAGGGGTCACAATTGCTTTACATGGCCGTCTGACAGACACGGACGTTCACACATACACACACTCACACACACACATACACACACACACACACAGTAGCCCCGAGTCTAAAAATACAATGAAGGAGACAGGACAGGTATTATAGTTTTCTTTTTCTTTTTTTATGACGGGTTTTCTCAAACTGTCCGTTGCTGTGATGTTCCTCAGTGACACCTGAACTGATTTTTTTTTTTTTTTTTTTTCAGACTTTCATGTGTGATGGAAAACAGGCAGTCAGAGGGCTTGGATATGTGGATATGCAGATGTTTACCTGTGATGTGACTGCTTAATGAGCTGATGCTGATCAACTCCGCAGGACGGAGCTGGAACGGGCCAAATGTTTGCCCCCGCTCCCTGTCTGGCCGTCCCGGAGCAGAGGAAATGTTTTCTTTCGGCAAATTTCCCCCGTTATCGCTGACCTGTCCGGCGTTTGGAAATGAAGTCCACACTCAACCGAAATGGTTCACTTGCTGCTTACATTGTGTGACTGATGTGTCTGTCTTCCCTGGCCGGGCGGCGCCGGGCTCCATCGCTGTGCAGATTAGTTGCAATAACGTTGACACAACGGGTGTTTTAATGGCAACTAAGAGGTTGCAGTTGCTGTTTTATCTGCCTGATTAATCCGCCATGTTGGCCACCAGCTGGTAAGCAGTTGTTTTTTTTTTTTGTTTTTTTTCCAGTGGGCCTTAAATGTTTAAATCATTTAAAGGGGCAGTGCACTCAACATGCACGAAAACACATTTTACCCCCAGTGCGCTCTATCTGTCCAAATAGTTTCTGTGTGATTTGGTGAAGTTTACAATCTGGTTCAGTTTTCCCCAACACAATGGGGGTAGATGGGTATTGTTTTGCATATCCATCTGCCTCTAATTAACATGCGTTTGGGCCGGAAAGATGCAGTTTGCTGGCGTTCTTCCACAGGAAATAGTTCCACAGGAAACTCCTCATCCTCAGGGCTGTGGATAATGTCGTGTCCGCGTCATTATTTTTGGAAAGAGTTGGTTTTTTTTTGTAATTTTTCACCCATCCAAAGACAGATTGGAAACCTCACCAAATCACACACAAACAATCCAAATGAATAGCTTGCACTAGGGGTAAGTGGGAAAATATTTATTTTTTTATTTTTTTTTAATGTTTTTGGCAAACTAGTCCTTTGCAATGATTACAAAAGCCTTTTTCCCCATCCAATATCTGCATGCAAGAATAATGCATTGTTTTACTCCGAAGGCATCAGAAAAATATTGTCTGTAAAATGGAGAGAGAAATAAAAAGCACTCTGAATCGGATGACTAAGCATCAAATTAAATAATGGGTACTCTGATCCTAGACTTGCAGTGTTATTTGTATCCAGTGTAGTTTCAGTGCTGTAATTGACTTGTTAAGATGACAACTGTGTGTCAATTAACATTTCAGTGATAATTTTTAATCTTTACTGTTGCATGGTGCAGTCTCCAGTTCGGTTCGAAGCAACAGTAATTCATTTCATAATATATATTATGTCAGTGTGGCAAGCTGATACAAATCCAACGACAATCAGGAAATAATCTCATCAACTGATGCCCCGACTTCCCTCTTCCAAAGAGTAAACCCTATTAAGTTAGACCAAATACAAGCCCGTTTCTATATTTGGACGCCCTGATGCTTTTTCATCCCTCTGTTATCACCTCTCAGCCACGCTTCTAAATAATATTATGTTCAGCCTGTCGAGAATGGACTTAATGGAACCATTCATATTGAAATTTATTCTAGCATTCACCTATTCTAACTAGGTCTCGAGGCTTTCCTGCATCTTGTGGATTTAGTCGGTTAGTGGAGCACAGAGTGGGGAAATGAGGCTATTTGCATCGAGAACATCGAAAACTTTTCTCACTCAATGACAGAGCTGGGGTAAAAGACTCCTCTGAGCTAAATATAGCCGCGCAGTCGTATGCGCGCGTGTCTGTTTTGACCTACACAGCTCCTTTGTCCCCTAACAAGCTCGAGAGAAACAAGCTGCATAATAAAATCATAACGCCATTAAACTCGAGGAAGTTAGACGCATTACGCACTGCCAAATCGCTCAATCACATTAACCCCCAGCAGCAAAGGATTAATTGTTGTACAACTCCAACTTCGCCGGTGTGCGCCGACGCACGGGCGCCCGCACGGATCGCACCGCGAATGCGTCGAGATGGCGCGCACACACACATATACACACACACACAAACAGCATTACCACACACGGTGGAACAGTCTGAGGTGCCGTGATTAGTCTTGTCATTTAGATGGAAAAGATCGTAATGATTCCATAATTTTGACCTTGGCCAGAGGCTTGATTATACACATGGTCCTAATGCGCTGAGGCAAATGATGATTGATATCAATAATGACTCCTGCCAATCATCACTCATAATACCTTCAGGTTCCAGGTGGCGGAAATTGTATTAAGCTAACCACGCTCGATGAGGAAACCACATCCATGCAACACTCGTCTTCCTCTGTCTCTCCCTCTCGTTCTCTCTCTCTCTCTCTCTGTGTGCGTGCATCACACCGGTTGAATTTTCCATTTCCACTTTTGAAATTCAGTTTTAAACTTGTGGTCTGCCATCAGCTCCTTGGATTATGCATTTTAATGCACTCTCACAATCAATATTGTTCTGTTGTGCCTCAAATGATCATTTTTATCTTGACATTGACTCTTTTTTTTTTTTTTTCATCGCTATGCAAGCACAACCTTGATCTAAAGGCTGCACATCTCTACATAACCCTCAGCATTCACATCCCTGCTCCCTAAAGCCTAAAGCAGAAAGTCTTGTCCTGGTTGGTAACTTGCTAACTCCCTGTAAGCATGGTGTCCCCGTCCTTGTGTTTAAGGATGACAGGGAAAGTTGTCAGATGGAGGAAAATCATTACAGCTGTGGAGGAAATACATTTTTTTTTTTTTTTAAACATGGTGATGCAATGTCCTCTGTCTCTCTTTACCCTAGTACAGTGAGGCTGGATGGGTGTTTGTTTGATGAGGTGCAACAGTCAAAAATGACCGTGTGAAAAATCCAACAGTGACAGCTCTTTCCAAAGTCGGTGACATGGACAGCTTACATAACACACAGCCCGCAGGGACCAGGAGTTTTGTTGGGAACTATTTCCTGTCGAAGAACAGCAAACTGCATTGATCAGCCCCGGATTTGTAAATATGTTTTGCTGAGGCACATTCTCACAAACAAATACCAGGGGCGAAGGGGAAAGAAACGTCTTTAATTTGTTTTCATTTTGTTTGTTTTTTTGTATTTTGAGTGGATTTTTCCTTTACTTTGGCACCTCTCTTCAGACAGCATGGATAGACCGGGGAAGGGGGAAAATATACTTTTATTTAGTTTGTTTTTTTTTGTATTTTGAGTGAACTTTTCCTTTACTTTGGCACTTCTCTTCTACACTTTGTCCAAATCGTATTATCTGGTATTCCTTAGCATTTTAAAACCATTATGAAAGTGTTTGAAAGCATAGCTCAGGTTGTGTCAGCACTGGAGCTTATCAGCGGATGAAAAATTAACTAAATTGACATTCAGCCGCTGCATGGTCCTATATGGCAAACTCATCCATCCTGCACTCCAAGCTATATAGTTATATTGCTTTTTTTTTTTAGTGGAGATATTTCTTTATCTTCCAGTTTCAGAATCTCCGTCAATAACGGCTGATTTTTATTTGAAATCTGACAGGAACCGAAGGAAATCAGCACCATCTCTCCTCTCCAGCAGGGCAACGGAGACACAAGTTTCCATCCAGTAACAATGCATTGCATCAAACAAGGCAATTGTGCTCTTCCATTATTTTTTTTTTTTTTTCCCCCTTTGTTTGATGTGGCTGAACTCAAAGCAACGTATGAAAATGGAAACACACCGCCAGAAAATAAAAGACACGGAAAAACATGCTAAAAGAGGCAGGAGAGACACAAACGAAAATGGGTGTTTGTAAATTGAAATGACCATTCGCCCGAACATGCAATTTTACTTGATCTCTTCCTTTCATCTGTTGCCCCCCAACTCCACTTCCCTCCTCTTTACACACATGAGAGCAAAAAAAAAAAAAAAACAGATTCAAATAAATAAAATCCAAAATAACACGCAGGCCTGTACGGAAACACAGCACCGGTGCTTGTGCTCGCCCTGTCCTCCTGTATCCCGTGACATGCACCCCCCCTCTACGCCTCCCCTTATTTCTCTGGAGCGCTCAGGTGGAAAAGCATTTCATTTGCTAAACAAAGTGGAAGGCTGCCACAACACAGGGGCGTAATGGAGAGTGATGGGCGGCCCCCATACCGGGAACCATGGGACAAAGCGTAATTACTCCTCTTGTCAGCATCGCGGCATCCATCACTTACCGCTGTCTCTCTCTAAAGGCTCTCTGCCATGCCGCTTCCAACAGGCCGCACAGTGAGTGAGTGTGTGTGTGTGTGTGTGTGCGTCTGTTCTTGCACGCGTGCATGTGATTGATCATCTGCGTGTGCATGTGTTTATTCGCAGTTTGGGCCGCGCGCGTGTTTGTGTGTCTTGTTTGTTCGCGACTAGTCAAGCAAAAGCGCCGTGTGGATGCCAAGCGTTGAACTCACGAGCATAAAAAAAGAAAGATTTTTTTGGAAGGGGAACAGCACAGATTGTAGGGATGATGATTAACTTTTCCCAAACGCGGCTGCGAACCGTGCAACAACAAGGGGGGGAATCCATTTCGGAGCGTGCACCCAGCCGTCGGAATACATTCCGCATGAGGAGTTGCGTTTTGTCGTCTTAACTCCGGGGCTCAAAACGCTCGGTTTTGTAAAAGCACACAAAACGCGGCTGCAGAAAACTTACTAGACCTCACTCTCTGGACAAATTATTGATGGACATGAGAGCTAGCTCGCATGCAGCTTTGTGCACGGTACACCAAAATATTTGCGAAAAAGAGACAGGAGTAGCTCTTACCCGTAAATGATGCCCGTTGACTGCCATTTATTTTAATAAAAGGCCCAGCAGCTGTAATTGCAGTATAGTTAACGGTGTGGAAATCCTCTCGCCTCCTCTGGCTTTGTTTAGATAGCGATTTAATGGATTGTAAATATTTTTTTCACTCCGAGACATATGGCCTGAGCAGTCGGTGTTTTCATTTGAGGACTGACACGACAACCAAAACCTGACTTTTACATGTTAATAAGAAATTACGTATGAAAAAGCACCGGAAAAAATGGTAATTATATATCGAATTTACTTATCTAACACATTAAAAAAGGTTTCCAGGTCAAACAACCTCTCCTGAAGAGGATTACATGGAAGTCAATTTAATAAACGAATAAATAATTCTGTCAAAGGGTGTGCATGGTTACATAAACCACCACTTAATGATGATACAAGAAGGCCAGAGTTAATATTTGAGTCATAAATTGGTGTGCAACTGCATAGAAAAACCACCTTTTCAAAGGAATTTTGCAAAGCAACCTTGATTTAAAAAAAAAAAAAAAAAAAAAAAAAAAAAAAAATCAGCCATATTGTAATACACCATGCACATCTCATGCACCATTCACAGCCAATAATCTAATGGATGTTACCTTGATAAATGAGTGTTTTGAAATGTTCTCCCCATCGTCAGAAATAAAGTCAGTCGAGGTCGGCGGCGCATCAGTTCAGATAAAACACAAACTGACTTATGATCCATTATGCCGCGGCGAATCAAGCAATGTTTGTTTCCTGGAAGATCTCGAAAACGAGGCGTCGGGAGAAATATTTGACACGTCAAAGTAATAAGAGCTGGATTTGTACCTGTTTTCGAGCAGCCCGCCGACATGAAGATGAACTCCTCTCACAGCTATCCGCTCTCTCCTCCACGTCTGCATCAGATCTGATTTTTTTTTTTTCTCTCTCTCTTTCTCGCCGCACTGTTTACACCATTTTTGTCAGATGGTAATTATTAAATGTATATTCCCTTCCAAAAAATGTCAAGGATCCGTGAAAAACTGCCAAAGTGTCTCGCTGTTTCAAGTGTCTATATGTTCACAGATTAGATGTAGGATCAAATGCAGTCATTAGAGTGGCCGTGTGTATTTATTTCAGTTGATATCCATCTTTGACAAGGCTCGGGCAAACAGTTTCCACTTTCAGAACCATTAATTTGCCTACTTCCTGTCATTTCTCACACTTCTTTGTACTAATGATGCTCCTCTGTTGAGTTATTTTGTCTCATCTGAACCAGTTTCTCACTCCCGAGTGGTTATTCTTTGCCTCCTCTATTTTAAAGCATGTCACGGTTGCAAATACACAAATGAGAGTCATTTTTTAAAAAAACTTTCCACTTTTTTTTTTTTTTTTTTTTTTTGTTTTGCTGAGCCCGTGTGCTTTTGTCCCGGCGCCATCCTGCTTCGACGGAGCCACATGCGCACACATCCCGTTTACCACTTTAGAACTCCCACGAGAACGACCGGAAGGAAAGTGCCTTGCTCAAGGATATCTCAGTGGAGTCAGATGAGAAAGGGGGAGGAACATTTTTCGGATGGCTTCTGGCGGAGAAAAAAAAAAAAAATGTCATCTTTATTTTATTTACTTTTTTAAAAATGCTCTAACACGCTCCTCCAGCAGAGCAAATATGGACATTTTTATTTATGTGCAATATTTGTTATTTTTCCTTCTCATTCAACATACTGCAAACAGATGTGGTTGCATATTCCTCCTCATTATGATATGCAGATAACACCATATTCTCGTTCCCTTGTTTTGATCACGTTAACAGATTGAGTTTAATCTGTTCAGATCTACACAGCTGGCACATTACATGGCCTCTGTTTTCCAATATCTCTCCACATGTTTTATTCACTGACAAGACATTTTGTTTTCTTTTCAATGGTTTTGCCCATCCATTTTTTTTTTTTTTTTTTGTCTCTTTCCTCCACATCCTGCCAAGTGTTTCTGATTACCATTTCCTCTGGGTGCACCAAAGCAAATTCCTCAAGAATGTAATGGTGTAAAAGTGATATAAAAAATGGCGATACTTGCTGAACGGGAGACATGACAGCGCAGATGAAGCATTAGTTAACTGCGACTAAATCTTTAGGATACCTGCGCGCTCCCTGGAGGTGCATTACAAACAAATAATGCCACCTCCTGGAAAAACAGCGATTCAAATTATTTTCCATTTGGTGAACCAACAAGTGGTTTTCAAGACTTGTTCCTCCGGCAATCACACATCCGTGCTATGAAGGGCAAATAGGGACAGTCTGAGCCCTAAAAGACCCTTCCTCTGCTCGGCTACTGTATAAATAGACAGGCATTTATCGCTGTGAATGAGAGGTGTGAAGAGGCCAATTACTGAAAACACTGGATGTTGTGTTTGCCAGCAGGGAGCCGAACAAGTGTAGGTTTGTATTCAGCACACTGTGATAACGGCATGTCAAACGGCCTATACAGAAGCAGTACATCTTGAACCACTGAGCTGATAAAGGACTTCTTTTGGGAGCATGAAACACCCCTCAATCTCGCTCATGCATACAGTAAGTGCGCGGCGCTCGCACCAGGATCAGAATAAGTAATGAATTGCGAGGATGGCATGTTCGGCACTTGCACGGCGAAGAAGCAACAGCTTTGTTTTTGCAGAGAGAGACAAAAAAACAACAACATGTTCTCAGTCCTGCGGGCTTTGGTCGCAGTCAAGGTGGTTAGCTACTCCTGGCTTTATGACTGTCCTCCATCTCTCAAAGCAATTTGAAGCAGCCATGAGAACAGAGCAATTATCCTCTTCTTTCTCCAGGCTGTAGAAATGAAGGATTGACTCATCTACACTGTCTCAAGGGGTCTATAGCTGTCCAAGCTGGAGACACCTTCTCACCAATTGTCACCTTTCCCCCGATATCATTAAATCTTGCTGAGCTGCACACAATGTGCTGCCCACTGCTACACTGACATTCTCCTTAGCAGGGACGCCTATGAAATTGCAGATGGTCAGTAAAGGTCAACAACTGGTTTACCCCAAAATAGGCAGTGTGCTCATTATATTGAGAAGATATGTGAAACAGTTAAAATCTGCGATAATTTCCCCTTTGGGCAACTTTCAGTTCAAGCCATTTCGCCTGAAATGATTTCTATTCATTCCATTGTATCATGCTGCAGTTTATTTCAATTAGATTTATTTGAGTCCTTCAATTAATTGCCGTTCTCTGCTCGTGGCCATGCGAGCGAAGATTAGATTTTCCCGAAGGGCCTTCGCTGGAGTGCACGGATCTCTCTCTTTTCAACGCTCAGCTTTCCATGCACTCTCTCCCCCCTCCCCCTCGGCTGCGACTGAACACTGACACTGACCACATGCTGATGTTCCCGTGCCAACAAGTTGGCGATCGCCGCTCGACTGTGTTAGCTAACATGTCAGTGTCAGCTTTAAGCCGCTGAAACACATGTCATCACCTTTCCGAATCGTCTACAACTCGCACCTCATGTTCTATTCAAAGCCATCTGTCGTAAGTTCTCAAAGAGACACATGACTCATAAACCTGAGGCGTCCGTTTGGAGACTGTCAAATTCCTCACTAATGCCTGTAATTCATTTATTCAACAGTTTTTGCGTGTGGTGGAGGTGAATGCCTGAGTCGTGTCGGTAAGCCTCGGAGTGCGACTCTCCTTAGCAGCGGCGGCAGCGTTGAACAAGCACATTCTGAAAGTGCGACAAAAGCGACCACGCTGCTTATTACACAGTATAAATCCCATGCCCAATTGGTCCTTTCTCCAGATGGTGGAGTTTGGTTTGACAATAAAGCCACAAGGGGCTTAACAATTGGTTCCCTTGTAACAGTGGGGGCAAGAAATAACAATATGGTTTTATGGCTGAGAAAGTCTTCACCCCATTGTTTTTTTTTTTTTAGTATTATTTTTTTTTCAAGTGTGGATGACTCAGAACATGTTGAGCCAAAGATTATCTGATCACAGGCTCTTATAACATTTTCCAGCTGTGCCGGGTAGAGAATAGGGGACAGACAGAAAATCCTTAACCTCATTAGACACAGAGGATTCGACGGTGCTGTGGAAAATTGCTCAATCAGGCCAAAAAAAAGGGGGCTCGTGGTGGCCTCGCATTTTCCCTGTGAGCGTTGTGGACTCAGGAAGTGACAAGTCTGTCATTTCTTGTTTATTATTTGACGACGCCGTAATATTTCTCGGCGCCCAGATGTCCAATCAAACGTACCATTGTCTCGCAATGAAGTGGAGGCCTGTAATGAAGCCTGCGAAACGCGACCACTCAATATGCTAAATGCGGCTTCTCAATCAGTGCCAGTGCAGAGGACTCGGCACAGTGAGCGATTGTGCAAAGCGGCGGCGGCAGCAGCAGCAGATTCTCTTTCCACTTCCTCTTTCGACAAGTGTTTCATAGTCCCTCAGATCTTGTCCCAGCCAAACGGAGGAGTGCATCAATTGCTCCGCTGAATTTCCATCCGTCTTCGTGGATGATTTCCCCCGTGGTCTCTCTCGTCAAGGATGGGGCGGGGTGGGGGTGGGTGGGTGTTTTTTTTTTTTTTTTTTCCTTTTTTTCCCCCCCCTCAACATCGTCTGTCTGCTCTGTCACCTCGCCTGAAAGGAGTCTTCTCAAAGTGTGATTGAGCACTGAGGTAAGTGGTCGACGGCGGAGAGGTTTTCTTGGCTCCTTCGCCTGATGAGGTGAGGTAGGGCACAGATGCCAATTTCTGCAAAGGCAAGCAGATGCACGCCGCACCAGGGATGCTTTCCTTTCAATTAGTCCCGGCAATCAATGCAATCTGTGTTTGGTAATCTGCTGCACTGTCATTCCGGCGGGGGGAAAAAAAACGCTTTGAAAAAAAGAAGCACAACTCAAGAAGGCCAGAGAGTGAGAGAGAAATAAGTGGGAGAGTCAGGAAGAGGAGAGACCTGTGGAAATGACTGTTCAGAAGTGGATTGAAATGTTTTCCCGCGATTGATTGATCTCCGCTGGCACCGCGTTGAAAACCGCATTGTTCCCAAAGTTACTCCAGTACCATCTGGTGCTCTGAGCAGGCCAAAGAAAACACTGAAAGAGAGTTAATTCATTTCAATGTCAGTTTATTACAGCTGAAAAAAAAAAAAAAGAAAAAAAAAAGTTGCTATTATACATGGACACTTGTGGCACATGCCAAATGATGACTACAGGGTCTCAATCTCTCCATTATGGTGTTGGATCTGTTTTGCTGCTGTAGTGTGGATCCACTAAACCACATGGCGAGCACGGTAAATGCCAATAAGTACAGAGCCGCGCTCGTCCAATGGTGAAGCATTTTTATCCCGGTAGGAGGGGAATTGACAGGATACTAACGTCCTCATTCGCAGGGGCCAAGTGGACACTGATTGTGAACATAAAAACAATGTCAACTCAGAAGCACAGCCGCCTCATTCACCAGATTTCAATCCAAGACGAACACTTGTTGGAGATTCTGGTGCTTGTTTAGTTTTTTGGATGATGGTGACAGAAAACGCCAACTGGGTTTATGGTGGAACCTAGAAAAATGGTGTCACATCCCTTTAACACACCTCCAGACGCTTATAAAAATCCGTACCACGGTGTAAAGAAACTGTACCGATGGTTCGGGGGTTGTGTAAGAGATATGTCAGTGATGATCTTGAAAACAAACCCTGACAGACGACATGCTGTTCCTGCAGTTTCACCGTCTGTTGTCTTGACTGTCGGATACATTCTGAGCGGTCTGACATTTTACTTTTAAGACGCATCTGTGCCAAATGCTGGAAAACACACATGATAATGTCAGGAGAATAAACTGCATTTTCTCTAACTGTCCAGGTTTAAGTTAATCAAACTCTCTCCAAATGGACAGATCCAATCACTTTGTAAGAAAAGTATTTTTTTTAAATCAGTTTTTATCTCCGCCAGGCTTAGTCTGGAGGGGATCATGCATTTGATCTGGTGTGTGTGTGTGTGTGTCTTGCACACCACTGGGTCTATGAGGCTGAAAGTGTCGGTGCACAGCTATGACTGTATAATGAAGGACCTCGCTTGGTTGCAGTGATTCAAAACCTTTGAAAAAAATATTTGTTCTCCCGACTTCTGCTCTCTCTCTTTGCATTCACTGTCTAGCTCGCTTGACCACCCCTGCTCTGTTTCTTTCTCTTTCTTCGCGTATTACTGGCCCCATCAGTCTATTTATTATTAATATATATTATTTTTTCAACCTACTGTGACCGCGTTCAGTCCGATCATGGGTGAAAAAATCCGGGACATTTGTTGCGTGTTTTTGGTGAGTTTACGGAGTCAACAGAACAGAGCAGACACAAAAAATAAATAAATAAATAAATAAAATAAAATAAAAGTCAACAGAACAGAGCAGACACACACACACACACACACACACACACAAAATAAATTAAATTAAATTAAAAAAAAAAAAAATACTGGAAAAAGATGCCAGAGATCAACAAGCGGGGGTTAAAATAAGTTAAATAGTCAGATGCTTCACAACTGAGTTAAAAAAAAAAAAAAAAAAAAAGCATCTTTGGGAGTTTTGTAGTCTAATCTGTCTTTCTGGTTTTGCTCAGCACATAGGGCAGAGATGTGCACTCTTCTAGTTGGCTTTTTTTTTTTTTTTCTCTAAATTCCAAGAAAGTGCACAATTAACTTTTGGCCTGTTGCTAGTGTAAACCTACAGTGCTACAAATTAGTGTCTGCAATTGACGATAATAGCGAAGGTGTTTTCAAGACAGTGTAGCCTAATTCCCTTGTTACTCGGCCAATCTGCAACAACTCCAGTGCAGCTGCTTGAATCGATACGTTTTTGCCTGAGGTGCTCGGCTGTTTAAGCATTGGCCTGTTTTGTTCCAGGTGTAATTACATGGTAAATTAATATTCTTACCACTTCTTCTTAATATTCTTACTTTGTAAATACCATTTGTGGCGCTGAGGGTGGCGGTAAAAAAGGAAGGGCTACAACTTAAACAACCAAAGTTTTGGAAAAAATGATTTCCAGCATGAATTTTCACTTGAGTTGAAGAAAACTTTTGGCCAAGGTGAAGGGGGAGGGGCGGGGGAGCAGCGGCATTACGGCTGGCGCACGGTTCATCTCGCGAGCAAAATACCACACACATCAGCATTCTGCGGCACACTTTGCAATATTCCACCTCATCGATCATTCTGCAACACGCTTTCAAAAAGGCCCGAGATCTAGATTAGCACAAATTCTATGGCAAACACTGCGCCACATGTTTGGAATTCATTTTTTTTTTTAGCGCCGCTGAATGTCAAGTCATATTCGAGATAAAGAAATGTTTCTTGATAATCCCAAGGAAGGACGACTGATGCATAGAACGGGTGTGTGTGTGTGTGTGTGTGTGTGTGTGAGAGAGTCTCGGGCCGGCATTTGAATCAGCTGACAAAACTCAGCAAACGCTCAGGGAACCCAAGGGGAACCGAGGGAAGAGCTCACTCTGCCACACAGACTGTTAATCAATCTCATCATGCATGTGCTCCATCATGACAAGTAACACGCACTCGCGATAATTATTGACACCATCGTCTCTCACCCTTTCACGCATGAGTACATGGGGGGGTGCTGCGGTGGCAATTTCATACTCAGGTTCACCCCCATTCTTCCACCTTCTATTACGTCGCGGTATGAAGTGGAAGTTAAGTGATATGTTAAATTAAATGAAAAGTGTTTGTCAATGCCACTAGTCTAAAACAATAAAGATAATGTCACACTTGAGGTGTCAACCCACTGGTTTATTATGTTTGCGTAGTCAAGTTTAATTGCTTCTCTCCCAGCTGAGCGAACGTAACAGCGATCTCCCGCTCTCCTCGCTCCGACTGTATCGCTCTTTCAGGAAAATTATTTTAAAGAGACGCGTGTAAGTGTCATTATCTTGCACTTTGTCGCAGTTTCGCATTTCTCAAGCTTATTCCATTCAAGGAACTTCACATGAATGGCATTTTAGATATGGCTCCTCTTAGATTAGAACATGAAAAAAGGGGGCAAAGTGCAGTGAATCATCTGATCAATTCCAGTTTTCTATATAAATATGTGTTAATTAATTGTATCTGAGTTAAACAACACAAAAAATGTAATATTTCTCCATTTTGGGGGCCCCCTTTGTGCTAATCAAGAATCCCTGTGGGAAAACCAAACCCCGTGTTAATATTCTTGAACATTATGCATGCATTTATTTTTACATTACCTTTACTGAAACATACCCAGTGGGGTTTCTCTCCCAAAGCAGCTCACTTTTTTTTTGTTAACAGTCTGATACACTGAATGCACGCTGTTAATGTCTAGACTACAAGATGAATCATTTCCTCACCTGATTAAACCGAACAAAGTGTAGTTTTCTCCCAGTTTGATCGATGGTTTACATGTGTTTTCCGGAGTGACACATGCTAACCGTATGATTTATTTTCGTGGCTTGGTGCAGAGGTAGCAACTGCCTTGTTTTGAATGACAGCGAGCCAGCTTGCAGGATTCGGAGAGAAAATCCATTTTGCTTACTCACCAGGTAAGAGACCTATGGACTAATCAATTAAAGTGTGGGAGCATGCTCATAGGCACTTATTACCTCCGTCACGCTCTCAAAACTTGTGTTCTGCATCACTACTGTGCTCACAGCATGATAATGCGCCGTGCATGAGATGGAAATACTCATGAAACACATCATTACCTGCTGTGTCTTTCTCCGTTTTTCAAAACACCTCCTAATTTGTGACTAATAGTCAAAGAAATCGTACTTTTTCTGCGGCTGAATTTCTTCCAGTGATTACATTCTGCATGACAGTATACTGAACACAGCCTTTACTATCATGCAAACTGAGAGATCAGCTCCGAGATCAGGTCACGACCATTCTCTCTGACAAAATAGAAAAATGTGCAGCAGATATATTACTCGATTAAGCGGAGGAATGCATCGCGTTGGTGAATGTGAGCCAAACGCTCAAGGGGAGCAATCGATCACGCAGAATTTGACGTGTTGATAACAAATCACACAAAGAAGCGGCGCTGAAATAACATCACAGTCACGCGGATTTGCAAAAAAGGAAAAAAAACAACAACACATACTGTACCTTAGTGAGGCCGTTCAGCCTTGTCGAAGCCGACTGGCATGCTAAAGACAAACAGTACGAAACATTCCCCCGGAGACAACTTCAAGTGTCACTGTGTGAGCTGATTAAGAGATGCCAGTCAAAATGTGCACCCTGACTGCATGTTGAGCAGGCAGCCCTCCGCCGAGTATGAGGAGAAGCGATTCGGGCCAGCGTTGAGCTCAGATTTGTAGCTTTCCATGTTTGTACATTTGGATTTGTATCTTTCCCTTTGACTGTCTCGCTTTGTTTCATCCGTGCTGTTAGATCCTCTGTTGCTTCTTCACAGCGGACTGGGCCTGCCTCTGTCAGCGGTCGGAGTGTACACACAAAGTTTGTCCGTGTCTGATATTATTTTTATTTCTTTCTCTGAGGCTAACATCAAACAAGCAGTTGTCTGATGTGTGCCAAGTTTTCGCTTCTCAAACCTATTGCAGATTCGAGGCCAGAGGACCCGTGTCTGGTGTTCATGTCTTGATTCCAACACTGGCAAAAAATATGGAGTATACACACTTTCAAACACACGCACGCTGCAATGGGTGATTATGTTATGTACATTTCTGTCATTGTTTCTTTGCCCTCATTATGCCAACAGCCATCTCAAGTCCCATAATTTGTGAATCGAAGCTCTCAAATCTTGAAGTCCACTTTGAGAGGTCAGACTAGAAAAGCGCTATAGAAATGCGCTATAGAAATGCAATTCATTTACCATTTTTGCATGATCGAGTCATTTTTAGACCTACACCCCCTCCACACACACATTTAGCATGCCCCTCAATGGCAGCCTCTGCTCCATCCCTCAGTCGGCGCCTCCTTGTCTCTGCCTTTGCACTCCTGCTGTTGTCGACAATGATGGAAACACAAGGACTGCAGCAGAAGCTTTCACACTCAAAGCTGCACTGAGCCAGATGTTTATGTGGAGATGCAAAGTGGAACTGCGATAGAAAAGACCGTCCCGTCCCACTATAGAACCTTTTTTTTTTTTTTTTTTTTTTTTTGCTTCTGATTGAAAGAAGGAATCTGTAGGAATTTACCAACCCAGTTAGGGATGTGCATAAAAATCCTTCATGTTTTGAAGCGATAGCATCCTATTTGGAATCTCATTTGCTGTTGGTAAAAAAAAAAAAAAAAAAAAAAAAAAAAATCAGTCAAGTCAAAATAATCCTTTCAAGCGGGCCATTATTTATTAATAATGCCTTGCTGCTATGTTTACATGTCTAATTGCTTCAGTAATTGATTTTGACTGTGCGGTTCATGGCCGGGGGAGAATGGAGGCACATTTTGGTGCTGTTTTCATCACATGGGTGTTTCCACCGGCTGAAGGTGAAAAGGGGCGAGCAGGGACTGCCTGCATATTTCACTGCTGCTTCACAAATTCTGCATATTGCTACACCCTTTTCAAACTTTCTGTTATTCTCACTTTATAGGTATTTAATGTGTCATGTATTTGCAGCATTCTTGACCAAAACAATGTGGAGCTGAGCAGAAAGCTAGATGGGAAACTTTGAACGAAGCATGTTGGGGGGTGATTTGTGGACTTGGGAGAGAAAATCCCAAAAAGATCGGCCTTCATATTGGGCTTTTCAGATAGAGAGAAGATCCACAAGATCAATTTAGTCATGATTCATTTCCAACGTTTTCCCGATACAAGCTTTGTATTGATGCAGCCATATTTAACACACTAAGCCCAGTGCATTGATTTGAATGGGAGAATCGCTCCGGCCTCATTTTACAGTCAATTACATGCTTTTAATGTGTTTGTCTTTGTTGTTTCTTAGGTCTGCAGAGCCCAAAATGAACTTTTCAGGTCGACTGAGAAGATTTACAGGTACAAATAGTTGTTACCAGGTTCATTTTTCAGCCGGGATCTCTGCGTCCCTGACAAGAACGCCGACCTCTGAGACTTTTCTCTTCCTCTTCTTGTTTTCTTTCTGGTGGCTTAACACCAGAAATGTGTCGCCACATCTCTAACATCATATCAACTATGCTAAAAAAGCACAGCACTATAAAGCTGGCTCTTCCTCTAATTCCAAATTATTTACCGGCTATCCGGCTGGTGACCCCAATTTATTTACCCGTCAAAGTTGTCAATTTTGGACCCTGGGCGAGCATGTGAACGTGTCTCTGACTCAAATGCCCGCGTATACGATTGTTAACAATTCATAAAAACACATTTTATAAATAAGCAAAATGTATTTGTCTTTTACCCGCTGTCTTCACAATGCGGCAGCACACTGAGGTCCTCATCTAAAAATAAAGCGTTCCTCGACTTGATCATGTCCTCAATAATATAACAGTTTCAGACAAAGGGATTTAAATTAAATAAATAAACAAAACCGAAAGAAATAAACAGCTTTTTTTTTTTAACAAATCTCGACTTTGGCTCGGTTTTAGTCATTAGCATAAAAACTGTGCATAAGAGCCTTTCATAAATGAGGCTCCTGGAATCGCATGCAAGCCATCTCTCCAAAGCCCAGAGTTCAAACGAGGGTCTCACACTGAAAGAGCCAAGTCACTTTGTCTCTGATATTCAGTCCTGAGAGGCAGCCGCTGCACTTCATAAGCAGGCTGGGAGTCAGCCACTCCGCTCTGATATCCTGTCGAGGGAGGCAGCCAGACACCAAATGAAAACACATTACAGCACATCTTAATGTCTCATGGTCTGCAATGACTACAGCCAATGTGGAGTGAATATTGAGTACAAAATGTATGAGCAGGTACCACAGTGGGTTTTTTTTCTTTTCTTTTCTTTCTTTCTTTCTTTCTTTTTTTTTTATTTTGGAGCAGGGGAGGAGCCGAGCAACATATGAATTTATAAATGCCAGCACTTTCATTCTCTCTTGTGCATGCACACACACTCGGGCTGCATGCAACCAGGAGATATAATAAGCCTGTAAGAGCGGTTATCTGAGGTAAATCTTCCTAATCTTAAAAGGTCTTTGATGTGCAACTTGCAAAACAAAACCATGCCCGACAGGGAGATGGGAGGATGCCTCTCCCATTTCCAGCCAGTATTGCAGATCAACACATTACGGTCGCCGCCGGCTTGTTGTAAGTAGTTGCCACATCTATCAAACGAGTTGTGTGTGTTCCCAGTTTGATCATTACGGACTTCCAAAAGTTCCACCGATACGTTTTCTCGAAGGCCGTTACCAATATTTTTTTAGCAGAAGCCACCGATGGTCAATATTTGGTGTTAATACCATTAAAACTGACAGCCTTATACCAAAAATGACAAGGATTTAGTATTTTGCCACTGTTTTTTTAATTTTGTTCTGCAGGAAAATGCCATAAACAGCATTTAGAGCATTTGACATCCATTTACAGCCAAGATTTCAGATCTATTACAGTCGCCGCCGGCTTCTTGTTAGTAGTTGCCACATCAAATGAGTTTTGTACGTTCCCAGTTTGATTGATCCCATTATGGACTTCTAAGGCTTTGACTGATATGGGTTATTCAAGACTAATACTTTCTTTTTTTTTTTTTTTTTTTTATTTAGACAAAAACTGCCAGTGGTCAGTATTTGGTGCTACTGCCATTAAAGTTGACAATGTTCATATCAAAAATGACAAGGATTTATTATTTTGCCACCTTAATTTTATTCTCTCCAGGCAGCATTTAGACCATTTGACACTTTCAGAATACGCCGATGAAGTTCTTTAAGGGTAAGCAAGGTGACCTCCCTCACTGGGATGTACCAGCTTTTAAAGGAGGAAGGAGAAGTTTTTTTTTTTAATTTATTTATACATATATATATTTATGTTTTAGACGCCTCTCACAGCAGCCATTGTGACGTGAGTGGCAGGGTAAACACCGGTGTTACTAATGGCGTTAATTAAAGATCAGTTCCGTTTCAGCGGACCAGAGCCTTCCCCGCACGCCGCCATGAACAACACCAGAGCCTTAATTAATGTCATGAGTAGCACCTGTGCTTACCCTGCCATTCATGTCAAAATAGCTGCTGTGAGAAAAGGTCAAGTGAACAATTAAAGTCATGTATAAAATATGAAACGATGAGAAAAAGTCATTGCTGTGTTACAAACTGCATTCATATTTTTGTAGTCATGGAGGAATTTCCAGCATTTTGCCGGTGGACTGCACGATTTTTGTCCTAGATTTATTAAAAGACCGACTCCAGCCTGATATATCTGAAAGTCAGTATCTTGATCTAACTCCAGAACATGCAAAGTTGATGAATGCATGAATTCATATCTGGCATTTCGATGTATTTTTGAAACACTTCCGATAAAGTGAAGCATTCGCCGCTGCAAAGTTACTCCACCCCGCAGGGTTTTGCCCTTGATACGACCCCGATGGAAACGCAGCAATCAAAACTAACTTGGAGACACTTTGCACTTTTTCGTTTTTTTAGCAGTTGGCGCACCCTGACCACCACATGGTATCTCAGCACCCAGAGTCACTCCAGACCTAAAACGGGGGGCATGTGGGGCCAACGCTCTGCATTCAGCCGACAGGAGGGGGGTGGAGGGGGGGGACCGGCTGCAGCAAAAGACTTGAAGGGAGAGATAAGGCCGGCAGACAGGAGAACTGGAGGCGAAGTGAGGTGAAAGTGAGTGGGTGCCTTTCATAGGAGCACAGCACGAAATAAGAGAGTGATAGAGCCAGTGAGAGGGAGGCTATTCATCTGACAAAGTTGCACACAGGCTGCGAGGCCCCTGAAATATTAAGAAAAAAAAAAAAAAAGAAAGAAAATGAATGGCAAGTTTGTGATTTTGGTGTTTTTACCGACATCTAGGCCAAAGTTATGGTCCTCAGTTGCCAGTCCCTTAATTATTTATTATTTACTCAGTTTTGGGGGAGATTTCCAAGTGTAGATACAAACAGACAAGCAAATCAACACATGCACATAGAGACACTATATACACATTTATATATGTATACATACATACACACATGCATAGATAGATAAATAGCAAGACTGAGCTATGATTTAAAAAAGGCAATCTTGTCAAATCTCTGTTTGTCACACACACGCGCACACACACACACTTGTTAGGGAGACTGCAGCCTCTCTCAACAGTTGGAGCGGTTTGAGGGTGAAACAGTATCCACTTACTCACTCACAATACACATACACACACACACACACACACACTGCTGTAAGGGGAGCTATTCTCATCACACCTCTGCAACTTGCTGTGGGTTACCTGCTACACGGGTATAATTAGACCATATCAGTGTCAGTCTGTGTGTGTGTGTGTGTTGTAAGTTTGCTCTGGGACTCTTCAGCGGCTGCATAATGGACACCAATAACACTTTGATTGGTACAACATCCAGGTTTTAAATTAACTGCGGTGAATTAATGGAGTAATATATTAAAATAAAAAGCCAAGGGTCCTTCGTTCCCCATCAGCGTCTGTTACGGATGACGAGGACGCCACTGAAACGCAATCCTGGGCATAAAAATACAATTTAATATAAATTCATAGATCTGAAACTCCTTACCCTGGGGTTGGTTTATCTTTCCACATGCTTATCCTCAAAAGTGCCCATGTAGTTTGCAAGATAATTCAAGCGCTCCACATAAAACGTTTAATAACCACTTTTGCCAAGTTGGTTCTTCCACAAAAGATGCAAGGCCCAGTTTTCCTGAGAGTGTTTTAGTCCCTCGATCGTCTCTGTTTTTGTGTAATCCGACCGTACAGAGATGATTGTAATAGCAGCAAGCCTCTGAGAGACACAGTCCCGGCCGGTGCCAAGTCTGTTAGGTGTGGAGGATTATGTTCCATGACGGAAAATCCCAAACGTCGCCAAATAATATTTGAAGACATGTGCTTATCACACATTAGCTAGGAGTTTCTACAGTACATTAACCGCCGAAGTCCTGAGAAGTGCTTCTCGGGGCTCTGTTTCGATTTCAGAGTCAGCTTCTCTGCAGAATCAATTGCCTCTAAGCTAACAATCCAAAAATAACAAAGCTGTTTTTGGTTTTAATAATTTACATAGCCAATCCCGATGATCAATCTTTTACAAGGAAACGGTGAAGAGCAATATTTTCCTCGCTGGGTGAACAGCTGTGTTTTCGTTTTTCCAATTACAGATTATGTCTTTATCAAAACGAGGAGGAACTATTCATTTACTGAGGAATTGAGGACACGCTTTCTCCTAATTCATATGCTGAGTGGTGATGAAACACTCTATTTGGATTTGAAATTCATATCTTACTCCCTAGCTAGGTCTTGTCCTCTCCTCCTCGCCAAAACCCTCTGTGAATTCCACTCATACATTTTAAACCAAGTATTCACTTCACACCGGTTCTACTCATTGCAGACCATGAGACATGGAGATGTGCTGTAATGTGTTTTCATTTGGTGTCTGGCTGCCTCCCTAGACAGGATATCAGAGCAGAGTGGCTGACTCCCAGCCTGCTTATGAGGATAGAGGCTGCCTCTCAGGACTGTGTCAGGTGTTTGGTCGGGAGTCTAGTCCATCGGTCACCTTATCCAGGATCTGACTCGAGAACCGGCACCAAAAATCATCTCTCTGGATCCAGTGGAAGACTGCTAACATCATAGAGCACTATAGCAAAGCAGAGTTGGTATTGATTTGAATTGTATGGTCTGTAGATCCATAACTAAAAAATAAAATCGCAGTCTTAGACATTAGTGATGTTCATTATGAGCCAACAGTGCATTTTTTTCTACCTTACTGTATATAAAACAATCAAAAAGTCTCTTGTGAGTACATCTGCAATTGAGAGTGCATTCTTTTGTCGTGTCTGTTATGAATCCCACCATCAAGGCCGGCAAGTTTTGAAGCATGTCGTTAAAATTAACATACTGTATGCTAAAGTGTTAGCACCAGATGGAGCTATCTACCAGAGACACCAGGGCCAGATTGTGGGACTGTTGGGCCCTGGGGCAAAACCTCCAGGTGGGGCCCCCTCCACCATGCCCATGCCGATGAATTTATGAATATGCACACAAACAAAACTCATTAGTTTGTCAGTAAATAATAAAAAGGACCCTAAAATAAATGAAAATGAGGAGACTACCCTACAATGCGGTGCAAAATAAGCAACTAAAAAATATAAGAGAGCGCTATTCTTGGCTAAAATCTTTAAACGCAATCCTAATTAGCAGTTATACTTTCTATACATATTCATGCTGATATTTCCACTCCATTTAAGATGAAATCATGCTTGCTACTCCAGTGTGTAAGAAAAAAAAAAAAAAGCCTGAGGAGTTTAGAACAATTACACCAATTGTTAACCAAACCTTTTAGATATTTGTCTTTTTTTTTTTTTTTTTTTTTTTTTTTTTTTGGCCCATTTGGTGTCTATAATCCTCCATTACACAGTAACAGCACTCGTAGATATGGCCCAAATGCTGATATAATGCCCCGTATTTTAAAGAGATTGTAGAGAAAATGAGAGAAACTGCATCTGAGGGTGCCAAAACATCATAACATGGCATATTGCGTATTGTTTAGCGAGTCAACTGTACAATTAAGGTTTGCACATAACCACAAATTAACCAGGCAATGAATGATTGGAGTGTGAGGTGATAATAATTACACACTGGGCACTTTCAGACTAATAATCTAGAAAATACTGAAGGAGGCCAAAGCATGTTGGTGGCAGAACTGAAAGAGAACTTAAGACTTGTTGCCAAATGTTTTTTTTCCCCTCTACTAATCCTGCCCAGAAAGACACAGAAATTATTTTTGCACCACTCCTTTCATCACATGAAGAGTAAAAAGACCAATGAGTGAAACTTCAAAGAAAGAGCGTGGTCCTTTTAAAGTTTATTCTAAAGAAATGAGTCAGTTTACACCTTCACCACAACCAGGATCAACTTCTGTGAAAGCTGATTATTTACCATGAGATGAGTAATCTCAGATAATGGTTTCTATCAATTAGACATTTATATACATCATGAGAAGAAGTAAATTGCTAAATTGGAAATTGCAAATTGGATCACTTGTCAAGCAGAATGTGTGAACAAACAAGTTTGCGTGTGTCAGTTCTAATGTGCTCAATGCTGCGCCCAGTGTTTGCAGTTCAAGCACGATTGATCTTTGAACTTGTCAGCAACTATCAAGATGATTCAGATTTAAAAACAGCATACGGTGACGTCAACTGCAAAAACAACACAGATACACATGTAGACTTCCGAGCTGCAAGTGCGTGGATTGCATTCTAGCCCTTAATGCATCGACACACAAGGCACAATTCTGGCAATGCTCATGCAGTTCGCTCAGTGTTGCGTTAATAACTTATCAACATCTGGTTGCGAGAATACATCGGGATACATTTTTGACCTTGTGTGTGCATATGTTTCCAGTTGCTAAAAGTACTGCCAATGTACTCAAAACTCTCAAAACTCCCCTCTACACCAGGCAGCAGCACGTGTCTCACATCTTGACTGTGATTAGATCCGAAGTAACTGGGATGCATTTACACCTGCCATTAAAATAGACCCTCCGCATGCAGGCGGAAGTCTGATTGCTCCGTCCTTTGCCAAAATTCAGATTGCGACACGTGTCACTGCCTGTTGTCACATTTACATCCTTTAAGTTTGACAAGAAATGCCTCGTCGTGCTCCCTCTCCATCCCCGGGTATCCTGACAAGCCATTTTTGACAACTGTGTTGCTAACCGAGGTGTGTGCTGCCTGTTGATTTGCATGTGCTTCCTGGCAGAGTTTGCATGCAAAAGTTTACTTCTTTTTTTTTTTTTTTTTTTTTTTTTTTTACATCGGTGCTGCATGTGAAATGGAATCACATTGCACCATGAAAATGCATCTCCGTCCATGTCAAAAAGGCTCATCTGCAGGATCGGCCCTCCAAAGCCTCTTTGATGCATTTACACCGGGAATTATTACATATTTAGTAATCCAGTGACCCACGACCTATATTAATGCCAGGTGTAAATGGGGTCAAATACTTTGCAATGAAGCAAAAAGCCAAGACAGACCCATTTTTTTTTGGCATTTCTGACTGATTCCCAAACTTTGAGGATGTAATCAAATTCTGGTGTTAATTTTATGGATGATATTTGGACTGACATTTGTGTCAGTTGTGGCAAGATGTGACATGAAATATGCTGGGGCGAGAGAGAGACAAAGAGGGACAGAGAGTGGCGAGAGGGCACCGAGAGAAAAGGTCTCCCTCGAGGGACAGGCCAAGCGCTTGGAGGACGTCGTCATCTCCAGACCTCGTCGACCTCAGAGGTGTTGGCTTGAATCACGGAATGATGTCACGGTATGTTTTAGAGGGGCTTTGACCTTTTAAGAGCTTCAGCTATCTGCATATGGGGCTTCAGATGACTCTTTGTGTAATGAGAGCTAAGTGTGTGTGTGTGTCTTTGTGCGTATCAGCATCATTTGGGCAACGGCCTGAAAAAATAGATCCCTTTTAGATGGCACTTTTCAGATCGGCCACCTCACATCTGATAGATAGTTGGTCATTTTTCATTCAAATAAACGTCAATGTCCAAGTTTTCAGAGAACGCAACTGCATTGTCTGAATGCAAGTGAAAGCAGCATGATGATGCAACAGCTATGCCGCCAGACGGCCGTGCGGGAAACTCATACATACTGAGAGAGTGGATCAAATTTAAGAGGGATGGGTTTTGAGGTTTCCACTCTACAAAAAGGCTTCGGTAAAGTTTTTATGGCTGAAAACCAGTAATTGCTTGACCGTGGTGATGGAAATACTTCGTAGTCTTGTGAAATTTTTTGATATTTATCTGCTTGCTGTTGCTGTTGGGAAAGGAGGAGAGCAGTCTCACGACCCCCAACAACAAGGGAGGCTCAAAGTCAAATTTTATTCCCATAAACAGTTAAAAATGAACAAGCCCTAGCTGAAAATAGTTTCATACAGATTTGAAAGTGGTTATGAAAGCTCTTTTTCTCCCGAGAGAGAGCCAAGGGAAAAACGTCTGTCTCGCATGTCCTGAAACGGCAATAGTTTGTTAGCTCATTAGTCATGCACCCCTGCAGTGTAGTCAAATGCCTTGACTTGATCCTACAAATCCCTTTATGTCTTGAATCCGAGCCTGAGAGCGTATTAAGAGAAAAGGGCAAAAGTGGGGACATCGCCGGCTTTTTCAGGGGAAAAAAAAAAAAAAAAAAAAACAGCTGGAAGATAGGCCGAGGGAAGTGAAAATGAGAGATGGGGCAGTGAGAGGATCGAAAGTGTTTCATGGAGGGAGAGAGCGAGACAATGACAGAGAGTGGGATGAGGACAGAGAGACGGGAATCAAGAGGCAGGTGAAGAGACAGAAAGGTCAAAGAAATCTCTACCACATGTGCAGCTGGACCTCAGTTAGTACAGTGCTTTTAGTATTGTGGTACAGATATCAGCTGTTTTTGGTTTATGTAATATTGTGTTGTCAAAAAATTAGACTCGTGAATGTAAGAGCCATCACAGTAGGCCTACAACAAAATGATTTATTTATTTATGGAGACTACCCGTGCTATTTTATTTTTTAACAATCACCACTTGTGCACATGAGGCGTCTTAACCCACCAATGTCTTTCATAGAGTTATTCCCAAAACTCATAGGCTCTAAAATAGACACTGATGGACATAATGCACCATTTCAAATAACACAACTAGAGTCATTTTTTTTTCTTGACATGATTTCATCATCGCTGCAGCTACAAGCTTGTCAGGAGTAGTCCCCTTTCTGTTTGAGGGATCATCAAGTTTCGCCTTGCTTCTTCACTGCCACCAGAGGGAAGTAACACTGTGCACTCATGAAAAAAAGAGTCCCATTAAATTCATTTATGGGAAAAAAAAAACACAGTTGTTGTCTTATATAAATGATGGATGTATGTCATTGTGACCCTTTTTTTTTTATGGGATTCTTTGGCTGCTAGGAAGGAATGGAAATCCTGCAGTAGAAAATGCAGCAGTTGCTTCTGACTGTGCTAAAGGCATCGGTGGGTTTAGACTCATCATAGGCATTAATTGCAATGGATGAAAAAAAAAAAAAAATCACACTGATATTAACCTTTAAAAGGCTTTAAGTCAGAGCCCATCGAAGAGAGCAGCAAATCGTGTTTTGACAAACTCCCAGACTCTTATGACACAAGCACATTGAAATTAAAAAAAAAAAAAAAAAAAAAGGAGGGAGGGGTTGACTTCTCTTCCTTGTGCTTAACACACGCAGTGGGGCACACATCCAAGTGTTACCATTCAACGTTGATAAATGGGCGCCCATTTACAACAGCATTTAACCAGCGCCCTGGGACCCGCGATGTGGACTTTTTTAATTACTTTAATACTGTAGGGTTCACTGCCGCCAAAACTTGTGAATGATTTCATAAGGAGGTGCCGTGGTGAGACAGTGTGATCCTGTATGCAATGAAATATTTGATATAGACAAAAAAAATAGAGACACTCCTCGGTGGTGGCATGCACTCAAAGTATAACAGCTCTTCAGTGGTTACATGTTGAAAAATATCCTAAGAATTTGTTATCCACAGGGAATCACAGCAGAAAAAATTTTTTTTAGTTTCACTGTTAGTTTTAGGATGATGGTTTGACGGTTGGCGTGTATTTACCCAGCGATTTCCAAAATGTCTCAAATCAATAACAAATACTTTATTGCTGGCAGTAAACCGTTCAGAGACCCTTAGGTTCTGGTAATTTCGTGAAGTGTAGGAGTACCATCTGGATGGTCCATGATAGTTTTCGAAATACTTTCATTTTTTGAGTAAAAGTTGAAGCAGTAGCTCATGAAGCCAAAGATAGTCCAAAAAACAAAAAACAAACAAAAAAAAAAACACTTCAGAATTAGAATTGTGATTATGTTGCCTCATGTTTTATGATTATGTTTTGGGAATGATGTTCTCCGAAGCCTTCAAAATAAGCAAAAGCAATAAACAGAGTTATCGAACAGACACTGAACTAACAGGAGCATTATAACACAATGATCAAGGGACTTTATGTTCTGATGCTGAAATCATGCACGTACAATCAGTGATGTATGTATTTCAGAGAGTGGACAATGCCTGAAGCAATGCCTCAGGTGCCACTACATTCAATATGGCTATGTTTTTTCGGGGAAATTTTTTTTGCGCATTTTGCATATTTCCGTCAGATGTAAAATATGTTTTTACCTACAAAGCAAATGTATCTTTGATTGATGCCGGCACACAGTATAGAGCAACATGATGTTCCCAACCTTCACCGTGCTTTTCATACCAAAAGATGTGCAGAGAGAGATTATGCAGTCTTAAAGTGTGCCTCATTCACACAGCGAGGCAGGTCGATCCAAGGGCCTTCGTTCTCCTGCAAGAGCTATTCAGCTGGGGATATCAATGTCCTTGTGATAGTGTTGAAGCAAAACCCTGCAGCCACAGGCAAATCATGCAAAACCCTGTGACTGATGTCACACATGGGTATTTTTTTTTTTTTTTTTTTAACAGGTTTTATTTTTCTGCTCTAAACTAATCCACAAATGTTAATAGTTTTGACAGAAGTGCTTACAAAGCCCGGCAGCGACGCAGAGCTTTAGTGCTGACAGGGAGAGAAACTTTCAAAGCTGCTCTCATGCCTCTCACGAACATCACACGTGTCAAACTTACATTTTTATTCTCCTCTTGTACAGCGGTGCCGGCTAGATGAGAGCTATAGCTGCTTCCAAAAATACATGTCGTCGAGATATGTCACGCAAACGACCAGCAGAGATAAGGCCGTCCCTCGTCTGCGCCAAATAACTTTTCATTTGAAGCGAAAACAAGTAAGATGTGTGCTCACCATCCATTGTTCTTGATGTTTCTCAAGTTCTCACACTGTGATACTGCATTACCGCATTTAAAAAAAAAGTATCTTAAAAATCCAGATAATCATGCTTCTCTGTCCTCACTCGAGTGAATGAAATGTCATCCCTGAAAGCAACACATTTAACAGCTGGCAACTGTTTCCATGCAGACATTCAAGTGCAGCTACCCTCTACAAAGCTTGCCAGAACCACAGCCATTATTACACCCTCGGCGTAAAAATCATTATTTAATCATTGCCCCTCTGTGATTTTTGCTTTGAATGTGATTTTCAGTTTGACTGTCATGGTGTTTGAAGTGTCCTTTACATTTCAGAGTGCTGTGAACGGAATGGGAAAGCAGAAGATTCAAAGTCAGAACACTGTATCATTTCTAGCGGTACTTAAAGTGCTCGAGCGGTGAGTCTGGATGTTTAACTAAAAGAAAATTAATGTTAAATCAATGCTGGATTGAAGTGCTTGGCACCTTTGACTTTCAATGTCACATTTTATTTTCTCAACCCGTGCTTAGTGAGAAGACTGGCATTTTGATACGAGTTTATGTTTGATTCTCCTTTTCTTAGTCTTCTTCTTACTTGCTAAATCAACCCACTGTGCGAACCTAAACCATGACCTCTTCCTAACCTTAACCACTTTGTTTCTTTTCCTAACTCCAACCAAGCAGTTTTGTGGCTGAGGTGGCCGTAGATAGGTATATTTTTCTAGGTATTTTTCAAAATTCTTGTTTTTGACACCATCCCATTCACATTTTCCATATACCTTTTGTATTTTTAAAGAAAATAGATGTTTTGTATTCCTACCCCAGGTTTCCATAAGTAGGTCAACTACTGTAATGACTTGTTGTGTGTGTTACGATATTATACCAATATTATTAGTGCTGCTAGAACTAATTCATGACATTAGATTGATAACAACTATTGATAACAGGTTGTGGAAGATTTTTTTTTTTTTTTTTGCCTCTCTGGATAGCCATGTAGCTAAGATAGCTAGTTGATAACAATAAAAAATAGTGGCTTTATTTGTGGGGTATTATGAAAAACAGCCTGGTAACATTATTATAGGTTGGCTACCAAACCAGGACATTTGTTTTTAGATTTTTTCGTGGCCACTAACCTGCAGCCTGAGTGCATAATTATTTTGGATGCTCATATAATAAGTGGGTTGCTAGTTAAATTTGATGGTACGTATAACCATTTTAAATCATAAATCGTTGTTGTGCACACCAGCTGAGCTTATTTATTTAAGAATGAAAATGATCGACTTAAATCACTGAAAAATCCATCGACTCTAATGTGGGTCATTTTTGTCCCGCTCGCGTTCGCACCTAGTGGAACCTCACCTGTACGCCAAATCTGTCATATTTATCTTTATCATAATGGTGAGTTCTCAGTCACAGGACCTGAGTGCCTCTATTACTGTCCAAAAAAAAAAAAAAAAAAAAAAAAAAAAACTGTCCCCAGCGGTGCTTATTGGGCGCGAGCTGGCAAACCAAAAAAGAATATTCCAGCACACACCAGGACTCCGGGATTGACACTGTTTTATAATAGATCTATTAATAAAACAGTGTCGGTCCTGGTATCCCGGTGCGCGCCGCAATAACAGGTCGCCGTGTTGCTCCGACTCGGGAGCGCTCATGCATGTCACACGTGGGGCACGGCCGCGTCCAAAAACCCACCTCTTCCTCCTCATGAATTTCCAAATCAGCCGCAAATGAACCGCGGCAGATATTGCTCACTTCTCGTTAAGGAACCTGATTACATCCGTGTGAATGTAACTGATAATTTTTGATTTTTATTACCTTGGACTGCCAGCGTCGGTGGAATTGCCATGTTTTCCGCCACGCTGGCACACTTGTGCGGTTCGGGATGCCAAGGGATGCCGCAAAAAAAAAAAAATGTCCTACTTGTAATTACCACTGGAGGGATGACGGGAATGGTTTATCCTGATTGGCAGCTTTTATTGATAGTAAATGATGAGTGAACACGGTGTAAGCCTGCCAGAGGGTGCATTACATCCCCTGAAAGCTCTCGACAACGGCGAGGTGTTGTGCGCCGCGGCCTCAACCACCGAGAATGCAGGGAGATTGCAGATATGGGAAACCCAAAACAAAGTCAGTGACAACCCTATTTGTTGTTCCTTGGCCACATGCATGCTAACACACTGTGAGATGAGAGTGTATTAATTGTCGCCCGCTGGCTACATTCTGAGCGCTGCGAACCCACACAGACACACACACACACGAATACACACACGCGCACACAAATGCTGCAGTGGCTGCTACAAGGTCACCTGCTGTTTCTTTCTCTCTTCTGTCTCCTTTTTTTCTCTCTCTCTCTCTCTCTCATGCTTTCTCTCTCTCTCACCTTTGCACCTCTCATCGCCACCCCCGCTTACCAGCGCACACACACACGCACACACACGATACACACCACCTCCTTCTCATGTCTGGGCAAGGACACAGTCAAGCTGACTCATTCAGAATTGAGCTGTCATCTGTGTCACCTCAGGCTTGTGTGTGTGTGTACGTGTGTGGGTGTGCATGTGTGTGTGTGTGTGAGAGAGAGAGACTCCTCGGGCCCGGAGCGTACGGGGGAGGTTACTGTCAACATGTACAAGCTGGGGTGTATGGGCAGAGGACTTGATTTGATCATCATTTCAGAGACAGAGAGAACATGACTAATCTGGCTGCGCGTGCATGTGTGTATGTGCACGCGCATTTGTGTGTGTGTGCGTGCGCGTGTGTCTCTGACAAAGTCCACTTTCTTAACAGAAAGCATACTCTCCTCCCACACACTCGCCGCGTGTGCACAACAAACACACCCGGGCACTTAAGGAATGGGAGTTAGAGGCGTAAGAGGGGTCACGTTACACAAAACGGAGAGGGTTACAAACAAAAATCAATTACGACCCCGGAGAAGGGAAAGTTATGAAAGAGAGAGAAGCACGGGGAGCGCAAAAGGCAATCCAATTGAAAGCCACACACATGAGGAAGAATCCATTCAGGAGGCCCTGCGAATGCACCTGGTAGGAGCCTATTCTTGTTGATGGCTTTGCTTTCGTCTGGTCCCTCACACACACACACACACACACACACACACACACACACACACACACACACACACACACAGACGCAGTCAAAACCTTTCCTATGAGCATCTGGGCAACAGACAGGCCTATTAGCCCACAGGGCCTCGCAGTGCCAAAATAACAACTGCAGCATATGCCTGCGTAATAATTGCATTAATGTTGAACATGTCTCTCCAGGGGGTGGCTGTGGTTGACGACTTAGGGGAAATTAAAGCTTGTTCTTGAAAGCATGAAATTAGAATTTAGTAAGTTTTTGGAATGGAAGAGGGTACAGCTAATGATCACTAACGACATGGTAATGAACGGAGAGTTCATTTCCGCGCGGCTCCCGTGTTTGTTTGGGATAACGTAGATCATCACCTGAAGCTCCGTCTGCAGTATCTCCGACATGCAGAAGCGGCAGCCTGCGAATGTGACAGCATTTCAACGCTATGTCAGCCCGATGCTCAGGGTGCTTCCACACGTGTAGCTCACTTGCTTTTTTCCCCCGATTCGGAGCCTGCAATAACTCAATCGCTGCGTTCGTCCGTTGGTTCGGTTGTGTTCACGCGATAACGTTCGACAAACTGTTCTCTCATTGGTCGGAAATCTCACGGGCAGGGATCGCCTCGGGGCTCTTTGTTCTCTCACAGAGATTTGTAACGACATCAGCGTACTTTAGCTCTCCTCTGACCTTTGGAGAACATCCACTCTCTGGCTCTCATACAACCACACTGCATTCCCAAACATGTTTTTTAGAGGGAAACGCCGAGTTGTTTCACTCGGTTGGGTCGATGGAGTCCTCGCCGAAAACAAACCGCTCCGGGGTCTGATCGGAGGCGAGCTGAGACCGCCCTTTCTCGGGCGATCTTGTTCCGCTTGTTTTAGCCCACATCGGAGTGCGAGCGCTGTGTTTGCATGTGCCTAAGCCGAGCCAGTGTTGCAGGAGAAAGGCTCCCGGCTTCGAAAACAACTGCTCCAAATGAGGCCGGTGTGAAAGCATTGCTCAAGACATGTTTGGGATATTGTAGAGGTTGCAGGTTGGAAATTTATGGGAGAAAAATTCCAAAATCCAAGGTCAAGTGAACGCAGCATTCACAGAGTTAGCAGCAGAATGGTGTGGATGAATATTAGGAACTGTATTATTGTATTATTACCATTTGCAGCCATTTTTTTGAATTGACAGTTTCAGGACATATTTGACTGTGCTGTGTTCATAATAATGGCATTTGGTATCTAGATTTTAATACAGTCTGGGCTGAAAAAAAAAAAAAAAAAAACCTATCCTTTCATGTTGTCTGTGTTATCTATATTTCTGTGACAATATGTTTTATGTTATTCCAGTAATAGCTATCCCATCACTGAGCATCTGGGTGCTAATTTTTCTGTTGGTCTTGGTCAAATGTTTTTGCATTCCTGGAAGCACAGCTACATTTTTTTGCATTTTTTTTTTCTCCAAATCTGTAGGAAGGGGACCGAGAACACAATGCAATAAGAGACCACAGCACTGCATTATCTGCAGTGTAATAAAGCTCAATTCATCAATGGCCCTTCAGAGTGATACAACTTTTCCCACTGGGTGACTAATGTATTGCCACTGAATTCAATATAAAGCCAGGCTGCATCAGAGGTGGAGCTGATATAGACGTGTTTATCATCAGAGAAACACATTTGTACAAGTTCAGGGAAATAACTGTCTGGGATCAGATTGTTAAAAATCCTAGCCCGGCTACCTCCAAAACGAGCGTGTTCAGACTGAGGAGGGATATACAGAATCACTGCCATGTGACGAGCGAGCGGCAACGAGCTCAGAGGGCATTTTAACATCCTGTCTTTATGATAAACCATTTAGCGTGGTGAGGTAGATGGAGCAGGTATGGCAGACAAGCCATCGGCCCAAAACATCCCATTTAGTGACTACATCACCTTGTGAAGTTACAAATTGTTTTCGTGCCCTGCAGCTAAACATAATGAAGATTCAAGGCGCGCCAGGCGTACGCAGCGATGTGTGTCCAAATACTCTCGCGAGCGCGCGCCGGCGAGGGGAACATACCTACACACACTTGCAGATAACGGGCACATACGTACACACCCTCGCATGTGCAAAATGCTCACAATCGCACGCATAAACATGCAAGCAGATAAACAGACGTACACAGATTCTCCCTGCTGCTGCTGCCACACACACACACACACACACACATGCACACATCTCTTGCCTGGTGGACATTCATTAGGATGCAGGGTGGAGGGATAATGTGGTTTAAGCAATCAAGGAGCTGGCAGACCCGCTCCCCTGCTGAATTAAAGATAAGTCCAAACACCTTGAGAGACCAGATTATAGGCCCATATGTGGATTTGGCCCAAAGTAGCCAAACTTGTGTGTGTGTGTACGTGGGTGCGCGAATGTGCATGTGTGTGTGCCTGTTTGAGTGCATGCCTGTACACATGTACAGTGCAGTATTAGACGTCATATGTGTGGGGGCGGTAATCTCTATGTGTGAATACATTTACATGCATTACAAGCATAGTCCACCATATATGTGGGAATAAATTAATCATGTAAACGGATTTTTTGATGCTTACAGGTAAGAAATACAGTGCAAAAAAAGTGCAAGTTTTGAAAATTGTACATGTAACACAACATTTACATGGAGCCAAATCTGGCCCTCATGGGGCCCTAAGCAGAGTTAGGTGTTGGGGTGTTTTATTTTGGGATAAACAGGCTCACTGTTGGCTCATGTCTGAAATAATCCCTCTTTCCTGTCTTACTGGAATAACTATCAAAGGTTCTACAACTTTTCCATGTGAAATTAAGTCTCCCTCAGGTGTCTAGTGCATGTTTTAAGGAGGTCTTTTTAAGCTGATGCACAATATTACACAAGTATATACATATTTCCCCACTGTGGGACTAATAAAGGAATATCTTATCTTATCTTATCTTATATGTATATTAGTATTTCATATGTGCTGCTGTCACTGCTGTCTTCTTTAAGATGGTTATGGGGTGCTATGTGTAATTCGCACATATGCCACTTTATTATGAACTTCTATGGACGCATGCATCACCGCCACCTCCTTTCCCATCAGTGTTTTCACCTGTATCTAGCTAACCGGCTTGCGAGGCAGAGCCTGTCCTAATGCTTTCAAAACATTAACACACACATGTTATCTCACCTCTGCTAATTTAGCCAGCGAACACACTGATCAACACATTTGTGCTCGGCGTGCTGCCAAGTCTCTCACAAAGAGAAGTGCTTTTTTTCTTCACGCTGCCCTTTCTTCTTGAGCTTTTTTTTTACATTTTTGCATTTGAGCACTGATTCGATTCCTGATATCTTGACATAACTGATGTCAGGAAATCCAAAAATGATATCACAATATTAAGGCCTTGTCTTTACAATACAAATCAAGTCAAACTATTCCTTATTTTGCTGAGGACCCCCTGAAAACGCCTCAAGGACCCCTGGAAGTCCTCAGCGTCCCACTTTGAAAACCACAGATCAAAATGAGTTGGGCCTCCTGATAAAATGTCACACCACTAATATTGAATTAATGCTCTTATTTATGAGAATTATGTGCTTTGGATGTTTTTCATAAATGCATTGGATTGCATATAGAGGGAGGGCAGTGATTCCAGGCATCTGTGTGTGTGTGTGTGTGTGTGTGTTGTTGTTGTTGTTGTGTGTGTGTGTTTGTGTTTTTGGGCTGTGTGTGCATAGTTTGCATGCATGCTTACGCTCACAATACACACACGTATGCCATACAGAGTACACACACACACACAGTATGCCCTCTGTATGCTGCATACAGTCCGTCTGGGATGTGTGTATGTGTGTGTGTGTGTCAGTGTGATAAATAGACCTTAGTGACTTCACCTTGTGTAGAATCTTTCCATGTGGATGAACACGGACAGGCATTCTGCTTCTCGACCCTCCACTGCTCCATGTCAGATAAGGGCCACAGCCGGCGATATTCTCCTCTAAACAGAGTCCCCCTCTCATTTCTAGATATTTCGAGCCGCTGTACAGAGCGACACATAGAGACGGTGTTGGAAATAAACAGCTCTGACCTCATCAGATGTCAAAATAGTGAGACTTTGTTCGACAATCAATACCTAAGCCAAAAATAAAGCCCCAATTTCCTTGTAGTTTTTACTTTTATCTCCACCACTAGTGGCAGTTAAGTGGCTTCTTATTTCTGTAGTGCAATTCCCAGTGATCGCGATAGTCGATAAAATATCTTAAAGCACATGGTCTGTAAAGGTGTGGTCCATGGAGGAGTGAAGGCTAAAATTCCCTTAAAGGTCACTATTTGGCAGGATCTCCTGGCGATTGCCCCTGCATCACCCAAGGGCTCCTCTTAACACGGCCTAACTTGTTAAAAATTTCCTCCACAACAAAATACAGTGACGTTCAAAAAATAGATGCAACCACAATAGTAAAGCTTTTAATCCTCATTTTAAATCAGCCGAGTCGCTGGACTTAAATTTTTATTGAATTTTATGTGACTTGACAACATTAAGTGCACAAATACAACAAACTGAGCATTTTAATCACACCCCAACTGCCTATGAACATGAAATAACGTTCAAAAGAGAGGGAAATGAAATAGCTAAATAATCAATTGAGAATGACAGAGATTAATATGATTGCAAGAGAAAAGATGACATGCTCCATATAATAAATTAAAATAAGTTAAAGACAGAGGGGGAAAAAAACACACACACAAAAAAAATACATATAATGAGAAGATATCTCCAGTTTCCATCCAGGCATTGTGTTAATGTAATCATTTATCAAACACCATTTACTGTTACTTTTAGATTACAGTATCTGACATCTGGGTTGCAGGAGGTGCATGGCATTCCAGTGAATAGTGACCCTTTTTCTGTAGGCAAGATATATCAGCAAGAAGGTTAAAAAAAATGGTAACACTTTACAATAAGAGTACAACAATTAACATTAGTTAATGCCGTAATAAACATTAAGTAACAGGTAATAAACATTAAGTAACAGTTAACTAACCGTTAACTAATGTGTCTAAGAATCATTTACTAATGCTGTTCATGCTAAGGTATTAATTTATATGTTATTTAAGGGTTATTGTAGATATTATTAACATTAGTAAATGCCATAATAATCATTAACTAACGGTTAATTAACCATTATGGCATTAACTAATGTTAACTAATGTTAATTGTTTTACTCTTATTGTAAAGTGTTACCAAAAAAAAAAAAATAATAATAATTCTCGTTGCCCAGTAGCACAGCATGTAATCTTTCATGTGGGAATGTGCTAAATATCTCTTTGCACCAGGGGGTCACAGTGGAAAAGTTGGCATTTTACTTTTATGCAAACTAAAGATACATAGAATGTGTTTTTTGTTATTTCAAAATTCGTGATATAGTTGAAAATGGGTGAAAAACACTGCATCAGGAGGCACGTTCTCGAACCCCCGGCCTGCAGAAGCAGGCCGGGGGTTCAAGTCCTGTGTCACGTGAGAGTGAATTTTATCTCCCATTTCCTAATGTCAACCATGACCTGTTCCTAACCTTAACCATGATGTCATTCGTGGTTACCACACCTGTAGCCAGTGATCTGGGTAGCAGCCCTTTAGTTCCTATTGGACTTGGACTTTTTTTTTTTTTTTTTTTTTTTTGTGAAACAGTCTATAACTTCTGATTCTTGGCTGCTTGATTATGCAATGCTTGGTTCAAATTACTTTGTGGTAAGAAATGTCTTTTTTTTTTTTTTTTAATCTTATTTGGAGGCATTGTAGGTAGGTGGGAGCTGCTGTTTGTGTTTTCCTCCCTTTCCACCTGTTTTTAGTCGGCGAGGGAGACCACGGTTGTTCTGGGTTTAATTTTTTTTGACAGTTGAGTGTTTTCTGTTTCTTCTGTTACTATTCTTCTTTGTTGTTGCTCATTTTGTCCTGGGCTCACCCCGAAGTTGTTAAATGAAGTTTCCTTTCTTTGTATTTATGGTAAATCCTTCTTCATTGATTGTTTAGCTTAACTACTTTTTTTTTTCTTCTTCCTTTTCAGTCGTCATTATACCTTCCTTTTCACCTCGACTGTTTTCGGGTCATAGCACAAAACTAAATTGTGTCTAATACTGTGTCTTGTTCTTTGGATTTTTTTTTTTTTTTTTTTTTTTTGAGAAGAGGTGGTGCTCCTTTCTTCATTGATTCAGCCTCGGTGGCCACCGCTGCTCAAGCTAAATACTAATTCTTCTTTTTTTTATTCCAAACAAACCTCAGTCGCCGGCGGAAATATAAAATTCATCACTCCTTAGCACTCCATGCAGAAGATTTTCCCCATTAAAGAACCACGCTGGGTGTCTGAAAGAGCAAATGAGTACTAAAATGGACATTCATTTATATGAAAATGTCACATATTAATACTCTAATGAAAAAAAAAGAAAGTTACAAAAAAAGGAAATACAGGTGGCAGTGTGCCTCATACTGATCAGTGTATTCACCACCTCACATAATGCAGTGTTTAGTTAAGGGAGAAGCAGAGAGTGATAACCTTGATGTGCTTTAATATTCACATGCACATGTAGTACTCACACACACACAGGCATCAGCACATCTACTGACATATGCTTGCACACACACACACTCACACACTTCCAATTATACCTGAATACTCACTAGCATGGAGTGATTAGACCGTATAAAAGAAGAAGAGGCAGTGTTGCCTTCTTATTTTGGGCAAACAGGATTTTACCATCTTACTTATGGTAACTTACTGGGATCATTGTGCCTTTTTTTTTTTTTTTTTTTTTTAATTTATTTAGTTGATGCTAAGCTGTGGCAACAAACTAACAGGAGCTGGTACACAGGTTTCCGTGGTAACAAGCCCGCAGCGCACTATCTCAAGCTTGAAAGGAAATGCCAATCAAAAATGTACACCCCCAAGTTCAATTTAATTAAGCGAACCATCCCACGTTTTAAAGGCAGAATGGACAAAATCATTTTTGCCACTTTTGCTCACAGTATATATATATATATATCTGTCTCATTCATCCATCAGGTATTCATTTCATTCAGTCCACAAATTGGATTTTTTCCCCTCCCCAAACAATAGTTGCACATTTTTAAATGGGCCTTTTCAGCTTCAATTGCTTTTGACTGCGCTGACACTTTGACTGTGTTCAGTCAGACTGTTGTGGGCGAACATTTTCCAAAAGGGTTTTTTTTTGTTTGTTTGTTTGTTTTTTTGTCCATCACCAAGGTTAGGAGCACAACATAACCACCTCTGGCTATAATCACATATGTAACATGTAGCACTGTAAAACAATAGCATAGCATTGTTCAATCCATTGCCATACTTTTATATAATTGCTGTAAACATGTAAGACCCTGATTGAGGCAATTGGCCGCCTTGTGTTTCTCAAAATTAAAACCGCATTTCCCATAAACCCTGTTGCTTCCTGTTGCAAAAAAAAAAAAAAAAGCACTATTTGCTTTCAGTAATTACACTAATGTCTCGAAATGAATGCAGTCACGACTTAATGACGTTAAAATGCCACACAGAGCACCTTAAAGGATTCGAGGCGCACGCCCGCCGCCGACCGCTTTGCATTCGCCGCCGCAGAGACGCGCTCGCCGCCGACTAACAGCCTGTTAAATTTTCATCTGCAATAAGAGCCCGGCCATCAGGCAGCAGCGCAGCAGTCACCCAGCGAGCAGTTGAAGTCAATTGAACCTGTGACCTGACCATTTGTCTACCTGCTCCATCTTGCGGGAATGTGTGTGTCTGTTTGTGTATGTGTGTGTGTGTGTTTGTGTTTGTGAGCTAAAGAATTAAAGGGTTATCAGTCTTTATTTCTCTAAACTGGGGCAGACTGTGTTATGTAAAATGCTGAATTATATATCAGATTCCCCTGCACGTTGGTTTGGCCGAGGGGAGAGTGGCGAAAGGGAGACACACACTCACACACACACACACACACACACACACACACACACAGAGAAATCGGCACATCTCTCCCGAATGCACACAAACATGCACAAACTGTCCTTCGAATACGCACACTCCGAAACACGTATACGTATGTTCACTTACAGGATGTATAGCCCGCCGACGCTCACACACACTAACGTGCGCACATACGTTATCTCACACATGCACACACAGGCTGACAGATGGGAGCACCAGATGATGAGCGCCACCAGATTTGTGTCTCGCGGTGGGAGCCATCGCTGACACCATTTAAGCTGAGAGAACACTCAGGCTTACATTAGCACCCTAAATGTGTGTGTGTGTGTGTGTGGTGTGTGCATGCAAGGGTCTGACTGAACTTGACTGTGTGTGCACATAGTGTGTGGTTCGTGCACAGAGCTGAGGCTTGAATGTGTGCACGGGTGCATGCGCCCCTAACTTTAGCATATCATCCGAGTTTGTGTGTGTGTGTTCATGCACACACACACACATAATGCAGACTATGCAAACGAACAAGTATGTAGGCTTGACATCCTTTGCTTGCCCGAGCTGCTTTCATCTTGGCAATAAAGAACAATGACCTATTAGCAAAGCTCTCAAGCACACAGTGGGCTCCGACGACCAGCTTGGCTTCAGCTGTTTGCTCTTTCCATCTATTCTCTCTCTCTCTCTCTGTCTCTCTCTCTCTCGCCCTCTTTCTCCCTATAGACTGGAGAGAGTCTGAGCTACTCACATTTGAAACACGCCGAACTAAACCAAACTAATCTTTAGAAGGAGAAGAGGAAGAGCCAGCCTCTCTTCTTCGTCTTCTCTTCTCTTGAGACAGCGCTGACATTTCGCGATGAGAAACTGTGTCATATTGAAGGGAAAAGGGAAGACAGAGAGAGAGAGAGAGAGAGAGAGAGGGAGGGAGAGAGAGCACGAGAGAATCGACTAGGCGCAGAGTGCGAAGTATTCAGAGGGGACCTGGCTCCCAGATCGAAGCGCGGGCGCTCTCAGCGAGCTCTTGCTGCCACATAACGACCTCTCGCCCTCTGATAATGTACCATCGTGCCAGCCGGGGATTTGGAGTCCGCCGCCGCAGCAACTGTTGCCGAGCGGCTTCGGGCCTCGCCAGCGCACCGACTGACCGCTTGATATTTGTGTCCGAACTGGGTCAACGCAGAACATCCCTGGTGTTTGTTTTAACCTGCCTGGAGTGTCAGACGGCCGAGGTTTGCCACATTATGACACCGCAAAAGGTGCCAGAAAAGTTCAGAAAACATCTCAATGCTTTTGAATAGTCCATATCCCCGGTCGTATCACCATATATCATTGTCGTTATTAACCCTTTATCGGGCAAGTGACTAGTTTTGGTAATTTAAGAAATTTTACATATCAGGCCCATCCCCTGTCTCAGTTAGTTCAATAATCATTTGGTCTTCACCCAGCCAATCAGCAAAGATCGCTCTACATCCCAGGTCACATGATTGTGGCATTTGACCAATCTCATTGGCCTTGATTTTCTATAGGAAAATGAAATTTTTTGAAAAATTTTATAAAAGTAATAAAGTCATGTCATGTTCGCTAATAACAGTCTAGGGTTGTTTTTTTTTTTCTTTTTTTTTATTTCAAAGTATTTCAACGAGTGCCCTATAAAGGGTTAATAGTATTTTCTTATTAACCTTTATTTTTCCAGCATAGTCCAATGGTGATTCAAAAAAAAAAACAAAAACAAAAAAAAAAAAAAAAAACTTTTTCAGGGGAGTCCTAGCCACGATGCGAATCAGTTCCAGACAAAAACATCATGAGTCACAGAGTCCAAACAAACATGCAAACTGCACAGTTCTAAAAATACACCAGCATACAATGCACACCAATAAAATGGATCTCACTGAAGGAAAATGCACTGTCCCCCTGTATCCCTCTGAAAGTGGCTTAAAAACTTAATTTTAACTAATTTAACCCCCACTATCATCTTCGGCGTCAATTTGCCCGCATTACTGTCACTAAATATATTTTTTAAAAGAAATATCGGCATTTTGCACACATTTGGTTCAGTTGTTTTGGATGGGAACTATAACAGGCCATATAATCTTATAATCTTCTGCTTTAGGGCCCTAACCCAAAATAACCATACCTGTAGCCGCGCAAGAATCACTGATGTTTCATATAATATGACATTTTGGAGAGAAAAACATAAATCCAGTGGTAAACTTGGGTAACAATTTTTATTATAATTATTTTCTGGTAGGGGTTTGATTGACCCCAATAAAAAAATGAGTTAATTTGAAGGTAACAAGAGGGTTAAAGACCTTGGCATTTTGCATAGTTCTGCACAAACAAGGAACAGATGAGACCAGAACACCAGATAAAAATAACTCCAGTTAGCAGAGGCTGTCACGGACCGGACGTCCCGGCAAAATAAAGGCACAAAGGTAGGAGGACAACGGTTCTAAAATTGCCTTATAAATAAAAAAGACAACCAATGACTCTGTGTAGGTGTGATCGGGGCAACCCAAGCAATGAGGAGTAAGTGCTTTGCAATCTGTTGTATATCTCAAGGCCTCAAGGCAACCGTGGTAAAGTGTATCTGATTCACATAGGCACTGAGGTGGTGCATTCAAAGGGTAGGGAGATCCATTATAGCTGATCTTACACTAAGTGAACTGAAACCACACCCAGCTGGTGCTCCGACAGTAATAATCGCTCGCATTTACGTCATGAGTGCGTTCCTACTCTTAATGTTTGGTGGAACTTTAAAGCGTCATCCATCATTGGCAAAATGTCAAAACAGGAGACTATGAATCTCAATGCAGCGTTTGTCGATTCGCTTCATATCCCGCCTGAACTGTCTCTTGTGTTCTGGCTTGTAACCGAGTGTTAAGGTTAACGGTCTCTTCCGCTTGTATCGCGCGCATGTTAAGGACGCCAACCCCGTCTATAGCCTCGTAAACTGTAAATCATATTAACGTCGAATGGTAGGCTGCGTTTACTCTGCGGCTCCTGGGGGGTAAACGGGAGTTTGTAGGGCATGTCAAACCGTTTAAGAGAGGCTTTTTTGCTATTGTCCGCACACGCAGTGCACATTTTCATTCTTGCAAACTGTCAGTCACTATCTCTGTCTCTATCTCTCTCTCTCTCACTCACACACACACACATTGACACACAAGCCTGCTTGGTTCTGAAATGGCCCTCTGAAGGGTCTTAGCTGTGTGTCTGAGCCACAGTTGTGTGATTTATACCCCGGTGGAAGCCATCTCTCTGTGGACTGTATCGGACTATGAATGTCAGTTCCAAGCTGTGCCAGATCCCATCCATCACCGCAAAAACAATCTGACAGTGGGGCTGAGTTCAATCACAGGTTCTTATTCGCTCCCTCAAATCTCCCTCAGCCCGCTCAAAATAATGTCAAGCTTAACTGCAACTCCGGCACATACACTGTGACGAAAATTTCATTTTAATAAGTGTAGGTAGTGGGTTATACTAAAGCACAGAGGCATCTGTCTTACTGAGGCATTTAATCCACTCTTGATGTTTAAGGTCACATTTCTTTTAAAACAAGTGACAAAAACTGCCACAGCGGGTGAGACAATTTCACTTATTTTCAATGGAAATCAATTTGGCCTTGTTGGCACCTTTGTTGCTTGATTCCTAAACCAAGAGAGAGAATGCGCAAGAAACAGATGGAATGAGTTCATCACACTGACAGAGCTTACACAACATTTCATGGTGCAATCCTCTTCCTAAATGACTTGTTACTCGATAATGAACATTTTCAGACTACAGATAAAGGAAAGTTACCACAAACACATAGGGCTAATGTGATGATGGCTTCAGTAGAAATATTGCTTGATTCAAATGGGGCACCCAGACACATGATACACACAAAATAATTTCTAAATGCCACCATCTTGTTAAATAAAAATGATGAAATGATGAAAAACTGGCGAAACAAACCGGTTGCGCATAACAAAGGTCAGATGATAATGGTGTAATTGGACAAACGGATGTTATGGAAATGCACCCTAATTCCCCTGATTTTGTTTTTGGTGTTTAATAGTTTGAATGCCATTACTTTGAACGTTTTACAGAAATGCAGCTACACACTGCCCCGTACAAGTTTCAGCCGCTGGGTGCAATCCCTCAAAACTACCAACTTGTCCTCATCCAGTCAAGATAACATATTGTACCTCATCAAAAAAAAAAAGGGGGATACTCAAACTTCGAGAAAGGAGTGAAATACAGTAGCAAGGTGACTTCTTGGCCCAGCTGCACTTTTTTAATCGCCGTTCATAGTGCGGCTGCAGCCATCCCCCAATCCTTCTGTTGTGGCGCTTTGTGCCAAATAGCCGGTCGCCTCATAACAGGTTTCATTCTGAAATACTATTGTCTCGGGTTTTGAGGGGAAAAAAATGTGACCTGAAGTTTAGTGTAAATAAAAAACTGATGCTGATGGTGACGTTGCATGTTAATAGCAATAGCAACATTTTTGAATTAGTGACTGAGAATGTGCCCGGTAATCATAATCCAATGATTTATAAAGGTCCCATTTTAAAACTAGTGACCTTCTTAATTGTGCACTGTATAAAAGCTAATTTTGGCAGAGATATCCACCTCTAAAAATTATTTTGGTGCCAGGCCTTTACCGGTGAGCAATGACGCCAGCTCTCAAAAACTCAGTCCAGCAGTACAGTTATATTTTATATTAGTGGTTATTTTTGTCTCACCAGTGATGTAAAATGCTTGTTGTCGATGGGAAGCTGGGAGACAGCGTGAGGCCCACTAGCATCGTCCCACCTTTTCATGTGTATTTATTAAAACTGTCCACCTCTCTGTCGTCCCGCCGTCTGTCTCCATTGTCTCCTCTGTCTTCCAGTGCATTAAGACCCTCCCTGAGGCTGAGAGCACAAATATGCTCTGATATCAAGGAGGTAACAGCACTGCTGATCAAATTCAGCCTCTCTCTCTCTCTCTCTCTCTCTGTCCGAGACAACTAACATGTTGCAAATCTCATCACATCATGACCGAAACAGATGTCTGTCAAAATATTATCCATAAAATTACCCACCAAAAGACGATTATGTGAATTAGTGAAAAAGTGCCAGAAGCGGGCTTGCGTCAGCTGGCTGAGTTGCAATACCAGTAAAATTGATGTTTTCAACTGCAGTCCATTCATTTGGATAACATAACCTAGATAAGACAAATACACCACATCATATGTTTATAATTCAGTAATATTAAAAACAAACAAAAAAAAAAAAAAAAAAGGAGCACAAGAGCTGCTTTTTTTGTGGAATGACTGTCTGGTGGTGCTCTTTGGAGAGATCGGGTAAGGTCAACCTCAATTAAAGGAAAGAGGTGTCTTTACTGTGGAAAAGGTTAACTTGTCCTGTGTAATCATGGAGGTATTCAGAAGGAAAGTCCAAGGAAATCTATTAAAGCAAAATTCGAAAGTCTTTTTTAGGACATGGCAAGATTAAAACCAGTGCACTGCTGTCACCGTGTCTTTATCAGGTTAATGTCTGAAAGTGGGGCAAAAGGGAGAACAAAAGGGTGGTGCCGCTGTCAAACCGGCAAATTACAAGTGCACCCTCACAAATATGACCCCATAAAATAATGAAAAGAAATTCAATTATCATGTGGAATACAAGAAACAGGCCATGTGGATCACAACAAAATATATGGCCGCTCAAATTCCTTTAATTAAATGATGAGCATTTTCTCCACTGTTGCTGCTGTGACTTCCCGGCATGGCACAAGCCTCACCTTGATAGCCACGCCCCAGAGACCACGGCCATGCCCCAAGCCAAAGGGTGCACGCTTCAGAGCATCTTAAACATCACCGAAAAATCAATGCGAGGCCAACCGTGGGGGTCGGGGCGTGCACACACAGGGTCACCTACAGACACAAGCCAACTGGACTAATGTGCTGTCGGTGAGCAACAGCGAGGCACGACGCCGAATTCACAAGTTTGACTCGACAGTGGCACCAGAGGAAAGGTCTCGGGGTTCACCGAAATCAATAGTGCTCTTGCTGTAGGAGCCATGAATGTGCACTGCAAGTTTGATCCAAATCAAAGGTCAGGGTGTATCCATAATTCCCTCCAACATCCCCATTTTTGAGACATGAATATGCATATAGTTTATTCAGTATTTAACATTTAGAGGTTACATATTGCAACTTGACATACTGCAACCAATTCAAATACAGACTTTCCCATTCCAGTACCATTATATAGCATAGCATACAGCCAGTGATTGCACATAACAGAGCAATTGCATGAGCTGATTGGTATTGTATTTGTATTTACCGACATTTAATACATTCTGATTGTTGTTTGTCAGGATGATGGCCATGTGCTGCAGACGGAGCAGCAGGTGGAGTGGGCCACAATTAGCAATTAGCATTCTCTCAAACGGGCTGAGACTGAGTAACACGTATTTGTGTGCTGAAGTGCCGTGTTATTGCATTTGGGTGCTGCAAATGTCAGTCACAATGTCAAGTCTATGGATGGAAGGATAAATGCAAATTTAAGCATGTCTGCACAATATATCCCCGTTTGTGTCCGACTCCGACTGTTGCCAGGGTGTTGGGCTGAAAGCTCTGCCCGAGATCACTGATTTAAAGTCCCGGCCGAGTCACATCTAATGAGATAGCAGGGGAATCTGCTGTGTATTTATCAGTATGCATCAGGAATATGTAACTATATGTACATAAATATGTCTTGTATTGTATGTCCTCTCGGTTCCTGTGCCTGTACGGTAAAAACCTATCTGTGGGGCCTATCTACAGTCTATCTATGGCAGCATTCAACTAATTATGTGCAGCAGATGATTATTTAAGGCTGCCTGTTGTACTCAGGCTTTGTTGGAGGTGTCGGCTGCTCATTGTGTGCGCTGGTGAATGCTGTCTGGATGGTGAATAAATGCCACATTTTTGGGCTGCACTCAAAAACCGGCTCTGCCTCCTCACTAAAACTCCAGCCGCTTATCGGCCATGCTAACAGTGAAAAACAGCCTAAATGCAGGATTTTCAGCATATGAATTTTGGGAAAATACAAATAGATGCTCTAAGGGTAGGGCTTGCCAGTGGATAATAATAATCTCATGAACGCCACGTCCCACTGTCGCCGGCGTGGTGGAGTAAACAACCATTCGAGTTAAGGATCTCTAAAAGTTTAGCAGGACGTCGATGATCTGAGACCGGATAGAGAACTTAAAAACTGTTTACTTTAAGGATACAAATGTATTCCATCCTCAAAACTGCAGAGTAATTTGGAGCTGAATTGGAGACTCACAGTCGCATACAGTGAAGCTAAAATCACCCTCTATCAGACTTCCCAACAACAGACTTCTACAACCTTGCAAAATATTGGGAGACTGAAAAGTTGCTGCATTCAGGGCTGTATGTGTTTGCGTTTGATTGTTCCTGTTTGGTTGAAAGTAGAGTCTTTGCATTGTGCTCTTGTGCTACCTGTGTGTAATTTCATACCCACATCAGTAAGAATATGGAGTCAAAAACATGACCAAATATGTGCACATGAATCACTGTGCAAAGCCATGTAAAGCCCTCTGCATAGATATACATGTGAAGAGGTAAAGATTTGCTCTGTGTGGTTGGATTGTCATGCTAATTGTCATGAGTGTCAGCAATCCAGCAACAAGGTGGTGGCATTTTGAAATTGCTTTGTGTCTATTGTGTGTATTTGTTTTGGATTCACATAATTTCCATCACAATATATACTCAAGTATCAGAGCTGATTAAAAGCTCACTGTGTCTGCATGCTTGTATGGGTATTGGTTTGTTATGCTTTATGCAACATAAAAATCATCTGCCTGCCACCTTTTTTTATTTGGACATGTTGACTGAGATAGTGTAATCATATGTAAATAGATGAGTAAAATTCAAATAATCAGCATTCCTGGTTTAAACGAATGATCCATTTAGCATCTAGAAGTGCCCCCAAAGGCCAAACCAAGAAAAAAAAAAAGAGACAAAAGAAATTAAGCAATTACAAAAATACTCAGGGCTCAGTTTTCCTGAATTAAAGCAAAGGCAATGGTAAGAAGGTGAGCTCACTTGGGTGTGACCGAGAGACTTCTTGTACATATTGTGTCCAGACGTGCGGGCGCAGTGGAAGTCCACCAGTGTCAGAGCTGGATTTGCACAAGTGCATTATCAGTAGTTGTGTTGGCCACAAATAATTATGACCAATCAAATCTGCATTGCTCATTCCCTCTGAAGATCAGTGCATATATGCCGCCACAACTTTTATGAATGAGAGGATAATGAAGGCAAACATTCACACAATACTGACTTTGTAGCAAAATAAAATGTGTGTCCCTTATTCTTTAGGCTGTAGTTCATTTTTCTGAAGTTTTACCCATAGTTTCCTGTCTGGCCACTATCAAATGTCATCCAATTAAAACCATGCTTCTCCTTTTCCACCCTATAGCTCATTGTAGCCATAGTCCTTTCTCTCTAGCAATTACAACACTACTTTTAAGAGAGCCATTAGAAAGCAGATGACAGATTGGAGTTGCTGCAACCCAGCATTTTTGGATGAGGATTAGTGATGATTTACACTGTCAACTATAGCCAACCAGTTTGGTACACAAAAGCAAATAAGTTCATGGACTTTTGCGAGAGCCTGCTGCTCATTGTACAAAAGGTTGTCTTGGTACCAACACTGGATAGCATGAGCATTCCTGTAAAAATACGCTCAAATTTAAGGCTACAGTTGACACATACCAATCCTGCTGCTTTCAGATGGCTATAGAATTTTTTTTTTCTATCAGCAGTCTCTTCCCATTTCAACACAAGTGATGCCACAGCGAATAACAAAATTACAACAGGTGGGAAAAATCCACTTGCATGCAACAAATTACCAATTCGCTATTGCAAGGCCACTGTGCCTGATTTGCACCTGCACCAATACAGAGGCTTGAATGTCAGAATCTTTTTTTTCTTTTTCTTTTTTTTTCTGAAGCAAGGATTGAACTGCACAACCCAAGCAGACACAGCCTGCCTCTTTGTCCCAGCGATACCCCCGGGGGGGAATTTTGACACAATGTGCAACTCCATGCTTTGGCTTGCAGACTTGACACTTGGACGAAACACCTTACACTTCAGTGGAGTCCAGTGAATGTGTGACTTCAATGACACCTTTTTTCTCACCTGCACATCGCGTATGCAATGTGTGTTTGTGTGTGAGACAGTCACACAGTGGGTGACGCACACCTCCGGCCTCATCCATCCTTCTAAGGCAGCGGAGAGAACGGGGTGGGAACACGCTGCGGGGAAACAAACATTTCATGGCCAGACTGACAGTGGCAGGTTGACACTTACTTTAGCATAAAGGGAGTGGACTTTGTCTACCACTTTATATATATTTATATATATATATATATATATATATATATATATATATATATATATACATACATATTAAAGACTGTAGTGCCTTCTATTCTCCTCATATGTGCTCATGCATGTTTTCCATTAGTGTTGGCTCGTGCTGAAACTTGTCGCCAATTTCATTGCATGATAAAATCCATCTCTTGCATGATATAATCCACTTCTGACTTCTTTAATTTTTAGTCATTTGCCAACAGAAAATGCTCTTAATCCAGTGATTGGCATATCCAGTGTTGCTCTTGATTTGTTTTCTTCTAATTTTTCAAGTGGAAAATTTTGAAACTCTGTTGGCAAAATCATCAGTTTCCTCAGATACATGTAGGCAGGACAATGGAAGCAGCTTGTAAAGATGATTTTTTTTTTCTCTCTCTCTCTCTAGTTCTTCAAGTACCAAAAGTAAAAGTACACAAAAGGCAGTGGGGAGAATATAATGGCTGTTAATGATCATGCAGATATGCAGCATGTTTCAAGCACAGTGGAATCTCAGTGGTTCATTCTTGGACCTGAATTTTTCTGTGCTGTCCCTGCAATCTGTAAATTGGTATGCTGATGACATACAACTTCATCTTAGTGTTGAACATAATAATTTCCGCAGAAAGCTATTTTCTTTCAGTTTCCTCAAATTAAACTTCTGGATATCAGCAGAAATGTTTCTAGGGAAATCAAGAAATTTCTTGCTCCACTGGTTTCCAATGTTGAGTCTACATCTCCAAATTTAGGTGCTATTTTTGACCTACTTTTAAACCACCAAGCTTGTTCAGTAATGTTTTTGTAAGCTTGAGGAACAGTGCCAAAATGATGCCTGCCTTTTCGTTTCAGGAAATAGAAAAGAAAAAAAAAATCATGGCACCTGGATTACTGCAGTACTTTGTTTACTTACCTCAGCCAAGCTTCTGTCACTCGCCTCCAGCTGGCTCAAAATGCCAAAATGCTCCTCTTTTAACTAAAACCAAAGGTAAATCTCACATTACTCCTAGTCTGGCCTGTTTACACTCTGTTCAGTGAAATTTAGAATTAGTTTTCAGGGTGTTTTAATTACATACCAAGCATTCACATGATCAAGCACTTCAATTATCTCTAAATTGCTGTGCCCATAAATTACTGTGTGAGCTCTTAGGTGTGCTGGCCAAGAGCTCTTGGTCATTCCACAGACCCGGCTGAAGCTAAAGGCTAATTATCTGTCAACTTTGGAGCACCTTTTCCATTTCTATCAGATTATCTAAATCAGCTAACAGACTTAGACCCATTTCATTTTTGTCTTGTATTGTCTGATGTTTTATTTCTCATGTGTCCTCCTCTGTGTTGTTCTCCATTTTTGCAGGTCCTTTCTCTCTCTCTCTCTCTCTTTGGTGCTAATCAATCTTTGCAATGGTGTTTTTGCACTTCCTATTCTTATGTACAAAGATACAAGGATACAAGGAAGTTTATTTGTCATTATACAACAGGTTGAATAATGAAATTAAAGTGTGGTTCCCTCTTGATTGATTAATTGATTGATTGTGTAGAAAATAGAATTATTAAGCCTGGAGGAGTTCAGATGGTGCATTTAGTAGTCTCACAGCCTGAGGGAAGAAGCTGCTCTGTAGTCTGGTGGTACGGCAGCGAATACTTCTGTATCTTTTGCCTGACGGCAGCAGGGTGAACAGGCTGTGGCTGGGGTGGGTGTTGTCTTTTAGGATCCTTTTGGCTCTGTGCAGGCACCTCACCTCCCCGATATCACTGATGCTTAGTAGATGGGTGCCAATGCCCATGTTTTGGGCAGTTTTAATCACTCGTTGCAGAGTCTTCCTGTCCTGGGCCGTGCACAACCCATGCCATTACATGCCATTACATATCACCATTAAATATCACCATTACATCATATAATTCATTAATAGAGATAAATTTTGCAATGTTGTCAGCGAAGATCCTGCTTTAGTGTCACCTCAGTAATTGCTCTACAACGATGAATAAGCCATCACTTTATTGCTGCAAAAGTTGGTTATTCACATCAAAACAGCTTAGATTTCTTGAATAAGCATGCGCACAACTACAGCTGACAAGCTCCGTTTTTGCTGCTACACAACAGTAGCCCTACCAAACAGGTGTTTTAAAAATTATCATCTTAGTCCAATATTCTTATTGGACTAAGATGCCATTTTCGTGTGGACGGAAGGGCAAAATGGAGAAATAAAGATGTGTTTTCAGATTTCTCTGGATTAGTATGGACTTGGCCTAAGTTATATGTGGGAAAAGCCAGCATCCTACATAACACGGCACAATTACATACAAAGTCAATGTAAAAACTCACAGATTCATAATCGTATTTGCACGCGTCCATGATGCTAAAATGCGCTTCATCTTTGGTTGTAACACACCTTAATGGTTACTTCTTAACTTATCAAAAAGAGCATTCCACTGTTTGAATTCTGCATACTATTTATTGAAAGTGAATGTTCCAATCCTATATGAAGCTTCATCAGAGCATGACAAAAAAAGCCTCCTGATCCTGATGTAAACATGGCAAGAAGTAATTTATGTTTTGGCTGCAGCGAGGCTGTGTTTTGTTTGTCATTTATAAGCATATTGTGTCAAATAATGGGAATGTCCTTCTTCTCCAGAGTCTGTGTTTGCTGCCTTTTCTTTCAGGAAATCAGAAATCTGCTCTCTATCGATGAGGAACAATGGCTCAATGATGAGGCAAAGAGAGAACCGGGAGATTAACAACAGCCGAGAGCACAAGCTGTCTAGTCAAGGCCCTCTGCTCACCTTTAGAAAGTGTGAGTGTGATGTGTGGGTGTTTGCATCTAAGTTCTTGTTTTGTGTGTGTGTGAGAGTGTGTGTGTGTGTGCAGCTTATAAAAAAAACGGACCTTACAGGCAGAGGAGGGATTTGCTGTGTGGGAGAGACAGGGTCAGCATTCAAGGGCACTTAAAGACAGACAGGCAGGCATGACACACACATACACACACATACACACACACAAGCAGAGGCACCTGAGTGAAGAATCAACACAGGACGTCAGCCCCCAGGGGTGAAGAGAACAAAGGAGCACAAGCCGGGGATTCAAGAGAGAGCAAATGCAAGGCTATGAATAAGAGAAAGCAGAGTCACCTTCAAACTGCTACTTTTAGCTTTACAACTCACTCTCCGGCACGTACATGCAAACACATGTAACATTCACATTTTCCCAACGTTTATTTATGCGCATGGCATGATGGCCTACAACCTTCGATGTGATCTGGCAGCACAGGGATCCTCCCAGCTCCGGCAGTGCTGCTGTGTAAATGACCCCGCGCTGTCACCTTTCCCTGGAAGCGAAAAGAGAATTTTCTCTACATGGATCAATAATTGATGACATCATTATATTGCTTTTGCATTTCCAGAAAACCTCGGCGGATGCTATCCCTACATGCAGCGGCACTTCAAGTGGAGCAGCAGCTCAGCCTAAACTGCCTGTGAGAATGAAGTGCTTAAGTGAAAATGCCATAGTGGTTGACCTTGATGCATACTTAATAAGCTCCATAATGCTGCCTTCAAGTACCTCGCGGAGGCCCATTCTTCTGAGTTTGGAAGTCGTAAATGCAAGCCGTCGCACATTCGGTTGTTTTTTGGATGGAGGTAATAACAAAAAGGAAGCCTGTGATGGAAGTATAGTTCAAATCAAGCGACGCAGATCTCCTTGGTGCTGCGGTCACGTAACTGATGTTTGGATTACTTCATAAAATCCGAGTGACGACCCAACTTTGTCAATCAGTTTCCCATCATGGTGCACCAGTAATTTCCAACACTGTTTCTATGCTCTCTGCCACTAAATTCAATCAAAAGTTGCCTTAAAGTCACAAAGAAATGGCATTTTCAGAACATCTTGCCAGGGTAATTTCAGATTCCCTGTTTGGTACCACGTTGCAGTACCTAATTATTAACCAAAGTCATTATTAACCATTCATAAACCCTTTGTAAAGGTAGTCTTATGTTAAAGTGGTTGAAACAGGATGTTGTAACATGGGGAGCCACCATTCAAAAGTCTTAGCCAATCACATATTAGGGATAATTAAGGGAAAAAAAAACAGCAATTGTATTAGATGGGAGGAGTAAAGAGGCAGGTTTGTTTGGAATTCTGTGATGTTTTATTGATTGTTATTTTCATAGACAGCAATTTTTACATAGTGAGGTAACCACATACAGAAACAAAAAGATATGATTTATTTTATCTTGTGTATTTATATTGGTATTAACTGATAAATCGCCTCTGAAGTAGGACTAATTATGAAATGGGAAATTAGCTTGCATAGTGAAAAAGTATTTTACTCGTAGTTGAAGCTAAACAGTGGGCACATAATGAAGTACAGAGGCAAAAATAACTGCCTCTGGGGCCATTCTTACCAAGCAAGATCAATGGTTTAGCAAGCTAACTTTGGGCTTAACCCTGGGTTTTTGATCTCATTATGGCGGCTCACTATTAAAACAGGCTACAAGCGGGTCACAGTCAAGCCTCTGGATCCAAACATGTAGAAACGCATCCTCCTCACCAATTAAATCTGGAAAAATGGCCGCACCACTCCCAGATGATCTGGAGGACTATTGTTGTTTCAAAATTTCATTTACAAAACCTGATTTAAAAAAAAAAAAAAAAAAAAAAAATCACCACATTGAAATGATGAAACAGGTAATGAAAAAAATGCAGGGGGGTGCTTTGGAAATTAATAGATAGTAACAGAGGCTGTTTGCAGGGCAGCACTGTTTAGAGACCAGCAGGACCACTTTACACAATGATTTATTAGATGAGAGATATAATAAATGTTTGTAGCACTTCCAGGCCATTTTCCCCACTCCCCCGCTATAAAGGAGCCTCTATCAAATAGCATGTAGCTTACAGTATTTGACTATCATTATCAATAATTAATCAAATTTGCCGTTGCATATTAAGCACGCTGAAATTCTTTCAAGGATTCCCAGCGGTGATTTGATGCAATAGAATGCACCCATATTGCCATCGCCGCCCTGAGGGAACGTGACGTAGACTGGGTTAGGGTTATGAACTCAGTATGTTTTCAAAGCCTCCGTGTGATGACATAATATCGCTGAAATGTACATCCGCTGCACGCTTAACGAGAGCAGTGATTAGCCAATTTACTTAGATTTACACAATCTGTAATTTCCCTGCTCAAATTTTTTCTAGCCTTAGCCCCAGGTTACTTGTTGCTGTTTTTTTTAATTTTTTTTTTATTGCTCATATTTATTCATTAGACTAATTTTTTATTGAAGTAAATCTGGTAAATGTTAGTAATGAATTTCTTTCCAAGACTTCACACTTTTACATTGTACTTAACATGTTGCAACTGTTATTTTATTCATTTGTTATTCGTTTATCTATATTCTGTACGCTTTCCTTTGTTGAATCCTATTATTTTTTCGCTGCTGTAATATGACCCATATTTTCCCCCACGGTAATTAATAAAGGTGCTGCTCTGGTTTCGCCCATATTGCATGTGACGGGCAAAATGTTAAACACTGCTTCTCTCATGTGAACACACTCAAAGGTGGATTGGAAAAGCCTGGGTTCACTCTGACTGTACTGAACTTGTGGGAAAGGCGCCTGAGATCCAGAGGACAGCACTAGACAGGAGACAGCGAAATATGAACCGAGCACTGGAAAACTAAATAAAAGTGGGGAAAGTATTTGAAAGTGATCTAGTAGAGGCTATTTTTCTGTACCTGGCAGCCTGTCACAAAGTTAAAGGGATGGTAAACCCAATTCAAAAAAACATGTTTGCTCTTATTCAGTCCTGAAAGTCAATATCTGTGAGAAAATGGCCTAAAATGTCCCAGTCCATGATTGGACAGTGTAGCTGGTAGAGAATGTGTCACAGTCAATGTGTTTGGTTTTAAAAGGTATCCGACAATCAGTACATATGTTATAATACACCGATGCAGTGTGTTTGTGCTTCTGTTTGTGTTTACGAGTATTATTATTCCATTTTCAGCTATGTTTTGGTGGATTTTGGGAGACAAAATACTGTTTCGTCCGCAGAGGCACTGTCCGTGGTGCTGAATCACCATCTTGATCAAAACGCCTGGTGTGTGCATAAATGCATACATGTGCGTGTATGTCGCTTTGGATAAACGTCTTCGCCAAATGTGAACTGTAATGTGCATGTGCATGGGGGTGTGGTACAAGGGTCCCAGTTTGGGGGTTTGGAAATATGGTTCCCCCTAGTTTTAGGGGCTGCATTTTCGACAGTAATACTTTCCTGAAGGGCTGGATGGGCTTTCATTCCCCTTGTAGTGTCATGATATTGTGTGAACATATCCTGTTGGACATGAAACTGCAGTGGGTCTTATTGGCGCTGCAACAATATGTTAGCAAATGGGGTCAGAGCTATCATTGCTGTGGAGCTCACTTGCTAAAAACCCTACACTTTGGAGGCCTATAGCAGTGAAGTTATTTTAGTGAAACCTCCATGTTAGAATCAAAGAGTTTTCCGGCAGTGTTAGATTGGTGAAACAAACCTTGTTACAATGATGGATTTACACGCAGGAACAATGTGCTACGCTAATGAGCTAACAGTTGATGAGTCAATCAAACAGAGGCGGGAGGAATAAAAACTACAATCATGTTCTGACTGGATTGCTCCACTCTCACATGAGAAAGCAGCTTTTAAGTCCCAGAGCAAATCATTTGACTCAGGAGAAATCAAATGATGCTGTAAATGGCAATAAAAAAATATTTTTTAAAGGAATAACCCTCTGATTTGCTCCAAACGTGCAATGCAGTGGTTATCCGTCAACTAAATCGCGCCTTAAACCAAACAGGAATTGTCCTAGCTCCGACTTAATGACTGAACAATAGACATGCACACAATAAATCAACATGAGGGACACAGCTTCACCTTAGCAATCCGAGCTAAGCCGGCTAGTGACAGTAGTAATGAGGTAAGCCCATCCTCCAGCAGCTCACACTAACAAGGTGATTAAAGCTAATAGCACTGAGGAAACTTGGGGTGGAGGAGTCTCCTGCCCGGTTTATTATGATCTAGTCCGGTGCTTCCCTGATCAGTCAAACAAGACACAGCCACGGCTAATCTGCCTGATAGCGGCTAACCTGCTAACAAATTCAGGCCACTGAGGGATCTTGAAAGGGGGCAAACCCCAGTGCTTCTGTGCATAAGTAATAGTCCGAGATTAGTCCTGCACGATAAAGGTCCTTATCGTGTGACCCTGCCGGGAACTGCTGGGGGGAGAGTTCACCTCCCTGAGACCAACTCCTCTAATGATTCCCCTCTCGGAGCCATAATTAAACCCGTTGCCCATTGTCTTGATTCATTAGCTCCACAACTTGGTTTGCCAACCTTGATCAATTACGTGACCACCTATCTCAGCCAGGCTCCTTAGTAAACACTCTCACGTAGCTTTGTCGCTGTGTAAGTGGCGGCTCAGGAGCAAGGCCGCGTGTGTGTGTGTGTGTGTGCGTTCGTGCGTGGGCGCGTTGATGTGTGTGCGGCAGGCATTATCATTCCACACTGTGATTAGGGACACCTTAATGGACGTCTTAACAGCGACAGCACTAAGATGAGACAGGCACTTAGTACATGTCTGAGGCTGTGGCAGGTTTTTCTATGTGTGTGTGTGTGTGTGTGTGTGTGTGTGTGCATGTGTTTGTCAGTGATGCAAGCAACGGAAGAGGCACTCAATACATTAATGCCACGCTGCAATGCAGAATAATGAGATGTCAGTTATTTTTTTTTTTTTGGTGTTTGTAAAAAAGAGATGGAGCGAGTGCTGATGCTATCATGGAAAAAAAACAACAAAAAACATGCAAATGCGTGTAACACAGCGTGGGAGGCAGACCTTTACTCATGTTGCATGACACATAACACATATGGTGCACACAAAAACACTGCAACCTTTGAATCATCCTCACCTCCAGAACACACAGTCGATGTGGCACCGTGATAATGTGAGTGCACAACACATCCAATCCACATCGCAGTTTAACTGTAATATTGACGATGAATGTGCTATCCAGGAGACCTTTAGTGATTTGACCATGTAGGCATATATGTAATATGTGCTAGCATTATGACTGATTAATCTCAAGTCTTATATAACCACTCAACCAAACAATGCAAGCTCAAAAAAAAAAAAAAAAAACAGGAAAATTGTAGTCATTTTGCTGTGAAGCATTGTTTTCATCCCTTTATTGAAATAAGAATAGTCATCATATTAATTTAATTTTGAAATTAGCCCATCTGTTGTACCCTCTAAAGCATAGTTTATACAGCTAATGGCATGTGAGCTTTTCTGTGCAAAGACATCTTTCAGTTATGAATAGCTTTGCGTGCCCTGACACATTGCTGGTCTTTATAAAACAATATTAATTTCCACTAAAATCATGTAAACATTTTTTATTTTGTTACTGCATTAGGAATAATTTGATTATAATGGCTTATATCACTGTAGTCTACTCTGCTAAATTAATTCTGGATTGTTATTAGAGGTCTCTCAAAATAAATATTCTTTGAAATTAGGTTTGGGCATATTTACCAGTCAGCTGCAAAGACTGACTCATTTGTGTCTGATGAACACCCAAAAATGAACAAATAGCGCCGTGCAGAATAATATTACAATTTGCAACAGCTCCACAATAGACAGGCCATATAACTGGCACAGCTGTGTTGTTGAGCAGCTATCAATATTGTTTTTTTTTTTTTTTTTCCTAAAATGAAATGTTCGAACTTCACATAGTCTTCTTCCATCCAACCCGAGGATTTAACAAATTTTGTAGATCCTCTTCAGACGCTAATCCCCAATTTAGCAAATTTTGAAGATCTCAACAGTCAAAACGTTTTATGTTTGGCCATCGTAGTATTCCTCCGGCACTGTGGCCATGCACCTAAATTGTAGATTCCCAGCTTTCACCGGAGCATAATTTCTCGCCCCTGCAGATAAATCCAGAAATGCCCGTATCTATATTTAGAGACATAAGCGCATTCTGTACATACAAACATGACAGGGCGACACAGGAAAGACAGAAACAAGCAGCTGATAAGGCGGCAGGGCGATAACATACATGGAGCAACGGCTACACAAACAAGCAGCGGTGCAGAACAGTCACATAGTACAGATTGGGCCAACAAGTAACGATAAGGACAACCGAATGCAAGCAACTTGTCACTATTGCCGAATGTACAGGTTTTTTTTTTTTTTTTCCAGGTATTTTTAATGCTTTTACTGGGGATATAAAGGAACAGTTCACCCAAAATCCAAGATAATGTTTGCAGTGTGTCACAATCCACCTGGTCTGCCAGCATCAGACCGGAAATAGCTGCCAATAGCTGCCAACTATTTTTTTTTTTTTTTTTTTTTTTTGCCTCCAAAGACTTTGTGTTATGCTGGTTACCCATGTCACAGTTTTTGGAAAGAGCTGGATGGACACACTGCACCAGGGGTAATGGAAAATATTTATTTTTTTCCTTTCTATTTTGGGTGAATTGTGCCGTTCAACATCTCAAAATGTCTTCCTGAAAAGTTTTGGATTGGTTTTCACTCAACAGCATTGTTTTTGATGATGCAAAAGCAAACATTGGCTTTAAAAATGATAGGAAAGAAGCATAAACAAGCACAGGTAGAGAGTCCAGGTTGTTCATTTGTTCATGGAAGGTTATCACTCCCTGAGCCAACCTGGACCTCCACTTCCACTCTAAACCGTCTCACTTAACCCTGACCGTATCAAAGCACCAGCAGAACAATTCTCTGTAACCCACATGAATGCCCTCCGTGGCTGGCTGCTGGCCAGACGGTGCCTGCATCCACACAGGGTCAAAGCGAGGGTATAGCGATTCACTCGTCAATTTTTTTTGGGCAAAGCAGCCTGGTGAAGCTCCTGACAAGCAGACAGCAAAGTGGTCACATGGTCAGAAATTCCTTTAAAATCTTTCCTGGCAACAAAAGGTTCCCAAGGGATTACAGCGGCATCACTAAGGCAACCCCTTCGGCAGTGTTACCTAAAAACACTTCTGTGTACAGCTGCCATGTAGAATAGCCTTTTTCACCCGTCAGTCACCTAGTGAATGCTGACATTATCTAACTGTTGTGTGCAGTAAATCCCTATGCACTACACATCCTCACCGACTTAAAATACACTGGAGGAAATTCAGCTGGTGAGGACCATCTGTAAACACTGAAGACATGTGTATTATATGCATTGTGCATGGTGTGTTTTGTGCAAAAATCCCACAACACAGCCACGTATATGATGGCTGTGCTTATCGTTGACTGGCTGTATTTAGTTTACATGCAACACCACCTCGGTTCAACTCACCAATCCATAGTGCATGTTAAATGTACTTTGTAATTAAAGCAATTCTGGCTTGGACGGTGTCTCGCGGGTCTGGAGTAAAGATTTCATTGTACCTAGGCATCAATAAATATGCTCAAACAGGCAGGAAAACAATCACAAACGTGTGAACCGCCGCTTGTTATAAAACCCAGTGGGCTGCATTCAAATGCACTTCTTTGCATTCAGCACTGAATTATAAACTGAATCTTTTACCGCTCGTTCCAGGGTGCCAGGCAATTATAAAATATGGTTTGGAGGCTATTACCAAGCCATGTTGGACTTTGTGAATATGCCACCTCAAATGCCTTTTGCACATTGCACAGAAAACCTCTCCAGGAGTGATTCCCAATAGAGTGCATTTTTTTTTTTTTTTTTTTTGCATGAGCCAAGGTGGAGAGCTTGTGCATGTTGGTCTGTCCATGAGGTGGACCTCTCTGGGGGACAGTGGTCATTGACTTTCATTCATTTTGGATTATAATTCACTTTCATTCACCAATGTCTGTCTCAGTGTCCTTTTCTGATAACCAGTTGATCGAGCAGTTCAAAGATTTCAGCTCACTTTGCGATATATTACTATTATTATATCCATACTGTGATTTGAGACTAGGGATTTTCTGGGATTTTGGATATTGTAGTAATATGATATGGCATAAGTGTTGCCTTTTCCCACTTTTACAGTGAAGAGATGCCATTTTCTGAATTTCTTTGACTGTTCAAGCTGTACTATTATTTGCCTCCAATTGCTTGATCATCATATCCACAATACGAATGACTATTTATCAGAAATCTCGTGTGTGTGTAAATATCTTACAAAACCACAACTCTCATCTCTACAGTATCAACATTGAGGTAATTGGTCAAAGACATTGTGATATTGATGTAGTTCACGTCGTCTAGGCCTACTATATTTTTGAATCTTCATACTGGGTGGAATCTGGTTTCTTATTTCAGACCAGTTTCCAGTATCATCGTTGGTTGCTTGGTTATCATGCATGTTAGAATAAAGGGGAAGAAATTCGGCATTTCATCTCAGGGCCTCAGATATAACATTGACGTAGTACATATTACGGAAATGATTATCACTACAATCAAGTCTGACTCATATTCCTTGGCCTAGTTTTAACATGTAGCGAACTACAGATCTGTGTCTGTGCACACAGTGTTGTTGTACCCCAAGTTCATAATTGCAAGGTCAAATGTACAATTTGTGCCAAGCATGATGAGTAATAATCAGTGGTTACTAATCAATAACACTGAGTGACTCATATCTTGGTCTATGATGTTACAATAATGTTCCTAGCTGCCAGGTAATTAGGATCAAAAGATATAAAGCACACTAATGAACCATGTCTGCATTGATTAGCGTACATAGTAAGCAGGAGCAACATTTTGTACATGGGATTTATTGAAATTTTATTGTAGGGTCTTTTGCTTCTGTTAATCAGCTGTAGAAGTTCCTTATGTGGAAAAATACACACACACATTCCTTCTCCGCAGCTTTGAGTACAGCTATGGCTAAACAGCAATCTCAGGACATAGCTTTTCCTGTTTAAAATGCAACTGGCAGTCACAAAAAATAGAGCAAATTCAGAGTTTTGCCTGACATTCCAGATACATTGCACCCTGGGATTATTTCTTCAGTTAACTAGCGCTCTAATTAACATATCAGCTGTTTGCTGAGTGGACTGGGGCGAAAGAATGGCTGTGTATTTTGCTGAGCAGAGAGGTTACAGTTTGATCCCCTCTTGATTGTATATAAGTGATGCTCCAATCAACTGCAGTGTTGTAGAGTTGTTTATAGAAGGCTACATTTTACACAAATTAGACATCTGAGTTGTCTTCATTTTATGAGAGTAGTGCAAATGCAGTGTCAACAGCTTACTCCAGATTATTGGGAGCTGCCAACGTGCAATTTGGGTTTGACACTTGAAGCTGTTCCGCTGGTCAGCCTCACAAACAAAACAGGTGGCGCGCTCGAAACTAGCAATATGCTCGTCCGCTTGTTCATATGAAAATTTTATGGTTTGCAACCGGGTGTTTTGGAGCCATCTTCTCTTTCTGCTTAAGCAGCCACCACAGTGGAGCGAATCAGCTTAACCACCGTCCCTGTAGCTGGAGCATTACCGTAAAACACCTAATAATGCCTGCTGGAAAATAAGACTCAATAAATCAGACGGCATCCAGTAGCAAGGGAAATAACAGACTTTGCAAAGATGAGTATTTATTGGATAAAGTTCATAATTCAGCTTTAGCATCTAAAACTAATGCCAGTTTCTAATAAAAGCATGCCTTTTTTGTTTGGTCAGGAAAGCATGTGAGCTGCTACAAGACATTTTACGGTGCATCTTAGCAGAATCTTGCACATGGGTCCATGAGCAGTGGAGTCAACCATGGGAAGAGTCAGAGAGTAATGAGGCACTTTTGAAATTTTCACAGCGTGGATCCAGTTGCACTTTCTTTACACTACTATTTTCTGTGGAATCTTCAAATGGTGTTTTGGGGACACTTTGCCAAGCTCTCTCTTCAGAAAGAAGCATGTTTTTGCCAGCATCAAAAAGTTAAAGCTTGTCCTTGGATGTTTAAAGTGCTGGAGGTCAGTGCATTCTGCAGCTGTCTGTGTGTTTTTTGGTAAGTGACTGAACTTTAACACAGCGTGATCCAACAATCTCAAATCTTCTCTCTCTTTTTTTTTTTTTTTTTTTTTACAAGAACTATGCATGAAATTGTTTGTGGATGAAGGAAATGGAAAGAGCCTAACTATAGTGATGCAGTAATAATTTCCAGCTTCTTGAGCAGCCCGCCAATAAAATGTGCTTGCTCAGAAATCACTTTTTTCCCCCCGCATAGGTTCATTTCTATGCAATTTAACCTCCAAGGACCTCCACTAACCATTTAGCTCTTAATAATCTCTAGAAACTTTGGAGCTAAGACAAACCACAGTTTTTTCCACCATCTATGTCAAACTCAAATCAATCTGAGAAGGGCCAACAATGCACAATTCACAGTGTATGATGTCAATATTTGGGTGAGTGCATTTTTGGCTGCACCATGAAAAGAAAATTTGATTTTGAATGGGAAACTTTATCTACTTTAATACTCATTCCTTCTTACATAATATGCGCTCCGCTTTGTTCCGAAATGGCTGCCATTTGATGTTTTCTTTTTCCTCTTCCTCTTCTTCTTTCCTCCCAGTTAAATTTAAATTATTTCCCATTCTGCCAATTCGCCATGGCCAATTTCGAAGATTAAAAACGTATTTACTTTATTCCTCAGTTGTCCCTGGTTATCAGGCTACACAATTCCAGAGTCGAATCCTGTAATGCTTTATCCGCTCATTTGCTGAAAATCATTTGTTATCAACATCCAATATAAAAATAAATTAAATGTACAGCTGTTATTTTTTTACTTATTTATTTATTTATTTATTTTTCATAAAGACACATGTATTCATTCAGTAGACAAAGGCATTAATTTATGCAAAGATTTAGTGACTGCACTTGCTGGAGATTAACCACTATGCAATGCAAACACACACACACATGCATGTAATTCTACATACCTGCATGTGTGTGCAGGAAGACACACACACACACACATACACATGCACATACAAAACGTGGTATTTAATGCCTCTGAGCTTGTGAATCCAGCTTGTACTTGTAATATATCTCCTTCCTCCTACCTCAAGACCACATCAGGATGGAAATCCCTTGGGCCAGACAGTTTCCATGTTGGACCCACTCATGCCGAATATAAGGACTTTGGCATTCAGTCCCAACTGCGGCTTTGGACAGCTCGATAAACACCCGCAAAACCTTTGTCCTGGCCCCCGGAACCCCAAGCAGATTTTAAGCTTTTCTGCAATCACAAACTCCACATGGCCTCTGAGAAACATATTTGCCAAGGAGATAGGGGTGTGAGGACTGCTGTCATTTTCTGATTATCAAATCTGATGAGACTGCGACTGGTGTGGGAGCGAACAGCAGGGATTACTATATTCTGCAGTGTTCCGATATGTTACATTCAGGGTTATTTGCCGTGGTCTAATCTGTGTCGTTTGGAATTGCGAAGAACCCAAATATACATCCCTGTCATGGATCTTTCTTCAGCAAGGTCTCCAGATGAGTCTCCCCAAAGCGTTCTGTACCTTTAAAGATTATTTCTTAGAGCATTTCTGTTTCATGTGCAAGCTACAAGTGGAGATTATGGGAATGACAAATGACACATGACATGAAACAACACATCTCAGACTACCCAAGACATTGTGTGTGCTTCAAGACACCTGAGACACCCCAGAAAATCCCATGGGGCCTCCTGTTCTTGAGTACGATCGTCTCCCATTGGTGGGTTTTGCCATCACAAATGTACGCTGCTTTGTTCAAACCCACAGAAATTCATTTTAAATCCAGGCGGAGATGCCACGGTTTCCAAAGATCTTCCAAGGACACTTCTTCTTGGCATCTCGGCTTTAAATATTCTGCTCAATTTAAATGTGACGTAATGCATGACGCAGATAATTTGCTATTTTTTGTTATTTCACATATAAATGTTGATTCATGCATTTTTTTTCCAAGAAGGAGACATCAGATGAAATTATTAGAACTACTAAATTTGCTCAAGAGCCATAACACTGAGCTCTGATTGACAGGCAGCGCAGCTCCGATGACTCATTGGATGCTAACCTGCTAAGAGGAGGCAAGAAAACGTGTGAATTAAAATGCTGCAGACCGAGCAGAATCAAAGGATTTAAACGGTTGGTTAAGGAGGGCTGCCAATCAAGACCATGTCCTCGTGTCATGCGTTACGTCTACAGTCTATGATTGATGTGTCACCCTGCTCTGTGCTGATAAACACTGGGTGGGAGCGGGTGTTGGGGCGAAGTGCAACAGGAACGCCTCCAGGTGAGCCTGTAAGTACAGGTAGGAGCAGGACACATTAGAAAGGGATAAACTGCAGCTGGCAACTAATGATCTAAGAAGAAAATGTCAGTGGTAATTTAACCCAGGAGTGTCAGAATGTGCATCTACTGATCCTCCACTTACAGCTAAGGAAGAAAGGAAAAAAAAAAATCTCAGTATCACTCAGCATTCATCAAACGATGAGCACTACAAACTCAAGAGTTTTCCAATGATGAAGAGCTAGCTGCAATCAGACGTTCTTTTTTTTTTTTTTTTTTGAAAATGTAGTAAATGGAAATCTAACATTTTCTGACTCTTTTCAGAAAGCCCTACAGTATTTAAATACATGTATCAGTTGATTTTTTTTTTTTTTTTTTAAATGGCCCCTTTTAAAATATAAGTTCACCCAAAAAAGACACACACTTTTCCATGTAGCCCTTGTGCCATGTATCTATCCAGATCGCTTCTGTGTGATTTGGCAAAGTTTCCAGTCTGCCTCAATCTTTCTTGTCCTCCTTTATCCCAGTACAGCTGGGCTGGATGGATATTTGTTTACAGAGCTCAAAATGTGAAAAATGTACATGTGAAAAACTCAGCAGCAATAGCTCTTTCTATAAATAGTAACATGATAACCGGCCTGATCCACATCCCACTGGAGTAAAGAGTTTGTTGGGCACTATTTTCTGCCGAAGAACACCGGAAACCTCCATCTATCTGTCTATTTATATAGCCAAAGAACATAGGCAAACAATATTTGTTTTTCTGCCTTGAATTTGTACTCATTTGCGGCAGACAGATACAATTTGCCAATGTTCTTCAGCAAGAAATAGTTCCCAGCAAAACTTTCCAGTCATGGCAAACTGGAAACCTTGCCAAATCGCAAAACTGTGTGGATGTATTACCAGGGGAAAGTGGGAAAAATATCCTTTTTTTGTATTTTGGATGATACCCATGGGCTGGAAGTGCATTTGCCCAGTTAACCCCGCTTCCTCCCTCTTCAAGCCCCTCCCCTCGGGTAGGAGAACCCACAGTCTCAAGTGCAGGACGTCCCGCTTCAGTGACTGTACACATCTAGAGGCTGTTCAATACTTGAACTCTTGACACACAAACACTAGTTGTTAGCCAGAAAGCACTTTAAAAGTATTGGGTAACAGCACAAAGCAACAAGCTCTGAGCAGCATGAAGCACTTAAGGACTTTTTTTTTTTTTTTTTTTTTTTTTTTGTTCCCCAAAAGATGAAACTAGCAGGAAATGACTTCATTATGTATGTTTGAATTTATGAATGTGATTACCATTTTTGCTGTTCTTGTTTTATCTACTATCTACTTATTGTCTGTGTTTTTTAGGAGCTGCACTGAGGCAAATTCCTATCAGCTGTCTTGACATGGCAATGAAGTATTGAATTCTGATTCTTGAAATTACACATGCTGCTTGTATCTCCGAATACAATCATAAACCATCTCGTGCCCGCTCTCGGAACCATTTAGTAAAATATTAAGGCAATTTAGGCGCATTAGCATATCGTCTGCATGTTGCTTGATGCATACGTACAGAGCCTCCTTGTTAAATATAGCCCATGCCGTATTTTAGTTGGTCTTTCAGTGTGACAAAGTGTGTGGTGGTTGAGTGCGTCAGGTAATTTGCCCATTTGCATAGCAATAAATAAAGCTCTTATCCAAGTCTCAGGCTCCAGTCCTGTGCGCTACATGCTGTGTTTTCGTGCATCATGAAAGCAGCAAAGGAAGGACAACTTTGAGAGCCAATTTACATTTGAGACCATTGGCTTTGTACACCCACCCTTAGCATGCTGGTTATGGTTATTAAACCCAGAAGAAAAAAGAAAGAATGAAAGAAAGAAAGAAAGAAATGGACATGACTACAGATTTCATAGAACTCAGCTTCCAGGCTTTTAACCAGAACCAAGAGGCACAGTCACATCACACCTGTTTTAGCCCTTTCCCTGTTTGTTTTATATCGATTTTAAGATCTCATTGATTACCGTTAAGGCCCTCATTACCCGGCTCCAGATTATATTTCAGACCCTTTAATCCCTTTTGAACCTTTGTGTAGTTTGGGATCCCTAGGCAGGGCTCTTCTGTCTCTTCCAGAGTCCAGGCTGAACACTAAAAGGGACTGTGGCCTTCACCGTCGAGGCTCTGGGACGTCCTGCCCGAGGAAATAATGCGCGCTGAGTCAGCATCGTCTTTTAAGTCTCTTCTTAAAAGCCACATTTATCGGAAAGCACATCCTGATTTTACCGGAGCTGCCTCTTTATTTTACTGGACTTTATTTGTTTGTAATTTTGTGTTTATTATATTTTATTTTACTTTCGCCCCTTTGTGTATTTTATCATTGATTTTGTTATTTTACTTTATTTTCTTTCATTTTTCTCTCTGTGAAGAACTTTGTGCTTTGTTTTGATATGCGCTCCATAAATAAAGCTTAATAATAATAACAATGTCATCATTATTACTATTATTAGTGTTATTACAGAGACATTTTTCCCATGGCAACAACCGTTTGACAGGCTTTTCTCAAGGTCATTTTTATGCATCACAGAATTCACTGTGAGAAAAAAATGTCTCATGCATTATTTATGTGCACATTGAAGCCTACAGTATGTAATAAATTAATAAGCCCTATTTTTCTGTGTGTGTGTTTTTTTCTTTTTCTTCTTTTTTTTTTTTTCCCGCGATGTGTTTAAAGCAAGCTATTTGAAGTCTTGGGTCTATTTCCATACCAGCTCTTTTAAAGCGGTAGCATCAGCGAGGTCCTTTGCCTATTTTTACATCCAGGGATTTTATGGCCCCATGAGGCTATTTAATCAGAGTTAACTCTGTCTGGAACTGAATTAGAGGGCAACCCTTCTTCCTGTACCCACACACACACACACACACAAATATGCATAAACACCCCTCCGCCAACATGGACAGACACACACACACACAGACGCAGACATACACACACCAAGGCACACAGAGGGTCATAAAGTGCACTCTCTCTCCCTCTCTCTCTCTCTCTCTCTCTCTGGACAGAGTGATAGAGGGTGGTGCAGAGAGTGATCAATATGTTTGTGCTATAAATAGCCTGTAGCGCAGTGTGGTGCTAAGGAGGAGGGATGCAGGGGTAATATATTTGATGAGGGGAACCCAGTGGTGCTCTGCATGGAAATGTTGCTGTGCATTCACAAAGCTTAGCTGGCGACTGGTGTATTAGAGCCATTTGTTACCTGGCCAGGGCTTCGGCCTGCCATTGAAATACAGCAGAGCAATGCAGCATAAAATCAGATGCCACCGCTATTGTAGAGGCATGGAAATTATATATACTTTTGTGGGGGAAAAAAAGGGATTGTTTGCCTTAATATAAGGGAACATCCCGTGAAATATGTAATACAATGAATAGCAATGAGTTTGAGTGTTGTAGCTGAAATGCAATGCAATTTAAAACAGCTTGTCCGGCTGCAGTCAGTGCAGGGGAGCTGCAGTGACTCAGGCTCGAAAAGGCATTACAGCTAAGGGACGGTCTATCTACCACTTTCCCATTCAGCAAAATTCAATCCACTTGAAGCTGACATTTGTGGTTGTGTTGACAGTGCAGCTCCACACATGAAACCCCCAATGGCAATGAAAACAATGGACAATCACAATATTTTCCCCTTAATACTCATGCAGCATCATTTCCTGTTTGCGATATGGACTCCCACTGACGCCATGTGTTAATGTGTTTACGCGGCGGTCGTGGCGTGCATACCTCCTTCTCTCACCGGCGCCTCATTTGGAGATGGAGACGGTGTGAAATTACAGTGACCTCTTGGTATTTAGAAAATACCAGGAGAGGAGGATCTGGTCGTTACCTCTGTAATTTTCCCTCATTTTCCCAGCCGCATCAGCAGCCCGACGCGCGGCCACTGAGCCTGCAAACCCTCTAATGGCTTTTTTTTTTTTTTTTCTCAAATTCACTCCAAACAGAAGCGCGGTGTCAAAAGCCTGTCATGTTCTGCTCTTTGATCACTTATCAAAGGGAAGAAAACACATTTTAACACGTTTAGTGTCAAAGCGCATAACACTGGACACCTGTTAGCAAATCACATCCCCACAAACGGCCAGTGGCCATTCTTGGCATGACGCTGCTCATCAACTGTAATAAATCAGTCTGTGTCTATATTTCTGACAAATCATGATTAATGGCAGACTGCAGTCATTTTAAAACAACGTGATTTATATTCATCCAGCCATATGGTGATGATTTTATCTTTTACAGTAAAGGCTAAGAAATCTGTCTGGCTGCAGGCGATGCATATGCATATTAGGGGTGGAACGGTTCAGTAAACCCATGGTGCGGTTTGCATTGCAGCTTTTGGGTCACAATTTCAGTATCAGTTTGGTTTGTAGGGAGAAAGAAAAAAAAACAAAAATACCATTTCCAGTACTTTCTATATTTTGTCTTATGTGCTAATTTGGGAGAGATTTGGCATAACAATATGAAACCAACAAATATTCTATGACTATGTAAAACAAACATGAAAATGCTTTTAGTATACTCATTAATTTATTAACTAATTTGATTTAACAAGCCTATGTAACATATGATCCAAAATTTGTCCTTATTTCTTTAGTCGACCCAGTAAAGTTACACCACGACAGAAGTTTATGAAGAATTTGCACAGAAAGAAGACAGTAAGAGAGAGTCCCAAAAAGAAAAAAAAAAAAAAAAAGAAACACTTATTATGCAAATATGCTTCATTAGAACTGTAATCACAACAGACAAGGCCCCTCAGGGAGCGTTGACAGATGTCAGCGTTTGATAATAAATGTCAGCTCTGAGGAGAGGGCCGTCCCAGCTGCCCAGCGACGCTCGGGCCTTGATTTTTCATCCAGACGCAGGGCCAACATTTATTTTCCCATTAGTGGCATGTAATCGCTGTGTTTAGCCATGCTGTCACCGTGTGAGATTTCAAAGTGATTTTTGATTGATGATCCCAAATGAAGGTGTTCAAGGAAATCTTCACAGAGTTGTCAGAAAAATATAAAAGGAATGGGGAAAAAAAGCAGAGGTGGGGGGCTTTAAATTAAAGGTAGGAACTGATCAAAGTGCGATACATCTCAAATACATGGTTGCAATGTAAACAGTTTTATCATTGCTTGTGTGCTGTGAATTTCAAGCTTTTGTCTGTCTTCCATCATGGCCAAAACTGAATTATTCATAGTATAGCTGTAAAATAAACTCGTTTCACATGGCTGAAGTTCTTGACTAGTTTATATAAAGGGGCAAAAAGCTACAAACCACAAAAGATCAACCATGTGCTGGAGTGGAATAATTGTATAGGCCAGGCGAGGCAGCGATGGGCCCACAGAGACTGTAACTCCTCAGCAGCTCCGATGCGCTGCATGTCTGAGAGCCGAGAGCCCGCTTGTAATGTGCATTCATGTCCTGCTGAGTCTCACATTGTGTGCCATAAAATCAGTATGCTTTTATTGACTCCTCAAATGGTATTTAACGTCCTCCGCAGTCGAAAAAGCGTGCCTCTTGGCTACTGCTGGCTCCACAGTGCCGCTAACTGACATGCATTCATTCCTCTAATAATACAAAACTAAATGAAATTAATTTCGCTTGATTTGATTTTTCACTTAATTTAATTTGCGCCCCTTCAAGGTGGAATGTAAATTGCTCACCGTTTTATTTATTATTTATTTGGCCCGTTGCAGATTTTCCACGTCGGACTTCCTGTGTAATCGGTTGGTATGGAAACAGCGTGAAGGACATGTGCGAAGGGCATGCAAGCATGATCAGTGCAGCGCCAAGTGATAGGTGGGAGGTTGACAGGCTGGGATAAAAAAAAAAAAAAAAAAAAAAAAAAAAATCAAGGTCAAGTGTGTGAATGAGGCAGACAAAATCCTGTCTGAGCCAAGTCTTACCCCATTCAGCAAGTTTAAGCCCCTCCTCCCGTCTGGTAACTGGTTGTGGGGCTCGGCTTTCACAAAAACCAACTGCAGGCAATCCGTTGCCACCCAAGCCTTGTAGATAAGTGCTGGAAGACCTCACTAATCCCGGCCCTTTGGACATGAATGCTGTATGTACACTGAGATAGTCAAATTACAGAAATGCATTGGAATATGGGGCTGATGGTGTTTAGTAATGCGTAGGCATCATAATCCAAAACCACAATCGAAAAACAACCCCTACCATTAATTTGTTCTTGCAGTGCCAGTAATGGTGTTAAATAGGTTATGTGTTAGGATTGATACACTCGATATCACACACAAGAATTATTAAGGGTCTAATTTTGGTTAAGGTTAGGGCCAGGTTATGATTAAGGACTGAAATTCTACTCTAAAAGGGTTAAGGCTAGGATTAAGGCTAGTTTTGGCCTAGTTTCAGAATAATTGAGGATCTAAGTTTGCTTAAGCTTAATGCCAGGTTGTGGTTAGAGTATAAAATATTATTGTAATCTTATTTTTAAACAGTTTGGATTGGTTTAGGCCTACCTCAGAACAAAATGGCAGGTTATGCAAAACATAAATTGGCATAAATATCAAACAATGGTGGTTTTAAAATCCCCTTTGCATGTATATATATATATATTTATCTTTCAGTTCACGCAACTCAGTTTTAGAGGTTACTAGCTTGTTTAGGCTCTTTGGTTTTGGGTTGTTCCTATGTTATATATAAAGTTTTTGAACAAGGACCATTTCATCAGTAGTGTCAACAACCTCACCCATTAATTTGTTCTTGCCATGACAGGAATGGTGTTACATAGGTTCGGGTCTGGAACCCTAACCCTAGGGTTGTTTTAACTGCTAACCATAACCTTATGGACTTGCCAAAATGGATTAAACACAGTACATATCTACAAAAAATGCCTCAGGTAGCCCAGTGTTTGTCTTAACACTATGCAAATGTTAACTGCTGAGAAAATGAAAGTGCAGCAGTAATGTCTAAAACCCGGTTGGCCACCAGGAGGCGCAATGATAGTGCTCAGCCTCCATTGCAGAAGCGAATTGAGCAAAGGAAATAAAACGAAAGAGAGAAAAGTTTTGCAAATGATGACTCAGGCCCAACATTTTCCTCTTTCTGTTCATTTGTTCATTGCTGCATTTTGTTCTTTGATGAACCAACTTGTTTCTGGTGTGCTGATAAAATGTCAGTATGATAACAGGTAATCTGGACTTTTAAACCCAATTCACATGAGACTAGCAATATGTGTAGTTAATGGATCACAGTGCAACTTCTGTGTTTCATTAAGCGACTTTGCATGGGTTAATTTTACACCTTGTCACTCCTGGAGCAAGTAAAGCAAACCCATTTTATTTTTTTTCAAAACCCACTGCAACCTGCTGCTTACCTTTTTCCATTACCAAAAGAAGAATAAAAGCAGAGGAAAAAATAAAGCATGCACCAAAAACAAATCATGACTGAAATTACAGCGAGCTTTAAACCACACAGGATTAGTATTGCCAGAGGACTTCTGTGTTCACCAAAGTAATTTGCAATTACAGACATGGCAGATTCACACAGGAGTAAAATCACCAGTGATCTCCACAATTATTACAAATCAGTGGCTATCCCCAGGCATAATTACCACTGCGAATAGGGTTTTTAGTCAAATGGTAACATTTGATTATAAAATGGTTAGGCGGTGAAGTCCCCCTACCTTGCAGCCTGTTGCGGAGGGGCCAACAGTGAATAAGTATTGCTGTCATCGCTCAGTCATCGTACACAGTTTGGTATTTTGTCAGGATTTTTGAATGATGATTGCTAATGAAAGGGTTCAGGAAGTCAGGATGTGGACTCTGCAGCTGATAAGTGGAGCGCGGCATAAATCAGGGAGGAAAAGCTTTTGAAACGCATTATGTGTTACAAAATGGAAATGGAACCCATCAGACTGTCCTCAATATGGACATTTGTTGTGTGAGATTATGAGTGTCAGGTATTGCATATCCGTCTCCATTCTCACATCATATTATATTATACATTTAATGGTGCACTGTATTAAAAAAATGATATACAAGCATAGCTGGCTGTCTTGCTCTTTGACTTTTTGTGTCTTGCGTGCTCTGCAAAGTCGGCAAATGACCCACTGCTGTCTTCTCCTACATTTTGAGTCGATGTAAGGAGACGTTTTTTAAAGCTTGTTTCAGAGGTGGATTACATTTCTGGGTCTTAATCCCCTCGCCTCGACCCACAGCGCTGGCTGTATTCAGAATTTCACAAGGACGGTGGGGATCTAATAATGTTTTATTGAGCTGTCACTGCCAGGTTTCTGTGCAATCGTGACAAAATCACTTTAGACTGGTGTTTTTTGAGTGTGTCTCTTGTCTTAAACAGCGCAAGTCGGCGCCCTGCTGCTTTTCCTCCTCAAGGTTGTTTCATGAGAAGATTCCTTGCTTATTTCCTGGCTGGGAGAAACAAAGTGTGTTTTACTGGCTTTTTTACCGTATTTACATTACCGCATAAATACGGCTCTCGTGGAGGGAAGCCAGTGTGACCCCAAAAGTATAATTTCCCCACGTTATTTTTAGCATTCGTAGATACGAGCACAGTTAATGTTTGTTCCTCAGCCATGATACACCCTTGAGTGTTATGAGTAACATCAGTGTGGAGACAAATATCAGATGCAAATGAGCTGCGGTAATTATTATTCTCTGAAGATACTTCAGCTAATCCTCTGCATAAAGTAACACTCCGTAATCACAAAGTGAACACCACCGCTGCTGCCCCACTTTAAAACAGGGCTTAAGTGTTTTTGATACACAAAACTTCACATGATTAAACACTAGATATTAATTACACGTTCCTCCGCCATCTAATGATATCTGTAGTATTCTGTGAAACCTGACATCAGGGCTAATTTTGATGTTTTAATCTTAGTCTGTCATCACAGTGTCGAATAGTCATATTGTAGTCATGTCATTTTTCATTCAGTCTTCTGTGAAATCAATCAAATCTATGATTGTGTTAGACTACTCATTGTTATTTTAATTCAGGCATAATTCAGTCATTCTATTTAGAGGCAGTTTTTTTGCTTGCCTTTATTATATGAGTTTCAGAACCCTTTGGATTTATGAATAGACAAAAGTGTATTTGGCACTGGAATTTGAGCAAATGGTGTTTTTATATAGACGTTCAATGGGAATGCGTATCTGGCCAATGACAAGGATACAGTTTTTCCTAAATAAGCTTTTATTTGTTGTGTATGAATACAATCTGACTGAAATAATAGTGACCTCAAACTGATGTTTTAGTTTTGTTATGCTGCCACCAACCTTCACTGCTAAGGATTTTGCATTGGTTATGTTTTTCAGGTGTTTCAGTCTCTTCATCGACATCAACATGAAAAAAAGATAGGCCGGCACTGCTGTGTTATGAGCTGAAGATGAACTCGCAAGATCAGCTGTGCCAGGTTACACAAAAAGGGGAAAAAAGAAGCTTCTGACTAATATTTTAGTAGCAATTTTTGTCAACTAAATTAACACTGCCATATATGATTGCAGTGAATTCAGCAAATTGTGGATGGATGATGGGTTTGGTAAAAGGTTTCTCAGATACACATCAATAAGATTCCTAAGCAAGTGGGAGACAATTTGTATGCAGTAGAAGGCCTCCATGTTAAAGGAACACAGAGTCCCATCTACAATCAGCAATCATCATGACATTTTCGCCGGCCGTCTTTGGCGATGTTTTAGCCGTAATTCCCCATGATGATAAAAATGAAATTTACATCCTTCACTCCTACGGGCAGAATGTTGATAGACTGGAGTCATTTAGTCTTATGACGGAGCGTCGATAACATTTTGATGTGCAGCACATTAGTCATGGTAGACGTACAATGGATCCATTCTCTGCCGCGTCGAGAAGAGGTGGGGAGGGCTCGGCTCGTGACTGGGAAGGTAGTCGGATTGGGGAACCTGCGCATGGGAAAATTAATCAAAAAGCGCCATTCTGCTCTGCTGTGGTAGCACCGAGCCGCTCCAACATGTGCACACGTACACTAATGAACCCCCCCTCCCACTCCTCGCTTCTGCAACTATTTCTCCAAGTTGTTGCCTTAAATAAGAATCTGTTTTTGTCAACTTGATAAATCCAGTCTGTGTTGTTTCTTCCCCAACACAATATCGCCCGAAGCCAATTTTCTGCACTATTTCTGTGTTTTTCAGCTTTTCTGCAGTGGTCTATTCCTGCCGCTCTTCCGGGAATCCAGAGAGTGCAATGGGCTCTGTCAGTCAGAGGTGATGCAACCCTTAACATCCAACCCATGGCCCCCGCCATCAATCAAAAATTACGTGTTAACGCTGAAATCCACGATTTTCTACCGGTTTAACTTAGATTAGTAACAATGTGTGCATGTGGACTGTGTGAGATTACTACCACATGACATTTGAGACACACTCCCCTCTTGAGGGATTTGGAAGTATCTCCAAAAAAAAAATTAAGAGCGCCTGATTTAACTTGTTGTTGGCTGCACTAAACAAGCCCCTCAACCGGCCAGCATGTTAAATGAGAGGCGCTTTAAAGTGAAGTCAAGTTTTTGAAGTCGGCCCCTAATAAGTGGCCCGTGTCTCCGAGACACAGCTTCAGTTTGGTGAGACACGATGATTAACTAGAGCGGCATCAAAGCGATTAAAGAAGAGGATTCTTGAAGGGAATGATATTTGTGAGCACAGCCTCGTCTTCCCTCACTTTGTCTTTTATGGCAGATGAGAGGTGTGTACACTTTATGGCGCATCAATCACTCAGAGAGCACTTGAGCGAGGATGGGGAGACAGCTTAAAAGCTTGAAGCAACATTTGCTATTGTTTAACTGTATACTGCGTCTCCTATTTTGAGCAGTAACACCACATAGTAGGAGACGCGGTGCAGGTTACACAGAGGGAAGACGAAGGAGGAAATGGGAATAATTTGCACGAGCTCCCAAATTTGAAAATCAGGGTCATATCACAGCCGCCCACATGAGGCCCCAGTCCTCACCTGCTAAGGTTTTGTTGCATTGATCCCAAATAGGAAGATTTTTTTTATACTGATTTAGAATTGAAATATCTGCACTGTTTGTGAGGAGATAATAGGGGTGAGCGTGAACGACAGGATTATTCCTAATGAATTCTTCATTTTGGAGGAGGGACCACTGGGACACCCCACTTTGAGAGCCACTGGTTTGGATCGGAATAATTTTGTAAATTATTTAGTCTAATTATTTTATTTTATTTATTTATTTATGTATTTCTGCATAGGAAATCCCATTAATGTTTTTTTTTTTTTTTTTTTTTTCCATTTTGGAATTATCATAGGAGCTGCTCATTTCCTCCATCTGAGCAGTGCTGACAACATCTGTTCATTTGCCCATTTTTTTATTTTTTTCTCGCTCCTTTTGGGAGGGTCACTGTGGCAGCAGGTCTGCAAGAGCAGGCCAGGCGTCGCTTTTCCCAGCTCGTCCTGGGGGAGTCCCACTTGTAATCAGGCCAGCTGAGAGATATAATCCCGCCAGAAAGTCCTGGCTTGGCCGCGGGTTCGCCGCCCAGCGGGACCGGCCCCGCGACAACGCCAGCAGGGATCTCCTGGTGGGTCGTCCTCGGGAAGGGCTTAAAACACCTCTTAATCCGAAGCAGCTCTGACTCCTCCGAGGATATTTCTCGACTTCACATCATCAGCAGATTGAAGTTTGGGTTACAAAATATTTCTGGGAGGCACAACTGCTGTAGAGCCCCCCAAAAATAATCTCCAGCTGAATTAACAAGCAGAGCAAAAGAAGCACTGTAACTCCATACTGAAGCCCAGTGGGAAAAAACACTCGGGATAAGATACCTCATCAACAAAAATAATGCAGTTTAAATTATGTAGATTAATTAGCTAATTATCCTACATGACCTTCCATGTTCAGACAAGCCATAGCCAATCCATGCTACATTTCCAGGCAACACATACACTGCGGTCTTGCTGCTTTTCTCTCTCTAGCTCTGGCATAATGATTAATAATAGATCAATAAGCCTTCCAAGTCAATCAGCGTTTCATAAAAAAAACATATGCCACTAATTTTATTTTTTTTCTCTCTTTACAGTTAATTTTATTACAAGGAATGTGTTTTCCCCCCCATTTAAATTAGCTAGTTAGATTCTTATGCTTCATACATTGACTTTATCCATCCAGTTACTTTCCAGTGTCAGTGCCTCCGGACCGGCATCGCATATGCAACGAAGATTTGAAGAAATGAAGAAAAATGAGCGTCATCTAGCAGTGCTGAGAGAAAAATAGAATATAAATAGATCTAGGTGATAACCCAGACTTAATTGCAAAAGCCAGGAGGTTAATCAGTACACAAAGTTGATATGGTAAGTGTTTATATTTATATTATCATTGCAGCTACACTTCTTAGACGGGACCATGTTATGATAATCAGTGATTATTGAAGAAATCAAACACTTGGGTTAATGTATTCAAGGCAAATTCTTATTTTAATGATTATAATGACTGATTATTTGCTTCCAGTATATTTGGTTAATTTTGTGGAACTGTGAAAGTGAGCAAAGTTGAATAAAGTAACACAGAAAAAAAAAAAAGTTCACCATGTAAAGCCACCCCAGGTGTGATTTTTATGCAAAAATAGACCTGTCGCGACAGGGAAGAGGGTCCTACTCAGATGCTCTAGACACCATCTTTATCCAAGCTATAATAATTCTGGTGTCGGTGGAAAATCACACTGTCAGATTTATATTTTTGTGTGAAGCGATGTCACACTACATCATTTCTGCGTACTGAAGTCCTCACAATGCAAATAGTTACTTGTTGCTGCCACCAGTGGCCAATTATACACAGCACAAGAGTGTGTGGAGCAGCTTTAGTGAATATATGTAGGTTATTTCTGCTTGAAGTCATTTCTCCTAAGTTATTATAGGTTTCTATTTATCATTAGTTTTTTGTTTTGTTTTGTTTTGTTTTCTTAATTTTTCTTTTCAGTTCCGCTTAGTTTCAGCTAATTTCCAGAATGGGTTTGCATATTTTCAGTGGAGTTTTTATTGTTTGAAAATGTTTAGTTTTAGTTTAGTTTTAATTTGTTTCTGTATTATTTTTTTCTATTATTATTATTTAATTATCATTATTATAATTATCATTATTGTTATTATATGGGGGTTCATTGTCAGGGGCAAAATATAAGAAGATCAGAAGAGGAATTACAATACAAGCACAGCACTTTGTGAAGACAGTCGACACATTCATTCATTCAGTGACTCACTCATTCATTCAGTCACGCAGACACATGCATCAGTGCCTCCTCATGCTTATTGTGTTGACAAATTTGACCAAACTGACAATAAACTACAGCTATTTTCTGCATATTTTTTTATTTTATTTTAGTTAGCTTTGCAAGCACACAATATTGTTTGAGTTAGTTTTCTTTTTTCTTTTTTTTTCCTTTTGTTTAACTTAACTATAATAACTTTGTTCTGATGTCAACTTGTCATCGCTACACTGGTACAGCAGTCGGCATCCAACACTTTGATTATAGCTTTATATATCTATAACTCTTCCAAGGTGAATATATGAATTCGCAGCACCTCTGCTCGAGATGTTTTTTTTCCCGGCTACATGACAGCAAAATGTATTTTCTGGTTTGGTGTCGGGCCTTCTCGCCGGACTGCAACAACAAGGTGATGAGCGTTAAAGAACGGCGGAGGGACAAGGAAGGAAATGACTGAGCCTGTTTCATTTTAAATGCCAATACCTATATAGGCGGGAGGAACAAAAAGAAATGGATAACAGTGCGATACGGCAAGCCGGGGACCTATGATGCTTTCATGCATCATTTTAAGTGACACGTTGCTCAATACAGATATTCCCCATTGGGAAATCAATACGTGAAGGGGGGGAGAAAAAATAATACGCTGAACTTTGAGGTAAAAGGGAAAATGTATCCAAATTAATGGCAGGGCGTACTGAAACACCTGAGGTTCTCCCTGGGAAAATAGACTTCTTTTCTATTCTATTTCACACTATTCTACTCCTTTCTTTCTGCTTTTCTCTATTTTCTTTGCAATATGCTGGATAGCTGTAGGGGACTATGAGGGTGGGTTTGTGAGGTTGTATTAATGAAAAAAAGCACCTGCACCAAAAACCATTTATCAGATCACATTGTGGCGAGCTGACACAGGTAATGGTGTGTGCGGGAGTGTATGCGTGTGTGTGTGTGTGTGCGCGCGTGCGGGGCGTGCGCTTCCGCTTAAGTGTTGCCGGTGTGACACATTCATCATGGGGGACATAAATGAGCTGAACTCAAGCTGTGGAAGGGCACGAGGGGAAAAGAATGGGTGTCCCTGTGAAAAACACGAGGGGAGGAGAGAGAGAGGGAGAGAGGGGAGGCGAGGGGAGATGGGTGGAGCGAAGTGAGAAAGAAAAAAAAAACAGAGAGAGAGAGAGAAAGAGAGAGCAAGAGAGAGAGAGAGAGGTGTTTGTTGGCTTTATAGCAAATGCCCAAATGGGAGTGAAGTCAAATGAGGGTGTGCATGTATTCACTTGTGTGTGTCTGTGTGTGTGTGTGTGTGTGTGTGTGCGTGGGCCCGTGTGTGAGTGTTTAATGGGGCTTAGTCGAAGAGTTGGCAGAGAAATGCGTCTCATACGGGCCTCAAGGAGCTGCCATCACCTTCCGCATCGCTTGGCTTGGAAGTTATGGTATCCCAGGGCGCAATTTTACTGCCGCTCTCCTTGGTTTAGGTGACTGGAAAGGTGTGAATAGTGAAATCTCGCAAAAAAAAAAAAAAAAAAAAAAAGTTATTATAACAACTTGGAAATATCATGCAGTCATGCCAGCTCAGAGATGGCTTACAGAGATTAATGTGATGGTGTTAGGCTGCACGATCCATGCATTCACACAAACAAATAAAAGCGTTGCGGCGTTTTGTTTTGTTTTTTTAATCATAAAAAATAAAGTTTATACCTGAAATATTCTCTAATGTCAAAAATGGAGTTTGTTTAACATTTTGAGCCAATTAAATGTGAGACCAGCCATCAGCGGGACCGTCAGCTGTTCTGAATCTTGATCAGTCGCTTCCTCCAAAACACTTAAATCATGATTGTAAAGGAGAGAAAGAAAAAAAAAAACCCTTCAAGGACATTAAACGTCACCGAGGATCCGTGACACACCCACACAATGAATGCCTGAGCAGAATCACAGGGATGCACAATATCTAATCCCTGTCAGTTTTACACTTGCCCTATCAAACATCTGAGCCACTGGAGTCAAAATAGCTATTACTGACTATGAGCTCTATAATGGCGCCCATAATTCTGCTATATTGCCCTCTATCTGAGCAATTCATCCCATAGTATTTCAATTGCCCAGTTCCCATAACGGGCTAAACAACGCCATCACTCAATTTGACTATCCCCAAAAACAGACATTCCCATGATTTCTTTTGCATCCGGTTGACAAAAGAGATGATCCGTCAACACGGTTTTAGTTTCAAAGTCAAATAGTGCCTTCGTCGCGGTGTTATAAACATACCGAGCAGGCCTGGGCTCTGCCGCCGCACATTTGTCCCAGCTGTGGGGCGGAGAAAAAAAAAAAAAAAATGAACGACCACGGTTTGGTGATTCCTCCTGGCGGTGTCCTAATATCTTGTCGCTTTTGGGTTTCGATAATGCCATCTCCCTGACAGTTTTTTTCAGTCGTCCTGTCTTAAACTTGAGTGGAATATCTGTTGATTCTGTCTCAGTTAAAGGTAATTAAGTGCTGCCTCGCCCTATCGTAGATCTTCGCCTTGCCGCGGCTCAACTTTAGCGATCCGTGTTGCCTCATGCCTTATCTACCTTTTCAGATGAAGTGTCAGATGATCCTCTCGGAGTTGGAAATAATCTAGCCTCAGCTCTTATTGTATAGATCCCGGCTGCGCTGGCAGCGGTTTCTAAGTCCTGGCACGTGCCCATTAATACCCACTTCACCCCGGGGTGCGAGCTTTAAAAAATAAAAAAAAGTAAAAAAAAAAAAAAATTAAAAAATCAAATATTTCTCACCTCTCGGCCGCTCATCACAGGAAGTGCAGCCTCAGCAGCCGTCTATGCAAAGGTGCTCTGATGATTATGCAGAGACCAAAGAATCCTCGGAGCGCAAACAGCTGGCCCCATCTCTTAGAGCATCACGGAAAAGCTTCTGATCTTTTCTAATATATTCTGTAATTACGATATGTGGTGACAGTGTGCGCGTGTGTGTTTTGGCAGCGGAGGGGGGGTAAGAGCAAACGAATACCGAATTTGGGCCAGCACACACACACACGTGCGTAGACATACACACATGCACACACACATGCACACAGCTCTTCTGATGTTGCTAATAAAGGCCCACTTCTGAAATGAGGGATGCAGGACGTGCTGACAGAGGGAAACGATGCAAAATGTGCAAAGTGTACATAGAGTGACACACATGCACTCAGCCTCCTTTTATCCAGAAATTAAAAAAAAAAAAATGTTATGAATGGGCAACATTACTCACAACGAGTGTTACCTAGTGATATTAGAGAGGAAAAGAAGAGGGAAGAGTGATATTAGCCGCTATACATGGGAGCAAGAGGGATGGACTAATAGAGAACAGAACTACTCTCTAGACGCCATCATCAAATTGTTATTATCTTCCAAATGCAGTTGTCAAATATTAGAGTGATCTTCTATCTAAAATCTGACCCGGTGCTATTGATAATGACCTATCCAAGGCAACACTAAAGGAGGAATACTTTTGTTTTCAATGTTTTGGGAAAAATACCCTTTTTCACCTCTGTACGCCTGGTGGTTCGGTTCCAGTGGGTAGCATTTCGTGTTAGCTTAGCATAAACACTTGAAGCCTATGGAAGTCATTAGCCTAGCTCCGTCAAAGTGAAAAAAAAAAAAAAAGAGCGAGCTATGTGTGCAGTTTATTGACCTTACGCTACATTATTTCCGGGTACTTAGGCGTAAACACTTTTCCAACAGTAGCACTCACTGCTATTTTAAGCCACCAGTGTGCCAAGTTGCCAAGTGCAGCTTTAAATTCCTGAGTAAATAAATATATCCATTTTTTTTTTTTTTTTTTTTTTTTTGTTTGTACTACTTCTGCTTGAGAAGCCTGCTCCAACTGAGGAGGCAGTACTTTCAGCTCTTTCCACCTCTGTGACCCTCGTGCATAAACATGATGCCCCCCGGCTCACGGAGAGTAATTTGCTCCTCCCATCTCATCCCGCAGTGTAAAGTGCACCCACCGTTACGCACTTCTCCAACAGACAAGAGCAGATGTTGATGTTTGGAGATGCTGCCGTCTGGAATGGGTAACGATGCCCGCCGGTGGATGCCATCTCCCGCTTTATCCCGCCGTTAAACACTTAAGACGCTTTGCCGCCTCTGACATCAAATGGTGTAGGAAAACACCGTCTTTACGCACTCGGCCTATTTGAAGGGTTTCATTCCAAAATAGCATCTCCACTGTCAGGGGGGAAAAGGAAGAAATAAAAAATAAAAACACTGAAATTCATGAGTCAGTGCTTTAAAAATACAGCTGATCTCATCGTCGGAAATGGGAGGTCAAAGATAGCAGCCATGAATGTTAAAACAGCTTAAGACAGACAGACAGTGATGGAAACCGCAGCACGTAGCGGGGGCTTCCTGATTTGTATGCATAAAGTGTCACTCTCTCCAAATTGCGGAGTGACACGCCGTTTCGGGAAAAGAGACTATTTCCGCCGCGCTTTTCGGGACGGCGAGTACGAGCCGGCGACATTTTTCCGAGCCACGCAGACAAAGGGGGCTCGTCCCTCCCGGTGATTTTCGCTTTTGTGCAACGAGCCGCGCCGCCGCCTGCGTTTGACAGCGTTAGGTGAAGCCGGTCCGGCGGGTCGCGCGGCGCCCGCCTTGTCCTGTCCAAACACTGCCATCTCAAGTCGATCACTTCTGCCTCACCTCAGGGCGCGTCATCTCGATCCTCTGAGGGCACGCGAGTAATCATATGTGTGAAAATACTTCTGATAGAGCTCCGATTATGCTCACTGTCCCAGTGGATAAACGCACTTGGCCACCTATTTATTGAACAATGTGCTGGAATTGGAAAAGGTTACCAGCACCATTTAGTCCTTTCTCATGGCACTAATGGGAATATTCAAAGCTGTTATTTTCCCCAATTGATTTTTTTCAACTCGAAAATAAGAAAAGAGAGAGAGAGAGAGAGCAAGTGGGGAAAAAGCATTTAAGGGCAGGAGGTGCAAAAAGCCGCGGAAGGGGGGTGGGAATATTGTGTTTACAGTGCTGGAGAAGTTTAATTTTTAAATCTCAATTCCCAGCGAGCGGGGGGCTCCTGGCCTCTCCTGGCTGTTAATCTGGCCTCCGTTCGCTGTCATCAATCACGAGGCAGACATGATTCACATCAAGTCAACAAATAGGCCGCTAAGAGAGAGATGGGGTGGGGTGGGGGGGTGGGGGGGGGAGCGAGAGAGAGATGAGAACGAGGAGGAGAAGAGATGAAAACGACAGTCGCTTATTGATTGCCTGTTTTTTCACATTAGGGCCACACCGATCCCCAAGATTAGAGGCGAGAGCGGAGACCCACCGCAGGCCGCCGGGCAGCCAGCGGGACCTCATTTAAAAGCCCCGCCGCCTCATAATCATCATTTCCCCCCTTTTTTTACTCATATTTATATATCGAGAGGTAAACAAATGACTTTTTTTTTTTTTTTTGCTGCTTCTTTACCGCTCGTGTGTCTCGTTGCCTTTTTTTTTTGCTGTTACCATTTGTTTCACAGAGAGAGAGAGGAGCTGTTGGGTCGTTTTATGATCTGTTGGTTGATGTTCAACATAACAAAATAAAGTTTATAGGAGACAGCTATTCATTTTATTGTCTATTTTCTCTCGCTGGATCAGTGTAAATTATGTGGTGATAACCACCACTGACGCCGTGTTATGTATCCCCGGTGAGCGTCTATTCGCATACATATTTAATCATTTCCACTTCCACTGCCTTTAATGCATTACTTATGTGTCTGCTACAAAGATTTTGTAAGTTTTTGCAAAAAAAAAAAAAAAATCCAGTCTGGGAACTTCAAACTAAAAATCTTCTCCTTCTTCTTTTTCTTGTGTTTGTTCTATTTCTTTTTCTTCTTCATGTACAACATAATAGTGACAAAATTACACTGAAAATGACTAGAATCCATACATTTAAAGGTTAATTCCAGTGTTCAATTCAACCTGGGCCCTGTTTTTCCACCTTTTGCTTCCTTTTGCAGCGAGTCACCTCATGCAGCACTTCAGAGCGAGACGTTTCTTTGAACTAGAACCCATGTTAAGGTGGCAGACACACGGCCGTCTCTGTAGGGATCCTTTCACAATAACAAGCTGGAAAAACAAGCACTTTTAATGTAATGTGATGTGATGTGCGACGATGCCCTGTTTGATTACATAGCAGTCCGTTTTGCAGCTACAGGGTGAAGCGTTCTGGTTAAATACTGGACCGGTTCCAAAAAGTTTTGTCCCTGTCAGTCATTTGCACCCCAAAATGTGGAAAAAGAGGGCCCAGGATGAAAACAATACCAGAATTTTTGTTTGCCCTTGTGGCTTTGCGTTGTCCTGTGCAGATGTTTGCTTGCTGTATAGTGTCTTTCTGTGTTGTATTTTTTGTTGTCTAAGAAAAACATTAAAAAAAAAAAAAAAATACCAGAATTATCCTCTAAATGTGGGTTAATTTGTCTGGATATGCAAAATAATGCCATTAATTTTGATAAAAATGCACCACACAGTAACAACTGCAGCAGCATGTCACTCAATGGTCATTATATTATATGTCACTGTCAGATGGAAACCTCATATCTCCTAGCTTTTCTGCAGTCTATTTTTTTTTTTTTGCAACACATTTAAATAATTTTAAAAGGATTTCATGAACTCAAATTCTGGGTCATTTCATCATTTTAAGGCAAAACATAAAACTAGACTTACAGTGTTTTCATATGACAACTTCCATTGTGCTGTCTTCTTTTTAGCTTCATCATTGTGCATTTTTTTTTTTTTTTTTTTAATTTCATTTTATCTAGTTTTGAAAAGGTTTCATAGACCCAAAGGGTTGGAGAACTCTCTTGTTCCATAAAGGAGCAGCTAAATCCTCAAATAAAGTTAAAACATCACTAAAAAAAATTGGAGACACAGGGGTTTCCACTTGACACTTGACAATTTATCTCAGTCATTTGGTGGATATCTCATTTTACAGCAAAACTCTTCAAAGGTTATTGCCGCGGACGAGACACTGAACCGAGGAAATGCTGTGCTTTGCCGAGAAGGAGCCGTATATAAGAGCAGGTCGAAATGTTTTAACTTCTCGAGGTTCACCGGATTCATCTTGCCCGAGATTTGAGCGGCTCCAACGGTATGAAACATCACTTGAGGAATAAGTTACGCCCATCGCTCCCGGTGTTATGGCTCTTTCATTTTTATGTGTCCAACTGCTGTTTCGCCTTGGTCAGGTGCTAACAAATTGGGCGGGGGCGAGGATACATCTGTCTGGCATTTGGCAAAGTGGGTCTGGCTGAGAAACATCGAGTCAGCTAAAAGGTTTGAGCTCCGTCAGCACCGTGTGGTGTCTTTATAGTCTGATACAGAGCGCCCGGGCAGATTGACACAGCGTACTATCAGCCTTAAAGAAGAGCTCACATGCACCGAGACGCACACACACACACACACATGCTTGCACACAAACATGCGGAGTGACAGGATACAGATTTCAATCAACAGCGAGGATCAGAGATGCGTGTGACATGCAGAGATGTTATCTTTTCTTTTCCCGAGTCAAACAATGTGGACAGCTGCTGCATCATGGTTGCTGTTGTTGTCAGAGCTCTGCTGAATAACTCTGACATGGCTTTTCTGGCAGCCGGATGTAAGGTGACCTTGGCAAATTAAGCTGACGCCAAGTATTTGAAAGAATGATGGGGGGAAAAAAAGTAAAAACAGAGCTGGCATGTATTCCTTTCTCAGTTAAAGGAACAGTTCATCCAAACACACACACAAAAAAGAATACTTTCCCATTTATCCTTAGCTATGTTCTATGTACCTTTTCTTCCATTTTTTTTTTTTATCTTATTTTATTTATTTATTTATTTTATATTTAACCTTGTTTTTAACTAATTAACTAATCTGCATGCTTTTGTGCTTTCTAATTTGGCTTCTCTTCCTCTAGCTTTTGCCTATTTAACATCATGGCCCAGAGACTACAGTTGAAAATCAGATTTGGTTAACACTGACACATTTACAGCTGTTGCAGATGTTAATTAATGTGTACTGTCCCTGCTCAAATAAAGTCTAAAATAAAATAAATGAATAAATAAATAAAAATAGTACAATCCAGGTGATTTCTATGTGATTTGGCAGGGTTTACAGTCTAAATTAGCCTGCATTTCATAGACTTTGGGGACAGATAGCTATATTTTGCCAGTGTTCTTGGCAAGAAATAGTTCCCATCAAAACAGGATTATGCCGGGTGTCCACGTCATTCTTTTGGAAAACTGTTTTTGTTGTATTCACAAAATAATGCCTGTCCAGCCCCACTGTATTGCGATCAAGACCGGAAACCTCACCAAATCACACAGAATCTATTTAGGTTACAGTCGGGGTAATAACCAGGAAAATATAGGTTTTCTATTTTAGGTGAACTGTTCCTTTAAACTTGAAACACAGACACAGTTTTTCCTCTCTCACACATATAACCAAAGAAATGTGCGTTCGCTCCTGCGCTTAGTCATGCTGTCTCACATATAGACGAGACCTGCACCCACTTGTTGAGAGACTTTTAAAAAAATGTAAAGGAACACGACAGTTGCTGTGAAAAGGAATATGATTGACAGCATCCAAGAATTGCAGTGATATACTGTGTTTTTTTTTTTTTTTTTTTTAAGAATCAAACTAAACAATGGCAGACAATACTGTCAATCATGATCTCAGACGCGACATATGAAATCTTTTTTTAGATTTCTCCTTTCTGGGCCGATGTGTCAGAATTCAGGGTGACGGGGTAAACTGACTCACGAAGACACTGCAGTGTGTCTAACCAACCTCCAACACACACACACACACACACACACATATATATACACAAAACAACACCCATTTCCTTCCAACCATATGTGTGCATGGAGCTTTCTGCCGGCGGCACAGTTTCAATAACAAGCCACAGGCCGTCAGCACACGAGTTCCCCTTTCATCCCTTTGTAGTGTGTTGAGTTCTTCGCTTGCTCGTGCCTCATATCTTCAGCTGAGCTTGTGTTTTATGTACAAAGCAGAATATAAAGAGGAATTTAAACGACTCAAACAGCTGGTGTCGTATGTTGTCATAAAAAAAAAAAAAAAAAAAAAAAAAAAAACACAATGGCACGGGTTGAATCTCAGTTCATTTGGTTAATTTTATGCTGTTGCAACTCTCGACTCGTTTTCCTCTGTGTGTGTTCAGCCTCTAGCCTGCTGCCTGCTTCACGTGCAGGTTTCTGGCCCATGATTGTCGACGCTAATGGATTCTCTAGAGAGCACTCGCAGACGCCGAATAAAGTCAGTAACTTGAAGTAGTAATTGTTGAGAAAATTAAAGCGAAACAAAAAAAAAAAAAAAGCGACACTTTACACCTGACTCATTACCAGAGTCGACATTCCCATGCAATTGTGGCCTTACTTCAATCTGAAAGTCCTATCTAAACAACGGAGGTGATTTGTGTGTTTTTTTCTAAGAGGTGATCAACCCACTTAAGGCTTTTTAACCACTGAGTAATGCTGCTTACTCAATAGCCTCTCATTGAAAGCTCCCCCACCCTCCACGGTCAAATCACTAGAGACCTATTACCTTGTTAAATTGAACCGAGGCGGGCGGCATAGACGGCCAGGAATATGTTTTCATGGAAAGGGAGGATATTGAACTTGACAGGTACATGAAAAATTACAGGTGGAGTGAGAGGAAATGTTTCACTTACCATGGAGGAGAATGCATTCGCAATATCATTAGCGGGCTGTGTGTTTGCATCTCACTGAGTTATACTGTTACAAAGAGCACTAATAAAAATATTTGAGCATGGTGGACTGTCTATTCATCTTGTCTAATTTGATCATCTGTCATGGGTCGCCTCATGTAACCCCTATGAACAGTTGGGAAAACGATAAGTATGGCTTGCAAGCAAATTATTGATTTATAAGTCCAGCAAGGAGGAGCTGCTAATCCCTGCCAGCTGAATCAGGCCAAGCTGTGCATCCCTACCCAGACTCCCCTGGTGTAACCTGAGCATCACTTCCACTGGCATGTGATGGAGATCATTTTTTTTTTTTCATCTTTTTTTTTTTTTTTTTTTCATTATTTTCAATTATCAACAGTGTGATGGCATTTAAAACTCACTGCCTCATTCAAATGAGGTCCTACAAAAAACTTAAAAAAAGTCTTTTAAAGGTTAAAGGCGCAATGATGGAATAATTTACTTGCTCAAATGTGCAAATGAGAACAATGCAGCAGCAAGTGTTGCTGATCAATGCCGGATAGCTAAGCTGGTCCGGCTACTCTGTGTTGTTTTGGAGAAAATCCCTTACTTGTGGCGTACATGTAGCCTAAAATACATGTTTGCTTTATTTCCTATGGCTGCTGCTTGACCTGATAGTCCCGGTAGCTCCACAATGTAAATAAATATAAAAGAAATATTATTTAGCTTATAACTCCCGACCTCTCGAGTCTGTATACAGATGCAGATGTAATAGCCACTAGATGGTGCTAAAGCTTCGTAAAATTTTAAGTGCAGAAAACTGGATTGGGATTTTACCTTGCAAACCAGTGGCATTTGGTCAACTTTGGTCATGTGTGATTTTTTCAATTGAGAAACCTAATGTCTAACCATGTATATAACACTAATAACTCAGTATTTCTATACCAGCCATGATTTGAAGAATGATCCTTGTTAGTCTTACATCAAGTAAAGCAGAGTGTGAGGTAGAGGATGCCCTTGATGATTTATCACATCCTTCTCATGTGCAATGTGTTTCTCTGACTCCCGCTGTGAAAATGAATGGTAGGCTACAGAGAGAAAAAGAGCTAAAAATGCACAAAAGCACTTGCGTCACGCTCATTGCCGCACAACGACCTAATTAGCGTTTGCCAGTTAACCTTCAATTAAAAAGGTCTCAATCTCCGTTGCAAATAATGGACAAGAAAAGGTTACAGTAGCTCTGCTTGCACCCGAAAAAGAGCATGAGAAGGCCTTTCTGTACTGTAGCTTAAGTATTTAATTTTTTGCCATGTAGTTCAGAGCATTGCGTTTTTTTTTTTTTTTTACTTACCCCACCCACATTTTTGCAGCAAGCATGGAGGCTGAGGCCGAGGGCTTTAACAAATTTTATGAATGCACAAATCTGGCTTGGAAGATGTGTGTGCCACTGTCTGTGCAAAAGTTGGCATCTGTAAAGTCAGACAGATGCACGCTCTCCCCCGCCCAAACTGAGAACGCGTGCACCACCATGAAAGCTCTGACCCCCATAAATGCACATTTTGGACACATGGAGAAATGGAGACTGCATCGGCGAAGCTCTGAAATGAAGTAAAATGGTTTAATGACACCTTCAATCAACGCTTTACGGTCCAAACTGAATTGCATGGATGTTAAATAATAATGTCCCAGCGGCATCCAGGTTTTAATCATTTTGTTTGTTGCCTTAGTCTCAACAGCATCGAGTTTTTTGTGTATTTTCATTGAACTTTCATTGTGGCCTTATAAGTTGTAAGTCACAATTAGCTGCCACAGGTTCAATGTGCTAATCAACTGGACCAGATGTCAACAAGGTCATTAAAGGGCTTGCAGTGATGCTGCATAATGATGGGTTATGGCTGGTTTCATTGTGCTTGGAGACACTGATGACCCTGTGGCTCGGCACATAGCCATTTTTCTCGGCAGCTTCCTCCCCCAAATCAGAAAATGAGAATTTATTGAACATACATGGTTATGCTCTCTCTTTCTAAAAACAAAAAGCACATTTACGATATGTGGGTCACTCACAGCTTCCTCTGTGCCATGCCAGTGTTGTCCTATTTTTCTGTCAGAGTGCCACTAATTAGGGTTTCCTATTATGTAGGTGAGATGTCCGTCCAGCGTCCCCTTGGACAGACTAACACCATTAAACGATACTTCTGGCCTCATCTCACCCTTCCCAAAAGTCCTTTGACGTCAGATTGAAATGTCTTTTTTTAGCCTTGTGCTATGACTTTGCTGTTATTTAGTTTTTATTTTTGTGTTTTTTTTGCCATATGCGCTTTCCCTCCTTTGTACTTACGTAAGCTTTTAGGAGTCTCTGCAGTGCTGTGTGAGCTCTCTCCTCTATTCTTGAGACCACCATCGCTCGCTCAATGCCTTGGCCTAACTGCCCAAAGTCATCATTGACACCACCTCCTCGTCCCATGCTGGGAGAGCAGATTAGTTTTTCGAGTGCAAACAAGTTTATAGAAACAGATTATGTAATACTTAAAAGTCCGGCCTCAGAATTCTTTTACAAAAGTTGCTGTCGTGCACTTAAGGGAATAAACACCAGAGAGCTTTTCGCAAGCACCCCAGTCTTGAAATCAATTGCTGACCAATACTAGAAGAGTCCATTCAGACAACTGTTCAACAAATCAGACTTGTTTGGATTTGATAGACCTGGCCAGCAAGTCCAGGAGACATAAAACTGAGTCAAAATTACACAAAGCCTTCTCTTAGACTCCAAAATTCAATAGCCTTTCTAGTGTTTAGCCAATCACACTAAAAGTGCCAAGCGCTGCTCCCTACCAACTGCAAATCTGCTCAGACTGGCAATACTGCCTTCCAATTCTGAGAGTTGTATGGAATGGCCAAATTGCGGATAAAGGGGGAAAAAAAAAATATTTGGTCCGGTCCGTCCTCAAGATTATTCATTAAATATGTCGCCCATGTGTCAGAGTTTAACGTAATGCTCCGTCTCATGAGTACTGCAGTGCTGCACCCTTCATCGTTCTTTCGCACCACATTTTCACACAACCAGCATTACAAGACGTGTAAGCAGTGATGGAAAAGGTAATTTCTGCCAATGCTGCAATGAAAGCCATGTCTGGATGTGCACAGAATTAACAAAATATACGCGCCACTTGCTTTAGTCTTCCAGTACACTGATTAGATGAATCCAGGTAAAAGCAATTAACCCAACTGAACCAAGGAACGCGTTGCTTCCCAGTGATGTCTGATGATTTTAGGATATCAGGGATCCAGTTTGATTATGCTGCAATCAGACAGTTTCAGTATTGTTCAACTATATACTCTATGATTATGGAAAAAGTTGGTTAATACTAGTTGGAAAGCCACCGATGTAAACATTGAGACATTTTACCACTCGGACAAAATGTCTCTAAAATTGTCCCGTTCTCAATGAAGTGTGAATGCAGTATTACCGCGTAAAGTAGTCCCAAATAGAGTTGTACGTTATTTTGTTCAACATGATTTCAAGGGAAAAAATGAGTGTGCAAATCAGCGGAATAAACCTTTTTCATCCCCGTATTACTGGCATTGTACTATTGGACTTGTGACAACCACACGGCATAGGGCTTTACTTTTCCCGCTCCCTTTCCTTGTTGGTAATATCAGACTGAATTGAATGTTCTGCCTTGCCAGTTCACACTCACACACTACTAAATATGATTTGCATTCTCATTTCACAGATGAAACTACAGCTCATGAAGAGAATAGACACAGACGGTAGAGGGTTTGAAGGTTCCCCTACATTGGAGAGTCGTCACGGTGGCTTTGCTTTCTGTAAGTCCTCGTTATTACCAAGCCAGGCAGGGTTACTATTTGTACCATCGCCTGTGAATACACAAACCGCACAAGTTATGATGAACATCCTTTTGAAATCCAGGTGCACAGGTAAATCACTTTATCCCATCCTGACAATAAACTAGAGATGCAAAAATATTCCGTGGCTATGATAGGCTTAGCATGAGGACAATGTGCTTGAACTGCAAAATAAATAACTCGCTCAGTCAAGAGGGAATAGGAAAAATATTAGACAGCTGTTGCCAAAGAAGCCACTAGGAAACACGGTGAGGATGTCATACTCGTGTCCAAGTCAGCAAGAGCGCACGTGTGTGTGTGTGTGTGTGTGTGTGAGCGAGTGAGTGTGCTGCAGTGGAGGCGCACGAGTGTGTATAAGCCGGATTCATGTTTGAATGCCACCTGCTGATTGTATGAAAGAGACAAATCAACCCAGACCCTGTGAAATCCCTGGCGGTAAAAACAGACCATCACAGGTACGACAAATAGCTTTTTCTTTCCCCCCCGGTGCAGAGATTGGTCCACTCCGCGTTACGCCGAAAAACACATGCAACACAGTACAATAAGCAATGTTCTCGACTCAGAGCAGCCACATATAGAACGCAATTCAAAGCCGCCACAGACAAGCCCATGACTCAGTGCCTTCTGGGAGAGGGAGATGTCAGCCACAATGAACAAATCATATGTCTCGCATGTAATTCTCATTGACCATGTTTACATAAACAAAAAAAAAGAAAAAAATGTGATTGCAATACAATTATGACAATAAGGGACCCATGTGACACCATGCTTTGATTGAGTTTAATTATTCTCTTATAGCTGGGGTGAGAATTGATCACAGTAATGCATGTGCAGCCCTCCAGTTTCCTGTAATTGGGACCAATCAGCTGATAGAGGACTTTCAAGTGGTATGACACAACCTCTGATAGCCATAGAGGAAATAAACAGAGATCTTGTGCAGTGTTATCTGTGAGTCGTTCACGGTGATTTGCGGTTCTTTCGTTTTACTTTTTTTTTTTGCCGTCCAAGAGAATCAAAAGGGATTTAGCACACACACACGCTCCATCATATTTTTCTCCTAATTCAGTTTCTTCAAATCAGAAAGCTTACTGGACTAATTTAACAACCCTGAGGGCACCTACCTGTCTTATAATGAGCACTCGTTGGTGATGGCTGGAGAAAAGAGAGTGAATTACAAGAAGTAGATGTTGCACACTGATGAAAGCTGAAGCCGGGTATACACTGTGTGATTTTGGGCTGTCCCAGACGAGAGGTGACCAATGTGGAGGAAACGCGGCGATATCGTTGGGTGTGGCTACACAATGGCAGTTCTTCATTGCACTGTAAGAAAGGTTCAAAGATGGCTGTTGTCACTGTCTTGCAACCAAAAATCGTCTGGGACTAAATTCTGACAGTGTAAGAAATTTAGGATAACTATCTCACAATGTGGCTGCTGCTATGACTCACCTGCACTAACCAACCAATAGGAATGCAGCATAAAATGATGACACTGATCCAAACGACTTGGGATTTCTAACAAAAAAGAAAACAACCATCCACATTTCCCTCATCCTCTTCTTCACCACCTCAACTTGGACCAACATATTAATTCTTCACCATATTACCATAGTAGGGGCTTGATTCTTGTTTAGCTTCATTGTTTACCCGCAACAGTGCAGATGGATGACATATGCTGATGATGTTTTCTTCTATATTGACTTGCGTTATAGCTTATATGATTCAGTATATGTGATCATCGTACCATCTACATACATTAAACCTGATGTCACAACCAAGTTTATTAGGTCCATGTCACTCAGTCTGTCGGTGCCATAGACCAAAATGTTTGTGTTTTGTGTCCTGTGAATTGAAATGTATTCAACATTTCAGAATTCAGGGCAATGTTTCCGGCAATTGTATGAAACAAGCATGATGTCTTAAAATGCAAATACATACTCTCTGTGATCAAAAAATGGGAGAAATGTCTTAATATTCTGAACTATCGCTTTAAAGCTGCTTTAAAGATTGGAATATGGATCATGCAGAATTACAGAATTACCACATTAATCGGTAATGTTGAATATGTGAGATATGAGGATCTGTGAGAAATGAGAATCATGCAGACTGTATGTGAAATTTTATGAAGAATAATTGCATTGTTGATTTTAGTCCACAGTCAGATCTTAGCTTTCATGTGATGCACATGAGGAAATGACCACATGTTAAATTTGTGATCCTTTCACAGAGGAGGAAGCGGTGCTCATTCCATGAAATTTTATGAGACCATGTTGGAACTCAGTGCATGGTTAATTTATTTGCCTGGTCCAGGTGCTCTCTTCATCTATTTGTGCTAGACATGGTCTGACTCAATGCAAACTCCTCCGCCGTGCACACCTCGCTGAAGTCGGGCTTTCGAGGATTTATGATGATGTTGACCTTACTTGTGATAAATGTCGCCAAGCCCCGGCTACACACATCCATATGTTTTGATCATGCCCTTCCTCACGCGCCTTCTGGCAAGAAATCTTTAACTCGATCTCAGTTTGTATTAAAACTCGATCTGAACCAACAGCGATCACAGCATTGTTTGGGGTTATGCCACCTACTCTGCTGCTTCCAAAACGTAAGGCTGACTTTGTGGCATTTGTTACCACATAAGCAAGATGCCTGATTTTACTCAGGTGGAAATCTACTTCATCCCCCTCACAGTCCTCATGGATGAAGGACATTTCATATATCAGTTTGTTAAATTGAAAAAAAAAAAAATGGTTCCATCAATGGCTCACTTGGTAAATAATAATAATAATAAAAATAAATCATAATACCATTAATTTAATTATTTATCTATCATGTGAATGTTATATTTGTCTTTAATTTAATTTTATTTCTATATGGTGACCAATATTTTATTTATTTATTTATTTATTTTTCTGCGTTTTGATCTTAGGTCCTTATCTGCTACATTTAGTTATTTTTCTGCTGTCAATAATTTCTGTTCTGTTTCTGTGTTTTTCTTCTTTGATGAAGGTTGGACTTCTCATGACACTGTAACTTTCATTTTTATTTATTTTTTATTTCTTCATTTTAGACACTTGTATGTGTGATTGTGTGTTTATTTTGAGGGGGTTGCCTGCGAAATGATCATTTGCCACGGAATTGTGTTCCAATATTAGCCTGCATGACAGCAAATTATATATTCGGTTAACTAGCCATCATGCGGTAAGCATATGCAATTTGCACCCGCAGTTAATGTATCTAGAACAACCTAACATTAGTGCATAACGACATTAACATTGGGTGCTTTGCTAAATTAGCCTGGTGGCTAGCAAAGTCGAAAGCAATAGAGCTTTTTCCACAGCTTCATTTTGATCAATCAAGGCGCTGTTCCATTTCGGTCTAACGGAGCCTGGGTGCTGCTGCCATGCATGTCAGCTCACTAGAAACGCTCTGCTCCATTAAATAGAACAGAGTCTTAATTCATTACATTAGTAACACCTGTGTTTACCTGCTATTTCATGTTAAAATGGCTGCTGTGGAAAGGGTCTATTTAGCATAGCTGAGCTGATGATTTTCAGGGTGTAACCCCATCATTAGGATATGTGAGTATAGCAAATGGATGGATGGGACTTCTTTGGATTAGAGGCCAGCACTGGAGACATGACAGCCGACTGTGTCACAATAAAGCCAGCAGGAAACATGACTGTGCTGCTGTAATGTAAATTTGGAAACAAATCTACTTCATCATTCGTAATATTGACGTACAGTGCAAGTTAGTGGGTCTACACACACGGTCTACACAAGGATCTTTGTGGCACAACTAAAAGGCTTCGGCAGTATCGTTGCACCTTAATTGCTTTTCTTTAGATGCACTCAAAATGTGCATGTACAGTTGGTCATATTCAGAAGTTCATGAAAACTGGATTACGAGCATCACTTTGCAGAATTGACAGCTTAATTGCATTAGTATCCTAACTGGAGCACTGGCAATAGCGACATTATTGCATGATTACATGCATTGTTGCATCATTTAAAACTGAAGAAAATCTTGGCATGTGAGCAGCTAACATCACAACAGCTGCTAGAAATCAGGCCGGCTTTTTGATTCTGCTCTAAATTTCGAGAAGCAAATCCAAACAGTTGCTCAGGCTTGCCTCTGTCAGCTGTTCTATTCTGTGAGCGCTATCTCTAAAATTAGATAATTTCTTCCCACCACTGACGCGGAGAGAGTCACCCATGCCTTCATCTCATCTCAGATCTACTACTGTATTCTTGCATCAACTGTAAAGACTTCTGTAGCTCCGAGTGCTGCTGGCAGCCTTTTAACTAGAACCAAAAGATCATATTAGTCCCATTTCAGTCACCTTGCTCTGTCTTCCAGTTAATTTTTGGCCTGGCTTTAAGATTTATATTTATTACTTTCAAAGCAATAAATGCCCTGGTTCTAGTTGATATTCCAGAGCTGTAACCTCCTTACGTGCAGTGCAGACTTAGATTAGCAGACAAAACTTCTGACTGTTCCAAAGGCCAGATTAAAGACTAAAAAGTAATCAAGCCTTTGCAGTGAAGGCTCCAAAACTTTGGAGTAAACTTTTGAATTTGCCAGAACAAATACATTCATCTAACTCTGTATCTGCCCTCGAGTGAAAACTCACTTTTCTCATCTCGCATGCTACAAACATCCTCCATCTCAAATGAAATTAGCCAGATGTCACTAATGTATCTTACATGTCTCTTTTGATTCTTTTAATTGTGAAGCACATTGTGCATGCACAAGTAAAGTACTAAAGGAAAGTCTTTAATTCTGCTTGTTTGTATTACTTATTTTCATTTAAAGGCCCTTATCAGTACAGCTACTCAATTATTATTGCGCACATGAAACATAGCCAGGGGACATTATCATACATGCTTGAGTTTTTTTTTTTTAAGAATCATTGTAATAAGTGCATGCGTTTTTTCTTTTCTTTTATTATTTTATTCCTGCTGAGAAATGTCTCAGGATGTCAGTAAAGCAAATTGGAAATAGGGGAATTTGTGAGAGGGGAGTAAAGAGGAAAGATGGATGAGAGAGAATGCTAAAGAGTGCGAATGAGGGATGAAGACAGTGCAGGGGGAAGGAGAGAGAGCGGAGAACAGCATGTGTTGTATCTCCCAAGCCAGTAGGCTATTTGGTGAGAGCTACATGGGAAGCCACTGCTAAGCTCCCTGAGAATGCTGCCATCGCCCACTGGGGAACCCGAGTAATTAAAGGGAGCTTTTGTCCCCATTTGCCTACAGTAATAAGCCTAAAAGCCCAACAGCTCAGGCATTAGATAATGAAGATTCACAGAGTGAGTGCAGTTGGGGCTAGCTAACTTTTGTCATTTACATTGGCGCTTAGTGAATTTGCATGTACTTTTCTCTAGGTTTTTTCATTCACTTTCTTGTCACTTTTCATGTACCGTTTTTCCTGACATCCATCGTGACTAGAGACCCAGTTTGTGCCGCCGTTGACAGCGCTGTACCATTCCAAGTTTCCCCGCTTGGCACCTTGGTTTTTTGTGCCAGCTTCTGTTACTGCCTTTTATGGGATTTTATTCAATCCTAACTGACTTTAATGGATTCAAATTGTAGGGGTGTTGCCAAAAAAGGTAAAGAGTATTGGACAGGTACCATTTAGTTTGCATTTGTGGCTGGAGTTCAAACAGGAGATACTTAATGTGCCTGCCTTGCTAGCATCCTCCCAATCAGTGATCCACTTCACTTACCTCCCCTGTGGCTCCTGATCCAAGGGGTAAGTTACCACTCACTGCTGGGGTCAGATCTGCCATCGAAACCAATGGTAGTGGTCACTGTGATAAATTTCAGTTGAGTTTTAGGGCAGGTCATAACACAGAAACTGCACTGTTTAGGGTTTTAAATGATTTTCTCTGAGTAGCAGACTGTGGTCAACACGCTGTACTACGGTATTGCTTTTGACTCTGTTGGTCATAGCAAGTGAAAATCTGAAAAATTAGATAGGTATTTCAGGTTTGGTTTTAAATTTGCTCTTTTCTTATCTTTCAGGAAGGTCATTCTGTATGGAAATTGAATAATTAAGTATTAAAATATGGAGTTCCACAGGGATCCGTTCTCGGGCCCTTACCATTTTCCATTTAAATGCTGCCATTTGGTCATATTGTTAAAAACATAATGTCATTAGCATTTTTATGTCAGTTATATACAGTTATATATGTCAGTTATATAGTAATATTTCTGCTTTTACACCAATGGCACCAATCAATGAAACAACCTTCATATGTGCATTACACATCTGGAACTGGATGGTGTAAATTTTTCAACATTTTTTTTTTCTACTCAGGAAAACCCATTATTATCATATGTTCAGACTCAGCACAGAATTACATTTCTTCTCTTCTTTGTCTCCTTGCATCTGACATTACTAATACTTGCAGATATCGCAGCATTGTTTTTGACAACCACAACCACCTCAGCTTGGCCCAACATATAAATTCTGTTGTCCAATCATGTTTTTACCAATTAAGAAAATTTTAAAAAAGCAGGTCTTTTTTATCTGCTAAGAACCTAGAAACAGTAATACATGCATTAATTTCACCCCATTTATTTCACTGCACTGCACTTTTGCTTCACACAATACCTCAATAAACTTCAGCTGATTCTGCACAGCCAGGCCCATAACTATGTCCAACAGGAGAGAACACATCACAATGGTTTTAAATGGTAAATGGAATGCATTTCTATAACGCTTTTCTAGTCTACTGACCACTCAAAGTGCTTTACAATGTTTGTCTCACATTCACCCATTCACACACACTTACACACTGATGGCAGAGGCTACCATGCAGGGTGCCAAGCTGACCATCAGGAGTGGTGAGGGGTTCAGGGATCACTCAGACACATTCTTTAGGAGCTGGCAATCTCTACTTCCTGAGCCACGCCGCCCCATGTATCACTAAATAAATCACGTCACTGGCTCCCAGTCCATGCTAGAGGGAATTTAAAAATTTAGATGATCTCTTTTAAGACACATGGAGGATTAGCTTCCAGGCCCTACAGCTGACCTCCTGACTTCCTATGAGCCTGAAAGCAACCTGAGATCCTCTTGTAGGTCATTCCTGGATGGATATTCCTTTGTCAAGCCTTAAAACCAAAGGTGACGAGGCCTTTTCTGTCCGGGCCCCTCCGTTGTGGTATGACCTGCCTGACACATTATCTTCTTTTATGTCACTTTGAAAAACTCACTATTTTGGACTTGCTCTTTCTTCCTCTTCCTCTACTTCTTCTTCTTTGTCCTCTTCTTCGTCCCATTTATTTATTTATTTATTTTTTGTCTTGCTTCAGAGCGTTAGTTACGGCTGTGGCTGAATCCTTATACAGTATGTGCAGCAATGCCAGGATTTAGGAGAGTCCATCTGCCAGTGTCAGGAGTACACCTGGAAGTTGTAAAGAATTTGAAACAGAGAACAATTCCTGCTTTGCATGCAAACAATAGTGTGTGCGCGTGTGTGTGTCTGCGCGTGTGTATTTTTATTCTTCTATCCTTGTGGGATCCAGTCCAGAGTTTTAAGTCTTCAGAGAGCGGGTATTTTGCCAAGAAGTAAGATAGGAGTAGGATTTGAGTTTAGAGTTAAGATTAGAATTAGGGTCAGGGTTTATGTCAAGGTGTTTTTACCTAAAAATGCTTACATATTTTCAAGTAATACAAAAATTCCAGAAGATATCTACAGGACATTTTTATTAGGGGAAATTCTAATTCAAGATATCTACAAAGGATTTTCTACCAGTCATAATACAAAGTCTGCATGGCCACACAGCCATTGTGGAAGGAGTAGCCTATAAGTAATCTATTTTTTTTTTTTTTTTAATGAATATTAATTGTAAGTGCAGATATCAGTTGCTGCATTATGTTTAAATGTGGGACATATATATGTATATATATATATATATATATATATATATATACATATATTCTGTCTACACAAAACTCACTTGATATCTATAGCTATATTTTAGAGATATGAAACCACATATTTTGAGTGCTTTTTGCCACCACTCATAAGTAAATTACAGATATCTCAAATTAGCATTTTTGCCAGACAGAATTCAATAATGGATTTGTGGACCTTGAATATTTACTCATTAAAATAACAGTGGCGGTATCTGGAATGTCTGTCAGTAAAAATATAATTGTAGATGTCTTTAATTGGAATTTTTACCTGTAAAAAAACTGAATTAGAATAGATTAGCATGGATAGATAAAAGTTAATGAGATTCAGTGTAAGTCAACGATGAGTCAAAATTAAATTATGGCTATGTTGCCCTTGCATTGTGACTCGCTGAAATTGCTGTATGTATAAATCTCCCTTTGATTATGACTAGTGAAAATGGCATTGTATGTGCTTTATATGAGAATTTCCTCTTGTGAGAATGTCATTGCACATATCTTTAATGTTCACGAGTAAAAAATGAGTTACGATTTGTGAAGTCAGTGGCATTTTATGCTGCAACAGCTCAACATACAGGGTAGTGGGGAGTGTTTAAAATAAGCATGTGGAAGGTCCTCACGAGTGCAGCTGTCTCTCTGTGCTAATGTACACAATATGGTATGTGCATGTGAGTGTGACTGTCTGTAAGTGGTTTCAGTAATGTGTGTGTGTGTGTGTGTGTGTGTGTGTGTGCACGTGGGGAACGGAAGGCGACAGAGTGGGGTGGGGGAAAGGAAATGAGCATTTGACATTTCGCAAATTGACTGGCAATTAGATCCTGTGGCTGTCATACACATTCTTGCCTTTGTCATTAATCTGTGTTGGAAAAGCCCTCCGACAACATAACAGACACCAAGCCGTCGACAAAAAGTTCAGTCCAAAATCAATATTAGTGTATTTACAAAAGACAGAACCCTTATTGATCTCCCTGTTCCAAATACTTCCCAAAGCCAGGGTGAGGGGAAATGCAGCAAATATCGGCCCTGAATGTTTCTTGTGAAAAATGATGTCTTGTGGGTGTGGAGGACTTTGATGTACTGATTCATCGCTGGCCCTCTACACTGTTGATTAAGCGAGTCTGCTTTTAAAGCTGACCTTCTTCTCGAACCAACACATATTGATCAAATGTTCTGTGCTTGTTTTCTTCTGGCGAGAAGGATCCTCCGCGGCATGCCTCGGCAGAGCGTTTGGGTGTGTGTGTGTGTGTGTGCATACCGCATGCGAGTATGTGTGTGTCTGGCATGCCTGCATGTGCACCCGTGGGCATTCACAGGTAAAAGCTCAGGCATTACCACTGTTTCGACTGGCTCCCAGCTCTGTGACACAGAATTAAAAGGGAAAAAAAGGCATACCTCCATATCTTTATCCTCATGGCAGAAAAAAAAGTGACATAAGCAGTGACTCAAGTTGTCGGCGGGTTGCAGAGTGCAAAGATCTGCTAATTGCCAGAGTTAGTGGGCGATGTGATTTTTCTCAGGCTTGTGTGTTCTCAAATGCTCTGGGCCTAATAAGAACGCTTCATGCCCATGCTCTGAATATGTAATTATTTCGATTAAAAGGTCACAAAAATATGCTCGTCCTCGGGCTCAGCATAAGATCATTTCGATTGTTTGAGCTCAGAAGAGGTGCAGTCTGCGATGAGGCTGAGATTTCTCTGTTCCAGACATGTTACATGCAGTCGCTATACACCCTGACACGTGGTGTGGTCCATGTGAGTCATGTGATAACATGCATCTGCTGGGTTGCTGCACTGACGCCATGCATTGCATATCTATGTATTTATGTTACTGTGTGCTCGATCACTCAAACTGCTTATGCAACAACACCCAAGAGATACTGCTTGTCTTTTATGCAGTGTTTCATACTCAGGTCTGTTTATTTGAGATTCATTTTCATGTGGAAAAAAATAAAAAAAATACCCCCTTCTCAAAAATATCTGGCTGGCGAATGTAAATGTTAAAATAGGTATTTCTTTTTTTTTCCAAAATTACTATTTTTGTCACTAAGGCTGAGGATTGCCGAGGACCTTATGATACAATATGCATCACAGCACATGCAATACTGAATTGACTGAAAATGCATGAAGACTTTCAAATACAAGCTACTGCATAACACCTGGGTAGACTAATAAAATATACAACAAACTGACTCTGAGCAGTTTAATCCAAAATTCCCATTCCAGCTTACTCAAACAGAAATTGGCACAATGCACGAATATAACAGAATGCATTAAAATGTAGATGTCATCATGTCAAATGGAATAAAGGGCATAAATGATTCATACTGAAATAAGGATCTGGACATTTACTATGTGTTTTTAATTGGCTGTAAGTAGGTAAGTCAAATTTCCTAATGCATGTAAGAAACATTACAAACATTTCCTGTTCTCTGATGAGTAGAAAAGGTAGTCCTTTCAAGTTAGCACCCGACAAAACAAATTTAAGAGGATCTCTGTGCTCCAGTATCCTCCTTCGAACCTGACTCGACTTATACTCGCCTTGGATTCATGAGCACAAAGTTGCAAATCCGTGTCACACTCGCCAAGTCTGCCGAAGCGCCTGGATGTTCCAAGAAAGTGTCGCTTCTTTACTGTGATTACTGTCATTACAGAAACTGGCATAGATAAAAAAGACCCCAAATTAAACCAGACACAGTCCCACATCTTTACATTATCAGAGAGAGTATGAGACAGCATTGATTGCAGGAAGCAAAAGTCAAAGTTAAGCTTTAATATTGTTCCCAGGCTGCGTATCCTTGTATTTGGCCTCATTCAATTACAAACCTACCATGGATTATCTGTATAGTGTACTTTTGAGAGGCCGGTGTTGCCAAAAAGTTATATGCTCATGGACCACAGTGATAACAGTGGCAGCAAAAATATTTTAAGAAAGTGGTGGGATTCATTCTGAAGGTCTGCTCAGAATAATCATGCTGTCCTGTGTGCAAAACCGACCATCCCAAGCAGCAAATAATAGTCTGTGGTACCAGGGATGGAATGACACACTTAAAACATCCTGCCAGTCCCAGCAAGCCAGCAATCTTTCTGTAGACCTGCAGGCTTTCTACAATATCCATCTGTCTTGCAGCAAATAGCAATGCAATGCTATACATACTCACAACTTCTGTGTAAATCAAGCACCCATAATAACGGGAAATAAAGTCCTCTTTTGGGACGCTTATACAAATTAATGTGCTTAATTAAAGGATTTTTCCAAGTGTGAATGCATAACAAGGACAAAGAAGAATGTGAGAAAGATGGTAACTCTCTGGTTTCCCCCAAATGCCTTGCAACAAATGACTTGGTAGTAATTACCCATTGCATAAGAGTACTTATGTCACTGCTGGAAAGCACAAGTGAATGACTGTTACATGTTAGATGATCATCGGCTTGGTTTTGTCACAGAAAAAACATTTGACAGTCTCTCCCTTGAGTTTATTTTCAGAACTCCCACTTCAAATAACTGCAATATTTAAATACTGTAAGTGAAATTACAACATAAATATCTAATTAAAAAATTGCGTTATACCATGCAATCACATGTGTTTTTAGAACTGTGGTGAAACACCTGGTATTATGACTGCAAACTGCATTTTCAAAGTGTGGCCCGCGGCCCAGTGGTGGCCCTCGGTAATGTTTCTAGTGGTCAGCCTTGAGTTAAGGTGACACAGTGAAATGCATGCAATGTATTTGGTCCAGTTCCAACACAGTTTTAATTGAACCTCCATCACGCAGTGCTTTGTTTTTAAGAATGGTAAAACAGCGCCCCCTGGGCTCAGCTGCCAAGATAGGAATGTCTACATGGCAGCTAGTCTTGAGCCAGATTTTGTCATCGGTGCAGGTGTGTCAGCCGGTTAAAGAGATGGAGGAGCCGCAGCCAAAATGTATTTAGTGAGGAGAAAAGGTAGTTTAAGAAGAAACAGAGCAATACTTACTTTGTTGTACCTCATGTGTCAGATGCAGTGATGGGCTTAATATCAACACAGATGAACACACTTTAACATAAAACACTGTTATGATACTGATCATAAAATGTACAACAAGTTCATGGACGAGGAGCGCACAACTAAGCTGAACGATGTGAAAGAGGCTGAACCGCCCAGCAGACAGTTTTCCCAAATCTGTTGTAGCCTCATTAACTACAGATTGTGTTTATTTTACATTACAGGCTGCAAACGGTCTCCAAAGCATAAACTATAGACATACATTTTTTATCATTAAAACATCTACCAATGTGCAAAGTTCAGTATTTAAGCTCTCTAAAGACTTTTTTTTGTGTGGCATATTTAATGACTTTTCCTAATTTAATGGTAATCATAAAATTAACATGTTGGCACATTTTCGATGGGTTGCCACATAAACCTGGTTAACAATTTTTATTATAATCATTTTCTGGAGGTGTTATTTGCTTAGGTTACATTATTTTGTGCTCTGTGTTTTTTCTTGGGTGGCCCTCAATCCAACATTGGGTCTGTAAATTGGCCCTCAGTCATTAATCCCTTGCATTAAGGAGACTAATTGACCAACCATAATCTTGGTTGACCAAGACTGGTGAGGCTGACTGATCAAATAGTTGACCAAAAGGTATCATCCATAAAAATTTGCCCTAATAAAAACCTGCATATCCACAATCTTGATTGGGTCCGTCAGTATTCATGTATTTCCTAAATGCTAAACCTCAAAATAATGCATATACCTGTTCATGTTATGTCATGTTGTAGGAGAAAATGCAAGGCGGAAACTTGAAATGGATTCCCCCTCCATCACTCCACACATCCCTGTTCATTTTTTAGTAATGCCACTTTAAAACTCTATTAATAGCAACACTTAGGTTTTATGCATGTATTAGGAAATATGATTTTGTGTTACTTTGCAGGCTGATACCAGCCCCAGCGAGCGAAAGCACTCTCCTCCGTAACAGGAAGAGTAGCATTACTTTCTCCTCCAATTTTCATTCATTTCCAACTAAGAACCTACGCTGGCTGCATGCGGGGCGTCGTTGGCAGGCGACCCGCGCGGTACCTGCCAATCCCTGCCTCTTCCCAAAGCCTGCGGTGGCATTTAGTCATCACCAAGAGTGGCTTGTTGTTAGCACTTAGTCTAAGCACATTTACCTGCTTATCTTATTACCCAGGTGTTAGCTGGAATGCATGTTGGTGATCAAGGGGAGAATCCTGCCAATTAAGATGTTCGTCATTCTTCGGCTTAATTGCATTGTTCTCGCTGGCTGGATGGACCCTGTGCAGGTCTAAATATCACGGGAAGCTGCAATCCGAGCTCGGTTCGTCACAAAAGCCGAATGTGATCAGAAAGTGGATCATATTTCCGTCCGCGGCCACACGTGCACGCCGTTTGTCAGTGCTTTTTATCTACACTGATGAAATGTATTTAGAGATTTTCTGTAAGTTAATGGGATTAGTTTGACTTTTTTTGTTTTGTTTTGTTTGTTTTTTTTGGAAATGCATGGGAAACGAACAAAGCTTTGTGTCCATATTCTAGTGGAAATGGTAAACAAAGCACACAGCATTTTGAGCTGACAAAGAGATGCCAAGCAAAATGTTGTGACCTGGAACACAGGGTGAGGAAGAAAGTTCTCTGGAGTGCACACTATTGTTTTGAATGCAAACTGTCTTTTTTTTTTTTTTTTTTTTTTTTGTGTTGTATCATCTCCTCAGAGCACCTTTGCTGGGTGCCTTGCATAACAATCCCAGAAAAAAAAAGAACTAATTTTACCCCTCACGGCATCTTTAATGAAGCATAAATAATATTTTGTCCTTTAGTAATACATTTAACAAAGCACTATGTTCTACATCTTTTTTAATTTGAGCTAAAGAGGTTTAATTCTCGGTTTCTGCTCTTGCATTTCAAAATGATGCCGATTATTGTATTTCAATCCGAGCCTGAATCAAAAGGAATGCAACAATTCTGGTCCCCTAAGCTTGTCAAAGGTGACTGTGGCTGTGGATTCAAGTGGGACTTGGTGTGAAGGCAACCTTGGCGCCGTGAAAAAAAGATCAAACATTTGACATTTGCTTGGAACACACTGTTGGTTATTATAAGTGAGCCACATGGTTCGAAATCTTTTCAGATGTTGAATGGAACCGGGCTGAGGCAATTGTGGCCGAAACAGCTGCCGCGTTTATCACCGCCCAAACAGTTTACACGTTGGATTAAAACCACAATGGGCTTTTTTTTTTTTTGGCATCCGTCACCAAAATATTCTCCCTGATCCAAATGTCAGGGTAGAGTGAGTTCATGTAAGGGAGTACAAATGGCAGACTCTATGGGAGTGCAAATGACAGGCTTCAGAGCAGGGAAGTCAAGTAAGAACCAGCGGGTCACAGGATGAAAACGGCGAGCGAGGTGACAGAAATGCCCTCACAACAAGGGAACAAGGGATGTCGGGAAAAGGGATGCTGGAGGTGGTGGTGGTGGGGGGGGGTTGTAAAGGAGAGAATAGAGCGGTGAAGTGCGCGCACACACAGAGAGAAAACACGATGCTTCCCCGCGTCGCGGCGTGATGGACGGCGCCCACCGACTGATAAATCAGAGGCGGCGAAAAGGCAGGATGCTGAGAAGGGTATTTGGAGCGACGCTGCCCTGCTCTCCGGGTTGCCGAGGGGGGGAGAGACGTGTCGGGAATGAGGGAGCAGATGCTCACACACAGAGAGAGGGGAGAGAGAGCGAGGGAGAAGAAGAGCCTGGCCTAATTTAGCCTGCCTGATGAAAAATGGACAGGAAAGTGCTTACTTGGCTTGCCCTCCCCTCCTCGCCTCCACTCCTCCTCCTCATTTCCTCCTCCTGCCTGCCTCCGTCCTTTGCCTCCCCACTTTATCCCTCCCGTGCCCTTTCTCCTCTCTGTCTCTCAAGTCCCATTCTTTGATCTTCTGATCTCCACTGCCCCTCCCACGCCCCCTCATCTCCTTCGCATGAATCCGGACATCCCCACGCCCCCCCTCCGCCCTCCTCTTTTATCATATTTACACCTCTTCCTCTACCCGATCCTGTGCTCTCCAGCCATTCACCTCTTCCCACAGTGGACCAGCTGCCTGTCGAGGTGTTAATCTAATTAGTGCTGCATCACTCTGATCCCCTCTCCCTCGCACTCTCTGATCTCTCATCGCCCGGCCGTCACCGTCCCTGTCTGGTCCAACTGTTTGCTTGGATGTCCCAGCGGCAGGGGTGCCGCCTCTCATGCCAATCACAGCCACATGCTCAGTAATATTTTAGTGGTGGAGTGCTTGCACACTTTCCCTCTCTCTCTCTCGCTCCCTCTCTCACATGCACATTAACCCACATGCACACACACACACACACAAAAACAGCTGGGGGCAGATTCTTCTTCATTCCCCCTCTCCCTCGGGAGCAACCCTCCTGCCAAAATCGGGAAATCAAACACCGAGTTTATAGTTCAGATTCAAGACCAGTTTATTTAGTAGAAGTTAGAAGCAAACTTAAAGTCACAGTGAATTGACAAGTGACTTTTTTTTAGCTTTGTTGTAAGTTTCCATGCCAGATTGTTCACCTATTTAACACCAAATGCCAACAAAATCACTACATTTAGATTTTTGGGGTATTTTTTTTAATACTAAAATATCATCACGTCGGAAATGCATCACAAAAAGGAAGAAAGAGGCTCTCAAAATGCTGTTAATTGTGACTTTAATTGCATCTTCATGTTTGGAGACACAATTGGAATGATCACCTGTCAATCAAACACCTTGGGCGGGGCTGTGGGATTGCCTTTCTGCAGGTGATGCTCTTTTCTTTGACCTCTCGCTGTTCATAGTAGCTATGTCGGTTTTTCTTCTTCTGTTTATTCCAAACAAACCAGGAATATAAAAACCATGCCACTTCCTGTGCAGTATAGGGAAAAGCTTACCAGACCTGGAAATGGAAAACTCACCGCAATATCCAGGTGCTTCAGACGCAGGCAGAGGACGCCTCTCACCTCCTCAACCTTCCTTGTCACGGGAGGATGCAAAAGTGGATCCCACCGGAATCCTCTGCCCTTCTTGTTTGGTGTTAAAGGCGCAGCTGCAGAGCCACCGAGCCGAAATAACATGCAACATTTTCAATAATAGGTGCACCCTTACCTGCTTCTCTGGGGTGAGTGTTACAAAATCAATAATAGATAATAATCCAAGCAAAGTTTTAAAAAAAAATCTATTCTATTCTCTACTCTGTGCCATTCTAGTCTATTCATAAAAGACCAAACTGTACCCAACATTTTATTTTAAGGTTTCTGTGAGTGTTTGCTGCTCTGATATACTGGGTCAGCTTGGCAATAAAGCTGAGCCTGGGAACAATATTCACCTCCACAACAAAACAAAACAAAACAAACAAACAAACAAACAAAAATACCCAGGAAAACATTTCATATAGGATTACTGCGAGACATACCCAGTACATGTGCTGTTTTATTTGTAACATTGCAACAATAAGGTCTGTGTCAGACAAGCAAACAATAACGCAATCCTCTTGCAACTGTGCTAGCCAAGCCTCCCATGGTGATGCATTCATTTTTTACCTTTCATGGCAGACCACTATAGTGATAGTGCTGATTGCTGGACTGGTGTGTGTGTGCGTGTGAGAGTGTGTGTGTGTGTGTATGGAAAGTGTATACGTGTGCGTATATGGAAAGTACAGCGCGCACAACAGGCTGCTTGCTATGATTTCACAGCGAGCCATTACTTTTGTGCCTGTGATGTATCAAACAGGAATTCATTCTCTCTCTCTCTCTCTTTCGCACACACACACACGCTCACACATGCTCAGATGTGCACACACACCCACACACACACACACACAGAGAGAGAGAGAGAGAGAGAGGATCTCACACAGAGCAAGTGTCCTGGTCGTCCATCTCAACTTGACACCCCAGAACAGTGATGTTTTCCTTTGGTGCCGATGGCATGGGGTATATTTCACTCACTGATAGCATTCACTCTCCTCGCCTTCCTCCTCCTCTCCTCTCTCGCTTCATCAACCTTTCTCACTTTCTCTCTTTCTATCTATCTCTCTGTCAAGCTTGATGTCTCTTTCCACCGCACTGTCTTCATCTAATTCTGTTTCTTTTTTTTTTTTGCTCGCTACTCACTCTTTTTTTTTTCGCAGGGCACCATTCATCGGAGACCTGTAACAATTATTGTGGAGCAGGAGTGTGGCTATAAAGGAAAAATCCACTCTAAAACACCCGTACAAAAACATGTAGGCCTCTGCTGTATATCACTGAAATGTTGTTTAGTGTTACGCATATCTCTCTCTATGTGTAGCCCATATATGTTGAATATGTGTAACTTATATATGCGCATATATTTAAACACCATATTGTCTTTATATAGTCAAATGTGCACCCATACCTGCTCAACACACACATGTGATAGCTGGTGACTCAAAAAAAAAAAATGAGGAGGACACATGCATTGGTGATTTATATTATACATTTTATGTCCATATGTGAAAATGTGCCAAATTTGAATACATTTCAAATAAGAGTATTAAAAAAAACCCTGCACATATGCATATATTATTTCCAAATTAGATATATCTGTTAAAACAGCTATTAGTTAGATATTTTTTTCATTTCTGGCTCCATGTATTGTTTTGATGGTGATTCTGTTTATTTCCTGTAACCAACAACACACAGGTGATGTCAGATCATGTTGAAATATTTACAGCACGGCTGTAAAGGAGTCTGATAGTTGAAAATGTCTCAGCGACCTAAAATATCAATGGTAAACGTCAGGTTTCAGTGTCAGTCCCTCAGAATCAAAGATTAATGCCTTCTATCTCGTCCCACCATTTTGCACCGACATTCAAAAATGATACAGGGAGAAATCCATCACAGAAGAGATATCAATACCAATTTGTCCACTGACAGTAGCTTCAATAGAGGTGAATGCAGTGCAGCCACTGGATGTCGTGTTTTGAGTCCAGGCTGGAAAAATCTCTCGCTCTCTTGCTCGAACTGTTCTATCGCTATTGCGCTTTTCCACCTACGCGAACAGCCGCAACAAGTCTGTGCCACTTCTCTGGGAGTTGCCTTAAGGCATCCAGGGAAATGTAGGCTATCACTTACTGAGCTGGAAGTGGAAGAGGAAGGTTGAGTCAAAGCAGATAAAACACAATGAGATAACATTTCCTCATAATATAGCTCCTGGAGTGCACTGATGCAAGAGTTCAGTGCTGTCATTGCAGAATGACAGTGATATGTAACGTAGTATGAGGCTACAAGTACTAAACTCCTTTAAAGGAATTTAAAAATAAGTAAAAATAAAAAATCAAGATGTGTATTTCAAATCCACATGATCCACTGTGTAAATAAGACAGCTTTGGAGTTGCTGTAACGTTTACTTTTTCACTTTGACAGAGCTAGGCTAATGACTCCTATAGACTTTAAGTCTTTATGCTAAGCTAACACAAAATGCTAACTGAACCACTGGATGTACAGAGGTGAAAATGGTATTGAACACCTTGTCTCAGTCTGGGTTAATCAGTGGTGAAATGAAACGTTTTTTTTTTTTGTTTTTTTTTGGATTCCATTGTGTATTATTAATAATGTGAACACTATGTACAACACCAACCTGCCAATGGGACTAGAGATGGAAATTAGCTACACGGCTATAATCTCACATGTTTACATGAATATGTGCATTAACATGTACTGTCCCATTTCTTTTAAAAATAAATAAATCTACAAATCTACAAAAAATGGCCCAAAATGTTGGTATTTCCCTTTTAACTTTGATTTTTCCACAAACTTCCTCATGTATCTTCAGTGTGATTAATGTGCCATTGTTTTATGGCTGCAGCAAAACATCAAATAGAAAACATCTGCATGCCTTGTGTATCATTTTATACACTTTTCCCTGTAATTCATAAGGACATATTTGGTGTCTTTAGAAACTTTGGGAGATCCGGTAGCATTTTAAATAAACTTCTGTGGCTTTGAACCAAGCTCAGCCATGCAGCAATGACAAAACCCACCAATGGCAGAGGGAGGCTTAAAGAGACCAGGTCCTGTTTTGTATAAAGCCTGTTATAGTAGTTATCTAGGATGTGATGCTGGTGTTTGCTAAGATAATATTTCATCCCACTGGTTTACAGTGAAAGCTGTATAATCCTCGTGCTGGGAGAGTGGGTTTAGCAGGGCTTGGGTCTGGGGGATTCCCACTCGTGTTTACAAGCCTCTTGGAGTGCTGACCAGGGATGATTGACCGAGGTCATATTTCACACCCATGAGGGATGCGCTGACTTGACATTGCTGTTGTCCTACTGCTTCCACTACAATTGCCAGCTCCAATTGGACACCACTCCATCGCCGCGTCTTCTCTTATTCACTGTGACCATTTACAAATAGACACAGACGGCAGCATTCTCCTCCGCTCAGTCTCTTGACAAAGGCCCATTAAAAAAATGTAGGCGTTGTGTATCCACATTGGAGGCAGCATCTCTCTTGAGTATTTAATAATATGTATTCATTACTGCGCACTCCATTTTCCATTGTAGCAGAAGGGGGGAATAAAGTGTCCTTCTCGGAGACCAGTGAATAAACATGCAAATAATGGCCCACAGCACATGAAAACCAGGCATCCCATTTGCTGTCGTTCATGAAATCAGCTTTTTTTTTTGTTGTTGTTGTTGTTGTCCTTCTATCAGTGGCTCATTTTTGAAAGCCCATACTTGAATGAACATATAATGAACATCTCAATAAAACCAACATGGAAGCTTCATAATAGCTATTTGAGAAAGCGGAAAATGAAAGTCTGACACAGAATGTTACTGACCTCTCACACACATATGATGCCTTGTTAAAAAAAAAAAAAAAAAATGTGGTCCAAGTCCAAAGATAAATGACCGGTTGTATTTAATCTGGATTTCTGGAAGAAGAAGAAAAAAAATCTGTCATATTTAGTTCAGCTTTATTTCATCAGGCAAATCATTAAGGGCAAATTCTTAGTTACAATGGCGGCTTGGAAAGTGAACAGCGATGGAGGAAGAAAAAAAAAATGTGTACTTGTTCCTTGTGTTTTAAATAATTAGTTACTGTTTTTCCCCATTGTAAGGTAGACACATGGACACTTAGTGATGATCACTTAGTACCCTGATAGTTTGCCAAAATTGCTAATGCAAACCATCTGCTCAAATAAGACAATGCCTTAGAAGAGTATTTGGAGGTGTACGGGAGTGTGTGCGCGCATGTGTGTGTGTGTCTTTGTTTGTGCATTATCGTATTTCAATCCTTTTTAATTCGTAACAAATGAGGATATTTTGCCAGTCTTTTTTCAGGAGCTACTTTAGAGTTAGACTTGGATTTGTAGTTGAGATTAGAATTGGGATTACCTTTAGGTTAAGGTAAGGGTCATTTGGTTTGCGAAGGACATTCTTTCAGGCTTTAAGGGTGAGGGGTATATTCTTAGGTTGAATCCAAATATATTTTTCCAGGGTTAGGGGTTGGGGTTTTTAATCAGGAAGCGTATACGTCATGTTTTACACAGGTCAAAACTTCCATCACATCTACAGAGATTTGCCCGGCATAAAACTGTGTAGTAAGTTTGATTTAGTGCGCAGAGCGGGGCCGGTTATTTATGTGAGGGTGCACTGAGGTACACATCAGGACACAAATTGAGCCGCCCTGCAGACGGGGTGGTGTCTGCGTGCACGTGTATTTGGCTGGGACACTGCCAATTACTGCCGTGTAATTTGGAATAAAAATAAATGAACTCATTATGCTCTAATCGCCAAGTCCCGGCACTCGTCAAACAGGAAGAACCGAGTCAAAAGAGGAGCAAAAGTAGGGTATATGCTCAGCCTCTGAGGAAAGGTGACTCCAAAATGTCATGTTGTCTTTTAAATGTTACCGCGTCTCAATTGTGAAGATAGAGAGACGCTGCTTTGCAAGTTAAAATATACTATGAAATGGCAGCGAACGTGTAAGCCCGAGTGTGCGCGCTCTGTTTTGTTGTAAAAGGTCAGCGCCTTTGGTTTCGCGCGCGGCGGGCCTTTGCTTCTCCGCGTAAGTGGATTGTCATCTGCCGTCCCCGCCGCTCATCAGCGGCAGACATCATCATGTGGAGTGTCTTGGAGGCGACCGCGCTGTAAATCCTCCTCGGGGCCTGCCTTGTTTACCTTGGAGTGATAAGTAAAGTCAGCTCCCAAGCTACAATTTATTCTGAGGCAAAGCCAGAGAGATAGCAAGAGCAGTTGGAGCGGTTGTTGAGGAAAACAGTGACAAAGAAGAGGAACAGTAATCTTCCTTTGAAAGTCGCTGCTCGGCTGTCGCGTGCAATCCTGCAAAAAAACTGCAAAAAAAAATCTGCCTAGCTGAAGAAGTGAGGTCAGGAGGACGTTTTCAAAGGCCCATGTGCACTTCATTTGAATCAGTTTCTCTCTTTCATCTGATTTTGCCTCATTTTAGTGATTTCGCCAATTAAAGTGTGTATTTTTGTGCAGTTTGGGCCGATTTTGACTCTGATATTGCGAAAAGTGACAGCAGCATAACGAAGCCAAAATGCAAAGGTAGGCACAGACGGGACAATTTAAAAACTGTGTTTCAGAGTGATTCTTTATCCAAACACACACACACACACACACACACAAAAAAAATGTACTAAAACAAATTCAGTCAGCTGGTGAGTCGACTACCACGAGTGGCCAGATGGACACTGGAGTGCTAGCTTGGATTGACACTTAACTTGGCCTGCGGCGACGGTTAGATGTCTACAAGCCGCGGCTGAACTCCTCATTGTTTCCAAACACAAAATGGCTTGTCATGGACTTGTTGGCCTGCACAGAGCCCTTGCTACGGCTCTGTAACTCCCTGCGCGCCAAGCCCTGCAGCTTCTCAAATCCTGAAAATGCACCTGGCAAGGCACACGGGTTAGGGATAAATGTGAGGAAAGACTTAAGGTTAGAATTCGGATTAAGCTTAGATTAGAGAAAGGGATCATCCGTGAGGTTAGGGAGCAAATGTAGCGAGCGTGGGTCCTCATACGTGTCCAAACAAGTGGGTATCCTTATATTTATATGCACGGTGTATGTTTTCTCATGTGTACACAATTACACCATTGAAGGCTATAGAAACTGGAACTTGCACCACTCGACAGATGTAGCTTTGTCCTGGTTTCCTCGTTCTTTGTCGAGCCTGATATTCTTCTCTCACATGTACAAACCGAACATACATACCACAGGGAGCGGCGGCTGCCAACCAGTAACTAGCGCACAGCTGTGAGTGGGGAGCGAAAGGCAGGCGAGCTGGCCGTGGATGCGCGGGCGATGAATGCACGGCTGAGAAGTGAATAAGGGGGCTTTGGGATAATGGCAGTGAGTCAGGCAATATTTGACTGTTGCACAGGTAATCCTCTCCTCCCGCTCCCCTCTGCCAGAAGGTGATAATGGCTTTGCCTCGCTGCCGCCGAGCAGCACGCGCGACCGGGATGTGATGCTTGACGCGGCCTCGTGTCAGGGCGCTTTTGCCGGCGAAGGCGCCATTGTGTGACATTTAGCCCGATCTGTCTCCAAGGTAGAGATGCTTTTCACACCCCGGAATGCAAACTCAGTATAAACTGTCAAAGACAAAAGTAAGTGCTCCATATGCTAAACAAGCAGCAAAACAACGTCAGGCAGCAGATAATTATTAGTTTAAGCCTTTCCCTCCAGTCTCGAGAGGAGTGCTTGTGTTGTAAATGGCAGATTGTGCTTAAAGGCTCAGTCTGCGTAGCAAATGTAAACCCCGGCATCGAGACGAGACTTTTAAAAATTATTACAATTGATTGATGGGGTGAATTGATCATAAATTACAGCGAAAGGAGAACATTATCTGTGATTTTTTTTTTTAAATGGCCAGTCTAGATCATAAAAGGCAATGAGCCATTAAACTCAGTGTCGGAATATATGGAGTTTATTCACTTTGAGCTTGATTTGGTTAAACAAATTATCGATTTTGAAAAATATGGGGGAAAAAAAAACAGAGGGCTGGTGAACCGACGGCCATGAGAGGCCAGATGGACGTTGGAGTGCTCGCTTGGACTGACACCTGACTGGCTTAACAGAGTCAAATATTGATATTTTTCCCTCCAAATTTTTTTTTTTCCCAGCCTCTAAATCCCCTTCCAATGGCAGATTTATGGCTCAGCAGCATGAAATGGCGACCAAATATCTCAATAATAAAATGGAAAAAAACGCTCATTGTCTAACATAATAACCATCCCATCACTGCATGAATATATCAAATCTCAAAAAGGGCTCAATATGCAGCTCCCAGTTAGTGTATAGCCATGAAAACTGCATATATAAAGGCATATATGCTGAAACTAAAGGAACAGTTTACCCAAAATGTGTTTGTGCACTGGTAGCCTGTTTTAAAAGATCTTTTTTTGTGTGTTTTGGGTGACTTGTTCCTTTAAGATTAGACTTATACATTGTTATAAACCTTTTAATAACAATTTACAGTGTCAACACTCTATCACAACATAATCAGTATAATATACAATCAGTAAAACATTTGATGCAGCTCAAAAATAAGATAGTACCCCTAAAAACTATTATACAGTGGCTGAGAAATCTCAAAAAGGGTTCAATATGCAGCTCCCAGTTAGTGTATAGCCATGAAAATTGCATATATAAACGCATATATGCTGAAATTAAAGGAACAGTTTACCCAAAATGTGTTTGTGCACTGGTAGCCTGTATTAAAATAGCTTTTTTGTGTGTTTTGGGTGACTTGTTCCTTTAAGATTAGACTTATGCATTGTTATAAACCTTTTAATAACAATTTACAGTGTCAACACTCTATCAGGACATAATCAGTATGATATTCAATCAGTAAAACGTTTGATACAGCTCAAAAATAAGATAGTACCCCTAAAAACTATTATACAGTGGCTGAGAAATCTCAAAAAGGGTTCAATATGCAGCTCCCAGTTAGTGTATAGCCATGAAAATTGCATATATAAACGCATATATGCTGAAATTAAAGGAACAGTTTACCCAAAATGTGTTTGTGCACTGGTAGCCTCTTTTAAAATATCTTTTTTGTGTGTTTTGGGTGACTTGTTCCTTTAAGATTAGACTTACCTACTTATAAAGTATCAACACTCAATCAGGACATAATCAGTATGATATGCAATCAGTAAAACATTTGATGCAGCTCAAAAATAAGATAGTTCCCCTAAAAACTATTATACAGTGGCTGAGAAAATAAAATAATAATAAAAAAGACCAAATAAATTCATCTTTGTAATATATTAATCTGATCTTTGACTGTCACCAAAATCAGATCTTGGCTCGGCACTTTGCTTCAGCTCTGAATTCATCTGTGCAGCTGACCTTGCCTAAAGGAACCCGCAAGAATTTTATTAGCCTGGAAATCAGTCGAGTTTTTCATGTCACCTAATGGTCTAAAGAAGAAATCTCGGCTTCAGAGCCACAGCGTCGGCGTCTCCCCTCGGCCTTCAAAAGCCCACACCGTTAACCCTGGCTAACCCGTGGTTTTTTGGCCAGGTGCCAGGTGCCGTAGCCGGCGCCCGAGCATCAGAGCGGAGAGCGGCGCTTTGAAGCTTAAACGGCGACTCTCGAGCCGCCCGCGACTTCAGAACCGCAGGGGATGATGGGGATCAAGACGAGGAGACGGGGGGGGGGGATTCCCGGTGGAGACCTCGTGTCACCGCTGCAAGCCCGACTACTGATTGGCTGTCAAGTGTGTGGGAGGGTCATATGTGTGTGTGTTTGTTGTGTGTGTGTGTGAGTGTATCAGTCTCTCAGGCCTTGTTAGCAAGACGCTGACTTCTGACTTGTGCATGGCTGCTACTTGCCGTGACTCCCCTTCCATTCCCTCTCAATGTCTCTGTTTCTGCTTCACCCTGCTGCTGTGATGCATAGTTGCAATAGGAGCCAGAGGGGCCCTGTTGTGCCTTCTTCATCTGGGCGATGCCACACACACTCACACACACACACACACACACACACACGTGCACGCACACAGCCCAGCATCGCAGGGAATCCTGTCATCAATAATGACCTTAATGCTGGTGGGTGTTACTGAAGGCAACGGAGGGGGGGGCCTCGGATTACAGTTCATTACACTCATGCACGCACACACATAAACACACACACATGCACATGCACGTGCACGCGCACGCTGGCCTCGCTGCCGATGATCATTAGCGAGGACTGGCTTGTCTAATGATGGCTATCCAGCGCTCTCTCTCGCTGCGCGCTCTTTCATTACCCAACATGAATACCTCGCTTGTTATCTCTCTGTCTCTCGCCCCCATCTCTCTCTCTCTCTCTGTCTCTCTCTTATACTGACATATGCACGCGCAGGCAAACACACACACACTCACACACACACACACACACAGGCACGCTGCTCTTCTGCACGTCTCCCACCATCTCCAACATGACTCCCTGTCTCTCCCTGTGGCCCCATTCCATGTGTTATTGATGGAATCCTCCCAGACACACACACACACACACACACACAGAGACATTGCCCGCTCAGCCACCCAATCACACACACATAGACCCCAGTGACTAATACTAGCTGAACCTCAGTGACCAATAAAAAGAGCCTGGAGACTGACAGGTTGCTCGCCGGCTCTGATTTATTGAGTGGGGTCTCTATAGTCTCCCCCTTTTCTTTCCCCTCTCCTTAATTACTTTTCCATTCTCTCTCCTCGATTTTTCTCTCTTTCTGATTCCCTCTGTCTGTCTTTTCTGCCTCTAACCCTGCTTTTTTTTTTTTTCCTCCTTCCCTTCATCTTTGGAGAGACAGAAAGCCCCAGACGGCCAGAAAAGCGAGGCAGAGGCCGCTATCATTTACAACCAGCTGATGTCTGAGTGGTTAGTTTCTATTAATAAAATTAGCTGAGACTGAGAGAGGGAAGAACAAGAGAGAGAGGAAAACACAGAGAGAGGGGAAGGAGGGATTGAGAGACAAACAGAGTCTATTGAGAGAGAGAGAGAGACGGATATAGAGGGATGATAACAAAGTAATCTTGGAGGGATTGCGAGGACCAGGGTAATGGATACTGCAGATCTCCAAGATACCATGACAGAGGGAGGATTAAGCGCTAAAAAACAAAATATTACTTTTAACGCCGCCCGTGTGTGTGTGCGGGTGCGTGCGCGCGTGCGCCGATGTAAAGCTGTGAACACGGCCCCCGATAAAAGTCAGTTACAGATGGGGAAGATCTGGCTTGTCGCAAAAGTAGAAAATCCCGAGCTTATGTTTTACTTTTGTGTGTGGGTGTAGAGGTGTGTGTGTGTGTGTGTGTGTGTGTGTGTGTGTGTGTGCGCACTCACATTTGGGTGGCATTTGTTTGCATACGTATCTCTGCCAAATAGCTGGGAATCACCCAACTGGCAAAGGGGCAGAGGTGCTCTTTTTTTTTTTTTTTTTTTTTTTTTGCCAGGTGGGAGGAGGGAGAGGAGGCGGGGTGAAAGGTTAAATAGCTGTTGTCACAGTTAAGCCCTCGCACTGTATTTCACAATATAACAAGGGGGCAGAGGTGAGCCACTATTACAGATTCATTGAGAGACAAGGTCGTCATGCCTTGGCGCCAGACATACTCTAACAACATTTTGCCAAGTGTGACTAAGCCCACGGTTCCACCGAAAGGCATTTCCCCCGTCCCTGAGAAGACATCAAACGAAACAAAACAATGTCCAAAAGCTTTTATGCTTCATCACGGGACTGTGTGTGTGTTTGTGTGTGTGTGTGTGTCTGTCGAAATGCATAATACATTTTTAAATTTTTTTTTTTTTTTTTTTGTAATGGGTTTCACAGTTTTGGATGTTCCTTGTTCACAATAAAAGAAAACTTTCTTTTGCTGAAGATGTGTTCAGAAAAAAAAAAAAAAAAAAAAAAAGTCCATCGGAACATGACCAGGCTATGGAAAGCGAACTTTAGAGATTTTACTTTTTGGAGACGGGGGTTAGGAAGTGAGACTGTTTAGGTCTGCCAGCCAATCAGAGCAGTGGTTGTCCCGAGCAGGGGCGAAAATCCCATTTCATTATTGGGGGGGACAATGAACAGCAAAATTTCTGAGAGTAATTGCTGGGGGGGACATGAAAAAATTGCTGTCTGGCACGACTGTACCTCCCTCTTTCTCTCTTACGCTCCTTTGAAACTTGCCGTACAGCGTTGAGCGCTCAGCATGTTCATATGTTTTAAATAATGCTATTAAAAGCAATAAAAAGCAATAATCTTTCTGTGCTCACTGTTCTGTTTCCACGACAGTCCGTCAAAGTAGCTTTACGAGAACTAGAAACTCAAAATAAGCTCTAAAACTACAGGAAATACCTTGAATAATCCAACTACATCAAACTATTCTTCAAAAAACATATTTATTGTAGTGTCAGCAAAAAACAAAGCAAAATATGGCATCAAATAGTGACATTCAGTATATGTTTGAGCTGTACACTGTCCCACTATGCCACAAAATAATTCAACTTAAAATGCAAAAAAATAGATATCTAGAGACAAACTCAAAATTTTAACACTTAAAAACACACTATTTTACATTTATAAATAGCACCGCTTGCATTGTACTTTCTTTGAATATTACTATATTATTGAAAATTACTGATTAGTGTTAACAATGTTTTTTTGGTGGGGGACAACTTTATGGATGGAGGGGTCTTGTCCCCCCATGACCCCCCCGGGATTTCCGCCTATGGCTAGCTGCAGGAAACATCCTCAAAACCGCCTCAAGCCGTTCAAGTGGGAAGGCTCTGAGGAATAAATTACTAAAATGATTTAGAGATGATTACCACTTGAGGAAAAACTAAACAGTTGTGCTTCTGTTCCAGTGCTGCTAAAACCGCCCCCCCAAATTGACCCGCAGCTCATTATGCAGCACAAGAAAATAAATAATAATTTTTAAAAAAATACGATCGATTATTTTCAACGGGAAAACCTTCACAGGTGCTTTTGATTGACTCGCCGAAGCAAAATTACACGGAGAAGCGAGGCGTCCACCCGCTCTGAAATCCCAGCAGCCCCTCTGCAGGAGTCGCCCAGTGTTGCCGAGCAACTCTCTGATAGATATTAGAGCGGAGAGATGATAAGATGAATGCCCGATGTCCTCAGTGCATTTCTGAGTGCACTTTGAAGCCGGGGTGTCACCACACGCAGCCGATGTTAAGACAGACGCCCCGTGTCCTCAATGCATACATGAGGAATGCTTTGATGTGGAATTTCTGATAAAAAGACAAAGCCCGTGTGCCAGCGCGACTCGTATTCTGACATTCTCGCCCATTTGTGATGTTTGCAGAGTTTTTTTTTTTTTTTTTGCAGAGTCGCTACTCTTGACAAACAGTCTTTCTTACCTCCAGATATCTATCTATCCATCTCTCGATCCTCTCTATCGCTCCATCTGTATATTGCGCGCGAGACTATCACTCAGCAGCACTGACAACTTTTTTTTTTTTTTTTTTTTTTTTTTTTCCCCTCTCCCTTTCAAGGTCACAGTCACATTATAACCAACACTTGACAGACTTCTTGTAAAGTGCTCCTCTGGCTCACCGGCCTATCAGTCAGATGGCTGCAGGTTGTGTGTACCCAGACTTCTCAATAAGCTCACAGATAGACCTAGGGGGGATCGGGGTGAGTTCTGACTTACCTACCAATGCCTATCTGTGCCAGCTCTAAAGGGATATACCTCGATTTTTTTTTTTTTTTTTTTGAAGACTGGCCAACCGGTCAACCTGCCTGCTAAATGAGAAGCATCGACATCCCAAAAATCATCTCTGGATCCCGGGTAGCTTATTGGCTCCGATGCTCCAGGCCAACTACTAAGCAGAAACCTCACTGACTCGTAGGTGACATACATTATTCAACATAAGAAGACCGGCTTGTTTGCACCAAGAGGTTGTCAGTGTTGTTGTTATGCGGCTTGTGCATTCATAAATTAAAAAAAAAAAAAAAAAAAAAAAAAGAAAGAAAGAAATGAAGAGTTCACTTGCAAAAACAGATAAAAGCCATTCTTAAAATGAATACACTTTTTTCACTGATACTGCTTGGAGTACACACACACACACATACACACACACACACACACACACACAAACCATGATTTAGGATAATAAACATTATGCCAGGCTAAATAAACATATAAAAAATAGAAATAAATATAAAGTAAATTTTAATAAAATTCAAAAAAGTTTAAAAAGGTTTAATAAATTCAAATGGAGATATCTGTTTTTGCAAATGAGCTCTTCAAATATAATCACTCTGACACACATGTAGCTTAAGTTCAATTTTGTAAATATCTTAGGAGAGCAACAAAATATTAATTTTCGGTGCAGGAATTTTTGATAACTTCGCACCATCAGTGCAGCAGAAAGTAATTCCTGATAAAAATATGATGTTTCATGTTATTCTCCCTTATGAAACTGCCAGATTTAGTGTTTAAGATGACTTAGCATGTAGCATTAGGGCTGCAACATATTCTTATGTGCTTATTTATTCATTTACCCGTTTAGTGGTGTTGTAAATTGTGCTGAGACGGTTTGATGTGATGCGTCTCTTGAAATAATCTTTGACCTGATTTGACTGCTCTCGGTCAGCATGGTGCATGCCAGAGTGCTAGCATGGAGCGCCGTAGCATGTCAGCAGGGCACACTGCTGTGATTTTAATGCCTTTATCACTTAATTTGATTAAAGGGACCAATCTCCCAACGAATTTAAATATGGATTAGAAAAGACAGATACGGCCTTCAAATGCGCTGTGAGGAGCAATAACAGGCAGCCCTCTCCTCGACCCTCAGCCGCCCCTCCCCGCCGCCGACCGCCCCCCCCTCACAGGGTGTTATTCACTATGGATGACGGTCCAGCTGTGTCTGGCCATATTTTTTTTTTTCCAGCAGTCTGACCTCATCAATGATATCGTGTCAGCGCTCTTTCCGCGGCTCTCCGACTCCCCACGCAGAGCCGAGCTTGAGACAATAGATTGACATTGACATTGAAGTGGACATGAGAAAAAAGCAGCAGGCGGCGGAGGCCATGTGTGTGTATGTGTGTGTGTGTGTGTGTGTGGGTTGGTGTGTGTGTACATGTGGGGGTGGGTGGATATGCTTGTGTGTGTGCGATGGCATGCTGTGTCACATGTGTGTGCCATTACATATGTTACTGCATGTCTGCATTGATGCTCGCTTTCATCACACGTCCATGCCCTGTGCATTAATGTGTCTGACACATTGTAACATGCTTTAATGATGCGGAGCGATTTCCCATTGATTTAAGACTCCACCTTAAAAGGAACTGAATCGTCCCTTTGAAATTTTAAGATAAATAAATGATGAGAAGATTTGCCTTGTTGCATGTTTTTGTTTCTCTTGCATTGGCGAATTAAAGCGATAATTTCATTTTCAGGCAGAATTTTGCTCAGGTGCAAACCAAATTATTTCAATGATTTTGTTCATTCCAAACTAACCAAATTAGCTACAGGTCATCTTTTATTCAGTTTATTCAGTCAGATATTTAAATCGTAACCATCATGTCCATAAAAAACATAAAAAAAAAAAAAAAAAAAAAACACCAGGGCATCCAATAATAAGTAAGAGCCCGAGTATACTGGAAACAAAAGTGTACATGTTAAAATGACTGAAAACCAGTTTCTGTCCACAACTAAATGTAAACATGTAAATATTGCTCCGTCAATTTGTCAAGATGAGAATTAATCAAGAGTTACAACTTTTTTAATATCTCTTTATTTTCTTCTTCTTTGTCTACTTTTTGCTGTCTTTGCCTGCTCATTATTATCATATAATATTCATTATACTATAGTGATATCATCATTGTAGTATAGTATAGTAATATAGTATAGTAGTATGTGCTTATCAAGTTATAATAATTTGTTACAATACAACATAAAGAGGCTCTGTTTATCACAATACTATTAGTTAAAACCAAAATAAGTAAAAATTTTGTATGTATTTTTGCCTGTTGACGTCCCAGCAGGCTTTGCTGCATTGCACAACACACCGAGCGCTGTAAAGTTTAGTCAAGCACAGGAAAGCCACTTGAAAGCCAATTCATTATCCTTGTATGTATCCATGCAAGCGATAACGAATTGTCTGGGAATCTGATTGGACTCAGGTGTGGTCATCCCTAAACGGGAGCAGATTACAGAGAAAACTACCACGCGCCTCGGTTTCTGCAGTCTAATTCTGAAAATGTACGGAAACAAAGTGCAAAAGACAGAAATTGTTTTGAATCTGTTTACTCGCTCAAGATCCTGGGCGTAAATTAGCCCCATTGCAAGCTGTGAGGTGGTGACCCTTGCATTTGTCTGCTCGCCCTGAGCTGAGACGAGCCCAGACCTGCAATATGCTGGCATACAGACTGTGTGTGTGTGTGTGTGTGTGTGTGTGTGTAACAAAAAAACAAACAGCTGAGCATGAGACACAGCATCAGTCCGGTGCTCGTGTCTCGTTTTTTTTCTCGCTCATTGTCTCACATTTTGGTCGGGATTCGGGATTCGCTCGCTCCACCCGCTCCCTGTCTGTCCTTGTATCCGCCCGGGCGTGCGTGCAAATATTATGCGTGAATCAACGCGTGCGCGGGCGCGTGCGTGCGTGCACATTTGCGCGGTGAAACGACACAACACGGTTTTCAGCTGTCTTTGCCAGCCATTAGAGATAAAAGAGGGGAGGCAGCGCTCGTTTTGACAATGCCAACACTGTCAGGAAGGCTTTCATCCAAAATAGAACTGCCTTTTACTCCCTGTAATTGGAAGAGGTTGGGTTTGTTGAATACGCTCATCCATAAATATGGGTTAGTGTTGATTTGACAATAATGAAAAAACACCGAGGGAAGATCAAAAAGCATTGAGAAAGTCCTCCAATCAAATAATCCCTCTTTGATGCTCGCAGACACGCTAAATCAGCTACAATGGGACTTCACTTCACGCAAAACTTCCCAATCTCAGGATATCAAATGTTGATATCATGTTGTTATTTAGCTAAATTGAAATCATAACAATCAAATGAAAAGGCAATATGCCCCCTTCTGCATAATGCTGACCCAGTTTTTTTTTTTTTTTTCCCGCCTGCTCCTCTTGCACTCTTGGTCCAGCGCGGCGCACTCTTAATCTCAGATTAAAAATTCATTTGAGTAATTATGTGGCTGACCACGCAGGTTAAACCGTTGCATCGCCTCCCGCAATTAGCGCTATGGCGTCTCCACCGTCGCCCCGGGTGCCGTCCCAAAAGTCGACCCTGTGCTCTCTGTAAATCTTTCCCCCACTTGTGCCGTTGTCTCCATCGTGTTGCACTCTCTTCTCTTTCTTTTCGACCCAGAATTTGATGCGTTTCTCCCAACTTCCGAAGCCTCGTCGCACCTGAAATACCTGATTATGACCCGACCGGGATGAAATAGAGCTAGCAATACGCAGAGCTTCCTTAATGCATTTTACAGGCACATTTTGTTCTGCACAGAAGATTAAATGGATATTTGTCAGCTTTCCTCTCTCTCTCTCTCTCTCTCTCTCTCTCTTTTTTTTTTTTTTTTTATTCCAACAGAAAGCACAGGGCGTAAAGCCGTGTGAAGCAGACCTTCACCGCAAGCCTCAGACAGAAGCTGGTGACCACGAGAGTGTCTTACATCCACAAAAAAAAAAAAAAAAGCAGTGTTCTCCGCTAGTGGCATCACAGCTCAAAGCCCTGTTTTTTTTCATGTGCTTACAGTCTCTGAAACAAAAAACAAAAGCTACAATGGGTTTGGAGGGAGATAGAGAAAGAGAGAGGGGAGGGGGAGACAAAGGGAGACACGCGTTGAGAGCAAGATGGAGCGAGAGAAAGGGGGATGAGAACAATCGTGAGAGAGAGGGACGGAGGGGGGAGATGAGGCAAAGAGATACAATCCGAGAAGCGATGAGCGCGTTGTGATGTTGTGCCGCGCCGAGGGGTTCAGACCGAGGCTGGAACCTTCATTCAGCGCGAACTCATTTCATAGCCATCACGGCCAACACCTGTGGCTCCCCAGGGACGTGTCGACATGTGTGTGTGTGTGTGTGTGTGTGTGAGAGAGAGAGAGAGAGAGAGCGAGGGAGTGGAAACCGAGCATGAATCTGGTGGAGAAGTGACCTAAATTTACGGCGCACTTGTTGGTAAACATCCGCCGTGCAGCGATACGGCGCGCACAGCCTCGATGTGTGATTGCACCGCGATGCCCTCTGTTAACACTCCGCCGCCCCGGGACGAGCTTTGTTTACACACTGATTTATTGGGTTGAGGATGCTTTCTCTCACCCTGAATTCTCTCTCTCTCTCTCTCTCTCTTTTTTTTTTTTTTTTAAATAAATCCAGCTTAACATTATTATGTTCTGTATTTTAGGTCAGAATGGCTTCAGGAAGCTCAAACACTCCACCCTTCACACTATATATAGATAGACAACTATACGGAAATATTGATATAAATAGGTAGATAGGTAGATATAAAGATGAATTTATTTATTTATTTATTTATTTATTTTTTTTGCTGGTTAAATTTGTATAAATGCATAAATCCAACCCCAAATATCATACCAATTATTGAACGATTTGGTCTAAAGTGATATATTGGAAGTCTGCCTTAAGTTATAAAGAGGAACTTGAGCTGCCCATAATCACCGTGATATATTAAACATAACCAGTTATGCTAATGAGGCCGTTAATTGGGCAAGGTTATGCATTGTTAGCAAATATCAGCATACTTGCCTCTCATAAGTCATGCATGGTGTTAAGAGAAGATCAGTTTTTTCCTTATTTATATACAAATTTATGCAGCAAGGTCAGTTCATTTGCTATATATAGGAGGAACATGTGGCGAGCGTTATCGTGTATGCAGGTATGGGAAAATGAATGAATCGCGTGATGGATGCGGTGTAAGAGTCGTATTTCAATCACGTTTTGTGGTGTCGTACTGTAGCACAGTGTGAGGCGGTGCGCCTTCATCATAACTGAATGCTTGCCAAGTTCTAGTAGATCTCAAAAATAAATAAATAAACGAATAAACAAATAAATGAATAAATAAATAAATAAAAATGTAGACATGTTACAGCTCCAACTCATAGCACGTTTGAGAATAAAGCTCTGTCAATCAAATTATGAGAAAACGTCTCCACAGCCATTGTTTCCTCTCTCTCTTTGGCACGGCCGTTTATTTATTTATTTATTTATTTATTTATTTATTTGGACTAAAAACCGAGCCTTTACAGCATCCTCGTCGACGGGGAGTTCTCTCCAGCAAATGCCCGGCGGCGTTAATATTTAATGCACATGCGGTAATGATTTTTCCATGTGTGTCATATATGACAAGTGCGGTACCCGTCAGGATCCGAAAACAAACAAGGCCATGCATTATAGATAAGCACATTTCTGCGTGCGCCTGACAACATCACAATACTAATGAATCCTGCTTGATGCTGTATGTTTGAGATATTCGCGGCGTTCAGAAGCCTAACCGCACGCTATACGTCCAATTTGGAAATTTTGTCGACGGCCAATGCGTTTGCAGGGGCGTCCGTCTGAATAATTTGTAAAGATCGGTTAACTTTACCCCTGATAGGACATCCATTATAAATAAAGCACACTGAGCATATATGTTTTCCCCGGTTTATGGACACTAATACTGTATTACAGATCTGATTAATGCCTAACAGACAAGTGGTGAGTCCAGAACCTGTTTGCACCTTGAGTTACCCTTCAAAAAAGTTACATCCATGACCCTTCAAGTGGACAGAAATGTCCATTTTCTAGAAAGTGACCACCAAAAGGTCACAGGGGGGTGATTTTTGGCCAGGGGAGGGGGGTAATTTAGGGTTAAATTTGAAAATCTCAACTTTCAGCATGAAAATCCATTATTTGACCCTGTAATGCATTTTTATGACATCCATGACCCTTCATGGACAAAAATGTCCACCTGTCATTTATCCAATTTTTATTGTTGCTATTTCTACTTATTATCCTCAAAATCTTTGAAGTGACTCATATGGAGTTACACTAAGTCATTTTTGACATGGATTTCAAGATTTTAACCCCTCTGAATGGCAGGAACGTCATATACAAATGGACATTTTTGTCCGCTTGAAGGGTCATGGATGTGACAAAAATGCATTACAGGGTCAAATAATGGATTTTCATGCTGAAAGTTGGGATTTTCAAATTTAACCCAAAATTACGTTTATGTTTGCAAAAATCAAGATGCAGCTGCAGTGGTGGGGCTGGATCTCACGTTTTAATAAGTATCTTTAAGGAGGGAGCGCTAGGTTTTATTGACATGACATAATGCATTTTTCGCCGTTCCTTCTACATATAAAACTAGCACTTGAACTTAGAATAGACCTAACAGTCATCTAATTAGATAAGAGCGCTAGTCTGCTGGTCACAGTTGACACTCAGGCAATGTTTGACATTTAAAAGAGCGCATTTGTGTCTTTGGTCCACACTGATCCTCTCGCCAAGTCTTGGAAACAGTGACTCTATGGGGCATGCATATGTTCCTGACCCTTGATTTACACTGTATATGACGTTCCTGCCATTTACAGGAGTCTTTTCGTGTTATCCTGTTGGCTTGCGCAAGTGGGGGTTTGTGGATCGCAGCTGTAACTTAGCCGAAAAAGCACGAAGCTCCGGCAGGACGTCAAAGTCGAGAAACAAACCAAACGAAGCGATCCGAGCGTCTTTGTCTGGACAGGCCGTGGCTTTCACACATGCCGCTTGTTTGCTTGGTTTTGATTCCGGGTTAAAATGGTACAGTTGGTGCAGATGTGCCTCAGTTTGTTCCCGAGTTGGAAGCAAATGCCACGCACGAGCAAAAACTGGTCTCTCATTGGCCAGAAATCCTCCTTGAAGGATTTTCCTCCAGGATCTTTGTTTTCCCACAGAGAGATTTGTAACGACATCAACATACTTTAGCTCTCCTCTGACCTTTGGAGATCATCAGATTTCTGGTTTGTGTGTGTATCTGTGTGCGTGTGTGTGTGTGTGTGTGTGTTTGTGTGGGTGGTTGCAATACAGTCACATCCCATACAAATAAACTGCACTCTTAATTACTTTTAGAGCAATCTCAGAACCCATTAGCAATCGTCTGACAATGATTTTAGCCTCTGGGGCCAAGGTCCAAGCCGGAAATCACTCGGTTTCCATTTATTTTATTACACAAATCAAACGCCACTGCCCACAGTGCGCAACCATCAACACTTTTTGTAGATGTTTTAGGTCCAGATGACATTTCTGCCATAATGTACCCCCTTTTTCACTCTCAACACAGATTGTTCAGCTTCATAAAACCACTCGGACTACAACAGTAATGGAAACGGAAACCGGATTCATATATGCAGCTTCTACATGGCATATATGAAGCCTATTTATAGCAATTATGTTAACTGGAACTAATTTTGTCTGGGATTATGTTTTTTTTTTTTTTTTCTGATGTATCTTGGTCCCATACAACTAAACTGCAATCCCACTCGCATTCAGAGGAAAACAGTAAACAAGCGGCTCCAGGGTTCGATTGGAGGAAAGTCGAGACCACCTTGCTTGGTGTTTTTGACCCGCTTGTTTTGTTGCACATCAGAGAAGGATCGCTGTGTTTGCGCGTGCCCCAATGAACTGACCTGTCGGTGGAAACGCCCTTGGTTTCAAAAAACAAGTGCTCCAAATGAGCCACGTCTGAAAGCACCCTTAGTGTAGGGTAGGGATTCTCACCCAGAATATAAATACCATACGGACACTGTGGTAATAATGTTCATAGCATCAGACACACGTTAAGTCCAGTTTTATGAGGAAGTGCACCTGGTCCAGATTGATTTTAGCAGAGAAGTATATATGATAGGAACCTTTGTACGCTATACAATGTCTCCCGTGATATGATGGATAAAGCCGGCTCACAACACAGACAGCACAACACAACCTGTTGTCAGAGCTGAACCTTGGGAGAGAAAATCTTTCTGCTCTACACCCATGTACACAACAGCTGTAGCCTTTTAATAACATAGCGGGTGTCCTTGCTTTTCACCGAACTGAGGCATGTCGGCGTTTTGTGTGTGCGGCGTGTGAGTGTGCTTGTGTATGTGCGAGCACTCAGCCATGGCAGGCGACTGATTGATGGCCGGGCGAGTCCAGGATGCTCCTTGGTTGCTACAGATTGGCACAGCAGAAACCTGGCACGGGGAATGCACCGAAACACACACGTACACACGCACATACACATATTTCATTTTTTCCCCTCAATACAAAGCAGTGGGCGGAACATCCCAGAAAGAGGGGGGGGTGGCGTCGCCCACATGCCCTCCACATCGTGTCGGCGCTTCATCCTGCCAAGTGTCATTTCCAAGTGCCAGCATATAGCTGTGAACATATGGGGACGGGGTTAGGATTTACAGGTTGTTTCCAGAATGAATGTACAGCAGCTATATGCTCCCATGTACACACATTGAAATATTTTTTAAGGCTCTGAGATGGGATTCCCATGAAACAAAAGTATTAAATCAGAGGTGTTCCAGTATAATGCTGTGTTTTCCAACAGCTCTGTTAAAAGGTAATGCGTGTGCAAATGGGAGCTATTGCTCGTGGATGAAATGTATATAATAAGGTTGTGTTTTTAACATCAGATTTCTCAGGTGTAACACAGTTTTAACTCACTCAAGAGCATTTGACCGGAGCATTCGACTGAGAGCATTCACAATTCATTAATGTTATATAGGATAAGATAGTGTTGGCCCTCTTTAAAGACATTTAAAGGCACTGTGAAAATTATATAGTTGCAGCAATGGGGCCCAGCAGCACTAACTTAATGTGGGGCCCCATGCACCAGGCATCTCTCTTGGTTGAAATCATGAATATGTACAAAACTGACCCTAAACAGTCTCTATACATTTGTCAATGCTTGAAAAAACATCCCTCCCATCCCCGCTTCCCTCTTTCTAAAATGCATGGGAAAAAAAATAACTCAAAATTTCACTGACATCTTGGCTAGAGTCTTAAAATTGCTCCTGATTGGCTACTATGTTCTCTATATACATTCACGCAGATGTTTACACCCCATTTTCAAATGAAACAGTGCTTTCTGTTTGACGCTGAACATAATATACCAAGGCATGAAGGGTTGAGAACAGTTGTTAGCCTGGTTTTATTCAATTCAAGCAATGTCGATATGTGCGTCTGTGATGACAAAATTCTTTAACATTTGCCTTTATTTTCCCCACTTGAAGATGAAACGTGTCCCACAACATCACACAGACATTTTGTATGGGCTTGCATGTTGTTTGAATTGACTGTGCATTTCAGATTTATACATAACCACAAAATGCGCAGGCAATGTACGATGGGGGCCTCTGGTTACTGGGGGACCCTGGCGGTCTGGGGCCTTGGGGCCTACGCCCCAGTTGCAAGTGTTTGCACTCACATCAGATCTGTGCCTGAACAGCAGCCTTTGTAATTATGATTTGATCAAGGACATTTTTGCTTCAGCACAAAGGGAAAAAAAGCCATAAACTAATATTTACACTCCCTAGAAATGAATGTGTGTTTGAATGAACATTAATAATTGAAGCACTACAACTTTGTTGGTTGACATTATGGAAATCTTAACTTGAGAATGTTAGTATTTGAAAGGCTTGCAACAGAGCACAATGGAAAAAAAAAAATACCGCCTCGAGGTGTCAAAAGAGCACACAGCTGAAAAGCAATTGGGAGGAGGGAAATAAAAGAAAAATGAGCCACCTTGTATTTTAGGAGTTAATAAAGCATGTGCAGCAGTAGCTGTGCTGGAGAACATGGCATCCCTAAGGTGCTGTAGTTGAGAAGAAATACGCTGCTGCCTCCAGCATATTCTCAGTTGTCCTGTCGTGCACACACTCACACTCACACACAGACACACACACAGAGGCACATACAGAACATATGCACAAGCTCAAACAAATATACAAACAAGCCCATATAGGCACTAACACATAAACATGTAGGAGCACACACAGGTAGATACAAGCATCACACACACACACACACACACACACATGCACACACAGTGTTTATCCAGATGTAGCTCAGGGATCAAGTGCCCATGGAACCCTGCAGTCTTTCCTTGTTTTTACATGAATGTTGTGTTACTGCCCCAACTGAGAATATGGTGAGGTTTAGCATCACAGCTGGTTACAAAAAAACACTGGAATAGAATAGAATAGAATAGAATAGAATAGAATCAAGCTTCACCATCCATCCATGTTCAAACATCCCATGAACAAACAAACAATCCCATTAATCTGCTTCAAACCATCCATGAATCTCAGCAATGACACTGTTTTGCTGATGTGACCATTTTGACTCCCAGTCTGACTATTGGAAAAAGGAGATACCTGTGAAAAAAAAAAAAAAAAAAAAAAAAAAAAAAAAATGTGATAATGGTGGCATTAGACCTTTTCCGGCCCGTTCTCATTCCCGGGGTGTTAAATATTGCAGCTTGGCCATGCTCTTGGCGCCTGCTACTGACATTAAAGGCACCCATTAGAGGTCAGAGGCACCCTGTGGCTTCAGTGTGAGACGCAGGGGATGGCGACGCATAAAGAAGGAGAAAGTTAAACTTAAAGGAGGTGGTCAGAAACCGAGACTCAAGTTCAGTTCCCGTTTCCAGTCAGACCCTTTTGCTTTAGTCTAACCTTTCCCTAACCTTAACTGAGTTGTTTTTTTTGCCTAAACCTAACCGTATGACACTGATATATGGTAAAAGCGAGAAAGCCCAATGTCTCATCCCGATGCCGAAGGGTTTCTTTGGTATTTGACAACCTGGGAATGAGAATTGCGTTGCCTTTTCACACTACTCTTGGCCCTGGGCTAAGACTCCCATTAGCGCTGGGCTTATAGTGGTTTCACTCCTGCAACTTAGTTCACCTTTAGCACCGGGCCTTTCTTAACCCCGTTCCAGAGCAGGGTTATCCTGGACGCATCAGGAGCATCCCCAAAAAGTCTGGATTAAGCAGCGTGTCCGCACTGAGAATCAAGATTACAGCAAAAGCAGTAGAACATCCAATCCAAACTGTGCTCTAAACAGTGTGAAGACTTTTTTTTTTAACAAAGTGTGACTCCTTACCCGGGGCTCACTGCAAGGCCTGGGTGAATAAGTAGGAATGTGAATTGAGGCTAACCTTAGCCCTGGGCTTACCGTAGCTCGCGGCTCAAGTTAGCCAAGGGCAAAGCAATGCAAGTGTGGAAATGGCTATTTACTGGTGCTAGTAGGACAATAAATAGACAGTTTTTCCCATTCAAACTCCCATTCAGATTCATGTTTTTTAATGGTCATTTGGCTGGCACGCTGGAAACGGGTGCCATCAGGATGTTTGATAATGTCATGGAAATCAGATGAGTGTCAGTTGGTGACAAAAATAATATTTTTCTGTCTATTGTGTTCTTCCTATACATGTTCATTTAACAGGTATACCAGAAATGGTTGATACATTATGAAGTGTAGTTTTTATTCATTCAAATTCTGCAGATACATCTCAAGAGGCTTTGCAGGCCCACAAACAAAAGGATACCATGACTGACTACGGCTAAGAAGCTGAAATGATATAAACACAAGATCGATGAGATGAATAAGCAGCGAAATGTGGAGCTCCTCGGCTAAAACAGCACATAAATGAACCAAGTCAATTCTGTTGTGCGGAGACGGCCAGATCATGCATTTCAAAACGCGGTGAGCCGTTTACAGCCTCCAGACAAAGAGCAGACGCGCACGTCATTCGGTTCAACCTCAGTTCAACTCAGCCAAAAAAAAAATACTCTATACAAAAAAACAAAAAAACAAAAATGGAGATCCCTCAGCCCACTCCTCGAAGTAATGGCGCACAGTAAAAGCTCCACGTGGCGAACGTATGCCCTCGGCAGGATTAAAAGTCAAAGTGGAGATTTTTGCTCTTCCTTTCAGGCCCCGAGGAGGCGAGGAGCTCTCCCGCCCACCGGTGCCTCTTTTCAAACATCGTGCCGAGGATCACATCTACTTGTAGGTGCGAGTGAAGTTGTCGTGAACCTGGCGGTCCGGATCGATGACCCCTTCTGTCAGTGTAGCTACACCGCGCCATTTTGGAATACAAGCCTGGAGTGATGTCTCTGACCGCTGCGATTTTTCTCAAGCGGGGTCACTTGTGTATGTAGACAAACATTTTTGGTCTATGACTATATAGCAAATCCTTTTTTTTTTTTTTTTCCAGACAGTGAATAGGCCTTGGATCGATTCTTATCTTTCTGAGTCATGTGCAGATAGTAGCCTACAGGTTAAAGAAAAAAATAACTTACTTGTGTCCTGTGTGGCCGTACTAGGGGGATCTAGGAGGAGAAATGAATGAATAACACACTCTTCCTTTCCCTCACAGTGAAGATGCCCTTGAGCTGGTACCTATAGCCTTTAATTGGTCCACTAGTGTCCATTAGCAGTGGATAGTGGCTGCACTGGCTGGGCAGTTCCCTGGTGTGGATTTATTTGACTGTATGAATGTGAAACAGCGCTATTATGAAAAATAAATATATATATATATACATGCATGCTCAGAAAAAAAAAGCCTTCCCAGGATAAACAAATGCAAGAAAAACTCATTGTAGAAACCGTGCAGGTCTAAAGATCAGCTTGTTTCAGCACGAGCAGATGTTCGCCTGGCTTTATCAGAGACTTCACTTAATCTGTCTCCTCGCCTCTCTCCCATCTTTTTGTTCCATTTCATCCATTTTAATTCCTTTTTATTTCATTTGAACTAATCTGCCTCATATTACAGATAGGGTACCTTTGATAGGTATCCTATTGATTCCTCCGAGAACAATGGAGGGTCTTCTCTTTTTTCCACAGCCTCTCATCAGCAGTCCACAGTAGCAGGCCGCACTGCTGAATAATAACACGCACACACACACACACACACACTCTCCCATACACACACATGCACATATTTCTCTGCTGAATGATAAAGCAGAGGATGATATGATTATGAGTTGTCCCCCTGTGACCTTCTCATTTGCGATTTATTGACTGCATTCTGTCTGGCCTGGCTCTTTTTTCCTTTTTTAAAAAACTGTACCTATTCACTTTCTCTCCGTCGGGAGCATTTGTAAACTTGTTTAGCAAGCAGCAATTTGCAAAGGCCTACCACCTCAAAACGTCCCAAGTACCACCTCAGAGCTTCACTTTTTTTTTTTTTTTTTTTTTTTTTTTTTTACCACCAAGGCCTACCAGCTAAGCATTTATGAAGTTTTCAGGGTGAATTTCTAACACTTTTAAGGACGTTTTACACTTCTCAAGGACTAGTTCTTGCCAGTAGTTTTGGCATTCTAGAGAGGTTGTTTGAGCTGAAATCTGCTGAATTTTAGAAGTAGCCTTGGGGAGACATCACCAGGCCTCCGCTGCTTGTCTCTGTGGTCCTCACGTCAAAACAGGAGCCTAAACTCAAAAAGAATTATCAAACAGAAATGCATGTCTTACAGAGCAACGATGGAGAAATTTAAAGACCATAGCTGTAAGGGCTTTTTTTTTTTTTTTTTAAATGTGCATAAGAAAGATCAGTCTATGAACATTCATCTGCCCAGATGCATAAAGCATCACAAGTTCAAGAATCATTCTCAAGTGCTCAAATTCTGTGAAAAGTCTTGGAGTGGGAGGGGGGGCGTATCCTAATTTTAGTGCATTGCATTAGTGTCAGCATAATTCAAGTTTTTGCCTTAAGATTTCAAAAGGAGGAAAAGTTTACTACCATGGCCTGGCTGAACAGATTTGAGTGGTGGGAGGGTGCTGAATGAGTGATAGATGTCAGTGCCACATTAAACCGCAAAGGACAGCTATCCGTGTGAGTTAGCAGCCTAGCCGCCTGCCAGCTGGATCTCAAGTGACTAACTAAATGAGAGTTTAGGCTTCCTTAGCAGGCCTATAAGCACAAGAAGCAGTGGAATTAATGTGAGAGCATAAATTAAAGCACAACACCCACATCCAAACTAGGCTAATGCATGATAAAACAGCACTATTCCCCCTATAGGCTATAAAAATGCATCAGAAAGCACCCTTTTAAAGCCCCTGTATTTAGAATATTAATCTCAATATATCATTAGTGCGCCTGCTCCGGCAAGTCACATGCATACTCCCTTATTTACGTCTTTATTCTTTATGCTAATTCAGCTGTTTAAAATACTCCAGATACTGTTACTGCCGCTGTTACCACTGTGTTAGGCATTATTATCTTTTGTTCAGTGCGTTTCTAACCACAGGTCTTTTGGCTAAAAGACTTCTCAGGCTCCAAATAATGCAAATCTAATAGCATTCAAAGCCTTTCAAGTGAATCCCATTTTGTGAGTTGTCAACCTGAAGCGAGCACACACATTTTCCTCAGAAAACCCCTTTTTAACCCTTTTTAGTCCCACTTTGGAAGGGATTTAGGACTTCCAATGAATATATAACCCAAAGAAATGAGAGGAATGGAAGCACCTTGCAAAAAAAATCAGTATCTATCTTATACTCTTTAAAACATCTATGCAGAAAGTGTGTAGTTCATACATGCAGACATCCATCTATGCAACACATTCCCAGTCAGCACTCTTACTACCTGAGGAAAAATACTAACCCAAAATTAATTGCATAGGCCTTAAAAAAAAATCCAAACCTGACACATAGAAAGTGTTGACAGCTCAATCTAGTGGTTCGCTAAAATATCCACCAGCAAAATTATCTGCAATTCTATATACACAGATTAGTGATCCCAATAACAAACATATATTAGTTGGTACAAATCCTGTGCATGCAAGAATTTAAGGTAAGCACAATGTTATAAACGAATGTAAATCTTGATATATTCCATATCCTCGGTCCTTTTGCAGCATCTGGCATAAAATACTATCACCGACATCAGGAAACCCCTTGGAGTTTTTTCTACAGGAAACTCAAGGCATTATGAAGACAGAGTAGAGTAGTTGAAGAAATTAGCTGATAGTTGATAAGAAGGCCACAGAGGCGTCACGTCTGATCAGATTTCCAAAAGCAGGGCAATATTAGAGAAATTTCAGTGCTTCCTGCAGTCAAAGGAATGTCTGTGATTACAATGGGAGATTCTGCAGAGGCTGAGTTGGACTGGTGGCAATGCGTTGGCTCATCATTTTTTGGACGTTGCATGGGATGTGAAGGGGCAGGTGCCAGATGGTGTACAGGAGAGCCCTTACACTGCAGACTCAAAGAATCTGGTGACATGGCTAACTGTGCTCAGCTCAAAGACATGGACATCCATGGGGAAATTTTATTTGGCCGTGCTCTGCTCACACACACTTCTGGTCAGAAAATGTTGAGTGACTTTGTAAGAGAGAATAGGATTGACCGGGCACAGCGCTGTGTGCATGTGTAGCGGGGTCACTGACAGGCGACTGAGGCGGTCTCATTACCAGGGGCCAAGATGTGGCTCCTGCTGCTGTGTGGATTCACTGCATAATACATCGACAGGCCTTGGCCGCCAACAAAATGCCAGAGGAGCTCTGTGCTGGCCTAAATGATGCTGTCAAGATTGTCAGCCTGATCAAGGCACACACCCTAAATGCACGTCTATTAACCATCCTGTGTGAGGAAATGGGGGCACACCACCAACAGCTGCCTCTGCACACAGAAATCTACTGTCTGTCTTGTGGCAAGGTCCTGCCACGCCTCTGGAATTTGCACAAAATCCTGCTTTTCCTCTCAGACGCCAGCTCCCCACTGCTCCAGCACATGCGAGATATGAACTGTATGGCCATGCTGGCCTATATTTTTGATCGCATGAATGCACTTAATGCATCTTTGCAACGAAATGAGTGCAATCTGGGGGATTTTGGCACATGAGTGGATATCTGCATTCAGAAATAAGCTGGACCTGTGGGATATCCATATGGAGCAGGGGTCCATAGGAATGCTTCACCCCCTTGGAGGAATTCATATAGCAGGCAGATCTGTCACTGGTCACCGATCCAATGTATGTTCACTGAGCAGCTCAGAGAGGGTGTGTTAGCAGTTGGCAAATAATTTTGTACAGGAGAGAGATGAAGGCTTGTTGGATTCACAATTGTAGGCAATGACTGGGTGATGCAGCAGAAGATTTCAGCAAGTTTCCACTGGAAAATGGAAGAACAAAGAACCAATTCCTGAGGTTGTTTATGTTATTGTCATCTGAAAGGAGTTCCACAGCATCAGACATTGATAACCCAGGCTTTAAGCTGATTCTGCTGTTACAGGCTTTATGGACTTTGTGTTTGTGGTTTATTGTTCTCTGGATTTAAGTCTGATATTTTTTTTCCCCCCTCTCACTCCTAGCTCTTATTTCCCTAGTGTTTCTCATATCTTAGTCTGCTGTGTTCATTTTGTCCCTACTGTTCTTCCATAGTCTTGTCATCTTGTTCATCCACACACCTGCCATGTGTTGTCTCATTAGCCCCGCCCCCTGTGTTGCCTGTCCTCGTTGTGTTTCAGCCAATCATCTCTTCCCTCCAGTCTTGTGTCCCTCCCCTCCTCCAAGTGTGTTTTCCTTGCCAGATTCCTGAGTCTCCGTCTTCCTGAGTTCCTGTGTGCAACCTGCCATTAGTGGATATTAAATATGATCAACTCAAGCCTTGAATTTGTCATCAATCTCTAAAGCTACATTTTAAAAGGGAGGCCTGCACAGTGCTGCCTGCTGCAGTGTTGTGTGATCTAGAGTGCAATGGAACAGATTCCCTTTCTGTCAAAACAGTTTTTCTATCATCTACTGTCTCTGATCATTGTTTCTGATCTGTGCTGCATGTATGCTGCAATTCAAATTCAGAAGCCTACCTCTAAATATATATATTTTTTTAAAACCAAGCCGAATTTAGGTGATGTTTTATACAGTTGAATACAATTCCTGTTTGGAAGGCCTGGGAGACACCACAACCCATCTGCCGAGGCTATAAAAAGAGAAATATTTGTCACTATCTTTTTTTTTTTTTTTTTTTTAAGATGCCTGCTACATTTTGGAGCTGTGTTCTGTGGCCTATTTGCATAGCATAATAGTTCACCTGGGAGACACCTGGGAGACACTGGTTCAAATGCAATGCACTGCATCCCGCCAGTCTTCCCATTTCTGCACAAAAGCCTAGAGTTGAAGTTTTCTCACATCAGACAACAAGGCATTTGCATTTTAACAGAGTGTGGATGCAGGTTTAAATTTTAGATTCGTTCAGTGTTCTTAGGGGCATACAGTTTTGTGAATAGCAAGGCACAATCACAACTGAAGCAAATAGAGAAGAATATGCTGCCTTTCAGTACATACAGGTTAACATTTGGACATTGCATATCCTAGGTGAGGAGATTGTTTACCTTCATAGTCATGGAGTTAATTCCAAAAAAAAATCTTAGCCAGTATGTTTCACAATTTGAATTCAAAGATGCCGGCATTACTACCTGAGTTAACCTACTATGATCACTTCTGCTATAAGGAACCTGGATGTGTGAATTAGACATAGCCCACCAAGGGCCACACTTTGCCATCTCCAATTGAAATAACCCTTTTCACTGTGAATTTTGACGACAAAAATAAATGTGAATCCAGGTGACTGTGACGTACATTTAAAGGCCAAACGTGTGGATCCCATACCGTTTACAACCTCATCCTCGTCTTGATCCATTTGTCAGTGCGCGATCACACCATGACAGGCGCATAATTGGAAATTTAATTCATTTATTAAAGAAAAAGAGTGGCAATGAATCATTTGGTCACCGTGGGACTCAATGACCAACCTGCAGAACCAATGGGGAAATCGATTCTGGCAGTTGGCTGAAAATTAGCGATCATGAACACTAATGAAAAAGCACGGATGCTTGAGGACCGCTGTTGCTCGTTTTGAGTGAACTTTAAATGCGCCGACGGTGTGATCTGTCTCACTGTGTGTTACATAAGAGGAAAGCAACGGCGCTGATTTATTGAGGTGTAAACAGACAGCGAGTCTTGCAAAACATACTGTTGTCTTTACAAGCCCAGGGCTACATGCACTTTAAAGTGTCAAGATTTGTTTTTCTTATTAGCAGCATCAAGTGTTAATTCATTAATTGTCCTAGTGTGCCTGCCTGGCTGGATATCTGTCTACATCGCTCTCAGTGTTTGTCAGTAATTATTTATTTTGCCTCTCCAAAAAAGTGGACAGAAACAGGACTCCAACAGAGAACATTCGCCTGACATTCATGTTTGTTTGTCTAGCCCACTTTCATTTTTCCTCTTCATATTCTTTTCTTCCCTTTTTTATTGTTTTTTTTTTGTTTTTGTTTTTACATCCCGCCATCCTCACAGTGTTGTCAAAATGCTGGGTGAGTGGGTGTGTTTGTAAGTGGGAGTGCGGGTGAGAGGCCCTCTGCTTTCGACATGATTGCAATCCAAAAAGAGTACGAGCAAAACAACAGGTTGTCTGGATGTCAAACACTGGTGCTTCGTGCCCTTTCGCGCTGTTTTTAGGTCATACCATTTTGTTTTTTTTGTTGTTTTTTTTTCCCCCGAAAATGAATATTACAGCAGTGAGTCTTGTGCTATGTGGGATAATTATAGCCATATCATGGATAGCCGCTAAATACTTTTCTGTTGTTGGACCTGGCGGCAGTGTTCAAAATGACCAGCCACGCCGAGGTAATGTGCTTTTGAGTTCATGTAATTAACTTGACAAAACAGTGCAAGTAGTTGATGAATTCTGACACCCACTTGCCACAGTAGTGGTTAATGTCAGGCTCAGTTTCCTTCCCTGGCTGCTATTATGATATATACAGCTCTAACTTTTTTTTTTTTTTTTTTTTTTTTTTTTGGATTTGGTGTGTTGCCCATTTTCTAATCAGCGAGTGCATCATCATGAAAGTTTCTCCAATATTCTCACCTCAATACTTTCATTCGCAAAAAATAAAAAAAATAAAACAATGTTTGGAGACGGAATAAATTTGATTTACTTTGACTGGCAACCGAGGGCTCTGATAATTGTGGCTTATTGCACTTTTCTCTCTTCTGGTTCCTCACAAACCAGCCTGCTGTTGCTTGACCTGCTGTTATTGCCTTCTCGCGGCTATTTTTTTGTGTATTTGGTTACAAGGTTATGAAAGTTCATAATAGAAGTTCTCATAACATTTCCGTGCCACAGACCTGGCCACAGCCAGTTTCACTGTAACTATGGAATAGCATAAGGAGGAATGGATTTGAGAACATTTTTTCTTATCATTTCTACTGTGTATCTGCACAGTGGTGGCACAGTAAAAGGGGTGACTCACTACACTTTAAGAGGGAAAAAAATCAGTAAATGGCTCCTCATATGTATACATATATATATATATATATATATATATATATATATATATATATATTTGTTTTTTTTTTTTCACAAACATGAAAAAGTAGATGCCATTATATGCTAAATTACTTATTTTCTTTTTGATAGGGAGGCCTTAATTTGCAGCCCACGTCGTGTACAAGATTTGCATTTGACATGAACAATGCAGTGCTAGTAAAGCGTATCTGTCATTTTGCGATGGAAAACACATTGCTTTGCTTCATACATCCACATGCATTTATGAACAATGACTCATCTGAGCATTCGCTAAACCCACAAAGAGTTCTCCATCTCCCTCTTTCAGTTTTTCTTTTCTTTCTCTTGTCGATGTGGTTTCCATCTACTTTATTTTCCATATCACTTCTATTCGCCCCTTTCTAATCATTTCATCATAAAAAGGGAAGACTCTTACCCGGAGTGTTGCTTTTGAATGTCATATTATTGTGCGTTTTCTCAGCTGTGGCAACCTTGGAAATCCATATGGATTGAGAAAAATAGAGGGTTTTTTTTGTATGTGCTGCTTTTACCATCCATTTCAAAGCTCAAAAAAATGCACTGCATTCTTCGCCTTTTGCTCCTATTTATATTTGTTTCTCTGTGCATCTTTGTGCATCTTTGTGCATCGCAACGGAGCAGACAATAGCTTGCTCTTGGGTATCAAATAAGTTAAAACACAATTGAAATGAAAAAAAAAATAATATGTGAAATACATGTAGAGCACACCGTCAGGAGGAATATAATATCTGACGGATATTACACTCCAGAGATGATCATGACAGTTGATATTTGGAGCCGGGATTCTTACATAAAGTGTCTCTTTTTGATGTCCCAAGTTAAATCTCTTGAACCTTATAAATGCAAACCCATAGATTATTATTTTAATAGTATGTGGACAGCCCAAGGTTTCCAAAGATGCCAAATATGCCCTGCATTCGCTGTAATGATGCAGCCATAAAACAATCACATCTTGGGTTTGAATATTTGAAACTTTCAATTTGAAATATTCAAACTTGAGAGTTTTGTGCAGTCTAGAGGAACATGCATGGAGAAGAAGTGGGCCTGGGAAAAGTCATGCACCGAAATTATGAAAATGCTAAAATTGCAATGCTTAAATTGAAATAAAACTGTCAGTTGGGATTTTGTTTGAAGTTTTAGAGGGGAAAAAAAATCCACTTTCCCACTGTAAAACATCATCAAACTGTGATGTTCAATGCATTCCAGGAGTTATTTTGTCATCGTGTGTCACAATTTCCCTCCAGTCTGCCTTGTCTACTTCTAGCTAGTGATTTTCCATTTCCGAGAATGCCTGTCAACAGCCCCCAGTTGCATTGCATTTTGGTCTATTGAGGTAACTGTTGGAGGCAAAATTGGTACCTCAGCCTCCTCTATGATGCACAGTTGAATGGTCTGTGTCCAAGACGAGCGCTTTGTGAATGACAGTGCAAAGGGAGACCGGAGTCTATCTGTATTCACCAGTGGATCATGCTCGAGCCAGATGGCGGTGTGCTGCATTGAAACCATTCGGGGCCCTCTTCATCATTTGGCACCACAACAAACACCGATACTTTGAGACCGTTTCTGAAAAGGCAAAAGCCGATGCAGACCTTTTGAGCGCATACCACAGCGGGGAATGTATTGACATCAATCCATCAAACTTTATTCACCTGCTTCATTAGACAGGGCTGTGTCAAAACAAACTTTGATATCTCACTCTGTTGGAGCATGTCTGACAGCCTGGCAGCTCTATTAGGTTTTTGTTTAATCAATAAGAGAAAAGGTAAAATACACCAAGTAGATAGTGTGTGCATGTGTGTGAACCTACACTATATTACCAAAAGTATTCGCTCACCCATTCAAATGATCAGAATCAGGTGTCCTAATCACTTGGCCTGGCCACAGGTGTATAAAATCAAGCACTCAGGCATGCAGACTGTGAAACAAGACATTTGTGAAAGAATGGGCCGCTCTCAGGAGCTCAGTGAATTCCAGCGTGGAACTGTCATAGGATGCCACCTGTGCAACAAATCCAGTCGTGAAATTTCCTCGCTCCTAAATATTCCACAGTCAACTGTCAGCTCTATTATAACAAAATGGAAGCGTTTGGGAACAACAGCAACTCAGCCATGAAGTGGTAGGCCACGTAAAGTGACGGAGAGGGGTCAGCGGATGCTGAAGCGCATAGTGCAAAGAGGTCGCCGACTTTCTGCACAGTCAATTGCTACAGAGCTACAAACTTCATGTGACCTTCAGATTAGCCCAAGTACAGTACGCAGAGAGCTTCATGGAATGGGTTTCCATGGCCGAGCAGCTGCAGCCAAGCCACACATCACCAAGTGCAATGCAAAGCGTCGGATGCAATGGTGTAAAGCACGCCGCCACTGGCCTCTAGAGCAGTGGAGACGCGTTCTCTGGAGTGATGAATCACGCTTTTCCATCTGGCAATCTGATGGACGAGTCTGGGTTTGGAGGTTGCCAGGAGAACGGTACATTTCAGACTGCATTGTGCCGACTGTGAAATTTGGTGGAGGAGGAATTATGGTGTGGGGTTGTTTTTCAGGAGCTGGGCTTGGCCCCTTAGTTCCAGTGAAAGGAACTTTGAATGCTTCAGGATACCAAAACATTTTGGACAATTCCATGCTCCCAACCTTGTGGGAACAGTTTGGAGCGGGCCCCTTCCTCTTCCAACATGACTGTGCACCAGTGCACAAAGCAAGGTCCATAAAGACATGGATGACAGAGTCTGGTGTGGATGAACTTGACTGGCCTGCACAGAGTCCTGACCTGAACCCGATAGAACACCTTTGGGATGAATTAGAGCGGAGACTGAGAGCCAGGCCTTCTCGACCAACATCAGTGTGTGACCTCACCAATGCACTTTTGGAAGAATGGTCAAAAATTCCTATAAACACTCTCCTCAACCTTGTGGACAGTCTTCCCAGAAGAGTTGAAGCTGTAATAGCTGCAAAAGGTGGACCGACATCATATTGAACTCTATGGGTTAGGAATGGGATGGCACTTCAGTTCATAGTATGAGTAAAGGCAGGTGAGCGAATACTTTTGGTAATATAGTGTATATAAGCATGTTTCGAGCCTATGTGAATGTGGGTAACATGGGTGCAAGCACAGGTTGGCATATTTAAGTCTGTGGTGGCATGTTGTATAAGTGTTTATATGTGTGTGTGTGTGTGTGTGTGTGTGTTGCCAGAGCGGGGCTGAGGTGAGCAACAGCTTGCTGCAGTGCTGTCACCACGCCAGCATTAGTCTGCATTATTTATCCGCCTGCAGACTGATCCAGAGAAAGGCATAACCATAGCAACCAGGGCCACGCACACACAGGCTCACACTCACACGCACACACCGTGCAACTGTGCAGAGGGACGTCAGTTATCCTGGCATTGCACCGATGGCGGTCGCCGGTGCTGGCTCCATCTCAAAATTCATATGTTTCGGTGATTCTCCCACACTTTGGTTGTCAAAGAGCGAGAAATGAAAGGCTTTTGAAGCTCGGCGAGAGCTGTATCTTCCCATGCAGAGGGCATTCTGGCTGCCCTCTCCCTAGATCTGAAAGACTTTGGTGTGAAACAAACAGCAAAGAGGAGTTTTTTTGGAGGTTGGTAATGTCACAGGAGTCAATGTTGCTGGCAGACCCACAAACGCGAGGTTGCAGCTCTATTCCACAGTGCCGAACCTTTTTCCCACTCATGCTGCCACTGGTTTCTAATTGCAGAAAAGGAGTTTGTGAAGGCTGCTGCGCTGATGGACGGGATCCTCAAGTGTGTCACGCAGGTGAAGACTCAAACCGTTCTTAGTGCAATGAGTTAACCCCATGAGTTCCCTTAAATTTCCCTTAAAGTGGCAACAAAGTTGGAAAAAACATGTTTTTTTTTCCACAGTGATGTGTCAGAGATATCTGTGTATTTGCTGGTTGCAAGGCTTTTTTTAAAAAAAGCTGCGTCACACTTGTACTGAGTTAAATATTCACTCAACATGAAAGCAGAGTCATATTGTGATAATATGGTGATGCTGGTAACATCAGGGCACACAATTCTGCCACCTAAACTGATCATAACATGCACATTTTTACAAAAAAAAAATTAAACATGACACATCTGAAGCAATGCTATTTTAAGTTTTCCGAGTTTTCTTTGACATCACATCTAACACTGATTCAGTGGAATGAACTTTAACATGCTTATAACACCTTGAAAAAATAAAATGCAAGGTAGTTGATGTCATAAATCCATGCGAAATGTTGTAAAATCACACTATTACACTAAATCGGTGATTATTATATTGCAAGGGGTGTTTTTTTTTTTGAATACTGATGTAATAATAATGACATAATACATCTCATAAGCATAAGAGGATGTAGGTTGGATTATTACACCATCAGTCAATATTATCATCACTAAAAGTGTTACAAAGTTCATAATGTAATTATTGCCCGTTGATGTAATAATGCAAAGTTGTAATATTAAAAAAAACACATTAGGTTTTGTCTGTTTACACTTTTGACTCATTTGGAGGTACAATTTCATTACATTTGGACAGGCTATCACATTATGCGACAGTCATTACATTATCAGTTGCCACAATCCTAATTTCAGCAGAGGATCAGTGCTTTAATACACACATTTTGGCGGTGTTATTACCACAAATCTAAAGTGAGATCAGTATTTAAAACAGTTTAAGTTTTCAAATGATCACGAAGCGGGGCGATATTAAAAAGAAGGATGAAGTAAACAACCAAACAAGGGAGCGCCGGCAGCCACAGAGCGAGCGGCATCAGAGGTACGGAAACTTTGAGCATGAAAGACAGCGAGTGTCCTAGATCAGCAGTCTCAGGGCTTTGTACTTTGTAGGGGGAAAAAAGCATTATCCTTTCCCTGATATAGCATTTGACAGCCTTTATTTTGTTGTGTAATGATGATGGAGCCAGAAATGTAAACCTCTAATTTGGCTTCAAGGAGGCTCTTTTCTCCCTCTCAGCTGCCTTCAAGCTAAGAGCTGCGGTTTGGACTTATAGCAGTTTTAGATGAAACAAGTTCAGGTCATCTGCACACCCAATATTATTTATTTCAACTGTTTACTGGCTTTTTTTCCCCCCTTAACTGAGAACAGAGAAGGCAATATCATAGTCGTTTCACATATATATTCTGCAGCAATGTGTTTCCCCCTCCTTTTTTTTTTTTTTAACACAGCAAGCTGACTGAAAACACATTCTTATTCACAGCAGTAGCCTGGGGGAAGTAGGCATTTGACAATAAGGGAGGGGAAGGAAGAGCATCGCTGGCTTCCCTTCATTTCATACTACCTTGTTCATTCAAACCTAAAGACCTTATGAGGCGTAATGAGGGAAAAATACAGCAGAATGTTATCAGTATTCATCACGCATCAATATTTTTTATTACTATTACTTTTTTAATGTCTTTATTCATTTTGTGTACAAACAGAAAAAGTAGCTATTATCATCAGACATAAGGAGTTGCACATTTTTTTTTATCCCTATTTTATTTCATAGTGCGATTTCCCCACCTTACCGACAGTCCCACCCACCTACCCATCCCTTCTTTGGTCAACCCCCCTCCAGACTTTTCACCCTGGAAAGTAAGGCTGAAATCACACAGGAGTATTATTATTAAAAATGAAAACGTCTGACATTCAAGCATCCAGCGTTGGCAAAATGAAGACAGTGCCACACATCACGCTCCCAGACACCCTCCATTTCCGAACACACACCTCTGTCTTTAGCGCCTCCGCTGATAGCCGGTGTTTTCGCTCTTCACTCGTGACGAGAGCTTTGTGATCACTGTGATTTCGCCGCGGCAGAGGGAAGAGACGTGAAAACGAAGCAAATAAAAAAACGTGAAGACGACGCGCGAGGATGCAAGACTTGAAAATGGACGGAAACATTGCAGCAGATGTGAGGCCACCACCATGATGTGTTGGACATGACCAGTTGTGCAAACAAAGTCATTAAAGATGCCCCCCTGTGACCTCATGATGTAATTAATTCACAGTTTCTGAAACGGTTCATTTCAGAAAGTGATATGTGAATATTCCACCAATCACACTGACTACATTTACACGCACAAGATACTCTGTCTTTTTCCCTTATTCTGAAAAAGACTGTGTTCCTACTAAGCTGTTTATATGGTGTAAAGAAAATGACTATGCTACTAATATTTCCATTTACATTCAGCCGTGCACACTGCGACTTGTTTGACCATGTAAACACAGCATCCCTCTTTCATTCATTCAACCACTTAACTGGAAAGGTTAGGATAGTTGCACATATCCAGAAATGTGTTAATATCAAAGTCTTACATAATATGTAAAAGTAGACGTGTTTCTCTTTCTGACCAGAAAGTGGGCTTTTATTTTGGTAATGCATCTTTACCCCAGCCTTGCAAACGGTTGGCTATCTGGCTTCTTTCCACACATAGGGTTTTTACTGCAGTGAAACCCCCAATTGAGATGCATAGTCTGAATGTACTGAATACATGACCAAAGAATAAATTTAAAGAAATTTCGGCATATCCCTCATGTCCTCATCATAAAAATGCTATATTTAGAAAAAGGCCTCATTATGACCCGTATCAAATTGGGAATACTGTCATATTCTGAACAATGGAAAAATGTGTGTGCATGTGTTGCCAACTGGAATATACTGTGTCTATATATGTTTTAAAAAAATTACAGTAGAGTACAGTAGGACAGTACAGTGAATATTTTATTTCATTATCATTATTTTGCCATCCATTTCATTATATAATTTATTTTGTATTATTTTTGCAAACTCAGAGCAAGTTGATTAGAATGTGTACTGTCGCTTTAAGAACTTGGCTCCCCTACGCGGCTTCACTATGCGCTTTGTTGTTGTTCTGTATGTACCTGAGAGGTAAGCACTTGAAGTCCGGTTGCTTCACGAAAAGAGAGAAAAAAAGGAAAAGCACCGGGGAAGAATAAAGTTGCCAAACTAGAAACATTTTCCTGTCACGTTTTTCAAGGGGGCAACATAAATTTGGTGTTTCCGCCCGGTTTTCCACCATTTTTCGTCACGAAGCAACGCAACGAGAGGGACTCACGGTGCTGGCTAGCCAAAAGGTCTACTCGCCTAGCATGCTAACGTAGCTCCAACTTACAACAGCTGAACCTCGCGGAACGGAGGGACAAAAGGTAACAATTCAACCATGCTCAATCCAGAGAAAATGTCGCCTGAATGGGAAAGTTTGCTGGGAGAGATAGAAGAAAATTTACCTTTGCTTACAGAAATGGAGTTAAATGAGGTATGTGAATCTCTTGGCTTAACTGTGGATGAAAGTGAAAGACACACACCTCGCAAGCTGAGAAGACTTATTCTGCAGCACCTAGAAGGAGAAAATGTGGTGTCACTGGAGGATGATGGGCTATCAATATTGCTAAGTATAAAAGACAGTATATTAACAATGATAAGTAAACAAGAGGCTGGTAATGCGGCCGTCCGCGGCCACCCGGTGGCGTCAGATGGTATTGCACCCAGTGAAGAAAATGAAAAGAATGCAGACCAGAGTGGTGCAGAGCCCTCCATTGCCCCTGTAAGAAGTCAGGCTATCCACCCATTGTATAAAAGAGACCTGAAAATAATAGGGCAAATAGGAGAATCTAACCAAAAAGACAAACTGAGCTACGCCAGTCTTGAGAGACAAATCCAGAGGGCTCTACAGAAGGGGTACGATGAAGGTGAGATAGTGGAAGCCATTATTCAAGCCATTGTGCCCGGGATAAAATTAAGGAGTTACCTGGAAAGTAGAACTAGCTTGACATTGCCTGCCCTGAAACAGATCCTAAGGACTCATTACATTGAAAAAGATGCCACAGAGCTGTACCACTCACTGACTCGTTTAGTCCAGGACCCTAAGGAGACACCCATACAGTTCTTAGTGCGGGCCATGGACCTGAGGCAGCAAATCCTCTTTGCATCAGAAAGAGCACAGGCTGGATTGAAATACAGTGCTGAGCTAATCCAAAACCAGTTTCTCCAGACAGTCATGACTGGCCTCCATGATGATGCTATCCGTGCAGACCTGAAACAATTCTTGCAAGATCCCCTGATACAGGATGAGGTTCTTTTGGAGAGAATGAATGCTGCTTACAGTCTGGAAATGGAAAGGAAAAATAAACTGTCAGCCGCAACAAGAAGCAGAACAGTGAAAGTAGCAGCTGTAAACGATGAGGAATCTGACGAACCTGAAAAAGATAGTCATTCTAAGGCAGAGCAAAGTAAAACTAAACAAAACAAGTCAATCAAACGTGACACCCTGATGGAAAAGATGGATGAAGGTAACAAAACAATATGTGAAGCCATCCAAAGCCTTACCACCCAGATAGCAAGCCTTACCCAGACTCCTCTTCCCAGCGCCACCAAGTCAACTGAGCGGCCTATGAAAAGACATCAGCCACAGTACCGCACAACATATGCCCGAAGGTGCCAACAGTGTGAAACATTCAACCCTGGTGGGAAGTGTGACCACTGTTATAAGTGTGGCAGCAGTGAGCATTGGGCAGCGGGCTGCCGGAAAAAGACCCTGACCACAGCTACTACAAACAAAATTGAAATTGTGTCCCCCACTAAAGTTAAGGCAGACCCAGCAAATCTGTTTAACATCACAGCACCTCTCACTGGGAAGCAACAGAAGACGGCCAGACTTGTGGGGAAGAGATGTGTAGTCCGAGGCTCCCTGGGAGGCGTGAGTACATCAGTACTGTGGGACACCGGTTCCCAAGTGTCCATTGTTGGCAGTGGTTGGAAGAGAAAACACTTACCGGATGTTGAGGTGAGACCTGTTGAGGAGCTGCTTGAAGAAGGAAAGTTGGACCTCTCCGCTGCTAATGGAACAGACATTCCGTACGAAGGATGGATTGGAGTCGAGTTCACCCTTTCTAAGGATGCGGTGGCTGGGATGAGCGAGAAACCCGTCCTTGTGCCACTCCTGATCGCCAGTGATGACCTTGAGCGCCCCATCATTGGGTTTAATGTAATTGAGGAGCTGGCACAGAGAGACCTAACTGAAGAAAAGGGCCAGATGGTGCAAACCCTGTGTTCAGCGCTGGAGGTAGGATGGAAAAGAGCAAGAGCAGTTCTTTCAGTCCTGAGGAAGCAAAAATCTGACAGTGACCCCCACATAGCCAGACTAGGAAGACAACCAGTCACCATCCCAAAACATGAACGAGTGAAGGTAGTGTGCGGGAGACTGAATAAAAGGATAATAAGTGACTCACATGTAATCCTAGAGCCGAATCAAGATGAGCCATGGCCAACAGGACTGGCTGTGAGGGAACAGCTCATTCAGCTTCCAGAGGGAGACAATAAAAAAATAATAGTGACAGTTGAAAATACAACAGACAGTGACATCACACTGCATGGGCGGACGACACTCGGCTGGCTCCATGGTGTGGATGCTATATACCCACTGGAAAAGAAAATGGAAAGTGAGAAATCCCAATCAGCTGCCTGCAGTATTGAACCCCACACTGAACAGCCCAGCCCGGCGTCAGAAGAGGGGCCCTGGGATCCTCCAGTAGATTTAATGCATCTGCCAGAGGACCAACGACAGCGGGTGCAACAGATGCTCCGGGACGAGTGTGATGTGTTTGCGAGGGACGAGTGGGATACAGGATGCATCCCTGATCTGAAAATGAACATTACTCTGAAAGATAATGTCCCTGTCCAGAAAACATATAATGCAATCCCTCGACACCTCTACCAGGAAGTAAAAAAACACATACAAGACCTGCTGAATCAAGGATTGATTCAGGAATCACATTCCTCTTACTCGCCAGTGGTGTGTGTCAGAAAAAAGGATGGGAGTTTACGCTTGTGCGTCGACTACCGACAACTGAATGAGAAAACGCTGCCCGACCGTCATCCAATCCCCAGAATACAAGATGTCCTGGATAACCTGGGGGGCAATTCCTGGTTCACTGTGCTGGACCAGGGCAAAGCCTATCACCAGGGCTTTGTGAGTGAGAGCAGCAGACCGTACACCGCATTCATCACGCCATGGGGGCTATATGAATGGGTAAGAATCCCTTTTGGCCTCACAAACGCTCCAGCTACCTTTCAGCGCTATATGGAGGGATGTCTGCGGGACTTAAGGGACAAAGTTTGCATTCCTTACTTGGATGATGTGCTGGTGTTCAGCGAGGACTTTGAACAACATGTTGAAAATGTCAGAAAAGTACTTCAGCTTCAAAAGAAGTGTGGCATCAAGTTAAGACCAAAAAAATGTGACTTTTTCAAACGAGAAGTATGTTACATTGGACGTATCATCTCGGCGGAGGGATACAGAATGAACCCAAAAGAGACAGAGGCAGTGCAAGCTTTGAAGGAGGAGACACCGACCACTGTTCGTGAGGTCAGAAAACTGATGGGCTTCCTCAGTTATTACCGGCCCTTCATAGTGAACTTTGCCAGGAAAGCTAAGCCTCTCTATGCACTTTTAGCAAAATCACAGACTGAATGCAAAGGGAGTGCAAACAAAACTAAACGGGGCCGGCAAACAGCTCAACTCCCACCGTCCCATCCAGTTGAATGGACTGAAATCCACAGGGAGAGCCTGGAAAACATTGTGGACCAGCTGTCAAACCCACCCATCATGGCATATCCGGACTTGGAGAAACCATTCGTGCTTCATGTTGACGCCTCAGAGGATGGCTTAGGAGCGGTCTTGTATCAGCGTCAAGAGGGAACCCTGAAAGTGATTGCATATGGGTCTAGAACATTGACAAGCACAGAGAGAAATTACAAATTGCATTCTGGCAAATTGGAATTTCTAGCCCTAAAATGGGCCATCACAGAACGGTTTCGCCATTACCTGTTCCATGCGCCGCACTTCACTGTATACAGTGATAATAACCCACTGACATATGTCACCAAGACAGCAAAATTGAATGCCACAGGACACCGTTGGGTGGCTGAATTAGCAGACTACCGCTTCACACTCAAATACAGACCTGGATCAGCCAATCGGGATGCAGACTTCTTATCAAGGCGACCAGCACCCATCGAGGAAGTCATTCAGGAATGCACAGAGGAGTGCAAGCAGGATATCTTGCAGTCTATCGGAGAAGCCTTGAAGGTGGCAAAAAGAGAAGACTCCAACTGGATCTCAGCAGTAACCTGCAATGTTGACACGCTGCTTCGAGAAAACAGCATTATGGTGCCAATTCAGCCTTTGTCTGTGGGAGACATTAAAACTGCACAAAGTTCGGACCCAGTGATTGGCAGAGTGTTGGCCCTGAAGAAATGTCATGATCGCCTGAAACACAAAGACAAGCTGAGAGAAACCGTACCAGTGAGACAGCTGCTGAGAGAGTGGCCCCGCCTGCACGTGGATGAAGATGGGATATTGTGGAGAACAACAGTGTCCAAAACCCAGCTGGTAATTCCTGAGTCACTCAAACCTTGTATCTACACACACTTGCACGAAGAGATGGGACACTTAGGGGCTGACAGGATGGTTGCCCTAGCCAGACAACGGTGTTTCTGGCCCAAGATGAGAGAGGAAATGGAGCATCATGTGACCAAGGTGTGCTGCTGTGTTAAACAAAAAAAACCAAACAGAGCGACCCGGACACCCATACAGAGTATTGAAACATCTGCGCCGTTTGAGATGATCTCCATTGACTACCTGCATCTGGAGAAAAGCAGAGGTGGTGAAGAGTATATACTCGTTGTAGTTGATCATTTTACCAAATATGCCCAGGCATATGCAACCAAGAACAAGTCTGGTAAAACGGCAGCACGAAAGATCTTTGATGATTTTATCACTCGCTTTGGTTTTCCTTCAAAGATACATCATGACCAAGGAAGAGAGTTTGAGAACGATCTTTTCCACAAGCTGCAGAACTACAGCGGGATCAAACACTCACGTACGACTCCGTACCACCCTCAAGCAAATCCAGCAGAGCGCTTCAACCGAACACTGCTGAATATGCTGCGGACACTTACAGACATTGAGAAGGCATGCTGGAAGGAACACCTTAATAAAGTGGTCCATGCCTACAACTCAACTGTGCATGAGTCGACAGGCTTTTCACCATTTTTCTTGTTGTTTGGACGTGAACCAACTCTCCCCATCGACCTGATGTTTCCACAGAAAGGAGTGAAGGAGAAACGGTCACATGCTGGATATGTGGAGAAATGGAGAGAAACCATGCAAGAGGCATACGCCATAGCAATGAAAAACCTGAAAAAGGCAGCAGCTAAAGGACAGCAGAACTACAATCAGCGTGCATGGAGCTCTGTCCTTGAGCCTGGCGATCATGTCTTGGTAAGAAACCTGACCCCTAGGGGTGGGCCTGGGAAACTACGTAATTATTGGGAAGATCAGACATATGTGATCAAAGAGAGAAGAGGCTCGGACAGTCCAGTGTATGTGGTCGAACCGCTGGAAGGAAAAGGAAGGACACGTGTGTTACACCGGAATCTCCTCCTACCCTGTCCTTACTTGGTCGACAAGCCAAAACCCTGTGATCCACATCTGAAAAAGAAAAGAAGTACCAACAAAGACAGAACATCAAGGCAACTAACACAGGATGCCGACCTGAATGACACAGACAGTTCGGATGAAGAGGAACACAGTCTGTGGGTGGAAAGAACGCCAGGACCTCACCTTAATGCAGAAGCAGAGGTATTCCATCCCAGGACAGAAATACCAAGGAAGGAGCTTGGAAATGGACTGATAACTGATGAGTGTCATGAGGAGGAGCATGAACATATGAGACATAACACAGAAAACTCAGAAAATGAACAATCTGCATCATCAGGAGTGGAGGATGAGCAGGCGGAAGCTGAGGTGCAGAGGGAGAGACCAGCAAGGGTCAGAAGGCCAACACGGGTCTACACCTACAACCAACTAGGTCAGCCGACCTACCAAACAATAAGAGCCTGCTAAGTGGACACTGGGATAGAAGGATCTCCCGTGAACAGCAACGATCCTGCGACCAGATCGACACCTTGTATCCTTGCAGTTATACAGTAGTAGTTGTTAAAAAAAAGCATAACAAGTTAAATTGAAGTTCATGTTAAGTGTAAAAAAAAAAATTCATGGTGACATAGTAGAGTAAAAATGATATTCAACAGTCATATAAATAGAGATGAGTAAAATAAGTGGTTACTAAGTAGCTGAGTGTGTAAAACATGTATTTCATGACAGAGTATAACACTGAGATGTGTGTGTAGCATACCTGTTCGAGGTATTAGTCAGATTTGAGACATGGTAAAAAAAAAATGTGCAAAACATTACCTGAGGTGTATGTGGTAATTTCCTTGTCAGCACAGCCAGATTGGGAGGGCCCACCAATCTCGCTAAGGACTATTCACCTCTTAATACAAATGGACTGTGGAAATCTAGTCTTGTATTAATACCATGGGATGTATGAAAAAGAAAAAAAAAAAACAGAAATTAAGCATTGGCACTGAGAGTAACTTTAGCTCAGAGACTGTTGTAAAGTACTTATCTATGTCTTCATATTTCCATGTATTCTATTTCTTGTGAGAGACCATGTTAAAGTGTTAGTTATTATAGAAAAAGGAAAATGTTTGGTAACATTTTATTTTTTTTAGTGGGGGAGGGTGTTGCCAACTGGAATATACTGTGTCTATATATGTTTTAAAAAAATTACAGTAGAGTACAGTAGGACAGTACAGTGAATATTTTATTTCATTATCATTATTTTGCCATCCATTTCATTATATAATTTATTTTGTATTATTTTTGCAAACTCAGAGCAAGTTGATTAGAATGTGTACTGTCGCTTTAAGAACTTGGCTCCCCTACGCGGCTTCACTATGCGCTTTGTTGTTGTTCTGTATGTACCTGAGAGGTAAGCACTTGAAGTCCGGTTGCTTCACGAAAAGAGAGAAAAAAAGGAAAAGCACCGGGGAAGAATAAAGTTGCCAAACTAGAAACATTTTCCTGTCACGTTTTTCAAGGGGGCAACACATGTAAACACACTGAATCAGTCTTACATCAGCAGCAGTTTAATCAGGAACTCGACTGGTTGTTCCAGCTGTTTATTTATTACTAAATATTACTGCCATTTTACCAGGTAGGATTTGCTCTCAAGGCCTGATTGAAGTCACTGGATGGGGTGTGGTTACACCTGCTGCACAGGTGAGACACAATTTGATTGAGATTGTCATTGGTGGAGACTATCATACATCACTGAGCTGTATCAGGAAGACTTTTGAAAATGGCCGAGGCCCTGAAATCACTGGTGGGGGCTTTTATTGAAGTAGTTAAGGTCAGCACATATGTCTTCATAAATTGTCTTTTGCAAAAGCTGAGAGTTGACTAAAATGAGGACCTTTGAGACCAAACCATGGAATAGGCGCATCATTTATTGGTGAGGCTAATGATGAGAGCCAGGTAGACTCAATGTTCAGATGTGCTTGAGTTCTCGTGTCAGTGTGATTTTATTTTGAAAATGAACCCTGTATCCTAAAGCATTAAGGACTTATGGTAATTTCAAGACTTAATTTTGTTGATCACTTTTTCCTCATTGATATGCAAATACATGCAGCAAGAGGCAACCCAGTCTAATCAGATCATGTCCTCTGTTGAGGGAACCTGTAAGTATTTAGTTTCTATCATGTATTACTCTTGAGTTATTATGTTCGCGAGATTGTTTAGATACGCAGACAGACAGACACCACTGTGATGACATAATGTCCCACATGCCCTGTGCCGTGGCGGCTGGGCATAAAAAGGGGCTTTCATAAGGAGGATTTAGGAAGGAGAGATAAATCTCCTTTGCATTAGTTAACAAAACATGGTTGTGTTCAATTTTTGCACTGTTCCATTTAAAATGTCTTTTAAATGGGGCTTACACGGAGAACAGTCCACCAGGGGCACTTTTAGCACTGTTGAAAATGCTAATGAAATCAAGCTCCCCGTTTGGCCCAAACGTTGCTACACACCAAATATTATTGCTTCATTTATCATGCTGTACCTTTTACAGAGTATATATTTTCTCACAGGGTTTTCTGCTCTGTTTGGTGTCTACGTCTCATTCAGATGGAGAAAGTGACCGGTTGGGTTATTGCCAGTTTAATGTTGCATGAATCGTGGGCTTCGGTAATGGACGCTCTGCTGAAATGGTCCCGGCCAGACAAACCCATTCTGACAAACAGACCTTTTCCACTCATCTGCTGGGACACAGTGGCTAGGCACAAGGCTCGCCGTGGAGAGCGGACATCAGCCTTTTCGAGATGTCCTCCCCTGGGCGCGGGAGGTGATGTCGCTGTCTGCGGGGCACCCAGTTCATCCTGACACGAAAAAGTCATGCAAAGCTACCTCCTTCATCCTTGTGACATGCTCCATCGTCTCACTTCCTCGGCATGCCAGCGGTTCACTTCCTCTTTCCGTCACTTGCTGTTTATTTCCCCCTCCTTTTCTTTCTTTCTATCCCGGTGCCATCGTGAAATGACTCAGCCACTCGAAGGACCCATCTTTTTTCATTGTTTTCAAGTGTACCATTTTACTATAGATGTCTGCTTTGAATACGCAGTGGCGGTGTCAGTAAAAGCTGACAAGCATTCAGCGGTAGCTACGTTACATCAGGGAGACAGCTGTCTGCCGTGCAGAATGTATTTCTGTAGATTATTTGCACTTTAAAGTCACTGGGAGACACTCTTACATATCCTCAGTGGCCTTCCGAGTCGATGGCCCATCCGTCAAACATTCCCTTTTTTTTTTTTTTTTTTTGCTTCACTTTGTAGCAGAGCAGTAAGAATTGTTGAAAGAAGAGAAAAGAGGACAGAGTGTGTGGGTATTTGAGCAAGAGAGGATATCGATCCAGTACCTGCTGCGTGTTACATGTTCATTCAAGGTCAACACCATGTGACCTGATCCCACGCGGTAATTAAGGCATGTGACATGATCACACAAGAGCTCTGTTGACAGTATTGAACAGCGCAGTCATGTATAGCCGTGCATGGCTGAGCAAAACCCACCCGAGTTAAATTATTCATTCGAAAGCTTTGAATAGAGGATAAATAAAAGGGAAATAAAAGAGTAACAGAACCTTCCTGAAGTCTCCTCTGGGGAAAGCGTGGTATTATTCTCTTCTAAGACATACAATTTTCTACATTTCTTATTCCTTTAGAAAATATGCTTTTCTTAAACATAAAGAGGGCCCTGCTTGCCTTCAAGGAAAGAATAAAGTTAACTGGGTCTATAAGTACCCAACATGGCTCTGAAATTGCCCCAATTCAGTTTTCCTCCCAGTTGCTCTTATTGTGGTTTTTAATCAGTCCATATACTTACCAGACAATTAAACCTGGCCATATAATTGTCTTTATTGCCTCGTTCTCTAAATGTGAGAAGACCTCCCCCCAAGCTTGTAGGCTTTCATTAAATTAAACTAAACAATGTCCGGAAATGAATCAATCTGCATATAATATGAATCGTTTCTGTGTCATCGTCGACGCTTGACTATTGATCTCGACGTAATTACATTCTCCTCCAACTCCCCTCAGGAGTGGAGACGCGCAATTAGAGAGGACAGGTGACAGTGCCGAGCCGTGTAGCTCAATAAAAGACTCCTTCCATCGGGTAATTAAAAATCATAGCATGTCCTAAATGAGCAAAATCAAGGTTTCCTCCTTTTTCGTTTTCGCCTCCTCTTCTTTCACCGCCCCTAGAGCAAGCAGAGAAATGTTTGACTTTATTTGGAGCTAATTGACCAATTTCAGTCAGATAAAGGGTTGTTTTTCCCACCTGCTGCGAGATTGAAATTGTCCTCACAAGTCATTCTCCCTGGGGGTGGGACATTAGCAGTTGATCTAGAGCTTGCCAAGTAGTGCCAGAGACGACTATGGGAGTGTGGTAGAAGGAAAGAAAAGAAAAGAAAGAAAGAAGAAGGGGGGGAAAAAAAGAAACAGTTTTCTTGGTAAAAGGCACTTAGACCTTTTGCCTGTAGCAGAGTTGCAGTCCAGGCCTTTAAAATGCATAACCCATGATGCAAATCCGTGTACTTCAAACAGCGGTGTACTGACAAAAACAGCTTAAAAATAAGTCGAGGACTTTTTGAAATGTCACTTTGATGTCTCAACTATTTATATGGCCATCTACCCCGCATGACCACCATGACCGTCTATCACATTTTACTGCACATGTAAAATGGCTTTGAATTGCCAGTGGCATGTGTGATTGTTAAATGGCTTGGAATGACAGTTTGATTTACCCAGGACCTTTAAAAGTTTCAAGGTCAAGCGCTATCGGTGCATCAAACTCCAAAGATTGACACGCATGACTGAGCTATCTGGAGAAAATGGGCCAAATTATGTTGATGGCATTTGTATAGCATCGTCTCCCAATGCACACACCAATTTGCATGATGATCTTTTCAATATTGACTTTTAATAATTACTGTGTTACATCCAAGTCTGCGATTGCATGACAGCACCACAAAGGCTTGCAAGGAGAAAATGTCAGCGCATTCTCGGTAAACACAGCAAAGCTTTTGAATTAATGCAACGAGGAACAGAGCGAGAAATCCTTGCCCAAATCTCCCCACTTTTATTCAGTCGTTGTACAGGGTACATCTTCTCCCCACAGTCGGTCCCTTATCTCCTGTTCTCTGTATATCTCCCTCTCTTTTTTTCCCCCTTCTTCTCCAACAATAGAAGTGAAACAAATAAACCCACTTCTATGTCATGAAAGCAGGAGGAAGTAATTTGTGAGGAAAAGTCTCCCTCTCTCTCTCCCTCTCTCTCTCTCTGCCTCTCTCTCTCTCTCATTTGGAGGGTGTGCACTGCATTGTTATTCCATAACTACACCAAGGGCAGTCAGATAAGCCCAGCTATGCGGCAGCAGCATGTCTTCTTAAAGAGTACCTACACACCAAAACTGCTCAATGCAAAATGAAGATCCCGAGTGCACGAAGAATAAAGGCTGCCTAAACATGTCTATTTCAAATGAATCATTGCAATATCTGTAACTGCCAACATACTCATCCGTGCATCCTTTACGTTGGCATGGATGTTAAGCAACAAATCCACTAGAAGGCAGCTCAGAGTCAAAAGTTTATGATATCAAAAAACATGGCGATGGTGGAGGAAGTCGTAATAATAGAACTGCTATGGTGTTTTAGACGGCGGTGATCTGTGAGGTCATTAAACACATTACGACAGCAGGATGGAGAATTTTTTTTTTCTCTAATATTATCAATATATTAGTGAGAGAAAATTCTCGCTTGAACTATTGGCTACACTGCCCCCATGATTTCCAGTGGTACTGCTCTGCTCCGTCGGTATCCATATTCAACGCTGAGCATAAATGAGCCTTTAGGGGAGCACACAAATGCAAGTTCAAGTCCTAATCTCCCTCATTTTCATACAAATAAATAAATGTCCATTTTGCAGCTCTTGGACATGAATTCAGAAAACACAATTGTTATCCAACTTGTAATGAGTTCATGAGCTCTTTCACATTTGTTGTTCCAACACCTGGTGTCTATTCTAAAAAAGAAAAAAAAAAAATCTCTTGGCACACAGGAAGTGATGTGGTTTACTATTTTGGTTTGTGTGGAGCAGATAAAAGAGCTGGGTAGCTAGCCCACATAGAGAGACTCAGACTTCATCACCAGCAAATCCAGGGCACAGGGCGGCACACGACTGACCACAGGCTTTGATTGACAGGTGATCTCTCTGGGGAGTGCAGCACAGAAACGCAGCAGCAATGAATACTCAGCGCCAGGGACAGAGCCGTGGTGTCAGAAGTGAGGCAGACAGACGATGTTAAAAAAAAAAAAAAAAAAAAAGTGGAGTAATATTGATGTCACTTTGTGGAATGACACAGTCCAATTAGATTATGTCTGCTCTAACTTGCTGCTGCCTGTCCCTCTCTTGAAAAAAAAAAAAAAAAATACTGCAAAACTAAAATAGTGGTGAAAACTGAAACTAAAATCGACAAGGTCCCTATGACAGTAATTATAATTATAATTTTAATTTAATTGTAATAAATGCCCTGACCACTAACCAGCTAACTGTATGAACTGTAATTAGTTAGCCAAATATAAAGCTCTTTCCTTACATTCATCACATCCTCTATTCCCTGCTGTTTCTATTGAAAGCATAAAAAAAGTACTCTTAATTTAATAGAGCATGCTCAACATTGTAATAAATGCCATAGTTTTCAGCTAGCTAAGTGTATAAAGAGTATCCACATTAAGATAAATATCAAGCAAAATTCATTGTCATTTCCAGCCTGCTAGTTTCTCCTTGGAATATATAAATATAAGAATACTTACAATTTCTTAGTTTATTTCCTATTTAATTTATACTCCTTTATTTATACTCCAGCTAACTATATGAAGCCAAGTGACAGTACCTAAATAATCATAATAATACCTAAAACCAGGCCGTGTCCTGCACTTCCTCCTGATCTTTCTATTGACATTACACAGAAAATAGGAGTTTAATTGGAATTTGCAGCATTTGAAAAACACTATTTCCTACATTACTGTGACTCTTAGCTAGAAAGCTGGTACAATAAAGGTGACCCAGCTAAATCATAGTTTACTTACTTTTTTTTTTTTTGCGATAGTAATCAACTTTCTGCTGCTTTTGTGCCTTCTGCCCTTTTTCGACCGAGCAATTATCTCCTAAAAAGATCCTCATTAAATGAACGCTCATTGCTTTTAATTTCTGGAAAACGGTGATGACGGTGACCTCGTGCTGCACCGGTATGTGTAATAAAATTTAACCTTCACAAAATAATACCATCAAATAAAACTGATATCCTATTGGTTCCTATGTTTGAATGGTCTCTATCCATGTCCTTTTATAACAAGACCTATATAAAAAAAAATAAAGAAGTAAGTTGCATTATCTGAGATTTCCTGGTTGTTGGAGGTGTGTATACCATCTATACTCTGTGACAAGCTTGTTTAAAAATACAAGGTTGCATCGAGGTCTGCATTATTTATTTTTTTTTTTTCCCACTCTTCTTCTTATTCAAGATGATAACAAATCTCAAAAACACATTCCCACTCAGCATGTTTTTTTCTTCTCATTTGAACCCCACCCCACCACAGTCCCACTTCCCCACTCTGTCTTTATAGCACAAGTACATATGCAGTGTATCTACATCGGCCCACATATGTCTAGTTTATTTCCTTTTGGTATTCATGTTGTGTGCAGGCGTGTTGGGCGCAGCAGCCGTGGTGGGCAGAGCATGTGTGGACACTTGGCCGCCTATTAGGCCTTTTGTGTTACCAGCTGAATGCAGTGGAAGGACGTCACTTCACCATTCTAGTGTCTCATCAGGCAGTGTGGGGGGGAGATTACATGTGCCAGCCTTACATACTGCCTGCACTTTCCACATGAATACCTTCAGATGTGTTCTTGTTCAAAATCTGTGAAGCTATTGCCAGGGACTAAGTTGTTTGTGTGTGTGTGTGTGAGTGTGTGCATGTGTGTTTGTTTGAGTGCCACAGCATTGAAGAGCAGAAGGTTTGCCATTATCATCTGCCACCTGCACACTCCGCCACGTGCGCTTGATATTTAGCTATATATAGTAGGCGCTGTATAGAGTGTAGTAGAGGATAAACTCACCCGACCTCGCTGGGTATGATTTCCGCATCATTTTAGGCTGACACAAATCTTTATAATATCATAAGTCCCGCCGAACTGACGAAGTCATCTGAGGATAGGGAAAATCTGCACGCTTCTAAAAATACAATACTGTACTCACCTTTCTGTTGCTGCCACATCACAGCACATGTTTATACTTATCTGCAGACGCAGCAGAAGGGGTCATAAAATGATGTGAACATCTTTAAAATATTCGACAATGGCTTGTTAAACACCTGCCGCCATCAGGAACCCGGAGGGCCCAGATGAACTCGTACCAAAAACTCAGAATTAGCTTTTTTTTTTTTGTTAACATGGACAGATTATTAGAATGACAGCAGTCACCTCAAGTGTACTCTCTTACCCAGACTGTGTTTATTTTTATGAACACTCAGTGGATGAAGCACAATTGAAAACCTGTCTGTCTGTCTGTCTTTCTCTGTCTGTCTGTCTGTCTGTCTATCTATATCTATCTATAATGAACAAACATGAAAAAACAAATGAATACAGACATTAACAAAAGCAAACCAATGAATGAGCAAATAAGTAAATAACCACTGAAAATAAGTGAATGCATGAATGAATGAATGAATGCTCAAATGAATGAATGCATGAATGAATGAACATAAAAATGAATACAGAAATAAAATAAATCAACGAATGATCAAATAAGTCAATAACACTGAAAATGAATGAATGAATGAATGAATGAATGAGTGCATGAATGAATGAATGAATTAATGTAAAAAGTGAATGCAGAAACAAAATGAATCAACGAATGAACAAATAAGTCAGTTAACACTGAAAATGAATGAATGCATGAATGAATGAATGAGTGAGTGAGTGAATGAATGAATGAATGAATGAATGAATGAACATTAAAAAATGAATACAGAAATAAAAATAAATCAACTAATGAACAATTAAATCAATCAACACTGAAAATGATTGAATGAATGAATGAATGAATGAACATAAAAGGAATACAGAAATAAACAACAATGAATCAGTGAATGAACAAAAACACTGAGAATTATTGAATAGATGAATGGATGAATGATTGAATGGATGAGTGAATGAATGAATGAATGAATGAAAACAAAACATGAACAAACAATTTCAAGATCCATTTGTTTCTGATCTGCCAACACTGAGCTTATGTTCAATTTGCCGTCGATTGTTTGCTTATGGGCAGCTGATTGACATAAAGGAGGAGAAGCTTTGATCCTCTTCATACCGAGGCTTTGTTTCTGCTGCGGTCCAGGTGACTGGACAGTGTCAGTGCCCGGACAGCGTTTCATAACCGCGGTGCAAAACATCACCGTCAAAACAGCCGAAAAAAAACCCTCCTTAACTGCTCCAGCACTGCCACGCTGCAGCTGACCTCTTGGAGGGATTGCTTATGTGTGTGTGTGTGTGTGTGTGTGTGTGTGCCACTGAGAAAAAGAAAAACGAAATGAGACAATTCCGATATGGTAAACAAATTTAAATTTGAATAAATATATAAGTGGTGTGCAATTTAGACCATTAAACATGCAATGCTGCGGTCTCAGAGTGAATATAGAAACACTCTGGTGGGCAGGCAGTCCTGTTCTTCAGATTAGCCTGTCAAAACACACATCCAATTAAAAGATTCACAAGGCCTGTGCCCTAGGACTTGGCTGTGCTCCAGTATGTGTGCTCTTTCCTAGGTATGTATATATGTGTGTGTGTGTGTGTGTGTGTATGTGTGAAAGAGTGACAGAGAGACACAGAGTGCAAATGTGTGTTTTATCTCTATTATTGCACATGGGGTGCTGTCCATGGTGCTGAATCACTGGTAATGATAACACTACTAACCATGAAATTCTCCTCTTCTTTCCTGTGTGTGTGTATGTGTGTGTGTGTGTGTGTGCACGCGCTTGTGCAAATGTATTCATTTGACAGTGCATTTGTTTTTCTGCTTGTGTATATATATGTGTGTGTGTGTGTGTGTGTGTGTGTGTGTGTGTATGCACGTGTGTCTTAAATGCATAAATAGGGCTTATTGCCAGCGGTGCACCACAGTGGAAGCGGCCCTGGCTGTAGCTGTTTCCCTTAGCTCTTTGCCTGTCGCTGGTAATTAGGCTGATGATCCTGTGTGTGTGTGCGTGCGTGTGTGTGGGTGTGTGTGTGTGCGCGCGCGTGTGTGTCAAAACCTGTGTGTCTACATATCATGCACCACCCTCTGTGTCTGTCTTTTCCGCTCTCTGTATGTCTTGCCTCCACCTTTCATTGCCTCCTCCTCCATATCTGTTTCTCTTCATCATTATTTTGTCTTCTTTTTTTTTTGTCATATTTCATCCATGATGAAGCAAAAAGACCAAACTAGATAAACAAACAATTGAAAGCTGCAGGAGCTTTATCTGCTCTGACAGCCTCAGAGGGGGAATCGATGATGTGACATCACACCGGAGACATGCAGGAATTAAAACTCCACTGTAACTTAATATAGCTTTGACATATTCATTGACTGAAGGCATTTGAGAGAGGCTTGGCTCAAATGTTTGACTTTCAAAATTGCAAATTAGCAAGCTTTTGGGTCATTTCCCCCTCCAGAATTTAGTTTTCTTGTTGTTGTTGTTGTTGTTGTTGTTGTTGTTGCAGACATTTGCCACTTGGCAAGACTTCATGTAGCTGTCACTGCTGTTTTTATGGATTAGCGCCTAACAGCAGCTCCGATTTTGAAGCAAAAGAAAAAGAAAGTGAACCGTTAATGGTTATCAATTGGACACATCCCATCACATGTGGTTGACTGTATTTGGCCTGAGGTGCAAATTCTCCACAAGACTCTACAGTCGATTCTAGTGTCCCAGAACCAACCCTCACCCACTCCCACCCACCCAATCCACCTACCAGCTCTCAGCAACGCTTAGATCTGCACTCGCTGGCATCACACTGACACTACTTTACACTTATCCCACAATATTGCACCTATTTAAACAGAAGACTGCTTTGCATTTGCCAAATCCTCCTCCAGTGCTACTGTATTACCTCCAGGTATATACTTAAAAACAGATAAAAAAAAAAAAAACTCCTTGGATTGTTTCTTCCACCTCAATCAAGATCTGTTGCCAAATCACTTCATTTCATTTAATAGCACCAATTGCGCTCGGTAACCTCGTCGCTAACGTGAGCTAATTTGACAGATTGAATTGTTGTCTGTTATCTATCGTCTGTTTTCAACAGGTACTTGTCTGACTGTTGGGGGAAGAGCTCCTTAATAGGCCCTTAAACTGTCAATCAGCTATTTTTAGGGGCGCTGGAGGAGAAACGTTGAGATATTTCCACAGCCATGTGACAGCTACCCAAAAAAAACCCCACAAATAAATATTATTTTTGTGGGTGACATGACCTTTGTAATTTGAAAACAAGTTATAATCATCAGTAGAATTTTATTAATTTAACTTGTGGCAGTGGGTGTCTTGTTATTAGGATTTTTTAAATTTATAGTGTGGTGAAAGGGCAAGGGGTTTATTTATAGGAAGGTTTTAAACTAACAATGCACTACATTTCCATATAAATTACCATCATAGCAATAGCTGGTATGACTGAGCAGACTAGAATAGAATAAGAGAATAATAGAATAACAAGAATAGAGCACCACCTACCAAGCACCAAACTTAAAGACGTCACAAATATCAAAAATGAAAGCCGAAGAGCACAAGGATGACTCCGGTGAAATCAAATTTGCCAAACCAACATGCATACACAGAAACTTGAGAAGTCAAAGTTATTATTTATGTGCCTCAAGACTTGATGTGCAAATGTTTTCTTTTGTCAGTCCTGCCTTTGAAAGAGCTGCACACACATGCACACACACACACATACACACGCACACATACACACACACGCTGTGACATGCACTTCACTGGCGTGTTTTGTAATACATCAAGAGATTTTATTCTTTCTTTTCTCCAACATTTTTTGCTGTGTTAAGGTCTCCTGCTCAAGTCAGATCCATTTGTTGGGCAATTCTTCTACTGTACACTAATACAAGGCACTCACAGCTTGTTTACATGCATTTGAATTGAAAAGTAAGCACTTTGTGGAGAATTGGTCTTGTGATGAAGTTGGGGGAGTTTAAATCCAAAAAAAAAAAAAAAAAAAGTTTTATAAATGAGGTTCCAAGTCTGGGAATATGTATAGATAAGCCTCTTTGGTCGGTAAGTGCTCTGCACAGACAAAAAGAGGGTGAGGGGAAAGACTTTTTGCAAATACTGAATACACTTTACCTTGAAATTGCAATATGCTTCAAGGCCGCATTGCTAAATCTGTCTTTAAATGGACCATTATGTGTATGTGAATGTGTGCGCGTGCGTGAGTGAGTGTGTGTGTGTGTGTGTGTGTGTGTGTGAGTGTGTGTATCCTCGACCTTGAACCACTTGAACTGTCCAGTCGACCTGTGTGTAAGGCTGGAAGAGACATCCAGCTGGAGAACTTAATTGGTCCATGGAGGGCTTTAGCTGAGAATGGAGGGAGAGAGAGCAAGAGGCAAAGCTTTTGAAAGTGGAAAAGTGAAGGCAGCAAGAAAGGTGTGTGTGTGTGTGTGACTGTGTGTGTGTGTGTGTGTGTGTCTGAAAGAGAAAGGGAGAGAAAGGGAGGGAGGCAAACATTGAAAACCCCAATAAAAAGAGAGACCCACAGAGAGAGAAGAGGTCAGCGAGAGGCAAAAAAGAAAGAAAAGAAAGCAAGGAAGAAAGATGACAGATAGGTGGTGGAAGTGAGCGAGAGCTTGTCAGAGAGCGAGTGAAAGAGTGTGTGTGTGTGTGTGTGTGTGTGTGTGTGTGTGTGTGTTGGGGGGGTTGAGATGGTGTGTGAGGAGGGGGGGGAGAGATTGAGAGATTGGGCTGAAATGAAAGCGGCTGTAAAGGGAACTGAGGGGGAAATGAAAATGGATTGAATGGGGACACGGGGGGAGAAACAAAAGAGAAAAGATGAGCGATGGTAATCGAGAGGACGCGTGCAAGACTTCGACTGATGAGAACAGAGAAGAGGGAAAGGAAGGGGCTTTCATGTCTCTTTTTCGAGGCGTGATTCAGGAATGAATTATAGTCATGGCGGAGAGCGGGTGAATATTAACCTGACACTCATCCTGAATTCAGATTTCGCTTCTCGTCATCATTCAGGCTCAAACCGCCATCCCCGGGGTAGCTTTCAAACAAACCGAAGTGGAGGGCACTGTTCAAACTCTTATCTCCCCTAGTTCATCTTCATCTTTGAGTAATAGCCTTCCTTAAAAAACCTGTGGGTTTGCAAAACCTGCTGCTTCCAAGATGATGCCGGGAATTTCACTCAAACGTCTCCCTGAAGTGATTCTGATTCATTCCTTTCGCTCTCGTTGCATTTTGCATCAAAACAAGTTAAATATTTTCCGAGAGAGATGCACGACAGGCACCTGAAAATGGCTGCAGATGGGAGCTCTGACAACCGAAAGCGAGCGCCGCGAGTGAATCCCTAAACAGGTGAGCCGGGTGAACTATAGAAGAACTCGTGGACAAAGCTGATCCATAAATAACCGCCAGGCGCATCCGCAAAACAAACACATCTGTAAGCGCCGTAATACGCGCCCCCCCCTCTATTTTTATTTGCAACGCTCTTGTGTTCTGTCACATGTTATTTTTGTTGACTTCCACTGCCTGTGTTTGACAGCTTACACCATTTCTCTCAAGTCATGCATAATAAGTGCTCATTCATGAATGAGGCTCAAGCCGTATACAGCACACCCACCTCCCCCTTTATATAACGCAGCTGGCGGAGGGATGTGTGACTGACTATATGATATCAAAGCCGTCCCAGAAACGTAGGCGTGAGTCACTTCTTAAGTCCCCTTGATCATTCCAGGCCTTCAGCTTAAGGCTGTGCTGAGACCTGCAATAGTTTCAATTAATTTGGATCGGTGTGTCCTTGCCCGTATTGTTTTCATCAGGCGGGACACAGACTGAGAGAAGGGCAGAGGAGGAGAAACACGCCCAGGACGGCAGCCACCACCAGAACCGCTGTCACATGCTCCAATAAATCTGAGCGCTCTGAATTTGAATGTACAGCCTCATCCTTACGAGACACGAGCGCCAGCGCCATAGGCATCACTGGATTTAATAGGCAAGCTTTGTCTGCTGCAATAATTACCAGGCAACATCTGCATCTATTACCCATATATAGACTCAAAGCCTGGAAGTGTGTCGTCACAACGCGTCAGGTCGCAGTGGGAGTTCTACCGTCACCAGGGGAGAGGAGATAGAATTTTTTTTACATTTTCAAACACAAGTTATATGTCGATATTGCTGATCGTTACTGGAGGCGCAGCGTCTGGATCAGCAGTCCAATTTGCAAGGACGCAGACCATAAACAAAATTTAGTTTTTCATCATATCGCCCTTCGGCTCCCTTCCTGAGAAACAGTTTTCCATCCCTTTGCAGTGCCTTCCTTTGCAAAAGACAACAAATTAAGCAACAACAGCATCTAAAAGCTGAATTTAAAAATGGAAAAAGAAACACAAAATATTTATCTATCTATCTATCTGGCTAGCTAGCTAGAAAGCCATGCATGCCTTACTAATGCAAATGATAATAATAATAATAATAATAATAACAACAACAACAACAACAATAATTATTATTATTATTGTTATTATTATTATTATTATTATTATTATTATTATTATTATTATTATTATTGTTGTTGTTGTTGTTATTGTTGTTATTATTATTATTATTATTATAACGATAATAGGAAGAAGAAGTAGAAAAAAAGTTTTTAAAAAAGTTAAAAATCAAGATAATAACGTACCGCAGAGAGTATAATTCATCTGCCTTCTCTATTTCTTATTACTGTTACATATGAGAGAGATTGCTCTGCAGTATTTCAAAGAAAAAAAAGTAGTAATTATTCAGTAGCTTCCTTTTTTAGTTTACCGTGTGATGACCTTTCACACAGCACAACAGAGAAGGAATGTGTTCCATCGTTTGCCAGGAAATTAATCAGGAAATAAAGTTCTTGCTATAGGCGTGTGTGCTGTGCCTCCTCAAACACACAGCGGGGTGCGCGCTGTTTCAAAAGGATGCTATAGGAAAACGATGCCGCCCGTGCGCCAAAGAGCGCCAATTTAATCATCAAATGCTTCTCCGGCGTTGGTCTTTGAATGCAGCGTTCTGTGCGGACGGAGAAACAAGGTCCGTACGTGGCAAAGCATGAAATGGGCTGAGGTTTACAACCAAATGAGAAGCATGCAAACACAAGTGCATGTCTGTGAGGAGGGGGGGAAGAAAAAAATAAATGATGAGAGAATGAGAGACGCCAAAAAAAACGCTGTTTTGCTTAGAAACTCACTCACACACACACACACACACACACTCACACAAAAATGCAATCTGTGCACCCCGCCAGTCAGTGAGCCAGCCAACTAGCTAGCTAGCTAGCAGGGCAGAGAAGAGCGTGGGTTGTCATCCCTATGTTTCTGCAGCTCCACAACCATAAATTAAGCCCCTGGGAGAGACTGAGAAGCAGAGAGAGAGAGAGGGAGGAAAGGAGAAGAAAGGGTGAGGGAGAGAGAAAAGAGAGTAAGAGAGAGCGAGAGAGGGAGAGAGACGAGGCCTAGAGACCCAACAGAGGCCCCAAAGACTGAACAAGAGAAGGAGTGGGAGGCAGCACCCCGCCTCTCTTCCCCTCCACCCTCTCTGCCAACTGTGCAGTGCTGAAGGCTTTCATCATCTCTGATTTTTTTTTTTTTTTTTTGTGGGGTGATTTTCTGATTTGAGATGCATCACATCAGCGAGCGTGGATATTGTGGAGATCACACAGACTGAGACAGAGATAATTTGTAAGGCTTGTGAGCTGCACAATGATTTGGCATGTTTAGAGCAGCTATATAGCAGTTGGGTTGGAGAGGAAGAAAAAAAAAAAAAAAAAAAGCAGGAACACTCTGCCACGGCAAAGAGAGATTTCCGCCGGAATAAAACTAGGTCCCTTAAATTTGGCTGCTCTCTCTCTCTCTCTCTCTCTCTCTCTCTCTCTCTCTACCCCCCCGATACCAATGCATTTTTCACATCCCACAATGCATTTTTCAATAGGACGGTTTGATCCCGGAGCCAAGAGTCGTATCGTACATGTGGCGCACGGTGTCAGCTGTCAGTTAAAGTGGGAAAAAAAAGTTAAATTGGAGTTGCCAATTGCCCCTCTGCCGCATACACACACACACACACACACACACACACACACACACACACACACAAAGGTCTTACAGCACCCCGTGCGAGGCCTCCCACATAGGGAGTGTTTTGGTATTGTAAGAGAAGATGCAGTCATCCATCATTCAGCCGTCAAGGGAGAGACAGTGACAGGCTATAGATTGGCTTTCTTTCTCCTCTCTCTCTCTCTCTCTTTCTCTCTCTCTCTCCCTTTCTATCTCTCTCTATCTCCCTCTCTCTTTCTCCAGGGAGAGGACAGGGGACAGAAGATGCGCTCCATGGTAATCAGCATCCAGCCATTTGCTGTGTCTGTTGTCCATCTCGGGGAATAATGTGGTTAGCACTATAGTGACTCAGCCCTGGAGCGCTGCCCTCCTCAGATTTTCTCCACTGACTCGGCCTCTCTCTCTCTCTCTCTCTTTCTGTCTCTCTCTCTCTTTCTGCCTCCATCACGGTCTGTCTTCCACATATCTTTGAAGACTATTGTTCACAGAATGAAGCATCCGCCACTTTCATGTCATATCAGATTTACTGTAAATACAGGCTGCCAACCGGAAAAAAAAAACTGTTCAGTCTCCAAGCGGTGATCACAAGTGGTACATATGTGAATGCTTCATGGGCTCCGATGTCTCCTGCTTGGCATCGGGAATTGTAGAGGTGTGTCGATGTTGAATCCAACGGAAGGCAAAATGATCAGTTCTGTATCAACATGGTCTCACTCCCAGGTCGTCAGATACCGCCGTTTGGTCGCGCCCCGTTCGCATCTGATACCTACGCCAAAGGCACCCATTGGCATTTGGATGAGACGCATTGGGCTTTCTTGCTTTTTTTCTCGCGTCAGCGGCACGTGGTTAGATTTAGGCAACAAAATGACGTGGTTAAGGTTAGGGAAGGGTTAGGTTTAAACTGGATATGGTCTCGGTCACACACAGAAGGCCTGGAAATCGGAATCGGGTCTTGTTCATGAGGATCCTGTGGCTTAAACGCCTGCCATCGACCCCACCACCTCCCTTCCAGGACTTTCTGGTTCTTAAGGTCACCTTCCCCCTCATCTCATCCACACACCAAAGGGTGCCTTTGGCTTCTAATGGGTGTCTTCTGCATCGGTATCAGATGCAGAAGGGCATGACCAAGCTGCGGGATTTGACGCCCCGGCAATGAGAATGGTCACGTCTATTCACACTAATCCAATCGGCTCTACTTAAGTGAGCAATATATGATGCAGTTTGTTTGTAGCTGATTTTCAGGCAACTTGTTAAGTGACCATATGATGGCCATCTTGGATGTGGGAGTTCCAGCGAGTTAAAGCTGCAAACGCCTCCAAGTTGTAGCGAGAGATAGGATCCAGCTCATCCAATACGACGGGAGCGCAGCTTTACTCGAACGAAATGACTGATGGCAAGAAAATGCAACATCTTGCAGTGCTATTTAAAAGATTGGAGGTAATTTAAGGCTGCACCAGACAAGACTTTTATGCAAAAATTTACAGTCTTTTTTTTTTTTTTTTTTTTTTTTTACACGTAAATCACAGTGAAGGACTGCAGCAGAGAGGAGCGGTCCATCCTTCCTAAGTTGGGTGCTGTAGTTTCACTCGATTTGACCATAATTCACTTTGAGTGTTGAGTTTGTCGACTTCAGGAAGCGACAAATCAAAACTTAAGTGCAGAATTTAAACTCTGAAGCGGCGGCGAGTGAGTGCTTCATCCTGAGAGAGCTGAACCCCAAACTCTCATCACTTCATCCTTTGTGTAAAGCAGACAGACTGATCCATATGGGAACAAGAGCAAATATGCTGAAACAAGGCAGAATAAGGCCGATCCGCCCATGGGCTGATCCTGGTGTACCGGCATCAAGAAAATGACACTTGACTCAAGAAAACTCGGAAAACAAGTTGTTTGACATAAGAAACAAATAGGATTCCATCCCACTGGCAGTTGTTTTTCTTCAAGCAAGTAAAAAAAAAAAAAGATTTTAATTTTAACACGGCTTAATTACCTGTTTAGGTCAACCCTTTGTGCAGTGACATGCATAAATTCCTTGTGAAGTTTTAATTACTTGGTTGAAAAACATTGCATTTTTTTTTTTTTTTTTGCAGAAGTGGAGTTGAGTTGCTGCTATATTATGACATAATTTCCTCAAATCCACCTCTATTCAGTGCAGTTTTCCTTTCAAAATATCTCTCCAAAACACATTGCATGTGTCACTGAGGCCTAATAAACATGTAGAGTGCATTTCCTGTCTCAAAAGACATTTGCAAAAGACACCTTGGAATATGTTGAAAGTTGTTTTGATGACACGTCAACAAAATGGGTACCTGATTATCCTAATGTGCACTGGTTATCACAAAATATAGTCTGACTTCAGCTAGCTCTCTGGATCTAAACCCGAAAACTGCTGCTAACATGATAAGTTAAATGTAACAACAAAACGTCGCTAATCAGAGCTGTGAAAACAGATTTGCATGACAAGAGGACATTTCTCTGCCTGTGACAAATCGACTGTAACTTTAATTCAACTATTAATTGCATTTTAGTCGATTCAGTGTGATCCTAAATGTATGCTGTATCTCACATTTTTGAGCCATAATTATAAATAAGTATGGTCTTGAGGTGAAGTCTCTTTTTTTGTATGACTTTGCACTTCCTGCTGCTATGTTTAGATTAGGAAAAGACAGGGAAAAAAAAAAAAGGAAAGAAATGGAAATAAAGCGTTTTGGAAATGAACTTCTCATTGGTCTATTTCTCCTCCGTCTGACTCGTTCCCTTCACGTCCCCCCGTCTCTCCGTCCCCCCCCTCTCCTCCATCAAGCAATGCAATCAACTCTTCCCCCCAAGCCCTTCCTGTTTCTCACTCCGAATTGGCGACAGCTATTCCCGAAGGCCTTCTCCTATTGCTCGTATTTGTTAAACACAATCACTGGCTGGCACGGCTCGCCAGAACGCCAGCCGCAGTTCCTGTCGGGCGCCGCCGTGCTCTCTGTCAGAACTTTATCAACACTGCAGAGAACAGACAAACAAACGCGGGGACAAGATAACGGTGACAGTGTTATTATTACTATTTTTAAAACCTCATTTAACCAGGAAAACAGGTTACAGGAAGAATTCGTCCTAAAACACTTTAACGCAGAGAGAGGAAAAAAAAAAAAAAAAAAAAAAAAAAAAAAACAGCCACTGGCAATGTACCTTGCATTTGGGTTTGTGGCTCCATGTTATTATTATTATTTTTTTTTTCCTTCCTGTGGTGGTGATGTATTTTTCTTTCTCCCGTGCATAACTGGTCAAAAGTCACATTGAGATATTTCTAGCACAGCTGCTACACACTGCAAAAAAAAAAAAAAAAAAAAAAAAAATCCATCTTGTCAAGTCATATTCGGTGTTAGATTTTTTGCTTTTCCTAAAACAGGTGAAAAAGATAATCCCTCTTGTTCCTTGTTTCAAGAATTGTTCGAGGAGAAATGAGCATAATTATGGAAAAACACGGCAAAATAAGGCACGTCAGCTCGCCAGGATCAAGAAGACGAGTTAAGATTGATTTTTTTTTACAGTGAATGGAGTTTCATGGGAGGAAGATCTAACATAAGCGAGAAAAAAAAAATGGACAAATCACATTTCTCCATCCCAAAATAGCATCACAAACAGATGATAAACAACACTGTATGAGTATCTGAAAGGGAGAATCTTGCTGCAATAACAAATTGTTGTTTACAGCATTGGCCCGGGGGTGGACGGAGTGACACACATTCATATACTCACACCTCGGAGCTGCCCAGTCTGACCACAGCCTCCAGTTTGCAGCGCTCCACTCGCTCGACGACACTTCATTAGCCGTTTTTTTTTTTTTTTTTCTTTTTTTTTTTTTTCAGGGACAGGAGAGTGTGACTCACTCGCTTCCCCTCCACTGATGTGGAATTTGAAGCGGCGAGTTTCCAGACTCGGGCCTGACCCCGTGACCTTCGCACCGCTAATGACGATATAGAGCAGCGATCGGGGACAGTAAAAGATGTTGACGTGGTTTTGAGGCACTGCTTGACTTTAATGCCTGTGTGTACTATTTTTTTTTTTTCGTTTGTTTGTTTTTATTTTGTTTTGTGTGCATGACTTTAATTTACATAATTCACGTTCTTTACATGACATTTAAAATGACAATCTACCAAAACAAACTCCACGGCGGAGCTCTCTGCATCAGCGGGAAAAGTAGGTATTTTAGCTCTTAGATGACACTGTTTGCATTTGCCTCATCTGAATTTAAGTGTACATTGCCCGTTATTAAAGCATTTTGTGACCCTTAGGTCCTTCAAACCCCATTATAACATTATTTTCCACATTATTTCAAAATGTACCTCTAGCAGATACATGTTTTTGTCAACAAACAATAATATGCCTGCCCTGTGCTCAGGTTACACTTTGTAATTACAACATTGGTTTCATGCTGAGTATTAGTACTGCCTTTTTTTATTACTTTTGAATTGTGCGGATTTAGTGGAAAAACCCACTAATTTTGACCCTCCCACCCCTTTAGTTGCTGCAATTTTAATGCCGCAAAAACAAAGGAAGATAAAACCTCATAATCTGCTTGTAGACTGCTGTCACTAGAGCTCGAAATGTGCAGGCATGTGTTTATGCATGTGTGTCCGTGCGTGCGCGCGCGTGTGCGTGCGTGCATGTGTGTGTGTGTGTGTCCATAGATGAACAGACAGCTCCAGTGTTCTTGGTATGAGAGCAGGCTAGAATGCCCAGGGCATCTGTTGACCCAGCTGGCATTTGCTGAGCGGTTGTAGTACGTCAGGTTAAGGACAACATTTATCCAGCGTGCATTTGTATTTGTGTGTGCGCAAGTGTGTGTGTGTGTGTGTGTGTGTGTGTGAGAGAGAGAGAGAGAGAGAGTCAGAGGGAGGGTGGTTCTCTGTGTGCATGTGCAGGCGTGTGTGTGTGTGCGTGCGCCTGCGTGCAACGGAGGTTCAGGTCAAGGGTAACATTTCTACAATGTCTGTTGATTCCTGCGAGGAACATTTCAGCAAATAATAATCCGCCGAATGTTATTTAACAGCTAAAAGGGCCAAAAAGCTCTAAGCAGCCAAAAATAGCAACAAAAATAAATTCCACCACACCACGCCGAACAATGGATTAATTGCCAGCAATATTTTCTTAAACAATTGCCCAGTTTCTCATCACAGGGATTGGATGTTGCAAGCCCTCACTCCCTTATCTATGGTGCATGGGCTCAATACCAGTGTTTCATAGCCTTAGGTGCTAAGCAGCAACCCAGCCTCCTATCTAAAACTAAATATAACACACACGCACACACAGTGAGAGAGAGAATACGCTCTTGTTGTTTTGGAAAAAATGGAACGGGGAAAAAAAAAATGTCCTTGAGGCAATAAGAAGATGGCAGAATTTAGTTCTTGGAAAGCAGTGGCAGCAAACAAAGACGATACAAGACTTGTCACACACACACACACACTTTCACACATAAATATACACTTGTAGACACACACACTATCTATAACCAGGAGGATGTCTCTGCCAAAGTAAGAGACGTGCGGACAGCTCGTTTGACATGCACACAAATAATTGGAGGACACGTGCGGCGATAACTGATGTCAGCAGTTGTTTTTGTGGCGGTTGTTGTTGATGGGGATGATGATGTGTTTGTTGCGAGCTGCCTCAAACTGTCAGGCTAAATAGAGTGGGTGTTGGGGCAGTCAATTCCTCTCCCAACCCAGTCTTCAAGAGCCTATCGATTTGCCAGTCATCAAAGACTGACAAAGGAGTGAAAAATCAAAACACATCCATCTAAAGCGCCTCGGCGTGAGTCACAAGAAGGACAAAATAAAATAAAGATATAAAATGAAATAAAATAAAATAAGGTTGACCTTTTCCGTGGCAACTTGGTGCGCGCCATTCAGCTTGGGCTTTTATACAAAGCGGTGCGCGCTAAATGCAAGAAATGCACTCACTACGCACTTTCTAAAGCTCGAGGCTGAGGAACCTTGATTTTCCACAGCACCTTTTATCCTTTTACTCCTCACGGACTTTTCAATGTAGCAGCCATTTTCTCTGCCTGATTCTTCTTGAATCTTGGTTTGCCATTGTCTATGATTCAAACTGCCGACGCATGTTTAGATAAACCGCTCCAGTAAGCGTGATTCTCCTGCCGACGTGTCACCAAGACCAGTTTCCATACATGCACAGAATTCCTGTTTTGACATATCAAATTACAGAGCTCGGCAGCGGCGCACAGCAGCGCGAGAATGTAAATTATGAATAAACTCCGGTTTTCTCGATGCTTCCAGCTTATATTTTAATAAAGTTGAGCTGGAATTCACCTCCGCTGCCAAGTGGTTCAGATGACTGGGCATGCAAATCTGCGTTAAGGTGTAGTTTAATGCAATTTGAATAATTAGATGAAAAATAAATAAATAAAAACATATATTTAAAGCACACCTGATTTACCATATCTTATTTCAGAAGTGATGCATCCAGGTGTCGGGTAAGATAAATCAAGCACGCTGTGATTGGAATGAGTGAAAGGTTTTTTTTCCCAAAGCACTTCATTATACCCATTTTGAAAAAAATAAATAATAATTAGATTAAAAAAACACACACACAGGCAGGGCAAAATAAGTATCCTTGAGATGCCACAGCTTTGGAAACAAAGGTTCCAAGACGGCTGTCATCTGTAATAACTCCTCTGCAATTCGCCAAACTTTGCATCACCTCAGGCAGCGACTTCTGCAATTATCTGATCTGAGATGGCACATCATGCGCAGTCACACACTGACAACAAGTTGGTCAACTGAAACTGCTCACTCATCGCTGCAGGAATATATTTATGCTGCTGATTGGGATATTTTACATTTCCTCCCCTATTCCAGTGCATTGCATTAACTACATTTGTGTTTTGTGTTCATCTTGGAGTATGACACATCACATCATCAGTAACTTCTCCAGCTTAATTATGACTATTTCCTGACTAAATTAAACCTACGCCATGCGATTTCAGATCCTTTCAAAAAACCTGAAAGTGATGTGTGCTTTGTGGAGGCATTTTGAGATGGAACGATAACGCTGGTTTCAGCCCTTTTTTTTTTTTTCCTCCTCTCCATTTCTTTGTTGCCAACATCCACGCCTGCCTCCAGCTCCTCCCACTGCTTCGCCTGCTGTTTAAAAGAACCGCTCTCCCCCTCCTGTGCCTGAAAACTGACAACGGTGGAATCCATGAAGCGAGTGAGCACAGCATCCGAGGCCAAGTGGTGGCTCTAAGCCGAACAGGCCGTATTCTCAGTCAAAAAGAGAACATAATAAGAAACGTAATAGAACTCAATTTAGGACTGGTAGCCTGCAAAACATATCTGTAGCTTCCTTGTTTTTAGATTGTGCCAGGTTTGCATCCGCACTGCTGACGTATATTTTTGCAAGAGGGAGAGGGGAGTGGCTTTGCAAAGAGTTTACGCACAAACTTGTTTTTGCGCTCAGTGCCATCTTGAGGTCAGGTAAAACCACAGCGTGCACATTTAAGTCTGTTTTCAGTGTTTCTTTCCCCAAATGGTACATACCTCCCTTTGCACAAGAATATCTGTTGCGCCCCAATATCATGTCGATATCCAAATATGTCTATTAGAGCCACATGTTATGGTCTGAATGTGCTATTGCTACTGTGCCATTTTTTCATAATACTCAAGAAGGCTAATGTTATTATGACTCCTGGGTTTTTTATGTCTTTTAACTCACATACCTAAAGCCAGGGGTGGACAGAGTAAGCAAAAACCTCTATACTAGTCAAATTACTTATACTGTATAGCAATAATGACTCAAGCAGAGGTAAAATAATTCAGCAAAATAACTATGAGCAAGAGCATGAGTACTCAAGTAAGTGAGTAACATCATACAATCTTCGGGACAGACTTGGACTATAAATTGCACCGGTGGGACAATTACCCAGAATAGCATACTCATACCAGCAGCCCTTTACCATAATATAATGTTGACAAAATGCACTTCAAGCAAAAAGTACTCCAAAGAAACTTCAGAACAAAACACATTTGCAGAGATGTGATGATATGACTGTATAGCCTACAGGGATGAGCTGGGACAAAAAGCTCCAATGTGGGTTCTCATAGCCCCTAACCCAACCACGGTGACACAGCGTGTACACCAAGCCCTGACACCACCACCTGTGTGCATCAAATATACATTAAAAAACTGAACACTCTGTTTTCCCCAGTGAACAACACTGCATCATATGCCTTCATAGATTAAATGAATAGATAAATAAGTAAAAGTATAATTTTGTCCACAGAGTGAATAGTATTCTGCATCAAAACCACTCTGTGAAGTACAGTTTATTTCAAAAAGTTGATTGTAACAGAGTAAATGCAACTCTGCCTACAGCAAGAAAGGCTGCCCTTGAGCTCCTTGGTTACCACAAGAGTTGTCATGGCAGCTGATTCTCATTTTCATTATGGGAATTATCAACGCAGTTGGAAGCCGTTCTCGTCAAATCAGATTGCTTGGCTGGAGCTTCACCATGGTTTTCAACTAGCCGGTACGCAAATAATCGCTTTAACCGGGAGCGCCACTGTATACCATCAACAGCACCTCAGTGCAACGTCTCCCACCAAGGAGCAGTGGAGAGAGTGAGATCTACAATTATAACTACGTGTAAAAGGCAGTTGTACGCATTGTTTCTGGGGGTGGAGAGGATCTTTCTGTGCTCCATCAATAGGCCAAAGTATCCTTGGCCCAGTTACGAGCTGCTCTCTGACCGGCCAGATAAATGTAAAAAAGCTGTGGGGGCAGGTTTCCTTGGGCCCAGGCCAAGATAGCTTCAGGAAATTAAAATTTCTTATAGCCTGGTTGCTGGGCTTTAGTCGAGTGTGTGTGTGTGTGTGTGTGTGTGTGTGTGTGTGTGTGTGTGTGTGTGTGAATTCGTACATGTAGGCCTGGGTGCATAGAAATAATGATATTAACCTCAGACAGGGAAGTCTATTAGGGAGTAAGACTGTCACACAGGTCTGAACCCATCCCCCTTTCTCTGAACAAATTTCATATGTCCTTACTTTATGACTGCAAACAAACTCCATTTTGTGTCATGGTTCTGGTTCCCATTCGAGCTATGTAATCAGATCAGGTGGAGCCACATAATGCCTCAAATGCCAGTGAGGGATGGGCGCGCGTGTGGCCGCTAAATCAAATCAATGAGATAATCGATAAGTGGGGGCTGGGAGAAGAGGATTACTTAGAGCTGGAGGAAACACTCGGTAGGCAATTCACTCATCTTGATTAAAGGCTTGCTTGGTGGTTTGACGTAGGTCAGTGTGCAGTGGGTTGACACCAGATCTGGGGCAATTATGACTTGAGATCCTTTAAATTATCGTGAGCGTTTGCTGTTGTCTGCCTGGTGGACACGGGAAAATATATATCAGTATGGTTTCTGATATCTGAACTACCTGAGGTGTGCTTGTATTTGTTATTTTAGTGTGACAGGTTGGTGTCTGCATCCTTCCCCCATCACAGAAAATAAACTTAAATGCTCTCCAAGCAGTTCCCCACTACTGTAGGTAATGCAAAACCAAATATACACACACTGATTAGCAGCTCTTGAACAAAGTGACTCTCTTTGCCAGTGTATTAAAAGAGCACCTTGAGCAACGCTGTAGGCAAAAAACATCATTTTGGCCCTTTAAAGATTTACAGTCTATTTTCATGCAATTTAATTGCATTTGAGGTGTGATTCTGAAATAGCTTTGCTTATTAAAAGGCACATTAACAACCGCAGTGGTTACATAAGATAATGATTTTTTTTTTTCTACTTCTTGTTATGTTTCCTTGAATGACAAAAAGTTCAGCTATCCTTAGCCTAGTGCTTTCAGACTAATACCAAACTCAACCACTGGCACTGTTTCCAAGCACAACATTAAAGACTAGAAGTTATTTCATAACTACTGTGGCTCACAGAGAACATAAGCACTAATAAAACCCAACCACTGAGACTTATAGGCTAAATGCTTTGCTGTGGACGGGCTAATAATAATATCTGGGAATAACACCAAGAAATCCCTGGGGATAATGCCAGATAATCACTACTACACACCCCTTGGGTCCAATACCAGCAGCAGGGGTTGCGATGGGTGTAGTCGATTGGAAGTGTACGACTACTGGCAACTCTTCACTGCATCACATGGGACTTTCATCAAACCTAACATCAAAGGCTAATACCCAACCTTGAAATCATTTGGGTTTTTTACAAAACCTAAACATGAGGACACGCACTGAGTCTGACCACTGGGACTCAGACAAGAGCTGGCCACTGACACTCTTACCCATAGTCAAGGAAAATACAAGCCTTTTCAGAGTTCTCCCAGACTGTGATTTTCCCCTCATCACACCATCCTTTTACATAATCCACAGGCTGTTTTGCATCGTATGCCCTTGCTGTCATTTCCGCCTCAGCATGAGCCAGAGACAAGAAAAGCAAGGTGACAAATGCAGCAAATGACAGACAGTGTCGTTTAAAATCGGAATTATTTTGTTTCTGCAGCACAATTTAATTCAAACGCTATCTGCCCGGGACCTTGTCACCGCTTATCAAACTTATTACCTTAAAAGAACAAGGATGCCAGTTTGCTGCAATGAAACCAACAATCCAACACATCTAATGTCACATTCTGTGCAATTAACAACAGCTTAGGCATGTCTGGAGAAGCATAAAAACCAGAGATAAGCAACATGTCCTATAATGCTGGTATATTCCTTTAAATGGCGTGAGGAATTACAACTGATGGGTATGTAATTTCCAGACCATCCAAAATTTGCATTTATAGTAAGCAACCCTAAAAAAGCACAGTTTCCAAATATGCACCATATGTACAACCTCTATTTATCATACCCCCAGGATTAAATGGCCCAAGCCAATACCAAAGTGAGACCTTTGGGACTTACACTGAAGCTAAGTGTTATGAGGTGTGTGGATGATGTTATCCCTGCTGGAAGTGTTGCATCAACTGCCAGCTCCTTGGGGGACTATCACACCAGCTACGGCAGCCCTGCTGGGCCACAACAGTGTTGAGGTGCTGCGAGCCCAGCGTGTAAAAGAGGCTGCTCTCCATTGGGTTTCCAGCAGCTATTATCTATTGTATTAATGAATGGGTCCTACTGTTGTACACTGAGTCACGCAAGACCACATCGCACAAAGAAACACCGTCACCGTGCTACTGTATGAGCCCATGGACAAGACCATTTTCTACAAGGTTTACAAGGGTTATTTCTTTCTAGAATATATAATAATCTGTTGTTTGACAATCAGTGTCATTTGCCTTTTTCCATAAAAACACAAATCCTTTTGCGCTGCTCTCTTGTGACAGTGGAAATCAAACCTCCTAACATTAGAAAGGCAATGTTATTTGCTCTATTGAATAAGGCTCATAACAAACATAATGGCATCTGATAAACCAATAAGAATTATTATTGAGAAGTACACAGTTTTTCATGTATTTTTGAATATTCGGTGTATTGCACATTTGGGCTTTTTAAGTAGAGAGGTAATAACTTTACAATCTTAAACTGCAGCTTTGGGTGTTTGTTAATAAGCCCAACACTGCAATATAAGAGTCTAAATGTGTCATTGTCTCTCTAGGGTTCCCACATCTCTATATCCAAGACTTCCAAATAAAATAATCAGAATATGTAATGAAGTCTATATTCTCTGCATTTCATGACAAGAAGTTCTGTTTTACTGGACTAGATGTAGAAATAGTATCCATGTTGCTATAGTTTGAAGACATTTTTAGATAAACTGGGCCATCACAAATCCATACAGATGAATACGAATATAGAACAGCATAACTCAAGTAATCATTTCATACACTTCAGGATATAAAGTAGGCAAAAAAGTATACGATTAAAAAAATAAATCAGGGGCAAATGTGCCATTACACTCCCCCCCAAAGCTCAACTCAGTCAAATCCAATGAAATTTCTAAAACCAAACATTGTTTTTTACTCAACCTCAACCACACTTTATTTAACAAAATAGAAGCAGGTCAAATATCGCAAAGCATATAAATGTAACTTTGAAACACAGCGTTTTTGAAAATTATGACAAATCATCAATGGGCTGTGGCACAGTAATACTTCCACAGAAGAGACATATAGTTAACCCAATCCCCCTGTGATTGGACAGAAAGCAGGAAATAGGGAGTCGAGAGGGACACGAGATGATTGGACAAAAATGCAGGGAGCGAGGAGGGTGTGGGGGGGCGATGATGAGTGGTTTTTTGTCACAGATCTGCTGAGATATTAGTCCCCAAGGTCAAGTGGTGCCTGGTTACATAGTGGACGGGTAAGGGTGTGGGGGGGAGGGGTGTTGGGAGAAGGGTGGGAGGGTGTGGGGGGGGCTATTAGGAGAAGTAAGGGTACCTATATGTACATGCAAATGGTGCTCACTCACTCACTCACACACACACATTCACACACCATGGATACTGTCATTTACCCTCACCCAAATAAAAGCACATGCGTGTGAAGCTGCATGCATGTACTTGCACTCACTCACTCACACACACACACACACACACACACACACACACACACACACTCACTCTCACTCTCTCACATGAGCGCACAAGCACACAGGCAGGTTAGGCAGACAAAGAGACTGGGAAGTGGTTCAGCACCATGGACAGCGCTAGTCTGCATACTGGGGAGATACTGTAGGCCTACTACTAGCATTAGACAGGGGAGAGGGGGGAAAAGTGTAAACCCATCTCAAATCAACTCTGTACACCCTCATCATGGCCATGGCATCTTAGGTAGTAGTTCAGAGCCCAATTATAGCTGATAGCTTCTATATATGAGGCATCTCACGGGTGGAGCTTCTAACAGAAAGCAAAACTCGATTGGCAAAGTAAAAACAAGTCATTAGCATTGGAATTTTACATCATGTTTAAAAAAGATTGCACATTCCTTGCATCTGTATCAGATACTGCAGAGAAGGTGAAGAATTGAGAAATTTTGGGATATTGGAAGTATGCCACCAGCTTTTTAATGCTTTTTTTTTTCTTCGTCTTCTTCTTCTTCAGTGTTTCTTCCTCAGTAAAAGCAGTAAGCAGCAGACCCGACAGCTGAGCTCTGCAGAGCAGCTATTCAATCATGGCATTGTTTTCATGAGCCCCACAAAAACCATGCGCACCCCCAAAAGAGTATCTCAAGTTCAAAATGCTGAATTGAAAATGGTGTCTTGCATTGTCTAAATACCTGCTTTTGGGCCTCCTTTCCCCCTGTGAAGGAGACGCCACTGTGTCACTGTGGACTGGCCACATGCTGTGTTCTGTGCCATAGCCTGGCCTCCCCAATGTACTGTTAGAATGCAAGAATTACCCAAAACAGTCTATTTCAAGCACATTTTGTAGTAAATACAGTGAGTTTCAGTTCTCTTATTTGGACAAGATTAGATGGCTTTACAAAAGCTCACAATATAATGAAAGTGAATCATAGCCATAAGCTTTTTTGTGGAGGAATTCTTTTTTTTTTTTTCTCACATTAAAAAAGCATTCTATTCTATATCAGTCTACCTGCGCTCTGTACATAGATCGAATTGTACCTACATAGCTCAATTGAAAACACTTCTTTGCTTAGTTGTTGAAAAAATATGATGGTATAAACCCCCCATTTAAATGACTCTGATGTGTTTTTTTTTTCTTCCTCTCACCCAAAGCAGGCTATATTCATTGACACACAAAACCACGGAACTGTTATTTTAGCTACATTAACTTTGCAGCATAAGCATCTGAGTGACGTTAATTGGTCATGCTCATCTGCATGTCTGAATATCTGAAAGTCAACAATTGGCACACCATAAAATAACACAGTTTACATTCATAAAGGAGATGATGACTGCGCAGACGTGGTTTTAATCTGCACCAACTAGTACGGTATAAATAACCCCAATATTTATCGACAATCAAATGATAACAAACAAAAGAAAAGAACATGCATTGACAGCTTCACTTCCGTCACTCCTTTCCGAATTAGTCGTCCTTATCCAGTTATTGTGATTTTTTTCTCTTTTCTTCAAACAAGTTTTAAAACAACAAATACAAATCCTAACTGCAGGTTCACAAAAAATAGAGAAATGGCACTTTGTAATAGTCATATATAATTCTTAATATCTATATATAGTCGTCATATTGATATAACATGAAATAAGGGTCGAGTTGGCTTCTTTGTTGGTTATGGTGGTTATGGTTCCTCGCCGTTGTGTGTGTTGAAACCATGCGAAATATCATCATGCAGATTATGATACATCGGTCCGAGTATTTACATTTACATTCATGCGTTCGTGCACCATTCCCCGGGTCTTCTAAATCGGTCTATCTCTCGCTCTCTCTCTCTCTCTCTCACTCACACACACACACTCCCTCTCTCTCTCTCTCTTTCTCTCTCTCTCTCGCCCTCTCTCTCTCTCTGTTTCTCTCTCTCTCGTTCTTTTTCTCCCTCTTTCTGTCTCATACAGATCCGTAGTCCGATTGCGGCAAATAGCAGAACTGGGAGGAGGAGAAGGAGGAGGAGGGGGAGGGGTATAGCCAGTGGGGGGGTAGAGAGGGGGTGGAGGTGGGGGTGGGGCGGGACGAGGGGTCGGGGGGGCTTGGCATATACATATATTACATTATGGGGCCTGTGCAGCAGACTGACTTACTTGGTTCAACTGGAGAAAACAAAACATAAACAAGTCTGTGTACGTCTAGAACGTAAAGAAAGCGAATGAAGAGGCTCGGAATCTCGCCGTTTTTAGTCACTTGTATACGTCAGTCTGTCTGTTTGACTGTTTGTAATCCAGTCTGGTATAGGCTTACTGTACTAGACTATAGCAGAGTCCTTTTACGCATCGTTTGTCGTGGAGAGGTGCGCGCTGCAGTCGAAGCCCCGGTGCGCGCCCCCGTCTGCGTGGTAAGGCCCGCTGTGCCAATAAGACGAGTCGCACACTGTCTGTAAGGAATTGATCTCCGAGGCGGAGGAGTTCCCGTCCCTCCGCTTTGATCTCTTGCGGTTCCGCAAAATAAACACAAGCATTCCTACAACAGTGAAAGCAGACGTGACAAACACCAACAGCAACCCGGGGACGAGCACTGAGATGGAGACCCTGTTTGGCTCCAGGTAAGAGTTTGAGCGCGTCCCCGAGTCCAGGGTGAAAGTGCTGTTTTTGGACAGGGAGGTGGGGGAGATTCCGTCATAGAGTTTGGGGCACATGCGGTCGTTTCGGACGAGGCGAAAATCTCGTTTCCAAAACTCTTCTGGGGACTCGCACTTGAGATCGCTCACTATCACATCAGCCCCGAGTTTCTCCGTCCACTGTTTGAAGGGCACGATGTTGCATGAGCAATCCCACGGATTCCCGTGCAGATCAATCTGAATGATTGAATTGAGCTGGTCTAATACGCCAGCCACTGGGAGATAGGTGAAATAATTATTATGCAGACTAATTTTGGATAAAGAAATCCCAAGAAAAGCATCCACAGGTAAAGATTTCAGCAAGTTGTTGTTGAGGAACAAAACCCTCAGATTTGGCATGGGGCTGAATGCACCTGCCACGACGAGCTGGATATCGTTGTATTCCAAACTGAGATATTCCAGATTCAGAAGGCCCACAAACATCTCTGCCATCACAGTATCCAGATAGTTCTTATCCAAATACAGCCACCTCAGCTCGGTCAGGTTCTGAAAAGTGCTGTTGTCGATCACCTTGATGTTGTTTCCACCCAAATCAAGCAGGTTGAGGCTGGAGTAGCCAAGCAGCTGGTTCTTTTTGACAGCATGGATGTTGTTATCTCGCATGTTCAACTCGTGGGCGACCAAGGGTTTGGGTTTAAGATTGGAGAGGCTCTCGATCTTCTTCCCCTCACAGTTGACCCCCAGCCCCTGTCTGGAGCCGACCAGCTTGCAGTTGCAGGACTGGGGGCACGTCATGTTGTGCAGCTGCTCTCTGTCCCCGTTCACACCTGTCAGCACGGGAGTAGGCTTCGTTTTCAGCTGCCAGTTCTCACGAGATTTGGAGCGGCTCTTGGGTCCGTGGCCCCCAGGCGTCGGGGGCCCACTGGCGTCTCCGTTGAGCTTGTAAGGCGTCGGACGCGGGCCGGGGGCCACGGCCTCCGAGATCTCGTCCTGGGTGGGAGGGGCTACCAGGCTGGTGTCCACGCCGCCGTTCTTTGAAGGGCACAGATCCGCTTCTGACGTCTCGTTTAAGTCGCTCCCCTGCAGTCTGGTCGGAGCCTCACATATTACCCTCCCAATAAGCGCGTTATGCGGTATGTTTTCCAGCCATTCCTTAAGAGAAACCAGGTCGCAGTTACAGTCCCACGGGTTGTCCTCCAACAAAACCTCCGCAATACCCGGTATTTGTTCAAGGATCCCCTCATAAGGCAACGTTTTGATTCGGTTTCCCCGCAGGTCGAGATGCGTAATGGGCACATGTTGAAACACGTTTATAGGTAGCGCACTGATGAGGTTATCGTTAAGTATTAACACTTCAAGTTTATTTAGGTCCCTGAAAACGGCGGGGTCAATATCCCTCAATAGATTAAAATCGGCTTGGAGATATTCCAAGTCGTCTAACCCCAGAAATGTACTCTTCCTGAACGATCTTATCTTATTGTTATTGATGTGCAGCCTTTTCACCAGCTGCAATCCCAGAAAGGCGCCGGGGACAATGTCGTGCAAGCCATTGTTTTCCAAATGCAGGCTCACAGCATTGTAAAAGTTGGCGAACTCGTTGGGAAATAGCCTGGATAGAGAATTCCCGTGCAACAGCAAGTGATAAAACTGAGAGCTGGGGCCAGTCAAATGCTGCAGAGTGGTGAAGCTCCTTTTTTCGCAGTCTATGTGCAGATCTCCCTCTATCTCGTTGCAAGAGCATATCTGCTCCTTACAAATGTCCCTT